>NC_079883.1:25414614-26664614 GCF_029227915.1 Hydractinia symbiolongicarpus
GTCCGGACTTTCCAATCGAATTATGAATAGCATGTCTCACCAAATCGTTACGAGCTCTCGTGCGCAAAACATTACCTCGCTCTTGTCCAGATGAATCGCTACTATTGCTTGAAGTCCTTCCATCACCTAGAGGAGGCATCTCAATGCCTCCTGAAATTATAATTGGATCAAGAGGATCCACGTCCGATTCTGAACTTATCACGGATAACGACCTCTGACTTCGCTTCATTCTACCTGCACCATCAGCTTGTTCCTCGTCACTATCAGAATCAGATGGATTGGAACGAGCTTGGTACATGTTAGAAGTAGACGTTCTTTGCGAACGAGATTGCAATCTGCTTCGGTTTTTCGAAGACGCTGCAACTGCCGGACCTTCGTTCTCAGACCCCTCTGAAGTGACTGCGTTGTAACATGGTGGGTTACCATCAAGGCCGACTAATGTACTTTTAATAACCCTTTTAGGGCGAGCTGATCGAGTATTTCTAACTGCAACCCAGTCATCTTCGCTCTCGGAGACAACATCATAACTTGGGAGAGGCGGAAGAACTTCTAATGCCATGCCTTCGATATGGTCGTCTGCACCGGGATAGTCAGGTGGGTCAATCGATGGCAAACGAACTGAGTTTTGACCCCGCGACAAGGTTTCTGGTGATGCTATAGGAGTAGCGGGATATAACTCTGGCTCAGCCATAACTAAAAAAATTAAAAGATTATAAGCCAGATATACCTCCACAAGCACATGTTACGTATTTACAATTTTTTACTGATTTTTTAACTTAACAAGGGTTGGTCCAGAAGAGTGCTAACTTAAACGAGAATAAACGAGAGTTTTATTTCCAAGTGCACAAGTTACTTTTCTCACATTTCTCCAAGTCATACAAGTGACTAGCAATAAAATAAATCCTTATATACGAGTACCGTACAGATAAACACGAACATTTTCACGAGGTTATAAAAAATTAAATGTGTTTACTAGTTTACAAATCGTTTTCATAATATTAGTTTTGACAAGTTTTTAAAACTTTGGCCTTTTGAGAAACATCGTTTTTAAAAACTAACTTACCTTTTCTATACGAGGGAGGAGCCGCTTGTTGGATAGCGTCGTCGTAGTCGTTGGCAGGATCATGTTCTACCTCGACTTCAGCGCGATCGTTCGACCAACGTTTGTACAACACGGAACAGATCAAAAGTCCGATAAATATACCGAAGCTGATTGCTCCGAGTATAGCAGCAACAGATTGCAAACCAGCCAGTTCATCTATAGATAGAACAACACGTGTAAATGGTAACTCTGATATAGAGTTGGTAACTCATGTTGCAAATTTTTTACTTCACAGTTCTTAGACACCTAATATGACCAAAACCGATAAAACAACAATGCTTTACACAAACATCATTTTGTTTTAGACTGAAATTCCAGAAATCATAAATAGGTCCAAAATATCGCACGTTTTATAATTTCTCTTTCTTAACATCCACACACTGAAAGTGATTGACGGCTGGTACATGGTGTTCACTCAATCTAACACCTTATTCTTTCTGACATTTCTTGACTAAAATTCCTATCATTTCTATCATTTTTAATAGAAATGTCTCCATTCCATTTTATTTGAACCTTGAAATATTTTTTACTTCTTTCTAATATAATTAATATAATTCTAATAAATATAATCATATTTTAAAATTTTCTGACATTGTTGACAAAGTGAATACCCTGTGGAGAATGTATTTTGCAGATTAAAAATAGAATATTTTTGTGGCAGATTTTATACGCAAAATAGGATATTTTCGCTTTTTCATTTTGTTTATGCTGCCAGGGCGACGGGTGAAATATAACGAACAAAGTGGGAGTACATATTTGACACTCAATCTTATAACTATATTGATTATCAGGTTATTCTAAGCAGTGTAAATTTCCCTGTCCGCTTTTCTCTCTCCAAAAATCTTGGCCTCTAAGTTACAATTGAGCTACAAAATTTTTGCATAATCCCTTACCTTTGTTCTTCTCCACAGTTAAAGCCATCACAAACCCTGCATCCTCAAGCGTACCAGAGCTAGAGTCAGACTTGAAAACAATACTGATTATATTGCCAGAACTCTTCACTTCACCCGGAATATTCGAACCACAAAGTTTGGCTAAAAAAAACAAGTTTTTAAAAACATTATAAAGCAACTAATAACTTACCACGAGAAAACACTATCTCAAGATCTAGAAGAGAATGACAGATATATTTTTCACTTGCTGCTATAAAATGAACACCACAAAAACAGCCTACCTAACCGCTTTGATTCATCAACCGAGGATCCATCATAGATGGCAATATAGTCTAAGCATATACCAGCAAAGGGGTCCTGTAACTTGAAAACGCTGTAAAATGAAAAAAACAATTAGTTTGTATAACTGGGACTTGACAATTCCAGAAAACGTGTTTAAAAAAGATCTTTATAAAAAACATAAAAAAATGTGCTGAGGATCAAACCATTCTTCATTTTACTGCAAATATTCATACACAACCGTTTCCTTTTCAGGGATTTGCAATGTGGCAACCTGCTACAATCTCATTTAGAAAAGCCAAATTTGCAGTGAGAAAATAGTCAGAAGTTAGGACAACACATTTTTATACCTAAATGTAACTTTAATAAAGCTGTTGCTGTTGTCTACGAGACCCTTCCATGTACAAGAGCAGTCTACACCATATGCTGCAGGATAACTTGGACTTTTCAGAGTGGATGAGCCATCTGCTGGTAGTGTAAACGTATGTCCGCAATTATCTAGATTTCCAGTTAATTGTTACTACTGTATTACTATGAGACAATTCTTGTTGTTAAGACAAGACAATTGAACAAAAAGATTTACACAGCTTAAATAAACCAGAGATTTGATGTGAGGTTAAAAAATCATTATGATAACAAACATTTTCTCATTATCCCATTTTCTTGCACACAATAACGGTAATACGAAAACAGGTATTTATCTCAGTTACAAATTCAAATCAGGATTGGTTGTAAGTTTTAGCAAGGTAAATTCCGACAAAAAAAATTCCAAAAAAAAACAAAAAAAAATCTCAACAACAAAAACAACAACAACAACAAACAACAACAACAAACAAACAGACAAAAGAAAAACAAATTGAAGGTAATTACCACATTTGTAGTCAAATGAAAGTTTCACAACAAACGACGAAACAATGTAAATGCGTGAACCAAACAATTTGATCACAACATTTCCATGAAAAACTTCATCAGTGGGAATGTCATTCTCACAGTACCTTCGTATTCTTTTAGTTCTGCAACAAAATAAAGTTTTTTTCTTAATGTTCGGTTTTTGGACGACTAAGGGCAAGTTACAAATGTGTTTTAAGCATTTTTATGGACCATGATGGCTATCGAAACTTGCAAGGGTTTTGCTGCTTAAAAAACATCATTAACAAAGGTACGAATTTAAGACTGCCAAATTTTATGAACACAAATCTCAACATTATTAATCTGTTATTTCTGTGCAATTTTATAGTCGTGCAGACACACAAAGGAGCAAAAAGGATTTAATTCTTTCAGTTTTGTCGAGACATGCGAATTCTCATGGATTATATCATGGGATAATGACTAGGATATGATTTACAGGAAACTGCCAACTCATATGACAGACAGGCAATGGGTAATAATAAAAGAAGACACAAAATTATGCCCAATTAATTACTGAGATAGAGAACATTTTGCAAATAGAAGTAAATTCAAGTACATAAGGAACAAAAATAATTGCATGGTTGATCATTTAGACCACTGCAATATCATATAATTTCTCTATTTGTCTGTTTGTGCGTAAAAACCAGATTTTTTAAGAAAAGCGAACCACCCTCCCCCTCTCTTATTTCTACTTAGAGACATATAAAACACAGCTTCTCTTGTCGAAAAGTTTCTACTATCTAAAAGCCCCCAATACATAAACCTCGAAACTCTAGCAAAATATACCTTAATTCTAGAATGGTAAGTTTAACATCAGTGAAACAGGAAGGAAGGTTAATGAAATGAATCTTTACATCACGTGTTGACTCTAATATCCATTCTATATTAAAATATGTACTGTTGACAGCTCTTGAATCTACAAATGATTTTGTCACATGCAATTCTCCAGGGGGCTTGAGGATAACTGAACCTAGGATAAAAAAATTTAGAAATTTAAAAAGATAAATCGATGCAACAATACCCAAATCTATAGCCGATATGCAATGTTATTTTTCTCAAACAAATAATCAACTAAAAATATTTATTAAGCATGCAATTTTACATTTCAAAAATATATGAAATGAAAAAAAAGTTGTGTAGTGAATGTTGCTTGCTAAAAAGATTGATTTGGTGTTTAACAATGTTGTAAATATTGAATACTTATCCTGTATAGCTCTCTAAAGAGTGTCAATTTTGACCAATGGTAACTTACTTAAGCATGCACAACTACAAACATGTATCAACAGGATGCAAAGTTTCTTCATACCAGTGCTTGTGCAATACCAATTGCATGCCCATATTATGCAAGTCTGTAAAAAAAGAAACAACATATCTATATATTAATACGTCTTGTGTGTGCGCACGGTGAGGCCAAGGACAAAAATATACGGGTCATTTTTTTATTTCTCATGCATTGTGACCCCAAGGCGTGGCCTTACGCTTAAATTTATTAAGTTAAAAAAACGCAAATAAGAGGGTTACTTTTTAAACATTTTATTTTTTTTTCTTATTACTTTAAAAAATAAAACTCCGTTTTTTTCATTTTATTAAAACTAATTTATTTATTTTTTAAATGATTTTATTTGTTTGTTTTTTTTTGTTTTGAAGCCCACACGGTTGCGTTATAGAGGGAATAATATAATTTTGCCCCCGGTTTACAATACGCGCGCCATATTTCACGGAAACAAGTTGTTTATTAACTGAAAAAGGAAACCGAAGCGAACAAGAGGGTTTCTTTTTTAAAGTAATCCTGTAAAAGGTTATGTGTTCTGGGACCGAGTTGTATCGCATTCGAATATAAATGTAATTTGAATCTAAAATGTAAAAAACTGTTGTTGTCGAACGAAGTGTTGTCAGAAATATCTTTAAAACGAAGAAAACCGTAAATGATATAACATCACAAAAAGAATTTATTGGAAATGCATCAGACAATTTTAGTTATACATTTCCAATTCATTCTCTTTGGGATAAAGCGAAATTTAGTAATCAAGTAAAAAACTGATTGGAATTTTATTCAAAGAACCCTAGCTAGCGAACTACTGAAAAAGCGAAAGAAAAGCAGGTGTGTGTTGTTTAAATTATTTGATAGAGAAATGAATTTGGGTGTACAACGATTTTTAGGCTGTTTCTCTCAGAGCTCCTTTTTTCCTTAAATCTTAAGTTTGTTGTTAAGTCTTGAGCCGGAAAATACTTTCTTAAAGCACTTATTTTGTAAAGAATATACTCTGAAAAATGGGTCAGAAGTTTAGAATATCCAAAGAATTCGTCTAAGCTTGATAGTTTGTTTTAAATATGAACGTTTGTATGATGCACAAAATTGATTAGAAATTTACTTTTTTTATTGTATATCGAACGAATGAAATTTTTTCTGTCCAAGCTATGGTCCGTTACATATAGAAATTTCCATTAGCTATAGTAACGTATAGCAGGACTTATTTTATTATGGCATTGCATAATTTCAGGCCATAGTCATGCTAAGAACATATTGAGAATAATAAGAATAGCATTTGCGGAAAAGGTTAAGAACATCAACGCTGAAACGAAAACACATAGCGTGTGTACCATGGAGAAGACTTTGTATAAACTGTAAAAAGCAATTTTTCAGTTGTTACTGTTACACTACAGACTGTGTGACTGGGTGCTGATGTCGTTATAATAAATCCAAACCTAAAATCTGAACTTAAATCAATGTTTACATCTGTTACGTTACAATAGTTTGAAATATATTCAATACTTAAATTCGAAAACTCTGCATTGTTAACTTCTTTGATTTTATGCATGATTTTCTGGATTATAAGTTTAGATCTGTAAGGCAAACTGTTCTTTTAATATTTTGGATTGGAATATTTCAGTAGATGTACAATATACCAAATGATTTCCGTTTGTTATATTTTTCTTTAATGTATTGTCAACTATTAATTTCCTATATTTTGAGTATAACTTTGGAAGGGTTGCCGTATGCAATATACACTAAATAGCTGATTTTGCATGACTTTACGAAAAATGTTGGATTTTTTTTTAATGTTTAGTAATTTTTTTTCCCTGATGTACTTCTGGAATGGCAAAGCAATTATATAGTTTTAGCGTATTTTGCTTTTTATGTAACGGTTGTTAAACAGCTTTGATTTTTTTAGACATTTTTCATTTTATTTTATAATTTTTTTTGACGTTTTTTTCAGCGGCTATAAACAATCTGCTTATAAAATAATGCAGATTGTTCCTAGGGCTTTTTTGTCTTATTGCCATCCCGTTATAAGAGACAAAGAGGGAATTTTGAAAATTCAAATTACAGTGTTGTATGTTTTTGTTTGGTATCCCTTACATCGGTTTAATTAGATTGAGTGGTCATCAGCTAGTAAATATATAGCAAGTAAATTTCAAAAAACTTATTTTTGCAGAATATTGTTGCTATTTTGGATCTTATTAGCAAAATTAAGTCCAATAAAATTGCCACAACCACTAAAAAGTCCACAAACTTTTTAGGAATTACCAAATCAAAAAAAAAAAAAAAATTTGGAAGATGATGAGTAAGTCGAAGCTGTTCGAAGAATGTATTTCACTTTATATTTCTCCTTTATTGATTTTGTGACATTCTTTCAGAAACACTTTCTCATCATAATTGTTCTTGGAAAAAATATTTCATAAAAAACATTCCAATTGCAAACAATAGCTCTGCAGTTTTTCATGAAAGCTTCCAATCATGGAAACAAGTTTTTAAATTTTCATAAAAACCTTCTAATCAGAAAAATAATCTAACACAAAATTTTTCTATTTAGGTAACTCAAATGCAAAAATAAGTTCTGCTTCAATTTCTTACCATAAAAACTTCCTTTCTCTTTATTTATTTGAGATGATAGAAAACAAAGTTTATTAACAAAATAAAGAAATATGTAAATTTGATAATCTTGACAAGAAGCAGACAAGTATTATGTCTCATTCCCTGCCCTTGTCACTTTTAAATTCATTTTCTAAAAAAACCTACAAATGAAAAGCATATTTTCAAAAAAACATTAAATCTTACAGCACCATATTCAATTAAAACCAGGGTTTGTTAAACAAAGGCATTTAATAATGCGCTACTGATGCGTACAAAAATTACTGCAAAGAGACACTTATGGGAGGGTGTCATCTGTTGTAAAAAACAATTATACAAATACAAAACAAATACAATACCACGTGTGGCAAAATATGTATACAGAATAAAATACATTTACAGAAATATGCAACAAAAGATGAAATAATCAGTAAAATTTGCTATTGTTTTTAATTTTTTTTAGCTATTTTTAGCACCATTGGTTTCATCAAATTGTTTCTAAAATCTACTTACTCATTCAAGAATGGTGGAGAGTCGTCTTCATAATTTTATTTTTCATTTTATTATTCTATACCTAAATAAATTAAAAACAAACTGTTGCATACACAAACTACATCATAGTTTCTTGAGATCTGACATAAGCAAAATCCTTTAAATGCCCAAATTTTCTGTTGACAAAAAATACCAAAATTTGATCATATTTTTACTAAGCATCAGAAAACTTTAAGAACGAAGAGCTTTACAAAACAATGAAAAACAATTTTAAGTTTTACAACGATAAGTTTAATATCAACTTTCACCTTGGGGTCCTTTTACAACAGGTGTCAAACTAAAGGGATGGACTATAAAATTTAATGGGGATACTTAAACTGTGGGTGTAAAGATGCAAAATAAATGGGGGAATAGAAATGGTTCCAAACTATGGTATAGTGTGCACTGGGGGTATAGACCCACACACCTAAAAATCAACCCTCTTCCATTTTTGGAATTATCAAATCACAAAATCTGGAAAAAACTTTTACGAGTTACAACTTTTGAAAAAAGACCCTAAAATGCCTTGATGATGTTCAACTGTAGATGATGTTAAATTTATGGATTAATTACATTACCAAAATGTAGACTATAGAATGTTTTTCTTGTTAGTCCCCTATTTTACACCCATTTTGACTAGTTTTTATGAAAAATCTCTTAGATTTGAGAGATTTTCTAAGATTTGCAAATCTCAACTGAGTTGCAAATGAAATGAAATGAAAGACAATAATAAGAACAGGCGATTGTATCGCTGGCTTAAAATACGAAGGCCAGATTATTAAAAAATCACAATGTTGTTTATCAATTAAAATAAAATACAACCGCAAATGCATATTTAGTTGGCGGAAAGTGGACACAGACAGTTGTGGGATAAAAAATGACTAAAATCTGATAATAAAAATTAAGCTCCCAGAAATGAGAGCAGTGAAACCAAAGTAGTAACAGTGAGATTTCACATTACTTCCTTTCTATGCTAGGAATGCTAAAACAAATGTCAAAATATCATACATAAGAAACTTAAACATATTGCATTACATGGTGTCTTGTTCTAACATGTTAAAAACATACAATAAGGTTAATATCATTCTAAAAATGTTGTAAATATGTTTCAATAGTAAAACACAAAATATGAATAACACCCATACATCCCCTTGCGTTTTAATGTAGTAGGTGATCTGGATCTACTTCTAGAGCGACTACGTGATCGAGATCTAGAAAAAATAAAATTTCATCAATATAACACCTCAGATTACCTTTGCTTCAAACGAAATTTAAACTAAGGAGATCATGAAATTTGTTATAATTTATACCTTTAAATTAATTTTTCATCCTCTGTTAAATGTTTTAAGAAAAATTGGGATGAGAAAAACTGTCTGCTATCGTTTTCCTGACTTCCTGTTTAACTGTTTTTGTTAACATGGCTGCTAACAAAGTGCATGAAACCGAAATGAAAGTGCAAGCAACTTGGAAATTGGAATTGAAATACATTGGAATGAAGTTCAGTTTCATTTTATGACATAAATGCTTATGTACGTAAATAACAACATATTGTTAAAGAATTCAATATTTTCCATTCATTTCCCTAGCATTATTAAAACTTAAAAGATACAACAGAAATCTCCTGCCATGAATTTAATATCGGTGAAGCAAAATCACTGACTAAAATATACTAATATGAACAAATGAACATATATACCTTTTACGTCTATCATGGTCACGAGAATGGCGGTCTGAACTAAAAACAAAAATAAAGAAAATTAATCAAAACTAAAAAATAATTCAAATTAGAATAACAACAAATGCAAGTAATGTTTATGTTGATATCATCATCATCATCATCATTCTCGACTTAACATCCGTTTTCCATGCTAGCATGGGTTGGACGGTGTATATTAATGACCCTCTTCCAATCTGATCTAGACTGTGTTAGATCTAAACTCAAATTCCTCTGTATCAAGTCTGTCCTTATAACCTCCTGCCAAGTCTTTCTCAGTCTGCCTCTGGGCTTTGCCCCCGGAACTATCAAGTCTCTACACTTTCTTACCCAATTATCCTCCTTCATTCTTTCCAAGTGCCCCAGCCAATTTAATCTTCTTAACATCCTTAATTCTACGGAGACTTAGCCTGCTTCTTAGCTCATCTGAACTCTTTCTGTGTCTCAGACTGGCGTTACACATCCACCTAACCATTCTCATATCATTCCTTTCTAAACGGTCAAGATTTTCCTGCTTTACTGCCCATGTCTCACTACCGTACAACATAACACTTCTTACACAGGCCTCATACAACTTACCTTTCGCCTCAATTCACAGGACTCTGCTAGTCAACAAAGGAAGTAACTCTCTGAACTTTTTCCAAGCAGAACCTATCCTGCAAGTAACACTTCTTCCAACACCCCCTTCACTGCCCAACATATCACCTAAGTAACAGAAGTTCTCAACTATCTCTAACGAGCCACTGTTGTACATCATTAAAGCTGGAAATACTTCATTCTCTATAATCTCACCTTTGCAACACTTGCATACAAACTGAATGTCGGCTCTTAACCTTCCACTAATACTACTGCACTTCTTATGTACCCAATGCTTGCAAGTCTGACAAAAAATTGAGTTACTACCAACCCCTTTCCTGCAAACTCCACAAGGGCACTTTCCAACACAAGGTCACACTTGGCTGCAATGCTACTAATCATGACTTTACTGTGTTTACCTTTAGCCCTTTCTCTTCTAGTCCTTTCTTCCATTTCTCAAACTTTTCAACTAGTTCTTCCATCGACTCTGCTATGAGAACCAAATCATCTGCATACAATAACTCCCATGGACAAACTGTTCTGAACACCATTGACAGCGCTTCTAAGACTAGAATAAACAACAAAGGACTAAGTACAGAACCCTGATGTACACCAACATTTTACACTAAATTCATCACTAAATGAATCGTTAATCCTGACAAGACTTCTAGCATTGCTGTACATAGACTATACTATCGTAACTAGCCACTCATCCACACCTAATTTTCTCATAGCCCACCAAATAACTTTACGTGGCTCTCTATCAAAAGCTTTCTCTAAATCTACAAAGGCAAAATAGAGATTCTTTCCTTTTCCAAATACTTTTCCTGAAGCTGTCTGAGTAAAAATATTGCATCTGTAGTGCCACGCCCTGGAACAAAACCAAATTGCATCTTATCTATATCAATTCTTTCTCTAAGTAACTTATCAATCACTCTTTCAATAACTTTCATTACTTGATCAATCAACTTCAAACCTCTATAGTTACCCCTTTCTAATGCATCACCCTTGCCCTTGAAACAATTCACTATTACACTGGACTGCCACTCACTCGGAATAGCACCATCCTTTATAATCTGGTTAGCAAGACTTGTAATAAGCTTAACTCCAATATATCCAGATGCTTTTACCATCTCTGCAACAATACCTGATACTCCTGCAGCCTTGCCAATCTTCAATTTCCTAATAGCCTCCACTACCCATTCTGTCTTGATCTGCATAGCTGGCCCTTCTACAACATCATCATCAGACAAATTATCCTCGTCCCAATCAAACTCAGTGTTAAGCAACCTCTGATAATGATTCTTCCAAGCTACCCTTTTCTCCTCTTCTGTGCTAGCCAAAACACCTTCATCATTACGTATACACTTCTCACCTACAACATCTTGATTAGTCTTCTTCATTTGCTTTGCTATCTTGAATACCTCATTGCGCTGGTCTTCCCTTCTTAACACATCTGCAAATCTGTTTCTCTCTACTTCTGATTTTGCCTTATACACTGCTGTACGAGCGCGGCGCTTAGCTTCTAAGTAAATATTTTTACTACCACCTGACTTCCACTCTTCAAAGTTTCCTCTTTTCCTTTATACACTGGTCAACCTCATTATTCCACCACCAGGTCTGTCTATGTCTAGCTGGTCCTTTCGTCCACCCACAGGTATCATCAGAAGCTTCTAGAAGACAATTCTTCAAAGTAGTCCAAGTACTTTCAACATTGTCACTATCGCATTGACCATTGTGGGCTAACTGGTGAACTTTTGCACTAAATTGTCTTGCTACAATCTCTTCCTTCAGCTTCCAGACTTTACGACTGGGCCTGTACTTTCCCTTGGCTTCTTTAACACTCTTCAAGATAATATCACAAACCAGCAACCTATGCTGGGAAACACACTCTTCCCCCGATATAACTTTCACACCCTTCACAACTTTCTTGTCTGACTTTCTAACCAGGAGGTAATCTATCTGTGTCTTACAGCCACCTGACTCATATGTTATCAGCCTACTCTGTCTCATACTGAATGATGTGTTGCAAACCACCATGTCCATTGCCATTCCAAACTCAAGCAATCTCTCCCCTTCCTTATTTCTGCTCCCAAATCCATAGCCTCCATGCACACCTCTATAACCTTCAGATGACTTCCCAACAAGACCATTAAAGTCGCCACCAACCATGATAAGTTCAGTGTCTCCAAACTTTGATGTGACTGCTATTAACTCATCATAAAACTTATCTTTATCTTCCTCACTGAGTCCACACTGTGGAGCATAAACTGACAGAAAAGTGACAATCCTATTACCTATCAAAAACTTTATCACTATAATATGACTATTAACACGCATAACATCTATTACTTTTTCTACCCACTTCTCTGCAATGAATATGCCAACTCCTCCATATCCATCACTAGTACTTATCCAAAAAAGCTTATACCTTGCCCTCCTACCTTCCACAAATCTCACTGAAGATCCTCTCCACCTGACTTTCTGAACACAACACATATCAACAGATCTACGTTCTAACATTTCAACTACTTCACCTGCTCTACCTCTCAGAGTACCAACATTTACACTAGCCATCCTCAACCTAGTGTTACCTACCTTGTGATGTGATAGCTAGATAACGGTCTGACGATGCTCACACCTGACATCTGTCTATATATACTGTCTGTCTATATATCTGTCTAGATATACTGTAAAATAAACAAATAAAGGTTGAAGCTTTACCAGTCATACCCTATGTTGAGTCAGTTTAACACCTTATACCCTAGTGTCCATCACATGGCCATAAAAAGGGTGAGGATATTTTACTTTATGTAGTGCCCAACATTTTCTGCTAAAAAAGTTGCACACATTCCTGGTGCAGATGCAAAGTACAGACAATGTATTGTTTTTAAAATATACTATGCAGCTGTCTTCCTTTAAAAAAAGGGAGGAGAGAAATTTTGTCAGCACGCAAGGCAGTAAACATCACAAAAGATTAAGAAATGTAATAACATGGTGTGAGTAAAGTGATGAACTAAAAATATCAAACTAATTGCAAGTATAACTTTCTGATTATATATATTTCATAAACATAATTTTCTGAACCTTTAAACTTTAGCTAGATAATATTGTTAAACATTTTAATTTTACCATTCTGTTATTAAATAATTTTTTAGAATTTTTTAAAGTCTGAATGATTTACAGACTTTTTCCCCAACTTGGAAAGGGTGGAAGGGGGTCCAACTTTCGTAAAGAAGGACACGTGTTATCAAAATTAGCCACCACTGAGATCAAACCCTTTTGGGCAATAAAAATTAAAAATAAAGGTTTTTAATAAAAACAAAACAAAAAAAACATGCTAATTTAAGTGTTGGCACCCAAAAAACAACTTAGAACAAGATGGAACAACCTAAGAACAGTCTTGAACTGGCAAAAATAAGAACAAGCTAGAGCAACCAGAGAAAAAGCTCAGGACAAGCATAAACTAGCTGAAAACTAGCTGCAAGATGTACTCCGTTTGCCACAAAGTTTTTTAAGTCCAAAAATGACCATGGCTGTAACTCTGCCAAATACAAAAAAGGGGTTCTACTTGTGGCTAGACATATTATGATACCCGCTCACAATGTTAGGTGTCCTGATTCAGGAACTGTATAAAAATGAACTACCACCAAAATAACTCATTAAAACTTTAAAATTTAAAAATGGCAATTTAAAATTTTTAGGGCTGTTTTCTTGTTGTTTTAGAACAAAATACAGTAATATTTAAGCTTGAAAGGAATCTCATCATTTTGGAGTGAAATAACAATTTATATTTTTTAACAAGTTTTTAATTGCTTTAACATTGTTTCGAAATTCCACCACATAACTTAGGTTAACCCTATGGTACATTTACTCGCCAACATTGAATTGCTGTTAACCCTAGTCTTCCATACATATGGCTGTTTTCCAAAAACAGAGACATGTTTGGCATTCATAGACAGATGTGCCATACTCTGCAATTAAGTTAAGAATCATATTACTGTGGTTACGTTTGATAATTAACTTAATTGACAATCACATTTGCACTACGGCCCCCATTATTAAAATTCTGTTTAGTCAAAAAAAACCTAGTTAGCCCGAAAAATAAATCCTAAAAATGTTGAAATGAAAGGATAATTAAAGTTGGCTAACAGACACACAAGGTGCTTTACAAAGTAAAAATCAAGAGTATATATAATTTTTTTGAATTAGTTATTCAGAAAAAATGCCAAAAATTCCACCAAAACATTTTCCAATTTTTTTAGCTAACATTCTTTGCAACCTATACTAAAATGTATCATATTTGACTACGAAGTGAATTATTTTGACAATGGATCATGCAAAAATTTTGTGTAACATGTTTTGGAAAGTATAAACATTGCGCCAGTGACTACCTTTGGAAGATTTCTGACGTCACATTAACCATTATTCCTGCTGGCGGAGCAAACATTTTAGTTAATTGATTAAGTCTGTATTTTCATTAAGGGAATTTCCCGTACCGTATTTTCCAGTATATAACCCGCACATCGTATAACCCGCAGCTTAGCTTTTTTAGGGAGTTATAAACTAGATGCTATTAGATAGCCCGCACCTTCGTATAACCCGCACCTTTGCATAACCTGCATCATGTTAAGAAAAAATTTAGCGTATTTTTACTTACCCTAATCATTTTATAAACATGTGCGTGTGTTCTGTTTTTTCATGCTGGAGAGAAATGGGGGACGTTTAAACTCGTGAACCCCAAACACGAGAACCAAGTGTCTGAACTAGCGACTTTCTTAGTCTTAACTTCCTTGTCTCCGATTGCCGAAATAATAATGAATTAAAATTAATTTGTCAAGTTGATCTTCTGCTAATGCGGACAGGACTAAATCAGAAAATGCTGTTTTCTTTTTATTTGTAGATATTAGTTTCAGCCAATATTAATTCTTGCTTTCTGCGATTAAACAAACAAACAATTAAAAACCCATTCTATCAGGTTATAAACCTAGGTAAAATCTCTGTCTTTTATGTATATTTAAGTTTTTTTGGCATAAAAATAAACAACATAATAATTATCATGGATTGTCTGTAACACCAATGTACGGAACATTCTTTCCTAATGCTTATAGAATTTTGTTATCTATTATGCACACTGTGATTGCTAAGATAAAAATCTTAGCAATCACAGTGTGCATAATAAAATTAATGGTGGCGGAGAAAGTTGCGTATGTCTTATTAATTGTTTTCAGTTGCCACCTGGTGCTCGAAGGTAGCGAAGATAAAAAAGGTAAATTATTATCTATACTTTAATTTTAACATTTTTCAAAATTTTCAACAGGAATTAATAATTATGTTCTGGGCACTAGGTTGTGAAATACATATTAATATATTGTGAATTACATATTATTCACATATTGTGAATTACATATTAATTAATTAAAAAAAAAGTTTTAAGCAAAATTGCCCCCCACCTGTGCACAAACACGTGGATTATTACAACTAAGTTCATCACTAGGTCTTGTCAACAAATTTCTTCTAGGGTGAAGGGTCTCTTTAAGAGACAAGACAGGAGTTGAACGTCCTCCGCCATACCTTAGTTTAAAGGGGTGATTGTGGAAGTCCCATGAAATGCCACATAGTGATGGTGTCACTTTAAAAAAAAACAGTATGGTCTGTGAACAGTTGGCGCTAGGAAGGGCATTCAGCTGTAAAACAATGCCAAAACTTTTTATTAATGGCCGTAAGAACAGCTGATCAGACAAACTGCGTAAACGGGGCTGGGACTCTAAGGAGTGAAGGTGTCGCACACGGTAGGACATATGTCAGGTGTGAGCATCGTCAGACTGTTCCCCAGCTATCACATCACAAGGTAGATAACACTAGGTTGAGGATGGCTAGTGTAAATGTTGCTACTCTGAGAGGTAGAGCAGGTGAATTAGTTGAAATGTTAGAACGTAGATCTGTTGATATGTGTTGTGTTAAGGAATTCAGGTGGAGAGGAGCTTCAGTGAGATTTGTGGAAGGTATGAGGGCAAGGTACAAGCTTTTTTGGATTGGTAATAGTGATGGATACGGAGGAGTTGGCATATTCGTTGCAGAGAAGTGGGTAGAAAAAGTAATAGATGTTATGCGTGTTAATAGTCGTATTATAGTGATAAAGTTTTTGATAATAGGATTGTCACTTTTCTGTCAGTTTATGCTCCACAGTGTGGACTCAGTGAGGAAGATAAAGATAAGTTTTATGATGAGTTAATAGCAGTCACATCAAAGTTTGGATACACTGAACTTGTCATGGTGGGAGGTGACTTTAATGGTCATGTTGGGAAGTCATCTGAAGGTTATAGAGGTGTACATGGAGGCTATGGCAATGTATAAGGCAAAATCAGAAGCAGAGAGAACAGATTTGCAGATGTGGTAAGAAAGGAAGACCAGCACAATGAATTATTCATGGTAGCAAAGCAAATGAAGAAGACTAATCAAAATGTTGTAGGTGAGAAGTGTATACGTAATGATGCAGGTGTTTTGGCTAGCATGGAGGAGGAGAAAGGGGTAGCTTGGAAGAATTATTATCTGAGGTTGCTTAACACAGAGTTTGATTGGGATAGTTTGTCTGATGATGATGTTGTAGAAGGGCCAACTGTGCAGAAAAAGAGAAAATGGGTAGTGGAGGCTATTAGGAAATTGAAGGTTGGCAAGGCTGCAGGCATTGGGTACATAAGAAGTCCAGTAGTAATGGTGGAAGGTTAAAAGCTGACATTCAGTTTGTATGCAAGCGTTGCAAAGGTGAGATTATAGAGAATAAAGTATTTCCAGCTCAAATGATGTACAATAGTGCCTCGTTAGAGATAGTTGAGAACTTCTGTTACTTAGGTGATATGTTGGGTAGTGAAGGGGGTGTTGGAAGAAGTGTTTCTTGCAGGATAGGTTGTGCTTGGGAAAATTTCAGAGAGTTACTTCCTTTGTTGACTAGCAGAGTCTTGTCAATTGAGTTAAAAGGTAAGTTGTATGAGGCCTGTCTAAGAAGTGTTATGTTGTACGGTAGTGAAAAATGGGCAGTGAAGCAGAAAGATCTTGACTGTTTAGAACGGAATGATATGAGAATGGTTAGGTGGATGTGTAACGCCAGTCTGAGAGACAGAATGACTTCAGATGAGCTAAGAAGCAGGCTATCATCATTCTTGGCTTAACGTCGTTTTCCATGCTAGCATTGGTGTTGGACGGGGAATATTAATGACCCTCTTCAAATCTGATCTAGACTGTGCTAGATCTAAACGCAAGTTCCTCTGTCCTTATAACCTCTTGCCAAGTCTTTCTTGGTCTGCCAGTGGGCTTTACCCCAGGGACTATCGAGTCTCTACACTTTCTTACCCAATTATCCCCAGGGTTTTAATTATTTTTCCATATGCTTTTTGCAAATATAAATGGGTTTAAGAACACCTTGGCTAGCTCGTATGCTACAGCAAAGCGAAATTTATTCATACTGTTGTTTTTTGATCTAGTTTATGTATATCATATGTCTTGTTCCCCTTAACAAGACTTTAGCTACAAATTAATATTATATACGTAGAAACATCGAAAAAATGTTTCTGTATTTGCCTTTCTCAAATATCTTATTTGATTCACATATGACACTTTTCCGCTTCGTATTTACACATCTCTAGCTAAATACAAGGACTGTTTTTATTTTTAGGAAAGTGCCATAATAACTAGGCAAACTGCTTTTGGCCATTCTGCCTAATTAGCTAATGGCTCCTGGCAGATTTTTACACATGCAACAACTCCCATCCTTGCTATTTTCAATTCACTAGCTACAAAAAAGGATAAATTCTATAGGGCATACCCTCCTCCGAAACTGGTTACTACTGGTGGAGAGGCTTCTTTTTTATCCAACTCAGCCTTATAATCTTTATCATCCTCAGTATATCTGTCCTTAAACTGTTCCTCAAGTTCTGCAACTATTTCTTCTTCTTTATTTTCGATCGACATTTTGTATCCAACGATCAAACATTAACATCAAATGAAAAGACCGCAAGTGACAAGCAATTTACTTTCAAAACAACAAAAGCGGTACGGAAGCACACCACACCAGCATGCAAAGAATTTTGCTATGTACACAATGGAACATGATAGAGTACATTACCATTTTCCTGATCCAAAACTTTATTGAATTCAAAACTTCAAACTTTTTTCTTTTAGTAAATTTAATAAACTTAACTTCTGGAAAATTAAGGAAACGTATGGTTTTCTTTCTTATCTTGTTTTATTAAAAATGTAAACAAAAGGATGTAAAAGAAACTTAATAGATATAAAGGATAGTGTACATAAACAATGTTGTCCCTGATAACAAAAAAATGCAGTATAAAGTCCTGGGAATGAGGGTGATTAACTAATGAATTTTTTGGATAAAATTGAAAACCTCTTTTTCGAATTTTGAGTTTTTGTTTGGTTCTGATTGTTTGTTTGTTTTGCTTGTCTGTTCTATTTATTATCAGATTTGTAAATATTAAAGGGAATAATTATTTTCGCGGGATGGGAAACTTACTATTTGCAAACTTCGCGAGGATTAACTCCCACGAAATTTGGATATTTTTTTCCATAAATAAAGCTTTTATGCGAATTTCAAATTTAACTGTCTGTACTTTATGTCTCCCGACATACAATCTTATCCCCAGGCCTTTTTACCTTTTTTGTATGTCTCCTCAATGTCAAAAACCTAAAAAGCTTTGGGAACGAGGTCGCCATTTATAAAAGCCCTTGAAAAATAAAATACATTTTAAGGAGAAAAATGCCTTCAAACTCTTTAAATTTAATTCTCGCGATATGTTAGGAGTTGCAAACTTAGCGAAAATTAGTTCTTGCGAAAATTAATTTTCCTAGCAAAAGAATTTTGGTTTGACCTTTTTTTTTAAAATATAAAAGATTAAAAGGCAAATCGGGCATTAAGCCTTGATATCAAATGATATGTTGTGTTTTGTGAATCTTGTGCATAAGGGGTCTAACAAGAGTACGTAGCCTATTTTCTAGGTTTGCTAGGCTGGACTCAGTGCCCTATAGCTGAAAATGTAACTGCATGAAGTGTGTAATTTTAAATGATTTTTTTTAAACCCTAATGCACAAATTATTATTTTCATCAAAAAGTTTATGAAATGAATTTGTTGATCAGCCTCGTCCCCAGGCCCATTTTTCTCTTTTTGACGATCTTGGAAGCGAGAAGAAATGATCATTTCTTCGAGCCGTCTCGGATATCAAAAAAGCGTAAAATTGCCCTGGGAACGAGGTTGTTTGTTGATAAATTCTTAGTTATTAATGTACTGAAAACATATGCATTCTCGTCCCGAGGATTTGTTGCCTGGTTTCGAGGCCGCTGACGATTACTTGACGGGTTCAATTTCAAAAAAGCAATAACCTCTGGGACGAGCTTTAAAACATGTGGTTTTTGCAATCGAAATAGCACTAAAATAGAAGTCGGCGGGGTTTGCCGGGATGATACTAACTTATGGAACTTTTTCGATTTAATAAAGCGAGATCCCGAAAATAAATTTATTTCAATAAAGGTACAACCGGGCGTAAAATATTTTCTGCGCATCTTTCTCCCATATGAACTGATAGAAAAATAATTGGAAGGTTCTTCTCTTTAATACAAAAATTAAATCAAAAAAACGTTAAAATGTTTACAAATCGTGTGGCAGAGAAAAATGGGGAAAATGACAGCAGTTCAGCGGTACAGCCATTAAGGAGGAGCGTGAACACCGCAGAATGCCTTGTTTTGTTGGGACACTCATCGTCAGGATACTTATTCATCTTAAGTACAAGTTCGACCATTTCCATCACCGTCTTCTTTTTTAACTTCAAATTTTGCACAAATTTGGTAAACTTTCACCACAAACTTTGATTTCCAAATAATTATAAATTTAAAAATGTGAATTCTGAAATAAAATTTGGAACAGGCAAAAGCAGCAAAGAGAACATTAGTTTCGCATTGAGGCGGTTTATTTTCAAATAAAAAATCTTTCATAAAAACACTCAAATATGAGAAAAAAAAAGTTGTTCTATCCGAATGTTCGTTCATGGGTTAAAGCATAAATAAGTGTGTTCAAAAACCAACATCAGTCTTCGTTAGATAGGTTTAATCTTGAAGTGAAGGCCGATTAATGAAAAGACCAAGCACTTCAAATCTTGCACGAGATAATAGAAGCACTTTAAACCCTCTGGATCTCTAAACAGAAAACATTGAGAATTAAAACGTAACAAAAGCAACAGCACAATCAACAACAACAACAACAACAACGACGGCAACAAAAACAGCAACAATAACGACGACGATAACAACAACAAAAACGACAACAACAATGACACGACGACAAAAACAACGACAAAATCAACAACAACAACGACGACGACAGCAACAACGTAAACGAAATTAAGTAAATCAACAAAACATACTTGCAATTATTTACATCAATGAGTGAACCAATCTTAGCTGTCGTGAATGAGATGTGCTCATCTCCCATAACGATTTCTAATTCCTGAAAGTACGAAAGGGTCCGATTACCTCAACGAAGCCAATTTCCATGGGAATTAATTTTAGCGAGTCAAAAAATATTACACTTTACAAAAATTAGTTTTTAAGAATTGAACAAATTTCTATTTTTCTTGGGAATTATTTTTTGTGATTGCTTGATTTGCAAAAAATACTTTTGCCATACGTAAAATATTTTGCGAAGTAAACAAAAAAGAGGAAAAACGCGAAAAAAATTTCTTGAAAAAATTGGTTACCTTAGGGTAACACAAACGATGGATAGAATAACGAGGTGCTCTCTAACGATAGGTTTAAGCTTACTGAACAGAGTACATTTGTTATTCCAAGATGAACAACATAACAACTTAGATACTCTCCTCCACAAAATAAATAGTTTGTTATCGACACGATTAGGAAAGAAAACATTACCTGCCGTCCAACTCGATCTGGTGGTGGCCACAATGCATCGTCTTCTTTCAACAGCTAATTGATAAAAGATAAGTAACGCATGTGAAAACACAACAATCTCAACAACGATCAGGGAAAAAAACAGCAACAGGGGAATATTTTAAAGTTAGTATTTCTTTTAGGTCATTCCTTTGAAATATAAAAATTTGCGAAATGGTGTTGTAGAGATTTTGCAGAATCTGACCGATGTTTCTCCCTGTGAAATAATGCATGCATGCAAATATTAACCCTATTCGGTCTGGGGGGGGGGGGGGGGGGGGCGGATTCCGCCCCCCCTGACGGTTTTTTTTTAATAACTCCTGATTGCTTTCTTATATGGCTATGATACTTACTGAGTTTCAACATTTATCTATTAGA
This sequence comes from Hydractinia symbiolongicarpus, assembly GCF_029227915.1. Lineage (NCBI taxonomy): Eukaryota > Metazoa > Cnidaria > Hydrozoa > Anthoathecata > Hydractiniidae > Hydractinia > Hydractinia symbiolongicarpus. Next base: position 25,435,798 of record NC_079883.1, read on the forward strand.
CACCTGCATGCTAAATTTTTAGGTCCCATACCTTTCAGAGGCTTTGATATTGGCCATTACTCGAAACTACCCCTAAAATCTCTATGAAATCCCTATAATGGGGAAAATATAATAAATCCTGTTAGGATTATCCTTAGAACTTGAAACTTGCAACACAACTTTGTTTCATCAAGAAGAATCATTTTGAATAATTTTGACACGTGATTAATCCGATTTCCCGATTTTGTCGGATTTTACCCGAAAATCGAAAAAAAACGGATTTTCGGGCAATTTTTGGCAATTTTTTATTCGATCCATGTAAAAACCGGAAGATATGTTAAAAAAAATTTATTTAGCTTTCAGAAACTTCAAACAGAATGTAAAAATTCCCTCTAGAACAAAAGTAATTATATTTTAAGCAGATAGTGGCATTTTTAACAATTTTCAAGCTTCTGATGACGTCACAGAAAATGTGCTGACGTAAGCAAATATTTATTGCCGCCATTTTGTTCCTTTTATGACGTACTATAAGTGTGCCAAGTTTGATTCAATTTGAACAATCCTATGAAAAGTTATTGTGGGGGGGGGCGGAATCCGCCCCCCGGTCATAGTATGTTCGAAAAACCCCGGACCGAATAGGGTTAAAGTATGAAATGCTACATACCTCGCTGTCGTCGATGATACGTTTTATTTCCTCCACAACGCTTTTACCACAAAATACCTACGAAAGTTAAGGAATCAGTGCACAACTTATTAATGTACAGTAATTAACTATAAGTGTTTTTTTAACCAAGAGATTACTCTGATTTGAATGAAAAAATGTGTTTATCGTACCTCTTTTCGAATCATGACGTCATTTTTATAATTAGAATTGTTGGCATAACGTAACAAACCTAAAAATATAATTAGATCTTTAAAGTGTTACAATGTTAACCTTAATAATACCAGATGTACTTTAGATGTACCTTAATCCTCCTTGTGCTACACAGTACCAAAAAATCTAGGATTAAAGTGTTAGAAGATATGTCTCTCTGGACAATATCCAATCCTACTACTATCTCTTAGGGACAACAAACTGATAGCAGTTGTGGAGGAGCTTTGAAATATACGTTGTGCATGGGATAAACTGAAGAAGAATTGTGTTCATAATAGTTGTTTTATTGATAGTTAATTTACAGCTAAAGAAGCATTGCAATTATGACAATTGTGTTATTGGTTCTTAACTTGTACCATTGGTTTATTTGTAGCTTATGACATTAATTTAGTAACACAGGGTGGTTCTATTTTAATGCTCAGTTGTTCAAATTCCAAAACTGGGGAACATGATTCATCAGAAAAAATTGTGGATCTATATTAGCAGCTTTGAGCAATCTATATGCCAGGAGGTCCTTTTGACATATAGATTGCTTAAAGCTGATGATTCATTCAAACTAATATAAATTGCTGCCTCACAAGTAAATTATTTCCACGACTGTAAATAAAAGAAACAAACAGAAAATGATGAACCTAGAGTTGTCTTACCTCAATCGAACATAGTAAATAATTTTACAGTCTGAGAAAATAACAAAGAAACGGTATTCAAAAGTGATCAGAAAATAAAGACATTCTTGAGAAAGCAAATTTTCATTACAGGTTACTCTCGTGTGCTTAATACAAGGTGGGGGCTTTCAGATTTTTTCCCACTCACTCACACCTTACTAAGACCCCCCACCTGCTTATCTATTTTGTCCAATGAATAAGCTCCTAATTCTCAAAAAAAAATTTATAAATTTATTTTTTGTTTTGAACGTTCATACATTCTGTGTGTTTCCTGGTATTTACTTACCATCAATGACGCAAGCTAGCACTACGTTTATTGATTGGTACGCACTGCATTTGTACCTACTTTGTATCACATATTTTATGACACATGTATCTCTTCTCTCAGTAAAAATTTTGACCCGCCCGTTTAATAAACCATCCCTGCTTATTGGTTCTTAAAAAAATTCCGATCCCCCCAGCTCTTAGGACTCCCCTTGTATCAACCACCTGAGAGTACTTGAGTATTGCACACCTGTTTTTAAAACCTCCTATAGCTAACTGTGGCATTTTTATGCCCAAATAAATTTTAAACATGTATAATCCAGGATCAATATTATTTATGGCTTTATAAACAAAGCGTTATTTTTTTATAATGAAATTAAGCATTCAAAGAAAGTTGTTTTTCCTTACCACTAAACATAAGACTTATTTTAATCGTTTTCCATGTTTTCTCATTCTACCCTCAGACAGCACACAATAATTATCCATGAATTAAGGTTACAGCCTTTGTAATTCATAACAGGCCCCTCACAATTAAATTTTTTTTACAGATTGGCTGGCGGGGGAGGTCAGAAAAAAAGAAAATCTACAAGAAAATAAATTTACTTTTTTTAGTTATACAAATTTTATGTGTACTGTAATAACAACCTGTCATTTTTGTTATCTATTGTGTTCATTATATATACTATCTTTAATTAAAACAACAACATGTTAAGTCATGTGATAAAAATGGGCCTTTGGTGCTCACAAACTAAGCTGGGGACTGAAAATGAATATGAAATATTTCAGACATGTTACTGGCATGAGAATGTTCAATTACTTCTAGGAATTGGAAGTTATAGTATTAAGAAAAAGTTTAGAGTGTAAGCAAAAAAATTAATGATTTGTTTAGGGTGAAGATTTTTTGTGGAAATGGAAAAATAGGTTGTTTTAGATTTTTTGCTGACATCAGCAGTGCAGATACAAAGGTTAAAACGCTCATTCAAAGGTATTAAAAATTTTGCTGATATCAGCAAAAATAAACTTGTATACCTGTTGCCTTCATCGTATAGATCTTAAAACCCTGATCAAGAAAAAATAGTATCATGTATTTTTGACAAGCGGTTGCAGAGATATTAGGGTTTGAAGCAGATTCGGGGACCCAGGTTTGGGAAACTTATATACCGTCAAGTCGGGTAACTTTGATAGGGAGGGTAACTTTGATAATGACTTTCCTGTTGTATTTCAAAGCAAAACGGAACTGTTTGTAAAGTTGTTCTTTGTTGCAAACATGAATAAACAAACCCGTTGATGAATAGCGCCATATTTAATTGAAAGTTGTGATATTTTGCTGGTAGCCGAGTGCACATTTCGTTCCCAGTTCTCTATTTTTTGTTTTACGCAATATGTATTAACTGAATCATTTAGTTTTGCAGCAGGCGATTTTGTCAATTATATTACCTGTTTTCTAAGGTATAAACGGAAATAAAGGAGCAAGAAAGATGGACCAATACAACAGGACATCTCTTTCATTGGTGATAGCGAGGATAGTCGAAGAAAAAGAGGATAGAACGAACGAAAAAAGTTGTAAATATTGTGCGAAATATTTATGCATTTTGTATTCTATATATATATGTTTGTATATTATAAAGATATTACTTTCACATTTACAATATCACGTAGCAGAAACTTTCCCTAAACACTTTGCGTGATACCAGGAATCACAATGATCTCAACCTTCCCATTGAACTTCTTCGTCATCGGAACTATCGTCGTCTGATTGCGGATCAACATGGTGACAAATTTTGCACACGTTCTCTTCCTCTTCTTCTGAATACTTGCCGCCATCCATTATATCAGTTTTTCATGACGGGCCAGCAACCAGTTGTTTCAAACTGGACAATGTCACAGGTTTTCCTGGTGCAACCTTGGGTCCACGTTTTTGGGATTTTTGTTGCAACCAATATGCTTTTTCAGCAATTCTGCGACACTTTATCCAAACGCTTCGGAGATACTCCGTTCGCTTTGAGCTTGCGGAAGACTTTTTAATACTTCTCCTGGATTTAATGGTCATAATCCAGTGCCCCTAAATCCTGCTATTACGTTTTCTTTTTTTCTGCATCCCATTAAACCATCGGCGAAGAAGGGGAGGAAAGACTTCTTTCGGGATTGAGCCTTTCCTTCGACTTTCCTCCCGGCATTCCTCCAAAACAGTTCGCCACAAACGCTTTGCCGGTTCAAATACAGCTACATTGAGTGGCTGCAACAGATGCGTAGCATTTGGCACAAGACTTACAAATACCACATTATTTTCTTCACATGCCTGGATAACATCAGCGCTGAAGTGGGAACTTAAATTGTCACCAATTAAGATCTTTTTTCCTTGTTTAGTGACAACATGAGGGAGGAAAACCACTTCTCAAATGTTCGTTGGTCGAACCACCCACTCTTTGAACAATCGTACTTTGTACCGGTAGGTCCATTTGCCGATCAACCTTCGTAAACATTTTGCGATTTGTAAACGACAAAGGGAGGCAAGAGAGTTCCGTCGTGGATCAAGCAGTAGTATTAGTGCAGTAGTATCAGTGGAAGGTTAAGAGCTGACATACAGTTTGTATGCAAGCGTTGCAAAGGTGAGATTATAGAGAATGAAGATCTTGACCGTTTAGAAAGGAATGATATGAGAATGGTTAGGTGGATGTGTAATGCCAGTCTGAGAGACAGAAAGAGTTCAGATGAGCTAAGAAGCAGGCTAAGTCTCCATAGAATTAAAGATGTTATCCAGATAAGAAGATTGAATTGGCTGGGGCACTTGGAAAGAATGGAGGAGGATAATTGGGTAAGAAAGTGTAGAGACTTGATAGTTCCTGGGGCAAAGCCCAGAGCCAGACCGAGAAAGACTTGGCAGGAGGTTATAAGGACAGACTTGATAGAGAGGAAGTTGAGTTTAGATCTAACACAGTCTAGATCAGATTGGAAGAGGGTCATTAATATACACCGTCCAACCCATGCTAGCATGGAAAACGGACGTTAAGCCGAGAATGATGATGATGAATGATGATTAAAGGAAAATGATGATATCCACTATGATCGTCACATACACTTTATATGATTATGTAAGATATATTTTATGTATTTCCAAGGTAGCCATTATGATTTGAGGAAAAACTTTTTAACTTTAAACATGTCATATTGTCTACTTTTAGGTGGATTTTTGCTAATTTAGCTTTACTTAAATTCAGATCATTGTTGTTCTCATTTAATCAAAGCTTCTTCAGTAAAAGTTTGACTGGCTGGAAACATTCTTGTTTTCCCTCAACCGAAAGTTGGACCAGTGAAATTCTGACCGAATTATTGAATGTAGATTGATGCCTTTTGATTTATTTGAATTCATTTAAATTTCTAACAATGCCTGCGTGTGACAAAGAAATCCATCTAGCTAAAGCTATTTATCAATTTGAAAAAGTGGAGAAGGAGGTGTGCTTTTAGGTAGAGGCATGAGATTTAAATGACAAATTGAAAATAAAAAACAATAAAAAAACAATATGCAAAATCAGTGTACTTACCATCTGGTCTAATTTCGAATTCTAAGAATTCGTGCCCGAATTTACCCTTGTGCCCAACATAATAACGACAGTAGAATTCCTCGCTAGATTCGTCCGCCATCTTGATTTTGCATGCGGGATATGCAGGAAAATGTCGACAGGACCGTGGTACTTTTATGACAGGAGACCCTGTTTTTCAACCTCATCCCCAGGGCTCTTTTTCTCAAGATTTTCCCATAAAATAAAATTTGTACGGGTTGGGGAAAAGTGTCAAGCGGGACATGCCAAGTCAAAAAAATTTCATCACAAATCATATTCAGAACATGGTATATATAGCTTATAAACATCAGAGAATTTTAGGGTAAAGTACGACCTCCTCCCAACACTTATTTGGTGGTCAACAGCGCGATCTTATGTATAATAACAAAACCGAAATGTAGTTAGTACAAAACATTTACTAAAAAATGAATAAACAGAGAGTAACATGGGCGAGTGAATGTTACCATAGCCCCGGGTTAACCCAAGCCATGTGAGGGAAATTGGGAAGATGGCACACTGTGTGGGCCGTTGGATGTTGCCGGGAGTTGTCTAGTAGAGCGCGGGCTCTAATTGGGTCTGCGTAGCTCAAAATGAGCATTAAATACTCTAGGACTCTCCATCTACGCCATGGCCCCTCCTGGAAATAATAGACAGGGTATATCCCTCGATATTTGTGAGGCTAGCCATGTAAAATATGCACATCTATCTATCTATCTATCTCTCACAGACAGGTTTTGGTAACTTGAAAAGAAAAAGAAAACAATAGAAAATCAAAAACATGATTACGTATGCAAAACGTATTCACAAGAAAATGTAAATTCTGTTCCGACAAGCAAGCTGGGGTTTTATGTGACAAAAAGTTTACTTCATACTTTTTTTTTTGACAATAGCATGGCTGTAAAAGGCCCGATTTCGCCTTTTACAGCCTTGTCCACCTGACGTTTATAAGCAGTGTAGTTGCTAATGCTGCGAAGCTTTGTTTGTGCACAAAAACATTTGTATTGTTATATGCGCGTTTAAAACACCTCAAAGCGCAAAATTTCTCTTATTCATGTACAATATTGCTACTTTTTTCTTTTCTTCGTATAATTTTAAGGTTTTAAGCAGCATATACACTGAAGTGTTCCCAAAATAAAAATAATAGATTGCTTCTATAATCGAACACCGAATGACTGAACCCACACAAACCTTTACAATGTCATACTGGTACCCAGGTTAATAGAATTGGCTTAAAGAGTAATGGGGACGAGTCACTGAGAAAAAGCTTCTCCGTTTGGCGCGAACACTTCTTTAAAGGAGCTTATCAACAGGCACGCAAGTCTATTGCTTGGTGATTGCATTTCGGGGGTTTTGAATATATCTCTTAAAAAATATATATAAAAAAATATTTCTTATTCTTAATAATTGTGCATGAATAACGAAACAATAAATTAATGTGTTATACAAAAATAATTAAAAAATAGTACCAATTTTGAAATAGTTCTAGAATAAAAGTAACGTGCAATGTAATAGATCTTGTTGGCAATATAAATTTATTTAAATGGTAGATGTACGTGATGTACTGTGTACCGCCAACTATGACATCAACGGCTAAACCTATCTGACAAGTGCAAAATAGTTTTATCAGCAAGGTATTTTTAGTTTCTTTGTTTCCGTCGTATTTCTTGCAGGGGGCAACTGGAAACTTTTTTTACCAACAACAGGATCGATAACGATGCTTCACGTATAATGACAACGAGAATGTTACGGTAGGGTATATGATTTACTTAGAAGTTGTCTGCGTGATCAGCTTAAGTGTGAAATTTTGACTGTTTTTATACACTGTGTAAACAGATTACACTTCTCTGTTAACCGAAAATCTTGCTCCTAATTTTATGCGTGTATCGTATAAATTTCCGCAGTTGGTTGTCGGCCATCATCTGGATTATCTTTTGATTTTATACAATGTGAAAAATGCTGAAGTTGATAGTCTAATCCTTCGTCGTATATATTGTCTATTGTATCCCCATATGGATTTTTCAATGTTCCAACTTGTAGATTTTCTAATGGTCCACCATATTGACCGTCTAAAGGTCCGCCATATTGGTTGGACAATGTACCGTCATACTGGTTATCTAATGGCCTGACATAATGATTGCTTATTTGTCCAATGTATTGATCATTAAGTGGATCATCAAAAGCATAATTTACTACGCCGGCATATGGATTGATACCTAAGTATTGTGAGTCAAACGGTCCACTGTATTGTCTTAAGTAGTCATACCTGTCACTTACCGTATCTCCCAAAGCTAATCCTGTTGTAGAGGATAGATCATAAGAGGGCGTATCATATTGGCGTCTAGTGTTATACTTTTTCTTTATTCGACCAAAATGCCGTGCGCCGTACTTTGAAGGTAACGCTGCCGTACTTGCCTGTCCATGTCGAAGGTTATTTCTATTTCTGTTGGGTCGTGTATAGTATATGTCGTTTCCGTAAGTTTTGTCGGTGTATCGGTTACCGTGTGGATTAACGTAGAAGGTACTACTTGGCGTTCTTTTGCCATCATTTAGAAAGTTTGAACTACTTGTGCTAGTAGCATTACTTCGAGAATTTTTTTTCCTATTTTCTGTATTCCTCTGTCGTTCTGCATACTTCTTTTTCAATCGTTTTCTAACATATAACGTAAATCTCAAAATAATATTATCAATATGAACGTATAAATTTGCTTCTCATTAAGGTGTTCATAACTGCAACTCCCATTGTTTAGTATCTGGGCATGCGCCAACCTCTATCCCAGAGTCTATCGTTTTTTGATGATATGAGGATTAACGTTTGATCCTCATATTCAAAAACGCTACAGGCCCTGGGATCGAAGTTGGGCATACACACTTAATATTTTTATCCATTAGATAAGATACCTTTCAAAAAGATCGCAAACACAACCTCGTCCCCAGGACTTTTTGTCTTTCAAAAGTCTTACGCTTGGGATCGAGGTTTCCGCAGACAGATATTTTTTTTCGACAACAAATTAAAATTTCGAAAACGCTACCATATTTAGTATGATGGAAGCTACTGAACACCGACTTTGTTACCAACCCTTTTATCGAAAAAAACTTAAAAAATAAATATCAGGCGAAATTGAAGAAAACAGGGAATAATAAGAGAATAATAAGAAGGTTTATCTGTAGATAGATTAATAGAATTGTGCTTAATAAAATCAGATTATTATTTCACACCTGCGGAAATGACGTTTACAGTAGACAACACCGATCGCAGACATTAGAACAAACAAAATGATTCCAATGACTGACATCCAAACCAAAGTTGTAGACTCTTTCCACACTATAAAGAATATTTACACATAGTCATCAAAATGTACCAGAAAATGCACAAATATTGTTTTAATTCTTGCAGCTTTGTACAACAAGAGAAGAATCAATAGAAGAAAATTAAAGCCCTGATTTGTACAGAACCCTGGCCGACGTCACTGGCCTGAACCCGACAAATAACAATTAAATAAGTAATAAATATGCACGTTTTTCTTTATACGAATATCAGGCTGAGATTTGAGGTTACTACTGTCTAATGTATAAAACAACAGAGAAATAAGAATAATGACAGCCTGGTTGGAATTTTTATATTCCTATAAAAAAGTGTGTATGTAACAATTCTCGTCCCCAGAGCTCTTTGAGATAACCTTAAAAGGCTCTGGGAACGAGAATGGTATGTATCTTTTAACCTTACTTACAATTTTCAACAATTTCTAACAATTTTTTTTTACCAATTCATCAGTTCCAATTTTTAAAAGGTTAAATGCTGCATTAATAAAAAACTTACTGGATGTGCTAACACAACCAGTCTCTTCCTCTTTGTAACCGTTTGCGCATGCGCATTTAAAAGAGCCATCCGTGTTTTGACATATTTTGTTGCCATGACAAGCAATACTATTCGCTTCACATTCGTTCACATCTGTAATAGCTTGAGGTGCAATATTGATTTGTCTCGAAAAAAGAACTTGTACAATCTGGTCTCTTGTTACGGATTTTAACTTGAATATAATGGTAGCTGTACTAGTTAAATCATTCATTTCGATTTTTGCTATTTGCAGGCTCTTTAGATACGCCAGTAACTTGTCTTTGTTTATCTTTGGATCAGAAAACCATATTTTGTAAGAGCTGGCATCTGAAATGTAGAAAAATCAAGTTGATCTAATTTTAGTCGACATTACGTCACCCACATGTGACCGTTATCAGCTTATCAACAATTTCTCAGTAATTTATCTGCGTGAAATGTTTGGAATAGAGATACTATATTTACACAGTTAACTATTATAGCTAACTACATATTATACTACAAGTTAACGATTGAATGACAATTCGTCCTAGGGTTTTATCCTGAGAAAATCTATCACTTAAAAGCGGAAAGTTTGTAGGCTTAAACTCCATTCTGTCCAAGTTATAAATATTTCGGAAGAAGGACTCGCGCATCGTTAAGTATGTTCGCTGTTTGTCTGCGACAGGTTTTTTTTATCCATTGTTTGATGGGTAAATTCCCGTGTATATATATTTGGTTTATACAACTTGTATTAGAAAAATTCTAGGTAATGATGTCATGAAAGGAGTGAGACTTGTTTGTTGTTACTTTGTGTTTCACACATATTTTGAGGATGTTTGACCACGCTAATTTCCTATGAAGTTTCTTTAAAGGCGTTGACATTAAAAAAAAGATTTCAGATACAAATAATTCTTTGCTGGCTTAAACAATTCTAACTTAGCTACTTACGGTTTTGACAAACCACACCAAAAAAGTTGTTAATGCATTGGCAAGCTTGCGCGGTACATGTTCCACCATTTAAGCACACGTTTCCTGAACATGCTGATGTGGTTGAAAATGTTAAGATAAAACTCAACAATACTAAAATAAAAAATATACGTATGTAATTCCCAGGGCATTTTGTCTTTATAATAATGGAGCAGTTGCCAAAGAGACCCTGGAAACGAGGATGAGACCTATGTAGAACTGGAAACGGCTTTGGAATTTATTCTTCGCATTTTTCTCTTTAATTTCTTTACGTAAAATAGAAGGAAGAACGTTGACGAAAGTAAAAAAATAGCACAAATTGCTGAATTGCGGAGAAAGTTTCAGCACTGGGTTCATTCGAAACTTTCTTATATAACAAAAAACGTGTACCAGCGCGAGTATCACAAAAAAAAGTAAACCGCTTTAGCTGGTAGGATAATATCCAGTGGGATTAGTTAATTTCATCTTAATTGTTATATTTGTCGGAAGTAAAATTCGTGACAATTGTCACAAGTCAAAATAAATTTGATGGTGTGGAGTCCAAATCCAACCAACATATAGAAAAATGGAATTTGACTGAATTTAACAGTAGTTGAAACATACTGCATTGTGTAGAGTTACAAGAAAAATGAGTGAAATTAAATAACATTTAAATTGCGGACTTGTACGTAAGGTATAAAATTAATTGAATAAGGCGAGTCAAAATGTTTTGAAAAGGTAGTAGTGGATACAACCTAGTTTTGTGCAATTCACATATCGTAAATATTAAAAAGTTTTCCTTTATTTATGATAAAGTAAATCTGCACGGTTAAATACACATTAACATTGTATTTCAGCAGTACACGTTGTTATAAGAAATACCCCTCCTCGTCCCCAGGACTTTTTTCACTTACGGACGAGGTTGCAAAAGACCAAAATTCTAACCAGTCATTATTCTTATATCTCTATTGTTTTAAACAATTATTTTTAAACACAAAATCCCAGAGCGTGATATTTTCATAAAGTTTATTCTAATAAAAGATAAAGCGTGTGTATAGCTTTTAAAGAACATTTTTACAACGGAACAACTTTTTGGAAGAAATAGAAAAATTATTGATTTAATTCTGGTAACCGATTTCCATAAAAATTCACTATCCGGTATTTCAAAGTTATGCTGAAATCTTTAGCGTAAGGATCTTCTTTCGTAAAATTGAAAAATCAAATCCCGGATCAGATTCACAAAAATCGGTATATATATAATCTATTCATTTTGAAAATGGAACTATGAATTTTACAAACACGCGAAAATTTAATTTTGCTTGCGTACATTTATTTCGCAAAATCGCAAATATTTGTGTTGTGTCGAACAGCGGCGAATTTTTATTAAAGTAAGGCATTGTCAAAAATGGCTAACACCATGTGGTAATAACACAGAATAAACAAAAAAATAAAAAAATAAAAAAAACAAAAAAAAACAAAAAAACAAAAAAACAAAAACAAAAACAAATAACCAAAATAAACGAACAAACAAACAAAATTAAACAATGTTTAAAACCCACCAAAGATCATAAACATCTTTACATAACCAGAATTATGTTGATACTAAAAAGCTGGACGATAAAAATTTGCTTCAAGACAATGGACCAATTCAGCAATAATTAAATATGGCTGCCGTATTGTGTCACAATTATATAATCTAAATTTACTTGTGTACGAGAAAGTTTCGCGTAATAAATTTTTGAATGACACCTGGTTTTCCCTATTAAAAAAACTGATCACCGTAATAAAGTCGTTTTAAAATTTAATTTAAATTTAAAATTTAAATTCTTGTTTTCAATGTGAAGAAGTGTTTACTTTACTAAATCATTATTTTTTTTAACTTGTTTTGCAAAAAAAGACATTTCGAACCCAGGACATTTTGGTTTTTACAAATAACTACAAAAAAAGGTTTGGATCCCAGGTTCTTACTTTGCTTGTAAAAAATCAACCTGAGTAACATAATCAACTTTAAAACCACGAAATTTTTCGTATTGTGGGAAGCAAAACAAAAAAGGGTATGGGTACGAGACTGTGGCTACATGAAATCAATTAGTATTGCCACAGAGATTGCTAATCTAATTAAGCTAATCAGCAAACGATACAATAGCAATTTAATTAACATAATTAAAATAATTGGAACGTTCGTTAGGCAATTTCCGTACCGTATTGTAAACAATGACGTCGTAGAAACCTTCCATAAAGATTTTATAAAGACAAAAAGCAAGACAACAGCCTCAAGCAACTGTTAGAAGCTGATTCTTCTAAGGTACCTGCAGGTCATAATCTCTTGTAACATGATCGAGATAAGATTTATCGCTTATGTAAGACATACACAAAGCATTGAGTGAAAGAGTATTAATATGGAGGGATTTGTATATCGTAGCATACTTATCTGATTCGTCATTATAATTCAATCCTAATACCTGCTGCGGTGGTTTAATAATAACATATCAGAAGAAAAAGCTGCAGAGTTTTGCAAGTGGACGTCTTGCTCTCTTTTTCTTTCTACATTTATTCTAATACGTGCATCATTTACTCTGATACGCGGGAATTTTGGTCTGATACGCGGGACATTGCTTTGAAGCGCGGGATGCGTGTTATGATGTATCAGATTATAATTAATTCAATCCTTAGACTCCGAAATATGCAAATTGGCGTCCTACAGACACTGGAATGTTGACATGCCGTCTATCATTCATAACTTGTGATCACTGAATTTTGAGATGTGGGAATAGGGTCCCATATGAAAGTGAATTGCATTCCCATTTATCAGTGCTCAGGTTTACCAACGTCGAGGTAGCATGTGGCCAGAAATCAGGCTGACAGAATTTTCAGCGAAAACACAATGCATATTTTAAGTTTTTCGAAAGGGTGTGTCCAAGGTCTAAAATGTTTCTACACTACTTTAGAGACAAGGTTAGAAACGATAGAAGTGATAGTGTTTAATTTCTTATTCAGAACTTTTTAGTTATACTGTAATTCCTCTTTTAGCTGTTGTGGACATTCTTATTCGTCACAGAAATTATGGGTATAATGAGTAATAACAAAAACTTCATTATAGATTTTTGTATTCATGATATCTTATCCCTGATGTCTTGATACAGTTTAATCTACGCAAAAATGAGATCGAGAAGTAAAGCAAATGTACTTCATCAATGCTTGTTCTGCGATGCATTAGTTTATAACTAGTCATTAGCCCGTGGAAAAATCCACGGGTTCGCTCGTCCTTTTTATACCACATTGCGTGCGTCTCGCTACCTGCGCATCTAAACTACCATGACAGACAGACAGACGGACGGACGGACGGACGTATACGGGTATAATAATATAGATTATAAAGTCAATGAATACAAGCTTGTTCAAAACATGACTTATCTCGAAGATCAAATTTGCAGGCAATGATTAAAGGCGTTTCTGAATGTCGTCCCGAAAAACGGATGGCCACATAATTTTCTCTTTAATATTAAAGAAATTTAGAGGATTTTTCCCAATCGTTTTAGAGTACTGTTTCCGATCAATTTTAAAGACTTTTGTTAAAAGACAAGTGTACAAGAAAGAGTTAAAACTTTTATGCATTTTAAAGAAAAAAGTTCTTCTGATATCTCTGTCAAAAACCTGAAAAATCTAGAATATGCATTCTGTATTAATCGATGGCGGTGAATGAGAGCGGTATGCTGTGAAATTATTCTCTAGTGGGACCTGAAAAATATCTGCTGTAACGAAGTGTCCGCTACGTAGACTCTTCCAGATTTATATTGCCTTAAAAAATTACCCTACGGTGTCACGGTGTATTGAAATAGTGTGTCAAGAGACTGGTTTTGAAAGTCAAAAAAACCTAAAGGCCATGTATATTGTAAACAGACATGCCAATCTTTCATTTTAAAAAAATAAAAACAGACTCAAGATTACACAAAAATTAAGATATTACCTTATCAATAAATAAAAAGTTGGCAAAAATATTGGTCGGCTAAAATAAAAAGTCGGCAAAAATATTAGTCACTTGGACAAAATTTAGTCACCTTTTGCCGTCTAAATTTTTTGAATTTAGTCACTTTTTGTTGACTAAATTTTTGAATTTAATCACTAATAAAGAATAATTGCATAAAACTGATTAAAATTAGCAACAAGGAAGAAAAACGGCAAAAAGGTGGTCGGAAAAAGTCCGAAAAAAAGTTAGATCGAAAAAAAAATGTCGGCAAAAATGTTTTGTCGGTAATAAAAAAGTCGGCAAAAATTAGTCACCTAGCCAAAATTTAGTCATTTTTGCCGACGTTTTTTACCGATAAGGTACTTTGTATCAGCAGACAATGTAGTACTTTGAACTAGAAACGATGTCTGCAAGTTATTTGACAAGTCTGTTTTAGAAAAGAACCGTAAAAAACAGAACTAAGCAGTTAAACCATATTTTTAATATACAGTCAACTCTCCAATTAACGGACAAATTTCTTTGCACCGGCAAAACTACGGTCAAAACCTCACACAAAACTTTCTATATAACGGACAATTTTATTCGCACGAAATTAGCGAACTGGTAAAAAACAATAAGAAGATTTTTAATATGAAGATTCGAGCGTTAATTGGAAATGTGACCTCTTCGAATGTTCGATTAAAACATTTCGAATATTCGAACTTAAATTTGCTGTACAAGAATACAATTTTATTTGACAACTCGGTAACACTGTACTGCAATCATGGCGTCGATCAGTAGTAAGAGAAGAAGCAGCTGGAAAGCCCTATAGACGTTGTCTAAATTTTCATGAAAAGAACCAGATATAAACCAAAACTTAGGGTATATTAACATTTTAGGGCCTAGTTCATTGGATAAAAAAGGACTGGAATCCTGTACCCTTAACTACGAGGGCAACGCATAATTATGTTGCTTTGTTCAAATACTAGATTTTTTTCCAAAATACTGCGAACAAAACTAATAACTATTTTAAAAAATCTTCTGCTGTTGTGTTAAGAAGCCAAGAGTATAAGAAGGGGAATATTTTTTAGGTTCCAAATTTATGATAATTTATCGATAAAAACAAAAAGTTTGTTGCATGCAAAGTGTAAACAAACACTCGTATTTCGGATAAGTTGCGTCTAAGTAAAAGAAGGCCTAAAAAGGCCTTAATAACGAGATTGGGAGAAGCATAAAAAAGAAAAGAATAAACACTATATTTCTTCCCGTAAATAATTCTTATTTAAAACTTATTTTCTTGGAATTGCCAATAAAGGAGAGGGAAAACAAAAATAAAGAAAGACAGATAAGATAGATAAGAATCTTATTTATATCATAACTTGTTAATCCTGTGTTGTTTTAAATGTTTTTTTCTCAAATTCCAGTTATCAAGGAATTTTTTCTCAAATACTTCCTCAGGGTTTTTAAAAGTTTAAGTCCAGGCATCGTTTTCTGCTTCTAAAACAAATCACAAGACAGACAAGTTGTAAAATAATACGGACATGTTGCAAGATAATACAGTCAAGTTGTAAAATAATATGGACAAGTTGAAAATAATACGGTAAAGTTATAAAATATTACAGACATGTTGAAAATAATACGGACATGTTGCATCTAATATGGTCAAGTTGTAAAATAATACGGACGTGTTGCAAAATAATACAGTCAAGTTGTAAAATAATACGGACATGTTGCAAAATAATACAGTCAAGTTGTAAAATAATACGGACAAGTTGAAAATAATACGGTAAAGTTATAAAATATTACAGACATGTTGAAAATAATACGGACATGTTGCAAAATAATACAGTCAAGTTGTAAAATAATACGGACAAGTTTTAGCACAACTGTTTTGGATACTGCACTTGCGTTTAAATTCAACCTTGTTCTTGTCCAGATAAAAACGTGACAAAAGGCTCTGGGAAGAAGCCTAGAATATCAACCATTGATACCATGGTATTATGAACCCTCTTTCACAGTGTCTATTTACTGCTTGATTAACGGAAAGTTCTATTATAATGGAAAAACTAAGACAACAATAGGAAAGGTTATTCTTAAATGGCTTATTATAAAGAAATTAAAAGGCTTTAAATTTAAAACTAAAGAAGTGATTAGGATAACCATTGATAAAAATAATGTCTCAGGAAATATTGATGTGCAACGTGGAATCTACTATGCTGGATATAGATGTGTGTAAAGTTTGTTTTCTTGTCTGTCTGTTCATTTTCTTTCTTGTTTGTTTGTTTGGTTGTCTGTCTGCCTTTTTTGTTTTTTTAGTTGTTTGTTTCTTTTTTTCGTTTGCTAGTTTTTTTTAAGCCTGTTAAATCGACCCTGGGAGTGTGGTTTTGTAAACGTCTTTTACTAAGTTGTGATTTGTTGAAATTTAAGAAAAAACACAGCTACCTGGTAAAACACAATAAGCAGTTCTACATAAATGTCAGATTTTAATTTTTTTAGTTTATTCTGACTTCTGATGTAATATAGATAGAGAGTATTGTCTGTCATAAAAAAATCAATTCACTAAGGACTTGCATGCCTTTTTCATCGCCAAGATTGTACCTTTTTCAGGTAAATTTCTCCCCACCTCTTGAAATAATCGCTTTAATTCAAACTATAATCTCATTTTAAACTAAATTTGACTTAACGGAAGCTTTGTTAAACTCCAACATCAAAGATTACCGGGAGTTAACTGTACTTTATACTTCTAATCTCATCCCTAGATTTATTTTTTGGTATTTGACAACAGCAAAAAGAAACCGTTGAGGTCTGGGGATAAGCATGAAGCTCTTAAAATGAAGACGCATTGTAACAAATCTTATCTCTTTCAGGAACGATACGCTTAAACTTTAAAAATGCTACCGAAGACCTACTTTCTGCTCATCCCGGCAATTTTCTTAGCCTCGTTTTTATACCTTCCAACATTTTTTAATTACATTACCACAGAAGATGGCGTATACAGTGAATGGACCTCGTGGTCTCGATGTATGAAGTACTGTGGAGAAAGCTGGCAAGGTGAGCAAAGCAACAAATTTTTTTTAAACAGGATGTAAAAGATATCAGTCAGTAGCCCGTTTTCTTCTACCTCGATCCGAGGGCCTGAGCGTTTTATGATATGATGGATGAAACTCGTACACGTTTCATTCTTATACAAAAAAAAAACAATATTTTTTTCAAGTAACACCTAGTCCACGAGATTTGTGTCAAACCTTGGAAAATAGAAATAGGTCAAATATGGGTAAAAAAGTTCTAAAGGGATCTAGAAACTAAGGCAGAAAAATGGACGTAGGCTTGTTTTTAGCATCAAAGTTTGTTTTTGACGTGTCGCCGTTCCAGTAAAAAAAGATTACAGACCCTAGAAAAGACTATTTTTTATTAATTACTGAAGTTAACTTCTTTGTATTTTCTACACGCAGGGCGGTATCGAAATTGTTCAAAAGAAAGCAAAGGCTACGGAAAAACTTGCGAATCGTTGGGGCCAAAGATCGAGACTAAAAAATGTTTTCTCCGTGAATGCCCCATCGACGGTCATCCAGGGGAATGGGAGAACTGGGGCCCATGTGATAAAGACTGCAAAGATGGGAAAAGGTCTCGGATAAGGAAATGTAATAATCCCAAACCGAAATACTTCGGTCTGCCATGTCAAGTACCATTGAACGAATATCAAAAGTGTCCGAACGAAAATCCCTGTAAAGAAGACGGCAAATACGGGTCGTGGTCGAAGTGGTCCGATTGTTCAGCTAACTGTGGCAAAGGAACGCAAACACGCGAAAGAAAGTGCACTCCTCCTGTGGGTGGTGGAAAACCTTGTGAAAAAGGATTGGTTGACAAAGTTACACAAGAATGCTTTTTAAAGGAGTGTGCAACCGAAAAACCTAAGGTAGATCCCACGGAAAAAACTGAAAATGCAAAAAAGGTTGAAAATAACGCCGTGACAACAAATAAAACTTAGTGACTATTTTATTTACAATGTGATAATTCAGCCGCAACCGTAGACTGGTAACGAAAAACAGTACGAGTTATAAATTTGTTTACGGTAATAACATTTTATAAGGATATCCTTGAAATCGTCGAAATAATCAAAATATTGATATATTTAAACACGGGAAAATCAAGCCGGTTTTACCGGAAAAAAACACGGCTCATTACTTCAGTACATGATTAAGGTATAATTACTGTACTAATCAAAGTGCAATTTCAGAAGATCTTTAGAGCCAAATAAATCGAGTAAGCCATATTTTTTTTACTAAATTCTATTTCATGTTCTTCACTGTGTCTTCCAATTTTTTTTAAGGATTTTGGAGGTGTTTGTCTTGACAAACACCTCCAAAATCCTTAAAAAAAAATTGGATTGAATTTTTGCTATATAATTCTAAAAATTAAATCAACGTCAGTAATCACGAAACTTCCTCAGGGTTTATTTTATTTTTTACACAAGGACGTAGCAAAAAACTTACGAAGACTTGAAGTAGCAGTAATTGCGCAAATCATATTTCTATGCACAAATAAACGCAGTACCAAAATACACCTAAGTACCAAACACCGCAATGTAAGTTAAATATCAAATGAAATTGGTGAACATCGTTTTTTTTATAGGAGCAGGAAGAACATTCTATTGTAAAGGAACGTAACTAGAAGCATATCTATTATGCTTATCAAAAGCTTTTTATAGTTCTTTCTGATAATGAAGCGAAGCGTATGACAGTATTCGCTCCGAGCCCGTTGGAAAAAGCCACAGACGCAAGACTACTAGCATTTATATTAGTTAAAAATCTCTGCAAATCAAACAAAGGTAGCTAGATATCGTTTAACTCACTTAAAAAGGTTACCATTTTGTATTTTTCACAATGACAGTTGCCAACAATGTGAAACAACTAAAGGCCGTTACGCGCTTGGTATTAACTCAACTTAAGGATTGTTTCCATGTGACTGCTTCCATGTGTTAGCGCATGTGCACTTAAAAATTTTTTCTTTTTTAAAGTACGCACGCGCTAAGGGAAGAATTAGCGAGCTTTTATGCGCCATAGCAAAATTAAATTATTTTAGATAAATAACAAGATAACTGCACAGCTGTGGAATCAATGTTAAAACGGAGCTGGGTTTTTTTTGCGACTGAGGATACACAAAGCCCATTTCTAATCATCAACGTATTGCAAAGAAATAAAAAGTCAAGGCTCGCTTGCCTAGCATTTGCAACAGGTAATGCTAGACTAATTACTAAAAATTGCTTTTATTACTTTTCAGAAACGCAAGACTGATGAATGACTGATGAAAGATATCTGCGATAGTCAACCGTTGTTTTATGGGTTGAAGGCTAGTCCAATAGAACACCCTTTGAGACATGGTCTGCATAAAATTTCTGCAAATCTGAGCAATTTCAGACTAGTTCCATTGTTATGTGGTGTTGTATATATTCCCAAGATCTTTTGCGCAAATCGACAGGCAAAATAAGCATGCGATAAGCCGTAGACCAACCAGCCTATTACTACAAACTTTAATTTTGAGTACAGGCATCTTAATTTGATCTTAAAATTAAAATCTAGTTTTTGCATGCAAATTATAATTTACCTTATACATCAGTGAAAAAAATGCTACTAGATACTTTTTACCCTTAACTTGACCTGTCAGGGTGAACTGATAATTAGACTTTAAATTTAGTTAGCCATTACAGGATAATTATACGATACATGTAGTAAAATGAGCTGCTTGTGCAGCTAATTACACGGTAGAGATCTGATTTGCTTAAATTTCTGTACTTTTCTTCAATATTGATATTCTAATAGTCATCTACCTAGTTCCATAGCATGTTATGCTTCAATAAAAAGCAAAAAAAGAACAAGAAACGACGGCGCGCGAAAGATATTTATTTTTAAACTCATACCGGCTAATTAACTGTCTAAATGCAGACTTTGCTGGCACTGCATGGCCTCAGCTTCATCACAAGAATTATGACGGCTGTTACTGTATAATTAGCCATATATATTTTGTATATATATACATATATATAATTAGCAGATTCAATTTATGAATGCTCTTGAAACCACAACACTGATTTATGGAAAAAACATTGAAAAGACGTAGTCAGCCGTGAAAAAAATGGAGAAGTCATACATTACAATATCGACATGTTAAAGACAATTGTGGAAATTTCAGCAAAAAAGTTCTGTACCGTATTATAGTCCTTTCAGCGTGGACTAACTGTCCTGTCACATGCTAATTATCAGTTCTCCCTGAATGTTAACTTACTTCTTCTATAGTCTGGCCCATTTTATAATCTGTCGATTTTTCAGATTTTATGCACAAGCGTGGAATTTCCGTCAAAACATAAACATCAAAGCTCGTTTATACCACTAGGATAAAATATTTAATTCTATTGCTGTGAAGCAAACACAATAAATTATGATGTATGAAAAAAGCATTATAGCTAAGATTTGCAGAATTGTTATTACAAAAGCTGTATATGCTTACCTACTACTTTGTGGCTAGCTTAAATGGAAACTTGAGAAAAAAGCACAAAATAGCTAGCTAGCTGTCTGTATATATATATATATATTGCCATCTGACACTTACTACGTAGCTGGTCTGCTATATACGTCCGTGATAGCCAAAATAATAAAAAAACATTTTACTAAGATTTACATAGGTATGATAGTATAAAAAAACATACGAAGCATTTACAAGACAAAAAGGGATCTTTTTCAAAGCTGAGCTATGCAGCTTTAAAATGGCAGATTAAACGTCAATTTTACTAACCGCGTCCGAGATACGCATATCCTGACTTCAATCCCAGAAGATCAGTGTTTTGTTCGAGCTTTCAGCCTAAACTAGAAGCTGTGTGTTCCACAGCTAATAGATTCAAATGTAGTATTCTAAGGGAAAAAAATTCGGCTGAAAGACAAACACAATTCAGCATTCTCGTTGGCGGGCACGTGGAAATGCTGTCCGTCAACATGTCATCTTCCAGAAATCATACATATCATTATTTAAACATAATAGTCCTGCATGCGTCGAGTCACCATTCCACCTGTCAGAATACTGAAGTACGGCGACGTTGCTTTTCACTACACCGTGTGGCGATATGTCACTTGCATGTTCTAAAAGTCCGTTTCTTATATCCCAACTTCGCAACTGATTGTCACTCCCAACTAAAATAAATAAAAAATATAAAATAAACATGAAAAATAAATATAAAAAAAAAAAATAAAAAAAAAATTATGGGGTTGATCACGAGTTTGTTGTGGTATTTCTCTTCGTGCTCTCGTTGTACAGTGATAGTAACAGTCCTATACGTTTCTTTTTTTAAAAAAAGAGACTCTTTATTTTTCCATTAAAAACAAAAAGGTCCTGGGAATTGGGTTGGGTAAAACTTAAACAATTATGATTCAATGGTTTGACTACGACATCAAAAATTTTGAAAAAAATAAAACAAGAGCAAACACACAATTTCTTACTTTCTACACGATTCTGTTTTACAAGAGTAGAAGAAAAGATATTGAGTTTACCTGCAAAAAGAAACTCTCCACGCGCATCGACCTCAAAAGATAAATTCGAATGGTTATTAACGTGTCCTTTATATTTTAAAACAGCTTTACGCATGCGCATATCTGCCAGAAAGATCTAAATAAAGTGTCGAAATTTAGAAAGTCAGAAGTGGGATAAAGTAAGATAATTTCTGGGAAAAAAAAACAGTGCTTCTCCAGTTGATATGTCCCTAAATTTTTCCTCAGTAATAGAAAAGAAGAAATGATTTTTGGGTTCTTCATATAGGGAATATTTTCTCCGTAACTTGAAAATGTTTCAGCATGATTTTAAGGTGGTATCGGAAGGTTTATAAAGAAGAATTAAATTGTTGTATTTTCAGCGGTGCAAATGACATCTGGACATGATCAAAATTTAACTTTTACGTGCTTTAATTTTTGAACTGGACAAAAATAAAACTACATCACACACATAATTCTCCTCATAAAATCTGTACCTGTACTTAATATTGGAGCTCGACAAAAATTTATATACTGCCTCCGCCCTAAACCTATTAGTATCTCTACTTACAACTCCATTCCAATTACTCGCTATGATATAATTTTCATCTTGTAGTGTTTTCATGCAATCGATGCTGTGACATTTTTTAAAGCAGGAGACGTGAACAAATTCGTTGGATCGATAATCTAATTGATGAATGAGACCTGCTTGACATCCAATCAACAAACAGGGTGACTAAATCATACAGAAACTGAAAAATTAGTTAGAAACACACTCATACAATCATTAACAAAAGAGCGTGTAGTCTTATCTGGTGCTGACGCAGTGCAGATTGACAAGCTCCACAAACATTAGGGATTGGAAATCAATTACAACAAAACATATTTTTATATTTGATACCCAGTTCTTGTTTTATGAGTGACGTTAATAGGTAATAGGTTAAAATCCTGAGAAAAAAAAGTAGAACAGCAAAATACAGATTCCTTGATAAAAAACACATGCGGTGGAGGAGTTCAGAAAATATCCAATCAGCCTGTGAACTTACCGTCTTACAGAAAGTTAACACTTGAGGAGCTGATTTTATGGAAAGTTTTCTTGAAGTGCCATTCACATCAAAAAGAATTATTGAACCACTACGATCACCTAGAAAAAATTGACATGTAACAGGTGTGACCATGGAAAAACTGCTGAGGGTTTAGCAGAACAAACAAAAAATAATCATATAAATGGATGTGTTGTTGCATCTTCTGTTTTTGGTGTCTAAACACATTTAAATCTAAATGGTTCAGCGTCTTAAATTCCTAATGTCAGAAAAAAATAATTAAAAGTGAGTTATTTATCAACAATTTTTCTCCCAACAAATGGTGAACAATAGCTTCCTGAAACATGAGGTAAAACTTAAAGCACAAAATAACACCAAAAGGAAAGGATAGTTGATAGTCTGGTATGATGACAATGATTTGCTGTTAGAAGATTAATAGACTCGTCTATACAGTCTCATGTTTTCTTTCAATATTTGGATACAGCTAGTCTAATTCGTTCGTTCGTTCGTTCGTTCGTTCGTTCGTTCGTTCGTTCGTTCGTTCGTTCGTTCGTTCGTTCGTTCGTTCGTTCGTTCGTTCGTTCGTTCGTTCGTTCGTTCGTTCGTTCGTTCGTCCTTAAACTAAAAAGATGGCAGCACGGGCAGACGTGCGTTCGATAATGCTACTTGCTGTTTTGTTTATGGTTTCTAATTATGGTATTTCTTGTTATGGTTGTGGTGAAAGTATTAGAAGAAATCAAACCTCTGAGAAATGCTGCTCCTGTGGAAATATTTTCCATCTTAAATGCCTTACAGACAGAATAGATGAAAACATAGAGAAATTTTACTGCAGCGAATGTATCCCACCAGATGAACCCAAAATTCCGTATACCTTTGATCCTGTTATGTCAGACTTCATTGCAAAGAGAGGCATGAAATTTCTACATCAAAACATAAATGGGATCTGCGAAATCGTTAGTTTCTCTGAGACACACACAAACGACACTGTATTGAATTCGGAGCTATTTGTCCCGGGGTATATACTTGAGAGAAAGGATCGCGAGAATGGTCGTGATGGTGGTGTTTCTTTTTATATTCAGGAAGATTTACAATATCGCAGAAGGTGTGATTTAGAGATCGATGGAATTGAGTTTTTGTGGATAGAATTATTTATTCCGAAATCAAAATCTTTGTTACTCTGCTCAGCTTATCGACCCCTGGATTCCTCAAAGTTTCTTGATAAAAATTTCATCTCAAAGTTTGATAATATGTTGGATACAATATCAGTTGAAAATAAAGAAACAATTATATGTGGTGATTTCAATTGTGATTACAATCTCCCAAGAGTACACTCTAACATAAAAGATCTGGTTAAACTGTATAACTACAGTCAGGTCATTAAATCGTCTACACGCATTTCAAAAGAAAGTAGAACACTAATTGATTTAATTTTTACAACCGATAAATCAAAATAAACGACTCTTTAGTGTACACTAACTCTCTCAGCGATCACTGCCTAATCGGAATCAGCCGAAAAGCAAACTGTAAACGATATCCTTAAAAGAACATCAAAGCACGTGATTACTCAAAATACAACAAAGAAGATCTAAAGAATGAAATTCGCAACGTGCCATTGGAGAATTGTTTAACTGTCACCGACTTAAACCAAGCATAGAACTTATTCAAATACTACTTATCAACCGCAATCAATAAACATGCGCCACTTAAAGAAAAAACTGTACGTGGAAAATCCAACCCCTGGATAACCAGAGAAATCAGAAACTTAATGAATACGCGAGATTATCATTATCGCCGTTTTAAACGATCAAATTCTACCGGAGATTGGGAAAGTTATAAATCTTACCGAAACTCTGTAACCAATCGCATTCGTGTTGCAAAGGCAAACCACGTTCGTGCTGCTCTGAAAGAATCTTCAGCAAATCCAAGAGATTTTTGGAAACAAATTAAGTCGTGCTTACCTACTAAAGATTCGTCAAGTCCGAGCAAAACATTCGTAATCAATGGAACAGTAACATCCAATATTCGATCAATTGCGAACAATTTTTGCTCTTTTTTCACCAAAGTTGGTTCAAGTCTCATGAAATCATCAATACCCAACTTTACTTGGAAACTGTTCAACATACGTAATTATATGCGAACGATTAATAAAAGGAATGTATCATTTAAATTCCAACCAGTGACAATTAATCAGGTGAATAGAGTACTAAAATCGGTTAAAACGGCTAAAGCTGCTGGTATTGACACTATCCCCGGTAGGATAATTAAAGACATCTCAAACGAACTAGCTGCACCTGTCATGTTCTTGATAAACAAGAGTTTGGAAACTGGTACATTTCCAACCCGTGAAAAATCTGCAAAAATAACACCATTGCATAAATCTGGCGATCGCTCAAACATAGATAACTACCGACCCATTTCCGTACTAAATGTGTTGTCTAAAGTCATCGAACGAATCGTCTACGACCAGCTAGCTGATTATTTAGAAAATCAAGATCTATTGAGTGAGCACCAATATGGTTTTCGACGAAAAAGATCTACACGTGAAGCGGTTAAATCACTTGTTGACGATATAAGATACAATATGGATAAAAGTAAGACAACCGGAGCTCTATTCATTGATTTGAGAAAGGCCTTTGATACCGTAAACCATGGCTGCCTTCTCCAGAAACTGCCTTATTATGGTATTACTAGCACTGAAATTGATTGGTTAAGCAGTTATCTTTTTAATCGAAGTCAAACTGTTTTCATTGATGGAGCATACTCAGATCCTGAAAATATGACGCATGGTGTACCCCAAGGTTCCATTCTGGGTCCATTGCTATTTATTCTTCTTATCAATGACTTACCGTGCCAATTGAAACACTGTCGAGTATTGATGTATGCTGATGACACAGTCATATATTCATCAAGCAAGTCGTTGGATGAAATTGAACATTGTATAAATTTGCATGCAAATATCATTCACGATTGGATGAAGGAAAATTGCCTAATTCTTAATCCAAAAAAGGGCAAAACAGAATTTGTCGTCTTTGCGTCCCGAAAACCACAAGCCTCTGTCAATATTGTGATCGATCAAAATGATATAAACCAACCAGATTATTACGAATACCTTGGGATTCAACTGGATACTCACCTTAACATGAACCATCACCTTAAAAAAACATACAAGCGTATAACCTCACGCATCAAACTTTTATATAAAATACGTTACAAAATTTCTCCAAATGTTGCTGAAACCATCTTTAACTCAATGATCCATCCACTGTTCTTTTACTGCTACGACATATTTGGTGGAATGAATAAAACATGGATTGGAAAATTTGAGTCCTTGCTGAGAAGAGCTAAGCACATCATCAAAACCCGCAAGAATTGGTCAACATTCGTCACTCAAAGAAAACGGAAAGTAGCAATTGATGTGTTCAAAGCCGTTAACGATATTACTGTTGACAGCAATTACAAATTGGTTAGCCATTCGATTAACACCAGAGGAAATAGATCTAAATTAGTCTTACCTATCATCAAGACGGAAGCTGGTCGGAAGCTTACGTATTATCAAGGAGCTTTAGTTTTTAATAGTCTCCCCTCTAATATCAGGGAAGAAAAGAGTATGATAAATTTTAAAAAGTTTTTGAAACAAAGTGAGTTCTAGGTCTATTACCTTAGCTTGATTAATTTTTTGCTGAGACACCCTGTAGCTAAAAGGCTTTGTGAATTTAGAATCCTATTTTTCAAATTCGATTTTGGCAACTTACCTTAGCTTGATCCTATACGCTACAGGGTGTCTCGGAGATACGCTATTGTTTCTCTGATTTCTAATGTTGTAAAGTTTGAATCCTAAACTCAAATTTTTTCTAATTCCCATTTTTGCTAATTTTTCTGTTCATAGTCTGCTATTTGATTCTTATGTTCTTTTCTTTCTTTTTTTCTAACATTCTCATAATTTTATATATATTATTTAAAAACAAAAAACAATTTTTGGCTCTTTGTTTACTTTGTTTATTTTTGTTTTAACAGGTCACTCGTTGATAACAGTGCAGATATATTATATCATACTGAAGATGTAAACCTGTATAAATATGATTAATAATAATAATAATAATAATAATAATAATAATAATAATAATAATAATAATAATAATAATAATAATAATAATAATAATAATAATAATAATAATAATAATAATAAAAATAATAAAAATAATAATAATAATAATAATAATAATAATAATAATAATAATAATAATAATAATAATTCAATTTCTCCCAAACAAAAAAAAAACATAGCGTGCACAAAATACAATTTCTTATCCTGATCTATTGAGATAGAAGATTAAATATTTTTATCGCGATATAAAAAATATTTTATAAGGTTTTTAAAACTGTTTATGGCTTTTGAATAGATATATTTCACCTTGTTCTGCAAAATACATACGTTGTGGTCGACAAATTTTTACTTATTTCGCAAGTGCAATCTAGTTAGCAAAAATCAAATATGTATTTATTCTGCAAAAAACACAATAGTCAAAAAATTTCGTAAAATTTGTGAAATACGTACCAAACAAACCAACCGCAAACTTTTAATTTATTTTGTCACGTTCAGTCTCACGAAAAAAAGCACGCAATAATAATAATAATAATAATAATGTCTTGACGATAAGTACAACAAAAACGGTTGTTGTAAAAAAACAAAAATTAGTAATAATATAAACAAATTCTTATTTTAAATAACATTAGATAAAGCCTAGCAATTTTTACTTCTTTCTAAACTCTTAAAGTCTTATGATGTCATAAGGAGTGTTCTTTGATTAATTTTATTGAAAAGCAAACAGAGTAGAAAACGAGCATGGCCGCATGGCTTTACAAAAAGTTACCAATTCATATAACTTGTAAAGTCTAATTTCAAAGCAGCGGTAACAACGGCTGATTGACCTTGATAGCCCTGTTATCAAAAACAGTGATGCTGCACAATAGAAAAGCTTTGAATCTTCAAATTTGTTGATTACTTCCCCTGGCACATAAAACATGCGAAGCTTGCTTTATATAGCAAAAAATCAAAACCATTTTTACGAAGCACTAAGATGAAAATTTATAAAAATCGAAATTAATCATAGTCGCAACAAATATATATTATAAAAAGTGTTTATATGCAAGCGAAACAATACTTTTACACTCGACAAAACTAATCGTATAAATTCATATGATTTACACATACTCGATCGTATACACTTAGGTCTCTAAAGTTATGTTGAAAGTGCTTATCTGATATTTCCCGCACTCTGGGCGTGTTAATAGCGCTAGATTAACTGTCAAAATACTATAGAAAGGTGCATAAACACAGCTCGGTATAAATGGAAATTTGATGATATAAAGTCCGTCATCATCAACAAGGAGCTCACAAATCGGAGCGACGCTGCAATCTGCAAGATGAAGTTGTTTGGCATTATTTACAGCAACGCATAGGTTTCCATTTTTTAACTTATTGTTTTCGTAAGAAAACAACGTCTCTGGCGAAATCGTACAGTTTCCAGCTACCACCAAGTTCAATTCATTTCTTCGCGCGCATCGAATCGCGGTGATTGTTAAATGTATTTGAAATTTACCACAATAGTTCTTTGTGTCGTAAAAGAAATAATTAACACTAGTCACCAGTCTTTTTAGACATCTATTGTCTGCAAGCAATTCACAAACGTAACCTCCGCCGTTGTCAGCTAATATGTTCACAGATTTGCATGCAGGTTCGCATACACAATATCCGAAACACTTTCCGTGACTTTTGACTATCTCTTTTTGTATTGGTGTTATATTAAGCTTCTTATTTTCGCTTATTTCGTATAACAAAATATCGTCCCTTGCGAAAGCATGCAATATGAAGAAAAGTAAAAGAAACATTCCGTACCTTTCTTCTGTCAGTTTGAAACTAGCAGAAGTAGCACAAAACACATCTTTGTATATTATTAATTTTTTTGTTTACCGTGGTATTGAATGAAATGAATTCTTGAATAATAAATGGAAAATGGTACTTAGACCTTTGATCTAAAATTAGCATTTTTTGGTCTTTAAAAACAAAAAACTGGACCGAATTGATATAATAGAGATCAGATGTTATTTTCAAGTGAATCCCGCGAATTTTTATTTTGTAGGAACCTTTGACCTAAATTTAATTTACAAATCTTCAACTCTCGTTATAATTTAAAATTCTCTTTATTGTTAATACTTTAATAATTAATAGTAACTTTCTGTTTGTTTAAAAGAGTTGCGCCGCAGCTTCGGAATCCCCGCAGTACCCGTTTTTCACGGATTTTGTTTTTGCTGTTTGCACGGAGTAAGAAGACTAATAAGAAAGTCAGTTTTTTTGTGAATAACCAATCCATGTTCTTTGCAGCCTTGACATGCCAAGGAAGGAATTTGCAACGGCTAGGGCCACGCTAACAGTTAGCATTATTTTAATTTCAAAGTGGTGTGGCGGTGTTGGGCTGAGCTTTGTAAGTCACTTTGTCACGTTTTAATTTTCTAAAAGCTTTCTATTTTTGTAATAATTGTTTTCCATACGTTAAGATAAATATATTTTCACGTTTTGTAGCCATAAACAAATCTTAAACAAACCAATTTTAAAATTTTGGCTACAAACGTAGATTTTGAGAGAGCATCCTAAACGCAGCTACTTAGCTAATATTATTTTATGCTGATCTTTTAATGTTTTAATCTGTATTTTGTCTGTCGGCGAAAAACGGTCGTGCTAACCACGCACGAAAACTTCAAGCTACAAATGTGATATATTTTACTCTAATCACCTTAAAAAATAAAACTGGAAAGCTAGTTGCTATCTAGAGCTACCTGGTAATAAAGCTTAAGGCGAAACAGTACATACCCAGGTAAGTCAGTTATATCTACACTGTATAAGTAGCTATACCTAGATTGTATGCCAAACTAATTTTGCAAATAATACAAAGTAAAAAAAAAACCATATGTTTACTACTTCATTACAAAACTAAAAATTTGTGTCTATGTTATTCTGTATTTTTGATATGTATATTTCGCGGAATAGATATGGAAATGGGACATTCTTTTAGAAAATTGAACACGCATAAACGAAGTAGGACGACTAGCAGACACAAAATATGGGAAGTACCTCATCAGAGATATTTCGAATTTTTTTTTTGGAACGCTAGGTGCGATTTTTATTCTTTTAAAGTTGTCCGTGATCCGTCTAAAATAAGACCCCGCAAATGTTTATTTGGTTAGGGAAATTAATTAACCACCTAACTCCCAACTCTAATGTAACATTTGACTGGTTAAGGTTAAAAAGATATCATATCAATGTAATAACTAACTCATAGAAGAAAAATCAAAACATTGATTAAACAGCGAACACAAAAATTTGGGGACAAAAAGGCCTAGTTTTCACAGATAAGGTTATAGGTGTCCTGTCATCAAAAGCTGCTGCGTAAAGGCATGAAAACGTACTGTTTTGTAGCTGTAAGTAGCCAAAATTGCAGCCAGAAAGTGTCGAAACACAAACCTGCGCAGAACATGTTTGAATCCGGTTCATACTGATTCCATGCAACACAATTAAAGTATGCGTTTTTCTTTTTCAGTTTTACAACACTTTCTCTTTCAGCTTCTAAAGAATATAGGCATAAATTCTGTTAGATTAAATTCGCACAGACTGTAGAATCTAAATGCATTAAGAGCTTTTGTTTTTTATTTTCACTAAAAAAAAGAATTCGTCGCAATTTTATCATTCAAACCCTCTTTCTCTTTTTTCTGATCAGAGCATGCAATGTTAACGAAACCTTTTATTGCTAAACTGTTTATGAATGACTGCCACAAGAAATTAGTTAGTAGGAACAGCAATACTAAAATCCAGAGGAAAGACGAAGTTCGTTTTCACAAGTAATTTTATAGGCCGTTTCTATACTAGGTCATTTGGTTAGATTCAAAATCTCAATATGCGGTTATGACGCCAACATTGCCATTTTTCTCCAATTCTGCGGCCTTTGTTGGCCCTGACGCGGATTTTGTTGTAAAGCAAATGTCTTAAAAAGTGCAATCAGCGCTATTTAAACGCTGCTTATGTAACCTGCGCATGCGTAAAAA
The DNA here is from genome assembly GCF_029227915.1 of Hydractinia symbiolongicarpus. Classification (NCBI taxonomy): domain Eukaryota; kingdom Metazoa; phylum Cnidaria; class Hydrozoa; order Anthoathecata; family Hydractiniidae; genus Hydractinia; species Hydractinia symbiolongicarpus. The sequence continues at coordinate 25,466,499 of NC_079883.1, forward strand.
TAGTAAGCCCTTCACGAGTAAACTCGTTGACTTCAGCACACATAAACAATTGATGATTTCGTCAACTTCGTAAAATAGCTAAAAAAGTGCCATCGTCTCAATATCTTAGTAAGGGGTTATAGGTTTTCAACCTTCTACACAAAAACGTTCCTTTTGTGGTGATCATGTGATCTTAAAATTATCGATGTTTTTATATTTAAAACTAACCCCAATCACTATATTTGTGAGAAATCTGAGCGAGGTTTAACAGCTACTAATAATCAATGATTGTAAAAGAGCTGAATAAAAATAAACTCGATTAAAAATAAACTCGTGAATTACCTTCACTACTTAGGAAAACACTTTGTCTTACTTACTCGCTCACAAAATTCGAAAAAGTTTGTAACCTGAGAAATAGCGTATATACCAGCTATATTTTTTTGTAAGTTAATTAAAGGTTGAAAACATTTTACACTAAAAATGGGAAACATTAAAAAAGCCATCACACAAATCTAATTCACTAGTTGTCGTGTAACAAAGGAATGTGTTGGAAGAATCACAACAAGTCTATAGCGTTAATAATAAAGACAATCTTACGGAGATCAGCTGTTAAGGTCGAAATTACAATACTTGACGATTTTTTAATAAAACCTGGTCGTAACAACGTTTCTGTTACTTGAGAATAACTATTAAAGTGTCAAGAAAAATAAACAAAAAACTAACAAGAACTGGTATTCTACAGGCTACATTGCTATAAATGGAAACAAAGATAAAAAAAGATACAGTATTCTTTAAACAAAGATAAAAAGAAAAAAGATACAGTATCCTTTTGTCATCATTGGGCTCCCAACAAAATGATGTGACCTGCAAAAAAAAAACAATAGGAACACAAACTCGAAAAACAACAACAAACAAACAAAACAAACAAAAAACGAACAAACAAACAAAAAACAAACAAAACAAACAAAAAATCGAACAAACAAAAACAAACAAAACCCAACGAACAAACAAACAAAACAAACAAAAAATCGAACAAACAAAAACAAACAAACAAACAAAAACAAACGAACAAACAAACAAACAAAACAAAACAAAACAAAACAAAACAAAACAAAACAAAACAAAACAAAACAAAACAAAACAAAACAAAACAAAACAAAACAAAACAAAACAAAACAAACAAACAAACGAACACACGAACAAACAAACAAACAAAACAAACAAAAAAATGGAACAAACAAACACAAACAAACGAACAAACAAAACAAACAAAAAATGGAACAAACAAAACAATTAAACAAAACAAACAAACAAACAAACAAAAATCGAACAAACAAAAACAAACAAATAAAAACAAACAAATAAAATAAACAAACAAACATAAAATAAAAAAGTCAAAAATGGTTACTTACATTCGTATTATCGCATACAATTTTGTCCAAGGAGAACTTAACTGTTTTCGGCCTCTTTCTCATGCTGCTTGAATAAACATCATATTCACATAAACTGTAATAGAGAAAAAGAAAAAAATCTTATTACAAACAGCCAAAAATATCATATCACAAAAAATCAGGGTTTAAACTCTTCTTAACTATCCAAATGGATATGGACATCTCTCTACAAATAAAAACAATAATCGCCACTATGACCTCCATCAGAAATCATTCAGCTTTTCCATATCACAATATGACAGGGTGACCACAGATTTAATGTTTTACAATTTTAGGGGAAATATGACGTTTTGGAGTGAGAATAACTTACAGCTGTTTCACATTTTAGGAAATCATTTAGAAGAAAATAGACTGGTTAATCTTTTTTAAAAATATGTGCTCTGGGCCTAGTTGAGTGACTTGGGTTCAAATAGGTGTGTGCAAAAATTACAATTAATTTTATCTAGCTAGGAACTTCAGATCTTCCAGCTTTGGAATTATATTCGAATTTATGCCTTTTTTTATTTATTATTTCACTCAATCACTTAATTATTTTTTGGACAATCATCTTGGAGTTGCTTCATTGATCATTACAATGCCTTACGCACTCGTTGTCACCAATGCCTTGATGACACATTGGGTGTCATCAAGGCATCCCTCTCAGAACAAGTGCTACACACTATTGAGTTTAAACCTTTTATTTTGGATTTAGTGTTAAAGAAAGACAGATTTTAGTTATCTTATGTTTTTTATATTGAGAAAACAAAGTAATTATAATTCCAACTTCAAAAGGTTACCAATAAAAAATCGATGGTCATTTACAGGCAACCAAAATGCTATCAGAAAAAAATAACAAAATAAAATAACTTAAACCTATTTGTAAGATATCCGCAATTTTTGACAAGTACAAGAAGTTTTCGTCCACATTGCGTAATTCTAGTTCCCTGCACATAGCAGCCATCATTGTTTGGTATTGGGTAAGGAAAACTCTTGGATTTTCTTGAAAAAACCATGTTGGATAGAAAGTTATGCTCTTGTAATCTAAAAAAAAAATGCTTAAAACAGGTTTAAAACATAGAAGCAGGTAGACAATTCTTGATAACATATCACAGGAGGTGGAAGTATGAATATCTGTTGGGAATAAATTGTTTTCTGAAAAGTTAAAACTAGCGAGATTTTCTTGTTATTTAAATCTAAATTTTCATTCATTAAACTTTGAAATTGTGAGATACACGCCAAAAAAGTTTAATGTAAACCGTACCAGCTATGAACACGGTTTTTTTAAGAACAAAAAACCTGAACAATTAAGTCTTAAATGCAATGATTCCGCCTATTGAATTATTACCTTCTGAAATTAACAATGCTGGTTCCATGTATGGAACGGTTATATACTTCCTTTGCAAATGAACACTGCTTCTAGATCACAAAAAGACAAATCATTTTTTACTGCTATAACAACGTCCTTACTTAAGTACAACTAAAGCAAATTTTCAATGTTTACAGACTTTTAAGATCTTGGGTTATTTGGTTTTAACCCAAAATCTTAAAAGATGCAATTTATGCTGGTGCCAGCATGCTCTTTCTGGACTGTTTTCTAATGCAAGAATTCTGAGAAAGTGGAGCTTTTGCAACATATAACTTTTGATCATTGATCAGGAAGATTGGAATATTCGAAATCGCATTTTACTCAATTCTGCTTCTCTGATACTCCCTTCAGTAACCTCACCATTTTTTCATGGAATAAAAAATAACCTTGTCTCCAATAATATTATTTAGAGTACTATATAATTTCGACGATTTTATAAAGACCTATGTTCTTAAATATTTCTGCCGCATAGCAATGTGAGTAGGCTCTTACAACTATTTTAAATGTAGAAATGTTTTAGAGTGTGTGCATAACATTACAATACAGACGGTTTAATGTTATGACCAGAGTGAAGATATGTATGATAAAAATACATGTCTATTCGTCGAATATCAAAATATATCCACTTGAGACAAGTATTACTTCATGATACTCAGCCAAGCAAAATATTTTTCTACTGAGTATGTATAAATCGGATATTCAACAAGAACGGGTCATGCATTTTTTCCAATGACCAAATAACTCTAAATCTGCAATTTTCTGGGTAAGCCTGTATAAGCCCTATATGTTCACTCACAAAATTCGATTGCAAACCGATGTGCAGCTCCTAAGTTATGGGGTCGTCAGTAAAAAATTAAGAGGCTTGGGACGAGCAAAAGAGTGTTATTTTGTTAAAAAATTTATGTTAATCAATTCACCTTTATAATATCTATGCATTGAATGCATATCCCTTAACAGGTCTAAAATTACTGATAACAGCAAAATGTCAAAGTTTGCTATTACTGAAATATGACATCATAATTTATGCAGCATAAGTAAATCTGAAATTCTTTAAAAATGTGGATATCTTGAGAACGAAAAGAGCTCTTTAACAATTTAGGAAAACTTGTTAATCAACTTTGTGAGATCTATGATAAGCTAAGCCCATCATTTTATACCTCTGGTTCCCTTTAAGTTTAAACAAAATATATTTATGCTTGAAATTAGAGTGGACACCCTGTTACAGGTATATAAATTTGCATGTGAATGTATACACCTAATAAGTTTAGGTAAAGTGTTTATTATTGCATAGAACAGAATTGTGCCGAAAGCGAATTTACGTTTGACCAGCAAATGAATTAAAAAGCCAAAAAAACATTCCTTTTATGAATTTCTAGAGAATTTAAGTTGTGTGCGGTAATTGGTCTTTATGTTTGTATCATTGACATTGTGTGGATACACATTTCCGGATGGTATTAATAATGAATCTAAAAATGATATGTAATCTAAAAAGAAACCCCTAAAATTCAGTCAAAGGTAAGCCAACAGGCCATTCTGGTCATCACTTTTTAAATTTAAAACTCCACCTTTGCCGCATTGATTGAAATATATACATCAATAACAGCGACAAACCTTTCTATGTTTGTTGTCACATTTTCTAACAGTTGGTAGTTTGGGTGGCGGTTTAAAATCTTTTGTGATTTTGAAATATTTCTTCTTTTGCTCATTGTAATAATAACCATGGATACTTCTCACTAAAAATATAAAATAAAACATAAAAAACAGAAAGCTATTTATGTACATGTAAATTTTTGTGACTTTGGATATATGAATGAATGAATGAATAAATAAATAAATGAATGAATGAATGAATGAATGAATGAATGAATGAATGAATGAATGAATGAACGAATGAATTAAGATATTAAAGAGAACTACCAAAATAGAAGAGAAATACTGTACAACCCATGCTAGCATGGAAAACGGACGTTAAGCCGAGAATGAATGATGAATGAATGGACAAACAGAAAAAATAATAATTTTATATCTTGCAGAGGATCTTTTGAAATTTAAAAAAAAAACTTTTTTCTTTCTTAAAGATATTTCAAATTTGAGATTATTTATTATTATTATTATTATTATTATTATTATTATTATTATTATTATTATTATTATTATTATTATTATTATTATTATTATTATTATTATTATTATTATTATTATTATTATTATTATTAATTTGTGATGTCTTATTATGGCTGTGAAAAATTACGTACATCACAATCTACCTGTTATTAAAGATAAGGTCACTACCAAATTTTTATTATTTCAAAGTTTTGATTTTGTGATATATATAAAAAAATAATCTATGCTAACTACATTATTTAATTCTGAATGATGATGTCATAAGGTTAGATAGAAAACTGCGATATTAAATATTTTTAAAATTCAAAAGCTTCGATAAGCAACTATAACATATAAAAAATAATTTTTTGTGCTATGGTTCCTTCATACAAACTTTAATAATATTCCACTATAAAACACTAATTGCAAATCGTAGCTACAGAGTGGTCAAAAAAAGTTCAAGGGGCACTAGTACCATTTTAAGAAGTTCTAAATTTTTGTAACACTGTGGAAAATCAGGTGAGCAAGAATATCACAATTTCATATGTTGTTGTTTTTAAATTCCTGTCCATTAATTGAAATAAAGGTTAAAAAATAATTCAATCAAGATAAAATTAATACAAAAGATTTACTTACCTTTCATTGTATGTTATATTTTTTATTTTACACTAGGAAAAAAAAACAATAAAAAACTACATCTTAAATAAGGTATATCAGATACAAGAATTTCTATTCACTTCATTTGCATATATTTGCAAATTAGTAATAACAACATAATTTCTATGAGTACCTCTTTGTAACAAAATATTTTACTGTGGTTGATTGTTAACATTAGACTAGAGGACACAATCTTTAGGCTGGTGAAAACTTGTCTGTAGACTGTAGAAATCTGTAGATTACGGGAAACCTGTCTGTAGGCTAGCGAAAACTGAGTTTATGACAAACAGGAGTAAATACAAATCTTAACATAATTTTCACAATTTTATGTTTTATTTCATTATAAAGATAAAATGTCAAGAAAAAGCTCTTATCATATAGTTTTCTAGCATCTCCATAATCACAATCATAAAAAAACGATTTCAATTAAATAAATTTCTGTTATATTTTGTAATCATCCAGAATAAAAATAATCTACAATTATATATAGTTTAAAAAATTTAAAATCAAGGATGAAACTTTAATTATTTTTCCAATCGTTTAAAATATAAATCTACAAGATTAGCACTGTATAAAAAAACAAATATTCTCTTTGCATGTTACTAGGTAAATATAGCATTAAGTTCATACAAGTTAAAAATACATTGAAAAAGGTATTAACTGTTTCACATTGCAGTTTTTATATAAACTAATCACACACTTGTGAAAAAATCCACAAAAATTCATCTGTTGCAAAATCTAAAGAAATTTGCCCATCGCTACTTGCAGCTACCATTTTTTGGCTCACAGAAAGACACCGAGCTTTATAATATCGATAAGAAAATCATTAGACATCGCAGAAACAAGAGAAAAGTGATTCAAAAAATTGTACCAGTTTCTGATAACGGCGACAGACAACGTGCTAAATCACAATGTCTACATTTATTTCAGAAAACATGTCATAAGCTGCATGATAAACAGACATAGTTTTAGGTAAAACAACTGATTTTTCAACTGAAAATTCAAATTTAAAATTTTTTAAGAGACAATACTTTTTTAGGTTTGTACAAACGAAAATTATCGACATCCTCCGTAAAACGGATCCAGAAATTATAACCAGATTTTTGAAAAGCATCATATAACTCTTCTTTTGCCATGCAATATGCAGTGGCATTTCTTTTGTGAGAACTATACATTTTTGTTTTATCGGTAATCCTTCGAAAGATGCCACATGTTGCCAAAAAATCTTCGTATAATTTTCTTTTACACAACCGGGATGTGTCATCTTGAATAAAACTAAAGAAGAAAAATAGTGTTAAAAGAGTCTATCAGAATCTTATATGTGCCTCTTGGATATTGGTCTTTGTCCTTAACCCTTAGGAATAAAGTATACAAATAATAGATTGTATAATAGTACCTCCCAACCAGTGAGCCAAGTGTTCCATCAACAATTTCAACATAATCATCACCATCACACCAGTTGATTGAATATTGTGATGATTTGCCACTGTACACGTCTTCGTTGTTACTGCTTAAGCTTGTTGTATAAATTTCACATTTATTCAAACAATAATCTGCAGGTAATGACAAAGCAGCTTTTTCTAAGCGACCATACACTGCTCTTTTAAAATGACTTGCTTGCTCATTTTTAAAACTACCTAAATAGAATAAAAACTATGGAGTTAGTATGGAATATGCCAAGTCAAATTCCCTCTGTGTTTTCCTATATTTCCAAATAATTTTTGCAAAAAAGACTTTTCAAAGCCTAAATTTAGCAAAAAAACATTTTCATCTTCATCCAATCAAGGTGAAATCAAATTAAAATACATTTGTTACGAATATAGAAATTTTTAATAGTTCACTGATCCTTCATGAAAAAGTTTTCTCTGACATTTTGATTATAATTTTAGTTCTGTCAAAATCAGCATTGATAAAAATAGTTCTTTATACATTTTCACGAAACAATTATCAGTTTCATATTATTTCTTGCTAAAAAGATCAGTTTCACATACTAAATGCAAGCATTTGATAAAATCCTTACATTCAAACTGCTTGTGGCTACAGACAAGTAACTCTTACCAATAACAACAGAGTGCAGATAAACTGGTGATATGAAATGGCTTAACAAGGCTCCTTGAAGGCCAACAACATTCCATCTGCATATCTTATCAGAACAAGAATGGATGTTTATTCGTGAAAAATCAATATTGCTTGTGGGTATTGTTCCTTCACCTGTTGGAAGAAAGAATTCAAACTGAATGTAACATTAATTTTACAGAACCCGTTTGAAAACGCACCCTGATTCATCTGTGCTCAATTTTTTATTTACATACTAAACATACATCTCAAAATAAAAGGCTGAGACATTCGGAGAAAAGGAAATAAATCAATTTATGAATTATCAATCTGTATTAAAAATTAATGATACCTCTTTCTACTTTGGTGCGTAATAATCCTTGCTTCTTGCTATGTCTTTGTCTTATCCCCTCTGTTCTAAAGATAAGAAATTTTAAGATATTCTTCGATGTTTCAATAAAACAAAAACAACAACAAATATACTATATATAAAAATTATTGTACCCTGAGGAAATTAGATTGGAATTTCGGTAGTTCGCACAGCGTACAAAAGCACTGACATTCACCCTGTACACTTTAATAGGTTTAAAGCTGATTGTGTGTTTTCTCTCAATAAAACTGTAGGTGTAACAAAAAAAAAATAATCACCCAATATCCAGAAATATTGAGGCATCCCCACATGGCGGCCGGCTAATGTACAAGTGAAAGGAGATATTCGGTTTTAAATGTAAAAATTGCCCTTTACTTGTAAAAATTGATTCTTCATGAGAAATGTCATCTTTGTAAACTTTCAGTTGTTTGTACAAATATCTAAAATAGACAGTCAAAGTTTATAAGTAACTTTTAACAGGTTTATTCCAACAATGTACTGCTCCAGCTTTTCACGACAAACTGATAAGGGAAAGATTAAAAAGATACTCACCAGTTTAAGGTTGTATTTTGTAAAATAAAAAGCCTGAGATTAAAAGTACAGATTAAGCTTGTAAAGTCTATGCCCTTGACATGTAAACCAGTCAGTATATATTTTATTACCTGATTTCATCCCATCTAAATAATAAATGTTCTTATGAGAACTGTGAACTAAAAAACTGAAGCTATATTTTATTAATCTTTTATTCCTAAGTCACCCAAAGCAACAACAAAAAACAGTGTTTAATTTTTATGTATGCTTTTAGTCATTGTTAATGTGAATTGGAACTAAAAGATGGTGTTATGGGAATGTTTACATCTTTATGGTACCTATGGCGTCCTTGTTTACTCCAAAAATACATTATATTTTAATATTTCATTACTCATTTTACTCTATTACTTAAGGAGTCTTCGAAAATTTATTTGAGTACGATAACAAGATTTTGTCTGTTAAGTTTGTAACACTTTCCCCTTTACCTCTTAATGAATCTCCCCCAAAACGAACGGAAACTAGTAGGTCATCGAAAATCTCATTGCCATGATAAGATGATGGCTTAGGCTCTTTGGAACTACACTACCATTATAAAAAATTCCAGGGATTAAATTTTAAATCACACGATTAGTACCCAATGCCGAGAGTGCACATAATTTTTTTCTGAACTGCTTTGATGTGTTTTTGGTGAAGGAATATGTATAAAAATAAATTTTTACAAGTTTTTTTTTAAAAAATAACATTTTTTGTATGTATTTGGCCGTAAGTCTCTTTTTGAGTTTGGGGCATGTGCAGGCAAGGCTTTAATTATATTTCTATATGGTTGTTGTGAAAATAAATAGATTTAGGAACCTTGGCTACCTCTTATGTTATTACAGTAGAGCAAAATTCATTTAGATTGTTGCTTTGTGAGCTAGTTTATGTATATTATATATCTTGTTGAACTTGTGATGTGCTGATATATATTATACAAGTACAGATTTTAGGCAATCTTATTCTGTAAAGTATCAGCTGTCTTGACATCAAATACCTTTTTAAACCTCTTCTTGCAACTATTTCAGCATGAGAATCTATAATTCTTGTACCATCTTCTTTAACATGATCGCTAAGTATAGTTCTGTTACCTAAAAGCACCAAAACATACAATAAGTTATAGTATACCAGTAACATGTAAGCAAAGGCATTATCAATGTCGTCAAATAGTTATTCATCATACACTATAAAGTTGCAATTAAACTTTGAGCTAAATGTTAATTTTTGTTCTGCCTTAAGTTAATATTAACTGCCTTAAGTTAATATTAACAAACACCTTTTACCATAGACTTGACAGACAATAACAACGCTATTTCTATCTATCATATCGTTATTTCTTGTCACCAAAACTTGTGATTTTCGTTGTTTACTATTTAGGTTTATAGAAACAAGTTGAAATGGATGATGACCTGTTCCAATGCTGACAACCTTCCCAATATCTTTACTTGACTGTTTCATAACGAATGCTGCAACAACTTTCTGTGAGGTGAAATATTCTGTTAATGTCTCATGACATATACCATATACCTCCCAAACCAATTGTTCAATTTGATCAGCTACACCAAGGGTGCCAGCGATTCTCTTTAGTTTGGAATTCTTAAATATTTACAAAACAATTAGTTTAAAATTAAAAACTGGGTTTAAAAAAAGTGTAAATATAAGATATTTTTCCATCATTAGCACAAACACAAAGTGAAGCATTATAAACATTGCTTTATAGTTTTATCAGACAGTATTGAAATTATTAGATTTCTTTATGAAACAAACAATCTAAACCTTAAAGCATTCGACTATAAAAACAGCTTGTTTGTTTTAAGATATATATTTAAAGAGGGACTGTGAGTGCCAGTTCAAAAAGTGTAAATTACCGTTTTCGCATTTGCTTCTTTTAAAATCTCTTTCTTCTGATCTAGTATCATTTGTAATGTTGATTTAGCAGCCTTCTTCTTAGCTTCATCCTTTGTAGATGCTTTATGCAATGGATATTTCTTTTCATCTATCTTTACTTGACATCCCCATTCAGATCTATAAATTTGTAACATAGTTTAATGTTCTTAATAGTTATATTTAAAAGTCTTAGGGCAAGAAAAGTTGATTCGCATGATTACAAGCACTTGGCTTAATTATGTGTGTTTGTTGATTTGATACCAAGACAGTGGGTTTCTCCAATGTTTCATCATTTTCTTTCCAGTTCGCTGTTTGTCAAACTCTCCATAACTAATTTGTCAATATTTTTTTATTTAAATCGTTTGTTCAAATTTTTGGTACTTTTTTGTTTATTGTATGAATTCAATGTTTTGGTTATCTTATGGCATTTTTAACCCTATTCCTGCTGGGCTATTTTGTTTACTAGCAGCTTTTCTTACCACAACATCTTTTCTTAAAAAAGTAATTAAAATTTACATATACATGGCTGGGTTAGGGAAAAACACAGTACTGGTTTTTGTTTTATGGAATTACTAATGTTATCGATGCAAAATTCAATTTAGAGAGAGACAAATTGACCTTGTTACTGATTATTATTAATTATTGCAAAATACTATTAAATTAGTAAATAAGCCTGTGGAAAAATCAACTTAGGCAAAAGAATAATGGAAAATAACAGTAATATGAATTTTAATATGATGTCAGCACTAACCCGTTAGTACTCAATTTTTACTTTTAGAAAATTTGAATCCCCGTCACCTATATTTTTTAGAATTTGGAATGCTGATTTGCAAATGTAAGGAACATGTGCTTTTGACAAATACCCGCATAATATTGAGGTTTAAAGGTATTTTATGATGTCATCAACTCGTCTGCTCCAAAACAGGTAGGTTTACCAGGAAATTGGATTAACCACATTACACATAAGAACAGTGTTATAGGTTGATATGGTTTTCCCCAAAACGTGACATATTGATCAATAGTGTTTACAGCAGTACAGTTAAAAAAAAAATTATTTAATCCCAGAAAGTTAAGTTTCATCTTAAAATAAGTTAACTGAACCATCCTACCCCACAGAGTACTCTAACAGTTCATAGACCATCTTTCTTGGTACACAGTACTCTTCTAAGCAGCTTACTGCATCTTTTCCTTGTCCAAATTTACATTTCTTTCTAATATGTCTGTCATATTTAGGCTGGTGGTAAAGTGTACCACAGTCAATTGTCCTAATTGCATTCTTAGCTGCTTGTTTTTTTGCTTCTTTCTTAGTTAAACCAAAGCCAGATGGGCAACAAAAACCATCAACTACAGCGCTGATTTCAAATCTAAAACATAAACAGAAGAAGAAACTGAAAAAAAAGTTAAATAATTTTATAGATTTAGGGTGTTGGCTAGAAATTCACAATTTGGGCTGTTAGGTCTAAATAGGAAAATTCAATGAGTCTCCCAAATGACAGCCAGAGAAGAAATTCTATAGTCTGGACACAGCTTTCCTGATATTAATTCTTTGTAACATTATTCATATATTTAAAATCATTATTGTGTTTTAAAACCCTTTTGCTACCATTTCAAAGTCCTTGTACGCAAATATTCCTGATTTGACTGATGACAAATCAAAGTAAAAACAAATAAACTGGCAACATACGCTCATCTGCTATGCTATCTTATATATCTCATTGCACTGGTCTTCCCTTCTTAACACATCTGCAAATCTGTTTCTCTCCGCTTTTGATTTTGCCTTATGCACTGCTGTAAGAGCATGACGCTTAGCTTCTAAGTAAATATTTTTACTACCACCTGACTTTCGCTCTTTCCAAAGTTTCCTCTTTTCCTTTATACACTGGTCAACCTCATTATTCCACCACCAGGTCTGTCTATGTCTAGCTGGTCCTTTAGTCCACCCACAGGTATCATCATGAGCTTTTAGAAGACAATTCTTCAAAGTAGTCCAAGTACTTTCAACATTGTCACTATCACATTGACCAGTGTGGGCTAACTGCTGAACTTTCGCACTATATTGTCTTGCTACAATCTCTTCCTTCAGCTTCCAGACTTTATGACGGGGCCTGTACTTTCCCTTGGCTTCTTTAACACTCTTCAAGATAATATTACAAACCAGCAACCTATGCTGGGAAACACACCCTTCCCCCGATATAACTTTCACGTCCTTCACCACTTTCTTGTCTGACTTTCTAACCAGGAAGTAATCTATCTGTGTCTTACAGCCACCTGACTCATATGTTATCAGCCTACTCTGTCTCTTACTGAATGATGTGTGGCAAACCACCATGTCTGTTGCCATTCCAAACTCAAGCAATCTCTCCCCTTCCTTATTTCTGCTCCCAAATCCATAGCCTCCATGCACACCGCTATAACCTTCAGATGACTTCCCAACATGACCATTAAAGTCTCTGCCCACCATGACAAGTTCAGTGTCTCCAAACTTTGATGTGACTGCTATTAACTCATCATAAAACTTATCTTTATCTTCCTCACTGGGTCCACACTATGGAGCATAAACTGACAGAAAAGTGACAATCCTATTACCTATCAAAAACTTTATCACTATAATACGACTATAAACACGCATAACATCTATTACTTTTTCTACCCACTTCTCTGCAACGAATATGCCAACTCCTCCATATCCATCACTATTACCAATCCAAAAAAGCTTATACCTTGCCCTCCTACCTTCCACAAATCTCACTGAAGCTCCTCTCCATATGACTTCCTGAACACAACACATATCAACAGATCTGTTTTAACATTTCAACAACTTCACCTGCTCTACCTCTCAGAGTACCAACATTTACACTAGCCATCCTCAACCTAGTGTTATCTACCTTGTGATGTGATAGCTGGGTAACAGTCTGACGATGCTCACACCTGACATCTGTCCTACCGTGCGCGACACCTTCACTCCTTAGAGTTCCAGTCCTGTTTATGCAGTTTGTCTGATCAACTGTTTTTACAGCCATTATTAAAGAGTTTTGGCATTGTTTTACAGCTGGATCCCCTTCCTATACGCAAACCGTTCACAGACCGGACTGGGTGTTTTGTTAAAATGTCACCATCACTAAGTGAAAGTGACATCATCACTAAGTGATTTTTTTAAAGTGACACCATCACTAAATGATTACCAAATGTAACATTCTTATTAAATTCTCTGCAAAGACGGTACTGTAGGTTCACAAATTGTAAACAGCTAATTCAAATCTTAACAAACCTGGGGCAATGAGGAGGGCCTTTCATTTCGTAGTCAGTGTAAGCTATGGTATAACATTCTGGTCCATGTGCCATCTCGTTAAGCTCTGATACGGGGTCTCTGGCAGCATCCAACGGGGGAAGTTTCTAGAAACAATATAATTGCTTACAAACAAACTTTGAATTTGTTTGAATGCGCCGATACAGGTAAAAATAAAATAGAGAAATGAGTTTTTTTAAACCTACCTTATTTTTACTATTCTGCAGAATTAGCATTTTGAAGTTAGAAACTGGAGAGGGGGAATATTAGAGAGGCGAGTTTATGTTCTGAACGTTAGTATTATGGATTAGCTTAATTTCAATGAAAAAAATTAGCAAATTTTTTAAAAGGTCACAGAATTATCATACGTAAAAAGCATAAAAACACAAATAAATTTACGGACAAATCTTTCCCACGCAAAAAAAAAATGCTACTTTAATGACTTTTCATTGAAAATCAGACTTGTATATATGCATTCAAATGTTTGTTACACTGTGTGGCAAAAATCTTGGAGAACAGTAGATATAGTACAGACTTAAAATTACAGCAATCATGCATGCATGATTATTGGAGAGGCGGGATTATTTTTAAAACATACTAAATAGGTGGGTTTAAGAGGCGCATATAGTAGAGGCATGGGTTAATAGGAATATTTAGGATATATTTTAAGGCCTTTGTTAAAAAAAAACTTGAAAAATGTTTTTTGTTATATTCTAATATTAGAAGAGCAAATTTTAAGTTTTTTAATGTAAAAAACCCCATAAAATTCCTTTCCAAAAAAATTAAAATTTGGAAAATATTTGACCCACAAACCCACTAACTGAGCAAGTTACAAAATGATATGTTTTAAAAAATCTAAAGTAATTGAGTTTTTCACAGAAAAAAAATTTGAATAATACAAACACTTGAAGTGAGTTAGTTCAAAATATTGGTAAAAACACATTTCTTATTTGTCACTGGAATGCTCTTTGTCTTTGCTGGCTTTTCTTATTTGTGCAAAAAATAAATGATAATAATAAGCACATAACGATAATATTTTGACTTCCTATTAATGAAGACTACTTGTAGATTTTGTGATTACAACAATCATATTCAAAGACCTTACAGTATTTTTAATAAGTTGAATGAAACCTGGGATTATTTATTTAACCAGGGTGGCTGAATAATTCTCATTTTAATATCCCCTGACTTTTCGATAACTAATACTGCTTGACTTGTATAATGCAAAATTGTTTATTGCAAAATAATGTTTAATTTTCACCAGGATAGTTAATAACAACTGAATTTTTTTTACCATGGGTAAATAATTGCTGTCAGCAAATGCAGAGTGCTGACACAAATTATTAAAAAGGCTGACATTTGTTACAACGACTGCTTAAATTCAAACTTACATTGTTAAGTTTATTTTAAGTATATGCTACTTATTTTGCTATACATAAATAAAAGAAAGAAAAGAGGATTGAATAAAGAGTGGAAATTTGTAACTGCACGCCTATTATGCTCCTTTGCACACCTTAACATAACTTGGGAGTGTGGTCATCATTGCACGTTATCGCTAATTTGTGATGTGTTGTACAACGGTGATTTACTGCTGACTATACAACTATCAACAACTAAAGTTTGCAATTAGAAAAAATGTGCTCAAACGTCTTGCAATTTTTCCAATTCTCTGATTTGAAGTATCTTACATAGTAACTAAGTACCAAGTAACTAAGCTTTCTTCTTGGAGTTGATAAAATGTGTTTCTCTCAAACAAAAGCTTAGACGAAAAACGATTGACTCAGTGGAGAACCTGAGTTTATATTGAACAATGTGTCTAATCGCTTTGGAGGCCATTTTAATTTATCTGTGAGTTGTTTACCAAGCTTGGCCATATCTTACTCTGGTAAAAACTTTATAGCTTAATAATGCTTATTAGGGTAAGTGAAACCACTCACTGAAATATTCGGATGAAAAGGGCTTTCCCCAACATGGACCATGTGAGCAAAGAACAATAGAATTAGCCAATCGAAAAGTGCGTCCAGATTTTGGCCGCAGAAAAATCGTTTGAGACCCAGCGTAATTATTCCCACCTTAACTACTCCGGTTTCTCGGTGGTCAGAAAAATTATGCTGGGTCTCCTGGCTATAAAAATGATGGAAATAGAAAAAACGACTAAAGTAATACACTCCTTTGTAAACAAACAAGTGTGATTACAAGTGCAAGAGTGGCTTACTCTCAAGATTGCTAGTATAAAATGATCCTAACATTATTTAATAAGAATCTAGCATTGGAATGTATTGTATATATATATATATATATATACTGTACATGTGCGACTTCATCTGAAAATTCTTCTAGGGCTTTTCGGGCAGCATTTTTCTTTGCTTCTTTTTTAGTATGAGCATAACTACCAGTTATTGTATCATTCTCCACTGTTACCACTGCAAAAAACCTATAAAAACAAAACAAAATAATTTAATTTAATATTGTCAAAACAGAGTACACTGTTATATAAAAAAAGAAAAGCTGCTACATGGCTTCCCCTTACAGTTTATTAAAGAGAGTTGCAGGCAGCTTACATCACAACTAAAAATGGTTATAGCTGTTTAAAAGCGTTTTTAGATAAAATACCCCTCAGTATTTTTTATGCCTAATACAATACAAGCGTCTTCCTTGTGTAATTCTGCACCACTACTCAAAAATCAGAGACTACAAGACGTTACAGAGGAAGACAGTGAACACAGCGATAGCAGGTATAAGTACTCATCAACCAAAGAGGTTTAGTCTCCTTTAAAAAAGAAATAGTTGTTTGTTTTCCTAGGAACCTTAAATGTTTATTAAAAATAAATATATATATAGTTCTTTTTTTGGCTTGTCCCTACCTTTGGTGCATTTACCTTTACCTTACCTTTGCCTTGTTTATGAAGTCATTCCCGTTTCATTTTTGTTCCAAATGGTATGCTTCATATTAGAGCTTGTTAAATTTTACTTAATATCAGGATGTTACAGGAAAAACAGAATATCAGGACAATACAGTGATAAAAAGTCAGAGAGCTTCTCCGTGCTAATTATAAACACAAATTCTAGGTTTAAGGTTGTATTGCATATGCGGTGGCCATCAAACTCCTGTGGCTGAAAAATGACATCACTTCAAAATGGTAAATACAGCAATTGAAAGACTTTTTTACATGGTGATAAACTGAAATACTAATGTAGTGAATTTATCTAAATTAATACAAGTAAGAAAAAAAGGCTTAACCAAACTTATTTATTAAAATAAAAACAACATCATGATACTGTTACCCTTTATTTTACCAAAATACACACCTGCATGCATGGTCGGGAGAATCTGGATCACGTATTATTTCATAGTCAGGTGTGGTGATTCCTCTGCTGTCACAAAACTCTTTCAGAACACAAACTGGATCTTTTGCCATAGTTCAACAATTTGAAAGTAAAAGATTGGATATATATACTACTTTTAATCTATAAAACAAATTTTGAAATGTGGAGGTTAAAGTGTAATTATAAAACTGTAACATGACATAGAAATATATATACTAGTAATTCCATGGTATTGATTTTACACAATTTAAAGTAAGTTGTAGAAGAAAAAATTAGGAAAAATAAATCTGAAAAATTTATATTTCGTATGTCTAGTATTATAATTTGTCACTATAAAGGAATGAACAACCATGTAAAGACTGATAAATTGAGCAATGTATGCAATCTTTTTTTTTAAATAAGAAGAGATGTTTCTAAAAATCTGTAATAACCCAGATTGATTTATAGATATCATCAGGAAAACCTTACAAACACAGGAAACTACAATTGCAAATTATCAGAAACTTGTTACTTCTTTAACAAACTGTCCCTTACAGCATTTTGGGGGATAGGTCACGGCTGTTTCAGGGCTGACAAAAAAAATAATATATATTATATATATACCCAGTCAGCAAAAACAGGATTTCTTGAGATCGAAATAACATTTTTACATTCCGTAAAAAGAATATTAATCTCAGATAAATTGTCCATAGTAAAATAAAAATATTTTTTTACGAACACTTGTCCGAAATTGCCTAATTTGGACCAAAATATTGAAAAACGTTCTCCAAAACATAACCTAAAGTGACTTCTTCCACAATATCTGGGAAATTAAGCCAGGATCAGATGTTTTTTTATGATCCATAGGTTAGAGGGGATATTTAGGATAAAAGTAATTAAATTTTTATACTGTCTGAAATCAAAAGAAAAGGCCAAATACGCTAAATCTACAAAATACAGTTAACAGTGCCATATTTCAACTTGAAGGTTGGTTTAATTTGCAGGGAATCCTTATCTTTTCTAGCCCTGAGACATTCTAAAGTGTCCTAAATGAAATTATGATGTGTCCAAAACTGTCCGATTGACATTTGGGCCTTTTTGGGCCAAATAACAGAAATCTTTGGGAAAAAGACCATTGAGGATCACGATTACTGATATAACTTTTTTTGAAAACCTCATTGTTTCTAGTCTAGAGTGTCTTTATATGAAATTATAATCCGTCCAAAACTGTTCAAATTGACATTTGGAGACCAAATACGTGAAAAAAAGCTATTTTGCAGACAAATCTAATTTACTAGCTTAATTTAACAGGTGAAAGGAACTAATTGTTTTTCAAGTTTCAAAGTTCAAATATAACATGTCTGAAATTGTTCCAAAAAGAACTAGTCTTAGTATAGGTATTTATTACAAAATTTACAGAACTATTTTGTAAATAAAATATTTTCTAATTTATACAATCTAAATATATATACATTGTAACAATTAATCTTTGAAGTCTTCCACACAGAAATCTGAACATAAAAATATAGACATAAAATAAGACAGTCTAATTGTTTCTAGATTATACTAAAGACAGCATTTGCAAGTACCAAAGCAACAGTTAGCCAGAGGATGGATTTATAGCGTAAAGAAATCGCTTCCTGCTGTGTAGAAAACTTTGATCATAATACTAATTTTAAACTTTGTAAAGGAACTGAACTTGTTTACTGGAACTAAAGGAAATAAAAACTACATCATTATAATCTTTCATGTTATATAAATAGATATATATTAAAGGGAACGCAAGGTATAAAATGATGTTGGACTTATTTTATAGAGCTTACAAAGTTGGTTAACAAGTCTTTTTAATTTTTTCAAACAGCTCATTTTGTTTTCTAGGTATTCACATTTAAAGATTTTCAGGTTTAATTATTATATGTGCATTCAAAGTTCATTAATGCATAGATAATATATAGGTGAATTGATAAACATATTTTTTTTTGCCAAAGTGATACTTATTTGCTCGTCCCAAACTTTTAAACCACATAATTTTTACAGTTTTATATACATTTAAATAAAATATAAACAGGAACATAAATTTACACATTTACTTATTTACAGTGGCCACTATAAGGACATTTATCCTTCCTATAAAAATTTTTCTTTCTTCTTTTTTGGCACATGAAAAGCAAACTCGGGTAGTTTGCGTGAAATTGTCTCTTCAGGAAAGTGTTTCGGAAAAGCCTCACCAAATGAATTACAAAATCTCTCTAAGGTTAAAAATCATTTACAAAAATGAAGTGGCTGAATCTGACTAAATAAACCAAACACACAAAGAAATCATTCGTGTACATCTGCATTGTCAGCAGTCGCGTCACAAAGTCGAACATGATTTCTCAGAACAACTTTGCAATGATTGCCAACAAATACATTACCATGGTATGCTTGTTGTGTAACTTTGATGTCATTAAGGCACTGGAGAAGTTGCTTTTCCCGACGTCCCATGGTGTCTTCACACTCAGTCTGAAGGACCTTACACCTATAAGTTCTAATTCTAAAATAGAATTGTCAAGAGTAACATTGCGTTTCCTTAGATCATCAATTTTTTTTCCAATGCGAATGAAGACCTAATCGACCTATTCTGAACATTTCAGGCACATATATTAATCTCTCAAGAGTAATCTCTTCAGATTTCCCAAACAACTTACAAACTTTTATTTATTATTATTATTATTATTATTATTATTATTATTATTATTATTATTATTATTATTATTATTATTATTATTATTATTATTATTAAAAATTTGAATTTAAATTGAATTTAAAATTAATTTGAACAAGTCGATCTTCTGCTAATGCCGACAGTACTGAATCAGACAATACTATTTTCTTTTTATTTGTAGACATTAGTTTCAGCAAATAATAACTCTTGCTTCCTGTGATTAAACAAACAAACAAACAAACAAATAAAAAAACACTCTATCAGGTTATAAACCTAAAGTAAAATCTCTGTTATTTATTTATATTTAAGATTTTTTGGCATAAAAATAAACAACATAATAATAATCACATATTGTCTGTAACAGCGATTTACGGAACGTTCTTTTCTAATGTTTATATAATTTTGTTATCCATTTATATCTCAGCAATCACAGTGTAGATGATAAAATGAATGGCGGCAATGAGGAGGAGATAGTTGTGTGCGTCTTATTAATTGTATTTTATATTTATTTTTCATATTTTCAGTGGCCACCTGTTGCTTGAAGGTAGCGAAGATAAAAAAAGAAAATTATCATCTATACTTTAATTTTAACATTTTTCAATATCTTTAACAGGAAGTAATAATTAATTGACATATATTTCACAACCTAGTCCAGGGTTACTCCAAGGTATTTGTATGTGGTTGTGCAGTTGAAAGTGATTCCCTTTGTTTCAACCTTCACCGGATCTAAGTTCTTTAGTTTGGGGAATCATCATCATCATTCTCGGCTTAACGTCCGTTTTCCATGCTAGCATGGGTTGGACGGGGTATATTAATGACCCTCTTCCAATCTGATCTAGACTGTGTTAGATCTAAACTCAACTTCCTCTCTATCAAGTCTGTCCTTATAACCTCCTGCCAAGTCTTTCTCGGTCTGCCTCTGGGCTTTGCCCCAGGAACTATCAAGTCTCTACACTTTCTTACCCAATTATCCTCCTCCATTCTTTCCAAGTGCCCCAGCCAATTCAATCTTCTTATCTGGATAACATCTTTAATTCTACGGAGACTTAGCCTGCTTCTTAGCTCATCTAAACTCTTTCTGTCTCTCAGACTGGCATTACACATCCACCTAACCATTCTCATATCATTCCTTTCTAAACGGTCAAGATCTTCCTGCTTCACTGCCCATGTCTCACTACCGTACAACATAACACTTCTTACACAGGCCTCATACAACCTACCTTTTACCTCAATTGACAGGACTCTGTCAATTGAGGTAAAAGGTACTCAATAAAGGAAGTAACTCTCTAAACTTTTTCCAAGCAGAACCTATCCTGCAAGTAACACTTCTTCCAACACCCCCTTCGCTGCCCAACATATCACCTAAGTAACAGAAGTTCTTAACTATCTCTAACTACAAACTGTATGCCAGCTCTTAACCTTCCACTAATACTACTGCACTTCTTATGTACCCAATGCTTGCAAGTCTGACAAAAAATTGAGTTACTACCAACCCCTTTCCTGCAAACTCCACAAGGCCATTTTCCAACTACAAGGTCACACTTGGCTGCAATGCTACTTATCATGACTTTAGACTTTGCTGTGTTTACCTTCAGCCCTTTCTCTTCTAGTTCTTTCTTCCACTTCTCAAACTTTTCAACTAATTCTTCCATCGACTCTGCTATGAGAACCAAATCATCTGCATACAATAACTCCCATGGACAACCTGTTCTGAACTCCATCAACAGCGCTTCTAAGACTAGAATAAACAACAAAGGACTAAGTACAGAACCCTGATGTACACCACACAAAACTGATCCTGTTGTCTAATTTTGATATAATGCAACCATGGTCTATGGTGTCAAAAGCTTTGCTCAGATCTATATAAGCAGCACCTGTAAGTATACTATTATCAAAGCCACAATGGTCGGTAAGTATGGCCACTGCATATTGAGTAGAAACCAAACTGAGATGATTTGAGAAATTGATTCGCCTCTAGAGAAGAATAAAGTTGTTCATGGACTATAATATTGAATAGCTTTGAAAAACATGTTAAAATGGAGATGGGTCAATAGTTATATACCTATTTTCTGTTTTGATTCACCTTTGTGTATAGGTGTAATTTTTGCGATTTTTCCGCTGTTGAAAATACAGATGACGCTAAACAGTTGTTTATTAGATGAGCAATGGTTGGTGCAATTTCTTCACGACCATCTTTGAGAAATTGTACCAGTATATCATCATATCCCGGCGATTTGGATGAATTAAGTGAAGCTATTTTCTTCATTATAGTTTCAGTTGTTACTTTCTAGAACGTGAAACGATGATCATTAGGATTCAGTTCACGTTTGATAGTAGAATGATCGTGTTTCTTCCATATGCTAGTTTGAGAAAACGGTAATAATTTCTAAAGAGTTTTTCCAATGTGAGTGAAGAAGTGACAGAAGCCGTTACAAATTTCTTGTTTGTCTGTTGACAGAGTTCCATTAACAATAACTGATGGTTTAGTTCTGATTTTGCTTTGGATTTGTCGATGCACTTTTTTATTCTTTGCCAGAATTGTTTAGGTTTTGTGATGGTTTCCGTAAAGTTTCACACTTATGATTTCCTTCACTTGTTTTTATTTTGAGCATCACGTTATTTCTCAACTTGTTAAAAGTGGCGCAGTCTTCAGATTAGTTTTTCTTGCTTCTCGGAGATGGTAGTCACGATCCTTTATCTTGAAACGTATGTCATCAGTGAGACATGGACATCCTTCTCTCTAACATTTCTTTCTACTAGTGGTGCATGCTTGTCAACTATAGCTCGAAAAACGGATTTGAAAGTTGACCATGCCCCGCTGGCGTCATTAAAGTTAAGTATATTTGACCACGGTTGTTGTCGTAGTTCACTTTTAAAATCTTTTTTATTATATTTTCGGTTATTACCTGATGTGACTTTAGGTGTCGTAAATTTCGAACAGTTAATTTTTCTGATTCCTGCTGTCTAAGCATGGTCACTTATAGAGACAGGGAAAACATTATGATCACTAATATGATCTTCTCTTGTAGTCAGAATAACATCTACTCCAGTTGGGAATTCTCGTGCCTGTGCCAAATTCTAGGTCTGTAGCTATCACAGAATTGTTGGCACATGTTTGGATAGATGGCATATTTTTTGTGGAAAAATAATGTTTTTGAATTTTATGCGTTTTGTGAGATGAAAGTACTCAAAATGCTTAGCACACATATGAAACATATATATTTATTCTATTATAAAGAAGAAAGGTAGACCGTTCTAATATTTTTCATTTAAATAATATTAAAATAATATAAAAAAAGTTACAATAATTTAAAAAATAATAAAAATACAATTTTTTAAAAAATTTGTGGAAGCCATTTTATTTTTGTTGGCGGTTTCACAAGCAAAGATGTGGCTGTCCCGATCACAAACTTTTTTAACATTGTGATCATTGTGATCTATTGCAATTTCTACATCGAAATTTTAAAGATAGTGACCGGACCCATAGCTGATTTAAAAAACACCAACACAGGACTATAGAAAGTGAAAGCGTCGCCGTAAATAATTTAAAAACATTCAACACAAAATTCCGTTAACAGGGTGCAAGATAAAAGGAGGGCCAGTTTGTGTTAAAAGTGCAAGGAGAATAAACATTTAAATTGATTGTTTTGTGGAATTGGAATTTTAAATATTTGTTTCGTACATTTATACAACAAAAAAACAGTCACTAGAAAAAACCACCCACCCACAAACGTTCAATGGCAGTAGAAAATTAAAAATGGTATCCTAGCTATAATTCCAAACAACAAAAATGTGTCTACAACATTATTGACAAGTGGATTTGACAAATTCAAGTTGTGTAAATCTAATATAGGGACAGCCAATATTACTTCTTTTGGAAACGGAATTCAAAATTTGAGGTCATGTGTGTGTTTCACACACAACACACGTGGCAACACAGCATATAAATCAACAAACATCAACGCTAGCTAGCTAGCTATATGTGTGAAAAATTGTGATTTTCATTGATTGGGTAAAATTTTAAATAAGAAAGCTAAGGTAAATACTAAAAAGACCAATGCGCTGCTACTCACACTTTCACTTTCACTCTCAATTATAACGTCAGGTCAAAAAATTATAGCGCACTCTGACACACAACTGGTTTCGCCATTTTTATTTTTATTTCTGCTCACACCTCCTCGATTATAAAACGTATCCAGGGACCTCTTTGGTGTTTAGAAGGTGTGGCAACCAACACGAATTTTCAGTCAAAACAAAGCAGTGTTGGTGGTCACGGTGTGCGTGTGGTTAATTTGACTTATTTGCATGGCTGCTTTTTGTATTCAGTATATCCTTTGTTTGAAGCACAGATAAATTTAGGGTAGCCTTCTGATGGGTACTGACCAAAAATACTGACCAGTTAGTTAAATTAACTAGCTAAATTTAGCTAGCTAGCTAGTTACACAAGAACAGCACTTTTTCTATACCCTAAAAAGTAAACTATTATTATTATTTACTAATTAATTTTATTATTATGGTTTAACTCAGAAAATTCCAAATATGTAGCTATAAAATATTTCCCTAGGGACAATTTTCAGCGGTAAGCTCTTTTGGCTTTGGCAGGAAAAAAGATGGGGACGCTAGGTTAAGCAAAGTAATTATTGGTCCAGCCCTGTGAATTAGGAATAAAGCATGGCAGCAAAAAAAGCCATAGATAGATAGATGTGCATATTTTCATGGCTAGCCTCACAAATATCGACAGGTATACCCTGTCTATTATTTCCAGGGGGGCATAGCTGAAGAGGCAGGGAATTCCATGAGATGCGTGCGATCGCACGCGCACGCGCCCACACACGCGCAACAGCTATTCAGGCGTGAGATTCATTGCACGCGCTAATTACGCTCTTTACTTGCGTTAAATAAAAAAAAATAACGAAGGAATTATAAAAGTTGATTTTCTACAGCCTAGTTAATGTCGCCGCTTCAGGCTATGCTTTAAGCATTTAACTATTAAAAACTGTATTCCAAAAATCAATCGACAGCTTACATAGACAGCTTCAACTGTATCATTAAAAACAGTTTATAACCACTTGTGGTTAAATGATTTTTTTTTTAAAAAGTTAATTAAATGCCGTGTTTTTTTCCCAGTGTTTAAATTAAATGTGTTTTTTCTGCCTGTGTGAAATTAAATGTGTGTTGAACATTTTATTTTAAAATTAAATTTAATTTAAAATAAAACCTCAATAAAGAAAAAAATGACTCCCATTTTTACCATTGTTCTAGATAATAGATAACCTACGGAGAAAATATAAACCCTTGGAACAAGGTTGGGGATAAATAGCACTACAAACAAAATGGCAGATCATTGCAGTAAGTGCAACATGTAGCACGTGTCAGCGTCTCTTCGTCCACTGTTAAATGACTTCCTACAACGAACCAAGGTGTTTTGTTAATATATTTAGCACTTTTACACCACTTAAAGAACACTCATGGGACTGATAAGAGTGAAATAAACCAGAAAAAAAATCGTGGAATTCCCTGAGAGGGTGCCGATAAGCCGCAAACGCCCGCATATATACGGGCGAGTTCGGGCGACTTTTCGAATAAAATTGGCGTTTGCCCCCCCCCTCCCCCCCCGAAATCGCCCGCACTTTCCTGAAATCGCCCGGAACATTCCCGAAATGCAATTCCTTGTAACAAACCATGCGGACGATATTTGGGAAGAAGGCGCTTGAAGAGAAAGGAGTTAATATAGTTTATATATAAGTTATTTATAAAGTAAACTTTATCAAAAACCATCAAAAACAGTTCTTTTAAGAACTTCACTACCACATAGTAAGTTTATTTTAATTTTTATAGTTTTTTTGAATCACATTAGTGTCTGGTTTTTCTTCTTTTTCGGGCATTATTCGGGCCTATGCGGGTTTTTTCAGGCAAATCCTTATATTTTTTTCAAAACGCCGAACTCCCCCGAAAACGCCCGCACTTTTTACGCGTATGCGGCTTATCAGCACCCTCGTCATAGCTTGGACGGGGAATCCTGGAGTGTTTAATGCTCATTTTGAGCTACGCAGACACAATTAGGGTCTACGCTACCAGACAACTCCCCAATCTCCCTCACTTGGCTTAGGTTCACCTGGGGCTATGGTAACATTCACTCGCCCACATTGAATTGCCGTCATAGGGAATCGAACCCCGGTCTCCCGCAAAAAGGTGCGAGAGCTATAACCACTAAACTACGGCGCCACGCTATAATCACTAGACTACAGCGCCATCATATTTATAATTTATGACAGCATTCAGTGGCAAAAAATTGCCTTCGTAAATCATCACATTTACTACTGCAATTGTCAAAGTTACTTTAGCCATGTAACTTGGTTTGCAATAAAAATTTTCTGGGTAAGCTTGTATAGGCCCTGTATGTTTACTCACAAAATTTGATTGCAAACCGACATGCAGATCCCAAGTTTGGTGTTGTCAGCAACAAATGAAGAGGCCTGGGACGAACAAACAAGTGTCATTTTGTCCAAAATATTTATGTTAATCAATTTCCCTTTATAATATCAATGCATTGATGAAGCTTGATTGCACATACCTTAACAGGTCTAAAATTACTGATAGAAAATATCAAAATTTGTTTTACTTAAATATGACATCATAATATGCAACATAATTAAGTCTGAAATTCTTTAAGGCGTGAGTATACAAAAAAAAATGTTTTTTTTTCAATTTTTTTTTTTTCAGTGATTAGATAGAAAAAGATCTGGGCTTTAAAATGGTGCAAAATATTTTTAAAAAATGTATTTAAGATAGCTTATTGTCCCCCCAAAAATATTTTTTTCATAAATTACTTTTTTGTTATGTGATAAAGATCAAATATTTATTCACACGTAATCATCTTGGGTATTAATTTTTACTACTCAATTATGTTCAAGGTTATAAATGATAGCTGACTCAAAGAGGAAAATGATTTTCATATGTGGTTAAAAGATTCTTTTGAAGTTTTTCTCCTATTTCCCATAAGGATATTTTCTTTTTCTTTTTTGTCTTCCGAAGTTGAAAATAATTAACTGTGAAAAACATGGCAAAACCAGTTTATAAGTTAACAGTGAATAAAAATGTCCTATCGTCATAAAGTTTTTATATCATCAAAAAAAAGAAGAAAATCCAAAACAAAAATATTTGACTTGCCAGCTTAAAGAAGATTAAAGCAAAAGGTTTCTACTGCTGATCGCCAAGCTAGCACTATCATCATCACCATTCTTGGCTTAACGTCCTTTTTCCATGCTAGCATGGGTTGGAAGGGGTATATTAATGACCCTCTTCCAATCTGACCTAGACTGTGTTAGATCTAAACTCAACTTCCTCTGTATCAAGTCTGTCCTTATAATCTCCCACCAAGTCTATCTCGGTCTGCCTCTAGGCTTTGCCCCAGGAACTATCAAGTCTCTACACTTTCTTACCCAATCCCCCCCTCCATTCTTTCATAGTGCCCCAGCTAATTCAATCTTCTTATCTGGATAACATCTTTAATTCTAAGGATACTTAGCCTGCTTCTTAGCTCTTCTGAACTCTTTCTGTCTCTCAGACTGACGTTACACATCCACCTAACCATTTTCATATCATTCCTTTCTAAACGGTCAAGATCTTCCTGCTTCACTGCCCATGTCTCACTACCGTACAACATAACACTTCTTACACAAGCCTCATGCAACCTACCTTTTAACTGAATTGACAAGACTCTGCTAGTCAACAAAGGAAGTAACTCTCTGGACTTTTTCTAAGCAGAACCTATCCTGCAAGTAACACTTCTTCCAACACCCCCTTCACTGCCCAACATATCACCTAAGTGACAGAAGTGCCCAACTATCTCTAACGAGGCACTGTTGTACATCATTAAAGCTGGAACTACTTTATTCTCTATAATCTCACCTTTGCAACGCTTGCATACAAACTGAATGTCAACTCTTAACCTTCCACCAATACTACTGCACTTTTTATGTACCCAATCCTTGCAAGTCTGACAAAAAAATGAGTTACTACCAACCCCTTTCCTGCAAACTCCACAAGGCCACTTTCCAACTACAAGGTCACACTTGGCTGCAATGCTACTAATCATGACTTTAGACTTTGCTGTGTTCACCCTTAGCCCTTTCTCTTCTAGTCCTTTCTTCCACTTCTCAATCTTTTCAACTAATTCTTCCAACGACTCTGCTATGAGAACCAAATCATCTGCATACAATAACTCCCATGGACAACCTGTTCTGAACTCCATTGACAGTGCTTCTAAGACTAGAGCAAACAACAAAGGACTAAGTACAGAACCCTGATGTACACCAACATTTTCACTAAATTCATCACTAAGTGAATCGTTAATCCTGACACGACTTTTAGCATTGCTGTACATAGACTGTACCATCGTAGCTAGCCACTCATCCACACCTAATTTTCTCATAGCCCACCAAATAACTTCACGTGGTCCTGTATCAAAAGCTTTCTCTAAATCTACAAATGCAAAATAGAGATTCTTTCTCTTTCCTAAATACTTATCCTGAAGCTGTCCGAGTAAAAATATTGAATCTGTAGTGCCACGTCCTGGATCAAAACCAAATTGCATCTTATCTATATCAATTCTTTCTTTAAGTACTTATCAATCACTCTTTCAATAACTTTCATTACTTGATCAACCAACTTTTTAAAACTCTGTAGTTACCTCTTCCTAATGCATCACCCTTGCCCTTGAAACAATTCACTATTACACTTGACTGCCACTCTCGGAATAGCACCATCCTCTATAATCTAATTAGCAAGACTTGTAATATTAGCTCAACTCCAATATATCCAGATGCTTTTACCATCTCTGCAACAATACCTGATACTCCTGCAGCCTTGCCAATCTTCAATTTCCTAATAGCCTCCACTACCCATTCTGTCTTGATCTGCACAGTTGCCCCTTCTAGAACATCATCATCATACAAACTATCCTCATCCCAATCAAACTCAGTGTTAAATCAAACTCAGTGTTAAGCAACCTCTGATAATATTTCTTTCAAGCTACCCTTTTCTCTGTCTCTGTGCTAGCCAAAACACCTTCATGATTACGTATACACTTCTCACCTACAACAAGTAAATATTTTTACTACCACCTGACTTCCACTTTTTCCAAAGTTTCCTCTTTTCCTTTATACAATGGTCAACCTCATTATTCCACCACCAGGTCTATGTCTAGCTGGTCCTTTCGTCCACCCACAGGTACAGTACTGGAATCAGGACACCTATCATTGTGAGCGAGTATCATGCGCGACACGAACGATCCGTGATCCTATCGTGACCATCGCGATGGAAAGAATGTTACGAATAGCTTCGCGATAGTTGCGATGTATAAAAAAATAACGATGCTATCGCGATTGTCTCTATTAATCGTGATTGTTGTGATGGATCATGAATAACATTAAAAATATTAAACAATAGATGTGTATAGCTAATCTTGTGTCTTTGTTTATGTTTTTTTACATTTAAAAATTCTTTTGTATCTTGTATTTTTATTAGAGATTTTAAAAATAAGGTGACTCCAACTTAATAACTTGTTCTATGCGCGAAGTAGATAGTAGTTTATGGTCTGTCGGTAGGCGAAATAAAAATAATTTTATCGAGAATGTATAAATGCTCAGAACAACAAAAAATAAAAACAACAAAGGAGGAGGGTGTTACGACAAGCATATTTTTCTATGTATGTTTTGCTTGTGTTAGCGAATGTTAAATTAGTGAATGTCCGATTTAATGAAAGTTCATGGAAAAATAAGAATGTATAGTCTGAACAACAACAAAAAAATAAAATAAAAAGATAACAACGGAGGAGGGGGTTTTCTATGCATTTTAGCATAACGCACGCAGTTTATATTTTTTAGTTGTGAAGGAAAAATAATCAGGCCTTGCCATGAGTCGCAAGCAATTGCTCGCGCCCGTGTAGTGCTTGTGCAAATGATCGTTACCCGAGCATTCTATTGCTCGCTTAAATATTAACATTTTGAGATAAGTGTATACGTTTTTCTCAAGAATTGATTGGTCTTTTAAGTGAAACTGAAAAGATATTTCGTGTTATTATTTTCCACCCAGCGTGTGATACGGGCATTGAGGTTAATCTTTGTTGCGCATTTATTTTGCAGTAGAAAAGTGGGGGACGTTTTAATCGTGAACCCCAAACAAGATGATCGAGCGTCTACTGGTATAGCGACTCTCTCAATCTTAACTTCCTTTTCGACATGTCCGAAATAGTATTTAATGTTTATTTTTCAGGTCATCACAAGCAAATAGGAAAAAATATGCTTCGTACAATTAAGTACAATTAAATACAAGTACAATTATTTTGCCAAATGAAGAAATTATCTACAATTAAATCCATGATAAATTGTCTGTTGCGCCTGTAAGTGCAGTTTTGCAGACTTGCGTTACCGTGCTCTGTCGGCGTTCACCTCCGCAATAGTTAAGAACCGCATTGCTGGATTTCTTATGTAAGACCTGGTTACCAACGATGAAGGGGCCGGGAAAAAGAGATTTATGTCTACTTAGTTTTTTAACTAAGTCGTGAATTAGCTAGGATGGTCAGGTTGGCTATGAATAGGCTTGCTTGTGGATTTAAAGGACCAGGACTATTCAATAATTCTGAGATCTAAAAGTGTGCGACCAAGACGGAAATCTATCGGACGTTTTAACCGACGAAAGTTCAAAAAACGAGCTACAGACATGTCCGACCAAACTGGAAATGTGGCGGACGTTTTAATCACCCCCCGAAACAATTTAGGTGTGTGCCAAGGCGCACACCTCTCCTGAAAAAGAGACTAAATGTAAAGTTTTTTAGCGAAATATATGGCGAGTAAAATTGCTCGCGTAGACGCTCTGATGCGAGCAATTAATTGCTTGGGAGGTTATTTGCTCATGGCAAGGCCTGATAATAATAATTTGTCTCACTAAAAAAAGGTAACTAGTACTCAAGGTGAAAAGATAAAAATACTTGCATGTTAAAAATCTTGTTTTCAAAAGTTATGCAGCAAGTTTTTTTTGTGTTGTTTTGAAAACTGTACAGCAAGAATTATTCTTGTGCTGTTTGGAAAGTTATACAGAATATACCTGCGTTGTTTTGAAAGATATACAGCAGGTTATACTTTAGGGTGTTTCAAAATTTATACAGCAAGTTAATATTTTCCCATTTAAAATAATAAACAAAATTTATTTTAATAAAAAAGTTAAGTGTTCTTTTAAGTGTTTTTAGTGTTCTTTGTTTTTTGCGTAATATTTAAGTGCAAAAAAAATTCATGGACTATAGTTTAATTGACAATATTTAAAGTCTTTCGCGACATTAAAATTATTTATTTTCTTCATAATGGAGGAGGGTGTTATGACATGCGTATTTTGCATTGTTTTAATTATTTTTCTAATATCATTGAAAAAGATTTAATGATATAATTATTTTTGCTAAACGATATCGACTAAGAAATTTGAGATTTTAACAAGCAGCATAATTTTAAACATATATTAATTAATCATAACGAAAGAGGGTGTTAACCCTATTCGGTCCGGGGTTTTTCGAACATACTATGACCGGGGGGGGGCAGATTCCGCCCCCCCTCAATAACTTTTCATAGGATTGTTCAAATTGAATCAAACTTGGCACACTTATAGTACGTCATAAAAGGAACAAAATGGCGCCAATAAACTTTTGCTTGCGTCAGCACATTTTCTGTGACGTCATCAGAAGCTTGAAAATTGTCAAAAATGCCACTATCTGCTTAAAATATAATTACTTTCGTTCTAGAGCGAATTTTTACATTCTGTTTGAAGTTTATGAAAGCTAAATAAAAGTGTCTTAAAGCCACCTGACACATATGTTATCAGCCCACTCTGTCTCTTATTGAATTGTGGCAGAAATATTTAAGAACATAAGTCTTTATAAACTCGTTGAAATTATATAGTGCTCT
This sequence comes from Hydractinia symbiolongicarpus, assembly GCF_029227915.1. Taxonomy (NCBI): domain Eukaryota; kingdom Metazoa; phylum Cnidaria; class Hydrozoa; order Anthoathecata; family Hydractiniidae; genus Hydractinia; species Hydractinia symbiolongicarpus. The sequence continues at coordinate 25,498,160 of NC_079883.1, forward strand.
TGCATGAAATATTATTTAAGAGGCTAGGTTATTTTTTGTTGCAGTGTTCATTTACAAAAGAAGTATATAACCCTCCATGCATGGAACCAGCATTATTAATTTCAGAAGGTAATAATTGAATAGAAAGAATCATTGCTCCAAGACTAAATTGTTCAGATTTTGTGTTCTAAAAAAACATTGTCATATTTTTCACCTTCAGAGGCCTGATAACGAGGTTGCTTGCTTTTTTTAACCAGTTTCAATGACAATTATTTCACAAGTACAAAAAAAGAAGAGAAAACAACCAATAAACAAAACAATATTTTAAAGAAATCCTTGGCCCCAGAGCCGTTATTATGGAATGGTCACAATAATTAAAATAGGCAAAATTCCCTGGGACAGGGGTTGCTTTAAAGAAAATCAAATAGACTCATTTTGTGTAAAAATTTAAGGAACTAGAAAATGTAAGCACAAATGAAGACATGTTTCATTTTAGCTCTTGATTTTAATTTTATGAAAAATGAACGCATCTTTATTTTCAAATGCCAGTTTTATTTCTTCTTGTATTACTGCAAATTGGTTTTGGTGAATCTTGTCCTTTTTCTAAGCACACAAATTAAAATTTCATTGTAATATATTTCACTTGAAACATATAATAGAAAAAAATATTTGTCATACGCAAGAGTCATGTATAAATAGAAAAAAATTATTACAGTACAGTAGGGATACCAGTGACAAAACATGTTTGTTGTCCTTACTGGTTTTACAAGAAGAACGGGGTATTTCCTATACCTGTCTTTTGATTGATTGAGATGCTACATTTGTTAATTATGGCTAGTAGTACAATGATCACAAAGTGTATAAAAATAATGTGTCCTGGTCTTTGCAATATGTTTTAGTGTTGCAAGGGGTGAATTTTTAGGTAATAAAGGGGTAAGCTTTCAGAGGATGACAAGGATGCCAAAAACTAACTTGAGTGTGGGTGCATGAATTATATATCTACCTTTAGTCAACTAAAAGTATGGCAAGCCATCCAACAACTGTATCACCCACAGGAAAAAAACTGATTCAAGGTAATGGTGGTTTGCGTATGATCAATATTATTGACGAAGAACGATCTGCATTCGATATTGATGAATGCCAATGGCAAAATGATGGTGAAGTAGGTTCTGTTTGTATGATTATGTGTATCCCTTGTTAAATTATTCAAACATTTTTATGGATTGATTTCAACGTAAGGACGGAATTGCTCTTAAGGGCATATAGTTAACAGTTACAATCCTCACCTGCAATTTAGAAGCATGCGGAAGTCAGTCCAGTTTGCCTTGGGAATTTTTTGCCAAGGTACCCTCTTGGTTAATTTGATTCGTCAACACTTGTGGGCTGTTAAAACAAATTAAACGAAACAAAGCAAATCAGCAAAATAATATTGAATAGAAATGAATAGCTTAGCCAAGTAAGAAAAATGCAACCACCTGCAAAGATATTGTGGAATTAGTTATACCATGCAAACTGTCATATTGTACCATTTTTCCTCCTGTTAAGGCCTAATGCTAAAAACGACTTAACTATTTACCAAGAGCTGCCGGGACAATTTTTTTTGGGCAGCATTTTTTTGCTAAGTTTTTTGTTAAATCGCAAAGGCTGCAGGTATAGCACAAACACTTAAAATTTTGATCATTTTTGCTTCTAAATGTTGTATAATTCATCATTGCTATCTTACGAAAGCTATTGAACAAGGACTATTAAAAAGTCTATCAGTTGTTCTTATAGTCCTTGTTAAACTAAAAAATTATTATTACTAAAAAAAAAATTTTAAAATGCTAAGGCAAAGTCTTTTAATGTCAGGATAATTCAAATTACAAATTTTTTTATCTTGAAAAAAGGCAAATAAATTATAATTCTTTTTTAGCATCTGATTTGCAACAGATGTGGGGCAAAGTTTTCATTTTCAACACGTAGGGTATGTTTCTTTTTAACTTAATAATCTATGAAGCTATGTTTGTATAAACACATCTGTTATTCTACTGATTGACCACGAAACCAACAAATAGTTACTGAGTTTTACTTTAAAGTTTTTGTAGAAAGTCAACTGCTAACTGTTTATTAAACATTTTGATATATTGATATATATAGGATACTACAATAAAAACCACACTATAATTTTCAGCCAAAGGACTAAAACAAACAAAAAACGGTTACAGTCTTTAATAGCCTTGAAGACTTTTATCAATTTTTTTTAATATTTTTTTAGCATCACTGTCGAAGATGTGGAAAAATCTTTTGTGGTTCATGTTGTAAAGAAAAAGTGGTGCTTCCCAGACTTGGATTTGTTGACCCGCAACGTGTATGCATGGATTGCATATCAACTGCAAAAAAAGAAATGGATCTTTATGAAAAGTATATACCCATATTAATTAGAGGTATATACCACTGATTCTTATTATACCATTGATATTACAAAAAATGTTTTCGTCCTTAACAACAATATAGTGCCTCAAACCTGTTAGAAGATCGTGACTTTCCTGGAAAGTTATTTTTCTCAATGTTACTTAAATATGCAGGGAGATAAAAAACACATTATTTGTTTATTTTTTATTTTCCTGCATTATATAAACTACCAGTCAGTGGCATGTGGATAAATCAACTGGTTCGCTTGTTTTTTATATCACAAATTCCATGTGTTTCGCTACTTGAGGTACCATTTTGAGCAGAGTCAGACAGAATATGGCTATTGTTACAACAAGTAACAATGCTCGCTTTATATGCTAGTGTCAGTGCTTCAATCTGTAAAGTTTTTACAAATAAGGGTCAGCTATAATTCTAATCACTCTAAACTCGATACTTGTTCTAAACCCACTATCTATTTTAATCATTCTCTAATTTGTGCTGTAGGAGCAGACTTTGAAATAAACAACGCAAAAGGGGACATTGCTCGTTGTAAGTTAAATTCTCGTACCAACAGGTAGGACATTTTCCATGCTTTGTGCCTGTGCATACATAATGTATCATTTTCATTACTTTAAATCCTTTCATTTCTAGGGACTTGTTGTTCAGTAATCTAAAGGACACTAATGATGTTCCATATGAACCAGTGGAGCTGCAGCATGTTGTTTCTTTCCAATGTTTAACTGATCCTCTAAAACAGACTCAACAAGGTTGGTAAAGTTCTAAGTATATATACTTGTTTTTCTCCAGACACCGTTTTTACTAAGATTTTTTTTATACAAACCAAATTTCCTACGAAAAAATGCTTTCCAAAGTTGAAATAAGAAAAGTCAATATCAAGATCAACAATGTCTCTTAAAACAACAAAATGAATTTGGCATCAAAAGGCTAACTCAAACGTCTTGTCTGCCACATAAATGAAACCGATACTTGGGAATCTGCTTTAAGACAGTTGTCTTCTATCTCGCGTATCTACCATACTCATTTAACACATAAATTTAAAACAAGCATTACACATCCAACACGTCCCACCTCATCAAACCAAATAGCACCTTGCAACCTCACTAAACACACGTAACACGCCCCAACCTCATTAAACACACGCAACACGCCCCAACTGTACTAAACACACGCAGCACCCCCCAATCTCATCAAACACGCCCTCACCTTGCTACACACACATCTTAAACAATGTGATATGTATTTATATAATTTATGTATGTATATTCTTGTATATCTTTACTGAAATGTCTTGTACATAGCAGTGACAATGAATTTATCCGTAAAGCTTTAGCATTTTGAATAAATAAATCAATTATCTTTTTGTTTCTGTTCTTTAATTTTAGGAACTAGCCATCTAGTCGGTGCCATCTTAAACTACTTGTCAGAAGGAGAGTGTAAAGAGTTGAAGTTGAGTGTTGCCAATAATTTGGACAATCGAAAGGAATCTCTTAATTTTTTGCTCACGCTACAAAAGGTCAGTTTAAAGAAAATTTTTCATGTAAAAGTGGCCGCTAAATTAAAATAATTCACCATTTTTTAAAATAACACTTGCGTGGGAGAGCCTTTACAACAACAATTCCCTAATGCAAAACAAACATTGGCAGGGGTTTATTTGGTTACTATAGCAACAATAGCTCTTAAACACAGTGTCTCCGAATACGAAAATCATGCGTGAAAGCAATGCTTTTATTTAAAACCAAAATATGTACGAATAAATGTTTGAGTGTTAGCCCAGAGCGATGGTTAAAACTACAGTTTACAAGCTTGGAGATTAGAACTGAGAAGGGTAACGTAAAAAATTGAATGAAAAGAGCAATGCAAGTAGGAACATAAAAAGCATGTGAATAAACCAGCATGAGGTTCTTATTGACCGAATAAATTTAATCGATTACATTGTTACCATCTTTTATTTTTTAGCGTGGTTGTTATATTACCTTGTCGGCGCAGCATAAGTAAACCCCTCTCCTTCCCCCATGAGACAGTTTTTGAAGATTATTTATTATGTCCTTTTTCTTTTAAACGCGATATTGCATAAGTGAAAAGTGCAAACTAAGTGCGGGTGTGTAGAGTTTCGTAGGGGTGTGTAGAACTGAGTGCGGGTGTGTAAAACTGAGTGCGGGCTTGTAGAACCAAGTGAGGTTATGTAAAGCTAAGTGCGGATGTGTAGAACTGAGTGCGGGTGTGTAGAACTGAGTGCGGGTGTGTAGAACTGAGTGCGGGTGTTTAGAACTGAGTGCGGGTGTGTAGAACTGAGTGCGGGCTTGTAGAACTAAATGAAGTTGTGTCGAGCTATGTGCGGATGTGTAGTACTGAATGCGGGTGTGTAGAACGGAGTGCGGGTGTGTAGAACTGAGTGCGGGTGTGTAGAGCTAAGAAATGTTAAGAGTTAAGTGTTTTATTTATGTCTCAGTTATGACCTTTAAACGAAGCAAACACTCTTTAGATAATGGTTTATTTTATAATAATAATACTTTTAATTTAATTAACTCGAGAGATTTCTTTTCGTTTATGTTTGCTTTTGTTTGTCTGTTTTGTTTCTATGGTAACAATCAATATTTGTTTTTACAGCTGATTTCAAGGTGTTTTGTTATTTACAAATTTTGAAAAGTTTAATATAGGCAAAGTGCGTATACGAAAACATTGAACTGGAAATAAAATGCAATCCCTGAAGCACTGTTGTCAATAATATTTATTATTAATATGAAACTTGGATAATTTTAAATAAGTTTTATTAAGTTTGCTGATCTTTTATCTTCTGTTATAACACGGAAATCAATTTTCATTGCTGGATGTATATTATTCAGTCTGTTTACTAAACATATTATTCAGTCTCCTCACTAAACAACTATAACCAACAAAGCAGGCGATATAATTCCACATGGCTCTTTCACTGGAAGGCTTTCCAAAGGGACGACAGACCAAGCAACAACGACTGGTAAAGTTGAATCTTCTTCAGAGTTGTAATAAACCATACAAAGATTGCGTCCACAATGACTCCTTGGATATTTACGATCGAGTTGAAAAACTGGAGGTATTAAAAACACATGTTCGAGAGGGACGCGTTGGAAAATTGAACGGGCTTCCATCAGACGCGTTTTTGAGGTTGTACGATCGTGCGTATGAATTGTATTCTCTCTCGAAGCATTTAGATAAACAGGAGTTGGAGGAGCATCGTTCCTTTCTTGAGTATGTACAGTTAAATGATATGCGTGGAAGCTCGAGTAACTCATTGAGTTTGTATGACGATTATGAAACGAAACGCGATGTTGTTGCTCCTAAAAAACGTAAAAACGAAACATTTGCTTTTAACGACACTGGTTACGATTCGTTTGATTTAGATGACCAATCTATTTAAAGACGTTTGTTTTTGTGTTGGAACTCTCCAAGTCGAAGTTTCACCTTTACCAGATATTTTATGAGACGTATTTGTTGTGTATACTTTTTGTGTCCCGGAAATAAATACTTTTGCATTTAAATTCTTCTTTTATACTTTTATTTTCTATATGTTGCGCAAATGTTGTTAGTTTTCGGCTTTTAATTTACGAAAAGTTACAATTTTAGCGATCATTGCTACATAGTCGAGTGGCATTCACAGCGGTATGCACAGTTTTAACTCTACAAGGACTCTCTCGCAGAATATTTAACACTTGTCAGTGTTAATCAGCGCTCTTAAAAACGGAGAAATCCCTCGTTACAATTCAGCGTTGGTTTTGAAATAGAAATGCTGAGAATAAGAAAAGTTGTGGTTGTAACTACAAAATTTTATCTCTAGGAGTTCCGTCTCTTTCATATTAAAACTTATAATTTTAGAAAAGTTATTACTAGCTTTAAATTTATAAGATAAACAACCTGATGAAGCAGTAAGTCATAAGTTGAAACCCCTGTCTGAGTGATGCAACAAACGTCAGTGTAGACACATTGGGTTTGCAGGAAAAGTTATCGTGCATGAAAAGTCATAATTTTGTTGTTGTTATTAAGTTATTAATATTTGATTATTTCTTATATTTTTTTATCTCGATAATTTTAGGCAATGAAGATGATTTTCGATTCAAGTTAAAGAGAATTTCGAATTAGATAGTCAAATCGATTTTATGAAGTTGAATAGAATTTATCAAAACGCTTGTTGAGCTCTTTGCTTCGCACATGGAACATGGAATTGTGAATGTGAATGAATTTGCTGATTGGTGAATCAAGGTACATGCACTATATCAATCAATCAAAGGAAGGCATTTTTTGCGATATTTTCATTTTACTGACGGAAAAAATAAATATATTCGCGGGATTAAAATTGTTCGGACTGAAAATAACTAGAAACTGCGGTCTTTTCAAGAGTTTTCTCCTTTTAAAATTTTCTTCTTGTGAGATTTCGTAGTTCTATAAATTGTTGAGCTAAAGCTTTTTAATTTGTGACGATAGTAAAAATCTGTTTTTGTTGCCATTCACTATAATTTAGTTTTTGTATTAAAATTGTATAAAAAGGGGTCTCGTGTAAATCATTTTCATTAAACTGTAGGAATTCCATTTTTCCTGGGCTGCGTTGCGTTTTCCAAAAAGTTACGGGTGACGCCCTAAAATGTATGATGCATATTTTGAAATTTTTTCATTGCAATTATACTGAGTTTGAAAACCAATTTACACTATTTTTATAATTCCAATGAACTTTTAAACGTATTGGCTGCACCTATTCTCCTTTGCTGCACATAGCCATTTAGTTTTAAGACAGAGACAAATATACGAACTAATACAAAGTTAGATGTAGTTAAAGAAATTTTAGGTTTTAGGTGCTCTGAAGTTTCCTCTGAATAAGAGGGTGGGGTAACCGGTAACCGAGCTAAATAAGTTGTAGTTATAAGATTTTTTGTATTAATGTTTTTCACGATTACTTTATGTATATATGCGCTGCTGTATTAATATATACGATGTTTTATACAATGAGATGTTTTTTAGCAGAATGTTACGTTATTAGATGAGTGATAATTTTGACTTTGTTGTATAAGACTACCTTGTTTCCACTTCTCTAGAGATTCTTGTCTTTTAGCAGAATGAAATACTATTGTCTCTTTGCGTCCCGTTAAATAAAACTACAAGGGGCTGGACGAGGTTGATGATTTAAAACCAAGTTTTCTCGGCATTATCTTTGAATAAGGGAAGTTTAAAAAAAGTGATTTTTCATGGTTAAAATCGGCATGATTGAAACGTCTAGTAACAACGAACTCTAAAATTTCAATGATTGTCTAGGTTCAGAATAAGTGGGAAAAAAAGCGTAGATTTTACGTAAAAATTTAGTATTTTCTATAAATATGAAACTTTATTACATAATGGTTAATATTCGTCTGTTGTAAATAAATTTAATTTCCAATACAGCTTTCCAGAATTCGTTTGACCCGATACACTTTCAAATGATTTTCCTTTTCGTTTTCGCTCAGTCGAATTGAGATGGCAATTTATATATAATTAGAATCTAAGTTCAAGTATGTTTGCCAGTACAAGCCAGTGGTTAAAAACAGGAATTCTGGAAAGGCGTAGAATAATTAATTAAATAAATTTTTAAACATTTCTTTTTAATGTTTTCTCTCTCTTGGCTTCGATCTAGAAATTCGCGTGTATGTAGCCAAAGCTTGCTTTCTACTTTTACTGTCTTTTTTCCGAGTGGACTTTATGCGGGCGCTTGTTTTCGTTTTTGTTCTTTTCACGGTTCATATGGAGGTGGTGCGCCTGCTTCAGAGGGCGGTGGTCTAAAATCTTCACCGCCAAAAAACATCATGCGATTACCAAAATAAGGTGGAGGTGGATCAAGGTTTAGTTCAGCCTAAAAAAAATAAACATTGGATATGATTTCTTTGTGCGCAAACGTGAAGAGAACGAATTTAGAAGACAAAGACATAATAAATAGGTAAAGAACGGAGTTAATCCGATAATCCGTATTTATAAAAGATGGGCGAATGCCTAGAAACTTTACGCAAGCTTTAAATGATTTGATTTTTTTACAACGCGGCGCAAAAGAGTAACGTAAGAAAGATGACAATAAGGGAGCAACCTCATTTCCAGGACATCTTGTTTTTTTGCTTTTTGATACAAGTGCCCTTGGATGTTGACAAAGCGTGCGTAAAAAAGTACATAAGCTGAGGGATCTCTTAGTATACTTTTGAACTGACCTCCTGTCTTCTTCTTGATCGCCGTGACAGTGTGGTGCACCTTCCCTCCTTAGCTGACCAAGCAGCTGCCGCCGTTACTCCACTATCTAACATCAGTAAAATATTTAATCCCATCGTAACACAAACATAATACATCCTTGTAGATTTCGACGGGACTTTTAACAGTTGAAAAAACAACCATATGCTTGTTGATATCGCTGTCAAACAGACGAAACACGATACGTATATCAGCGCGGAAACCTAGAAAAGAAAATGAAACATCGGTTGTTTTTCTAAGGACGAAATTCTCTACATGCTTTTTTTTAATCAGTATAAAAGTTCAAATTTTTTTAAGTTTGGATCTTTGTTTTTTTCTGGCATTGGGTCCAGGACCGGTTCGATGTCAAAGGCGCTGGGGACACAAAGTATTGTGAACAAATTATTCTTTCTGGCTACTTAAACTTAGGAAAAAATATCCTTAGCACACGTTGAAACATATCATACGTCATTAAATGACAATGAATGAGTTAAGTAGAAAACTGTGGAAAATAACCATTTATGATCATGATGATAACTTTAAGTGATATAGCTGATTCGTTATCATTCCACATCCGTTTCTTCATTCTTCACAGAGAATGTTTCACTCTGATCAGATCTCCGATCATACGAAAATAATCGGTGTAAATTTAATGCATAAATTAGGTCTTTCTCAATATAAATTGTAGTAACTTTGTATTTTTGTCACTCGGACGTATTTTGGGTAAATAAAAAAACAGTTGCTAAAATACAACCTCGATCCCAGGACCTGTGTCTCTTTTTGCATATCGGACAGCAAGCGCAGCGCTGATGAGAGACAAAAGCCCTGGGAACGACGTTAGCTAAAATACTACAAAATAAAAACATACCCATTGTTTATGAAAATGTCTTGGTGTAACCACAGCTAAATAGGCGTTGAAGAAACACTAAAAAAATTGAAAAAATACGTCATAATAAAACTGTTACCACAGACTGGGAGGATATAATGGACCAAACAATAAAAATAAATTACAGAGAACACGATATTGTCAAAATACGTATCCCAGGTTCCTAAAAAATACAACAGAAGATTTTAAATGTAAAGTATGTAACAACATTTGGACTTACAAGTCCTGCTAACCAAAATGGCGCCCCTGCTGTTCTTTCAACCGATGACTTCGTAGCAATAAGAGCCCAAGCTCCTAACGTCAGAAACAGTAAGCCGAAAATAAGTTGAAATACTCCTAAACCTGTGATGAATATCTGACGACGATCTGGCTTCATGCTAGAAATAAAAAAACACGATGCGTCCGTTAAAAGTTTTATTCCTTTTTTATTAAACTCCTCTACTTGTGGCAAAAGCGGTTCGCTTCGATTCACCACGTGGTGCTGCTGTTCTCCATCGTTGTGATAACATCAGAGCGTGTTTATTTCAGTAGTTACATAACATGGTTTAAAGAGCGGGGGAGAGTTAATTACTGTTTTTAACCTCACCTGGCACAAATGCTACCACATGATGTTACAAACTGATAAGAAGGTGATTCGACACATATGTTTAATAACCTTATGTAATGTTAATTTTTTTAAAATATTTCATATTGCTGTGTTAAAGGTGACTAACAAGCTGATGGTTCGTCCTCAGGATATCCGTGCAAGATTACTTTAGACAATTTTTTTTCGCCCCCAGGGTCTCTTGGCCCCTGAGCTGTTTTATGTCAAAGTCATCAATAAGGAAAAATGCCCTGGAAAGGAGTTTCAGAACAAATAGGTCATGCTAGGTATCATAAATAATACAATATTAAAGACAGGCACTGGGTTACAACTTTGTACTTAGACCTTTTTCAATTATTTATCTGTTACAACCTGGATTTTATTATCCTATTCTATAGATTACATGTTTTAAGACTATGGCGTTCAAAGCACAGAGATTTCTAGCATTCTAGTTAACAGGGTTTTATGTGATCTTACGCAAAAAGCCTACAAATAAATTTGTTTGATAACGTAGCGCAATGCACGGAGGTATACAAGACATGCGCAATGGTAACTAAAAATTGTCTTAATGGTACAGTGTATCTCCTATTTTTAAAAACGAAAAATCACAAACAGCCTTCTCGACGTCATCGATTGTCAATCACATCGCGCATGTTAACGAACATTAAGACACGTGATTATTTAATTATAGTTTTTAAAAGATAATTTCGCTATTTATATTCTTTTGTGAGAAAGAAAAAATTTGTATGAGAAATTTAATTACGGATAACGTTTGTTTATTTTTGTCGGTTCACAATTAATACGCGGCGTCAGAAATAATATAATACTTGCTAAACACGTGAAATAAAGAATGATACCAAAAGATCGAAGGAAAAGAGGAAAAAATGCCGAAATGAGAAAAAACAGGTAATATCGGCAAAAAGGTGTGTTAAAAAATGTTCTGTAAATCATTCATCTAAAGTAAAGATTTACGAGATGCATAAGACCACGCGACAATTCAATTCCACAGAATTTCTTAATCTCACCCTCAAGGCTCTATGAAGATTGGCGCGATATAGCCATGAAACAACATGAGACAATGGAAGGTCATAATAGATGTATCACAAATTTAAATTTCTAATTTAAATTTTGGTATGCTTTTCACCCTCGTCCCAGGATTTTTTGCCTTTTTTTAATATGAGAGAGGACGGCGTATTTTTTGCAGTCATTTCTCATATCAAAAAGGCAAAAAACCCTGGGGACGAGGGTGATACGCTTTGGTAATGCAACGGCGTTTTGGCAAACGGGAATCAGTTAGAAAGAGAACACAGTTAAGATTTGTGACAACCAGGCTTGTCAAAACCGCTAGCAAAATAGCGCTTGTGTTTTTCTAGTATACTTTTTTTGTAAAATTTAAATTCCCTCGCTAATATACCTAAGCTATTTCCGTATTTTCGGCCAATTACGAACGCATTATACATTATACGTGTTTATAGTAAAGCCAGTGATTGAATGAATAACAGAACAAACTTCGAGAGCGCCAAAACGACGACAATTTAACGTAACGACATCGGATAACAGCATATAAATTTCTCCTTACCGTGGCTGTGGATTGACAACATATCGTTGAAAAGTGACATTTTGCTGGTGAAACGAAACACAGCTGATCGGTACGACAGACATTTTTATTTAATCGAGTGTGTTGTTCTTTGCAAAATATAAAAATGAGAGCAGAGATATTTCCTTAGGTTTCATAGACCTGGCTACCAACCATTATCTGAGTGTGATATGGATTCCGTGTTTCCCGTTACACTGTTTATACGAACATTGTGTAAACAAAGTTAGTGACGATAAAATTTTAACACTTACTTGAGAAAGTAAATAAAAGACGATTCTATTGAGACGTCACATTTTTCTAGTGAGAATCAACGTTTGAAATTTGAGGATAAATGTCCGTGTCCTGTACTTACTTCTTGGCGGGAAAATCAAGGAGATAAGATTGGTCGCATTTAATTTCACTCTCACAATCATTTTTCTTTAAAAACTGCTTGAACGTTAACTGCTTTCACCATTTTAAAAGCATAAGTTTATAAAGGCTGAGATGCTTAAAAATTTAGGTATACAAAAAGCATATTTTAAGGATGGATTAGAAATAAACATTATTATAGAACATATAAAATTATGCAAGCATAACCCAAACTCGTCCCCAGCGCCTTTTGTCTTTTTTTTTTTACTTTTCGTCTCGCCGTTCAGTAAAAAAAAAGAGACAAAAGGCGCTGGGGACGAGTTTGAGCATAACCGTTGTACAGAACGGTGACATAAAAATTATCCCTTGAAATAATTGCCGGACAATTCCTAACCAGGATAACTCTCCCCTAAGACAATTCCTTCCTGGATAATTTCCCCTGTATAATTGACCCTAGAACCGTACAGAACCTTGGCGAAAAGGATAAAACAAAACACATAAAAACATAAAAAACATCAATGCCTTCTTCATACATATTTTCAAACATATTTTTAAATAGATCTGGCATGTCAAATTTTCTTAATTTTCTGATACCATTTCAACGGACCTATAAATAGGAATAGAGAATAGATATAAACATAATATAATTATTATTAAGGCTAAAGAAAAAGTGCACGAAAAGTCGGTTAACACATTCTACTAGAAGAGCCAAATGTCTCAACTTGTCCTTCGGGATTATCGTCTTCATTGCCTATAGTTAAGTAAATCAACGGTAAATATCGTGATTTTTCACATGTCATTAAATTTATAATCAAAATTCTTGACAAATAATTAGTTAAATAAAAAAATAAGAAAATCTACATAAATTAGCAAATGTAATTATCGACTTTTCTTTACTACACAACCGCATTTTCCACCTTTACACAGTGCGCCATTAAATAAATTGCACAATATACAGATTTTTTATAACTATTCATGTTAACAATGCATCACTTTTTTAGGAGTTATGCTCCCAGTCGAAAAGTCCCACGTGATACCTTTTAGCCAATTACAGGTCAGCATTCTTCAAAAATCTAAAATAAATTTTTAGAAAATCTGTTTCTTAAACTTGATATAGTGTCTAGTTCTACGTTTCACTAATTTATATATTAAGCTCAAATTCAACCGCGAAAATTCGAATTTGAAAGTTATACCACGTGACAAACCGACCAACCTGGAGCATATATAAAACAAAAAATATTATCCCGTTAACATACTGTTCAATAGTAATATCATCTCTTTCTGATGTCATCATATAAACTGCAGTGTATCTTCTTCTGTTGATGCGAGGTCTTCGATTAAAATATTTCATCATTTAGCAACAAACTCTTTGAAGCACAATCAAGAAGAATCTTCGAAAGAAGAAATGTTTAACTCACTCGCTTTTTGTGTAAAAAACGTAGATGTGAACTCCTTATTGTTCACAATTACCTTGTTGTTTCACACCGGTGGCGAAACGTCGTTAACACTTTGGCGCATACGTCGTCTGGTGTTATATTTTTAACAAAACACCAAAAAGTATACGCCATGTAGAAGTTCAAATAAACGCACCTGAGGTTTTATTTAAACTTTCAACATTATTTTGGTCGTTATTGCGAATAGCTTATTTAAAGGGGCGTTTTTAGAAAGTATGATTATATTCGACAACATTAGCAAACCAGAAGTAACTTTTAGAGAATTTTTTTTTACTTGCGTTTCTACAGTTAGGTTGAGATACGATAACAAAAACAAAAGAAAATTTAAGTATTGATCAATACATGGATCAGTTAACTTTTTGTTCGTGTAAATGTTTGTTGCGTTTAGCACCTGTGTTCTACCGCACTGAATTACTTACTGCACTGAAGTTGTGCTTTAGGATTATTATAATGAAATTATTTACCCAGGATGACCTCTTCATTGCTATCAACGAGGGCCTTGCGAAGGGGTCCTAGTGTTGAAATGTAAACTTTATATATTTGCAGAGTTGCTTCGACTGCTCCAATAACTTTATGACTCTATGACTCTAAAATTTACAAGACGTTCTCCTATTTATATATTAAAGATAAGATACTTTAGAATGTTCTAGTATATTCCAGATGTTCTATATTTACTATTAGTAGTTTCTAGTATAGTTATCTTATTTCTGGAATATTCTCCAATGTCCCTTATATTTCTAGATAGTACACAAGGTTCTAGAATGTTCTTGCGGCAAGAGTGCCTATTTTCAACACTCCTCCTCACTCGCAGTCCGTAAGGTTCTTCAATCCGATCATCGTTCGCAACTTATCAAACTGTACTCGTCCGATTCCTTTCGTCATTATATCTGCGATCATATCTCCAATCATCTTGATAAATTCATCAAAACGTTTTTGATTGTTTCCGGCCAGTATGATATCATCAACATATACAGCGATTATGAATGTTTCTTCATCTGTTTCAAGCGTGTATATACAAGGATCGTTGTTTGATTGTTTGAAGCCCATACTCTTTAGATGTTTGTCAAGTGCTTCGTTCCAACATCTAGATGATTGCTTCAATCCATAGATACTTTTCTTGAGTTTACAAACCAAGTGTTCCTTTCCTAGAATTTCAAATCCCTCTGGTTGTTTCATATATATGGTTTCGTTAAGTTCACCGTTCAAAAATGCAGTTCCAACGTCGAGTTGATGTAGGAGAAGTTCTTTCTTGACTGCCAATCCAATCAACGTTCGTATTGATTCGAATCTAACTACCGGAGAAGTTGTTTCGTCATAATCTTCTCCATATCTTTGATTGTATCCTTGTGCAACCAATCTTGCTTTGTATCGTTCCACATTCCCATCAGAGTCTTGTTTCTTTTTGTATACCCATTTGTTGCCAACAACTTTTCTGTTTGGAGGTAATTCAGTCAACTCCCATACTTCGTTTTTGTGTAGAGAATCCAATTCGGCTTCCATTGCTTGCATCCACTTGTCTGCATCATGTCCTTTGATTGCTTTAGAAAATGTATTTGGATCTTCTTCTTGAGTGATGTATACCCATTCTCCGTAACGATCAGGAGGCCGTCGTTCTCTTACTTGTCGCTCTTGCTCCTCCTGTATTTGATTATCTGTGTTTTCTTCACGAGGTTGTAATTCGATCTCTACTTTTGGTTCGTCTATGTCACGGTCGTCTTTCAATTCACCACAGATTTCATTGAATGTCACATTTCGGCTGTAAAAGACTCTCTTCTTGTCGTTGTCTAATAGACGATATCCCTTGATTCCATCACCGTATCCAAGAAATACACTCTTCTTGGTTTTTGAATCAAGTTTCTTTCTTTCATCTTTTGGTACGTGAACATACGCATCACATCCGAAAATTCGTAGATTTTCGACATTTGGTTTCTTTCCAGTTAATACTTCAAAGGGTGTCTTCCCTTTAACTGCTGTCATTGGACATCGGTTACGAAGGTACGTTGCTGTAGCCAAGGCTTCGGCCCAAAATCGTTTTGGTAACTTTGAATCTGCTAACATTGATCTTACAGATTCCATGAGTGTTCTGTTCATCCTCTCTGCAACTCCATTTTGTTGCGGTGTTTTCGGAATTGTCAACTCATGATGAATACCTTCTTTCTTCAAATAGTCTTCGAACTATTTGGATGTATATTCTCCACCATTGTCAGTTCTAAACGTTTTTATCTGAATTCCAGTCGATTTTTCCACAGTTGCTTTCCATTCTTTAAAATTCTCAAACACTTCACTTTTGTGTTTCATGACATATACCCATACGTATCTTGATTTATCGTCAATGAATGTAACAAAATATTCTGCACCACTAAGTGATTTTGTTTCTATCTTTCCACAAACGTCGCTATGGATTATACCAAGGAGATTTTTCGATCGATCTCCTCCTGTCTTCGGAAACGGTATTTTGCTTTGTTTCCCATCAATGCACGGTTCACAAAATGTCGGTTTCTTTGTTGCATCATAATCAAACCCTTTAACAAGTTTGTCCCTTGCCAATCGTTTAAGATTCTGCACACCGAGATGACCGTATCTTCTATGCCAAATTTCTTCCTTTGTTGTAGCGTTATTATCACATTTCATAACTGTGTGATTCTTCTTATTTCTCAATCCATTACAGTTGAGATGGTAAAGGTTGCCATGCTTTGTTGCTGTACCAATGATTCCGTGTTTCGCATCCACGATGTCACATTTGAAATCTTCAAACTGAAACTTCTTTCCATTTGTTGCAGCTTTTGATACACTAAGTAAATTGTACGAAAGTTGTGGTACAAATAAGACATCAGATAACTTGCATACAACGTTTCTGTTTTCTGAAATGTTCATTTCCAAGGTTACTGTTCCTTTTCCAATTGCTTGTACTGAATATCCATCACCGACAGTGATATCTTGTGATATTTCAAGTGACGAAATTTCTTCGAACAATTCCTCTTCGTTACACATGTGACATGTTGCGCCTGAATCAACTATCCAGTTACTTTTTCCTTTGACTGCCAAAGTATTTTCAGCAACTAAACTGATGATTTCTTCGTCATCATCTTCTTCTTCTTCAGCCGTACACACATTTTGCGGCTTCATTCGATTTTTACCGTACGTCGAAGGAGTCTGTCTCTCGAACTTCTTCGTTAATTCTTTGCAATATCGTTTCACATGACCAATCTTTCCACAGTGATAACATCTGGGTCCCTTTCTTGGCTTTCCATGATTCGATGTCATTGCTTTGACATTCGTTTCCAAAGTGTCCTTATCTTTCCGCTTGCTTTCCTCGTGTAACAATCGTTCAGTTACGACTTCAAGCTTCGGTACTTCAGCACTAGCCTCCAGAGCTGTAACTAGCATATCATACGAGTCTGGTAAGCTTGCTAACAAATGAACAACTTTACTTTCATCATCCAACGGGTCTCCAATAATTGCAAGTTCATCGAAAACTTCTGTCAAAGCTTTAACGTGCTTTTGAACAGATTGCTCATCTTTCAACTTCAAGTCATACAACTTCCTGCGTAGTGTCAATTTATTACTCCATGTCTTCTTTTGGAACTGGTCTGCCAACTTCTTCCAAACCTCAGTAGGATCTTCTGGATCTGGTCCAAGCAGGTATAACAGCGTTGGTTCCACCGACAAAACAATCGTTGCTAACGCACGATCTCTACGCAAATTAAATTTCGGAATTTCTCTCTCTTCAGTTGGAGCATTTTCTCTTCCATCAACAATTCCCCAAAGTCCATCTTTGATTAACGCCATTCTACACTGTACCTTCCAGGTAGCATAGTTTGTTCCATTCAATGGTTTTATCAATACTTTGGTGCTTTCCATCGCCATTTGTTCCGTATTCAACTAATCCGGATAATCCGTTTCAGGTTTCCACAATACGATTTTTCGTGCGAACTTTACACCAATCCAAACCAAAATCAAAACAAACTCGTCGGACACACAAGATGGCTTCTTCTTCTTGAATATTATTTCTGTAAATATTCAATCTTCTTGGGCATAGACTGGGCCCATAACCTGTTGAAATGTAAACTTTATATATTTGCAGAGTTGCTTCGACTGCTCCAATAACTTTATGACTCTATGACTCTAAAATTTACAAGACGTTCTCCTATTTATATATTAAAGATAAGATACTTTAGAATGTTCTAGTATATTCCAGATGTTCTATATTTACTATTAGTAGTTTCTAGTATAGTTATCTTATTTCTGGAATATTCTCCAATGTCCCTTATATTTCTAGATAGTACACAAGGTTCTAGAATGTTCTTGCGGCAAGAGTGCCTATTTTCAACACCTAGTGCATTTAAAGCTCCCATTTAAGCTACGAAAGTCGTGCAAGTACAGCAATCGCACAACTAGACAACCGCCTAAGATACCAATCCTATTCTCATGCTGAGCGCTAAGCAGAAAGGATAGATTCACCCTTTTCTAGTATCTTTAAATATGTAACACAGGCATCTTCGTTCCCAGAGTTTGTTCAATGTCCTGATGTCCAAGCCGCTTGCGCTTACCCGCCCTCAATGTCAAAAAGGCAAGAACCCCTTAGGGACGAGGTTGACACAGGAGGTAGATAGTATAAATTTTGGCAAAGAAGTCAGATTAATCAGTAATTGTGTTGAAAGGAGGTTTTAAAAAACAATTTTTAATCAAATACAAATAAACAAAAAAATCAATCACACTTTTGTCTTCATATTTTCGCTTGCTAACAGGTAACTTTACCGATAATTAGACAATTTTTTCCGCGAAAATTTTTTAAAATTCGCATAAACTTCTTTTCCTGAAATGAAGAAAAAGAAATATGGAAAATAATTCGCGAATTATATTTTCCTTACACGTATTTTATAAGAATATTGTTTATAATATTTTCGGGCTGTCTAAAAATAGATAACATCAGTGTGCTGCTAAAAATGTGTTATTACCCAGTCATATACTTTGACAACTTTTTGTAATAACAGCGTCAACAAAGGTGTCCTCCACGCACCTGTCAATGTTCACATTTTAAGAGCATTCGCGACAACAATTTTACCTGCAACAAGATCTTGTATCGCCATCCCATTCGACTTGAACACTCTCATTCTGTCAAAATCAACCTTTAACTTTCTATTTATAACATCTCCTAACTCACCGTCGATCTTTGCTTTGCTTAATATTATATCCCCCGCAGATGCATACGAACCTTCTGCTGTGTCAGCAATTATTTGACTGCAATGCATAATACCATCGTCCACCTCTCGAGTTGTTGGTAAGGGAGCACCAACTATATTTACCAGAGCATTTTGTTTCACCCACTCTCTGGATAAAACAGGTGTTGCTGACATTGTCACCGTAACAATGACGTCCGCATTTTTGACAGCACTCTCAGCTGACTCACAAGCTGTGACGTTCCATAATTCAGCAAACGCTTCCCTTCGTTCTTTAGAGCGACTATATACTCGTATTTCTTTAAAGTTTCTGATTTTTCGTAGAAGTTTAATGTGACTTGCGGCTTGATGGCCTGTACCAATAATCGCTAATATATCATCACCTTCTCTAGAAAGATGTTTGACAGCAACAGCAGTAGCTGCAGCCGTTCTCATATCTGTAATTGCTACGCCATCTAGTACACCTTGCAGTGAACCGGTATCAGAGTCAAACACTACTACCACAGCTTGATGCGTTGGTCTATTATTCTTCTCTTCATTTCCAGGATAATATGTCAGAAGTTTCGTTGCCATTGTTTTATCTGGCAGTGAGTAAACAGGTTTCACTAGAAAAAAGTTCTTTTGTGAGACCGGAATCACCATTCGTTGTGGTTGCGACACACCTTCCTGTTTGGTCGTGAATTGGACGAAACTGTTTTCAATTCCATCTATTAATTCTTGTAACGGCAGATTTTGTTCAACCTCTTGCGGGTTTAAGAAAAGTGCTTGCCCATGACTAGCCATAACTATAACACAAATAAAACATATCATCTGCTTCTTTATAAGGTTATAGTAAGAGATGTGATTCTGCGTTTTACCCTTCTTTTCTTCTTCAAGTCTATCGAGACGAGTTTTAGTGAAGTTACAGTAAAATTAAGCCTTAACTGGATAAAAGTATAAACTGAGTAAAATAAGCTCACACATGGTGTTGTAAAAGGAATGTGTAAATGTAGGACGAACACAGTTAAAATGAACAAGAATTATGAGAAAAAAAAACAAAAAAAAAAACAAATCAAAAAGCAGGTATACCAATAATTGATTGAAACTTGATGGATATTTAAACATCAAGAAGTCAAAAACAACGTTTCGGCAACGTTTTCGACGTTCGGCACACCCATTATCAAGTCTATTGTACCACTGGTTTACAGCGGAATATATATGTTACAAAATGTTTTTATATAATTAATATAAAACGCTAAATAAATACAATGGAACTGATCTAATATTAATATTCGGGCGTAATTCTGGTCCGGAATACTGATTGAGCTGGATTTTGATAACTTAAGTTTTTGAATAAATAACAACTCTCGTCCCCAGGCATTTTTGCCTTTTCGAAATATAATGGTGACGACGAAAAGAAAGTTACGAAAAGAAAGTTTGAAATCACATGCAAAGAAGTGTTCAGTGCAGAAGAGAAGTGTCGTAATACAGAAGAAAACTGTTTGGGCGGGGCCATCGTAAAAACTGCTGTTGTTTTCCCGAAATCGATTGGGCGATATTTTCTCTAACATCATGGAAACAAGGCCCGTACTGACAAGTTTTTATAATAGCCCCGGTTTGTGCTTCATGTAAACAGACAAATTTAGTGAAGTAGCTAGCTACCTAATTACCTAAATATTTTAAAAATACCGTATTTGCGTATATAAAAAAAAATTCGAGAAATTTCACTTTCGTAAAAATTAAGGTAAAAGGCTAGGTGCGCACAAAAATTGATTATAAAAGAGCTGTCCTTCGGAAACCAGCTAATACAAAATAGACGTCGATGAAAGAGATGAGTAAAAATAAATCTAGTTGAGAAACTTGTAAGAGAAAATAACATCATTACGGTATTCAAAAAATATTCACCTTGTTATTCTATATGTACAAAATTTATTTTCAACACTTTTGTATCTTTCATACATCCGTATTTTAAAGTTGTTGTTTAGACGAATGTGGATGTTTTCTGTACAAATATTTTTTTACCTTTGATCGATCTATGTTTATATTGATGACGAGCACATGGCCTAGCAGGGGTGCCAAAAGAAAAAAAATAGCATAACCATGGACTTTGTGTGGCAAACAAAATTCGACAATTTTAAGTGACAAGAACGGTTTGTTAGAGGAAAATAATGTAAACCTGAATAGTTCACGCACGTGGCTTCTTAATAGATCACAGATCATTTTAAAGTGCACGTATAAATGAAAGTAACTCTCCCCTGTTTCTTTCACTTGAGATTATATTTTAATGTTATTATAAGTGTATCTTAGCCTTCTAATAGATCACACATCATGTGATCGGCACGTGAGAAGAAACAAAACGCATGTGCATTTATTTTTTGCTTGTTGCGGATAGCGAAAATTGTTCAAGCCACTTAGGCTTCTTGAAACTAGGGTTACTTAGCACAAGCAAGTGCCTTAACATATCTGTTTCGGTTCATGAAAACGAGGTTCAAGACTTCACCACAAGAAAAGATTTTAACTTTATAGTCAAGTTTTATTTCCATATTTTCTAAAATGATGAATACAGATAAAATCGAACAGGTTAGTATTGGTAAGGGTAAAAACGAAAATATCTCGTGTTTTAGAGTATGCAGCTTTTGTTCTCATTGCCTTTTATGTTTTTCACGATGACAAAAATGAGTATACAACAGCTCATGATCATTCATACAGTCAGGGTAAACACATAATTAGGCGACGGTAGGCTAATTAGGGCATACCACCTATTTAGGCGACTCATTGTAGCCTAGTTAGGCCATATGTAACCTAGTTAAAACATTACAATATTTGATGGCATTTCACACATTCCTAAGAAAAAATCGCAAAAAAACTTAGTTCAGAATGGATAGTCTACGCGACCATGATTCCAAAATTGTCACTCGTGCCTAGATATGTTTGCGCGCAACTAAAAATTATGTTAAAATGAAATATATAACCTAATTAGGTTAAGTGTCGCCTATTTAGGTGAACACTGCCACGTTTTCGTCCGCCATATTTTTCCCTGCGGCGTGAATGGTTGAAATCCATTATTTAAAACAACAAATAGTGCCACACAAGGTTTGGGTCATGTTACCAATGCGCGATGCAAATAATACGATAATTGGTCAAAATTATCTGCAAAGTTGACAGATTTGATTCACATAAATATTGTATTGCGAAACGCAATGATTTCCACGTATTTACAACAGAAAGTTTATGTTCGCGTAGTTAGACTACGGGTAGCCTAATTAAACTACATCACGTCGCCTAACTAAACGACTCGCCTAATTAGGTCATGCCGCCTAATTAGGTGTTTACCCTGACTGTCATATGCCAAGTTCCATTCAACACAAAATTCCTTAGTCAATATATGTATACTTCAGGAGAAAAGAAAATGACATCAAGCAACTTTCCAATAATATTGTTGTGCTAAAAAATGGATCTTAACAAGGAAGTCAATTCATACCAGAGCAAAGCATCATGAGTCACTGTTATCAGCTTTGTTACAAGCTCGTGAGCTTGTATTAAAACGCAAATGTGTCCTACAAGAATGGAAATTTTTGCCTCTCTGAGCACCGACACGGGAGTCGTCGTGTGTTCGATTCTCATCTTGGTAACTATTTTTTCTTTTTTCTTTTTTAAAAAGATAAGACAAGTGTTCAAAACACTTGTTTAACTAACTAGTAAATAAAGGTGTTTCCACCAAACTTTTTAAAAGTGAATGTAGGCAGAATTAACTGAATTAATGAATTTCGCAAATTTTGGGGTTTGTGGGTTTGTGGTCTTTCTTCTTCCTGTCAGTCGGTTCACCCAAGACGGACCCATCGAAAATTAAAAGTTCGAGGAATTCTCCGTTCAGGAAGGTCTCACAAATCAATTTTGAAAAATAAGTGTGTAACAAATATTATTGCGTATCTGAATAGTAAAATATGTCGTGTCTAACTTCGTAACAAAAATCCCAATTTGATAGACAGCTTTTTGTAAACATTATTCGCGAGGTTGTTTGCGTATATCATACGTCTTGTTATACTTCAAACCAAAATTGTGTCGTATATCCACTATTCTTGCTTTCGTAATGTTTTTCTTTGTTGCTCTCCGATTGGGGAACAAAGTGGACTTTTCACGGTCAAACCTTCACAATAGCAACCTCAATTAAACAGTATTTACAAGCAAAGCGGCGTTAAAATGTAGCAAAATGGCAAAAATGAAGCAGTATCTAAAACATATTAAAGATTTGACCAAAAAAAAAGAATTCCTTGAAAAATCCAGTATTGCAGTTATAAAGGTTTCACCACAAAAACATTATGATTACGGCATTTGTACACCATTTCATAATGGCTGCTTAACCTGAATACTGGCGCGTGATTGGTCCAACCAGTGTTATGACGCAAATCCGATGGTTTTTATGTTGCACTATCATATTGAGCCACCACCAGTTATTTGTGAATATGTAATATGGGAAAAAGCTTAATAAGTTTAATAAATAAGATAATTTTTTTTTATTTATTTTTTAATAAGTTGATGTCTGCACAAAAAAGTTATTAAGGCCAAGTGGCTATCTTTATTTCTTTTCAGACTTTTCTAGCATACGTGGAGGTCACAAGTTTGTAAAACACCCTCCATCGTTGAAATTCAATATTTTTGCGGAGAGAAGCGGAGGGCGCGTCAGCGCCCGGAGCGTAGCGGAGCCCATTTCCTCATTAAATAAGCCAAATATAAAAGAAAAAGTAAGCACGGTGGAGAGTATATAGGATTTCTATACGATTTCCGCGCCCCGTCCCCCTATACATCAAAAATATCAAAAATCGGTCGTTTTGGGGCCTAGTCTCCCAGCGATTTCATATGGTCATTCTTAAGTACGTTTTTCTAGTGAGCGAGACAACATGTTTTTAGCACGGCGATGGAGTTTTTGTTGTTTTTTAAATATGGTACCAAGCGTAAATGGTGCCGTTTCCAGTTTAGGTTAAATCTGCCTACACTTTTTAGCCACGTGATACATAAATCACTTTTACTAACATCACATGACATTTTCTCGGACACATAGCGCCTTAAACTCAATCTAAGCCATATCGCAACCAACGGAAGGGCTTGTTATGTTCAAGAAAGCGAAGAAAGAAAGGGTATGTAATGAACTCTTTCTTATTCTCACTCACACCTAAGGCTAGCTAGCATAAAACTACTCACTGAGCTGGAATAATAATAGAACTTAAATAGCTAGCTAGAGCTACTTGAATTGAAGAGCTAGCTAGCTAATAGCATAAAAAAGATAAAACAATATCATAATGGCTAGTATAAAACTAGCTAGCTACAAAGAAATAGATTTTCTGGCTATAGCTCTACACAGTGAGTGAGATAATACACTCAATCATAGTGCCGTGTTTAATTTTTAATCTTTAAGAGAAACTTTTTGCATTAAATATTGCGGGGGTTTTTTGCTTAGAGAAGCTAAAAACACGTTATAAACTGTATTTTTATTTTTAAATGTTACAAAATTTTCCACAAAGTATATAAAATTGTTTTAGCTGCGTAGGATAAGAACAGGTTGTTAACTGTCTGTTTGTTTGAACTGAAGTTAGGATAGGTTTTTAGAAATGGGTATTGTGCCGAAACGTATGTGCGAAACAGTATACCTGTACAAATCACTCAGCCCTGTGTTAACAACAAGCTGTTACCTGTGTTTCTATTTAACAGAAGTTTAAGCTAATCTTTTGTTTGAAATGGTATTAAATCTATATGGATGTGCAACATACCTGTACTAAGCACTCACCCTGGATTGAAATTCACTTTTTAAGTTTTGCCAGAAACATTTTGAAAAAATTCGCTAAGATGGGCACAACATATAAACTGTATTTTTGCAAAAAAGTTATTATTTAAAAAATATATTACACCTGAGACATCTTACTGTTATGTGTGCTTCACATAATTTATCATATATATACTGCATGTACTAAAGCGCTCCACGTGAATGTGTGGCACAGTTTACAAAACGTATAAATCGCGCCAGGTGTTATAGTTACTTGTGACTAAACCAGACATAATCAACGCCAGGTCCCCCTGCCTAGTTAGTAAAAAGGCTATGTGAGCATATATAAGATACACATGTAAAGTTTTTCATATATATATATATATATATTCATGCCCTGTTGGTCTAATGGCTATGACACTCATGCAAATGAGAGATCCAGGTTCAAATCCTGGACAGGGCTAGGAAAAACATAATTATCTTGCACCTACAACAATCAGGTAAAAGTATTGCCTTTTTCGTGGACTTCTCTGAATATTTCTATATCTTGACTTTTTAATGTTGTTGTCATTAACCAAGTTAACTTTTAATCTCAGATTTATGAAAAAATGATAGTTTTTTTGGCGTTATGACCGATTGTTTAAATACTTGTATTGGCACATAATTCTGCTAACATTATTCACTGTATATATTGACCCGATATAAATTTGAGACCTTTGTTTGAGCTATTGAATTTGAAATATTTGCAAATGAACTTATAAGTTTTTTTTACAACTAAACGGTCCGTTTAAACTTACCGTGTATTTTAGCCTTTAAAAAACTTATATTTTTTTTTAGCAGAAGAGCTTTATAAATAAAACAAGAAGCCCTGGGGGCTCTAAGAATTTCCACGCGCTACCAAATTATTTGATGAAAACCTGCTAATTCGTTGTGTTATTGTGCCAAACATTCGAAGGGGTTTGGTGCATGAACCTCTGAAGATAAAGCACACCAGTGACATTATATCTTACAACAAACGCAAACAAAACGAAACGTGTCATAGTAAACTCACATTTTAAAAGAAATTGCTAACAAAAAATACAGCCTATCATTCATGGTTGAAAGTCTTGCGATTGAAACGTTTATGGTCTTAAACGGCATTAGTTGACAAAAAATCAAAATTTTGATGTGACCATCATTTTCAGCATACTTTTTTTATTAACTGTGTCAATTTTTGTCGAAAATAAAGCAGTTTTAATTTTTAGATAAATTTTGACCTGAAATGACATTTAGGTGACAAAAAATCAAACTTTTGTACCATCAACATTTTCAGCATACTTTATTTGTTAACTGTGCCAAATTTTGTCGAAAACAAATACCAATTTTGGCCTGAAGCGTCAATACTGGACTTCCCAGTAGTTAAGGAGCTTGGGTACGAAGCTTACATCTGTGACAGACCAACGTGAAATCCCAGGGTCGATTTTTTCTCAAAAAATGCTCCGAAAGAAAAAAACGACGGTTTTAAAGAATTTCCTACGCCTTCGGGCGCGGAAATTCAATTATAAATGCAACCTTTATGTTTTTTTTAAACCTTCTCCCTAGTATTTATTTGGTTTTGTCATAAAAACTATGGTGAAAGAAACTGCCGTCCGGAACTAATACGGAATTGCAAACATTTTTCCAAAACAAAAATTTTTCGATTTAATTGGATATAATGGATCACGTGAAGTTTTTGAAACACAAACATTATTCGCTTTGATTGGACAAAATAGATCACGTGGTTTAGCGACCGAAATATACTTTTTCGGCGCCACTTTTTTTTTAAACCCTCTGGTATTTTACCGGAGCGTGTTGGTTTTGTTTGTCCGTGCCTTTCTTTGCCTACCCTTCCTATGCCTTTTCTGGTGCCTGCCTACTATGTCCTTGCCTGTGGCTCCCATGCCTTGCCTACCCCTGCCTTCCTGATTCCTCTTCCTATTTCCTTGCATGCCTTTGCCTTGGCAACCTCTCCGCAACACTTTCTATATTGATTTGTAAACAAAAGCTTGAATAATCAACAAAACCACCAGAAACTTTCTTATGCTCTCCACAGTAGATGTTTTAAAAAGAAATGACGAAATATTGCACCACTGAGAAACATGATCGAAAATAACGGTGGAGAGCGTCTGTGTATAAAACACAACGCAAACTGAAAAAAGTATTCTCATCGCTTCGCATATCAACTTGATAGGACAGTGTTCGCGAAAGACACTGCTTTTTAAGTGCATGTCGCTTACTTCTAAACTGCACGAAGCTTATAAATAACAGTTGTGGAACTTGAGTTTCATTGCATGATGATGTGGTGACTCAAGAATCCATTTTTTCTTACTGTTTTTCTTGGCTTGAAGGAATAAGTTATTCTTAAGCGACCGAGCCGTCACTTTTAAAAGTGCTATTCGGTAATGACTTATCTCCCAAAAGCCTCTTAACTTTTTCTTGTTTATATGAATTTCAGATTCATATATCCAGGGTGAAGTAAAAGGGTTTTTGGACGTCGTTTTGTTGACATATCAAAGGTTAGTTGTTTAATTCAACTGTTTATCTGTACTTGGTTTATTCTTAATTTCATTCTAGGCATTTTTATCAGTGCTCATCTCCTTTTTATTGTTTCCATGTATAATATACTTCAATGAAGCTATTTTAGTTGTGTTTAAAGGTGCCACAAATCTAAACTTCGCCTTCTTTATAAACGAAGCCATTCCCTAGACAGGTTTTGTTTGAGTTTTGAGGAAATTTTTGCAGAGTATTCTAATTTAAATTATACTGAGATAATGAATATTCTAATTTAAATTATACTGAGATAATGAAATACTATGGGGGGAGAACACAGTTCTTTCAAATAAACGTACAAAGAAAATTAATTAAGAGGATTTGATTTCTCCGTACTGGTTACGATTTTATCGTCAAAAAAATTGTTCGTCTGTAAATTAAAAATCAAATTAGGTGTACGATATCCTCAAGTACCAAGAATTTATTGTTTATTAGATCATGTGAAGGCACAGAACTGCAGACTTTCCATAAAACGGCTTTAAATATAATCTCTGAAAGACCGAAAACACCAGTAAATGGAAGAAAAATCTTTCCAAAATTTTTAAAACAGAATCAAATATTTGGTACTCGTCTGACACTTTGAAAAGCACTAAGAAATCACTGATATTAGATTTTTTACATTAGACAGTAGAATTTGAGGTAACTTTCAAAAGTATAGAATTCGTCCCTCCTAATTGCCTGTCATTAAGCAATTAAAAGAGGTACTGTATTTAGTTGTCCCTTGACCTTCACGATGCAGCAATAAAGGCTTGTTAACCATTTATCTCAAAGTTTGTTCTCAAAAATGAAGATTTTGGAAAAATTGCGAAAGTTTTTTCTGTAAAATCTCTTCCAGAAGTAGAATTCGCAAAATTTCGCGATTTTTTATTCTCGCGAAAATTAAAGCAAGATACCATGAATCTGCACATGCACAACATTTATTTTTAGTATTACAAAAAGTTGACAAAATTTTAAAGGACTTTCTAGACACGAAATTTCTTTCGTTGCGCTGGAAAGAAGGAAATGAAGTTTCTTTCTGTTTCCGCAGGAGGAAGTTTTGCATCTGCGAAGGAGATGTCTTCACGCATGCGCCGCAAAGACACGTTTAAAAAGGGCGTGCACGATTGGGTAGTAGTACTGCATGGATCGTGTAGATGTTCCATCACAGATATCTGCTTTTGGTTTCGCTCCCGGCTTTACTGTATCAGTTTCTTGTAAAAATTATAATGTAAAATATGAGTTGTCAAAGAACATAACGGTTAGAATTAACAGAATGCAAGCGTTCTCATGTGAAGTGAAATTGTAAATATAAAGCTGTGCGTGCTGTCAAATACCAACAGATGTACTAAATATCAACAAATACCAAAAACAGATGTTTTTATTTATTCTTTCCGAATAAGGAATAGGAAAGAATAGCGGATATGGTCTTTGAAATTAGTTCTTGCATCACAAATTTTCGATAAGCAGCCGTGTCTGTCACTATTGGCCCTTTTTTAGGGCTATGTCATAGTCACGCAGTTTTGCCAATGAACAGAAAAAGTTGGCGAGCAAAGTTAAATCGCGTAATTTAGACGTTCATGTAATACGAACGGTATGGATGACTTTTCAATGTTTACAAATGTTAAAAAAGTTAAAAAGTTAGAAAATTTTAACAACAGAAACAATAACCAAAGAAATTCATCCAAAGAAAGAAATATTCGCGTAAAATTAGTGAAATTTTTGAAAAAGAATTAGAAAAATATAGTGAAGATTTAATTCCAGTTCCTCTTGGATCTTTTTTTACCCAAAAAACCTTCAATCTTTCTTATTAATAATAATTTTACCCTGTGCGAGTCCTGCTTTTTTACTACCTACACAAAATTGCGCACATTGTTCTTAAAATGAAATTAAAACAACGTCACGCGAAAAGTGGCTAGCAAATTTAAATCCAATTGATCAAACCAATAATTTTACTAACTAGTTGTGATGTGTCCACTTCATTTTGTGCCGTTTTTAGAGGACAACAATTTATGGTGCTTGAATTGCATAAAGTTGATTCAAAGCTTACTTCCCACTCAAAACCCTGAGAACAAATATCTCTCTTTACCGTAAAAAAAAACGAGCATGATATCGATCGCCATTTTGAGTAAGCCGTAGGAAACATCAAAGTAATTTTGAAGCTACTACGTGATCAAATTTTTAGGTGAGTCGTCCACGTATTACTTCCTGAATATAAAGGAGATATAGCATTCAACATGTGTTAGACCTATGTACGTTCCCAAGCCTTGTGGAGATAATGATGTGCTATTCTCCATAAAGCACAAGTGTAGTAGCCTGTAGTAGAGCGTAGAAGAATGTATTTCTCTGTAGTAAAGCGTATTTCTCTGTAGTAGAGTGTAGTAGCCTGTAGTAGCTTGTAGTAGAGTGTAGTAGCTTGTAGTAGAGTGTAGTAGAGCGTATTTCTCTGTAGTAGAGCGTATTTCTCTGTAGTAAAGCGAATTTCTCTGTAGTAGAGTGTAGTAGCGTGTAGTAGAGCGTAGTAGAGCGTATTTCTCTGTAGTAGAGTGTAGTAGCGTGTAGTAGAGCGTAGTAGAGCGTATTTCTCTGTAGTAGAGTGTAGTAGCCTGTAGTAGCTTGTAGTAGAGTGTAGTAGCGTGTAGTAGAGCGTAGTAGAATGTATTTCTCTGTAGTAAAGCGTATTTCTCTGTAGTAGAGTGTAGTAGCCTGTAGTAGAGTGTAGTAGCGCGTAGTAGAGCGTAGTAGAATGTATTTCTCTGTAGTAAAGCGTATTTCTCTGTAGTAGAGTGTAGTAGCGTGTAGTAGAGCGTAGTAGCGTGTAGTAGAGCGTAGTAGAATGTATTTCTCTGTAGTAAAGCGTATTTCTCTGTAGTAGAGTGTAGTAGCCTGTAGTAGCTTGTAGTAGAGTGTAGTAGCGCGTAGTAGAGCGTAGTAGAATGTATTTCTCTGTAGTAAAGCGTATTTCTCTGTAGTAGAGTGTAGTAGCGTGTAGTAGAGCGTAGTTGTTTCTTTGTCTCTGATATTATGATGACCACTGGCGAATCGGCCATCATCCCTTGCATATCTACCAACTACAAGTGATGTACTGATAAGAATCTCTTTGTGCGAAGATGTCACGATAATTTTTCGTTTGTATATAGTGCGAGACCATTATGAACGCCTCTTTACTACAGAGAAATACACTCTACTACAGGCTACTACATTCTACTACAAGCTACTACACTCTACTACAAGCTACTACGCTCTACTACAGGCTACTACACTCTACTACAAAGAAATACGCTTTACTACAGAGAAATACATTCTACTACGCCCTACTACAGGCTACTACACTCTACTACAAGCTACCACACTCTACTACAAGCTAGTACGCTCTACTACAGAGAAATACGCTTTACTACAGAGAAATACATTCTACTACGCTCTACTACACGCTACTACGCTCTACTACACGCTACTACACTCTACTACAGAGAAATACGCTTTACTACAGAGAAATACATTCTACTACGCTCTACTACACGCTACTACACTCTACTACAAGCTACTACAGGCTACTTCACTCTACTACAGAGAAATACGCTCCACTACGCTCAACTACACGCTACTACACTCTACTACAGAGAAATTCGCTTTACTACAGAGAAATACGCTTTACTACAGAGAAATACGCTCTACTATTATTATTATTATTATTTAACGAATGTTTATACAGGATTTGCATGTCAGTATATAAAACACTGTTATAAATATGCGTCCTGAAAATAAAATGTTAAAAATATTAATATTCATTTAAAATGGTTATATACAATAGATAAAAAGTAAATATGTAATGTGAAGATTATGTATATTTGTACGGAATAAAATGAGAGACAAAAGGAGAGAAAGACTATATCGAGAAAAACAGGGAAACAAACTAAGAAACTGTCACAAAACGGTGCACTATATAGAGTCCTCAGTTGAAAAAGAATGTTAAACAAAACTCAAAAAGATTGTGTCAAAAGCTAAACCAGGCTGTATGGAAAACACACTCACAAATACACTTATCAAACAAAATGTGCTTGACACAAAGCTTTAAATTCCTCAAAAATTTCACATTGCCTAATTCCAATGGGTAAAGAGTTGAATAAACTCACACCCATTGAAAAGAAGCTTCCCTTTGCAAATTCTAATTTCACTTTAGGTATAAATAAAAGAAAACCGTTGTTTCTTGTTGTTCTTTGATGACTCTTCACAAAGTAGTCTTGAAAGTTATCACAGACATTACCATCCAAACATTTTTTAACAAACAGCACAGCTCGTTTTTCAATTTCTTTTCTGATCTCAGGAACATTTTGTTGAGTCAGAATTCTAGCACGATTGTCAATGGATTCGAGTCTCTTTATTTGAGTATCACTGAATTTGAGCTGAACGTTGCTGCAATAGGATAATCCTGGTAAAATAATAGCTGTGTAGATCTTTCTAACAGCATCCGCAGTAAGACCCATTTTGAGTGAACTTAACAAACGTAGCTTGTTCGAAGCTCTTTTGTAAATCGTGTTAAAGTTTTCGTTCATGTTCAAAGATGGATCCAAAACAGTACCAAGATACTTATAATGTGTAGTTGAAGATATTGGAACGTCATTGTAATATAAATTCATTTGTCGTGAATACATCGAGAGTCGTTTTTGAGTTCCAAATACCATTGACTCGGTCTTTCCTTTTCTGAGATTTATTACTAATTCGTTATCTTTGAGATATTCGGCTATCTTCTCGAGATCGTAATTGAACTTGTCTTCGATGTCTTGTAACCGTTTGCTCGCAAAATATAACACCGTGTCATCTGCAAACTCTATGACTTCAGAATATTTAACGCACTCTTCAAAGTCATTGAAATAAAGTAAAAACAAGATAGGTCCTAAGATGGATCCTTGTGGTACACCACAGACAATACTTTTCTCTTCGGATGCTACGTTGTTTACTACGCAATACTGCTTTCTATTGAAGAGGTAGTCTGAGAACCAATTCAAAGCAATTCCTTTAATACCATAAGAACATAATTTTGACAGTAAAAATCCATGACTAAGAGTGTCAAATGCTTTTGACAAGTCAACAAAAATTGCACCAACTAGATTGCCACTGTCTACTTCTTTCCTGATGTTGTCCGTTAATAACGTAGTCGCCATCTCCGTTGATCGTTTTCGACGGTACCCAAATTGATTTCGAGAAAGTAAGTTATTTGATTCTAGATAATCAATTAATTGGTGATGAACAGCACGTTCTAGAATCTTGGAAACTATAGGAAGAACTGAGATAGGTCGATAGTTTGTTTCTTCAGATGAATTTCCTCCCTTAAAAAGTGGCGTAACTTTTGCGATTTTCCAGTCCGACGGTATTGTACTGGTACGCAGCGACAGGTTTATAATGAATGCTAATGGTTGAGAAAGGAGTGTAGCAGCATCTTTCAAAACACCCGGTGGTATGTCATCTGCACCGGTGGCTTTCTTTCTCTTCAAAGATTTTAATTCTTTTTCGACAAACACTTTCGTGACGTAATGAAAATGAAAGAGTTTATCAGTCCTGGTCGAAATTATTGGAGTATATCTCCATATAAGGTTTCGTAATGAAAAAGCGACGTCCTTCAATTTTCTAGCGCAATCTGAAAAGTATCGACAAAATTTGTTAGCGTAAAGAAGTTTCTCAGCTGCATCCGGCTGATCACTATTTGTTGGAGATGATGACTTTCCTGCAGGAAATATGCTTTTGATTGTTTTCCAAAACTTACGAGGATTATGCCGGTTTTCCACTAACAAGTTTTTCTGATAACCATTTCTTGCAACTCGAATTTTGTTGTTACAAAGATTTTTTAATTGTCTGTACAAACACCAATCTGACGCTTTCTTCGTTTTTCGTGCCTTTCTCAAGAGTTTATCTCGATTGTTCATATGTTTCTTAATTTCAGCACTCAACCACGGACAGGAACGTCCTTTTACCATTTTGGTTATAACGGGAGCGTGCTTGTCGATTATAGCATGTACTGTTGTTTTAAAATATTCCCAGGAACTTTCCACGGAACTCATTTCATACATAGGTTGCCAATCATGATTATTTATGTCTGTGTTCAATTTTTCAGGGTCATATTTGTTGTAATTTCGACATCGTGTGGTGCGCGATTTAAACTTTTGATGGTTAACTTTTCTTACGCAACCAATACAATCGTGATCACTCAGACTCAGAGCTAGAACGTCCGTGTGGGAGATCGTCGAACTTTTGTTAGTAAATATCACATCAATTAATGTTTCAGTGTCTTGCGTTATTCTCGTGGGCTTTTTTACGAGCTGTACAAATGATTGCAATTTGAATATATCTTTGATTTCACGATGATCACCTTGTTTCAAATAATTCACATTAACATCGCCCATAATGATTGTTTCTAGTGTTAATTTATTAACAGCTATTAACATTTCTCTTAAAATTTCGTTAAAACGAGAATTCAGATATAGAGATGAGTCAGGGGGTCTATACATACAGCATATAAGAAAACTTTTTGCGTTTTTCGGAAAAAATTTCGAGCCAGATACATTCAATGTCATTCACCTCTAGATCTTCCCTCCTTTTCCATGTCAATTGTTCCGATATATAAGTGGCCACACCTCCACCTTTCCCAATTTCTCTACAACGTGAAATGAAGTTGTACCCCGGTATTGTGTATAAATCGTTGTTATCAAACCCACTCTGTGCTTCGATGTGAGTTTCAGATAATGTCAAAATGTCTATACGATTTTCATAAGATAATAATGCAGTAAGATTTGCCATGTTATGAAAAATTCCTCTGATATTTTGGTGTAAGAACTTTATACCTTTCATGTTTGTAAACGATTTTATCTGTTCATATTGCGGTCCTGGACAACTGTCGACATCTCCGCAAGCCAGTAATAACAAACAAATCAAACTTCTTTTTCTGTATCGAGCTATGGACTTCGATCTAACTGCAAACAGTGACGAATAAACGAATGTTTCTTCTTGTTCTTTACACAAACCAGTAATAGTGATACTGATCCCATCTGGTTGACAAAAGCAACTTTTTCTGATGCAAAAACATGTATAAATAAAAATGAACAACAGGAGCAAGCAAAACACGTCCGCACGCCTTGCCGCCATTATGTGTTTTTTGCGCAGGTTACCATTGGCCTAGTCCGTACAGTCTCAATGCGCTACAACGTCCCAAGTCGTTTTCATTGGCGCCGTTGCTTTACAACACTCTTAACTACGTGCACACTCTACTACAAGCTACTACACGCTACTACACTCTACTACAGAGAAATACGCTTTACTACAGAGAAATACATTCTACTACGCTCTACTACACGCTACTACACTCTACTACAAGCTACTACAGGCTACTACACTCTACTACAGAGAAATACGCTTTACTACAGAGAAATACATTCTACTACGCTCTACTACACGCTACTACGCTCTACTACACGCTACTACACTCTACTACAGGGAAATTCGCTTTACTACAGAGAAATACGCTCTACTACAGAGAAATACGCTCTACTACAGAGAAATACGCTCTACTACACTCTACTACAAGCTACTACACTCTACTACATGCTACTACAGGCTACTACACTCTACTACAGAGAAATACGCTTTACTACAGAGAAATACATTCTACTACGCTCTACTACACGCTACTACGCTCTACTACACGCTACTACACTCTACTACAGGGAAATTCGCTTTACTACAGAGAAATACGCTCTACTACAGAGAAATACATTCTACTACGCTCTACTACACGCTACTACATTCTACTACAAGCTACTACAGGCTACTACACTCTACTACAGAGAAATACGCTTTACTACAGAGAAATACATTCTACTACGCTCTACTACACGCTACTACGCTCTACTACACGCTACTACACTCTACTACAGAGAAATACGCTTTACTACAGAGAAATACATTCTACTACGCTCTACTACACGCTACTACACTCTACTACAGGCTACTACAGGCTACTACACTCTACTACAGAGAAATACGCTTTACTACAGAGAAATACATTCTACTACGCTCTACTACACGCTACTACGCTCTACTACACGCTACTACACTCTACTACAGAGAAATACGCTTTACTACAGAGAAATACATTCTACTACGCTCTACTACACGCTACTACACTCTACTACAAGCTACTACACGCTACTACACTCTACTACAGAGAAATACGCTCTACTACGCTCTACTACACGCTACTACACTCTAGTACAGAGAAATTCGCTTTACTACAGAGAAATACGCTCTACTACAGAGAAATACGCTCTACTACACTCTACTACAAGCTACTACACGCTACTACACTCTACTACAGAGAAATACGCTTTACTACAGAGAAATACATTCTACTACGCTCTACTACACGCTACTACACTCTACTACAGGCTACTACAGGCTACTACACTCTACTACAGAGAAAAACGCTTTACTACAGAGAAATACATTCTACTACGCTTTACTACACGCTACTACGCTCTACTACACGCTACTACACTCTACTACAGAGAAATACGCTTTACTACAGAGAAATACATTCTACTACGCTCTACTACACGCTACTACACTCTACTACAGGCTACTACAGGCTACTACACTCTACTACAGAGAAATACGCTTTACTACAGAGAAATACATTCTACTACGCTCTACTACACGCTACTACGCTCTACTACACGCTACTACACTCTAATACAGAGAAATACGCTTTACTACAAAGAAATACATTCTACTACGCTCTACTACGCGCTACTACACTCTACTACAAGCTACTACAGGCTACTACACTCTACTACAGAGAAATACGCTTTACTACAGAGAAATACATTCTACTACGCTCTGCTACAGGCTACTACACTCTACTACAGGCTACTACAGGCTACTACACTCTACTACAGAGAAATACGCTTTACTACAGAGAAATACATTCTACTACGCTCTACTACACGCTACTACACTCTACTACAAGCTACTACAGGCTACTACACTCTACTACAGAGAAATACGCTCTACTACGCTCTACTACACGCTACTACTACACTCTACTACAGAGAAATTCGCTTTACTACAGAGAAATACGCTCTACTACAGAGAAATACGCTCTACTACACTCTACTACAAGCTACTACACTCTACTACATGCTACTACAGGCTACTACACTCTACTACAGAGAAATACGCTTTACTACAGAGAAATACATTCTACTACGCTCTACTACAGGCTACTACACTCTACTACAGGCTACTACAGGCTACTACACTCTACTACAGAGAAATACGCTTTACTACAGAGAAATACATTCTACTACGCTCTACTACACGCTACTACACTCTACAACAAGCTACTACAGGCTACTACACTCTACTACAGAGAAATACGCTCTACTACGCTCTACTACACGCTACTACACTCTACTACAGAGAAATTCGCTTTACTACAGAGAAATACGCTCTACTACAGAGAGATACGCTCTACTACACTCTACTACAAGCTACTACACTCTACTACAAGCTACTACAGGCTACTACACTCTACTACAGAGAAATACGCTCTACTACGCTCTACTACACGCTACTACACTCTACTACAGAGAAATTCGCTTTACTACAGAGAAATACGCTCTACTACAGAGAAATACGCTCTACTACGCTCTACTACACGCTACTACACTCTAGTACAGAGAAATTCGCTTTACTACAGAGAAATACGCTCTACTACAGAGAAATACGCTCTACTACACTCTACTACAAGCTACTACACGCTACTACACTCTACTACAGAGAAATACGCTTTACTACAGAGAAATACATTCTACTACGCTCTACTACAGGCTACTACACTCTACTACAGGCTACTACAGGCTACTACACTCTACTACAGAGAAATACGCTTTACTACAGAGAAATACATTCTACTACGCTCTACTACACGCTACTACACTCTACTACAAGCTACTACAGGCTACTACACTCTACTACAGAGAAATACGCTCTACTACGCTCTACTACACGCTACTACACTCTACTACAGAGAAATTCGCTTTACTACAGAGAAATACGCTCTACTACAGAGAAATACGCTCTACTACACTCTACTACAAGCTACTACACTCTACTACAAGCTACTACAGGCTACTACACTCTACTACAGAGAAATACGCTTTACTACAGAGAAATACATTCTACTACTCTCTACTACAGGCTACTACACTCTACTACAGGCTACTACAGGCTACTACACTCTACTACAGAGAAATACGCTTTACTACAGAGAAATACATTCTACTACGCTCTACTACACGCTACTACACTCTACTACAAGCTACTACAGGCTACTACACTCTACTACAGAGAAATACGCTCTACTACGCTCTACTACACGCTACTACACTCTACTACAGAGAAATTCGCTTTACTACAGAGAAATACGCTCTACTACAGAGAAATACGCTCTACTACACTCTACTACAAGCTACTACACTCTACTACAAGCTACTACAGGCTACTACACTCTACTACAGAGAAATACGCTTTACTACAGAGAAATACATTCTACTACGCTCTACTATAGGCTACTACACTTGTGCTTTATGGAGAATAGCACATCATTATCTCCACAAGGCTTGGGAACGTACATAGGTCTAACACATGTTGAATGCTATATCTCCTTTATATTCAGGAAGTAATACGTGGACGACTTACCAATTTTTAACAGGGAAATCAAGTAGTATCTTTTCGTACATATATATTTTCAACCGGTTTAGACGGGATATTCGCAGCCCTGACTGGCTAAAACGCGGTATAACTGAACCGTATTAGCAACCAAAATAAATGTAAACAAATAACATTGCTGCAAAAACGTTAAAACGCAGCTACATATATACAGACTTAAAAATCAAGGTACTAAATCCAAATCACAAATCGAATTTGTGTGACTCTTCTTTCGAATGTTCTTTATTTGTCTATCTATGTCGAGAAATATTGCCTTTCGTCAACGCATTCACCTCTATACTTCTCGGGTAATATTTCTCGGTATAGATAGACAAAACAGTTGTACACGGTCGACGTTCGACATCTTGAATACCCGTTATCTCAAACTTTCCCTTTCTCGAATTTTTTTCCAGTACCCTTCAGTCATTGCAATCTTTTGTAGGCAAAATTACAGTCTATACTCAAACTTTGTTATCTAGAACTTTCGTTTTGTCGAACTATTTTCCCGGTCCCCTCAGCGCGGCTCTTTCATAAATGGCGCCCCTTGAGCGCAGCGCGCACGTCAAAATCGGATTAAATCCGAAATAAGTTTGTATGAAAAATATGGCGCAGCAGAAGTGACTGAAGTGTGGCGAGGTTAAATTTCTAGTTTCTGCAAAACCTTTTTGCGAAACAATTACTTTTTTGTTCAATACACCTTTCCCAAATTTTCTTTGATGTACCGCTATTATTTCTAAAGTTTTTTAAATAAATTTATTTAGATAAAGTTTTATTTAGATAAAGTCTTACTAAGATTCTTGAGCGTTACCCTTTTTAGTATGTACGGATTCTTGAGGCATAATTTTAATCTAGCTTGTCATATTAGCTCCTTCAATTCTTTGTGTCGATATTTTTTCGCATTTTTTTGTTTTTGCCTACACCCTTTTTTATTATGTAGCTACCCATCTTTCTAATTTCCTTTTCCCTCCATAAGTGACACAGTTTTACCACGTTATTTTAAGTTTTATAGAAATTTTAGAATTGTATTATTTGGCGATTAGTTCAGCTTTGTTGCTGTAGTGATGATTGACATTTTGCTTCATCGAAATTTTAAAAATGGCGGATGTAGCACAAATGTGATTTACATTTGTGCTACATCCGCCATTTTTAAATTTTTAAAATTTCGCAGGGTGAAAACAAACCTAGTTCGTAGGGGGAAGAATGCAAAAAAATGTGGAAATGGTAGAATAATTAGCCAGCTAACGAAAGGTAACCACAATAAAGATCTGTCTGGAAATGTTGCTTAGCTATCTAGATTTTGCTCTAAAAAATTATCTTTGCTCAAACTTCCTAACTTGTTCTTAAAACTCCACAATGTGTCTAGCTCTGCACTCTCTTCACCTAAAATACGGAAACTTTTCACCTCCAAAAAAATTGTTATGACGTCAAACCAAATCGCCGAATTGTATTATATATTAAAAAATTTGTATTTTTAATTTATAGTAAGAAGAACCATATTTTTTTATAGAACCCGATTTGATGCTAAATAAATAAAATAAATAAATTCTCATCTGGAACTAGATCAGACAAGCAACCTGTTACAACAGATTTTTTAATTTTGTCCTATAATTGAACTCTGCTTAAAACTGAGGCTTATTACTACAAGTAAAAAAATAAGAAGATTTTGACTGTATTATTAATACTACCAAAATAGCATTTTCACATGTCGGATTAAGTTAAAAATTTATAGCTACAGACACGCCAACTTAATTAATGATGTTGAATATGATAATAATAATAATAATAATAATAATAATAATAATAAATATTTAAAGTGGCTAGCCCAGAAAATCACAAAAACCTATAGTTAGTGGACTGTTTTCACTGGGGGCCACTAGAACAAAAAAGAAACAAAAAATGATAAACCTTAGACTGCCTCAGCTCAATCAAACATAGTAACATTTATAATCTGTGAAAATTGAAAAGAAAAAGAATAAAAAACAAAAATTAAAAGTTAAAAAGTGATCTCCATTAGAATTTGCCAAATACATTCGAGATGGAAGTCTTAAACGAAAGCAGACTTCCATCACAGGTCACTTGGTCTGGAAGATTATTCCACACTTTTGCAGCTCTAAATGGGAAGGCTTTTTTGCCAAATTCCGTGTTGACCAAGGGAAGTGTGAACCTGTTTTTTGAAGCTCCTCTTGTTTGATGATTATGACAGTTTTTTGTCAAAAGGAATTTTGAGCGCATGTAATCAGGAGCAATGTGATTCATGGCTTTGAAAACTAATATGGCATCGTTTTTAATGAGTAAATTTTTCATTGAATATTCCCTCTCTTTCCCAAGAAAGGTACGGACACATTTTAATCGTTTTTCTAGTTTTCCCAATCTACCTTGGGTGGCACAAGCCCATGCCGAGGAGCAGTAGTGGAAATATGGCATGACAAGTGCATTAATTAAAAGGTTTTTTGTGTGAGGTGTTAAACAGGATGCAATGGTTCTAATTTTAGAATATTTAATTAGTATTTTTCTATTTATGTCATTAATGTGCTTTTCCCATTGCATTTTTTGATCAAATGTTACCCCAAGATATTTAACTTTTTCGCTCCTCTTCAAAGGAATACCCATATAGTTGATAGTTTTGTTCTCAACTTTTTTTAACTGGCTGTGGTTGCCGAAAAAGATTGTTTCAGTTTTGTCCGTATTAATAGTCATTTTGTTATTATTCAGCCAGAGGTCGACTTGCGAAAGTTCTAACTCGACCTGGGAGACAAGGGTATCCAAGTTTTTATGAGACGAAATAATTATTGTATCATCTGCATATAGATGGTGGTAGTTTGAATTGATGACAGATTTTAAGTCATCAATATACAAAAGAAAGAGCAGGGGCCCCAACACAGATCCCTGCGGCACCCCAAAAGCGTCTTCATGAAGCAGATCTGATCCTGTGTCGTTTACAAGAGTCAGCTGCATTCGGCCCGTTAAGTAGGACTCGAACCAGTCAAAGGCAGCATCTCTGATGCCAAAACACCATAGTTTTTTTAACAAAATTTTATGATCAACAGTGTCAAAAGCTTTTTTAAGGTCAATGAGCACAGCACAAACAAAGTTATGTTGGTCGAGCTCAGTAAGAATAAAATCAGAGACATCGACTACTGCAGTTTCTGTGGAAAAGAGTTTTCGAAATCCGGACTGTCTGTCATTCAGGAAGTTGTGCTCAGAAATAAAATGAGACATTTGCTCATGCACTAACTTTTCAAAGATTTTCATAGGAATTGGCAAAATGGAGATAGGCCGATAATTAGTAGGATCTGTTTTATTGCCACTTTTAAAAATAGGCGAGACCCTTTTAGTCTTCCAACATTTAGGTACATAACCAGTAAATAAAGATTTGTTGAAAAGACTTGATAAATAAATACTTAAAACTGACGAACCTGCTTTTAGCAGTCGTGAACCATTTCCGTCCAAGCCTGTAGCTTTATTAAGTTTTAGTGAACTAATTATTTTTTCGACACTTTTGGTCTCAATACGAGCCCACCGAAAATCGTGTCCGCTAACAGGTGGATTAACATTAGTAGTGTCAGAAGAAAATTTAGAGGCTAGTTTGGCACCAACACTGACAAAAAATGAATTGAATGTGTTGGAAATTTCTTTTGGGTGAGAAGTTTCTGTACCATCGTTTTGGACTACTCGTTTTATCGAGGTAGTATTGCCTGACTTATCAGGAACC
This sequence comes from Hydractinia symbiolongicarpus, assembly GCF_029227915.1. Taxonomy (NCBI): domain Eukaryota; kingdom Metazoa; phylum Cnidaria; class Hydrozoa; order Anthoathecata; family Hydractiniidae; genus Hydractinia; species Hydractinia symbiolongicarpus. The sequence goes on from NC_079883.1 coordinate 25,539,563, forward strand.
AGTTTTTTTAGGGTTTTCCAAAGTTGTTTTGGCCGTTTTTGAAAGTCCTGCAAAACGCCATTATAGTACTCGTTTTTGAGTCGATTTTTGAGACCTATTACCTGGTTCCTTTTTTGTTTGAAAGCTTCCCAGTCTATGATGGATTTTGTTTTTGATGCTTTCCGTTTCAAGAAGTCTCTTTCTTTGATGGCTATTATTAATTCATCAGTGACCCATGCCTCAACACGGCCAGAAAATCTATGTGTTTTGAAAGGGGCATGTTTGTCAGCCACTGTTTTAACATTTTTATTCAGTTTCTCACATGCTTCATCAAGGTCATCATAATTATTAAAATATGACCAGTCTAAATTCCTGAGGTCCTTCAGAAAAGCCTCTTTACTGAAGTTCTTGTAGCTACGAACCTTGCATGTTTTAGGTTCAAATTTTGGCCTTTTGAATTTTCTGATCACATAAACTAAATTGTGATCACTGATGCCTAAATCCATGACACCAGTTTTAGAAATACAAGAACTGTTAGAAAGTATCAAGTCTATAAGAGTGCTACTATTTTCAGTAACACGAGTTGGCTCCGTAATATGTTGTTTTAGGAAAAGAGTGGAGCATAATTCCTTTATTTTGGAGGAAAGAGCATATTTTGAAAGCATGTTACAGTTAAAATCTCCCAAGATAAAAACTTCTTTTTCTTTTGGGAGCTTGTTAAAACACTGTTTAAAATGAGTACACAGGTTTTCGGTACTCTGCAAATCACTACCTCCAGGTGGCCTGTAAACCCCACACACGTAAATAGGTTTAGTTTTTTTCAGGCACACTTTCACCCATAGTGATTCAACATTTTCGAAGTAAAGGTGTTTCAAAAGGTGGCTATCCAAGTTTTCATTAACAAAAATTAGAACACCCCCACCTCGTCTATTCCGATCATTCCTATAACAAACATAGCCATCAATTTTAACGTCATTGTCAGTGATGGTGTCATCAATTTTGGTTTCACAGATGGAGAATACATCAAGTTTTGTTTGATGTAGCAGAAGTTTAACATAGTCTAGTTTGGATGACAGACCATTAATGTTGAGATGGGCCATTTTTAAGCCCTTCCCATTTCTGATTGCCTCAAAATCAAAGTTTTCATCAATAGTAATATTGATGTTGTCCGGAATTTCGTCACCAAATGACTCCTCATTAGCAAAGGGCAAATTACGAGAAAGACAGGGACTGCAAACGAAAAACAGTTTATCTTCAGGAGTCTTCATAAATTGTTGATATTTTTTATCAGAAATACGCTCACATTTTTTATGAGCCCATAATCCACACTTGTCACAAGAAAGTGCTTTGTGTGTTTTTGCCACAGGTTTTAAGCATGAAGAACAGGGATACTTAACAGGACCTGGGTTGAGGCAGATGTCCCCTGACAAGAGGATTAAAAAATAGAAATACTTGTGCCTGCTTGGCTTAAGTTTTGATAAAGCCATTAATTTTAATTGGAGAGTGAGCTGGCTTTCAGAAACTCTATTGCAGGCATCAAGTGAAGAGATAGAAAAGAAACTCCTTCCTAGTCGACTCATTTCGTTGTTGTTGGGTGAGCTACTTTTGAACGAAGGTTTTGTATTGCTCAAAAATACAACGAACACAAAAATCAGTTTTAGCGTAAATGTGGGGTTTCCTACCTGAGTAAAGTTATTTTTAAGTCGTAGAGAGATCATTCTACGGTTATGTGCTCTTCCAAAACTATGTTTGAAGGATCTAAGGCAAGCCCATTTCCTTACGATGTTACACAGAAGGAGCAGCAGGAACCCACAACACAGCAAAGCTACCATATTAGATGATAGATGGATAAAAAACTGACTGGGATAAAAACAATTTATTAACAAAAACAATAATTTAAAAACTTACAAAACAACAAATTAAAGAAATGAAAAGATATAAATGAAGTAAAAAAGGCAGTACAATATATAATAAATCAAAAAGGACTTAGCTGTCAAAGCAGGAGCTCTTCAAGCTTTAGTCTTCTTTTTTCTTTCTTCGACTTAGCGCGCCAAGACCGGAGCGTTTTAGATACGTCCGACCTCAACGAGAGCTAAGCACGGAATGATCCAAAAGTTAAAACATCAAAATTCCAACATTTAAAAAACATTTATATTAATGCGTTATGAACATTTTAAAATTAACTTATATTCTCTGGAACGTGTTGTCAGATGTATAATCTTACGTACTTGCAAACATAGAAACTTTTACATAGTAGAAATGTATAATGAAACTAGAAAAAAGCAAAAAAAACAGTTTCCGAATTCAGAAATCGTTTGTTTTAGGGGGCAGCAATTGTTTCCGACTTGTTTTTCCGAACTGTTTTTTTGGTTGGCCGGGGTAAAATAGCTTAGAACAGGGGTAAATTTGGTTACAACTCTGGTAGTAAAAGAACACTCTGAAGTACACCCTAATTCCAAATAATATTTTAGGTTTATTGGTAGAGCTTGTTAAATAACAATGACTTACTTGATTGTCTCACTCAATTACAAAAACCAAAGCAAAGCATATTTTTGCCTATAGACCATTTCAGAGATTATGCGCCGTTGTGGATTTTTGAAGCCTGGTGGTTTAAGTTGAACTTTGAACCCTATATGCCATAGTAGAAAACTCTTAAAACACACAAGAAGAAATGAGTTTTGTATACACTCTTAGCGTGTTTAGGTCTTCGTAATGTTTTTAATCTAAGTAACAGGGATAACACCAAAGAATATCTATTTAAGCATTGCTTTCATCTATTAATAAATTATAAGTTGCAATTAAATACACGTGTAGGATGTAGGTGATACCAAGTGTGTTTTATTATTATTTTTGACTACTATTTAATGCATTTAAAATTTAACATTGAAGTGGATATTTAATTAGCTTTAAACATAGTTTTATGATCGAATTATGCCTCTTACAACTTTTTATCAGTTCGTGGACTGAGTAATATTTGAGTTAATCGCCAGAGCACTTATGCCAATAATTTAAACGAGTTTCACAGAGTAATTTATTTATTTATCATAAATATTTACACTTTAGTGATAAATTACTGCTATAATTGTGTGTCCTGATAAAGAAACCGAAAAACAAAATTATAAAATATCAAAATAATAAATTACTAATTACAGTCTTATAGCTAGTTACAGTACAGTGTCCTAAAAGCATTTTTGGGAGACCTCTAGCTAACTACCTATTTTGAAGGTTTTTAGGATATATTAAGTTGCCTTTATTATACAAAAAGAAATTAAAAGTACAAATAATTGCCTAATGAAAGTATTTTTCAAAATATATATCATAAAATTAGTATCACGAAGATAAAAACAGATAACAAAAACCAAAACTGCCCTGCCGCCACCAGCTCTTTAAGGCAAAAGACTGAATAAACGTAAAGTCCAAAGTTCAATTTGCACCACAGAGTTTCGCAAATTCATAATGGGGCATAATCTCCGAAATGGTCTATTTGCTTGTGATCCTTAAAAAATAAATAATTAATTTATAAAAATGTCAGTATAGTCATGCATACTATTTCAGACATGTGGAAAAGGAAGTTAAGATTGAGAGAGTTGCTAGACGTAGACACTCTATCATTGTGATTGGGGCCCACAATTCAAAATGTCCCCCACCTTTCTACTGAAAAATAAATGCACAACAAAAATTAACCTTTGAGCCTGCATCGCATGCATAGCATCCTTTGCACGTGCGTTTTACATTGCATGCGTTACTTAATTTGCATGTGCGAATCATTGCACACTTACTCAAATATTCCTGAAAAAGACTTTAAATCCCTACACAAACAACCTCTTTCAAAAGAAACTGCATTACATATAAATATACCAAACATTTTGCCATGGTATATGAGGCCAGGGGAAGTTAGAAACATAATCTTTATTGCGCTTGCCTTTGTTGTGGTTACAAAGAGCCCCTTGGAATTAGCAACTTATAGTGAAAAATTTTTTACAAATTCCTAGCAAAATATTACCTAAACAAAAGTTTTCCAGTCAACAAACTATATTTTTAGAAAACCACCATTCTACTTTTATTTAGTGAAATTTTTGAAGTGCTTACATATTTTTGCAAAGAGATATTTCAACTTATAGTAGACCTATGATTTAACCAACCTAGCTACCGTTTACAAACAAATATGGCTGCTGACCACATCTTAAACCTAGCCAAACTTTGCAGAATTTGTGGGTTTCTTATGTCTTTGTAAAGAAAAGTTAAAGAAAAAATTCAGAAGCACTTACTTTTAGACGTGTATAACAACAAAACAAATAAATTATATATGTCATTTTGCAGGTGCTATCCATAGCATGCCTAAGGCTTTTTGTGTGTGTAAAGGTAAGGCCTACACCCTGCGCAGAGATTTACGGGATTCAATTTCGCACTGCGCACTATTTTCTGCTTGCCATTCGGTCCACCTACTGTGCGTTTGCGAGAATTTTAACATGCAGAGTGATAACTAGGAAGAAACAATGTTTCTTTTTTCTTTCTTGTTTATATTATATACTTTTTTTTTTACTTGTTTTTCATTCCATAACTTTGACCAGTAGGTATTTAGCTTGTGTCCGTTCTTTGTGTGTTTACCCACATGGTCATGATGATTAAAGCTGTTAATATTTTAGCGGTAAGGAAGTTGTTTACTGACCTTCTAAAGTGTAAACAACAAAAATTCCATGTGGGTGTTTCTGTGAGTTTTTTACACTTTTGCCGACCTTTTTACTGAAAGCCACAAAACAACAGCAAAACAATTTATTACTCATCTTCAGTACCTGTTACAAGCTCATCTTTATAGTACCTTGTAATAATATTGAAAACTATTAAAACAAACAACAACAACAACTGCCTGGTATACACCAACTGCTTTAAATGCCTAACTTAGCGAAATTATTATCCAGGAAAAACTGTTTTCAACTGTTTTGATGCTGTTTAAATGGTCTATGGCAATGTGTGCTTTATACGATTCTGTGTTGATGCTTTTTAAACTACGGCATATTTCGTTTTTTTACAATCTCGTTTAAATGCTTTTTTAAAAAATGAAGGAAATTGAAAATTTTTATGTCATGTTATCATGATATGCAAGGGTCTTTTTAATGCATTTATTCTTTATTAAAAAATATTGTAGAATGATATCACATTTTAATTGTAGAAGTATGTGTTTATAACATTTCACATCACTAATTTCTTAAGTTTTTTTAGAAGTATCTATAGATAAAATGGCTACAGATATTATTGTTGAGCTACAGCAACAGAGAGATTCCCTAAAATCTAATCTTCAAGATGTGGATGAGAGCATCAAGAAGTTGACAGGACGAGATCCAGCAGAGAGTAGAAGGTAAAATTTGACTTTCCTCAGTTTTATAATTATTTTTAGGTAAAAGCACTGACCTATGTTTCAGAAGTGAATATGTTATTTAAATCTAAATGGGACACAACATTTTTATTTAACTCCAGCCAGCTATATCGTATTCTAATTAAATGTTAAATATAAATATTGCCTAAAGCCAAAGCGTCAGGATAAGTGCTTCTAATATTTGAAATTGTGTTTATTATATTGGATTTTTTTTAACACACGTATAAGTTTATTGTGTATGTTTGATTGTTATTTTAGAATGTCGACTAATCGAAGAATCCCTTTAAAAAGGAATTCTTTTGGTAGGCCAGGTAGCGATCAACCACCAATAAAACGTATGTCTACAGAAAGAAGAAGGTAAATTATTTTACCTTAACCTATATCTGGCTTGGTTTTTAGATAAATTAAAGTGAAACTTATAGAAGCAATGCAATTTCTTACTAACGTTTGTACCACATAATTATTTAAATATTTAGAAAGGTCCATATAGGATTAAATTTATATTTGTGTTTAAAATTTTCAAATTGTTAAATGTTTTAAATTTTCAAAAAAATTAATTTTTAAAAAAAGTTTTCACATTCAAATCTTCAAGCATTTTGACATTTGATTTTCTTTGTAAATTATATGTCAGCCTCACACACATTAAGTGTATTAGTTTTAGGAAAAAATTATATTTTTGAAGGTATTTTGGATGTGTACCTAATGTGTGAAATAATTTTAGACATTTTTTAATGGCCACTTAAGGGAACCAAAAGTACTAGCCGCTTAGGAGAGGCGGCCATTATAGAGAGAACGTGTCTATAACAGCCATCTCTAGTTTTGGCCATCTAGGACAGGTTTTTGATGTTACAGTTGTTTGGACATTCGCAAACTAAGTTAAATGAATTTGGGTCAAAAATTGCAGATGCCGTAAATTGCACTTGCTTCCTCTCACTGGCACCCTTTAAAAACATTGTATTCTCTACCCATATTGTGTTCCCTATTGCCATCAGACATTAACATAAGTGTAAAAGCTTGTAATAGGAACATGGGCGGAGCTACTCAAGTGACAAAAAACTTTATCAGTCAGCAACTAATCTAACGCCACAAAAACTAGGATCAATTGCTGTTGTTTTTCCTACTGCAAATTCCTACTAAAAATCCCTACCGCATACAAGTTGATTTTATGGGTAAAGACGGTAAATTTATGGTCAAATCTACCATGTGCATGTTATTTCAGTTGTTTAAATTTAGGACAACAAATATTTTCAGACTTTTCTTTTGCTTAAAATTTTTTTATCCAAAATTTTCTGCACTTAATGTAAATTGTCAATATATTTTGTCGTCATAATTTTTAATTTGTTAAAACGTTATAAATCCAAACGGTGCTAACATATCTAATTTAATAATATGAAGAATGTGTCCGTGTGTCTGTAACAGGCATAGTGGATGTGTTTATTTTCCTTTGATGTCATTGTAAAAGTTATGTCCCAAATGTTAATAAACAAATTAAACAATGTCGATGTCATTAACATGAATTTAACTTTAATAGCTAAATTAAAGCCTTTACAATGCACAATTCAGTGCATTTGGGAGGCTTCGTAAATCAATTAATTCAGTGTTTAAAAAAATAGGGTAAAGTAAAGCAAAAAGGTGTCCATAGAAGAGAAGTTGCATGAAGAAGTGATACCTTTCCAAAGATAAACACATAAAATATCTCCCTGTTGTTCTCTTTTACAAATCATATACTTATATATGATGTTAAACATTTTGATTGATTAATTCCGTAACAATGCAACTTTTAATGCTGGTATGTAGCTTTGATAATGATTTTTAAACTAAGTGAAATAAGTGCCACTCTATTTCCGCCCTCCAATAATTGCCCTACTTTAAAGCATTTGGTGCTTGGACAAGGAAATGCAGTATTTTAATTCCAATATTTAGTTGTAAATTTGGTTTGCGTACAACCAAGCACAAAAGATCTCTTTGAGTTCTTTAGAATATGTTATGCATTTTTTATTTCAGGTGGGGAACAACATCGTTCTCTGAAAGGAATAGATTGGACAGTGGAGGAGAAGAAGAAGAAGAAAAAAAGGTTTGTAAATTTTTTTATTTTAAAGGATAGCATAAGTTTAAAAACATTAGAAATTTTTAAAGATGCCATGCTTTTGTCTCATAAGAGGTAGTATCATCATCTTTAAACATCACTACTTATTTATCAGCCTGCTGTTCATTCCTCTGTGGTTGCTACCGGTAAACCAATTGAACCCCTTCAAAGACCTGCTACTGAAGATAAAGAAACCAAAAGCAGGTATTTTTTTTAAAAAAGTAGTTGCCAAATCACCACAAGTTGTTTTGCAACCATTTCATTGTTGTCAGTCATGTTTGTAGCAATTAATAGAAAGTAAGCTAATAGCTTCCAATAATTCCATCTCATTATTTTATTACAATTTCTTGACCAAATAATAAAATCTAAATACTTTTCTCTGGTAGTCTTTTTGTAGTTATAAAATTCTTTGAATGCATTATACACCTTACCAGTATTGTCATTCACTAGTTACTATAAAAAATAAATCATCAAAACATTAACATTTTTCAAGGTCTGACTTGTTACTTTTCCTTTTTAGAAACAGACGCATGTTTGGTCTTCTTGTTGGTACATTGAAACAGTTCAAACGTGAAAGTCAAGTGAAAACAGAACAGGTACATTTACACTGACTTTACTTCGTATAAAACAGCTTGAATTTATGTTAAGGTATTTTAACCTTTAGTTAGTATGTGTCAATTTGTTTGTTGTAACTAAGACTTCCAGTAAAGTGTTAAACTTAGAATTATGTGTAAGAGATAACATGATTCGAGAATTAGAAAGTTATGTTATTTTTATGTCTTCTCAGGAAGCAAAACAAGAAGAGAAACTCTCAAAAGTTGAAGAACAGGTCCAAAAAGACAAGCAAGATGCACTCAATGAACGAAGAGAACTCTACCAAACAAAGAGAGACAAACAGCAGGAGCTCAGAAAGATTGAGTTCAAGTTAGAAATGGCGGAATTAGTAAGCAATTATGCAATTTTGTTGGTGTTTAAAAAAATTTAATGAGTTTAGATGTAATTTTTTAAAATATCACACAACTAAAATATATAATTTATATCTTATTATTTAGAGCTCTCAAGCTTACCTGTCCATATTGTAGCATATAAATACTCTTTTGTTTAGAGTGTTGAAATGAAAGCTCATTATGAAAAGTTCAAAGATTTTATACAGTTAAAGTCGACACCAAGAGTGTTTTACAAACCTGCTATTCACAATGAAAAGACAGAGAAGCTTTTAGAAGAGTCCAAGGAAACTATGTCAGGTAATTGTTCTAAACCACCTATACTGTTTTGGTTACTGTAAACATTACTTCAGATACTGTAATGGATTTTTAAATAAAATTACTCTTTGTTTGCAGGGATTGACAAATTAGTGTACGTAAAAAATGATCTAAGTTATGTAATCCGTGCACGAAAAACATAGTAAAAATTTGGTCAAATTTATATATTTGAGTATGTCAATTTATTGATAGCTAATGTACGCTGTATGCATTTATGTATGTTATGCATTTATATATGTATATTATGCATTTACTCTCCTGAATTTTCTTTTTTATTTGCTGCAATTTAATAACCAACAGATCATCTGTTCTATATTTTATTTTTGGGATAAACTATTTTGTATTTGAACAAGATTTTTATCTTTCTGTCAGATTTTTATTGCTTTAATTTTTTAAATTTTTTTAGAGACAATTTACACATAAAACATTTTATTTTTAACATTTGGGCCTTAAATCTCTTAAATCTTTTTCTTTAGTAAATAGTTGTTTGTTTCACTTTTAATGTTTTAAAATGCTCTTTCAGATGTAGATGATATTAGCTATAAAAGGTATTTATTGTCCAATGGTATTTAGACTTTAGGGAATTTACAAACATTTTGTTGTTTCTCAAGCTTCGTATAGATGCATAGGTTGACATCAGCAAATGTACAATGAATAAAAAAAGTGTGCAAATACATATACACTGGAAAGTAATAAAAAACTAGTGGTAAATTTCTCATGCTAGATAATAAAAGGTAATATTCCAGCATCATATAATAGCATTTTGAAATTTAAGCTTTGTGAGATTCATTTTTATTGGTAATGAGTTGTAGCAATATTCCAGCTTCATACAACAACATGATGATTTCTTTTGAGTAATATGGCAGTATTAAAATGTTGCATCACTTAAAATTAAACATCCTCTTATTACCTATCAAAAACAAACTAAATTATGTATAAGATTTTGTTGCATTTCTATTTTTTCTTTGTTACATGTTAAAGTGGTCATTAAAATCACCATCATTCTCGGCTTAACGTCCTAGCATGGGTTGGATGAGGTATATTAATGACCCTCTTCCAATCTGATCCAGACTGTGTTAGATCTAAACTCAACTTCCTCTGTATAAAGTCTGTCTTTATAACCTCCTGATAAGCCTTTCTCGGTCTGCCTCTGGCCTTTTTGATAAAAAATATCTATTACATTTAATTCACAAAAGTTTTTTTTCATGCCAACCTTAAACAAAGTTAACCAAGTTTGCCTTATAATTCCACTGTGTAAAAACGCTGCAAGTGTTACTTCTTTGATACGAAACTGGATAAATATATCTCCCTGTTTTTACTTGAATTTTCATCCCTTCAAAAGTAGAGGAGTGTGGACACAAGCTCCAACTTTACTGAAGTGTCTATTTCAGGATTTGAGGTCTTGTTACATAAAATATATTTTGATAGCAAGAGTCGATATTATCTTCGTGTTTAGGTAACTTTAATAAAAATATATTTATATTATTTTTCATTTAAAAATAAAGTAAAGTTTATTACAGCTCGATATTGGAATAACTGCTTGAAAACGAAAAGTACATCTTACGTCAGTATTTCTAAGTCACATCAGCACTTGATAATTGCTGACAGGAATACCAAGCTATTAACAAAACAGGCAGAAAAATAGTATTAAAGGTGCACAAAGCAGAATTAATAAAATGTTGTTTGTTGAAACAGGGTAACCACTCCTCCTTAAATTCCTTAAATCACCTTTGAAAAAGAAAATCTCCTTAAAAGTACTTAAATACACTTAAAAAAATTGAAATTTTAGCTATTCTCCTTGATTTCTCCTTATTTCTTATTTTTTCTGATCGTAACTTTTTTGGAAATGTGTTCATGGATTGTTCATCACCAGTAAAATCAGACATATTTCTCTGTTACCTGAAATCCTATATTTTCTATCTTTCAGGGCATGATTTATATGTATATATTTGTATAATATGTATAATTTTCTTATTATAGAACATAGTATGTAACATTAAAGATAGAGAACTAAAATTGTTTTTCTCCTTATTTATCCTTATTTTTTTATTTTTTTATTCTAATCCGCAGCAAAATATTCTTAAAAAATGTCAATTTGTCTCCTTAATTCTCCTTAATATCCTTACTTTTGTTCTTATTTTATTAGTGGTCACCCTATGAAAAATTGCATTTTATACTGCCCACAAATTCTGTTTTTACTTTTGCACAAGACATTAACCTTAATATTTTTGAATTTACACAAATATTTTCCATGACATTGTGATCACACCTTTTAGAATCGCTTGAACAACGTTTAAAAGAAATAGAGATGTGCAATGAGGAGGATACAAGGATGAATTCAAGGCATTCTTCATTTCGCAATGGTAGACTTGCTGGTAAGACTGCAAGAGATCCAATTGTTATAGACCCTGTTCCAACAAAACGTGACTTATTTGCTGAAGATGCAGACAATGATAAACGAGAAGAAGAATTGGTAAAGCATGATGAAAGTATGGAAGCTGAAAAAGAAAATGTTGATGCTGATAATAAAGAGGCAGGTGTCGATGAGGGTAAAGTGGTCATTCAAAATGAAACAGAGGGTACTTCCACTAATTTAAAAGACGTACAGGACGAATTTTCCACAGTTACTGTTGAAGAAGTAAAAGATGAGAGGCGGGTAGTTTCTAATACTTATGATGTTGTTGATGAGCGGGTTGTTAAACTGAGTACTGATCCCACTACAACCAAAGATAATGATGAAAAGGAGGTAGTTGCATCGGAGATGGATGATGATGTCAATATCTACGGTGATGTGCCTCAAGAGTTAGATTTATTTCAGTCAGAGGGTGTAGTCTAGACCAAAAAACAGGTAGTATAAGAAGGATAAGGATTAGGGTCTTCTCAAAAGTCCACACTGACATTGTGTGTCCCTTGGTTAAAAAGCTGTAAATCTGTGGACCTTTTGGCATATGGAAATACACATAGTTAAATCAGCTATCTGCAGAAGTTCGCCTTTTTTTATTTTACGTGTATTTTTTTTTTTTTTTGCTTGTTTTACAACATTTTTATGTCTCTAAGTTTTTAGAAGGTATTTTGAGAAATATTAAATGGTTATTTCATTTGCATGAACCTTAAAAAGCATAGCTTGGAAATGCAGGGTGGAACCTGACAAGTAGTTAATACCACCGCAAAATTCAAGAAGCCACTACAGCAATGTTGTATATTTGACGATTTTAAAGATAAATTCACATTTTTGAATCACTATGTTATCTTGTATTTGCCTATATGAATTGAGCTGAATAGCAAACCATTAACCCTGGGAAAAAACTAGGAGGAGGGAGATGTAAAGTGAGAAATGTCAGGACATTGATACCTGATAAGTACCTGTTTTTCTTTAAATTACCCTTACATATTTACCCCAAAACAAGACAGGTGATAAAACAGAATAAATATTATAGGTTATGGGCTAGGGTTTAACATCTGGGTTCCCATATAAAAGAGGAGAAAGCCATGGCATTGCATTAATTTTGCTTTTGATTTTTTATAAGAATTGTGCTAGATTTGTATCCGTAATGCACATGACCTTAAAAGTACTAACGGTCTAAACATTTTTTAAACCCAAACCATTCTAAAAATAGCTATGGATACACTTAGAACACATTTATTTTTAATACACAGGATTGTCATACGGCAAGATATTTTGAGCTTATGCTTATGCAAAAGTGACAACATAACTTATGCTCAGATAATCTTGTTTTTTGGGATTTTGGCCCAAGCTACCCCTCCTTCATTAGCTACCTATTTGCACAAATGACGAATTTGAAACGTATACCTTAGGAAATTAATTTTCGTTGGAATTAATTTGTTATTTTGTAAAATTTCTTGCAAAAATTAATTCCCTCAAGGAGGCTTTTAATTATTGATGATAATCTTAGAAACCTGCAAACATAGTTTCTTTCTCAGACTGGTATCTGCGTCCTTTGGTCAAAAAGTTATTTTTTTAGGTGGACAAAACCTTTTTTAGTTTTTAAATGCAGTAGTGTTAAATCTATATATTTTGATGTTTGATAGTTAAAACCAATTCGGTGAAACTGCTGGTGAAAATCATTAAGTAAAAAAAAAAAAAAAACACGTTGAAAGTATCCTCTGTTATACTGGTCCTGATACTTGAAATTTTTATAATTTAGGTAATGTTAAAATTAAATATCTTCAAAAGAATAACATTTCTAAACAAATTGCACTCAAATAAAATTTTAAAGAAGCGTTATTTTGTATATTGCTCATTTGCAAGTGGAGCCTTTTTAACATGGTGTGCATGTGAGGGAAGGAGTAATGAGACAGAGACAGGAAAAGATGGTAGCATTTTGAAAGTTAAGAAGCGCCTGCAGTTAGAATACAATGACAGAATCCTCCACAGTAGCATTGTGCGCTTTGGCAGAGCAGCCGTTGCGGTATGTTTATTTTTTATATATCTATGTATTTGTAAGTAATACAGAAGAATTTTTAAGAGTTTCCATGCAAAACGTTTTTCTTTTTTTACTTTTACTTTATTATGTTGTTGGATACCTTAGCTGCTTGCTTCAATTTTTTCAATCTAAATATTTCTTTAAAAAAATTCTGAATCCTCATCATATGAATGAATATTCGAATCAAGTGTATCTTCAGCTTCTAGTAAAATAGAACCTGTGTTTGTTCCAAAGCTTCACCGCGCACTTCTTTACAGCGCTCAGCTAATCCAAGGCTCTGAACATATATATATATTTATCGTATATATACATATATTGTATAAGTTATAAACAATAAAAATAACCGTAACTGCTGAAGAGTGCATAAGCACTCCTTAGGAGACCAGTGCTGCTTTATAGAAGAACTCATTGCCTAATTTTTCTGGAAGTGTTAAATAATGATAGCATGTTTGGCATCTTGATATTATTTTAATTGGTGGTCTAGACTGAAGGAAAGTTATTTGCTTGCAACTTCTCTGAAATGCAATAACATAGCATTGTAAATAATTAAAGTATATATTTTTTTGTAGGTTGTTTCTGTATTCACTGATTATAAATATTCCTTAATGGGGTTGGATGCTGAAACAGAAAAATACAAATGTTTAAAATCAGAGGTCAGTACAGAATTTAGAACCTTGTTATGTAATCTTTTCATGTATGAATTTTTTGTTTGTTTTTACTGTCCGTAGAAGCTAAAAGCAAAACTTCAAAGTGTTAACAGTATCATTTTATTCCTGGGTAATATTTAACATAGTAATTCTATACTATAATCCTACGACATTTAAGGGCGAACAGTTAAAGTGAATTAATTTATGATCTTGGAATTTAAGACAACTTATCAGGAACAGTTTGAGAATTCCAAGCATAGCAGACATTATAGACTTTTTATTATGTATGGTTTACACAATACGTCTCCATTTTTCCTAGATTTTTTTTCTAAAAAAATTATTTAAAACGAGAAAAACTGAAGTTTGAGAGTGAAATCATGCTCCTTATGCTTACTTAGATCATACAAAAACCCTGTTTCAGTTAACGTGTGTTTTAAAGACGAAGAAGTGGCAAAAGTGTAATGTTTAAAAAATAGACAAATTCAGGGTTTCAGCCTGTTTGTAATAGACAACTTTTACTTTTCTAAAAAAAAAGTTTTAAAAAGACACTGAAGTCATTTATCAATAAATTTGAACAGATCACTGCAATACTTTAAAGAAACTTAAAGTTTTGAAAAATTAATAGCTTTCAAAAATGTTGCTGAATGAAATAACGCAGTAAAACTAGAAGAAATCCTACGGCGATCAAATTAACACGGTCGGCGGCTAGTAATGTAAAAACAGACTACTTAAATGAAAGAAATCATCACAAAAATATACAACGCAACGGAACTCAATGTAAAAGATAAAATGTAAAAGATAAAATGTAAAGAAGAACAAAAATCAGAACAAAACATTTTAATTTACATTTGTCAATTAGATTATCGCATTTAACAGACGGATTATGTGTTGTTTTATTCCAGTAAATCCTTTTTAATTTCTTGTAGGTGGCCCGTGGATAAACCACGTGTTCGCCCGTCCTTTATTTACAGCATTTCGTGTGTCTCGCTACTGTGGTACCATTTTGCGCAGAGACAGACGTTTATTTTATTGTAGATTTAACTACCATCTAACTAAAGTTATTATATTTGAAATTAACACCAGTGAGAAATTAAGGCCCACTTAACTATGCACAGAATTCGCAACTGTATTATTGAAATGTTAAAGGCAAAGACAATGAAAGAAATGATTACTGCATACATGCAACTTTTGTAAGAAGGTAGATTGCACATACGTTAAAGCATTGTACTGCACACGCACAAAAATTTACTTGATTCATCATTTATCATTTTTAAAACATAATAATGTACTAATTGCTTCACTATTTGCCTAAAATAAAAAGCATTATACTGTAAATACTCAATTAAACTAACGTGGGCTTATTTGTTAGAAATAATTTTAAGTATGGGGTTAATTGGAAGGGGGGATTATAAACACATTGAAGTAATCGGAAGGGGGCCTACTAGAAATAAGTAAGTTGTAGGATTATTATTACCATCAATTTTTTAAAAAAAACCAAACAGTAACGTAGAAAAATTGTTTCATATATTTCTGAGGGGAAATTCAAAGCGAAATTAAATTCAAAGGGAAACCTCCCCCTTAAAACGTTTAAAAAATTTTTAAATTAGATATGTTGTTCTCAGTCAGTAGCTAGGGCTGTTACTGGCATTAAAATATGTGAGTGTTACCATAGAATTTGTTTTTTCCTCTGTACAGGCAATGTACTCAACTCATTTAAGTCCCATGGGAGCTTATTTGAATGTGGAAGTTTACTTGTCAGAAGTTCTTTTTAGGATGGGGGCTTATGGAAGGAGGGGGGTTATGAAAGTATTTGCTGTATCAAACTTAAGAAGTGGTGGTTGTGTCAATTGGCACTTGTAAATGGCAGCTCGTTATGACATTTCATTCGTTATCACTGCGATTATATTGCTCTTCTTTTTCTTTTCAGTGTCACCTGCGATCCGCTATAAAATTTCGAAACTTATGCTCCAGTAATGGAGGGGTGTTTATGAAAGTGGCACAACATATCGGTTCACTGGATTTCCTGTTTCCTGCAGAGTACACTGAAACACTAAAATGTTTTCAGTATGAAGCTCCTGCAAGTTCGTTTGAAGATGTCTGCTTTGTTATAGAGACTGACACAAAACAAAGAATGGAAGAACTTTTTTCAAGCTTTGAGCAAAAACCAATCGGCTCTGCATCATTGGCTCAGGTGCGAAATCTTTTCTAGATTGGAGTCGAGACTAGGGTTTAGAATTTGTTTATTAATTTTTTCATGTTTACTCATCCATTAAAACGACATCTTACGTTGTTCTTAAAGATTAGTATTGCTACATAGATATAAGCAACTCTATTTTCGATTTAGCTTGGTTGCTTAACTTTTAGCCTGGCTAGTTGCTTATAGTTGTGACCCAAGTCTCAGCAACTCGGTTTCTTATCTGAAAAAAGACTTGTGAATCCATTGTTTGTTTTTTCAGGTTCATAAAGCCACACTTAAAAATGGCGAGATGGTAGCAGTTAAAGTTCAGCATAGAACGGTGAAAGAACATGCTTTTGCAGATGCTAAAGTGATCGAGGTGAGTGTCGAAGGTAATTCTATTTACTTCCATTTCTGCATAGTTAAGGGTACGTGTAGTTACTTAATTATTGGGTCCTGATCGAAACAATACTGTTGTTTTCACACAAGTTGTTCAAATTGATTTGTTTAAAAATCACATTAGTAAAGAATGTTTTAGGAATTTTCGGAACAATGAGAGTGTTTTAGGTTTATAATTTGTTTGCTTATACTAGAAAATGATCACTCTATAATTCTTCTCGGAAATCCGAAATTTAATTTCGTTTTCAAATAGTTCTGTTGCAATTTGAGACTTACGTGACAGTCAGGTGTCACTTTTCTTTATGATCAATTTGAACCTATATTTGCCATTGCGTTCTTCATATTTTGTTGTCACAGCTGATGAGTGTATGCTCACATCAAGTTGGGCGACTTCTTATTTACAATATTTGATTTATCTATTTTAGTTTTTCGTCAACATTGCAACCAAGATGTTTCCTGAATTTCGATTTCAGTGGTTAGTCGATCAAATTAAGGCCAATTTGCCTTTAGAATTGGATTTTCTAAACGAAGGGAAGAACTGCGAGAAGATGGGGGATATTTTAAAATGTTTCAAATATCTGAAGGTAAAGAAAGATAAATTGCAATGCAATTTTTTTTCTAACCTGGCTGTTTTAACATGATCCGTTCACCTTGATTCCCTTCTTGCACTCCTCTATGTTCCTCCCACCCGTCCTAATTTGGTATTTCTCAAATCTTAAAATTTTGGGTGCAAGTTTTTTTGAGAATAGTGTACGGTTTACGAAAAGTAAAACCATGCTTGTTATTTCCAAATTAAAGTGACGTACTAATTTAAATTTGCACCTAATTTAATTCTATTCTAGCATGTATTCTTCATGATTTATTATCTTATATAAATTCATTTGTAATCGATAAAAAAAACTATACGTGATCATGGTGTGCGGAAGCCACCGGAAATTTGTATAATATTTTGGACATGTTGTAAACGCCTTGTAACTTAATTCTAAATTAAAATTCGTAATCTTTGCAGAAAGAGGGACCTTTTAAGCACGTTCAATTTTTTGCCTATTTTTTTGCATATAAAAATTGGTAAATATTCTAGACCTTCGCTGTCATTAGTCGTAATGTTACAACTTAATAGGTCCCGCAGATATATTGGAAGGAATCGACAGAAAGAGTTCTATTCATGGAGTTTTGTCATGGCGGTGTCATCGACGATCTAGAATACATTCGAAAAAATAAAATTGATGTTAACGATGTATGTATTTTGCATAGTTCTTCTGATGAAAGTAATCAGGGACAATTTTGTGTATTAACGAAGCTAATTGGATTTCGCAGGCAAAATGTATTTGACTGATTAAGCCCAGTTTTGTTTGTTTTGATTTTGATTCAAAATATTCGCCTAGCTTAAAAGTAGAAATAGTTTCTTCTTTTTAGCGGCGAAATATTACCTTTTAGCCAATCAGAACGCAAAATTATACGTTTAAACACATTACTGGAAAGAATTTAAGATAACAAAAGAGTGCTAAAAACCCTGAATGTTTTTTAAATTTCCCGCATGCTTCTCATGGAAGTTAAAAAGATATTTCTGTAGTGCTCAATCATGAAATATAATTTTTTTTATCTGTTTATTTGTTTTGATTGTTGGCTGTGTTTTACTCAGTTGATCAAAAATCTTTTATGTCGTCGATAATCTTCGACATAAGGTAAAAGTAGGCCCATAAAAAATGTCCTCGAAACCGTGGAATTATGATTTTTGTGGCAAACCTATCACTCAAGGTTTGTTTTTACACATTTTTGTTGTCGTTGCAGATATCAACAAAACTGGGTCGCCTGTACAGTGAGATGATCTTTGTGCATGGTTTTATTCACTGTGATCCTCATCCTGGTAATATCTTAGTGCGAAAAAGTGAAAAGGACAGTAGGGCAGAAATCATCTTGCTTGACCACGGCCTATATCAGGTATGTTCTGCTAAGAAATCTAGTTTTTGTCTACTGGAAATTAGCGTTACATTAGTTTAAGTTTGATATAATTGTTTCTGTTGACATAAGAGCTGGAATTGCCTTGCATTAACTCTTCGTCTAGAGCTGATTTAAAAGGCCTTAAATATAGAAATTCAAAATGCCTCCTCTGGCTCTTAAATATTAGTCTAGTTAACTAAGCTTTCTTCGAGAATATCAAATTCAGTTTGTCTTAAACGAAAGCTTAGACGCAAACAATTGTCAGAGCAACTCCCTAAAATTCAAATTCACTAGCAAACATCGAATTAACCAATAAGCACAAAGATAGCGTGGTCACATGTTAGCCTCTAAATAATCAATAATTAATTATATTTATACTAGTCGATAAGGCCCGTGGAAAAATCCACTTAGGCAGGATAACAGAGAAAAACAACCATCATTTAAATTTTGCAGACATCCGCAGAGACCTGTGAAAACCCAAAAAAAAATTTTCAGAAATATGTATACCTGTTGCCTTCATCGTATAGATCTTGAAATGCTGAGCAAGAAAATGTATATGATCATGTATCTTTGACAAACGGTTGCAGAGATATCAAGGTTTAAAGGTTTTTTGATGACGTCATCAACCCGTCCATTCCGAAACGGATTCGGGGATCCGGGTTTGGGAAAATTACCCAAATTGATCCTAGGTGGTCCCTAGTTACCCACGCGGTGAAAAATCATTGACGTCACCACCTCGTTTCCAAGTTATTTGGCCTCAAAGTTTTAGGTGCACTGTAATGGTTTCATTAATTTAATAATGGATATTGACGTTAAAGTAGTGTTATTTTCGTCGCGCCGTAACGTCAGAAAATTTGACATATTAGAGATGCATTTTTCGGCAACATCAAAGGAAAATGAAGACATCCACTTTGCCTGTCACAGACACACAGACAGACACACTTAGCGTAATAGATAGTCGATAGTCGATAAATCCCGTGGAGTAATCCACTTAGGCAGGACAATGGAAAAATAGGTTGTTTTAGTTTTTTTGCTGACGTCAGCAGTGCAAATACAAAATAAATATATTTTTTTAGAAAATTTGTATACCTGTTGCCTTCATAGTATATATCTTGAAATGCTGAACAAGAAAATGTATATGATCATGTATCTTTGACAAACGGTTGCAGAGATTTTAAGGTTTAAAGGTTTTTTGATGATGTCATCAAACCGTCCATTCCGAAACGGATTCGGGGACCCAGGTTTGGAAAACTTACCCAAATTGGTCCCAGGTTGTCCCTAGTTACCCACGCGGTGAAAAAACATTGACGTCACCACCTCGTTTCCAAGTTATTTGGCCTCAAAGTTTTAAGTGCATTGTAATGGCTTCACTAATCTTAATTAACTTTCCTTTGACGTCAATACTATTTTATCGGTAAAGTTTGGTAAATTACAGAACAATTTTATAGGCGATGTTTTATAGAATTTGTTAAAGAAAATTTGGAAGAATGTAATCCACTTTGCAAAAGTGACAGACAGACACACGGAACTGGCGTATTATTATATAGATATATTATATTAATTATATTTTTGAGTGAGTGAGGCAATTGGCGCTCAAAACAAAGAATTTTCCGATATTGACCACGTGAACAAAAACAATAGAATTAACCAATCAACAAGCTACTCAGTAATCTAACTGCAGAAAAGTCATTTGAGACTTTTCTGCAGTTTGATTAATTTTTCCCACCTTAACTAGTCCAATTTCCTGGTGTTAAAAATAATTATACTGGATCTCTTGGGTACTTATGCGAATCACAGAGAAATTTTTCGCACAGATTTCTTCCCTTTAGCTACGTTTCCTTGCTTAGCATGAAATAAAAATGAACTTTTGTAATTAGTCAAAATAGTAAACGACTTATTGGATAATGTAAAAGTAATCTGAAAATTATGATCTCGGCCTAAATTTTGTTTAACATTTTTGTCTTATGTCACCTTGAATTCTATTTCGGTGTGACTCTGATAGGTAAGTAATACTTTGAACATAACCTAGAACACTGGTGTTTATACAGGAGTACTCTAACAAAGGCCTTTTCTACGTTTCACCTTCACAGTTTTAGCTAAGGTTTCCTCCTGTTTCGCTTTCAGACGATGGATGACGATATTCGTCTTGCGTACTGCAAGTTGTGGCAAAGCATGATGGAATCCGACGTGAATGGGATCAAGAAATACAGTGAAGCGTTGAATGTGGGCAAGTACTACAACCTGTTTGCATGCATTGTTGCTGGAAGAACGTGGAACTCTATACAGCATGGTATCGATAAAAAAGATTTGACTGCTGAAGAGGTACATTGTTTCCGATATTGTTCTTTACTTCCTTATTTTATCTCGTTTTAAATTGAAAGTGTAATCTACATGCGACAACTAATTAAATCATAGCTTAAGGGGGCTACGAACCGGTTACAATTCTCACTTTTCGTATATTCCGCGCACATATTAAAAATCCGGCAAACGCGTTTTGCGCAAAAAACAGACCAGCGCACTTTGCTCGCTGGTTTAACCTTTTTTTCGAAAAGTATATTACAAAGAAATGTTTAAGCAAGACCCATTCTGGATGAAAGGCTGGAGAAGATAAAAATTCTAGGTATATCTATATGTTCGAGTCTGTAAATTACATGCATGCCGGAAAAATAGCCATTTTTGTTTTCCGCCGCCATCAGCTCCTCGACTTTCGTGTAAGTCACTAAAGTCGCAAACCAACAGCTGTTCCGTAGCCCCTTTCAATGGACCGTGCTTATAAAAGTTATCAAAATTGTCGACCTGACAGGAAGTCAATTGAATATTGGTGTATTTAAATTCTTGGCCTGGGATAGAATTATATTTTATTTTTGTCTTTTTTAATCCTCTTTTTAATAAGAATATATTTTAAACCGCCATACGTTTTTCTTTGGACTTTGTTAAATTAAGCTACTATGAGTACTATCATAAATATTCTTCTTTGTATCAAAAATAATGTATATGTACATTTATTTAATATTTATATACATAATTCCGAATAGAAACCTAGAAAACGACGACGTTAAAGCATACAAAATAATGTCAGGACGAGGTAGAAAAAAGATATTTTGCGAAGACTGGCTACGTTTACATGTTCGCGTCTGTTCGATCGAAAACATGCGCAGTCAAACTTGTTTTTCTCACAAACTTAGGAGGACTCAGAGCGTATTTTTCCACTACGCTGACGGCTCCGTTTTTGTTTTCTTGGTCGACCTGTTTCCGTGGTGTGTTGGGTACGGAAATAGCACTTCTGCGATAAAAGGAGTCTTTTTCCTCCTCCGTTTCCTTAATGTCATTGAGCATATTTTCGAATTTCTTTATTTGTGATTGCTTTCTCTGTCGCGGGTATTCCATGTTGTTATTTGCGATGTTATTATGTCGAGGATGTTTTGTAACTGCTTGTGGCGGGCTCAATAACATCGCTGTTCTTTTAGCGACTAACTCGTCCTCGATTAAAGCTTTTATACTGCGCCTTCTCTGTGTTCGAGGACTAACTATTTCGTTGTTTCTCTGTTCCAGCAGCTCGTTTGTTTTTCTTTGTAAGTTTGGTGATGAGGAGTCCTGATGGTTTCTTGTTCCTTGTGTTGGTATGGCGTTTTTGCGTTGTGGTTTTCCTTTTGTGGGGCCGGTAACAGTTTTCGGCAGTTTTTGATCAGTATTTTCTATGGTTCCAGTAGCTGTTATCACTTCTGTTTCGTTAACGATTCTATTGTTCTTATTAAATTTTCTATTCCGTTCATTTTTTACGTATTCGTCATTGTTTTCTCCGCGTTGATTTCCGTAAGTCGGTAAATAAGTTCTGTCGTATGCAATTTGACATTGTTGTTTTTGCGGCGTCATCTGCATTCTTGGGAATGGTTGTTTTTTCACCTTGTTTTGGCTGATTTTAGTATAGATGACAGGCTGTCGAATGCTTATCTTACGTGCGGACTGTACTGTGTGTGCTTGCAAATCCACTGACTGCACTAACTCCATCTCTTCAACGGCTACTTCATCATTAATGATTTTTACAGTTGGAATTTCGCTTTCCAATGTTCGTTTTTGAACTTTCTTGTTCAACAATTTTGGTGACGTAAGCATAGCCCACACGCTCGTTTTGCGTGAAAGTATCGAAGACTTGCTACTTTTTTTATTGTTATTGTTTAAAGAACTATCGAAAAAGTCATGCGTATTTACCCGACATGTGCCTATTTCCGACGTGCTAGCTCTGCGTTTTCGGTTAGTAGACGCACCCGAGGCTTGCGTAAAGGGAATTATTGGCGGTATCATGCTAAGTTTTCTGGGACTTGTTATTTTGCTCGAAGGTTGTTGGGATGATAATGATAGGCTGCTGGCTCTTCGTGATGACGGCGTCAAAGCGTGAAGTAGATTGGACAGCGTTAATTTTCGCTTCTTTTGCGGTTGTTGGACAAGCTCAACTTCCTCCTCTGCTTCTTCGTCGTCTTCGAAGTGATAAAGATGTCTAAATTTTTCAAAGTTATTAAGGTGCTGTTCGAACATGTCGCTAAACGCATTGTGGCGACTCTCGAAACGTTCTTGTTGCGTGCTGTCGTAATAAGAGCTTTCGGTAGCTGTTGAAATGCAACTCGAAGGGTTGGCAGCACGTGCTCGGTTTTTTAAGGTGTACATTTGTATTTTTTTGCACGTGAAAATAGAGAGTAGTATCTGTTTGTAGGCTTTTCGAAATGCTTTATTAAACCCACCATATATCCAGCAATTGACCATGGAATTGACGTATGGTAAAATGTTAAACACAAACGTCAACACCAGTGGTGGATGCTTGTCTCGTGGCGCGAAATCGTTTACTAACCAAATGATTTGATTGGGCAAAGCAAATATGAGAAAAACAACAACAATTACTGTGAACATCTTTAACATCCGTACAGTTTGTCGGTGACGTACGTACGCCGTGTGACTGATGTACGTCGGCTTACGAAGGTGTTTTATTTTTTGACGAATGATGTCCACAGTGTCAATTCTTTTAAAAGTACCTACAAAGGAGCGCCTTTCTTGCCTGCTCTTTTCTAGGTTGTTATTGTTGACGTTATATTTTAGGTCCGGCGGTGGAGAGTTAACCGGTAAGGAGCAACGTTTGGTTCCAAAAGGTTTAGAAGATATTGGTGAACCAATAACTGGTTCTGAACCTCGTCGATCAACTGTAATGTCTCCATTAGTGAGGTCGTGTCCGTCTTCGTTCTCTCTCTCTTCACTAGCAATCGAGACTAAACTTTGTCTTGCCTCCTCATCAAATGTAACTGCAGTTTTTTTCATTGTCTGACCAATGTCGTTTTTTTTTATCCCTTCTTCCACCTCCCAATTCATTTTCTTTTCGTATTCCTCGCTCAATTTGATCATTTTTTTATTTTGTTGTTTGATCTTCCACCAGGCTGTGGAGTAGAGCACAGTCATGATAGGTAGTGGTAGCCCATACTGCAGAAGGAACAAAGCGATCGTGTACGACTTCTGATGGGGTGTTCCTATCCAGTCCTCGTAGCAGTAGTAAACTCCCTTGTAAAGCTCGTAGGTTAGATGGTGGGAGTAGGGTGCGGCTGAGCAAAGAGCTGTTATATGGACAAATAACAACATTAAGCACACCCTCATTTTTGTCAGTACTATTCTGCTTCCTGATATTGCTAGATATCTTTCTATGGCGATACAAACAAGAGTAAAGGCACTAGTGTTGCTACTATACGTGGCTAATGGTTGTAACGCTTTGCATCCGGTTTCGTAAAACGGGTATGAATTCGAGTTTCGTCTTATCAACATGAACGGTATACTGAACAGTGCTGTGAGTACGTCACAGCATGCTAAGTTTAATATCAAGTAGTTGGGTACGTTACGTAGGTGACGGAATTTAATAATGGCGGAAATAAGCAAAATGTTGCCGCACAATGAAATGATTAAAATGATGCTCAAAATGATAATTTCGGCTAGCTTAAGCTGTTCGGGGAAACCTTCAACTGGTTCATCGGCAGTGCCAGGCGATGTGCAATTTTCTGAGCAGTTCGGTGCCGTAAAATTTGGTGACAATGTCGACGTGATAGTCAAACTCATATCCAGTTTGTCATAATTTTATTGCCTACAAAAATAAAACACGAAAAAATAAAAACACATGCAAATTTTCTACAGTCACCTTTCATAAGCACAAGTATAACCTAGCCCGAGTAGATGGGTATCCTTCCCTTACTATGAAACAGGTACCTGAAAAAAAAAACTTTAAACCTGAAATATTTAGTTAGTAATTTACAACGAAAGGAAGAACCTTCCAGAAGGTAATTTGTTGATCACTAATTAAAGAATCAATCATTGCTTCAGAAGATTGTTTTTATGAAGACTACACAACTGTTTACCAGTGCTTAACACACATCACTTCATAACCCATGCCTTTTTAGCATGTGGCATTAGGCACCTGTGATAATCTTCACTTTCTTGTTTTTCAATTGTAAACGAAGCTATTTTTTTCCAACTTTAATTGTTGGTTAATATCAGTATTCAATTCCATTTAAAAACTAAATTTACACAAAATCACAAGTGAATTCAAAAAACTAACCAGTTTTCATTTATTATTAAAAGGTAGTGTGACCACAACTTAATAGTTTGTTTGACAAAACAACTGTGCAAAATTTATGTAAACTGACCGCTGTTCTTTATTGTGTTCACACACATTGTTTTTTCCGTTACTTTGGTCAGTAAATTATTGATGTGCATTGCAAATATAGATGATGTGTTTGTGAAGCTGATTTATGGAAGTGTTAAGCCTGGAAAATATGCTTGGTTAAATGCCAATAATTTCCTCTAGTTTATAGCTAATCTTTTTAGTATAAAAGACTACACGGTTGTAACGTAAAACAGGGTTCTTGTTTGCGCTGAGTTTACTGCGAAACGTAACAAATGCAATAAAGTTTGTGTCCTGCTTACTGAGCAGGGAACGTAACACGGTTGGTCGAGTATGCGAAAGTATATCGTGTTTTTAGTATTTTAGTCATATTTCCATACTGTTTATAAAAAATCTGTCGCGCATTCAAAATAAACGAGAAAAAATTAACTCTTAAACGAATATCTACTAAGAACACCTTGACAAGCATTTTAAAACTCAAAGCTATATGAACTTAGCAATTTTAAATTGTAATACTTACAGTACCTTAAGTAATTCTTTATGTTGAAGTGACACGACGCTCAACTGTATGGACTAAAAAATTATAATAAAGTAAAGCATTTGATATTTTTATAAAACGTAACTCACATTTGTGTGTGTATGAGTCTCTTCTAATTGTTTTACTATTTAAAAGTTAATATGTGAAAGAAAAACTATTTAATAAAAAAGAACTATTTATTACGATAATCCTACTGGATATACATAAGTCAGTTTAGTTTAAAAGATTTCCTGAGCCGATCGCTGTGCGGGATATATAGTTTGTAATTTACAGCTAAGACTTCTTATGAATTAATAAACAATACCATGCAATTGGTCTGAAAGCTTATCGTGTTCTTGTTGTTTGTATGATGTAAAGTTTATTGCAATATTCCTTCGGTTTTTAACTATTCTGCGATAATGATGTCAGCCGTTATGCAAGGCAAGAGAAGCATATTACTATGGACGTTCCCAACAGTTTTCCGGTTCTGTAAGACAATACGCGCTACTGTTAAACGTTACGCGCTACTGTGAAACGTCACGCGCTACTGTGAAACGTAACGCGCAACTGTGAAACGTTACGCGCTACTGTGAAACGTTGCTCGCTACTGTGAAACGTTGCGCGTTACTGTAAAACGTTGCTCGCTACTGTAAAACATTACGCGCTACTGTGAAACGTTACCCGTTACTGTAAAACGTTGCGCGCTACTGTAAAATGTTAGCGCTACTGTGAAACGTTACGCTCCGATAGCATTCGTAGGAAAGTCTAAGCGCATCCGTGGTAACAATTTAAAACATTTTTTAATTTTAATGTTATGCATCATCCCCTTGCTAGTACCCCTGCGCCCGCCATCAGGTGATTTTTCCCTGACAACTGCAAATTATTGCCGTCCTGTTACTTTTTTGCCATGGCAACTCCCAAATATTAACAGAAACGATGTTAACTTTTTTCCTTAGAAAATAATAAATGTACCGTTTGCTCTAATTACAGAATTACATCTTAACGTTGGGTTTTTCTAAGATATGGCCACGTTTTTTTTTTTTTAATTTTTTTTTTTTTTTTTTAATTAATTTATTTATAGTTGACAAATTTACAAGAAAATGTAGCTCTGAGGCTAATTAAAGTCAACTTTAAAAACATTAAAAACAATAAATAACTGAATATAAAAAATCTATAAGGAATACCGTATATACCATTTTTTTTTTAAGTATTTTAAATAATATAAATAATATGTCAAAAATATGTCAAGGCTATGTAGTGGTGGTTCCAGGAACTCAGTCAAATTTCCCAGCCAGGGGTCGAGAGAAAATAATATACAACCAGATAATAAGGCTAGAATATTCTCATATGATACCACCCCACCTAAACCGTCGCACCGCAAGACATGTTTAACTGAGTTCCCGCTCCACAACTGGCAAAGGAAGACAACGGGGAAACTAAAGAAAACCTAATTCAGGTATAAAAGTTTTGCATATTCTGCAAGGACAATGGTTTGGAATCCAGTTTCTTATTTTGTTTCTAAACTCAATTAAAGTACCAGCGTTCCGATACTCGTTAGGCAAAGAGTTCCAAAGCTTTAACCCAACATTAGACAGTGTTTCGATCCCATATCTCACTGAAAATATTTTGTTACTCTTAAGTTTGTCCTTCCTCAAATTATACACTGGTTCAGGAAAAATAAAAATTTCATTCAACATTTCTGGACCTGTTTTTGTTTTAGCTTTATACAGCTCAGTAACAAGGATGCGTAAGTTCGTTTGGTGAATTGTAACGCTCCCATTTTTTGATAAAAGCTCTTCAAATGAGGATTGATAGTCTTGATAGATAATTCTTAGTGCTCTTTCATGTATATGGTTTATCCTATTGTTTAATTTACGACTGTGAAACATCCATACTAATGGACAGTACGAAAAATGACTAGTGACAAAAGCATTAATAATCAGCTTTCGCTGGTCTAATGTCATGAAGGAAGATAACCTTGCAAGCGCACTAACTTTCTGGCCTGCCTTGTTACAGAGCTGATTAACATGTTCCTCGAAAGAAAGTTTGTGGTCTATGGTTATACCAAGCAGTTTCTCAGTTTGAGAATTGTTTAGAAGTTCATCACAAACTTTTAATCGTACATCAGTTTTGTTAGTAAAAAAATGTGATTTTTCTGGGTTGGCTTTCATACCGTTATTTTCAAACCAAGTAAATATTATAATTGCTGCATATTCAATCTTTTCAATAACTTCGTTGATATTCTTTCCTATTGAAAATGGGGTTGTATCATCAGCATAGTTGACAATGTCCATATATGGGACAAAAAGGAAAAGGTCGCATAAAAATATATTGAAAAGCAAAGGACCCAAAATTGATCCTTGCGGTACGCCGTATTTTATTTTTTTCCATGTACTATAATTGTTATTTATACGCACTCGCTGTTTCCTGTCAATTAGGTACGATTTTATAAACAGCAAAGAGTTCATATCAAAGCCATATGCATGAAGTTTTGCTAGTAATAGCTCGTGTGGTATGCAGTCAAATGCCTTAGACAAATCAGTTAAAAGCGCTCCAAATGTGCCACCTTTGTCAAGACTGTTTTTCCATTTTTCAATCATACTTATGAGGCATTGTTGTGAACTGTGCCCCTTGCGAAAACCAAATTGAAGTTTCGAAAATAATGGCTCGAAGAAGGTGTATATTTGGTCATACATGCATCTTTCATAGATTTTTGAGATGTTCGATAGGACGCTTACAGGTCTATAGTTCGCCTTTTCAGTGCGCAGTCCTTTTTTGTGTGTAGGAGTAATATCTGCGTTTTTCAAAGATGGTGGAAATTCAGAACTTTTTAACGATTGATTAAAATTTTCAGTAATGAATTGGCTAAAAATATCAATGTTTTCTTTGATGATGTTAGTAGGAATATCATCTTTTTGCTGCGCCTTTTTTGGATCAAGTTTTGGATCTTTTTCTCTATGTATTTGCTCAAAACTAACTTTTTTAAGCGTAGTCCCAGTGTAGTGACTGGTAGCTAAGTTGTGATGATTATGTTTTCTACTACCCTGCAGTTAATTAGTTGTAATTTTGAGATAATCGATTTTAAATGGATAAGACCATATCGCTATCTGATCGCAACCATATGTCCGTTCAGAAAAAGAAGCGTGCTGAGTTTTTGTTTGCACTCCCTCGTAGATTAAGTACAACTATTTAATTTTTAATTTTGTTGTAAACGCTAAGATAAAGTCGTATTGTGTAAGTTGTATCAACATGATTTTCAGTGTTCATGTAGCATCTGTGCTGGAGAGTATCAGATGAAAGTATTACAGGTATTCATTGCAAATAGCCTATTTCCTAACTGTCGTAGTGAGGATGTTGAAAAGAATAATTGGCTTGCTTTTATGAATGAAATCTTCTTTGCATTCCCGCCACATGGTGTCTTTGAGATGTTAAAATGTTCTTATTTATTACGTTAGTCATCCGGCGTGTATTGTTTTGTAGGGAACGAGCCAGAATTCTGCCATATAAAGTTTTCCGTGACTTCTTATTGTTGTTTGGTAATGTTTTTCCGTGCTTGCTTGGTTTCGGGTCATTCGAAATGAATGACTTTCTCACAAAAGGAAACACAACAGTCTAGGAGTATAAGCGTAACTTCCAGCTAGAGAAAACACATGGAAATGTGTTAGGGTTTTTTCACGTAAAAAACTGTGGTTTATCTCACCTATGAGTTGTTGGATTTTATCATTTGATCGTAATTGTATAATTTGGAGAAGAAAAACTGTTACTATAAAACTTGGTATAGTAACCAACCAAATGAAAGGAATGATTTGGCATTACCAAAATTAATGATGATGTCATCATCTTTTAAAAAAAAGATTATGAAATTTTAAATTTAATATAGAAATGATTCGTGTTGAACAGATCTTCTAGAATTGTTTTGTATTTAACAGATCCTTCACAACCTCCATATAGAATTGTTCTGTATTTAACAGATCCTCCACAACCTCCATATAGAATTGTTCTGTATTTAACAGATCCTCCACAACCTTCATATATAATTGTTCTGTGTTTAGCAGATCCTCCACAACCTCCATATAGAATTGTTCTGTATTTAACAGATCCTCCACAAACTCCATATAGAATTGTTCTGTGTTTAGCAGATCCTCCACAACCTCCATATAGAATTGTTCTGTATTTAACAGATCCTCCACAACCTCCATATAGAATTGTTCTGTGTTTAACAGATCCTCCACAACCTCCATATATAATTGTTCTGTATTTAACAGATCCTCCACAAACTCCATATAGAATTGTTCTGTGTTTAGCAGATCCTCCACAACCTCCATATAGAATTGTTCTGTATTTAACAGATCCTCCACAACCTCCATATATAATTGTTCTGTATTTAACAGATCCTCCACAACCTCCATATAGAATTGTTCTGTATTTAACAGATCCTCCACAACCTTCATATATAATTGTTCTGTGTTTAGCAGATCCTCCACAACCTCCATATATAATTGTTCTGTGTTTAGCAGATCCTCCACAACCTTCATGCCTAACTGAGTATTGCTTGCGAGATTAGAAAAACATCCATAAGATAAGAATACTATTTTAGATGAACCTTACAGCTGTCGTAAAAATGTTTGAAATGAAGTAAATAAATAAAAAATTGTGTCTTATTTGTTGAACATTTTCAATATGTTCCTTTTTTGCGAAATATATATTCGATGATGGTCCTACAACTTGCCAATTTAGTCTTCCGCGCCCTTCCAATAGGCGCCTACCGTTAAAATCAATTTCAAGGAACTATTATTAACATCAGAGGTATAAATTTTAGGGAAAATTACATTTTGCGATTTGGCGGAAATGTTTATATTATTGAGACTGCTATTCGCAAACTTCAATTGTCGCGAAATTCCATAACTTTTGCAATTCGCGAAATTAGTATTCTCGCGAAATGGAATATTTTTTATCATATTTTTTACAAGATTTTAAACTTAAAAGAAAACGGGGTTGGGCTCAAAAATACAACGATAACTCGTTTTAAAACTTTCTAGGCTGCTTTAATAAATATTTCAATTCAAATACAGCACATGCTTTAATTAACGCCTTTCCTTATTAACGCCCATCTGAAATCCTTGAAAATTTAATAAACGCCCACTTTCTAGTAATTGCCACTAGACTTAATCCCTATTTAATAGCAATAAGAAGGCCATAATTAGAATTTCAAGTAAATCATGAGAAACCAGGTTGTTTTTTCGAGATATGAAATTAAAATTACAAACAGTTTCAAGGACAATCTACCCTGCTTAATTGGGAGAAATCTCTTGCAAGTTAAAACACGTCTGTTATCAGACAGCGATTCCCGCGAAGATCCGTTTTTACCAAGTGACTCTGATGTTAAAGATAAAATTAGATCGCGAAATCTAAATGAAATGGCGAATATTAATTCCCTTAAAGCATTTTTTTATTATGACGAAGTAGTGTTAATGGCACATCTTTTATTTTACATAATTTTTATATATTTATTATGTATATTACATTCCTCTTTTTAGCTTCGAGAAGTTCAAGAAGATGCAATCAAGTATATCACCAACATTACAGAAGTGCTAGAGTTGATACCACGTGAGATGATTTTAATATTCAAAACAAACGATCTTCTGCGTGGACTTGACGGAAGGTTAAAAACAAAAGCCACATCGGGTTCCTTCGTAACTATGGCGCAATGTTGTTTGCGTGCTGTTTATAGCAACGATATGGCTAGCACCGTTTCCATAGTTACAAAATGGCGACTAAGTTGCGCATATGCAATTAATAATTTACGATTATTGGCGTATCGGTTTTCCCTGTCGCCCTTTGGTCAAGTTTTAGTCACTATTTTGGATCAATTTAAAAGAAGTATAGACAAAGTAACGAATCACGTGTTTGTCACGTGACTAATCAATTCATTTTTGAATTTATAGTTTTTTTAAATAAGAATAGAAATGTTAATCAGTTTATAAATAAATAAAAAAATATGGAAATTTTCATATTGCTGAGATTTTTCCCTAGAAAAATTACTAGAGTACCGAAGCCGAGGAGTGTCAAATCTTATTTATTTTAGGAATCGACATTTATTTTAAGAAACAATTTCAAAATTCTGAATATGATTTCATATTTTGGAGTCAAATCTAATTTATTTTTAAAATCGCAATTTATTTTAAGAAATTTTTTCAAAGTTCTAAAACTGCTTTCCACATTTCAGAATCGGGTTTTGGAATCTGAATTAAGCTCTTAAATTCACTTACAGAATCGCGTTTTACAAAATCTAGCTTTTGGTCCGTAAATCTGTGTAAAATATAAATATGGACGGACAAGTACCGTGGTTCTTCTGGGATTGAATTTCCAGCCATAGAAAATAAGTTCTGTGTCCGCTGTGAAAAGAAAAGAAATTTAAGCAAAGAAGTTATACAACTTTCAACTGCAAGCGTCCATCGTCCTTCCAGAAATGAGTCACTTTCCTTTTCTAACTTTGTGGACCTGAAGAAAGAGCAATATGGCAGTAAGTGGAGGAAAGAAGGGAAAATATTAAAGCGAAGGGATGACTATGTGGTGTCAGGAAACATAATGACAAGGGAATTCTACAAAAAGTTCGTGGATCAAGACTTCCAGTAAAAGCGATGCGAATTCTATTCCCACGACACGCGATCTAGTTGTGCCTGTAAAAACTTGTGATAAACAAACCAAACACATTCTGTGAGGATAACTTTCTAATATTATTTCTCCTTCACTGACAATATCCTTGAAATAGTCAATAACCCAACCGCTAAATCCCCGTTTAAAATGAAACCACCAATTCTCTTTTCTTTAATTTGATTGCGATGACCCATACTTATGCTCATCTGTATCCGGAGCATATAACATTGAATTGATGCCATTGTTCCGTTGTCTGTGCCTGCGTCTGTTCTAATAAGTTTTGGGCCAAAAACAATTTCTGCTACTAAATTTGTATCAAAATAAGCTGAAATGATGGGTTTGTTATTACTTCGACATACTTTAAGCCAAATAATGCGCGTGAGTAGCCATCCACACAGCCATGTATCGGTAACCCATACGGCTTGAGCTTATCATACCATTCGGCATGCCAAACGTCATTTGGTCCATTGAAGAAATAAGTGCGACTGTTAAACCTTCGAGATCGACCTTGCTCATTGCCTAAATCACAGAAAGAATTGATTCCGATTGTCCGTGCAAAATATAACGTTTAAAAACTAGATAAATAAAAACGCACCATTTTTGTCTTCTTCTTTTAGTAATTTTATGACCATATCTCTTGGGACTGTCATGTGATAAGTAGTACGAAGCATAGTCTACATACTTCGATATCCTTTCAAACGTGAAAGACCATGTAATTCATTTCTTATAAAACATCGGATTGCTGCTTAAGTTGTCTTTGACACCATTATGGATCGAACACTAAACTATTGATTACGATTTCAAAACCTGATTTGAAAACTCGATCACGATTTCAAAACCCGATTACAAAACCTGATTTCGAAACCCGATTTCGAAAGTGGATTCCTGAAATATAATGTCCTTCAGTAGATTTGGAAACTGGATTTCTAAAATAAATCTCGATTTTGAAAATAAATAAGGTTTGACCCTCCTCGGCTCCCATACTAGAGCCCCAGCAAAAATTATCTTTTTCAGTTATCTGAAAAATCAAACAAAGTTAAATGCGAATGACGTCATCAACCCTATGATTTCGAAAGAGGTCGGTTGGCATAGCGTTAGAAAAAGCCCTTTACATCTGTAACAAGGTTTCTTAGTTTTTCATCTTAGAACATACAAAATACGTTGATGTGGAAAACAATTGCGCAGGACAACTATGATAGGATGTGTTCGTTAACCGGGATTTGTAACTTCATACCGCTAGGTTGCAATATCGTCAAACTGGGAGTTGTATCTTAATACCGCTAGGTTGCGTTATCGTCAAATTGGGAGTTGTAACTTCATACCGCTAGGTTGCATCATCGTCAAATTGGGAGTTGTAACTTCATACCGCTAGGTTGCATCATCGTCAAATTGGGAGTTGTAACTTTATACCACTAGGTTGCATCATCGTCAAATTGGGAGTTGTAACTTTATACCACTAGGTTGCATCATCGTCAAAATCCTAAAAAAGGGAAGCATATTACTTTTTTTTACCTAGAAGATTTCTTTTGTGCAAATTGGATTGTAGATTCTGGTATACAAACGCAAAATAATTTTTGTCTTCCTCCTCTGTGTCATACATCACATGCAACGAAAGTTTTCTTTACCTCTCTGTCAAATTCAAATCGTTTTTCCTAAACTAAATCCATATGTGGAATCACATTCAAACAAATCATGTACCGCATGTATTGCCACTTCACAACCGGCTTCTTGACCTGCACACATTTGCTCGTAACCCGTCGAATTTAAAATGTCAGGTTTCACTATTAACATGACAGCTTTTCCCATAATTCTGCAGAGTACTTCTCCTACTCCAATCAGTCGTACAACAGGACATTTATCAATAGGAATTAGGCGACAGTTTATCAGTGTTTCAATGCTTTCTGGATCTTCTAAGGTCAGTGTGCATAGTTGTCTGGTCATATTTGCTACAGCATGGCATAGATCATCGGAAGCATTTCCGTAGGCTGCATTACTCGTGATTTTTCTCCAGGAATCTGCGTCCAGACCGGATGGACCATGAGAACCTTTTGTTTTCGTACCACACTTTCTGATAAGCTCTGTGTTTATACCGTCAAAAACAATGTCGTTGACGGGTTGAAAAGGACCGTGCGATATCATGGTATCATTTACAGGACTGACGTCAGGGTGTTTTTGTTTCAGATTTTTTATAACGTCGTCTGACAATGGCAGAACTCCCCCATTTGCCTCTTCATCTAACAAACGTATAGCAGAGTTTATTTTGCCTTCCAGTATTAAGTAAGCAAACCTTCTAGCTAATTCTTCCGTGTTCTTTTGCTTACTCAAGTTCCGGGGAAGTCTTTTTTGGATAGTCTTTGACTCGTCAAGTTATGCATCAATGTCTCGTTTCTTCCATAGTTCAATTCGTCGTTCTAAATGTTTTTTAATTTCTGATGCTTTACATTTGGTTGAGGTCTTCTGTAGCATGAGAGATGGGAGGACCATCGCTGCTTTTGGACAGATGTCTCGATTTGTTGATTTTGAAGACCATTCATTAAAAAGTTTGGTAAGTTCAATAATAAATGATTTACTAGCAGCCCCTTTCGGAAGATCAAACAGGTTTCGTTTCCAGTACACTAAGAGATCGTATGCTTCAGAAATTTTATTCCGGTATTTTATTTCTTCGCTAAGTTCCTCATTTTCAATGCCAGTGTTCTTTCTGTCATTTTCTGCGGCTACATTTTCGTTCTGTTGTCCTTTGCACTGTCTACTGTGTTGTTGACATCCCCGGAAGGTTTTGAAAGTTCTTTGGCATTTTGAACATGGAAAACAAAGTTCGTCGGCGTTATGTTCCATCTCTTATTGTTTATTCAACAAATACAATCATTTCATCAATTATGATTATACGCTTGTGCGTTTAATAAATGAAAGCTTTTTTTGTTAAAACGATTTGACTTTTAACTTTTGCCGTTATAAGATCACATCCGACATCTTCGGAAGCCATTGCACACTCCAAATAATTGCTGCCTAAGGTTACAAATTTCCACACATTAGGTCCAGTGCGAAATTCTGAAGGGTTATTGAAAAAAAGGAACGTCCAATTTTGTGGTATAACACTAGAGTGTTACGTTTCATCTGTTATCGCAGATTTTTTGTTATTGTCAAAGGGGATGGAGCAAAGAAACAAAGGCAGTTTTTTCGTCATTTTTCAAATATGAACAAATAGCGACAAATGTCAATGCTCGTATATCATTGCACTCGCGTAGCTAAATCAGGTGGACAACGTTTTGAAATTTTTCACATTGGAGTTGCAATGGTTTCGAAGTTCGGGAATGGTGATGATGACTTCAGCACAATTAGAACACTTTCAGATTCTGATTTTAATCAGATAGTTCTAACTCAACTCTGACCCATGTACTTACATGTGGCGTAATTAGCCGGCTTGTCGCAACATATACTGTCCAAGATTGTATTATTTAGGGTATCGAAGGTTTTTTACATCGGCACGAAACCTGAAGAAGAAAACCGAAGGAGCGAAGTTTGGGTACGAAGATAAACAAGTTGGGATTAACAAAATCAGGCCTTGCTAAGTACGGAGTTATTTGTGGGACAAAATTCGTATGTGGCTTTCGTCCTGTCGTAATGTCCTTTATCGTGTGATTTAACGTTTCGTCGTAATACGTCGTAATCGTCGCGGCGCACAGTTCTCGTCATGGGGTGTTATTATCGTCGTGGTTTTACTTTTGTCGTGATATTCTTCGTCGTCGCATTTTATTACTCACCGTGGTATGTCATAATTGTGCAAAACTTTTACAACGTGAAACTGGAAAAAGTCATTATCTTTGATATGACTTAGAATTCTACAGACATTTTCGTTGGTTAAATGTTAATTGACTAGTTGTTCATTGTATTGAGCAGAGTAGAATCAAACACCAGAGGGAAGTAAAAGTGGAAATTTTATTTATTTATTGTTCGTGGTAGCTAGCTAGCTCAAAGTAATTGTATTCTTTTATTCTGAGCATAATTACCTAAAAAATAATGATATTAGCCTAAAAAATGCGTTTACGTATTCCATTCCGGCACGGTGCTTTAAGCACACACCCAATTGTACTAGACTGGACAAATCATTTGATATTAAGGAAAGCACAAATTTTTGTTCTGTTTATTGATTTTAATAAATAAAAATTTTTGGTGCCATTTAATAATACTTTTTCTGCTATATCCAAGCTAATTTTCATTCTTGTCTTTTAAATTTTGGAGTTTTTAACATTAGCTAGCTAACTCAAACGCTCGACTCACACTTCTAGGGCTACTGTGGTGATTTCTTAAAAATAGTACACGAAATTAGTTATTATATGCAAAACAACATGAACATTTTCGCTACGAAATGAAGTGCGATGCAACGAAAACAAAGAACATACACGAATATTGTCCCACAAACAACTCAATGACTAAAATATATTTTTAACCGACACAATTTTAAAATAACGGGATACAGACAAATATTACATAATATTACATAAAGCAAAGTGCTTAATGAGCGCTTGTAAAATTACATAAAAGTCTTTTTTTGTGTATATGAAACCATGGTAACGCGAAGCAAATACGACTACGACGTATGTAGGAAGTTATTATTTTAATGGCTGCATAATTATAAGAATTTGATAACAACATTACATTGTGTAGATAAGTTATATGTCGGTATAAAGTGGGTGTCCTTCCTAACTGCATTGAACCCTTAATCTTGACGACGGCCTGGAAATACTTTAACTCACTGTCTATAACTAACGTCGGTAATTAGTCGCCATGAGTAATTTTTGATTTTCGTCATTTCTAAAAATTTAATTATGCGTGTTTGATTATTCTTGCCAAATAAAATCAGCAGAATATTTTGTGCAGGAAGTCTTTATGTTTCGCTGTATTTTCATTGCAGCTTGCTTTCAAAAGGTCTCTGAAAAAAAACTCTTAAGAAAAGTTAACCTGGCAACAAAAAATTATTTTGCAGAAGAAAATTCTGGAAGAACTCAAAGGAAACTAAACAAGGTAGGGAACACTTCACTTTTTTCCAGTCGCATGTTACGTAACTTCGACACCATTTTCTTTATTTTAACGCGGTAAATTTCGGAAAGAAAATTTTCGGTCCTGAAAGTGGCGGGAAGTGATAATTCACAAATAAAAAAAAAAACCTCCGATAAAATGGTCATCAATTTAAAAATACTTTTTATTAATTTTACCGATCTGGTTACTAGATTTTACGTATCCTTTTAGACATCAAAAAGTTAGATGAAAAACACAAAGTATATTTTTTCAGGATAGATGGAATATGATTGATTACAACGCAAAACGGATTTAACAGTGCACGCACCAGTCGTTATGAAGATGAATACTATTTGTTTGACGTCAAAGTAAACCTTTTTTAAATGTCGCGTTGCCGGCATCCGTCACCCAGAAGGAAAATAGGCCTAAAGAGCTCTTAGTCCCCAGAGCTCTTCGAGATAAAAACTACTTTCAGAGAGCTCTGGGATCGAGAATTCCGATTGATGTAAATGGTTTGTTACAAAAAACCATACATTTTTTGCTTGCCAGTATCCACTTTTAAATTTCTATTTTTAAAACAATTTCAATAAATTAAACTGTTATAAAATGTAAAAACACAACATCTGATGATACCAAGCGTGATTTTTATTTGAAAAATTTCAGCTCTTTCAAAATCAATGGAATAACCTCTTTCGTAACGATTTGATTGTCTAATACTTTAAAGTTTCCGCGAAATCCTATACAAGTTAAAGTAAGTCTCAACGCATGCGCAGTGACAACTGACTTCACCCGAACATTTCGCTGCAGGAGATAGGTGGAATCTCAAAAAATCATTACAAACATGTCGGTTGGTACAAAAAGATGGTCGAAAAAGTCTTCTTTCACCGACGTCATGTTGGCTGCAAATGGTTACAACAAGATTGTTTTAAGTATCTTTTAACGCCGAAAATGATATCATGGGATTGGTTAAATTAGTTCTGGCCATAATTCGTACACGTGAAAGAAAGATTGAAAGAATTTTGTCAGTAATTAAGATCATTTCCTTACGAGTAAAATGTGTGATTTTCCTTTTCAAAACAGTGTGCAGATGTTTGTCACATATAATGACATCCCTCTCAAAATTAAAATTATTCTAGATTTATCACAATAATAAAATTCTTCACCCTTGAAAATGATTTCCGAAATTTGCGTATTTTTATAAAAAGAGAGTGTCCTTTCGGCTCATTCGACTTGCAACTCCGTCCCCAGGGGATCTTGCCATTTGCCATTAATGCCGGCGGTAGTAAGTAAGCGTAAGCGGCTTTGATATCATGCAAAAAACCCTGGGGACGAGGATGTTTAACTCGAACTATCCTGTAAACCATTTCTTTGCTCGTTTCAAATTCTAGGCTTTCTTAGTTTTTAGGACGACCTTTTTAACTTCTTTCACCACATATATACAGGTTTTTAATAAAATTGTCCAGTGCTCGATTAATCGCCCAGTTCCCCTCCCATGTTTTAAATTTTTTTGGATTCGGGTACAAAAGAGCTAGGGACATTCAAAAAATATGTAAACAGGTAAAGAATAGAGACCATAGCAAAAAGGTACATATTCGTGCAAGGAAAAAAAATGGTTGGGGGTTAATTCACCCACATGCATTTTATTCCAAGTCTTAATTTTGTACAAAAATGCATTAAAGTGAGAAAAACTTTGGCAGTAAAATAAGTGACCTTATTTCCTCCAATTATCGCCCCCGAGACTTGTTAGATGATTTGACCTAAGGTGTGGCATTCAATACAGGGGAGGTGTTAATTGTCCGTTATTAGCACGAATAAACAAAATAATGTAAAGAATTTTTTAAAAAAACAAAACAATTTCCCAAACCGTCTGGCATCGTTATCTGACACTGCATTGTTGCTGAACAATGCCCAGAGAATGTTTGGCGCAGCAACTTAGTGGTTATAATTTTCTCACTTAGTGCGGGAGGCCGGGGTTTGTTTCCCTTGGTGACGATTCAGTATGGGTGAGTGAATCTTACCATAGCCCAGATTTAACCCAGGCCAAGGAATTTTCTGGTATAACACAAACCCTAATTGGGTCTGCGTAGCTCAAAATGAGCATTAAATACTCTAGGACTCCTTATCTAAGCCATGGCCCGTGCTGGAAATAACAGGGTGTAACTCTTGATATTTGTGAGGCTAGCTATATAAAATATGCACATCCATATATCTATGCAATGTTTAAATTGAATTGAAGTACAATTTCAAGAGAGAAAAGAATGGTAAAGAGATAGGGATATTTGTTTTCCATTGGAACATAAAAAAATGTGGAAAACGGAGCCAGTGCATTAACACATTCTTAGCAATTCTTTGTTTTTGTCTCCTGCAATGAAATTACATATAAACATTGTTACAAACAAAACACTGGCTATTGTTGTGGCTTCCCAGATTATAAACGGATTATTCCTGCCTGTCTCACAGTTTATACCGCCAGTCATAACGTCTTATTACACCATTATGAAACTGTAAACAATCTAATTGGTTTTTCCTCGTTCTGATTATTCATTACCATAACATTTGTTTTTGTGTGAATATTTTTATTTATCAATTTAATATAATTAAAAATTGTGACGTATTGTGACGTACCTAATTGCATGACGTCGTTGTTTTTGTTAGGCGGTTGTATTGTTGTTATTGTTGTTGCTGTTGTTGTTGTTATTGTTGTTATTGTTCTTGTTTTTGTTGTTATTGTTGTTGTTTTTGTTGTTATTGTTGTTATTGTTGTTGTTTTTGTTGTTATTGTTGTTGTTTTGGTCCTTGCTGTAGCTGCCTTTTGTTTCTCGTGCCCTAACCTTGAAACAAATCATTTTCTGTCAACATATTTGTGTCTTTTTACCTATCTGAACATTTTATCTGTTCACGCCAATATCATGATTCTGTTTACAAACAAATTATCTAAATCATACGGCACACCTTGGACGATGTTATTTTGACAACTATGTTGTTATTTTCTGAGCGTCTCTGTTTTGTGTTGTTTCGCCCCCAGAGTTTCTTGTTTTATTTAGATTGCAGAGCTGATTAATCTCTGAGATATGAAGATCTTCCTGTTTACAATCAGATAAAAAAAGTTAGTGTCCATAGCAACAAATGATATTTCATGGCATCAGCAGGCCTGCACGTAGTTAGATGTGAATATTATCTTGTTTTTAAATTTTGCTGCTGCGACCGTGCAGTCATGTGATAATGTGCACAGAGAAATCACATCTCTATTCTATCAATATAATCAGAAAGATATCATTCTTGGAAAAATGATAGCTACCAATGAAGTTTGCTTCTCACTGTTAACAGTGTCCACTTCGCAAGACAATTAGTACTGAAGAAGGTGGCACCCCGAATATTCTAGAAGGCTACTAGAGTTGCAATTTCTACTCTGCACGTCCACTTTTTACAAAAACACTGCTTGAAACATTGAGGCCTAAGAATGTTGCTAATACATTCTTGGATTGCAGCTAAGTAATAAAATGTGTGATTGTTTTCCTTTTCGTGTGAAGAAGATACAAACTGTCCTCAGAACGAGCATTTATGGTTTTTTACTTTATTTCTGTCATGATTTTTTTTATATAAACAGAACGAAACACCGTTAGAATGTGAAAAAGCTCCTATAATTTACGATATTTTTTACGAGAAGTCGATCAGTTTTTCCGTCTTTGGCAGTTTGCATGCTGCATTGCAACCTTTCTTATAAAATTAGAACTAGGCTGGTCATTATTAAGAATTATATTCTTATACAGTACATTCTTATAAAATAAACGACGTGTATGGAAAGGCGTAGCAAGATTTCAACACTTTTTTTGCCAACGTTGTTTGTTTTTATCGCCTTGTCTTATTGCGGCATTGTTTTTGATAAATTACATAATCAAAACTCAACGTTATGTTGTCTAAAATGGTACCTTAATCGTAGGTCCCATGTTGAAATTAGTTTAGTTGCTAATTTTACTCAACAATATTTGGTATTGTTTGATTGAGCGATACTTGCAGATAATGAAAAGTTTCTATGTCAATCTTGATGATCTATCAATTCCCGAGTGCCAATATTTTGAATTATAATATATTCATGCTAAAAATTTGTTGTTGTTGACAAATTTGTCGTCAATGTTGTTGTTGTTTTTTATGTTGTTGTCGTGGTTGTATATTTTTTCGCCATGACAACAAAGCCCGTTTTTTAAAGATGGTAGACAATTGTTACTGGGAGAGGAAATTTCTAACATATCACAATTTTGTTTTTCTTTTTTGTTTTTGTAAAAAAAAGTATTTATTTCTAAAATGACGCCTCTTCATATGAATAATTAATTAAAAATCTGTCTACGGTTGAATCCGCCCTGCATTGATTAAAGAAATTAAAAAGCTTTGTAATTGTTACGAAATTTTAATTGCCATATTTGTTATATATATCGCAATGAGAATTTTGAAATCACATTAGCAAAGTTGAACTTGCACAAGACAAAGAGAAATATATGAATGTACATTGACAAATTACTGCAGTGGGATTTTGATCTTAGTATATTCGTGCTATAAATAAATTAGATTTTTTTATAAATCAAAACATTTCGAAACTTTTTTCAGTCACTGCGAAGACGCAAGCAGAGAAGTCGAAGTTTCATTCTAATCATTCACCATGGTTTGTATGGAAGAAATCAAATCATTTGGTTCACTTGATAGAAGTGAAATGATAGCTAACTGGTTAAACAATTTACCGCGCGTTGCAGGAGAAGGTTGTGAGAAATGGGATTCAAACAATTTTTTTATGTCCAGTGATGACGAAGATAACGAAGATTCTATGACAAATCCCAGTTATTCCGAATCAGAATGTTCAGATCCGAGTTGTGAAGTTTGTGTATATAACCAGACATGCGCAGAGAGCGTTGGCAATGATGATGTTTTTCAAGCTGCAAATACTATAAATAATGAACTAAATTTAGATGTTGACTTTCGTCAAAGACTCATAAGCAATGTCAGCGTTCGCATCATGGGCTGCCATGTTGAAAAAGTACAATGGGACAAACGAGACTCCGATTTGCTTCTAAAAATTAACGAAAGTTTATTTCCAGTACATCGTGAAGTATTATCAAATCATTCTCAAGTCTTACAATACATGGTATTAAAAAATGATGAACTCATATTACAGCTGCACGAAAATATAACTCACATGAAAACTATTCTCGATTATTTATATGGATTCAAACTTGAACTAAATGATTCGAACGTCAATCAAATATTAACACTGAGTAGAAGGTTTGGCATAAATGCCGTGACCGAAAAATGTAAACAATATTCGAATGCTTTAAAAAAGACTGAGCTGATGAAAAAATCGCCCTGGAATAAACTAACAGCTTTATTGCAAATCATGTAAAAAGTTTATATATTTAAAAATAAAAATGAAAAATTAACAAAAAAAGGCTTGTTTTTATATACTAAATATGAATGGTTCGACAGTGAAATTATCTCCTGTTATACCTTGGAGGCCTTTAAGCTTATTTACTCCGTGACAGTATTAAGGGTCTATAAATTATTCTGCAATTAACGAGTTGGCCGAACCGTTAGATTCGATCTGTCAGGAAAAGATTTGTAAATTTTTAACTTTTTTCAAGACATGCTTAAACATAGCTAATCAAAATATTAATCATCGAAAAACAACTTTAAGTATAGAAGTTTGAAAGAGTGATGTCATCGATTTACACGAACTTATTCTGCTCATTATGGGTTTTTTATTTACATATTTTTCATCGCTATCACCGTCATAAGTAACCTCAAGTAGAAACAGTTTCATTTCATTACTCATGATTGAATTGCCTAATGGGTTTCCTTTGTATGGTGTCTTTTGTGAAGAAGAAAACAACCGGATATCCTCTTCAAAATAATTTTCCATAGGACGGAATATTGGTTCTCCTGCTGGAACATAATTTTTGTTTCTGTCCATTGATCTTGACTTTTTTTACAGGGAAGGGAAAACTTACAGAGTTACAAGTTTTCCATTCCGTTTGAAAAAAAAATTATTACATAATTTGCAGTGATATTCTTGAAAGAAACTACAAAGATATATACAAGCTGAAAGTCTATTAAAAATGGCTATTCCACAATTTAACATAAAATATAG
Source organism: Hydractinia symbiolongicarpus (assembly GCF_029227915.1). NCBI lineage: Eukaryota > Metazoa > Cnidaria > Hydrozoa > Anthoathecata > Hydractiniidae > Hydractinia > Hydractinia symbiolongicarpus. The sequence goes on from NC_079883.1 coordinate 25,582,844, forward strand.
CAAGTTTTTTGTAATTCGAGTCTCGTAGGAGAAAATTCACATTGGATACAAACCTTTTTGTGGTAAACTGCGGAATTACTTGGTCGATACACAAAAAGGACCAAATTATAAAACATGTTTATTTAATTCGTTCACATGGTTCATAGTAAAATTATAAAGAAATTCGAGAATTTTTGCCATAAACAAGAGAATATAATAAAAATATTTTTCTGAAGGGAGGAACTTCTGTTTAAATTACTTTATTTGAAGAAAAATTCCGCGGGAAGAAAATTTCATAAATTTTGCGATTTTGCGATTTTGCCTAACATTAAATTTTATGCGAAAATAGTTTTCCCCTTATTCGCGAAATTAATAGTTTTTTCCATTACTTGCGAAATTTGATTGCCGCAAAAAAACTTTTCTAACTAATTGTTGAATTTTAATGCATAATTTTTATTGATTTGCGAAATTAAATATTCGCGAACATCTCTTCCCTAGAATTTTTTTTCATGTAAGTATGTTTGCATTATGTTAAATAAGTTTTCGAGAGAGATCTAATTACGAAAATATAAGTAAGTAAATTTCACGATGACTATATAGATTTGTTTAATAGTGAAAATATTCGAATTAGGAGATTCAATTAGCGAAAGTCAACTGTATACCTCCAAGGCAATTTTAACTTAGTATATATATAGTTCATAATAAATCCAAAACATCTCATAATTACTTCGCTAATTTTGTATTTCAGCAGAAGTCAATAATCTCTTAATAAGGATGAAAATAATAATTTATTCTCTAATATATTAATAGATGACTTTAACCAAGATTTTGACATTTTTAAAACATCGTATGGACCTGACCTTGTCTGTTGTGGTCACACTTGTTTTTGTGAGTTTAGAAACAGACTTGCCACAATTTAATTAAAAAACGAATACCGCGATGCATATATTTGTCGAGGTATACAAATTGTGGTTAAACCTTCTCATAAAACTCCTTTAACAATAACAAGGAGAAATTGTGACAAGTGTCACACTTACATATTATTAGTAATACTAAGCCCACAAAGAGCTTTTCAAGAGAAGTTTTAACAGAAATGCGACTTGAAGAAATAAATAAAAGACACATCAACTTGTCATAGTAGAATAACGAGCTACCATCTTAAGATTAATTGGCCAGTTAACAAATGACGTATCGAGTAATTGTCTGTTTCCTCAAGGTAAACCACAAGTCTCATTAAAAACCTATCTGAAGTTAAAAATCTGAAATACGACGAAGCTAATGTTACTTATATTGTTCATTATGCGGTAGGGATGAGGAAACATTTTTTCAAAATGTAAACAAAACGTTTTCTCATTCAAACAACTTTAAAAAACAATGTAGAATAGTTTTCACGCGAGTTATATTAGGGTTAATGAGAACCAAGCTTCTTTTAATAGATTTTATATTCCTATTATTTCTAAATAAGGTAAATAAGCAAATTTTGCATCCTTTTAAGTAATGCTTAAATCTTAACTGCTTTCGCTGGTTTTAAAAAAGAATTTTATGTATCTCACAAAAGAATTTGATACAAATGTCCACAAATATATCAGAACATTGGCAGTAATCTTCTTTCCTACTACATGCTAACACAGGACGGTTTCTTGTTAAAAATGCACGAAATAGTAATGTTCGATGTATGTACGGAAAAAACCCCGATCCCCGGAGTATGCAAGACAGTCGAACCGAAGGATCCTTATATGGGCTATCGACTAGTGAGTTTTAATAACCTGGTTTCAAACACAACCCAAATAATAGATCTCCTTCCTAGGTCATTATGATTTGAATAATAATTGAACGTGAAGCAGTTAATTTGTTTTAGCTAAAGGAAATCCTTTAGTATCGTAATTTCTACCTCCATGGCATCAAAAAAGCTGGGTCGTTCCAGAAAACAAAACTCCTGTTTCTTATTAAGGCATGAAATAACAATTTCCGATATTTGATTGATCACGAAACGTTTCACCTAATTTTTAGTTTGGACTTTAACTGCAAATTTCAATGTGAAACAAATTCCACTTCCCTACTTTTAATTTCTTGCATATGTATTGATTATTATTTTTGGAAGGAAAAGAAAATTATAGAGGCACAAAACAACGACAATGAAAGTATGAGGATTTAGGGAAAAATCCTTAAAAAAGACATAACTTTGAAAAACGACACTTATCCTGATATATCCAGATATCATGACCTATATCTTGTTTGCACTTATTTCAATAAGAGTTGATGAGTTTTGAGAGTGCAAACTTTCGCGTTTTTTAATTTGTGAAATGAGATACCAGTTACTTAAAGGTCATTTCCTCGAATTCATAAAAAATTATGCCAGCGAAATTCATACTTTGGAGATTGTCAAGTCCCATATACTAGTTCACGGGCTGGAATGTAGTGATTTCTTTTTCTCCCCTTAACTAAATTTTTTTACAATTTTGAGGCTTACTCTTCCAAAGGGGATAAAATTTGCATATCAGGGGTACGAGATTAGAATTTTTCACCTTGTCGGATTTTCACCACTTTCTGCGTTGATTTCATTTGGAGAAGAATGGGCGTGCACTCACTTTTGTGTAAAAAGCAGGACTCTTATATGGTAAAATTGCTATTAATGAAGATTAAAGATTTCACTAATTTCAGGCGAATATTTCTTTTTTAGTTGGATTTTTGTCTGTTGTTTATGTTTTCTACCTACAGAAGTGCTTGCGCATGTGCAAAAAAAACCGCCAATTTTTTAACTTTTGTAAACATTAGCAAGTACACAAATGCTTGTTGTAGTTTTTAAAAATCTTTTTAAAAATAAAACGCATAACATTTCTATCAAAGAAAATGTTAATTGAGATAATAGAGCATTACCCTAATGTGATGGCAAACCTCATTTTTGCAGCCTCATTAAGAAATAAATACTTCGTCTGCACAAATATGTTTAGACAAAAATTTAGCAACTTCGTTCGCAAGCCACATAACACAATTCAAAGCTTAATGCTACAATTTGACACAGGATCTGGAATTTAATTTATACCTCAATTAAAATTTCTTTCTTCGTTTTCTTCCCTTTTTTACGTTAGCATATATGTGGTCAATTTACTTGCCAAATGTACTGTGTATTGCTATGCAGCTAGCCTACAAAATTGCGGCATATGCGTCAAACATTTCCGAATTAATGAGATGTTGTTTTAAATAATTAAGCACAATTGACTGTTAGACACCTTTTAGCTGTTTTATAAGCAACACAAAATGTTGCTTCTTGTTACCAGTGCACTACGAGAATCAAACTTTAGGTCAAATGGCGTATTTCCTAGAGAGTTTAACCCTACCAATAGACTACGTGGTAATATAAGTTGTATTTGCTGTTATGAGTCGTCTTACTTGTTCTCTCGGCTGTGTTATATTTAAATTGTTTTTTACTTCTCAACTATGTCAAAAGTAATCGTAAGCTGGTGGAAAAACCAACAAAATTTTCCTATCATTACTCGCATCTACCATTTTGGATTACAGACAAAGGTGTGACCCGACGTTAAAAGCCAGGTTAAACGCGATTAATAGCCATAACTGTGTCACACATCTAGGTGGAACGCTTTAGTATAGGTATACGTATAGGTATGTCGTAAATCGAGTAAAGCCAACACAAAATTATAGTGTTTGGGATGTAATATATTTTTTGCAAAAATAACTTTCCTGGAAGTTTAGCACAAATCAAAACACAGTTTACAACCTGTTGCTACCCTGTCGTAGCAAAAACAGTCAGTCAACATTTTTATTTTGCCTAATAAGTTTTCGTGAAAGTACAAAAATTAATCGTGACACCGAGCTGAGTGGTTAGTTTAAGCCATGTGTCACACATCCGTATAGGCATAATACTATTTTTCAAACAAATTTTCATTGCAACTACGGTTTAAATAAAAACAAACATAGAACAGCCCGTTCTTACAACGTCCAACTACAGTGAAACCTCTCTATCTCGAACTCGCAAGGGACCAAAATTTTGTTCGAGATAGAGAAACTTCGAGATAAAGAAAGGAAAATACCTTAGGCGGACCACAAAAGGACCGAGACTTTAGTTCCAGATAGAGAGAAGTTCGAGATAGAGAGTAGTCGAGATAGAGAGATTCCACTGTATAACAATCACTGAGCAACTTTATTTTGTGAAATAAGCTTTCGTGAAAATCGCATAATTCATTGTCAGCTTAAACAAAAACACATCCTAAAGGCTGTTGTTAAATCAAAATAATTTTGGTTAAAAAACCCTGGCTAAATATATCACGGGTTAATTGACACTGTTAAACTTTAGGCTGAAAGTTTATAGTACAGTAAAAGGTGTAACAGCACTTAAGATAAAAAATATTAAAAACTTTGTTGCAGCCAACTGTACCTGGCTAACTTTCACTGTTTAGATAACAAGTAGGTAGCCACAACCTTAGTTGCAGCTTAGTAAAAATCAGACCGTTGAAACAAAATAATAATGGATGGGATGATAGCTAGGATAAAAAGGACTTTTAAAGTGAATAAGAGTAGCCTAATAAACAAGGCTAGCTAGCTGCTGAGATGATTTTCGGATCCTCTCTCAAAATCTACGTTTGCTGCCAAAATCTCAAATTGGTTTGTTTAAGATTTACTGGTGTATTACTGTGAAATACTAAGTCTAAAGTAAAAGACCGGGATACAAGTTCTATGACCTTCGCTGTGAAGACTTTGTATTTAAATTTTAGTAATGGTTTTGTTTTCTGTCAGAATCAAGAATAACAAAAAGTTCTGAATAGATCTCCATATTTATAATACACGTATTATACTTGTCAAGCGCAATATTCGGAATAATTACCAAACATTCGGAAAAAATGGGGGGGGGGGGGGATCGTATGCAAAAGAGCCAGTTCCTAGTCACCGTCCTGCTTTAGAAAAAAGGGATTCATTTCTTGGGATTCATTTTCAATCGAGTGCTTTTCTATTCTCTTACTTGCCACAATTAAAATTTATGGCTGCCATTTTGTTAATATTTGATTAAAAAACAAACTTTTTATTTCATTTTATATCTATTTTAACTGTTGTTTCATCACCAAACAAAATAGTTTACGTGTAAGAAAAAAAACGCTAAACTTTAATAAAACTTTTCTTATGACAAACAATTGACCATCAAGCTGCAAAGACACTAAATTATTCTCCAAATCACCACACAAAAAGTAGAAACAAAAGATAACATATTAAGTTTTTAGGTGTGTTTGCTGTATCTAGATGCGCCTAAGGTGAAGTTATTAATTCCACCGGATCTACCATTACCAACGATGATGACTTGAACAGGTCCCATATCCTTCGCTTGCGTCATATCGACATGTACAAAGTTGACCGCCGCACCAGACACGTCATAAAACTTTGTGCTTTCCGTCGTGCATGGCCGCACACTACCTGGGCATGCGTATGTTCCGAAACCCGATAATTCATTATTTGCAAAAACGGATATTTCCACGTAACCTGGTAACTAGAATAAAGAGTGTATATGTCATTTAAATCGCAAACAAAACGCTACAGGCAATTCAAATTTTGCTAGCATAAAGTAGTGTTTTGAGAAGCTAAAAAATTGCAAGCAAGGGTATATATAGAGTAGTTTTTCTCAGCGTTTATTTTAGGGGTGGTGGTGGGGGGTTACTTTAACACTGATTTTAAGCTTTAACTGTAACCTGAAACATAACTTTTTATTTAGGGACCTCTAACATTTTAATAAATTTGTTATATTTTCATTAAGTTCCAGCCTCGACATCTGCTTTGACAAACAAAATAACTTTACATTGAAATTAACAAAGAGCGTAAAAATTGCACGCAAAACAGTTAAAGTGTGGAAATTTAGAGCAAAAAGTGTCCTATAAAACAAAAAATATAAATCTTGAAGATTTTAACAGAAATTTCTCGTTTAAACTAGTTCTCTCGAATAACATGTCGTTATGTGAATATAAAATACAAACGAACATTACCTCGGCTGGGTTGAAGCAGTAATCTAACTCCAGCAGTACACTTCCATGTGTAGGGACTGTCCCAGGCTTTGTCGTCTTAAAGATGGAGACTAGATCGTAGGTGTTGCCGATCATTGCAAGTTCCATGTGCACATTCCTTTTGTACGCTTCCCAGTTCATCACCTCACTCGTGCTTGATACATAGCGTGGTTGACAACTTGGTTTGTTTCTTTCCATTGTTGCATTCTTCTCAAATTTGACAACGACGTTGTAATTGATGCCACCTGTTACTTGAGCCGTCGTCACCTCTATGTGCAAGTCGCCATACGTTTTATAGTAGGGGAATGTAAATGACTCAATAAAGTTACCCGCTGTGTCTTTGTTGACCGCTATTAGATGATTATGCTGATCGTATACATATGCCCTTAGAAAGTAACCTAAGCAAAAAAAACAATTTGATAATTTTCATTATTGTCTGATTTATTAAAGTTGTATTACCATTAAAAAATTCTTACTGAGAACAGGACTCCATGGTTTGTCCGGTAGGTTAAAATTCACGTTTGCATTTTGGTGATCGTACAGACATCCTCCACACAAGCGCAGATTAAAATGGTTGATTTCTGTACTTTCTGAATGAATGTATTTCTCAGTGACAAATTGGACTGGTACTTTTTTCTGTGATTTTACCACTAGGACGAGTTGAAATAATAACACTGAAGCAAAAAAAGAAACAATAGTTAAAACATACCATGCAAGACAACAATGTACTATATTTATTTTAGCAATATATTTCAAAGTATTACTTTCTCATCAGGCTATAAGTAAAAGTATATAAACAGTAAAGCTGCTAAATAAAAAGTATTCACATCACATATCAACATCTACCTACATACACTATACACAAAAAAAAAGTTAAATGTTTAAAATGATTAAAAAGTTAAAGTATTAAATGATTAAAACTTCCATGGGGGACAAGTCATAATTAAACTTTTGTTACTAATTCACGGCTTTTAAACTCGTCCTTTATTTCCGCATGATTGATTGATAGCTCCACATTACATGTCTTGAAATGACGTCCCACGATAGCATATTTACGCTCTTTGATACGGGTTAGAAGATGTCGACTATTCTGCCCCACATAACACGATAAACACCGTGAAATCGTTATTTTCTACACTAAGCCGCTCTCCATAGGCTTCGCCACAGGTGCTTTCAATGATGTTTCAAGTATGTTGACAAAAATTGCACAATGTTTTCACCAAATAAGTTATAATAGTTAAAACAACCGCATAAATAATTTTGTTTTTCTTTTCAGTTTAGTATTTTTATTATTTTATTGTTTTTTGCTGAGATTAAAAAATTTTTAGTACGTTGGTTGGTCGTGAAATGAAAATTAAATCCATTACTAACTTGGGCTTCTAAAATCAAAACCGGTTTGAGCTTAAGAAAGCGGTCATTGTCACAGTTAAGACTATGGTTTCATGTGGCTGTTAAACATCTTTGAGACATTTTAGACACTCCATAGAATAAAAGATCAAGAAGAGGAAGGTTTAAACTGACAAAGTGATTCTCCTCAAACCAAAATAGTTGGATGTATGTTTTATTCTTACCTGCTTTTAACATCACCATATTGCAGTTAATTCTTTTCTCTTGCTCCTGGTAATAAGCCACCTTTAAATCCGAATGATGCTAGACCTTTTTTTTTTTCCTGCCAAGGTTTTATACCTTCTTAATTAGGAATTTCCAACCCAGTGAAATAACATCATCATGTGATTCGCGTACACATTTTTTAAACCCAACATAAACACATGATTTATGGCGTCATGAAAATTCCGGGAGAGATGCGTCCTTTTAAAGAGAGCGTTAAGTTAAAATCAGACAAAGAAAACGCAGTGTCAGCAGACGCACTGCATTGGTCGATGAGAAAGGCAGAGGGAGAGGGGAGAGGGGGTGGCAAAAATATTCTGTAAAGTATACCTCATAACAACTGGGGAACTGGATTAATGAACCAGATTTTAATTTTGCGAATATCACGGCAGTTTATATTTTGTTAGACTTAAAATGACGTATTTGTGGTAGCATGTAAATAACATTTGTGTCATCTATTAAAATACGTTTGGTCACATAATCTTTAAGCATCTTCCACGAAAACATTTCCCGCCTTTCCTAGAAAACATGACGGAAATATGTACTCAAGAAACTATTGTGTTCTGCAAAATCTAATAAACAAACACACTCTTCGTCGTCGAGGTTTTAATAAAACTGACAGCTTTATTTTGTTAAACGCTAAACGAATGAAGCTGTCTATGTGAGGAAGATCCCAAATTGAAATGTTATTTTGGAATATTTACTCAAAAGTACCACACGCTGACACAATCCTGTTTGCTTTAGCTGCAAGTCATGTCATTGCAAGATAAGGGAAAAGTATTACTGCTTTCAGGGAAAAATATTATGTACAGACTATGTATACTTATAATCCTTTGGTTATTACCAACTTTTTTTCAAAATATCATGCTATTACCTAGGAGAGACATTTTTTGTGTTCCCACTATTGAAAGGGTTCCTTGGTATATTTTTCTCAACGAGATGTACCGTATTTTCAGGCAAAGTGAAGCAGCGACGAACCTAAGGTACAACTTGACTTAGCTAATGATTTTTGTTCAAAGAAAATGAAAGTAACTAAATTAAATACACATTTGGGAGGGTTAGTTATTTCTATTTCACATTCTATATTTACGTTTTTAGGAGAAGTTTATGGTCAAACAATTGACTACTACGCAGTCACCAAATAAAACTAACGAACAACGTTGCCTAAGCACACTTTACACGGGGAAGCTTAATGTTGAAAATAAAGTTTGGTATTCATATTTGAATAAGCTGTACACAACAAATCGATTTTTTTCCTTTGACTAATTTACAATTAATTTAACTTCCTATAAGTCAAAAAAAGATGTATACAGAGAAACCTAAAAAAACGTATAAAGGAAAATTGAATTTTTTAAACATAAGATAATTGATATATAATTTTGGTGATACCACTAAATATTATTTGCGTATGCGCGAATGCGAGATTATTCTGAAACATTCAAAGCGCTGAGTAGACATAACAAACTAACTAGAACATTCGAAGAATGATTTAGCGCATGATATTCGAACTCTACTGAACAATAGACCTTTGTTTTGTTTATAATAGGAACCTTCGGAAAAGAACATTATAGAACATTATTTTTTGTATATACACAGAAAACAGCATTTGTCAAGTTAAGTTAAAAAGGTGGTATTATGAAGAACGAAATATAAGAAGTTATAAAATCAACTCGTTGATCTGTCGCAACATCTTTATTTCCCTATTTTACGTGCTTTTCTAATTTCATGGCACAAAGTATCACGCCATACGGGTGGAAATAACGCCCAATGCTTAAAACCTTTAAGGCGTATATTATGCTTATGTGTACGCGTACATATTTCAGGTAAAAGGTGATAAAGTTAGAACATTATGTTCACCTTGCACTCTTAAATAGATGCCAGAGATCTAAAACGAAGTTTGGAATCCTAAAACCTGAATAATGGTTGCCCATGGAAGTAATTAAAAGCTTTTCTAAAAGGAACCATAGCTAAAATTAATACATCGCTGAGTTTGCTAATATGACCAAATAACAACATGATCAAGCATGAAACTGTGCCTACCATCTTTTTTTGTGTACCTGCTGCGTAGTTTCAGAATATATTGCACAACATGATCCCCAGGGCTTTCCTACGCCTATAATATTTGGACAGGACGCTATAAGCCATCTGTCAGAATATCATAGGCGAAAAAGGGCCCTGGGGTGAAGGTTGCATCAGCTATTTCCATTACGCGAAAACATCAACGTTTGTTTACCTTCTAAGGTCGCCATTTTGTTTTGCTTTTTCTGTTCACACGATGTCGTGCCAACATAGGAGCGAAATCATTTTACTATTTGCATCGGAACTTAACCATTTTCGTTTCGCATATCGCAAAGGTTTAGTATCATGTGAACAGGCACTTCATCCAATACAAAATTCGTTCAGGACTCTATCTGCAACGTGTGAACATACTCTTAGAAATATCAATATACCAATAATTATATATAAACGTACCTAAACTAACCTGTTTTGTTATTGTATCAAATATTTCTGACAGTTATGAAATTTCGTGACTGGTGTACCAGTCCAGCTTGAACTTTCAAAAAAAACTTTTTGTTTTGTTTAGATAATCATTGTTTTCTTTACAAAAGCCTGCACGGTTTACTGCGCTACCTCATTTTCTTTAGTTTCTGATTGGTTAAAACTTAATCAATCAGATTTTAGAGAAGCATGTTTCAACGTGGTCTAATTGATTTTTTTAGCCCGAGATGGATGCCTCAAGTTCGGCTCTTGGTTAAACATTTACAAAGTCAAAAAATATAATTCCCGCCCCCTGATAATGAGGAATGAGCTTGAGGTGAAAACGAATCAGGTAAACATTTCCGCGCAGGTTTACAATCCTCAAAATTTAGATTCTGTTAAATCTTAAAGATTACAAAGACGCAGAATTGTTGGTTAGTAGGTCAATAGAAGCACTAAGAAGGAGAACATACCAGACGCGTTACGTTAACTGGTTTCTACTAACGTTTTACTTTCGCTTTCTGCTCATAAAAATTACCTCAATCATAAGCCAACTCTATCAACAGACAGAGAGTTATTAGTAATCTTGTATAGGACACGGAGTATAAAAAACGAAACTTTCATTTTCTTGGGAGAAAAAAATATCCTCGTTCAAAATGAATATCTTTACAAAATTTATTGGCCATTACGAGGTGAGAAACTGAATTTGTGTTTTGTTGAAATTTATAAACAAAAAATTGTTATTACATAAAGTTTTATAAAGGTGTTACGTATATGGTTTACCAAGTTTATCTTATAGGTGTACCCTCTTCTTGGAGCTGTTTGCGTCGGTGCATCCGTTGGCGTTGCTGGACTGGTAAAAGCGTGTTTTTATCGCGACGTGGTGTGAGTACAACCTCGTATACTAATCTGTGTAAAACTATAGATTCTGTTGTAGCGAAAATCTTCTTCTCACAGAAAACAAAAATACATAAAAAGAATGGAAAATTAGACAACTTAGGCATGCACAACCTCGTCCCCAGGAGTTCTTTTCCTTTTGATATTAAGGCAGGCAGCGAACAACTTGTTAGCCGTCAAGTAAGCGCTAGAGGCTTAACCATGGAGACGTAGTCAGGCATTCTGACTCTTATCTTTTCGATATCAATGTCTGAGAAATTAATTGAATGTTGATGTCCGAATAAAAATGTGATTCTATAGTGAAAAAATAGAGTTTGGCTTGCTGAACTAATGGAGACGAGGTTGTTGAATGCACACGTAAACGTAAGTTGTCGTGCACCTCGTTACCAGGTTTTTTCCGCTAAAAATGGCTAACAGATATGAGGTATCGTTAGAATCCTAAAATAATTTTATTTCTCTTTTTTTTCAGATGGAATCATAAGTCTAACCCAGAACCATGGCTGAACGTAAAGCAAACTGAAAACACAAAGGTTGGTTACAAATTTTATTGACTTCCTGACGCTCCTTCTCATACCTCCAACCTACGAAGGTGATTTGTCTATGAACAACTAATGACGAAGTTGGCTACGAATATTACTAGTGCTGACGTTAAATATGAGACGACGATAAAATAAAAATTCGTTTCAGAATATTTCATATTTTTTTCGCACTGTTTGAGTTTTCTAGACAGAAGTTTAAATATGAAAACAAAATATTTAAACACCACTCGAGCAATACATTTTTAATTGTTTTTTGTTGATTCATTCTCTCTTGTTTGTGATCTCCAGATAATCATTTAATAAACAACTCTTTCTCTCTTTCGCAGAGAGAAAGAATATATAGAAGCAAAGGTTATCAGGCGTTCTTTAGACTCTACGGTAGAGCGAATCTGTTATAGCGTTGCACCCTCGTCCCCAGTGTCTTGTGACCCCTGAGCCGTTATTCCGTTATCAACTTCATCAACCAGGCAAAATGCCCTGGGAACGAGGTTGATGGAGCTGTTTATCGTCTTCGGTCGCAGCGATTTTTATGGAGGGTTATAGATTATGTGAAAACGATGAAAATTGTGTACTGTGGAATTTTGTTCTTGGTAGTGGCTTTTATTTTAGGTGGGGAGAGGGGTATTTAAAGAGAAAGTTGTCGTTGTCCATTTTTTGTCTTTTTCTGGTCTGTGAATTGTTATGCGCTAATATCTTCATATTTTCATAAAAGGTACCAGGTTTGAGTAAACTAAATGCCATTTTGAGGAATTTTTAATGTTTTACAACTTTGCGTCTCTTCTTTTACGTTGGCAAAGTTCAAATCCATATTCTTTTACAGTTAAAAAATTATGAGTATAGAAAATATTGACACTTCAAAATTGTATAATTAAATGTCAGCGATTATCTTTAGAACGAAATAGGCTTTTTCAAAATTGTAAAACCAACTTCTAAGACTCACGACTTTTAATCAAACATTATTTGCCACCTGAGATTCATTTTTCTGAGACACGCAATGATTTAGAATATTTTTATTTTAGTGGTACAAAACAAGTGACTATTTCAAGGATCGAAAAGAATTACCCAAGATTTACTAAAAGATATACGAAGAAACTTTCTTTCGTACATAAACTGTAATTATTTTACTAAGATTTCATTGAATAATTTTATAGTTAGATTATCAGGCATACTATGACGGCCATGTAATAAATACCCTGTGTATTTTCTAAAGGGGTAAAACCCCTAAAATATACGTACATCCGTAGCTTAGAGTAAATATTTGTAATCTTTGAGTTCCCCTGTCTGCTAAAATTGAAGATACCTGAGCAGTACTATACGCACTCAACTTCGTCCCCAGTGCATCTTGTATCTTTTCTAACCCTGGGACGGCGATACGAACATGGCTCTGGAGGAGGCTGGTCCGATATGAAACCTGATTGGCGCAGATATTTCACATAGTTATTGCGTCATACAAAACATTTTGGCGAGGCAGCGAGACTGTGACGTGTTTTAAAATGGCGGAGGAGCTGTTATAAAAAGCATTACTAAGGAATGAAAGTATAAAGTAAGACATCATAAAGTAATACTGCTTACATGGAAATATTTCAATAGCTTGGAAAGTATAATAAAACTAGAAAAGTAGCTAGCTAGCACACTATACCTAGCAAACTATCAAGATATAAGAACAAAAGAAAGAAACTCAACTTGTTTTCAAGTGGCCAGGTTTACATTGCAGTTTTATGCAAAGAATGACGTTACATAAAATTACTAGCTGAGAGACCATGTCCAAATAATTTTTAAGCTTTAAATTATATCAGGTTGTTATTAGTGGACATATTTTATTCTTGCTAGGTCTTTTTTAACACGCTATAAAGAAATTTCAAAAAATTGAACTCAATAAAATTTTAGGTCACAATTTGAATAACCTTTCCAAAAAATAATGAAAAAGCAACTTTGGGATGCGTACAGCAAAATCTTAGTCATTATAAAAAAAGGCAGTAATGCAGACACAGATATGAACTTACAGTAAATAAGAATTCTAAAGTTCAGTCATAATGAATAAAAAATATAAAAAATGTTAATATTAAGTTAAATTTCTGCCTAGCTACCTTCAGTCAGGCACTTAGAGTCTCATGACTATTTAAAGTTTGTGTAGCCTTTTTTGCACTTTAGAGAACCAACAAAGTGTTAATAGTTAGGTTTGCAAATCATTACTAATTTCAAAAGTTTCTCATAGCTACAAGTTCTACACTCCAGTACTTGCTATCCAATTCAATAAGATACACATAAATGAATCGCTTAAATTTTGAATAAACAGCACCCTTAAATAACATGATTGTATATTCATACATTTGAAAAACAATCAAGGGCAATAGGCGAGCAGTTTGTCTGTTGCGTATAGAGAGGAATAAAAACAAACTCGCCGCACATATCTGTGACGTAAAAGGCTGAGCTCACTCAGCTCTGCAAGGTTATATATAAAATTTTGGTTCATCGAGACAGATCTCATTAAATATTACACACAGAAAAACTGTGTATTGGAGGACCACGTGACGAGGTCTCGTCCAGGGCCACGTTCGTATCGCCGTGCCGGGTGCGTATCAACCTCGTATTGCTTAGCCTTTTTTAATTAGCATTTCTGACGTCAAGTGGTTATATAAAATGGAAAACTTATTCGTTTTCTTTGTTGCGACAGATCAACGAGTTGATTTTATAACTTCTTATATTTCGTTCTTCATAATACCACCTTTTTAACTTAACTTGAAAAATGCTGTTTTCTGTTTATATATACAAAAAATAATTGTTCTAGAATGTTCTTTTCCGAAGGTTCCTGTTATAAACAAAACGAAGCTCTATTGTTCAATAGAATTCGAATATCAATCATTCTTCAAATGTTCTAGTTCGTCCGTTATGTCTACTCAGCGCTGTGAATGTTCCAGAATAATCTTGCATTCGCGACATCCTTAGGCGCATACATGATTGTTTCTCACACACTGTTATTTCAATAATGCTTGCGTTGGAAAATAATTTTCATGAAGCAAAAAAGTGATTATACGTTATTAAAATTTAGTCAGTAACAAGTGAACTAAAATCTTGACATCTCTTCAATAGTATCTCTTAAATGGTATCTCTTAAATAGTATCTCTTAAATAGTATCTCTTAAATAGTATCTCTTAAATGGTATCACTTAAATGGTATCTCTTTAATAGTATCTCTTAAATGGTATCACTTAAATGGTATCCCTTAAATAGTATCTCTTAAATAGTATCTTTTACATAGCACAACGTCACCCACTATTTTTATATTTTTAAAATTTGAAACAGTTTTAGATTTTGATATGGTTGCACAAAGACGGGCGTACACTCATGTAAGAAAAGAAATACGCCCTCTACGGGCGGAATCAATAGCAGTATATTTCAATAGGAATATTACGTTAAAACAAGGAGTCATTACCCCGTGAAAAAATCTACTTGATTTGGCTTATCGTAACAAAGTTGACAAAAACATATTGTTTGTGACATTACTTTTTTTAAATTCAGATATTAGAAAAAAGTTTTCTATCGCTATAGCGAATTGGCGTACCGAAGTTAAAGATTAAGAATCTTGTGAGAATGCTATTGAGACGACTCCTTTAAGACGCCTCGAAAATGTATAAATAAATAAAAAATTATTGAATGATAACTGATTAATCTTTAATTTATTTATTAGGATAGAATACAAAATTTTGCTACGTTTTGTTTTTAAGACCATAAGTTTTTACATAAGTTGAACATGTGTTAACCCGATGTTTTTGTAACCGTAGACGAAATTATATACTGAAAGTTTTATAAAACGTCGTGACCGTATGAATGATGAGATATAATGCTATGTTTGTTTCTGAAGTTGGGAAGATGAAAACGTTGGTGCATTTTTTAATAATACTTCTTCATCTGCAAAGCATCAGAACAAGTAAGACAATTTTATAAATTTTCTATCCTCTTTTTGGGCAAAACATGTCTGCTGTAAGAAACCTCAACCTACAACCGTGGACATCATATTTTTTTGCAAAAGGCCAATACTTGACCAGTACTTTCCAGCTGGTAGGCTACAAAGGTTTACGTTTGACAGGACTGTAGGCAAGTAATGAACATCGAACACAATACCTGAATTTTGGAACAATGGTCCGAAAAATCGGGAAATTGGGGCGTGCTGATGATAGCAAAAATTAGTGTTGTCTAGCCTTTTGAATCTAATTAAATAACCTAAGATCCTAAGTCTGCTTTGACTACTGTGGTATACTGATAACATGGTTAGGGAAGATGATCATTGAAAGTTCGAAGTGCGTGATACTTACATAAAAACGTCTTACTCGATTGCTTGTGACTAAGAACTTTAAAATTCCACTCTTTTTTGCAATAATCTAAGTTCAGAATTAGGTTAGGTCGATTCTCAAAGTCTACACAGTGAAACATTCCTCCAGACATCTCCTTACAACACACACTAGTTGTACGTTAAGAGATCGATCTTTTTAAAGTGTATTTTTTTTTTACAAATGTTCATTTATTTTTGTCTCAAAACAAATCTTTAAATTCCCAAAACAGAATTTGTCTATATTCAAATATAAAGTTCCATCTCCTGTCCTGTATAGTCTTACAATCACAAACGACGTTCGTTTCTTAACGACGTTCGTCTCTTAAAAAAGTTTATTTTTAAGGGTAGATATTTTAAATAATTTTAAAGAAAATTTAATTGTATAAAAAACTTTGGTAAAAAAATTATGACCTAAAAATTTCAAATAGGCAGCTAATTTAGTCTTACATCAAATTCCTTTAGGCCACTAGTCACTCAAGAAAAGAGAAAGATATCATTTCACCCTTTAAATATTTATGCCGGTATGGTTAAAGCCATATTTGCGTTTTCCTGATTTTGTTGTATTTTTGTTCTACTTTTAGATGTAATACCCTCAAATAGCGCTACTCATAACGAATTAGACAGCTCAAACAGAACTTTATATATTAAAACTTCAACAACCCAAGGATTTTCAACAACTCAAGAATCTTCAACGACCCCAGGACCTTCAACGACTTCACAAGCTAAAGAACAGGATCCTGACGATCATGATTCAGTTATAGCGAAGAGGGCATCACTTATTGTGGCTTTAGGATTTGTGCCTGGTACCATATGTTTATACATTTTATGTACCTTCGTACCACGCTGGTTTGAAAAGTATTATGAAAATTCATAACATTTTATTACAAAAAATATTTGTATACTTTTTAAATTCTGCAGTTTTGTTATTGAATGTAATATTACACATCAGAGTGGTGACTCATTTTTGTAAAGTTAATTCCTGGATGTTTCCTGGAGCTTTAAAAATTTTTCCAGGAGTAATTTTCTTCGAAAAACAAACAAATAAACACAATCATATTCTGGGAGAGTGTTTTCCAACATTGCAGCTTCCTAAAAACAGTTCATTTTCGATAGTTTTAACAAATTTTCAGGAGTACTGGCCACCCTTATTACATATTGTACTTTTTTTATAAAATTGAAGAAATTCAACTTCTTAATGATACTTAATGACATCTTAATGATATCGTCAATAGAAACACGACTTCTTTATCTTTATTGACAAAATTTTTAAATTCTTTCTCATTTGTTTTTATCTTCTTCTTAGGCGTCTTGTTTCCTTCCTGTTACCTTCCTTCGCCCCCTTCAAAAAGTTAGTTCTGACTTTGTGTCGGGTGGGAAGTAGTCCATGGAGATCCAATGACGGTAGTAATTAACTAAAGATCTCTTTATACACACCAAACACGTAATTATCATATTGGGTGATTACCAAAAATAAAATTGATGCTAAACTTCATTGCAAAGTTTCATTATTAACGCTACGATTTGTTCAATCTGTTTTAAAACAACAAGTGATAACTTTATCAAGCCATCGCGCTTTAATATATCAAATTTTGATGTAACGAATACAAATCAAACGTGAATATTTGCAAACGTACGATCGCCGTCGCAACGTGTATGTGAAGAAAACATGACATGTAAGGGATTACCTTCTAGCACTTTTCTAGTATTTTGTTCTATGACTGATAGCCTTGTGGTAGAGCGTTCGCTTTCAGTGCGGGAGGTCTTGGGTTCAAACCCTGGCCGAGTCATGCCAGAGACTATAAAAGTGTGAATCTATCCTTGCTGCTTAGCGTTCAGCATGAGAATAGGATTGATATCTTAGGCGGTTGTCTAGTTGAGCGATTGCTGTGCTTCCACGACTTTCGTAGCTCAAATGGGAGCTTTAAATGCGCTAGGACCCCCTTCGCAGGACCCTCGTTGATAGCAGTACCAATAGGAACTGAAGAGGCTATCCTGGGTAAATAATAGTAGTAATAATAATAATAATAATAATAATAATATAAAAGGCAAAATTAATTAGGACTAGTCGTTAGCCCGTGGAAAATCCACGGGTTCGCCCGTCTTTTTTATAACGCATTGCGTGCTTCTCGCTATTGCGCAGCTAAGCTACCATTTTGTGTGACAGACAGACATATACGGGTATTATAATATAGATTAGGACCGGTACAACATTGCTTTTGGTATGTCCAATTAAAATACAAACGTACCAATTAAGGATTAGTAATATTTCTAAATTACATTGTTTAGGGTTTTGGGTCAAATTATGACGTTCGCGTAACATTGTTGAACAGTATTCTATTAAAAATAAATTAAACTTTACATGTAGACTTATTCTTTAAATCAAAACACAAACATTTAATGTTATCCACAAGGATATTTTTACAATATATACAAATTGTGCTATTTTAGATCTTACCTAAAACGGGTAGTATAAACGAATCATAAAAATGATAAGAAGACCACGAAAACAGTAAACGTACGTTAGCAAGTGGGTTAATCTATCGTAGCAGCAATGGTATCTGATTGGGAACTATCAGAATTCTTGCGCATTTCGTTTTCCTTGGCCTGCATTCTTCTTCTTACTCTAACTCTTGTTGAAGCATTGATTTTTTCTGTATCTCTCCCATCGTCCTGTCCACCTCCTAAGATATCTTCCACCTCCCCGTCAGAACTCTCGCTCAGATCGCCGTACTCTTTTCTTTCGCTTTCTTTGAGCGTTTCTTTGTTGAGCGTACGCCACAAACAAATTAAGGTTACAATGCTGAAGATGGAACTGAACATCATCAAGTTAAACGTGATCGGCCAGTTATACATATAATACCTAAAAAGTAAAACTTTTACTTGAAACAGTATTTAGGTTTATTTGATGAGCACTGTTCAAAGATCTTACTCGTTTTAGTATTACTACCTAGAGCGCTTTTACATCGAACATACACAACCCTTCCAGTGGAAATAAAACGACGTGATAACAGTTTCAACAAAGTTCGCATTCATTCAGTTTATTACACACAAGACAGTAAGAAAAAGTAGTTTTTTGTGCAACAAGCAAAATTATGTTTTACGAAAGGAAAAAAAAGAGAAAGTGCTCTTTTTCTTCAATTTTTGCTTTGATTTAATTTTAAAGATTGTTAGGTACACAGCTATGGGCAAAACTTCCTGTTTAACCCATAGGTGTACAGAGCGACCCATTTCCACATGTGTCTTTTTGCTGATAAGGATAGGAAAGAAAGTATCTTAAATAAAATGTAAGCAAATGTCCGTGAGGTCTTCTAATGATACAAACATGTTTATAAATCAACAGCAGACATCTATCTTATCTTTATTATCTCTTTAATAATAGCCGTCGTCTGTCGTCGTTCCACGGCACACAAAATAGCGTGTAATTCAAAGACGGGCGAGCATGTAGATTGATTCACGGGTCACCGACTAGTTTCTTTAATAATAGTGGTATTCTATCTATCTGTAAAACGTCCTGCTACGGTACATAAAATGGCATGTAATTTAAATATGAGCAAACCCGGTGGATTTTTCCACGGTGGATCTATTCATGGGTTAACGACTAGCCTATATCATAATGCTCACCGTACGTTTTCTTTGCCTATCTGCGAGCCAAAATGGTAGCTGTGAGGGGTAACAGGCAAATTCTTGTATATGTTTCCACGTACTAACGACTAGTATATGTAGGTCTAGTGTAAGTCAATCAAGATCACTTCATGTACGGTAAAGTACATTGAGAAAAAATAAACATGTACAATCTGCTTAACGGGAAAAAAATAGCTACTTGCGTATACAATTTGCTGCAATCTCTTATGGTTAAAAAGTACTTTCTGGTGGTTAGAAATAATTTAAGTCATGCTGCAAAAATTTGCTCCACCCAGAAGGTCTTAAACAACATGCGCATCTTACCGAACTCCAGTGAAGAGAGCAGTGATTTTAATCTGCGCAGAATACATCTGTATATACTTTGAATGAATAGTGATTCGCGCCGACATTGCTGGACGATACTATAAATGAAAAATATGACTTCATTAGAATGAGAAAACACAAGTTGATGTTACGCATTTTTTATATAATTTAAAGGGGTTGTTTAAATCGCGATACAACATAATTTTTGAGAGATCTAATTTTCGCAAAGTTGGCAAGTCCTAATATTTCGCTAGAATTAAAAGAATTTTCTTAATTTACACCATTACAGGATAAATAAGGAATACTTAGGTTAAAATTCACATTTCAATTATATGTCAATCTAGGTAATCTAGAAAAAAAGAGTGAAATTGCTTTTCAATATATAAGGAAAAAAAAACTAAATGTCGGGGCAATTAAATTTCACGAATTTTAAAAATAGGAGATTTCCAACAATTTTTTTTTTTAAAAATATGTTAAGGTAGTCCAGAATAATTTTAAAAAATGTCAACTCATATAAAAAATGTGGGATCGTGTTTACATCCAAAAAACCTAGATTCATATTCCTTCACAGATGTTAGTCAGTTAAAGTTTTCGCATTTTTCGAAGAGCTCACCAAAGACTTGATAAAAGAATAAGCGCAAGTAAACAAAGCATAGGTCGTTACCGAATCATCCATGAAATCTTCCAATAATGGTAAAACCAGAGTTTGCTTTTGCTCTTTTATTCCTAACACTAATGGGAAGATATGAAATAATGTGCTGAGCGTCGTTAACAGGTTACTTTCGTAGCGTAGCATCGTCTATACAAAAAAAAATCGTGCTTTTTCATTTCAAGGAACAGTTATATGTTTATTTTGATAGCTATTTTGAAAGCCCTTCCTCTGATACATCTCATTCTTGAAAAACAAAGGAGACATGAATAGTTGTATGACGTCATTTATAAGCAGCATGTTGAAAACAAATTATTTCTCCTTCGTCGAGACATAGGTGGTCATTTCATTTGTTTTTCGCGAACAACAAGCTAATTACAATAAATTCAAGTGAGATAAGAAAACCAATTTTTTTATGTATGAAGTTTGGTATTTTAACTCACAGCAACTGAACTACCGTAACACTACCATTTCTATGTAGTGTATGTGTTAAACGGACAATTTCATAAACACGGTTTATATTTTTATGTATGTTACTGTTATTCTGACAACTACACATCTCTGAAGAATAAGATGTTATTATCAAAACTTACCGACCTGGATGAAGACGCAATTTTATGCCATGATTTATCAAGCAGGTCAATCTGCACCATAAACATACCTATATGATTTTGAAAAAATGCTTTTAGAATATCATGCACACATTAAATTTGATGAAAAACAAAAAGTTATTTTATATATTTTTATTTCATTCGTACATGATTTCAGTTGTTGTTTTTTGGATAGGGAAAAAAACACATTCGAATTAGTGAGAGTGTGACTTACATGCACAAGAATGGAGGATTTCAAAGGAATTAAACAACGAAGACAAATTAGATTGACCTGACTTCATTTTCACATTAGTTGATGCTGAATATATGAGTATTTTCGGCTTACATTCCGCAAAAGGAAATAAATTATATAGTTGTGTTTAACAAATAAATGTTCCCTGAAAATTTTGAGATTTTAGTGGTTTCCATAAAGGATAGAGAAATTCCAAGGTTATTCGGGAAGATTTTATTAGTAAAAGTGTTTAGGATTTTTAGGATGCCCTGATAATTTAAATATAATATAAAAAATAAAAATAATATGTTTCAATAGTCTTTACCAATCTGTTTATTTCGTTCTGAAAGGGGCACCTCTAATTCTAAAGTGATATCATATGCTTGGCCACGTGTCAAAACCTACAAAACAATTCAAAAAAGTATGCATAATTAACATTTAAAAAGAAATTGAAGCAATATTATATTTAGGTGTATGTTATGAAGTTTTGTTTCTTTGTTTTCTAGATGTGTCCTATTTGAGGAGCGACTTTACTCTCAGTTTGTGTCCACACTCAATCATTTTCTCTGCCCTTTCTTTCACATTTTCTTCTATTTTTTCTCATATCGTTTTTATTTAGATTTTAATCAAATATTAACTATTTTTTAGCTATTTTATTTTTTAGCTATTTTTTTTTTTTTTAACAGGACACATTTGTAAAGCAGATATTTTATCTGAAATGTTTTATCCTGTATAAATATTGATAAATAAATAAATAAATAAAACTCGTGGGACATGGTCATACCGCAATTTGTTGGTAAAAAAACAATACACTAGGAATAAAGCTTTCTTTTCTGTTGAATTTTCCTGAGAAGGCCTTGAGAAACACTAATCTCTGTTATAAGTTCAGTTAATCAATTTTTTTAAAAACCAGCAGGCATGTACAATTTAAAGGTCACACAATTTGTACATAAATACGAAATGGTGATAATATAAACACTTTTTTAACAAAACTTGGCTCATGTTTACTTATTCGACCTTTATTTACATGATAATACAAAGGTAGGTGGTGTGATTGAAACGATATAAGTTTTTCCAGTATGGATTTGTTTTAAGCAAATTCTGCACACTTACGATGTTTGTTTAACAAAAGATTAGTTCATACAAAACAAATAATAAAAAGAAAAAGAATAAATAATGGCCAACCCTAATCCCATCATCAGCAGCTTTTGAAGAATCGTGCAATATCAACTCTGCTGAAGGGAATGAGCACAAAGCATCATCAACATTCCTACCACAATCAGCTCTGCAAGAAACGGTAAAGCAGTTTAGTGACAACAGATGCAAAACTGGTGGAAAAGGAACATTATCATCATTCATCATTCTTGGCTTACCGTCCGTTTTCCATGATAGCAAGGGTTGGACGAGGTATATTAATGACCCTCTTCCAATCTGATCTAGACTGTGTTAGATCTAAACTCAACTTCCTCTGTATCAAGTCTGTCTTTATAACCTCTGGTTAAGTCTTTCTCTGGGCTTTGCCTCAAGAACTATCAAGTCTCAACACTTTCTTACCCAATTATCCCCCTCCATTCCTTCCAAGTGCTCCAGCCAATTCAATCTTCTTATCTGGATAACATCTTTAACTCTATGGATAGCCCGCTTCTTAGCTCATCTGAACTCTTTCTGTCTCTTAGACTGGCGTTACACATCCACCTAACCATTCTCATATCATTCCTTTCTAAACGGTCAAGATCTTCCTGTTTCACTGCCCACGTCTCACTACTGTACAACATAACACTTCTTTCACAGGCCTCATACAACCTACCTCTTAATTCAATTGACCCAAGTAACAGAAGTTCTCAACTATCTCTAACGAGCCACTGTTGTACATCATTGAAGCTGGAAATACTTCATTCTCTATAATCTCACCTTTTCAAGGCTTGCATACAAACTGAATGTCAGCTCTTAACATATTAATTATATATATACTGGTTTTTGCATTACGCCTATATCATTTCAGACAGATGTGATGACTCAAGACTATGATTGGCTGGTTAGTATAACAATAAGTGGCAATCGGTTTTACAATTTTTATGATATATATAATCAAAACCTGTGCTTGGAATATTCTGGTAAAACTCAGAATTTAAAAAAACTACACAAAAAAATTAGATAACAAACTTGAGGTTAATATTGCATTATTTTCAACTGCTAACTTACAAAACATTATGAAAGTTGGAAAAGGGAATAAGCAAAGTGACAGAAAAACATTTGAAGGTAATAAAACAGGGACAAGTCTTCATACATTCACAAAAGATCTCCTAACAAATAAGCTGAACTCAAAAAGTACGTCCCTTGTAAAGAAAATATGTCTGTTAAGTTGAAATTCTTCATGAAACAAAGGATAATATTATAATACAAAGATGTTCAAAAACATACTAACCTGTACTGAAAATGAACAGGTTTAATGTGCAGGGCAGTTGGTAAATAAAAAAGATAAAAACAAAGAAAGACAACCAATGACATCACAAAAGCATATACGATAAACCAATAGGCTTTCCATAGCGCTGATAGCAAATTAAAGATTAAGGGTAACATAATTTAGTCCTAAAAATGAACAAAGTGTATATGTATATATAAAGCCAATGCTTATGTATCTTAATCACATATATACAACCTTAAATTGTAAGGTCCCATAATTAAAAATAATTCCTCTTCTTGTTTACAGAAATGTAATATTATTAATTACACTAGTATCTAGTCCCGTGGAAAAATCCACTATAGATACCGAACAAAAAAACCCAGCAAAATAGTGAATGAAATTAACCATAAGATCATTGTTTTTTTCATCAAAACGTTTTGTTGTTAATTCCATTCAAGCGGGAATAAATAAAACCAACATGCTTATCATATATTAGTAAGGGAATAATAAAAATTAATTACCTGTGACTTTTGTGTAATAAAGTTTACATCATTACACAAAGGTTTTTATGAGAACAATATAATAAATTAACTGTGACTTTTTTAAAACAATAATTTTAAATCAATTTGAAAAAGCACACAAGACAGAATAAAAATAAAAGTTTAGCAAAAGTGACATGTTACAGAGACTGTTTCTTTAGAAAAAACAACACATCCACTTTGCCTGTTACAGATACATGGAACTGGCGTATTATTACATATACACTTTCTCTTTGGTTTTAATTGTGTAAATATAAAAATAGGTAGCTTTCTCAATAGTTTTGCAATGAAAACATTGCAGTTCACATGTTTTCAATTTTTTTCTTTGTTTTCAAATTTTCTTTGTTGATATTTCATCCATCTTGTGATCGAGCATTATAAGTTCGTTATTATTAATTCCTTGCATAGTTGTGGTGTTTAACCTTAACAAAGTAGCTGCTAAACGCGCAAATTCATACTTTTCAAAGCCAAGATCAGTTTACAAAAGAAATGGGACAAGAGAAAAAATAATTTTACTTCTAAACAAACTTTTATAAAAATGGTCATCAGCGAGTGGAAAATTTAACTGATATTGCCTGGATTGAATTTTAATCCAAAAACACGTGAACGCAAAGAAAAAAATGTTTACTTGGATCCACTACTGGCGGTGTATACTTTGTGTACAATGGTGAACAGAATAAATGTAAAGGCAGTGGGATTCAAGGATTCAGGGGTAAATTTTTAAGAAGAAAATAGCGACTTGTAGCCTATTGATGGTATAGCTGTCGTTTCAAGTTCGCTTCAGGTCTTAAATTTAAACCCTTCCCTGGCCTAGTCATGCCAGAGACTATAAAAGTGTAAATCCTTCCTTTCTACTTAGCTAGCTAGCGTTCTCAGCAGCCATGAGAATAGGATTGATAAAGCCTGATAAAACCACATAAATTCACTTAGCTAAATCCCTAGTGCACAAACCAAGCTCAAAGATGCTTGTGAATAGGTGACCCCCAATACACGCAGTGAAACCTAGCAATGCAGATAGTAGAAAAAAGGCAAGCATATTATAAAAACTGGTGGCTAAAAGAAGAGGATTGCGTATCCTAGCTAGAGAGGTTTCAACAATTTTACGCGGACGCATGGGAAAACACGCAAAACTGGGTTCGTAATGAAATTAATGACCTCGGCCCATACCAAACTGATGCATTAATATGAGCGGAGAGGAGAAAATACACTGAAATCTCTTTAAACGGACATTCTTTACAGCAGGTAACTCTCTGTGCAAAAGAATCTCAGTGAAGTATACGTGAGTTTAAGGTCACAATCTACATCAACTCCTAAAACTGACCTTTCTATTAACGCGGATGCTCAATCTCGTTCTCAGGGCTTTTTTGAAAAACAGCGGGCGTCTCGCTTATTCATATTCTAGGTTCTCCAAAACAAAACTCTTGACATTATACCTCGACCCCTGGGCTCTTTGTTTTTTTTTATACCGGGATCGAGGTTTATACCTGATTTAAGCTGCGCACAAAAAGCTTTTTCGTGCTAAATTCGTAGCGAATTGATCTTAAACATTTGATTTTTTTTCCAGAAAACTGCTTTATTCCCGTTCTTTGTGCCCACAGTTTTCTGTATTTTTGTACCTCTCTTAGCACACAGTAAAAAATAAAATTCTTATTGTTGCTGACCAATTTATGCGAAACAACTCAATCCATGGTGAGAAAAAAATCGACCAGGAATCAATCGGTTTTTGAAAATCATCTATGCCTTAAAACAAGATGATCCTTTTATGATGTTACATGTTGAACTTGCCATTATGTAGCATGGTTGTTAATTTGGCGAGATGTTGATACTACAGTTGCTTAGCAACATGTTAAATTGATTTTTTTTCTTCTTTTCACATATATAATGCGCGCAAATGTAAGTCTTATATAAGTCGCGGTTATGTCCAATTTTAATACGCAAATTTTAAACGCGCAAATTTAAGTCTGAGCTAAAGAATACTGCTCGAATTTAATAACTTTAAGATAACTTACTATTTAAAGTGAAAATCTTCTCACTTTAAAAACCTCAATGACAGTCGCAAAAAGGCTTGAACTGAGTAATGTATAGCGTTAAAAAACTGTTCTTCTTTTTATGACACGCCTTGCGTAATCTCCACAACGAAAGCCTGCTTTCCCATCAACAAAGATACGTCCAACATGCAACTTCTAATCAAGAGTTCTTTTTGTCTTTCTAAAAACTTCAAAACGGCGAGTCAAAAGGAGAAAAATAGCCCCGAGAGTCAATTATACAATGGTTCGCCAGCAGTGGTATACTAACCATAAGAATTAGTATTGTTTGGATTAACTTTGTACATTTAAATTTCGCGAGAATTTTTACAAAAACAGTCAATTTTAAACAGTCAACAAAATTTTGTTAAAATAATCGACAAATTTTATTTATTTTTACAAATTTCTTCAAGGGAATAAACAAAGTTATCTCTCAACTTCCCCACAAACTCACGTGACAGCCACCTTCCGCTATAAGCCACACATAAACACATTTGCTGTTGTAACGTTGTCACTGTACATAGCAGACCGAATGGAACTGTCACCGAAAAATAATGTTCTTTTATGCGTATCGTAGTGTTTTCACCATCTTGCAGAAGCGGATCACAATTTCCAATGTTGCTCAAGTAAAGAAGGTCTCCCAGTCTGTACGCTAGGATTTTTTCTTTGATATCACTAGCGCTTATCTTTTTAAGGAAATGTGCACTGGCCGTCATGAGGAGACTGGAAAGTGTCGGCTTGTTTTGACGTTTTACGTTGCTATTGACTTCTTTTATGTGACTTATGACTTCATCTTTTCCATTTGGTTGAAATAAGTTTACTGTTTGCTGTCCCGTTGTTACGAATAAACCGCAGGTCATCGGGGATATATTCAGTGCAGGACTAAATTTACGAAGATCGATCGGGAATAAGACTTTCGTAACTGGATATCGAATAACGGCATATTCTTGCCTCGTTGTTTCGAGCGCTTGTGACAACATTACAAGCAGGATGCTATGAATAGATACCTCGAATGTTTTGCTGAATTGTAGCAAAGATTTTGTAAGATTTTTATTGATGACAAACGGCACGAATTCAAATGATTTGTCCGTTTGTTCCTCTTCGCAAGTTCTAATATTTGGTTTCCTTTTTGGAAAGAATGTATCGAGCAACCACGTGAGTGAGTCTACTCCTACTTTCAAGTACCACGGTACGTGCTCCTCTGATACTTGACACTTCATATCACCAAAGACAACTTCAGTTGATTTTGCGAGAGGCGTCGGTCTAGGCAGCGTGATTTGGCTTTCGTTTTGCATTAGGTTTCTTAATATGGATGTAAACTGATTTGCTATGATATCAAAACCACTCTTTGCATCTATGATTGCGTGGCAACAAATAAATACGAGTATATATTCATGACCACTACATGGAGTACTAGCATCAAGCCACATGACTCTCCAGAGAGGAAATGTAAACCCAGTCTTTACCTTTTCTTCAGCAATTTTCACCCAATCTGTGATGAGTTGTACTTTTTGAACTTCCAACTGAATCCATTCAGCCTTCTTGTAACCTGTAAAATTTACTGGTGAAAAATACATGTCGTGATTTTCGTCCAGTAATATTTCACATTGCAACAACGTGTGCCAGTCACTTAAAACGCTGAGACTTTCACGAACGGCTTCATGGGAAACACTTTTGTCGGATGAAAAAATCGAAACGCTTTTAAATAAATCGAAAGCTTCGTGACATTGATTTCCCATCCCGTGAAATGTTTCTCCGACGGAAAGATAACGTCTACCATCGCCATGTTGCACGTTTGCTGAACTCATGCTTTCAGTGGTTTTATTTTCCAAGTTACAAACATATTGTTGAAAAAAATATGTTTTCCACTTAAGAGCCACTTAACAGAACAACGTTTGAAGGGCCTTCACACACTGATACGTTGTCTAGTTCTGGATGCTTCTCCGTAACATCGTTTGTTAAATCTTTTACAGTGTATAAAAACTTTGTTGCCTTATATACTCTTTCCAATATATTTTATATTCTCTTTACTTCTATTTTTTTTGTTTTAATCTTTCTAATGTTTCTTTTATCTCGTAGACAAGAATGAATTTTTGTTGTTGTCTATAAAACATGTCGCTTGTCACCCTCGTCCCTAGGTTTTTTTTGCCTTTTTGACATGAGATGATTTTTCGTCGTATTCTCTCATATCAAAAAGACAAAAAAACCTGGGGACGAGAGTGGTCGCTTGTTTATGTTTAAAATCCAAATATCAAATTAACACAGAATAAAAAAGAATAGAATTTCTTACAATAGGATTTCAATAACTAGTTTATTTAATAATAAAAAATATATTGAGTCTCTTATAACAATATACTCGCATTTTATATGATCGTGCTAAAATACGCACGAAATATATTTAAAATGGCTGCCTTGGCAGTACCACTCCAGCGAATTTTTTTCATAATGTTTTATTGTCTTATAGAAATTTTCTAACTGTTGTGGAGGTTTAATTTTCCCGAATATTTTTTGGAAAATACGTCGAAGTGTTGCCATGGCAACCATTTGATCGAGATAAAGTCTTTTTTTTCAAAAAGAATATTTATTAGAAAGAAATTAAAAAACAGGAAAATAAGTCAAATGGCGGCGTTGCGTTTGTTTTGTTCAATTTTGCGATGTTTGTTTTTCTTGATTGTCATAATTTGGAAAGGGTAAAGATATTCTAAGAGATGGAAGATTTAAACAAAGATAATTAAATTAAAAATTGCGATCACTTCGACATACTTCTCTTGCCTACTTCTGTGTAATTTGTTGTATTTCCAGTCGTTATGGTTACCATTTTTTGACTTTCATTAAGTGATTCTAGTGAAACATACTGGTTTAGGGTTTGGGTTACTGTTGGCATGGAAGCTCGTTCATTATAACAAAACTATAAAATGATGCTAAAAAAATATAAAATAAACATGTCACACTGGACAATGACCGTGGTTTCAAATTCCAAATATGTAGCCTCGAGTCAATTATGCAACTAATAGCAACCTTGTTGATTTAAATCCCTTTAAAGCTTGGTTTCCATTTGGCATTAAATCGCTTTAAACATATTATGTGTCCTATAAAAAAAATTTTCACAACAGCGAACAAAAAAGTTAATAATTAACAAGAAGCCCTGGGGGCTCTAAGAATTTCCGCGCGCTACCAAAATATTTGATGAAAACCTGCTAATTCGTTGTGTTATTGTGCCAAACATTCGAAGGGGTTTAGTGCATGAACCTCTGAAGATAAAGCACACCAGTGGCATTATATCTTACAACAAACGCAAACAAAACGAAACGTGTCATTAAACTCACATTTTGAAATTGCTAACAAAAAATACAGCCTATCATTCATGGTTGAAAGTCTTGCGATTGAAACGTTTATGGTCTTAAACGGCATTAGTTGACAAAAAATCAAAATTTTGATGTGACCATCATTTTCAGCATACTTTTTTTATTAACTGTGTCAATTTTTGTCGAAAATAAAGCAGTTTTAATTTTTGGATAAATTTTGGCCTGAAATGACATTTAGGTGACAAAAATCAAAATTTTGATGTCACCATTATGTTCAGCATACTTTTTTAGTTAACTTTGCCAATTTTTGTTGAAAATGAAGTAGTTTTAATTTTTGGACCAATTTTGGCCTAAAATGACATTTAAGGTGGCAAAAAACCAAAATTTTGATGTCACCATCATGTTCAGCATACTTTATTTGTTAACTGTGCCAAATTTTGTTGAAAATAAAGTAGTTCTAATTTTTGGACCAATTTTGGCCTAAAATGACATTTAGTTGACAAAAATCAAAATTATTATGTCACCATTATGTTCAGCATACTTTTTTTGTTAACTGTGCCAAATTTTGTCGAAAACAAATACCAATTTTAGCCTGAAACGTCAATACGAGACTTCCCAGTAGTTAAGGAGCTTAGGCACGAAGTTTACATCTGTGACGGAGCAACGTGAAATCCCAGGGTCGATTTTTTCTCAAAAAATGCTCCGAAAGAAAAAAACGACGGTTTTAAAGAATTTCCTATGCCTTCGGGCGCGGAAATTCAAAAAGATTATATATTAATTCTTTTAGAAGATTGTTATTTTCTCCATATTAACCTCGTTTTTACGGTCCTAACGTCTCCGACGTCTTTCTTGGTTTTTCTTTATCCTTTAAATTTGCCTCATCCTCGATGTGGTTGGACGTATTTCATCAACGAAATGAATAGAATCGGCGTTAATTTTACTTGTAATAGAAACGTCCTCGCGCTGAAACTCAATATGAATAACTATGGGGCCAGAGATTGGCGCGAAAAAAAAAAGAAAACCAGCTTGTTGCTGAAATGTTCAAAAAACTAATAACACTTTAAGGCTGTCTTGTCATTAAATACTTCTGCATTGCACTTGCTGTTAATTAATAGCCGATGTAAATATAAACGCGCGCCCACGTTACTTTGACGAAACTAATTTTTAAAGTTTCTGGGGAGAATATGAGGTCTGAGAAGGAAGCAGCGCAAGCTGGCGACGGTTAAGCTTCTTCAGTTTCAGGCATTATGCCAGCTTATGACATAACAACGTCGCATTGAAAACATTAAGAAAAAGTGATTGGAAATTAATTGAATTTATTCAGTTCCACTATTACTCAAAAAACGTCTCGCTCATTATTCTAAATTTCGCGCGTTTAAATTTTAATCATTTTATCTGTGAATTACGCTTTCTACAACGTGGTTTTATAAGTCCCTTTCACGTTAAGTTCCAAAGCTATCGGCTTATCAGATAAGCAACGCTGAAAACAAAGTAGCATTTTTTTCTCGTAAGATGGAAAAGACAATATCTTACATTCTATTAATCAGAAAGCTCTCAAAATCTATTTTCAAATGTCCTGTCGTCGACACAGTGATTTCTATTTGCACGCCACTTGATAACTCGCCTATTTTACTGGTACCGATTGTAGTCAGTGCAGCGTTGTCAAAGTTTCTAGTATAAACGATGCTTGCGACGATTTATAACTGGGAACTAGAAGAGAATAACAGCAGTCTGAAGAAAACAAACAAATCTTACATAACATTAATGCCTTTTAAAATTTTCCATAGCCCTCCTTTCAATTTTCAATACATTCTGCACCCTAACCTCCCTCCCACCGTATATTCACCCTCCTCCTGTGTAAGGGAGTTTCATATAATGAAACATATGACGTCATAATGATATTGCTGCGATATGACGCATAACGATGAAGTTGTCAGCTATCAAGCCCATAAGGAAAAGTTGCTGCGGTGCCTAGATAAGGTATATATATAATTATATATATATAATTATATATATAATTATATATAATATTATATAAAATTTCTTATTTAACAATATGTGGTTAGCCTACCTTAATGGAAGAAGTTTTAGCGAACCTTTTTTTGGACCCTATTTGCAAAGTTTCGGCAAAACGGCCCTTTTAGAAGCAAATCGCAGTTTGCATGAAAAGCATTCCAACCCTAAATCTTTAATTATCAAAAAAGTCCTTCTACCGCAAAAAACTAATTCTTCAAATAATTCTTCCTAAAAATTTCTACCTTCAAGGTAATAATATCTACTATAATAGGAAAATGAGATTCGTTATAAAACAGATCAAAGGCTCGTGCGCTGGAGTTATCCTATAAATCGGCTTTGCATTCCAATAAACTTGAAGCAGTAAAACAAAGTAGATGAATTCGTAACGCTGTTGTCTTACATAATCAATTTATTCAGTTAAGATGAAACTGATATAACCAACAATTGAACGGAATGCCTAATATATTGCGTATGAACTAACTCTTGACCGCCACATCTAACCATAGAATCGCACTCCTTCAACGATCTTTGACGTGTTTTTGTGCTTCTAAGGTTTTGGGTGTTTAAATGAAGATAATCAAAGGGAAGAACAAACAAAAGAACTAACTAAACAATAAAATATTGATCGTATTTAACAACACATAATGTTGCAGTATTCACAGGCATTAAAAAAACGTCTCGACAACACTGGTGCATTGGGTACGAAGTTAATGAAGCTGCATACCAATCAGGTTTCGTAACAAATATGACGTCAAATTGATTTTAAGTTTAGTAAAAGTTGGTTACAAATTTTATTCGACGTCAATATTCTCAGCAAGTGGTCTGTTTTACAAAAAATATAAATAAAAAAAGTTAAGATGGATTGCTCGCCAGAATATGTGGACGATATTGAAAGGAAACAATTACCGGTAGATACTGCTGGTGAGGAGCAACTAATTAGACGAAAAAAACGACGAGCTCGTCATATGACGATGAAGTATGACGACACGTCAAAGATGCTTGCCGACATTGAAGCGGCGAAAGAGCTTAGTGAAGGTAATATTTCTAACGATTAAGCGTAGCCAACAAAAATAAGTAGCGATGGACCTTTATTTCTTTATTTCTTTACTATTGAATTCTAGGTCAGCGTATGGATAAAGTTGAACACCCGGTGAAGGGGCGTGAAAGAGAAGGGGGTATAAAAGCAAACCCTGCGGAGGAGGAACAACATTATGGGAAAAGCAAAGTTATGGAGGGTGATAAACAAGTAAAGGTAAAATCTTGCTTGAAAAAGAAAACGGAAGGAGATCAGTTGAAAGGAAAACAAACGCTCAATGTTAATGGTAATGTTGACAACAGCAAAGCAAGGAAAGTTTTCTTTTCTGAAGAGGTGACCTATTACGAGGATTTTGCTTCGATCAAAACCAAGAAGAAGCGAAAGTTTCACAACCTGCGCAACGCCACGATCATTATTGAAAGAAAGAAAACAGTTCTTGTAAAAGCTATGAGAAAGTTGGTTGAGAAACACAAAGCAACAAAGCTGAAGTTACTGGAGGAGAAGAAAGCTGTTATATTGAAAGCCGCAGAAATGGAGTCACTCAATTTGGTTCTTAGTGGAAAGGAAGTCGAGTTGCGGAAAAAAGAGAAGGAGATTGCTTGCATGAAAGCCAATGCGTCTGACATAAAAGTAAGTTGGAAATATATCTAGTATTTATATATAGTAAATATCTAACGCTTACGACAAATATAAATAAAGCTTTAACGATCTTCCCTTGAAACTTATTTTTAATCCAGATTTTAACGTTTTTACTTTTCTGCTCTAGACCACTGTCAGTGAATCACTCCAAAAATCCGTAACTAAATTGGATACAGTGGAAGAAAACATCAGAGCTGATATAAGAAAAATCGAGCGAAAGCTTGCACAACGCTGGCGCTTTGTCGGAAAGAAGAAACTTCTAGCAGAAAAGCAGAAACTTACTGTTATGCTAGATACAATCTGCGCAACATCGCAGACATTACAGAAAGATGCCATCCTTTTGGACACCTTCAAATTTTAAAAACATTTCCCACACATTGTATATTTTTTGTATATTTGAGGGGAAGAGGTTGTGGTTGTACGTTTGTGTGTACTGTCCAGATAGCCCCATCTTGTTTGTCTCGATGAGTACTTAAGAAGCAGTTTGATCTGTCAGCTAACTGTCTTGGTCCTCACTGGTAGCTCAGTTGGTAGAGCGTGACATCAAACAGTGTCAAGGTCGTAGGTTCAATTCCTACCCAGTAATTTGACCAAGACACAAAGCTAATGATCTTTCTGCTGCTTCAGTGCTCAAAGTGATAAATGTCAGTGGTTGTCGAATGTGTTGTAAACTTGTTATATGTCTGTTTTGTGTGGTGTAGCTACGCCCCTTCCTTTTCAAAATCTTGGTCTTTTATTTTGTTAATAAATTTTCACACATATTTTGTTTATTTTGCTGCGGAGAACCCTGTACTTGGTAACAAAAGGTCATGGTCGTTTGCTTTGCTTTTTTTTGTCGAGTGAAGAGACTGTGAGGACATGCAGACTTAAATTCGGCACGGTGAAACATTAAAAAACTTCATCCAAGACATAGCAAATCTTTATAATTATATTATAATTAAAACTTTTGCAACTTATTACAAAATAGAACAACAAAATTGCGCAGTGTTTTTTCATCTGGATCAACCAGAGACTTCCTGAATCGCCTTTACAAAATTTTTACTAAAATCGACAACAAATTCTTTAGTAATCCACTTTCCAGAGTAGGCGAGGCAAAAGCACATTTGGTTTCGGATTGTAGAGGTGCCAACGAAAAATCCACCAGGAATGGCTACGCCAAGATAATGCTCTTCCACACGCAACGGTGATTGGTTGTTTGTTTCTAAGGCAACGTCACAGTTGCCGATGTTACTAACAGAAACAGAGGAGTTCATTCCGAGACACGCAAGCTTTTCTGGAAATGTTAAGGTGGAATTTCTTAAGAAGGCGGTTAAAGAAGACCACATCAAAGACGACATAGTCGATTTGTTTTGCTGCTTTACTTTTTCGTTCACTTTTCTTGAGATATCGAAAAATTTTGTTTTGTTACCAACATCAAATGGTTGTATGGTTTGACTCCCAGCAGAGAAATATGTACCACAAGGCATAGGGGAGGTACATAACTCGTTAACGAATTTCCGAAGATCAATGGGATATACAAATGCATTGATTTTATCTTTAAACTCAGAATACGAAGCTCTCGTAGTTTCAAGAACACAGCTCGTCAGTACTAGAAGAGCACTATGAATTGAGACGCTGTTTTTCTTACAGCTGCTAATGAAATTCCCCGTCATTTTTTCATCAACGATGAAGGAGTGATACTCATGGCAATTGTTGGCTTCCTGACATACTTCATGTGTTCTCAGCTTTGGTTTGCCAGATAATTTGTTGCCTAACCATAAACCAAAGTTTGCTGCGGCTTTTATGAACCAATTCACAGGTTGTTGGGATACTGGCAGAGTCATGTTCATAAAGATATCTTCCATTGATTTAACACAGAATATAGGGCGTTGTAGCAGATCAATTTGAGAATGATTTAAGAGTGTATTACAGATACCAGTGAACTGATTTGCGATAATGTCAAAACCACCCTTACCATCCAAAACTGCATGACTGCATGTGAAAACCAGAACGTACTCGTGTTGTTCACTTTCAGATAGTACTTCTAACCAAACAGCCTTCCATAACAACTCGTTACAACCACGTTCGAGTTCTTTATTAATAACAGGTACCCAGCCATTTCTTTCTTTTACTTTTTCAAATCGAAGTGGAAACAACTTGTCGCCAAGTGATTCTTTATTTGCCTCAAAAAAGAAGTCCTGGTTTTTATCAGCACTTATTTCAGATTTCAGTAAAACATGACGGCTGATGAGAGCAGACAAACTTTCTTTTACAATGTCTTGTGGTACTGGTTGCGTTGAAGAAAAAACTGTTACATTAAAGAAATTGCTTAAGGGAGGAGCGCACTGGTTTCCATACTCCTGGAAAGTCTCTCCAATGGAGAGATATCTTCGCTCTCCCGTAAACTGTGTTGACTTTGCAGCGTCCACCATGTTATGAAATTAATTTTCTGTGTCTAAAAAAAATTAAATTTTACTAAACATACGTTGCTAATTGATTAATGCACATAAAGTTTCGTTTTTACAAATAACTACTATATTATATTAGAATTTTTTAAACGTTGTACCTAATAATAATGCAATTTAATTTTTAAAGAGCAATAAAATAGTAAACAAAACAATTAACTTTTTCAACAAGTCGTATGTGTAACAGAGATTATTGGGAACCCTGAGAAGGAGATACTACAAGAATCAACTAAACCAACCTCATTACTAGGACTTAAATCGATGCAAAAATTGTAAGGCTAAAAAAAATCAACCTCGTCCCCAGGTTTTGTTAGTTTTTTCTCACATTTGGACGGGATCTTTTACGTTCAAATGTAAAAACACCTAAGAAGCCTACGTACAAATATAAAAGAATCTAACAAGCCCTGGTGACCAGATTGACCAAAGTTCAGCAGATCCTTAGAACGAAGTTGACTTCGACCATTCCTGAAATACCTGAAAATGACAATAAACCATCTTTTTAACTGTTAACCACAACAATTTAAAATTATTAGAAGAAATTATTCAAGTAAATATGCTCAGGGAACACGACGTGGTTAGTCCCGTTCCTTCACCCGTTAGTGGTACATTTGTTGGGGTATGCATTCTCGTCTCCAGAGCTCTTTCAGATAAAGCCAACTTTCGAGGTTTTATCTCAAAGAGCTCTGGGGACGAGAATCGGCAATATGCGATGTTCAACAGCTTTTGATTATTTGCGAGGATGAAGATAAAAGTTATATTAAAAAATAAGTGAGTGACAATTTTCTGTCCGGATAATTCTACTTTCTTAGCTTCTGGTACTCCGTGTGTTAAGGGCCTCTCAAAGAAGTATTTGTTAATTAAAACATATTTAACTTCAACACAAAAATCCCCCCTCTCTCACACACACACTCTTGGGGTGTTTAACAACCCTGACACTTACGCATTTAGGTTTGTAGTACGAAAGCATAAACAGCGGCTTTTGGATACATTTTATGTTATTACAAAAGGGTATATAAAATAAAGCAACAAAAGTATAAAAAAGCAATATGTAATTTAGCAATATGTCATTTTTTATTCTATGTTATTGATAAAGTGTACATCATCAATAAACAACAACAGAAAATTGAAAAAAATTAATAGGATAAAACAAATATTTTACAATAATGTCCGAGAGAGATGGAAGACTGCCGTATGATTTTAATTATGTAGCTACATTAAAATGGACTTTCAAGCATCTCTTCTTGTTGTCTTGCATAAATTCCCATCTTTTTCTTTTTTTGTCCATTGCTAGGTGACTTTGGACGCGCTGTCAGCTTCGTTATTTGTCCTGTGTGAATGTTCTCGACGCTTATTGTTTTGCGAACTGGTATATCTTCAACGCTTAAAGCTTTTTTGTTATTTGAACCCCCTTGTAAAGCTGCAACTCTCAAATCAGTCATACTTCGCGGCTTTCCTCTACTATCGCTATATTTGTTGTATCTTCGCATATCTCCATATTTTAAATCGCTATGTCTTCTTTGATCATGTTTAGTTTGGTGTGGATTTAAATGATTACTCTTAACGTACCCCCTAACATCTGTATCTCCCCCGTACAAATCGCGGTATATTTCATTTAAATTTTCACGAGGTTCACTCGCTGTCCCAGCCCAACTTCGTGGTCGACCCTTTGCATTGTTTCCACCAGGTAAAAGCAATACACCACTTCCCTCGCGAGATATTTCTGAAGTTATTGAAATGTTGTCCGGGTTATCAATCCGATTTTTGTGCGGTATAGCTAAGTCGCCGTCAGTATCATCTTTGCTATTTACGTCAACTTTAACAACTACATCAGTTTTGCCTGAGACATCGAGATCATTTTGAAAGGAAGAAGATCTCTCAATGCCTGTTGAAGTAATGTCGAATAAATAAGCGCCGTTCACACTACCAGCATCAGACCGTGTAGAGCTTTTTACACTAGCCTGTTTTGAAGGTGGGTTGCTAAACATGACTTGTCTTTTCTTCTTATCTTCTTTTTTCTGCCGCTGCACTTTTCCTTTAAACTCTTCCAGTTCACTAAATGCAGAAGTGTTGTAACATACAGATACAAAAATCAAAACGTTTACCGTATTTTTAAACAACAGTAGAGAAAAACAATCAGGGTAATAAACATTTTGCTTGTACTTCTTTTCCTGAATAGATTTTGCTAGTTCAACCTCTCTCGTGTGAGTTATAACGCAATATTTTAACATATACGCAGAGCTCTCCGTTTCTACCCTATGTCCTTTCAATTATTATTATTATTATGAAATTTTTTAAAGAGGATATACAATTCAGTTACTTACAAAAAATGACTGCTATCAATATGCGTCCTCTATGAGTGTGTCAAAACAAAAAAAATAGACACAAGGACAAATAACAAAAATGTGACAAAGTTGTTGAAAAACCCAAAAGAACTAAAAGGACAGTACAGAAATATGAGTGGTGTTATTAGAAAATAAATATTAGAGGTGAAAATCAATATTAGTGGTGTTTCTGTGATCCTTTGGTTTGGTTTATTTCAGATTTTATTAAATAGGTTTTGGTTTTTAATCTGTCATCTTAACCAAATGAACCCCAAAGAGCGTAGTCAAAAAGGGATAGGCCAGCCCCACTCAAATATAAAACTAAATTTGCTAAATCTGTAAGAAGTACAAATCTGTTGAAGTTAAAAAGAATAAAAATGAAGAAATCACTGATAAATTATGTGCGTTATCAAATTAATTATTATTCTAACTCATCTTAAATTTTTGGTTGTTTCCGTCAGTGAGAGAAAAATGTTTACTCACCATGCTTTATTATGCAAATTACACGAAATGACCAGCAATACAATAACTAATATGGCGCATAATATCCCAAGAGCAAAGACGATTTTATCCATAACTAAATCAGTAAAAAAAAAATCATATCAAAATTATAATTGTTATAAACAATAATTATATAGCCTAATTTTAATAAACACTTTTTTCATTAAAATGTTAAATGCATACGACTTCACACCTCGGGAAAATATACGCGAACTTTCGCTTCCTAATTAAAAGCGATTAAAATGTCAAATGAAAAGCTATTTGCGATAATAAGACATATATAACAAGTTTCGTATTAAATTTTTGTATGAAAAATTTGTGAACTTGTGTAAGCTCTATCTATTACTTGAAACTAGCTAGTGACACTAGCTATATCTAATTTTTATATAGTGTATGCTAACCTTTAGTGACTTCATCTTCGCATCTTGTGCCGTAAAACTCATGGTTGCAACTATAATTAAAACGTTCTTAAGTTAATTACCCAACCACTTAATTGAATAACATGCATGCACTAGAGCTATACAGTAGTATCGAAAATCTTGTTTGGCAAACAAGACTTAATTTTACGTGCCGAAGTTCATTTGTCAGAGCTACTAAGAGAAGCTTTAAGCAAAAACATATTTTTTTTTGGAAGTTGAAAAAACTCAAAGTCTGAAGGTGATAAGTACAAGCTATTTTTAAACGTTCTTTAAAAAGCACTGCACAACTCACCCTCGTCCCCATGGATTTTTTTGGAAGACGGCGAAAATATCACAAAAGGCAAAAATCCCAGGGGGCGAGAGTGTCACAAAACTCAAGAAAACGGCAAATTTTAAATATACGGTTGTGTATATCAATGAGTAAATGAAAGAAGGGGACGTACCTACAAAACTTAGAGGGAGCTCCATCGATACCAACATAACAGACGCCATTTTTATTACAAAACGTATCATTTAAATGGCACCGAGAAAATTTTGTTGCTGGTGGCAGGGTTGTTGTTGTTGTCGGCGTCGTCGTCGTCGTCGTCGTTGTTGTTGTTGTCGTCGCCGTCGTTTTCGTTGTTGTTGCGTTCGTCGTTACGGCGGTGTTTACTTTTACCGTCACTGGGGTTTGCAATGTTGCTTTTGTCGTTAAAACTGTTTCTTTTGTAGTTTCTGTCGGTTTTTCTTTGGTAGTTCCCGCAGTCGTTGTATTGACTAGTTGTTTTGTCGTTATGCTGGCGGTAGACACTGTCGTATTCTGTGCGCTAACATAGCTTACGATTCCAGTTACGAATAGAAACGTTAAAGTTTGTCTCCAATTTAACATGATATAAGTATTCTAAACATGCAATATAGTATATTTTAATAAAAAGACAAATTTAGAAATATTTATTCAAATTTCCAAAAAAAACACAGCAAAGAAAGCAATTTAAATAAAGAATATCTGAAATTTTTAAAATGTTATTTTTTTAAAAAAAGTTTCACCTTTTTGTTTCTCTTCCAATCCTTCAAATTATTTTACACACAGTGATGTGGTCTGTCTTTCTCTCTCGTTTTTCAGTGTTGTGTTTTCTTTTTGTAATAATTATAAAAATAAGCGTCCAATTAACCTCAAATTATAATTACGGTACAGTTAATTACAGACATATTATTAAACTTTCTTCAACTTCTTTTATGACGCAAAAGATTATTTACATCACTGAAAGTTATTGCCTCGAAATTGATTAAAAGGGGGTTGTCGAAAATGTGAGGGGGTGCGTGAGATTAAAGAGAAAACAAAGGAAGATTGCATAAAAGGTTAAGTTGATCAGCTACAGAATTTCTTTAAAAAGCTTGTCAATGCGTTTCAATAATATTTTCAGGAAACAATAAACACAACGAAGGAACAAAAGAACTAAGAAACGACGGAACAAAGGAACACAATTATTTAAACCAGTCAAGGAGTTATAATTACCATTGCTAAAGCATTGTTTCATAATCAATTTCCTCAACAGAAATAAAAGCCACCCTCGTTATCAACCAAATTAGGTGAGGAAAAATTTAAAATATCTCGTTCGCTTTATGACGTGACGATACCAATGTGACGTTCGCATTTCATCTTTCCTTACACGTTTCGAATGCTTTCGTCGGTGATCACTTTAAGAAATAGGTGACCCAGGGTTTAGCTGTTTCTAGGTAATGTTTTAACGACCTTGAAGAACTCACTGCTATAAAGTATAAATTTTTTTTAGATTCTAACTTAGAAGTTTTAATATTGTATATCAGATACAAACAATCGGATATAATCCG
Organism: Hydractinia symbiolongicarpus; assembly: GCF_029227915.1. Taxonomy (NCBI): domain Eukaryota; kingdom Metazoa; phylum Cnidaria; class Hydrozoa; order Anthoathecata; family Hydractiniidae; genus Hydractinia; species Hydractinia symbiolongicarpus. The sequence goes on from NC_079883.1 coordinate 25,623,570, forward strand.
ACGTATTTTAAGCACATTTCAGAATTTCCAAATCAACAAAATCAAACGCAAACATCACAGGGAGAGATGTGCAGCCAAACATGTACACTGAAAGTTGGAGTTGTTTTCTTGCACGTGGTCATGCATTAATTCCGTGAATAAAATTTGCGGTTGCAATGATAGGCAAAATGAACAAAAAAATTGAAAAAATTAGTGACGACTGTAATATTTAAACATTCAATACTATTTTAGTCTAAACTTTTGTTTTTTAGTTTAAACAAATTTTTAGTTTGGTACTGTCTGAAATTTTAAAATAATCAAGCGTGCTCAACTGTTTTCTTTTGACCATTTTTACAACTTGGAATACAAAGAATCATAATTCTTTCTAAATTAGTTAGCATTGTTAGTAACGAATGGTTATTATATTGGTTGTTCACCACTGTCTCCTGTTAATGAAAAACAACAAATTAACTATACCAATTATATTGTGTAGTATATAATTTCCTTTCCAAACGTGTTTATAAAAAAATTACTTTCGACATTTCTTTGGTTCCATCTTTTATTTTTAAGCACTCTTTTTGCACAAGAGTAATCTGGATATATAACTGCTGGGTACTGCCTAGCTAATGACAAAATATGGAAGTCTATTTGCAGGTAGACTTTAGTTGTGCAAAACTTCTTTCATTTAAACAATTTCTAGCTACATTGAAAATGTAACTAAAGTATAATCGAGTTAGTTGACTTATTTAACCCTGTCATCGATGGTAAAGACGGCTATAAAAAGTTATAGTTGTCTTTACCTTCGATGACAGGGTACTGTTTTTTCCCTATCGAAATGTTAACAAAGACTTCAGTTGGTTCTATCATCTTCGACGAAGTGTGTAACTTCTCATTAAAGACAGCGGCCAATTAGTCTAGACCTCGACAATGTGAATCGTTTCCGAACGACAAAAATTTACAACAGAGCAAAAAGCTCTAGCGATATTAATTTTTTTACCTAATTTAAAATTCATTAAAACATGTTTTAAAAATTTGCTATTGAACTGGCTTATTTGTAGTTTGATCAAAATAGATGTAACAGGGGATACATATAACAAGTTGTAGAGCGGCTGGTACCAAAAAAACGGCGGCAATAAATTATTTACGACGCATGTCCGAAGATCAGTTTATGGCAACCAAAAAAAACTTCCTGTAGCACAGATATGTGTTTTGGCATGTGTTTACAAAACTTTTTAAATCTAATCTATGTTAACAGAAACACATGTCAATTAGTAGAATATGTCGGTCAGATAACGACTAACAACCTTCACGAATCACTGATGTAAAGAATACAGTTCTATATGTTCTGAACGGATTTTGGGTCTATGTTTTGACCAGTTGTTCAAGATCATTTAAATTTCCAGATAACATATCTTAATCGTAAACATAAAGGTTTTTGCGTTGACTTCAAGCCAGAGGTGAAATAAGCCTCATTTGTTTCATCCGGTTAGTTTATTGTTCTGTCATTCGACCACGCAGGAGGAACTTTCTATACTAGTCGGTAGCCCGTGGATAAATTCACGGGTTTGCCCGTCCCTTATATATCTTATTTCGTGTTCGTAGAATGGCTATAATCCCGAGCAGAGGCAGAATACCGGTATTATTATAACAGACTAGTTGGTAGCCTGCGAAAAATTCAACGAGTTTTCACTTGTCGCAACAACTTTGTGCGTGGTTTAGCACCACCCGGCTTTCGCCGACAAACAGACTATTATTACATAGATAGTATGTAGAAACTTTAATATAGTTTACGCTTTGTCCCTCTGTCTTTTTAGCTCCATCTAAGCATGTACGTCCACATTATAACAACAATTTGTATCAGTTTGCTAATATGATATAAATTATCTTATGGTGGATTCTCTCTACACCGACACTGCGCAAGAATTTTAAAAGGTTTGGATAGGCTAGATCTAACAATTTGATATAATTAATACAGACCTGTTTTTAGCTTTTGCTGAATACTGAGTGACTGAAAAATGTCAGGAGAGAAATAAATAAATAAATAAAAAAATATTTTGTATTGTCTATGCAGGTCTATTCTAGCAGAAATTTTTAACCAGTATCAAAAAATTGTCCGTTTTCATGATATATTACTGTCTACAACAAACTGCTCGCCTTGTAGAGGTGTCTGCTTTAGAGGATGTCTGTTTTATGAATTACAGAAAGACTGGTGTAAAACTGTAAGATAAAAGGAGGCGGGCTTAACGTTATTTAATGTCTCTCCTCAGTGTTTTCTGTTATTTTTATACAATTTTCTTTTATTCACTTTAATTTTGGAGTAAATATAAACTAATTACATCAACCTGGGAGCCATTAATTAGTGGCTTGTCTTTATCAACGTTTGAAATTACTTTCGTATCACGAAATGGCGGGCAGAATTACGTAAAAAATTCAATTTAGCTTCTTTCTCGCAATTATTACAAGCGTTTGGCATGTTTCGATTGCTATTAAAGATTTGAACCTATCATTTTACAGAAACCACAAGTCATATCCAGTGTATTTAAAATATTTGTGGTGTTTTATCAATCTGTGCGTGGGTTGTAGTTAGTTTCTCATTGGTGAAGAATGTTGCTGTTAGTAGCCCCAACTTCTATCAGTACAACAAGGAAACTCGGAAACAAAGCAAATACTTTCTTCCGAAAAAGAAGACATAAGGTTGAATACAAAATATTTTCCTAAAAAAAATTAAAAAATGGCTTATAAATATTAATAAATTCATATATCAAAATATTATACGACTTTAGTGTCCATCCCTGCACAGTTTTAGGCTCTCGCAACATTTCAGCCAAAGACTTTTTTTAGGAAAGATACAGCAACTTCTCAGAACTATTTTTTATTTATTTGAAACGTAGATCAAAACTCCAATAAAAAATAAACTTAAAACTCTTAATGTTAGCAAGGTATTTTCATATACAAACGTATCCAGTTTTATCTATAGGTTGCTGTTAAAAACTTAATATATATCTCTTCATTTTAAATATTTTATATTAAATATGTAAATTTATGTATATACAGGAAAATGTACACTTTTCACGACACGACTTTTAAGGCGAAAGTTCACTTCGATCTTTTAGCACATCGGTTCCAGGCGTGCGCATTAAAGGGCTCAATATTTAGGAGCGCTTTTGCACACGCTGAGCGTATTGAAACTAAAGATCATTTTGAATATTTCAAGAGCGGATGAATAATGACATAATTTCTTAATTTTGACCAATGAATTTGCTTCAATCGCCGCCCTTTTTAATTTGCGCGCGCATTTCTGTTCCCAATGACATTGTGCCGCTTGGACGGACGAACGCGCAGCGCTAAGTACATCGTGCTTTCCGATCAAAGTGGACTATCGCCTTTAGCCAAGTTCAGCTCATATACCAATAAGATATTCCGAATCTTCGGATTGAGCTAACCCGCTGTCATTAAAACTCTTATTAGCGGCGTGTTTTCTTAACACTTGTATTTCGTCTTCCATTTTTTGAGCATAATTTTCAAGAGTTGAATACCTTTCTTTAGCTTTGGAAAGTTTCTTTTCAAGTTTTAACTTAGCAGCATCACTCTTGGCTTGTGTTTGGACGCTCTGTCGTTTGTAATGCTCCAATTCCTGTATTAAACTGTTATTTCTTTCTCGTAATTCTTGCACTTTTAATTTCCGGTCATGGTTCGTTGATTTTATTGTTTTTATTTCGCTGTTCAATGCTCTGTTGGAATCTTCGAGATACGTAGCTTTGCGTTGCAAAGAAATATTTTCTTTCAACAAATTGTTTTGTTCGCCATTTTCTTTTAAATTCGTGTACAAACTTTCAATGTCTTTATACCTTCGCCTGTATGTTTCCGCTTCCAACTTCATTGACTGCAATTCCTCCACTGGTACCATTTCCTCTTCTTTAACCGCCTGTAACGTTTTACTTCCGTCGACAGGCGTTAGGCAAGTATTGACAATATTCATCATGTCGCTGTATTGAATTTCTGGTATCTCAATAATCTGAACGTCTTCGTTCTCACAAATGGGCAAACAAACATCAACACACTTTTGCGATTTGTCACCTTTGATTGATGATACTGACAATGTTGTGGCTTGCCGTGACAGGGTCAACGTTGAACTTTGTCTGTTAAGTTCGATATCCAAATGCCCTAGCTCCATCACCAACAGTTCTATTTTCTTTTTGGATTCCCTTAACTCCATATCTTTTGTCGTCAAATCTCTTTCCAGCTTGTCAATATGATCATTCATCCGAAGTTTCTCCTGCAGTAACTCCTTTACTCGGCTAGCGCGACAGGCTTTGATTTCCTTAGCCGCAGTGACAGGCTGCTCACTGTACATTTTACGCACCTGCTCAATGCGTTTACGTTGGTTTCTCTTCATATCTGTCATCTTTTTTGTGACATGCATGGGTGATCGTGTTGTGACAACCTTTGGAGCCACTGTCTTCTTCGATACTTTTAGGTTATCATCTTCATTTGAAGCAATAGGTTCACCAGTCAACATGCGATTCACTCTAAATTGGATGTCCGTCAAAGCAGCTTCATATTTCACATTGTTCTCAATCATGTAGAATAATTCAGATTCTAGCTGGTTGATGTCGTCTATGTTGCTGATGCTTCTTCTGACCGACTCCTGATAGTTGACAACATCAACTGCATTTGACAATGTAAGAATGTCGTTTGCAAACACCACCAGTTCTTTGTTGTACCTCGCATCATGTTCATTCTGGTTATTATCTTCATCCTTTTCTTCGACAAAAGATTGCAGGAATCTCAAATGTTTTCGATCATCCATATTTTTCAGGAGGTTTTTATTCTCCGTTTCCAACCTTTTCATGTCTTCTTCTTTTTCTTTCAACATGTTCTCTAACATTGCAATTGTTTCCTCGTTGTTTTCTTCCTGCATGATACTTGTTCTGGAGCTGATCCTTTTGATTTCATTTTCTTCATTTAATTTATTAACATCCATTTGTTTGTTGAGTAATGTTTCGAATTGTTGCTGTGCGTAATCTCTTTCTGTCATCAAAATCATCTTGTCCTGTTGTAACTTCTTCAGTTTATCCTTCAAGACATCCTTTTCTCCAACCGTTGTTTTAAACTTCTTGGATAGCTCGTCATATCTCTTTTCCAAATCTATCAATTCAGCCTTCACTTGATATGTTTCCACTTCGTTCTGATCTGAAGTTAAACTCTTGGTGCTGCCATCATCTATAAAAACATATCGTTTTGTTTGCGTTCGTGGATAATCCATGGAATGGACTTTACTCTTACGCTTTGGCAACTTTGCCAAAGATGGATCTATTGAGCCGTCCTCTGATGGCAATGTTATGGTGCTGGTGTCTTCAATATTTCTGTTCCAAATCATGTCGCTTTTCACTTTAAATGATTGGCTTCGATTCAGTTTGACTTGTAAGGGTGGATTAATGCGTTCACTATTGAGATCATTGGTAATTTGCTCAATCTCTGGCCTATCATGATCAATTTTTGTAATAGAAGAAATATCGCCAAAATAGGAATCGTCATGAGAGTTGCCTTCAATATCGGACGAAGTCCCTTCCTCTACTGATGTTGACCAAATGAAGGGTTTTGATGAAGCAGCAGAGATGCATTCGTTTGGAGTGATTCTGGATGATTCAAGCAGGAGACGAGTTATTTGTAAAACTTGCAGCAGGTTCATAAGATAGTAGATGTAATTCATGCAATTTTGTTTGTCTAAAAATAGAAGTCATTTGTATTTACTTATTGTCCAAAAATCGATTTCTTTAAAATGATTAGTGTTATTTTTCCCTTTACCGAAATTTCTAAAACTTGGTTATTGCTTTAACTAAAATTTGAGCCATTACGATGTCATTTTTATACTTACCAGAGATTGTGTTATGTTCACTGAACAAGTCCATTAGATGATGCATCACTTCATACAAAGAGTTAAAATCTGTATCTCCTGTAAAAAATTTAGATCTTCATAAATACAAAGTTACACAAACCCGAAGAACGTGAACAAAAAAAGAATGATTAAATGGGAACGGTCCTCGCAAATAGTACCGGTATTAAAGTGGTGCAAGTGTATAAAAATATTAATTGTTTTTTAAATTTGTTATAATGTACATATTTTTTTATTACAAAAAGGTTTCATAAGTCCTTGCCAATCAACTGTAGTTTAAAAAGAAAAAATCTCGGCAACGACATTGTGGTCTCGATTTCTTATGCGTTTTGTGCTATGCACAAGCTTGACTGTGTTTTCAAATTGTATATGTAGCTATATGAATAGTTCTCTTACCAGACCGTCTACCTAACAATTCGAGAATACTTGTATTTGATTTCAAGATATTGCCCAGCATGTTTTCGATATCAGAGCAAGCTTCTGAAATTGTGTAAGCAGCTTCCACGAATAAATCATTTTTATCATGCCCATCACTTATGACTAGCATTTCATTTCGAACATTCTCCATCTTTTGCAGACAGCTATCAATAAAGTTGTTTACGTCGTGTTTCTCCACATTCCCCTTAAATTCCTCCCACGCAAGGTTGTTATGGATACTGGATATTCTTTTAGTTGCCATGGTAAACATTTCCATCATGGCTGACGAACGCAGCGTATCGGAATTTTTATGTTGTTGGCACAAATTCTCGTTGTTTTCCAGTAATACTTCAAGCATTTCGGATATTCCTAAACAGTGTTTCAACGTGTCAAGAGAAGGTCCTGGTTGATGGACCCTGCATAGCTGTTCTTCCATGTTGATTAGCTCCGTCTAAATTACAAAAGGGCGGATTTAAACAGACAACAACATTGATTCGTGCCACTTTACAGCCTTTGGAATTCATTGTGCTTGAAATAAACATAGTTGTTTTCAATTAATTTGTAATGCTTGGAATAACAGAAAAAATCTTAATGACACATTTAATTATTCAACCAGAAACATAAAATTTCTTCCTATGGATCAGACAAATACTTTTGTATAATCTCAAGCATCAGAGCAAATAGGTGTCTTAAAAATAACGTTTTTTATAAAAATACTAGTCGTTAGCCCGTGGAAAAATCCACGGGTTCGCCCGTCGCATTTTGCGTGACGGACGGACGGACAGACGTATACGGGCATTATAATATAGATGTTTGAGGTTAAATGTCTGCGTTACGTTGCCTAGATTCATAAACATTAAATTTTAGCAACTTTTGACCAACATGTTATCACAAAAAATGAATGAAAAGTTTCGTTACATACCTGGGTCTCCACAGTGTTGTTGAGGTTTTGCAGAGAGCTGGAAATGAAATCCCTGATAGGTCGTGATTCATTTAATTCATTTTCTATAAAAAATGGTTTTCTGGAGGTTCAAAATTATGACCATAGTGTTGGTATTAAGTTGTTGATTTATTGAATAATATTGATATTAGCATGTCATGAACAAGCGTGTTTACTCTAGGTTTTGACAGTTACAGCTGTTGTTAAAAACACTGCTCAGTCTGTGAGCATGTATGTTGTTGTAAACGAAATGAATTTGCACAAAGTGAACACGACTTACCTAGGAGTTCAATTTTACGTCGTAGTTTCTTCGCTAGTAACTGGTAATCGACCTAAAACAAATGTTCACTATAACTATTTGGATAGTGTTTAAAGCTTACACAGGGAGCAATTAGTTAAATTAGCTGTCTTCGAGGAAATCAAATTTAATTTCACTCAAAAGAAAGATTGGATGCAAATAAACGTCAGAGCAAATCCCTAAAATGCAAATCAACCTCACAGCAAACCCCGAATTAAAATTAACCAATAAGCACAAAGTCGCCGTGGTCACATCTTAACCTCTTAAATAATACAATAATTTATTATATTTGTTCGGGTGAGTGTGGGCATTCGTGTTTAAAACGGAAGATTTCTAGATATTGACCACGTGAGCAAAAAACACTAAAACAAACAATCAAAAGGCGTAGTCAGTTTTCTGACAGCAAAAAAAATCGTTTGAGACCCAGCCTAATTTTTCTCACCTTAACTATTCCGATTTTCCGGTGGTAAGAAAAATTATGCTGGGTCTCCCGGATAAGGTTGAAATTGATGTTAGGTTGAAGTGGAAAAAATACTGGGTATGATTTTTCTCCTTTTGTCATTAAAATCGATCATAAAAGGAAGCTTTTACTACGCGATACCCTTCTTGTTTATATTTCAAAACATAAACATTTTCTTGTTATCCATAAAAAAAAATTTGTTTGTTTACATTACGTACTTCTACATTGACGCTCATTCTTTCTTTGTTCGTAATCGTTCTTGCTCTCGTTCCGAAGTTTAAACTACATCTTGTCTCATATGCTTCACTGGCAGAAGGTGCCACACAAACCTAAAAAAAAACCAAAAAAAACCATGAGAAGATTTCTTAATATATAGCGCGAATTTGAGGGACAATAATCCTGCAGAGCTGCAGAGCTACATACATAGGAGCAATACGACGCTGATTACTGAATCTGGCTGCTTACAGGCTTGGCACTGAACTAAAAGTACTCATTTTTAACCATACTAACGCTAGCGACCTGTCTTTTATACTAAAACCCCTAACATGTCTCTTCAAAATGGTTGCCAAATCAGTACTTTATGCTACGGATGCACGAATGTGCTAGTTATAGAAAAACAACAAAAATTGCAAAAGAAATTCATTCGATTACAATTTTCGTGAAAATTGTGAAACAATAAGCTATTTCTTAGTTTGGAACACATTAAAAAGAACTGAAAGACAAACTAATGACCAAGATATCATATACCGTAAACGCTTTGATAAACGCCTAATTTCTAATAAATGCCGCCCTCTAAAATGGTGTTTGTTGGAGCTTTCCTCATTTAAGGAAATTACTTGTGTTGAATATATGATGGGAATATAGGTATGTGAGAAAATGTATATTTGAATTTCTTAGTTTTCAATAAATGTCTAGTTTCTATTTACCGCCTGTCTCCAATAAGCGCCTCCTAAAAATCGCAAAAATTAAATAAACGCCAGGGACGTTTATTAGAGCATTTACGATAAGGAAAAGACACCTACGATGAAACTTGTTATGCACCGTGATCCAAGACACTCTTGTAGCAATCTTGTAAGCGTTGAATTACGAAATGGAATATGTCTTCTTCTGCCTTCTGATAACGCATATATGACATTTCTAGATGATCACAGAATATTTTTACAAATTAAAGTTATTGTGTCAAAAACATTTGGTTTCAAACACATTTCCTGAGCGTATTCCTTCCATTCCTATTGTGTCTTTTTGTTTGTAGTAGTTTTGTTTTTTGCTTCTTTTTATTCAAACTTAATTGAAATTGAATGTAACTATTTATTTCAAGGATGTACTTGAACTTTTAATAAGAAGTTATATATGTACCCTAGCTCCAGCAAAGACGAGTTGATATATCTAGCTTCACTGCGATTAATCCCTTCAACCATTGTTTTGCCAAGCCTCTCACTTCCTGCCAAATCACAACTAAAACGTACAGAAATAAATTAATAAAAGAATAGAGGCAGTTCTTAAAATCCCAATGGAATGAGAAACGATCGCCCAGCGCTGTACTGCCAAATATTGCACATGGTCAACACCATCTCTTGCACTTAGTTAATTCTAAGGGAATAGACCTTATCTTATATAGAAATCTATTTCTATCCTTTTGGAATACGCTTTTATAACGGCCTTACAATTTCAAAAGTTGAATACGAAAAATGAAATGTTTAACTTTAAGATATTTGTTACTAACATATCCATTTTTCCTCGTAGTACCATGTCTTCTTCTAACACCATTACATCATCCGGAACGCACTATGATGTGAGAAACACTTTTAAAAAACAGAACAATGGAAAACAAAAATTGGATACCAGAGAAATAAACTTACCAAGTGAGGAAGTTCAGTTGGTGCCCCATGTTCTAGAATATCAAATTAAAGGGTTACGTACTCTAAGCTATGCGCATCTATTTACTGATTTTTCTATCACAATGGCGCTTCATTAATGGCGCTTCATTTGTTTCCGCGCGAAAATAATTTGTATGTTTACAAACCTGTGTTGGCGAGGATTAGCTTCTTTTTCGTCACGTCTAATCGTCTCTCGATGCTCAATTGAAATATTGAATGCGATCTAGGGTAAGAAAAATCAGAAAAAGTAATCCATTTTATCGTTTAAGACTCATCTTGTGCTTAAGGATATCTTTGATATATTTAGAGCATTTATAAAAAAATTATATTGAATATTGTTTTTAGGGTTTATCTAGTTTTAAGATACTGATCCTAGCATATAAAAGCCTTGAAATAGAAGGAATTTTACCTGCTCGATTGTCGAACCATTTTAGTTTCTGCAGTAACCAGTTCTTCCTTTCCTTTCTCTAACAATGTAAATACCTCTTCGGCGCTATTCGCTTGATGGTGACTCAGGTTGGAAACATAAATACCTTAAAAATAAGGATGCAAGTTATATAGCTCTACGTTAAAATTATGGCAAATTTTGAAATTATTGTTTGAATTATGACAATAACTAAAAATAGATATAAATAGAGAGACACATACCTCTCTTGGGATGTTCTCGTACAGGAAGTTCTTCCTTGTTATCTGCTCCAAGTAAATCGTATACCTTCTCTAGATATACTTGCACGAACGAGCAAGTAATCTAAATCACAACAACAAAAAATTTTAATTAGTATGTTCTGTGACCTGATAAGCCGTGATAGACCTATGAGGAGTGATGAGACAAGTAAGATGTTGATGTTAAAACAAAGAAACAATAATAAATAATTCTACCTTATATTTATGAATCTTATCAGCATTAATTTTTTCAAATAACTCGGTTATAGCGTAGTCAGTAATACACCCATCAGCCATCAGTGTGAATGTCTTACCTAAACCGTACAACAGTGATAAATAAACAGAGGATTGTCTTCTAAAACGCCAGTCATGTATATTACAGTCCTGTACAATACAGTCCTGTACAATACAGTCCTGTACAATACAGTCCTGTACAATACAGTCCTGTACAATACAGTCTTGTACAATACAGTCCTGTACAATACAGTCCTGTACAATACAGTTTTGTACAATACAGTCCTGTACAATACAGTCCTGCACAATGCAGTCCTGTACAATGCAGGGAAAAACTATACACATTTAGCCTCTAAACAAGAGAAAGATCGCTTATTCGTAAGAGATAAGAATCACTGTTTTTGAGGAGGATAAGCTTATGGAGTTTTTTAACTAAAGGTATTAACGAACCAATAAAACATTTGTTGGATAAGACTAGACAGAAGACTTTCTTATTAAAATAAATCACTTTGTGGCATTGTGAATAAAATGAGAGGAACGATATGCGACAATTTATTTCTCGACGTCGAAAACTTGAAGGGCGTGGTACACCTGGTAAACTGTAAATATAAAATGTAATGTAATGTAAAATGTAAATATCGTAAAATTTCTTACCTGAACCAGTTTGACCATACGTGAGAACAGCACAATTCATACCATTTAAAAATTTTGTCACTAAATGTTTCGTCGTATGAAAGAAAACCTAAAATTATTTAGGTTGAATTTAGAGCGTGGAATTTAAAATTTAAAAATTTAAATTTCGTACGTTTTTGAACGACGATGATTTTACAGAAAAGCGCAAAAAATTTGCTACACGTCTTTTTTTATAAGAAGCCAAATGAAATAGCTAGTATCTTTTTGCACTTTATTTATCACCTAAAATGATGTCTTTTCTGTTTAAATTGCAATTTTCAAGTAGACTTCTAATAAGTCAGGATAACCTCAGGATAGCATTTTTTATCTACTTGATGGAAGGAATTTGTAAAAAAAGGTTTTTCACTTAAAAATGTTAACATTCTTCCAACTAGTAAAAGTTTCTTAATTTTTTTAGAAGGCGGCTAGTCAGTTTTTTATAAAGTTGTTTCTTATATAAAAAACGTGTATTAAAAGGGCGCTGGAGAAAATGTGCGTTGTCAGAAAAATTCGGCAACAATTATGGAACAATCTGTTTTGTTTGTTTCTTTAAAAAAGTGTTGTGACATTCTTATTAACTGTTAACATTACCTTTTCATTGGAGTCTTCACCACTAAACACACCGTCAAAATAATAAGTCGTCTCCTGAGAATGTTTTTCATCTCGTATTTTTATCTAAGAAGAAAATTTTGCTGTTCATTTGTGAGCTTCGAACAATTACCAGCAAGTGCTATCAGATGAAACTCAGTGGCGTGAGCTGCTCGTAATGCCTCTTCAGTTCCTAATGGAACTGTTATCAATGGGGGTCCTGCCTAGGGGGTTATAATGCATTAAGTCTCCCATTTGAGCTACGGTAGGCGTGCTAGCACAACAGCCACTCAACTAGACAACCGCCTAAGATATCAATCCTATTCTCATGCTGAACGTTAAGCGGAACGATCGATTCACATTTTCATAGTCTTTGGCATGACTCGGCCGGGGTTTGAACTCAAGGACTTCTCACCTGGAGGCGAACGCTCCACCACAAGTTCACCAGTGGGTTTTACATATAGAAAGATAAAGCAACTACTATCTAGTCAAACGCAGAATAGTTTCAAAATATAAAAAGACTTAGATTATATTTAAAGGGAACAGTTTTTATTTGACTGGGCCCATCAAACGTCATTACATATTGACAAACGTTCGCAAAACATCACGTGCTTTGTCATTACAGCTTTTTTTTGTACCAAGTTACTATTAATTTAAATGACCTTACTTTTTTCTCGTCCTCCAAAAACGTTTCGACAGATGTTTTCTCGTTTCTATCTACCTCTTCTTCATTCAGAGGTCTGACACGAGCGTAAACTTTGATCGGCTTTTTCTTCTCTAGAAAGATAAATTAGAAAAATATATTTTGAAGTCATCGTAGCTATGTGGGATACTTAAAATAAACAAATTAAAAAATCCACTAAAAACCAGATTCCGTGTAATACTCCATATATTTTTTTTTATTTCGAAGTCTAATGCTTTTGCAGAAACAGTTCGAAATAGTCATCCCGAGTTATTGGGTCGTCAGCAAAAAATATTGAGAGGCCTGGGACGAGCAAACGAGTGTCGTTTTAGCAAAAGATTTTATCTCCAACAATTCACCTTTATAATATCTATGCATTGATAAAGTTTGAATGCACATCCCTTAACCGGTCTAAAATTACTTATGACAAAAAATATCAAAATTAGCTGTTACTTTAATATGACATCATAATTTAGGCAGCATAATTAAATCCGAAATTTTTTAATATAGAAATAAAATTTTAATTTAATTTATCTTGAGAACTACAATCCTTTTAAAAAATTTAAAAAAAACTTGTTAACCAACTTTTTGAGCTCGATAATTCAACATCAAGCCCAACATCATTTTATACCTCGGGTTCCCTTTAAGAACCTTCCAGCATTTATTCCTAATAAAATATTAGATTTGTAATATTTTGAAACCATAAGAGACTCATCTAAAAATCCTTTCTCCCTACTATTTTTATATTTTCAAAGTTAGAAATATGTATTTTTCACTAAGGTGAGTATAGATATTTTGTTTTCTCAAGGGAATGTGAAGATAAATTCCAGATTGGGAGCATCACTAAATCACTGGAAAAAAAGATTTCAAAATGCTTAAAATTTTAAAATACTGAAAATTTGTCTCAGTAATTTACCTTCGTGTTCCATTATTTTCTTGAGACAAAATCTACACTACGAAAAATATCTCTACCAAAACTCCATGCCCAAAAAACCGAAATAACAACATATGATAAAAATCCTCAATGTGTTTTCGTTGATAAGCTTGTAACAATAAGAACTTCATTGAAACATATTGTTACTATATGCGGCTTATGCTGTAATTTTCAAGAAGAATACAAAAAACATTTGTACTGTGTTTGCATAGCGTGTGTCGAATATAAGCCGTGCTGGGAGTGCAATGTGAGGCATTCACTTTCGAATTATGGCGAAGTTTGAACCCATTTTTTTTTTTACTTACTTGAATAGCATTGAGATAAAGTTAAAATATCTGCAGCCAGTAGCATATTTTTCTGCAATCTTTCAATCGACAAAATCCAGGCTCGATTCTCCCAAAATATCGCCCATTTAAAAAAATAGAATATTTTAAATTCAGCATGATTTCAAATCTCACTTCGGTATGGTTTGTTGGAGAATTTGAACCGACATACTCAAACTACATGCTAAATACTCCAAATATGCATTTTGTATTTGAAAGCATGTATACTTTAAGAATGCTTCGGCTGTTGCGGCTTGCTTCGATAATGAGGTAACGAACCATGTCGAGTTAGAGCGCCACTTAAAAATGGTTAAATGCTATCAACATTTCAGAAATTTTTCAAAATGCCAAAATCTTTATTTTTATTTTATAGATAATAAAATTCTTCCTACTAATACTAGTATGTAAGTAAGTAAGTAAATGTGTAACGGAATTTTTTTTTTCTTTGAGAATTTTGTCCCAACGGCTGGCTCTTTCTCCCCTCCGACTGTAACTATGTTACATTACTGCCAGAGATACGTATAGCATTGCCCTAACTTGCTTGCCTGCCTTACAAGCCGGTTAGCGGTCAGTAGACGGCTCCAAGTAGGCTGACAACAGTGCATTTAAAGGAATTTATTAAAAGGCTAGTCCATATATTTAATATAAATGATAGATAGTAGCCAAAAACTATGGTAATTACAAACCAAAATAAAGTTACAGAAACTCGTGTTATTATTTTCACCAATTTGCATTACGGCAAGAGTCAATTAGAAAATGTGTATTAACATGTATTTTTCGACATTTTATTTAGTCAATGTTTTAAATTTCTTCGTTGCAATCATTATGATGATTCAGTAGACCCAGAGAAATCAGAGTTTAAAAGTAGGACTAGCCGAACCTCATCCCCATGGTCTCGTCAGAATATCATAGGCGTAAAAAAGCCCTGGGCACGAGGTCAAGACTAGCTGAGATTCGATAATGCACACAGGATGTAGCCCTAAAAAATGAACACCTTTTCACCATTTTGATTTACTAATTTCTTCTAATCCCTTTTTTGATATGACGGGTGATAGCCATATTTTGGCCAGTAATAATTTTAAACAACCAACAGAATGTAAAATATGTTACGCAAAACATAGGATTTCGACATTTCCTTACACCTGTGCTTTATTTAAGGGCATTGAACAACACAAAAGGAAAGTAGTTTTATCAACTTTTTTACAGACTTTTTTAATCAAGAAGAAAGGTATTTCCTACAAAGACTTTATTTTCTCTCTTTGACGGCAAAGGATCCTCATTTTAAGACAATATTTTGTTGTGTCTTAGGATACACAGATATTTATTAATAACACATTCAAAACAGAATACTATTTTCTTCAATAATAATAATGCAACGTGCGAACTAAAAACATATATAAATACACGGCAGCCGATTCCTAACATGCAGGATACAACATATTTTTGTTATTCTTTGCGAAATACATTATTTAAAGTCCTGCTCAAAATAAGTTGATATAAGACTACAAATTAGTACATTCCTCACCACAAATTATTATGTACGCAATTTCCATATTAGATTCGCGCGTTTGAACTTGGTAATATTCGCAGCGAATTTAGAACTTTAGGAGCTTTGTTCTAAAAATTTTGACCAGGGTTATTAATATTGTTGTTTGGATGCCCAGTGACAATTCAGAAAAGATCAGTTTGATATTTTTAATGCTCAAATGTGCATGGGTAGTAACTCCGTTGAAGTTTACGACTGCATTGACTTTACATAGGTTTAGATGATTTGTTTTTTGACACTATACTTGAATACTGCAAGCCTTCTAATCAATTATTTTTTCTATAAACAAGGACGAAGAAAGTCAAATGCTTGACTTGACCAACAAACCATTTATGTGCAAAATGACATTAACAAAGAAGATCTGAAAGGATGTTTTATATATCAAAGTCTTGTCTTCACCCCAAGAGCGGTTTAGGATGTAGTCAACGCCGCCTTATAACCTCCTGATAAATGAATAGACATAAAAAATTCAGTCCCAGAAAATAAACCAAAACAAAACAACTTTCTACAATCCTTTGAAAAAAATTGTTCAAGGTGCACCTCTTTAAAAACTATTTATCCACGGGTTTTTTAACGGGTTCTTATCAAAAAACGTGTTTAGTAACGGGTTTTTTCAAAAATATCTTATCATGGCAAACGAATAAAATCCAAAGGATATATCCACTATAAGTGACTTGTTTTCACATAACCTGTTGAAGCGTTTACAGGTATACGGCTTGTCGCATATTCAGAGACTCAGTTGCGCAATTAAGCGCAGGTAATTCGTGCCACACCTCTAGGTTAGCTCTTTAGTACTTGTCTACGGTGCGTTGTAAGTTCAGAAGAGTTTTTCAACGATACATCATTTCAGGTGTAACATATTGTTCAAAAAATAACTGTCCTGCAGTTCCAGGTAAAATGAATATACAGACTATACAACATGTTGTTACCCCCGTCATCTGTATTTCTATTTTCCTACGTCATATCAAAAACAGTCGGGCGGCTTCTTATTTTGTGGAATAATTTTCCGTGAAAGTTCATCGTGAATAACACTGGAATGAGCGCTTAGTATAGGTAAACAATGTCATACATCCGTATGGGGCGATTACAGCTGTGCGCCCTTTTTGGTGCAAGGTCTTTCTTTAAAAATAATTTTCTCGCAAACTCGGTTTAAATAAAATTACAATAGCTTGTCGTTATCTCGTCCAGCTAAAACAACATTTTCTAACTTGTGTAATAAAGTTCCCCCAAAAGTTAAAGCTAAAATTAAATTTAAATAAAAAACCAGATTTTCTGCCTGGCGTTGCAATTTTTATTTTGGAAAGTAAATTTATGTAAATGTTAAAACAAATAAATAGCGACAGCAAGGTGAGCTTTGAGTATGAAAAACCATGTCTCAAACATTAGTGTTTACAGCGATGCACACAGGCCACAGCGTGCCGATGTGACGTCATAGCAAATATGATAGCGACATTTTTATCTCACAAAATAGAGTTCCCAGGAAATTCTAAAAGCTATGGTGAACCCAGCTACATTTAGCTAAGCATAAAAACGTAAGGGAATTTTGTAGCAGTTTGCTTATAAGCACAAACACAAATTTGTATCCGCTGCTTCCAACTTCTAGGGTAAGTTTGTAGGTAGAGATAACAAAAAAAGAAAGAATGCATTTGGCTAGGATAAAATGCATTTATATGTACCAATAATGTAAACAAAAAACTCTAACCAAAAACTCTAACCAAAAGCTGGCATATAACCTCGATTATGCCATAATGATGTACGATTGTAGTCAAAATCTTAACATTGGTTTAAAATTTATTTGGCTAAAACACGTAAACATCCTAATATGAGAAAAAAATACAAAGAAAAATTATACCTATAAATAAAAAGGTTAAAAAGAGACCTCGAAATCTGAACATATCACCTAGAAGCTCTGTTTGCTGCAAACTTCTTTGCTGGCATTTCGAGGCTGAAAAGTATTTAGATTGATTATTTATAAAAATCGGACTTTATGCTTGGCTTACTACGCGCGAAAAAAAACTGGAATTGTTAATTACAGCTTAAAGATTTCGTGAGTGTTTAACACGACCTTCTACCGACAAACAGAAAACAGGTATTAATTAATATAAAATTTCCTGTTGCACATATTTTCCGCGTTTTGTATTTACTGCACTTTCGTTCGCCTGTTGGCATGAAGTAATGAGATCATTCTGACATGTCGGTAGATCGTGGATATATCCATGGGCTTGCCTGTCTTTTACACATCGTCCTTTTAATATTTTTATTTGCTTTTTCGTGTGTTCGCAGCACATAAGATTGCTTAGAGACAGAGTACGGGTACTAATATAAGAGACTAGCCAGTAACACGTGGATAAATCAGCAGGGTCGTCCGTCCTTTATATATCGCATTTCGTGTGTCAGTAACACAGCTATGAGACAGGATACGGGTAGTCGGTAGCGTTTGGATAAATCCAATAGAGAATACGGGTTATAGTATAAAAAACAAGAGAGTGTTTATGCAAATGAGTCTATTATTTAACGTGAATAACCCGATTTCCCGATTTTTTTAATTTACCCAAAAAACGGATTTTCGGGCAATTTTGGATTTTCAATGTGAATTATGTAAAAGTCAAACAATGTGCAAAATAACTTTTATTTGTTGTCAAAAACTTTACACAGAATGTTAACACACGTTTCATTATAATTTTGGACAAATTTCAAACTTCCGATGACATTACAGAAAAAGTGCTGAGATAATCAAAAAAATATTCCTGCTATTTTGTTCCTGCTATGACCTAACTACAAGCGCGCCAAGTTTAATTGGATTTGAAAAAGTCTATCAAAAGTTGTAGACGGGGGTGAGGGAGCGGAATCTGGCCCTGGTCATATTATGTTTAAGAAGACCCAGACCAAACAGGAGGGGGGTGAGGTTAAAAGCAATATATCTCGGGAATGGGAAAGTACGTGTTAAAGAGAAGGGGTTATTACTGCGGTATTGCGAATTGGCAGAACATCTGTGACGTCTTAAATTATCTCTATAGGTTCGTAAAAATTCCAGGACGTCACCAACCTCATTTTTTTTATTAATTCATAAATTCTTATCGCATCTGAAACTAGATAAGATAAGAAGATTTTGCTAACCTGGACGTTATACGTCATCACAATGAAATTCCAACCATGCTTTACAAAACTTGAAGCGACACATTCTGTATGCGCATGCGTACATTCTGTGGTGTCCTAAACGTTTTATATGAATTCATGGAACATTTTGTGACGTCTGACACCTTTTCTCTGAATTCATGATGGGATGATAGGCACGTTCAAAATTAGCGTTAAAAAACAAGAAATTTCAATAAACCGCACGCCTTACAATATAAATCTATCATTTAAATCAATAAATAAAAAAATATTTTTATTTTTGTTTTTATTTTTTATTATTGTTTTGTCCTTTTAAACAGAAATTTATGACCTTCAAATTAACAGTTAACAAAAGTTTTCTTTTAAATAATTGTAGCCTACATGTTTTACAGTTGCCTTGTTAGTTATTCTTTGTTTTTTACCTCCTTAAAAAAATATCAAAAAACACATAGTAAAAGTCAAAAATAAACTGAGAAAACTGGTCAGAAATTATGCATCACTTTTTGATAAAACGAGAAAGAAAGTTACAAACATGGATTTTCCCTGAGCATATACTTGGAAAAGCATGAAATTAGCATGTTTTGTCGTATTTGATAAGACAACACGACATTTGACATACTGTTGTGCTAAACAAGTGTTTGGAATTATATCTCAAACATTTAAAAATTTCCTGAATAGTTCTACGAGTTTTAACAGCTACTTTAAAAGGAACAAGAGAAAAAAGCCGCATAAAAAAGCATAAAGTGTTTTTCTTACAAAAAAAATGTCCTCGACAGACTCTGAGTCTGAATGTGAGTTTCCAGTTTCTTCAAACAAATGGAGCGGCAAAGACAAGCAGTATAAACATTACCAAAATTGCAAAAAAGAAACGCTATACGTCAAGAATGAAGGAAAGTGGGAAAAAACACAACCAGATGAAAAAAGTTTAAAGAAACAAGGAATTCAAGGAAGCGCCGCTGGAATGACAATGGGAGTTGCCAGGGCCGGGGAAACCATGTTGATTCGGAATGGTATAGGATATGCAGCCTGCGCAGACACCAGTGCGGCTAAAGCAGACACCCAGGTTTGTGTAGCATATTTGATTTCGTATCTGAAGTTTCTCTTATATCAAGAGGGAGCAAAATTGTTGATAATGAAAATTGATCTTAATAAAAAGTTGTGAAAGTAACTTAAGTTTGTTTAATTTATCAATTCAAAAGACCATAGTCTAGCTAAAACTTTTCTTGTTTATAAGAAACAGATAAAAGGAATAGTTAAGCTGTAGTTAAAGCTTATGGCAAACCAAATATTGTGCAGCATTACATGTGGCGCGCGCGGATTGAACTGTTATTGCGGGATGTTGCATTGACATAAACTTCTTTGATCTTGATCAGAACTATGGATAGTCTATTTTTTTCTATTTATCAATAAATATACATCACAACTTATGTAATTTATGGTGCATTGTGCTGTTTGCATAACATACGCTGTTTCTTTTTCGTAAGAATTCTTTTTATAACAATCACGAGGCTCAAAATCTTTAAAATTTAAGAATTTTTTTAAGAATCACCCTGAGGCTCAGACTATGTAATCAGATGCACCTTATTGTGGACGGCGAATGAAAGTTCTATATGAGAACTCCAGAAAGATCAACTACTACAACGACCACCTTAAAAAATATCATATGACCTTTAATGATGATACGGAGGACTATATCCGAGAGGATGACATCGAGATGGTTGAGGTGTGCGTCGTTTAATATGTAATCTGATTAGTTCCTTTTGCTAGCTAGAAGTTTTTGTTGTTCAAGTTGTTTAAAACGAAATTTTGTTCTTTATATTTCCTTTACAAAACTTTGCAGGTATTTAAGAATCATTTAAGAATATTTAGGCTAATTTATGATGAATAATTTAAGGGTTGGGCCGATTTATGTAATTCTTGCACCAAAGAAACAGTGTAGTGCAATATGCCTTAGACGTGATTTTATCAAACGTTGCATTCGTTTATCTTAGGCTTAATACAGATGAGCCTAAAAGCATTGTCTTGACCGCTTGAGTTTTGCTTAAACAACTCTAAATTTTCAGAAAATGCTAAACTTGGGTAATTCTTTCCAGGAAATTATTCACTGCTAGTACATTTTCCAAACCCTTGCTTATAACCACCAGTAAATTCTTTCATAATTTTCGAATAACTATGGAGAATACTTATATCTTGGGTTTAAGACTCTTGATACAGAATGACTGAAGAATTAGAATGCGAGTGTGAGTAGTTGTATTTCTTATAGGTTTCTGTTACTGAGCTTGCTAAACTGAAAGTTCTATCTGCTGCAGCCGAAGCAAAAGCCGGTAATGCAAGCACAGGAGCTATGGCTACACCGTTGGGTGCACAAGCATTTGCTAGCGCAAATGGTGCTGAAGCTAGCGCAAGTGCTGCTCTTGTTGAACATGTTATCGAGGCTAGTGCAAGAGCGGTTACTGCAGAAGCACAAGCTAATGCAGGCGTTGGATTGGCGCATCTTGGAGCCTATGCAGGTCTGTTTACAATGCAAAATATTTCAACACTTTGAAATTAAGACAGTTTATCATTTTGTTTATTTATACGCTTTGTCTTTCCTACCGAATGTGTTAATCTTTTTATATATTTC
Organism: Hydractinia symbiolongicarpus; assembly: GCF_029227915.1. NCBI lineage: Eukaryota > Metazoa > Cnidaria > Hydrozoa > Anthoathecata > Hydractiniidae > Hydractinia > Hydractinia symbiolongicarpus. Next base: position 25,644,816 of record NC_079883.1, read on the forward strand.
ATAAGCCTACACAATTTTTGAAATCAGGCTCGTGTGTGTTTAATCCTAACTTGTAAAAAGGCTGAGATTATGCTTGCGACATGCTATGTAAAAAAAATTAACCGAGTAGATTTTGGTGAGCAAGACAAAGTACGCTATTTTAGCTTATGAAAAAGTAATATAATAAAGATGATAATATGATAAAGAGCTGCTTAAAGTTGAAAGTAGTCCTAAATATTACAGTGATTGTCAATTAAGTGAAAAGCGTTTCTTTCTCCGTCATTTTTATCAGGGCCAAAGTGCATCATCAGTGCATTTATCAAAAGGCCATTTACACCAATTTCGAAATTAACATCAACGGCATCTGGATCCAGTTCGGCTGGTTCAACGTCAGAGTGATTTTCTATTTATCAAAAAAAACCGGCTGGGTCAATGATAGCTGATAAGGGAACGCTATAATTACCAAGTTCTTCTTAATGACCTATCAGCAGGTATCAAGCAGCCTGTCAACTTCCAGCACTTTCGCCTTTGCTTATCGTACTAACACAGCCATTTCTAGGATTCCCCTGCCTGTAGTATAATGAGAATCCGTTGTTCTTTTGCCGTGTAGGGTTATTTATTTCCAAACCATTGGCATTGTTATCTGTGTTATTTCCTAATGAATGCACGATTTGAATTAGTCAGGAAAAAAATGCTGGAAATGCCGATCCTGTGCAAGTGGGAAAAGCCCGATGTTACCATATGCTTATTTTTCACTATGCCCTAGCGTGTACATGCTTATTAAGTTATGGTTATAAAAAAATAATTATTTCACTTGTTATTAAGGTGCCTCGGTGACGACAGCAAAAGTTGATGCAGGCCTTTCTAATATTCCATTTGCACAAGTTAGTGCCCAAGGACCAGGTGCCGGAGCCGAAACCGGAGTCTCATGGAAGTATACAGGAGGAAGCTTTGGAGCACATGCTGGAGAAGCACAGGCTGGTCCCTTTGCGGTACGAGCTGGAGTTAAATTTGGTGCTGGAATTCGAAATGGTGTCCCGGAAGTTGATTTGGGGCCGGTGACGTTGCCATGTTCAATAATGTAATTAAATGATGATTTAAAATGATAATATTTATACTAATATAATTACAGCTGTCATTCTCCTTGCAATTTTGTTACTAAAAAAAATGGAACGTCTACTTCAGCCCTGCTTATTACTTTCCACGACATGCCACGGGAATGTTTGGGGATGAGATTATATGCTATTTAGGTTGTGATTTTATTTAGTTTTGAATTGATAAACGTTGTGTAGATCTGTTAATAAGCAACCTCGACCCCCGGGCTCTTTGTCTCTTTTTTATTACGAGGCGGCGTCCCTTATATCACAAAGAGAAAAAAAGCCCTGGGATCGAGGTTGTGACGAAGTACAAATGTTTAAAATAACTTGTTGCCAACCAATCTCTTGGTCAGAATTTTTTTTTACCTTTTGACATTGATGCATATTTTTAATTGTAATGCTGATCTGACCCGATGTTTTATTTACCGCTAAAAAAGGGTTGATTCACGCCACATTTTGCTCAAAAAAATTTGAGCAGAAAACATTTTAAGCATGCGCATTGGTAATTTCTAATTTTCTTCTAGTTTTTAATTTGTAAATTCTAGAATTTTTCTTTTTTTTTCTTCTACGAAAGTGAGTAGAAATATTTCAACTTGTATTTGAAATCGAGAAAAGATAATACTTTTGTCCAATCAGAAGGTGTAGAAATTGCTGATAAAGCAAATCTTAAAAAAACAACCATTGTCCTTTTTTAATTCAACAAAATTTGTCTCATTTTTATAAACCCCCGGTCATGATATATGTTAGAAAAAACCTGGACTAAATAGGGACTATATCTTACTTGGGATGATGATGATTGGCTGAACCATAGTCGTAAGAACTGTGGCCGAACGCACAATGTGAAAAATTATAATTTAGGGTAGCTTTTTAATTAATGCAGCTGTGACCACAAACGAGGCAAATAAATCAAGGCACAAATATAAAAAAATGGCGGCTTGTTGGCGGAGGACGGAAAACGTGGTTTATATATTTATCAAAAAAGAACATAAAGTTACATTTATTTTTATCGTAAAGTATGCGTAGATTAAGATTGTGTTCCACTTGCATTTTTAAGTAGTGTAGTTTAAAAATTTCTTCATAGTTTGATAACACAGAAAGAAAAGGTAAAAATTAGCTAAAGTTCAAAGTTTTCTAGTGAATATTTACGTTGTAGAAAGTTATTCAGAAAGTTATTCAGAGAGTTATTCAGACCCAATGAGTTATTTACAGCATTACTCATACCACTTTGCATATTCATTTTACAAACTTTGATTTGTGTTTACAACATTTTTGACCGTCCTTTTTTTCTGCCGGAGATTTCAAGCTCCACCCCTGCACCAATTACCGTAGCCGCTAAAAGTTCGCTAAAAATAAAAAGAAGCACCGTGGGGAAGAAATTGTCCCGAAAGACGAGGTTGAAAAGTTTCCTGTTGAGATGCTCAAAAACATACGCACATGTGTTTTGTCTAAAGGAACCATGGAAACTGTCAATTTGGAAAAGATTCTTAAAATTCTAGGTCATTTTACTAGGAAAAGTTTCCTAACAGGTTTCTTAATTTTTATCGACATATGTACAAGAAAATAAGACATAATATGCTTTATCGCCTTTTTAATCACCATCTAAAAGATGTTTTCTCCGCCGTTGAAAGCGTGAATTTTTAGGTACACTTCCGATTTGTCTGAATAACCTCCTCAATATTTTCGCCAAAAAATTTCTTCTTTGAAAATTTTACATTTGCACTAAAATTTTCTTAATTTTTTGAAAGCCGAGTAGTCAGTTTTTTATATAGCGGTTTCTTATATAAAATGTATTGTCTAAGTTAAATCTCCATTAGGTGAAAACAGGAAGTGTCAAGTTGCAAAAAGTTGAATTCTCTCTCAGCGTTAACCAATCAGAAGGCTAGCTAAATTAGCAATATGCTTACAATTAAGATTATTAATTACAAAGTTCCTCATGGACATCTCCTTCATCAAGCACGTTATCAGGCGGTAACCATGTTACTTCTGCTTCTGTGCAGTAGACGTAGAGGCGTCAAATAGGGGACTATTTTTGTTTTAAGTAACTTTTAGAAACAGTCAATTCGTTTAAGATTCTAAATTTGTTTTTAAATATTCTTAGAAAGTTAGACTATGCATGATTTTTATCATTAATTTGACATAGGGTGTGTCAAACTTTGTTGACATCACCTGACACATTCAGATGACACGCCTATCTACTAATGATTTCATACTTTAAATGATAAACTTTATTATTGTTGCGAATAGCGTTTTGTCGCATTGACGTGACGGAAAACAATGATTGATCTTGTATCATAGCAACGGTTTTGTTGTGTTAAAACAAGGATTTAATTGGTTGTCATTTTTGTACGTCACAGAATGACGTAATTTATATAAACAGGGTTTATACAAGCCTTAACTTTTTCTTCTCAAATTATTTTTAACTTTTTTTACGTATTGCTATTATTACGAAATTATCTTTTATAAATTTCTGCTAGAAAAAGTCTTGGGTTTCGAAACTAGCCTAGCCGCCGTTAATAGTTTTATTAATCCTTTCTAGCTTAATTGTCCCGAACAACACAATTCGAGGTCGAAATAAAGTAAACACTGGACTTTTTACGCAAACTTAGACCCTTTTTAGGCCACCATGAATAAGTTCAGCTGCAAGTTGATCATAAATCATTAATGAAAAAGAGATTGTAAATAATAAATCTAATTAAAATGTTATGTTTTATACAAGGCATAGTTGCTTATAGAAATAAAATTTTAGTTTTAAGTTTTATATAGAGTGATGAATACAGAAGTGTGATGCTTTGGGTTTGAGCAGACAAAGCTAGCTAACCACTCTGTGACGTCTCAGAATTAGCTAATGTTTACATAAACGGCAAAGTTAATCGCAATATTTATAAAATTTTGTCAACAAAAACAAAGTTGAAAGAAATCTGTTCTTTTAAATGTATTCAGTCCATTCAGTGTTATTGAGATTTGTGTGTTTAAAATATATCACTAATTTAAAAAATCTAACGTCGGTAATAAAATTTCGATTGTATTTTAATACGCTTGTGATTAAAGATGGTAGCTGTTGCATTGTTTTAATAACATTACGTGAAAAGTTTTGTAAATTTTAAATTGCTCAGTAAGATAATTAAAACACAGTTTGTGGTAGACGTGTTCTTAATGTTTTTTCTTGCATTTGAGTTTTACTTTATAAACTAGTGAGAAGACAAACTTTATAGTTGACGATTTAATAATGAAAAAGACATTTTGGAGTGTATCATTCCATAAAATAAGAATGCTATGTGGAATAATATTGTTGGTTATATCAATGTCATGTCTCGGTACGTACGTTTATTAAATTAAGTTATATACGTTTATTGTTGTTTTACAGAAAAGTGTAAAAAAATTTCTAGTTCCCATACATCTGTCCATCTATCCAGCACTTAACAATTTATTTTATTTCCTCTTTTTTTGATGATTCAGGAATTGATTGACATTATAACTGTATTTGGGGTGTATTTGGGGTCAGACCACTTAATAAGCCCTTTAAAACTGAGGACATAATCTCACTGGCTAGATATCTTCTACCTGATAAACAAATTTCTAAAGTTTTATACACTAATTAAAAGGCTTCAGAACTTAGAGTTTGTGATAAAAGATAGAAGATAACCAAATTAAACCTCCAAATATAAAGAATAAGCTGAACCCAGAAGGTTATTATAAATAAAAAGGAAAGTTTTCTCATATATATGGTTTTTATCGTGTTACAGCATTGTGTGTGAGATATTTAACTACTTTATATATCACGTTATTGTTATACTTGCCAAAGTTATATTGACACTATAAAAGTTTGTGTTAATAAAGTATTAACATAATCTGTCTTGAAACTATTGTAAATTTGTGCTTTCATTGCTCTGGCATGCTGTTTTAATTATTTACAGGAGATTATGTGCCATCCTGATATTAAATGAAAATCTAAAAACAGCAACTGTGGCACGATGATTTGTGTTTTTTGTAGAAAATAATGCCAAAAGTAACTTCAAAAAATAATAAAGCTTGTCATGCATTTTCTTTCAAAAGACAACACTTTCCTGTGCCGTAGGAAGCGTAGCTTGGAGGAGATGCCGGAGCTTATCGCCTAATATTTTTTAAAAGGTGTTTTTTCTACATAAAAATATCAATACCGTTTCCTCGCATTTTTACAATCTATCGTTACACTGATTCTATTCAATTTCAATTTGTTTTTCAATAATCTAGAGGTGCTATTATTCCCCGTGCAAAACCATGATTTGCCCTTGCAGTGGCACTCAATTTGTTTGGAGGGCCAAACAAATGCACTTACTGTGGTACTGTTTTCATTTAGAAAATAATGAATCGAAGTGTTACTACGCAGGATAATATTATAACATCGGTTAAAATTGGTTTTTCAAACTCGAATATCCCATAATTTTAAATTATATGTGATATGATATAAAATATGTTAAAAAATGAAGATAAAAATGTTTTAAAAGTTAACACTGGTCTGTTCAGCCATTGTGTTTGAATAATAAAGATATTATCATGTCATGAACAAGCGAGTTTATTCTAGACTACGTTTCAACAGCTACAGCTATCATCGACAGGCAATGATTGTAATTATTCTTGGCTTATTTATTAGTTGATAAGATAATAAATAGTCCAAGATGATTACGAACATTGCCTGTCGATGATAGCTGTAGCTGTTGAAACGTAGCCTAGAATAAATTCGCTTGTTCATGACATGATAATTTCTATATTATTCGATCCTAAAAATGTTATTATTATTTAACGTTATCAGATCAACACCGCGTTGTTATACCCAACCACAAAAATGCTCTTGATGTGTAACAGTTTCCACAAACGAATCAAATATGATTATATATATTGTTATTCGTACAGTGGAGGCAAAGTTGTAAAAAACTCTCAAAATACTAGCAGTTAAATCTTATCGGAAGTACTCTCTCTAACGTGACAATTTTTGGTTTATCTACTATTCTGTCTATTTCCGGTTCATCTATTTTGTTTAAAATGCATATGCTGATAAAAAACGTTGCATAATGTTGGTTTTTAGCTAAAGTCAAGGCGATAGGTTTCAATTCCACTGCCTAAATAACTGTGATAATGCCGCTTAAATCGTCATCGTCATATTATATATACTTTGTTCTTATTTAGATGCTATTCCTAGCTCATCTTCTACAAACTCGACCAATTTGACAACAACTACTGAATCTCCAACAATAACTTTAATGACGACACCGAACACGACGGCATCGCCCGACCCACACGACGATCTATCTAAAAAAGCATCTTTAATTGTTGGTCTGGGTTTTATACCAGGAATGTTAGTATTGTATTTATGTTGCCGTTATGTTCCTGACTATGTTTCGAAGCTCACTGCAGATAAATAATGAACGACAAATTTGTTTTGAATCACAAAGTGAACTATTATACCGTCTTGAAGAAGTGTGTTTGTATGTATGTAGTTGTTGTTGAATACAAACGCTCTTGGAGATTATCTAAATTTTTAGTTATGTCGGCAATATCTTGAAATGACGTCACCGTTGCCATAAAAGGTGTCGTGTATGCCGTGAACAACACCGACAATAGAAATGACACCAAAAAAACACGTCAATGGATGCCACTGTTTTTTTCAAGTTGCTACATGTACTTTTTCTGTGTAAAGGAAAAAGAAAATTTGTATTTTTTTCTTGCATAGCAATGTGTAAATTTTTTTTGTTATTATTTTTACTTATTTGACGCATGGATATATTTTTAAGCAAGCTGGATAACATCTTTGATATTAATATTTTGATTTTAGTTGCCTATGGATAATCCTGCTGCAATTAGAAGATTGCACACAGTGGCATTGTTGTTAGAACCCTTTCCCTTGCTTAAGGCTGAACACTCTTCCGCAATGCCGCCACTCTTCACTGCGCAATTCTGTTTAATATACACCTGCTATTTTAGCATTGTTGGTAAAGTTTCATGCAAGAGAATGATTGCGTTGCTTCCCGATTTCGAAGATTTTGGAAACAAAGTTTCTTTTTGGATTCTGCACTGCAAGCAAGCGTGCAAATTATGCGTATGCGTACATTTTATGTAAATTCAATAGGGACCATTCAATAATTAATTTGCACCCAAATTTGTCATTTTTTACGAGCACGGAGTATTAACAACACTATTTATTCGAAACTCTTGTAAATTTGTGCACTCAACCCGTTGAGTGAGGTTTAAATTGTTTACAGCAGATCAAGAACCATCCTGATATTAAATAAAAATCTAAAAAATAGCAACTAAGGCGAGATTATTTTGCTTTTTTGTAGACACTTAAAAATAAGGCTAGAAGTCCCCCTACGGTTAAGTGTGGAAATGATCAATACTTTTAACTTTATCCTAAATAATGGAGTTTGCAGCCCTGGAATTGCTGAAGGTTAATGGCTGTGGCTGCCCGACTATTTTTGCTGTACAAGTTTTTTAAAATCAATACTTTCATACAGATTTAATCCTTATACCATTGCAACCACCATATTAGCTGTAATAATATCTTGTCAAAACCATCAGTTTTTCCAGTTAAAGCGACAAGAACATCTTCCGATCCGATATACAACAACGGTTAACAAAAGAAGGCAAGGGGTCAGAAGCAAGGGGAATTACACCCAGGAAGGCCAAAAGAACGAGTCATGGTGTCGTCATATGACTTAAGATTAACCAATCTTTTAATTAACAAACAAGGCCATAAAGGTACGAAAGATTAACAAGGACCATGGGAAACACGTTTCTTGTAGAAGCAGTCATATTGTTGTACAGAAAATTGACACAAATTAGAAGAAAACACAATGAGAATATCAACAACTTGCATCAAATCTGTCAGGTACCGTTTATAACGTATGGTACAGATAGAATAAGACAGAACAGCGTCAAAAAAATGCAGATGTTATTGGGTTAGAGAAAATACGAAAATTTTGAATATTATGCTAGAAGCTACAGAGTTGGGTTTACTTCGCTGTCATTTCTTGTATTATATTTAAAATAAAAAACTACTATTTTCTTATAAGGATTGACCTTAAAGCTTTGAATTTTGACACCTCACTTCAGTCTTTTATTCTAAGGGGCTGCTTATATGGAGGCTAGCGGGTTCGGTTGACCGGGCTGCTTCACTTAGGCGAGATTTCGCCATGTTTCAGTAAATCTTATAAAAAATTCATGTGGTTACATAGAAAGCGAGCCAGCCAAGGTGAGATGGAATTTTCCATATGAACCCGTGTTTGATCAAAATTACTTTATTTGTAGAGAACATGTTTTTTTCTGTACATAAAATTTTTACCGAAAACGATTCTTCTCTTTTTAAATTTCCCGTAGAGATATAACATCTCTATGATTTTCCATAGAGTCCGATGGTCATATCTTTATAGTCAACAGAGGCTTGTCTCTACTTAAAAGTTTTCTTTTCAAATACTTAGAACTTTTCATACCTTCGTCATTTCAAACAAGGTTCAAGCAGGGACGTAAATGCTTCAATTAGTAGGTACGAAGTCACTTTTCACCATTTAACCACCGAGGTATAGTAAGAAAGTAGATATTCAAGTCGACGAAATTGTTTATAATAATTGGTAGGGGTAAAAAAATATGCAATTTTGGGAGGGGAGTTTCTCACATAAATTAGAGTGGGAGATGTGGTCTGATTTTTCTGCTTTGAAATGACATAATTCTATTATAAATTATTTTTTCCTGGAATCACTGTTAAACCTGAAAATGTACTGAATAACAACCTGTAAGTAAAACCGCAGAGAATGTTTCTAAAAAAAGAACTTTGAGAAAAACTCAAACAATTAGTTCTAGTTATTCTACCGCTAAATTATATTTGCACGTTGCTTGAGATCTTATGTTACTTTTAGGTCTTAATATCTTAGTTTTCTTTGTTAAATCCAAATTCCTAAAATACACTAATTGTTGCTGACATTAACATGACCATCTTTCACGAATTGCTGGTCCTTTGTGAGCCCCGACGTTGATTATTTTGTTGTGGTAGAGAATGCGACAAATTTCAAACGCTGTCCATCTGGCCAACCTGTTAAACCTTGCAATATTTAAAAACAGTCAAAAAACTGCATTTGTTTTTTTTGAGATTTGTTCAAATTTGTACAAGAAGCTTAAAAATAAGTTGAAAGTCTTCAATTCCGATTAATCATTGTGTCTAGAAGTAATTTGATACAATTGGGGAGTTTTTTTTTATTTTATCCCTATCTTTGACCTTGTCACTCAGACGTTAACCTAGATAGATTTAAGGGATTTGCTTTATTTGAAGAAGATTTGCGTATTGTCACTTTAGTCATTTAAAAAATAGATAAACAATAAACCACTCACAATTTTAATAAAACTTTTTCTTCCGCTAGTGTAAAAAATTATAGAACTCCCTTTTCTACAATAATATATTCAAATAAATTATACTTTGCACAACTTATTAACTTAATTCTTTACATAAAACATGTCACCAAAACAGTACACCAGAATAACTTTCAACACGAACTACATTTTTTGCGACATCATTGAAACGAACCATCCCATTGCTAAAATAACAAATAAACAAGTTAAAAAAATAAAATTTAAAGCGCGGGAAAAATACAATTTATTGAAACGTAAACTATTTTTAAATTTCCAGATCACAACAGTATGGCATGAGATACTTACGACTGGAGAGGATTCCACCGTAGCCATTTTGTTCAAGTTTCAACTCTTTTTCAAGTAAGACTTTTCTTTCAACCAATTGTTTATATATATTCATCATTTTGCATTTTCCGATAACAATGCATTCGTCATAAGCGGCAAACACGCTGTCTGCGTTTCCTGTCATGGTTGGAATTTGTTCGGCAAGTTGTTTCTTGCATGTATTCATTGCCGCCATTTTCATAGCTGCTTTCATAGCCAGTTCTTCAATGTACATGATGGCTTTCTTTAATTTATCGGTATAACAACTTCCTATGGAAAAATTTAAACGCTACAATCCCTGTTACTGTATGTTTTTAATCTGCATAGAAATAATAAAATTAAAGTTCCAACTTAATCATTTTTGTAACTCTTTTCCGGTTAATAAAAAGAAATACATCATGTTTAAATAAACGCTAGGGTACAGCGTTTTTCCTATTCTTTAAATCTATTTACCCGTGAAAAAATCTACCGGGTCTTCCGTCTTTAAATTATACGCTATTTCGTGTGCCCCTTGCACGACGGTATTCTCACTGACAGACAGACAAAATACGGGTATTATTATAGAGAGAGACTAGTCGTTGCCCGTGGAAAAATCCACGGGTTCGCCCGTCCTTTATATTTACCCGTTGCAACTAAGTGGATAAAATATATCGCATTTGATATTTGTGCCCATTTTAAAAATTTCGTGTTTCCGTTACGGGACGCCGCTTTCGACACACAGACAAACGGAATACGGCTATTATTAATGAGACTAGTCGGTCACCCGTGGAAACATCCACGGGGTCCTGTCCTTTATATATCACATTTCTGTTTCCGTAACACGACATTTTTCTCGCGACAGACAGAAAAAATACGGCTATTATAGAGACTCGCGCAAAACAAAAAAACTTACCTTCGAATTTTTTGATGATTTCGTATTTGGTCCATTTTAAACAAGTGTAGCTTTCTATTTTTTCAACAGAGCAATTGCAAGCAGGTTCTATAAAACAGAAATCAGAATTTAAAAATGAAAAAAGCGAAATTGAGAGAAGAAAAATATTAATGCTGTTTATGTTGTTTCGAATATTATATTACCTCCAGAATTTGGAGTTGGGATTCTTGTTGTTGTTGTTGTTGTTGTTGGCATGGAAGTTGTCGTTGTTGTTGTCGTCGTCGTTGGAGGCATAGTTGTTGTAGTCGTTGTTGATGGCGACATTGTGGTTGTTGTAGTTGTTGTAGGCGGCATGGTAGTTGTGGTTGTCGTTGTCGGGGCCATTGTTGTTGTTGTTGTTGTCGATGGTGGAGGTTGGCTTGTTGAACAAACGGCATTTGTAAGCATATTAATGACGCTGCTTAAGGCTTGAAAGTTTCTTGCTTGAAACACATTAGTAGGATCTGTCATTTGATTCAGTTGCGAAAGATCAAAATTACCAACAGCTATGGCAAAAAGCTGAGTGCCACTGTTGCGGATTTCGGATGCCATTGCAAAAAGACTCGGTTCAGTGCCTCCGGTGTTAGCTTGTCCGTCTGTTATCAAAATCATGATTTGATTAACGCCAGGCCTTTGTCCGCAACCTCTGCCAGCTAAAATTTCTTTTCCCTTTCTCATACCATCTTCAGTGTTTGTAAGCTGACCCGTCAGTTGTGGGACAGTGTCAACAGCACTTGTAAATAAAGCTGATGTAGAATGGTCATCACAGTAGGTGTGCTTATGTCCCTCATTTCCAAAATAGGAGATACCGGCTTTATTTCCATTGGAACTGAGTGGAACAGACTCCATGACATTTTTGACAAATGTTTTTGCGAACGAAAATTGATTCACAGATATGGTTCCGGAGACGTCTAACACCCATACCAATTCGATGTTTTGGCAATCTGAAAAATGAAATACTTATAAAAACATGAAAGAGATGAAATGCATAAAATGTAAGGCATCACAAAGCTTTCATAAACTGATAAAGAATTATAAACTTGGTTTCTTGCTCTATCTATCTATCATAGTGTTATACTGCTTTAGTTGAAATAAACATCTTTCCTTCGGCAAAGATCATTCCTAGTGTGAAATCCATTGGTTGTGTTTTAAGTAAAAAGAGGGGTGTTAACTTTAAGATTTTTGAACTGAAATCAACCTAAAATCAACCCAAACTCAACCCAAACTTGATCCAAACTCAACCCAAATAAGAATATAAACAAATAGTTCTCACCTCCTTTCACCTGCACAACCACAGCAACAACAACAACTGCTAATACAGTTAACAGCTTCATGATTTGTTTATAGTTGTGTTGTGTTCCTTCTTATTTATGTTTGAATAAAATACTAAAAATTGAAGAATTATATAGAGCTTTGGGACTCATTAAGGAGTTATGAAACTCGCAACCACGCTTTCCTAATGAATCGGCAGTGATTGTTTTAATAGGGAGGCATATATGACGTTTTCACTTTAAAAGGAAATCGTTTATTATCCAGCTTTTGTGTCTAAGTTCATCCTTTTCAGGTTAATGAGGCAAACGTCAGTAATTTTCAAAATAAACAAGAAAAATTGACCTGATTACTTCTCAATTACACAACTGTTATTATTTTAAAAAGTTTTTCGATGATGAGAAATCTGGTATCAACATAGAGTACGGGAAGTTCTCGATGTAACAAATACATTTAAATTTAACTCGATACAGTCAAATCTTTTTGCGGAGGAATTTGACATAACGGGCTTATTTTAACAGTAGCCAAATTCTGTCACAACGAAATGGGAAAAATCACTATCAAAGAGATTATTGCATTGTGGAATCTTGCGTGCATTATTAGTCTAGAATGGATGAGGATTTAGTTTATTTCTAGACATGAAAAAATAGATTTAGTATTGGACAATAATAGAAAAAAATGTTGGGAAATTTTAAATCAATTCTCAGTATTCTCATGACAAGTTGTTTTTCATCAGTTGTCAATTTAATGTGATACGTAACAAATCAATTATGTTTTTAAAGACGTGACGAACTTGATTGCGTAAAAGGGAGGATAATTTGTAACCTTTTAATGTCTTTCCGGACGGATAGGTTTTATTTTTAACCTGAGGTTTCCCATTAATGTATATATCCGCTATTTCATACAGAAATTGCTAAGTCATGCCCCTTTCTAAAAATTCTTGCAACATTTAGTGGGTCGGATGCCAAAAGAATTTTTTCTGCAGCCAAAAGTTTACGAACGAGTTTTAGTGGAAGTGTGCTAAACCGATTTACAACGTGCTGGGTCTTCAAATTGGCGCCCACCATGGTTTGACGGTCAAAGAAATATTTAGTTTAGTGAATCTCTATAATACCCTTGCTTCATTTTAGATACTTTTAAATTTATTTGCAAGTAATTACTGACTTTTTAAATTTGTAACCAAAATGTGGAGGTGCTATGCCCAATCTTGTACCCAGAGCTTCTTTTACCATTTCTGATATGCGTGCTGGTGCGAAACATCTTTTGCGCTAGCCAAATATCAGAAAGCAAATAAGGAGCCCTGGGGACAAGATGGGTGAAGTTTCTATTTTTGTTGTTTGGCTACATACTTATGTTCTCGATTGCATTAATACTATTTAGCTTAAAAATAAAGTATAAAATCTTGATTCTGTGTTAAATCCTAAAATCCCAAAAATTCTTCAAATGCAAAGATAAAGATTAACTTTAAATTTAAAATATAATAACAATTGGATTCACTTGCAAGGCCAGGGAGCATAGAGTACACTTTACCTTTTTTCCACTAAATAAACTGTGGTAATAGAGACAAAAGTGTTTCTCATCCTTTTATTGTATTTCTAATTTTATGATCATTGTTAGGCGTGGCCCAAATGAATTCCCGCTAAACTGTGGTATCTTATATGATGCAAACAGGAAAAATTGTCAGAAAAAAACCACAATGTGTTTATGTGTTTTTCTAACACAATGGTTATACACCCTCGTTCCCAGGAATTTTCGCCTTCTGATATTACATCATATCAAAAAGGCAAAATCACCGGGAAAGAAGTTAAGCCATTATTTAGAAAGGGAACAATTACGTGATGAGTGTTGCTATTAAATGCTTCAATAAAACTTAGTTTCCATCAGTCAAAAACACAACACTCATCAACCTCGTCCCCAGGGCTATTTTTCTCTTTCTGACAATCTCGGACGGCCAGATTGTCATACATGTTGTTTGAAGTTAAAATGGTCATACTAATTGTTTCTAAGCGTAACGTTCTTGATTATTTTGCCATTTTTGAAGGGGATGTATCACGCAGGCTGTGCACTCATTAAGAAAAAGCTGTAGTTAAGCATTTGCTACCTTGTAATATTAAGGTCATTTTTTTAGTTAAAGAATTAGTGGTTTTTCCGCCTTAAAGAACCATCACGGTTTTCCGTTCAAAAGTCGTAGATAAATTTAAGTGCGAAAACTGCAATGTCATCTATATGACAATACGGCCTAAGGTGATAGTGAACACATGGGTCTCTCAGTTTTAACTGGAAAAAGACACCGAGCCTCCTCATTTTTTCACCCATAACGGAGTAAGCGTTTTACTATCAGTCCATACTTCGTTTTGATAATTTTTTGAGACTATTTACCTTTAGGAATAACTGCGATTCAGAACTGAGAGGAGAGATTATTAAACCATAGGGACAAATCAAAATTGAATAGAAATATTGTCTCTCTTCCTTTATTCCTATTTGTTGATTTATATATCTTACGATGATAGTATCGTACTGCATTCGTGTACATAGATGATACATAAGGTTTTTATAAACATGACTTGATAATGACCGTCCGCAGCCGAAACGTCGTCAAATATAATTAATTAATGAAACTGGTGATGTTTTCTATCTATCTTCCTATTTATACGTTTACGAGAATATCTACAACCATAAAAATTGCAATTTTTTTTGCGATAAAATTTATTAGTTGACCTGTCAGTTCATGCTCGCATGTGATGTTCTCCTCAACGCACACTCCATAGCCCTCAAACGATTTTTATATAATTTCTTCATTCCTTGTTAAGTCGTTTTTCATTAGTTTGTCTTTACTTGAGCAGGATTTTTTGATAGTTGGGCCAGTTCTTGTGTACCTTAATGATAAGAATAATGTTTCTTTTTTCTTACACAATTTTTGTTTCTTTTGTGCACAGCTAAGCAAAGGAGGTAACGAGAAAATTCAGAACAAAGTTTGACACTTTTGTGAAGTTCTTCCCGAAAAGTTATGCAAATTCTCAGACATTAAAGGGTTAAACTAAAAGAAGGAAAACACCTAGCCAGAAAGCGTTTTTTTTAAATAGGATACTGCTTCAGCGACGATACAGAGACTATTAGCCTTTTCATAGTTACACTACTATGGTTTTCTAAACGCACCAAATTGAGAGCATCGAATGGACAGCTATTATTGTTGAAATTGTTTTCTCATGATAGCCTCTTCAGTTCCCATTGGTACTGCTATCAACAAGGGTTTTCCGAAGCGGATACTAGTGTATTTAAAGCTACTAAGTTGAGTTGAGATAATATTATAAGTTAATAACAAATATATTAATAGAACAGACTACAAAAAAGTAATTGTTAAATTTCTATTTTGAAAACTGAAAATAGTTCTGATTGACAATCTAAGCTTAAAATTTTTCACCTCTAAGAATGTGCGGAGTCTTGATTTCCTGACAGAGTGCCTGCTTAAACAGAATCCTTACTAGTGGATAAGCCACTGAAACCGTTTAGTTCGTCTTTCACTGGGCCTTTAGTCTCATCACACCTAAGTTCTATACCTTTTGATAGAGTTCTTTTTGCCTGAAGTGTCAACCTAGTTTGAATGTGTCTTACATCGATTTTTTTAAAAATTGTATACACGCCTTCCAGGAGATTTGTGGACTTTTTTAACCTATTTTCATAAAATGGAGATGGTTAAATTTTCCTAAATAAATTGAGAATATGTGATAACATATTTTAAAACTTGAGGAGAATTGAGGAGTTTTGAGGAAGTGTTGCAGCCCTGACGCTTTTGTTCACTAGCAAAGGTGAGAGATTCCATGTCCAACCTCTTTTAGGGCTCAGCACAAAAACAAACAAAATATAATATTAAATTCAAATTGTATATTTCTTTTTCAATATATAAACTCCGTAAAACACAGAATGAATCAAATAGAATTGTACATCCAATAACAATAAGGGTGTGATTGCTAACTTACATAATTCTTGAAATACCCCTCTCCTCTACTTAGATTCTCACCTTCAGAAAGTTCACCTCGCACACTAAAAACTTTAAGATTATTTGTTTAGACAAAGTATTGACTACGAAAGTCTTGTGGAATGTAGGGAATTTCCTTTTAAAATCTTCCCTGATTCTGTCGGGACCTTGGCAATACTTTTTTATTTTAAAACTTTTGGCCCTTTTTTGATGCTACCTAAACATATATGGAAAAAATGTAATCCAGGATTATTTTTAAAAACCCTACCTCACACGCTACGAGACGTCGAAAATTTGTTTACAAAATTGAAATATTTACTAAGTATAAAAGTTAATAAAACTTTTTCGCTGATTGAGATAAATGATTTTGGTACATCGTATAACCGACCATCAGACAAACTTGAGCTATCATAAAAAAGATGAAATAACCAGGCGTAAGGCAGTTTAAGGTTGGACACGAAGATTTCTTGCCGCCATCTTGACCCTAAAAGAGATATCATACCCGATATAATAAGTGCATTCAACAAAATCAGAACGGAACTTTTGTTACAATTTTAATGCCTACCTTCGAAAGCAAGTGTCCAACATTTTCTAACACTGTCCGAAGATTTTGTTCTATTTGATCCAATCGTCTAGTATCTGATCCACCGCCATCTTGAGACCTACACAAAAAAAAAACAGGGAAAAAATCAAGTTGCGATAATGAGAAAACATCTAACATCATTGGATGGGTCTCCGCAACTGTTTCAACAACAGAAAAAATCACACACAGCTTTGTTTCTCCGCATGGTAAGATGCAAAACAAAAGAGTTCTTAGTTTAGCTGAAAGTTTAAAAACTATGTGAAAAAATTAACCTATGCACGCAGTTGAATTTGTGCCATGGTATCTGGTGTAACAAACTTTATTGAATAAGCCTTCGATTTCTGCTACAAAACAGCATATCTGGCAACCACAGAGAAAAATGTTTTTAGTTGGGCTATTGTGGCAAGAAAATTTTTGAACAGGTGTCCAGATTTTTGATTAGGTCGGCAGTGAATTGGACAGACATTTGGGAAACTTTTTACTAGACATCAGCATAAACTTGACATTGACATGAGCGTTTTGAATTTCCTCACCTTAAATTTTCAACGCCAGTTTTTACTTGATTGAGCATACTAATAAACGTGTTGATTTCTTGTTTGGAGACACCTTCGCCGCCTACGTCACCAGCACTGCGTTTGGAGTTGACAGCTGTGTGAAGGTTGTTCACTTCGTGTGTGAGCTCTCCTGTCTTCGAGTGTAAGTCGCGCACGATTTGATGAACAGCGTTTTGTCCTTCGTAAATTAAACGCACATCACGATCGTAGACGGACTCGTACTATAAAAATGAATATATAATTTTAACTTGTGAGATAGGCAAAAATAAATAATATGATATGGGAAGGGCAGACATAACTTATTATTATCCCACTTGTGCAACATTACTCAATAGATTATGAACAGGACTATAACTAAATTTAGGACTAAAGAATTGACCAGCAAAAGTGAATTTAATGTTTATCATGAAGAAGATATATTTTCTTCTTTTGGTTTAAATGTTCTCGCGACAAAAGTGTACATGGCCAAGCTATTTGTGCCAGTTTATCAAAAGTTGTAATAAAAATTCTAGAGTGGCCAAAACTAAACTTTAGCCCTTAAATGTCTCAAACTCTTTTAGGAAATTTAAACAGACTTTTTATATATACGTTTAAAGAAAAAAAGAACTGAAAAACTAATTTTCGTTAATGTAAACTCAAAGAAAGCTTTGGCCAGGACAGTTCAGTAGCAAGCCACACTGCATGAAAAAATATCTGCGCTGTCTTACGTCTTTTTATGCCTAAACCCTCTATTATTCAGTGACTAGTATTATATCCGATCTTGGAAAAGAGTAAAGGACATTCTCAACTACAATTTTTGTTACCTTTTCCTCTACTGGTTTCTTCTCTGGATGTTCCTTTTGGAATTCTTCCCTTTGCGTTTCTAATTTCTGTTGATATTCTCCGTACTGGCTTTCATACTTCTTTCGCTGCTCTTCAGAAATGACTTTTTGTTTTTGCTATAAAAGGAGCATGGCAACAGTAGAATTTGGAATTTTCGAGTTAAATAATTTATTATTACTATTATTATATCAAATATTTATTTGCAGTGTTTCTCCTGTCAATAACTATGTGTGATGATCGATACAGTTTGTCTGTACACATCTCTAAACAGTTAGTATCCTTAATAGTCAACATAATACTTATACCACATATTTAGCTTACCTCGTCAGAAATAGGCGGTGTCAGACTGTGCGTTAAAAACTTTATTACATCATGATCATCTGAAAATATATACAAATAAATAAATTAAATACATCAACAACACCAGCAGAAACGAAACAGGATAAACTTTTACAGATAGAATACCTGCCAAACCGCCAGTTGCTGCAGACACACCGAAAAAACCTTCCTTTGGTAAGTGGACATTTTCCGCTCTCATGCAAAGCTCATAATCTTCATCTCGTTCAGACATGCCACCATGATAGAAAACCTAGTTAGAAGCAGGCCACAGATATTAACTTTAAAAGCAAGTACACTGGTCAAGTGTCTGCGTAAGTCGGACTTGTTTTCCAATATAAAGACAGACAATTAAAGTATAAAATTACTGTACCCATGAACAAAAATTGCCATATCAGTGCATGACAGACGCCCTACTAGAATTGTTGCAAATAATTTGAAATTTTAAAGTTGCAAGAAAATCTGCATAACGTCTGCATATATACATGCTGAGTTTACAAAGCACTAAGTGGTACAAAATTCTGAGCATGATACAAGCATAATTATTATATACAAGAACATAAAAAAATTTTGCTTATAAGTAAAAACTCTTACATCGTCAGGTAAGTCTGCATATATACCTGACGATGTAAGAGTTGTATATAATAATTTTACTATGACGAGGAAAACATTTACAAGCATAATTATTATGCATATGTTATTTAGATTCATGTGTTTTCTACAGACTAATAATGTGCCATCGTCAACAAACTATAGCAAACTTACTGTAAGGATATTATTGTAATATCTAATTTTTGCGCGTATTGGATGTGGTCGATTTCGGAAATCTCTCATGCAGCCACCTAACTGTTGATTGTTGCCATCTCTGAAAAATCACATTAAAACACATCAACGATTTGATTTACTTAAGTTTAATCGTTGTTTTAGTATGTTATCCAAAATTGATCTTTTACACCACTCAAATATATAAAAGATTTGCAGAACTCTAAAAAAAACAGCTCCAGTTGTCAAAGTATCGCCCTCTCATATTTAGGGAAGTCTTAAAATACACTTTATATATTATATATACACACAAAATTGCATTTTAAACTTCAGTGTTGGAAACACTGTTATGATTATGGGTCCTGTGTTCCAAATGTATACATTAGGTATACATCGGCATTACCTACCCAATTTCCCTCATATGACATGGGTTAATGCGTACATAGCTGTGGTGAATTCACTTGCTAAACATGCCTGCAATGTAGACTGAAGTACAGACCTTGTGATTATTAAGTAAACTTCAAAACATGTTGTTATTATACATCTTTACCTAGCTCAAATTTATTTCTGATGTATTTAAAAAATCAATCTATATAATAGCCAGTTTGAAGGAAAAGAAGAAAAAACACTATCAAAATTATGTCATTTGCTTAAAAGGAGATACACACAAAATTTGGAAAACTGAATTTATTGTTTTAAATTGTATTAAAATTGTATCACAAATTGCAAAGTGTATTCTGAACATCAATCCGACTATATAGTGGAAGGGGCAAATCATATTATTCCATCATAATAATCCACAAAACAAAAACCCATTCACTTTTTGGCATTGTTCTATCAAATTCACTACTCTATCATATCCTTTTCTTTAGAGTTGCAATTAAGGGTCAAGCAGATACTTGCAGTAGTAGTAAAATAATGATGGTACAGGAACATTTGTGCGAGTGTTTACAATTGAGATACTTCAATATCGACGCTGGTCAAAAATAGTGTGACATTTTTTTATTTTGCTTTTTTAGCTGTTTTTACAAAAAAAAAGTGTAAAGTGAGGGTTGCATTGTCACGCAGTGTTGAAAATTTAGGAGGACATAAGACCTCAATAGTACTAACAACCCCAGTAGTTTGAACTTTGGAATTAGGTGTTATTTTGTGAGTTACAGCTGTTTTTTGATTCTGAACTTCAATGTCACCCACAGATGAGACAAAACGTTCAAATAACATAAAAGACAGTGGGTTGTGATGTTTAATGCTTATTATTTCGACTCACATAATTAGGTGTGCCCTTTTCTGATGTTTTAAGTGTGTTTTAGTTGGTTACATTTTGGGTATAAGAAACATATTTCGATTATTAGTGTTATTGTAATCCTCATTATTCAGAAGTAAGCAATGATGTATGAAAATAAAAATTATTACAATGTACAGGCTAATTTATAGTTATTATCAATACAATTTCTTCCTACTAGAATTAGGTGTGTTTATGTGGGTTACAGTAACAAACAATCACAAAACTCCAAAAAACGCTATTTGCAATTGTTTTTTATAATAACTTGTATGTTTCCTGCTTTATAACACTAAAGAAAAAAATAATTTGCAGGTTTTCACTTTTGGGTGCGATATTGTGGGTTACAATGCTTTTATTTAAGCTTTTTTAATCAAATACTAATGAACTACTAATCGTTAGCCCGTGGAAAAATCCACGGGTTCACCCATCCTTTTTATAAAGCATTGCGTGCGTCTTGCTACTTGTGCAGCTAAGCTACCATTTTGCGTGGCAGACGGACAGACATATACAGGTATTATAATATAGATTTTAGACAGAACTAAACTATCTAGATATTTCAAGGACTCTTTATAAAACTTGGAACTAATAATAACTGAGCAAAAACTACATAAACCACATGAACTAAAGTTAACGACTCTAACAAATTGGGCAACTCTAACTAAAGAACTGCTATCATATATGGCTAAAACCATTCTGTTCAACATAGTACAATATGTCAGCAAAGTCATTGTTGGCAATTCCATAGCCCTTTTTTCCTTTTGTGATGATGAGGAAAGGGTAAACGATACACTCTTTGTTAAAAAAAGGAATTTGCATTACCCCGTTAAGGCCAATTTTTTTTGTTCCTTTTTCCTCGATACTATAACTTACAAACACAAACTATATTTACTATTGTAACCCACATTTTGACTTCCAAACTGAAAAGGCTGTACCTTTTTTTGAAGAAACAAATTATACTATACATCTTAATAGTACTATACTAAACTACCAATATCAATCAAAATGCAGATAATTTTATTAATTACAACAATTTTTAAATAGCCATGTAACCCACAAAAAGGCACCAAGAACATTAACACTCCTCTACCGCATAGGCAGAGTGAATGTTCTATCAGGCTAATAAATTATTACAAGTCACATCTTCTTGGTACCTGTTTTTAGAATGTAATCCGCAATAACACACCTAAATATCTTGTGTTACCCACAAAAGCTCACCTAATGCAATAATTTATTCCTTTGTCTAACAATTAGAAAAAAATTGAGGCTCGTATTTATAATGTACTAGTTTTCCAGATATCAGAATTTGAAAAACAGTTGTGGTGTAACCCACATGGCATTGTAACCCACAATTGCACACCTAAGTAAAAGTTTTATAAAAATAGAGCTGATAACCCACAATATTTCGTTCCTTTCCAAATTAAGCGCAAATTATCTAGAATTTTTAAGAGCACAAAATTTTTACTGTAACCCACATAATCACACCGCAGCACCATTTTGTTTGAATGTCCTTAAAAATGTCACAAAACCCATGTTAATTTTTGACTGGCACCTATCACATTTGCAGATTTTGGCATTTAGGGCAGAATAGAAAGGGGTATAACCTTTGTTTGTTAGCAAGTACTTACTTGAAGTGGTCATATTGTTTTGTTCCATCATTTAACATTACCATCACATATGGGTTGTTTTGCTAAAAATGATATTGCAAAATTAGCCATTCTCACCAACAGATCAAAATATTTTAAGAAGCACAGTAACACTTGAAAAAACGCCTCTTTTCATTAGACACCTTTCTCTTTTCAATGATTCTTTGAATACACCACCCTCTCTAAGAAATGGCCCACCTTGAGAGGGGTGTTTCTTTGAAACATAATACATGTTGAATTACACCAACAAGAACCTTCGAAAAAACCTATTATAAGTAACAGAGAATGCTACACCAGCTTTTAATGTAACTGATGATTGAGTTAAACTTAAGATTTGAGGACTTTTCATACAAAATTGAGGACATTTAAACAAATTTTTAAACAAATTATTCCTATAATATCTATGTAGCATTTCTACGCATTTTGCAAATAAAAATAATGTGACAAATCAAATAGTTTTGGAAAAGGAAAGTCAAGGAGATTTGAGAAAGTTGTTAAAAATTTACTTTTGGAGGTAAATTTTTAAAATGGAGGAGTTTTGACGGGGTCAATGATATAGAAAAGGCCTTAAATTCATTAACGTATTGAATAGACTCTTCCCCTTAAAATTACAAAACTTTAAAAACAACCTGGACATTTATTAAAAGTATTACAGTTTGCAACTTCAGAACACACATAATGATAAAGCCATTAAAGCATAAAAAACTAACCTCTCCATCATTATCAAATGAATCAAAAAATAAACCCATGCCTTTCCAATTATCAGAGCTTCCAAAAACAGGACCAGGTTTTCCCATTTCTTCAGTAAACCAAACAGCCTAAAAATAAAAAAGGTGGATGTAATAAAAAACTTATATTGTATACTCATATTGTAACAAGCCTGAAATAAAAAATACTTACAAGACCATCTCCTCCAACACGTCCTCGGCCAGATATTCGAAAGAATACTTCTACCTCCCAGAATTCATTTGTGCTTTTGACTTTTGACCATAATGAACCTCTTTGGTCTTTAAGAGATGGTGTGATTCTCACTTGTTCATCACTTGGAATGGCACCTAAAGTTTAATTTATACAAGGTAATATTTTAGCTGAAGTACTTAAAATCTTAATAGGACTACAAGACCAATATTCTGTTTTACAGTTTCAGGCTGTGAAACAGAGGTTTTGGCTAGATTTCACACATATTATTAAACCTAAATATTGAAAAAAGACAAAGGAATGTTTACATATATTCTTAGCCTAAAGTTGACTAATATAATGATTAGTATGGCACAAATGCCACTCAAGTGATTGACTCCAAAACCAGAGACATTATGCTATTGAAAAGAAAAAGAAAGAGATAATTATTCTGAAATCAAGAATTAACTTTTTTGGCTTGAGCTATTATTTTGATTTCATATGATTTTGCTTATTTGCTGTGTTTTGATTAATGTGATTTAAAAGCCCACAAGTGTTGATTAATAATATTTAACCATTGCAAAATAAGGCTTTGGCTAGAAAATGATAATGCAAATGCGATTTACTTGGCATGTGATAAAACTGTAAATTTCGGCCAAAATAAATATTTTTTTGCTAATTAGCACTATGATAGTTGATTTATATGAACTTCTTTGTCACGGGTGATATATTAAGGCCTTATATTTTGCAAAGTTAATTGTCTGTATTGACCTTGTAAATATTTTGTACATATATATAAGAGAAATCATTTACAATAGCTGTTGCAACTGCCTCAGTGATAACCAGATTTGAGAAAATGGGTAAAATCCAAAGACACAGGTTCAATTTTCACAAAATTTTAGGTGATATAACATTACCCGTATAGTTATATGTTTATGTGTTTAGTATCTAAGGTTGTTTCAATGTACAGTAAGTGTCCACAGGGCATTAGTTTCTATGTTGTGATGTCACAGTACTTTTTTTTGCGTTATATTTTATCATTTGTTTAATTGTCCATTAGAGACTTCTGTTTTCTATGTTGCCAGGTGTGTTTAGTTTAGTTGCTATTCTTGGTGCAGTGCGTAGATGTTTATTGGCTTGTGAGCTACTTGTAGCTCTGTGGTTAGCTTATTAGTAAGTTTTTTTATGTCATTTTACTTTATGTTCCTTTACCTCTACCTTATTGCCGTTAAAATTTTTGCTTGCACAAGTGTGCAGCTCGCTGAAATACACAATACATAGGGCATAAATTTTAGAATGGGACAAAATATAATTTTTTCAGCACTACCTTTGCTGTTTGTTGGTTTAACAATATGTTATGGATAATACTAAAACAGTTAGGGACAACTGCAAATTATTCCGCCTAAATAGGCTATGATAGACAAATTAGGCGAAATTTATCTCCTAACTAGGCTATCAACATTAAATTTGCTTATTACAGCCTTCTGGTCCGTGGTCGCACCGATCTTTAAGATTAAAAATGATCTAACAAACCTCCCTTGGATGTAGAAGTATTATTTTCGTAAATGTTATGGTGCGTTTTGAAATTTGCTTTTAGTTTGTTTTGCCGCTAATCCGCATGCGCACAACGTTTTTTCCGGCATGTTTTAAAAAACCGCCAAAATAGACTAGTTTGATTTAAAAAAAGAAGGCGCTTGGTTAGGCTATGACGTCCTAATTACGCTATCATAGACAAAAAAAGCTATTTGGACAATCTCGCACCGGACCTTGTTCTAGTCGATTGGAAACGAGTTTGGTTGGTGGGCACGTTTGCATGTATAACTTTTATATCCGCAATAAGCAAAGATCACTAAGTCAGTAAGTAGTACAGGAAAAATAGTAGCGAGACCAACAAAGATTGCGAAGATATCGTCGATTAAAATTTTCCATCTCCTAAATAAAAATCTCTCCAAGTTAAGCTATTAAAAATCTCCTAATTTAGCTACTAGCTTATTTAGGAGAAATAGTCTAATTTGCAGTTGTCCCTGTAAAAGGGGATAATTTGATATCTGAAAGCTGATACCCTAATTAAAAAGAAACTTATAAGAAAATGCATTTAAAAATGTAGTTTATTGGCAAAATTAACCAGTATTTTGGATTATATAAACAGCATCATGTGAAAACGAATCCATGAAAATGGCGTACAGGATCTATGGCATACTGGATCCTTGTCATACAAACACTTGATCAGATATCACTTAACAAAAGTGCCATACTAGTAAATTTTTTAACAAGATAAAGTAAAACATAATTATCTATAGTAAATCAAAAACATTGAGAGTTAAACAAAACTGATAGATTTAAGGCCAAGGGTTAAAAATATTCATACTTCCGTAGTGTGTCCAGAATGGAACGTTTCCTTGTTTATTAACTAAATGAGGTCCCTTAAAACTATGCTTATATTCAAATCTAGAATGTCTTCCCTCTTCACATAATATTGACGACAGAGCCAAAAGAACAACTAAAGCGACGTGGCCAAACATCTTCATTGCCGCCATATTGAATGATTCCAACTAGTTTGAAAAAACGAAAGCTGTTTTGTTGATATCTGAAGCTTTTCTATTGGTCGATAATGAACCTGGGCTGGAAGGGTGTCGTTTGACCGAAATATTTTCTAAAAAAACAATAAGTTTTTAATGGATTTTGTGATTAGAACATTGTCAAAAATAAATACAAGAAAAAATTCATTTGGCATTTACTTTTTTTAATATTATAGTACTTGCAGAATGAAGAAAATTATTTTAACATTTGCAAGAACACTGAGAACTAAGTTGCAAAGAAATAAAACAAACAAGGAAAGAAGTCCAGTATTTTACTTATTTATTTATTCTTTTTTCTTATTTGGTGGAGATGTTGAACTGACTGGTAGGTGGTACAATGCCATGAGGAGAAATGGTCAGTTACCTGATTTATATTGTAGGCGGTTGTTAGGGAAACGTTATGGTACGATGCTACATAGTCGCGCCACAAGCTGGAGAACTTTGAACTTTCGTGTATAGTTGGTGTCAGTTGGGACTAGCTTTGCAACGTACTTAATAACCTTCATGAAAAAATTAGTTTTTAGTTTTGTGGCTTGTTTGTGAATTGTTGGGCATAACCATATAACCAGCTCTGCTGACTAACATACCACACCAGTAATAACGTTTTATTAATGTGGTGGTTGTAGCTAGCTAACTAGTTAGCTAGATTTATCAACAACAGAGGGGTGAGCAGGCAGAGGACAGAGCTCTATAGACCTGAGTGTGTACATTTTTTCTGTTGTAGCCCTTTCTGGGTGTAGCTGACAGACAAAAGATACTGTTTGCTTTGTTTGCTTAAGAAAGGTAATTTCAGAAGATTTCTTTCACAGAAACATTGTTGAAGTTTTGTGTAGATAATACCTCCTGATTTATGTAAATTTATTTAAAATTCTTACAATAACTTATAGGCCGAAAAAGAAGACCCTGCATTTACATCTCTTGCCACATAGGTAGTTGTTACTGCTAAGAAGGCTAACTGTTAAAGATGTACTTGTCTTATAATAATATAATATAATAGCTTCTGTGTGTCTGTGTGTTTGTATTAAAAACAGTTGGAAATAACTGATGTCATTTCCCCATGGGTAACTAACAACTCCCTGAGATGCCAATTTCTCAAAGCTGGGTCAAGCCACCCATTTCGGAAACGACAGGTTAATGACAGGTTTGAATTAGAAAAGTAAAGTCGGTTCAAAGAATTATGGCACTCTGTAACAAAGTAATCCACCATCTAGATGTGGCCTGGGACACCTTAGATCAATTACCATTTTTTCTATTGTCGTTCTTTGTTATTAAGTTCTTAAAATGCGATCTAAAAAAACTTTCTGTCACCGTTCTTTGTTCTTAAACTTTTAAAATGCGATCTAAAAAGCATTTATATCACCACTTAAAAATATTTGATTCGCAATTTTATCAGTTCCTTCGCAAAGTGATTGACAAAAATGGCATTTTGATTCGTGAATTGCGAACTGCTAATTGGAACCCTGAATGATGTCATCAAAAAATATTTTAACCTCAATAATAGGTATTGAGGACCGTTCATCCATAGCACATCATTCTATACATTTTCTTGATTAGCGTTTATTTTGTTTCCAAAATGTTAAATTTGGTGTTTTGTGTTTTCTTTATTTATAAAGCTGCGATGCTCCCATATAATATATAAGGGCAAGTTTAATCTATATACTTTTTCAATAAAACCAAGTTCTCAAAAATTTTATAGCTTTTCTCTCTTAGCTTAAACCTTTTTACAATAGGCTGAAACTAATAGTTTCTTTTTTAATCTCATTTTCAGGTAATTTGACACAATGGGCAAAGTAAAACTTCAAACCAACGACGAAACTCAAAAGACAAATTATGCTTTTTATGGCATATTTGGTCTTGTAACATATTTCATATGGTGTGACTTGAGTTTTTTTGGTGGACTTTCTGAAGAAAAAAATAGACATAAACTATATAGAAATACTACTTTACTGTCACAAAAAACAGTTAAACTCAGGATGCAAGATCACTTTGGACATTACATATTTTTACCGTTTTGTGTATGGCTTGATAAAACATTAGGCATTTCAAAGATTTCATTTATCAGCCCAAATGTAATCACATCTGTGCATTTTTGTTGTGCTATAATTGCTGGTAGACTACTTGCCAGTAGGGCAATATCAGTACGGCGATTTGGTGTAATCTTGTATGAATTTAGAAGCATGCTGGATGTTTTAGATGGTGTAGTATTTAGAGCACAGTCAACTAAAAAAGAATTTTTATCTGGATGGGGAACATATGGTTATATGATTGATGGACTTGCTGATACTATAGGTGGCCTGTTTGTAATGGTTGGTACAATATATAGACTTAATAAGTATCCTCCCTTCAAAAATCCTGAAGCTGTTGCAAAATTAAAATCAAAATTCAAGAATGGTGATGAAGAAAGTGGTGAAAGACTATTAGTTGCTGAAGATTCTTGTAGCGAAGAGGTAGTTGAGGTATATGGATTAAAAAGATATTCGAAAAAAGAAATTAACCTGACAATATTGTTTTTCACCGTCACTGTTATCTTAAGAAGTGCATTGTGGGATCATTTCAATCATTCTTATCATAATTTACTTGGAGTAAAAAGAATTGATGTTGCACCTGTAAGCTTGATATGCATTTTTCGTTTGTTTATGGACTTTCCATCAATTTTTGTTTGTTTATTATTATTTAGCCAACATTTCAAAAGTCATTTTTTAATTATTTGTTAGGAAAAACTGACTATGAATGAAAAGTATAAATATATAGAACATTTTTTATAGGAAAAACAGATTGAAGTCCTTGGCTATGGAAGCACATGGTTTTGTTTATGGTTGTGGACAGTTCACAGTGCAGATGCGTTTATGCATTTCACCTTACTAACAATAATGTTTGGGAATTTGTGGGTGTGTTCATTTAATTTATTTATGATGATACGCAGCTGAAATTTTTAGCAGATTTGTGTTTTGTTTTCAGTTTTTAAGTGATTAAGTTTTAATATTGCTTCTATTTTCATTTTCTCTTTAGTGTAATTATGCTGTCTTTTTTTAAATTTTAGCGCTGGCTGCGATTTAATTTGTACGCAAGCATTCCCAATATTGTTATTGTGTCAATCATATGCCAAATCCATTTAATGCAGGTATATACACATTTTTTTTTATTTTGTTTAAATATGCATGCATGCATGCACAGTTGCTTAATGCACAAGTCAAATTTAGTGAAATGAAAACAGCACACAACGGCAGAAAAATTCAACTACAAATCAAGAGTCCACAAATATTTCAAATTTAAATTAGTTCACTGATTTTATCAGCCTAGTACTTGTTGATTTAAAGAAGTTGCTTTAAAAATATCAAATAAAAACAACAAAGTGCCAAAAAACTTGTTATACTAAAGGTCTTACAATTAAAAGTAACTTTACGTATCAGAGCCTATTCTTTATAATTAGGTTATAAACAACCAATATAGTAGTTGCTATGTAATATATTTGTGGTATACATGATCGTATTTATTTTAGATGAAAAATCTACTTGGAGTGAGTCAATGATCCTAACAAGAATCCAAGAAAAAGCTGTACAGTTTTTAAGAGCCTTGCAACACTTTTAATGCATATATACAAAATTATTTTCAAGTATCAACCACGAAGCCTTGTTTAGAAATGAAAAACAACATGGAAACCTTATTACTTTATTACTCTGAATGTTTTGATTTTTCTTTGAAATCAGGATAGGATTGGTCTAAATACATTTTCTGCTAAACACATTTATATAATGACAGAAGGAAGTATAGCTACGTATAGTAAATTTATTAATTCTTTTTATCACAAAATCAAATTAACGCGTTTCCATATTTATCTTTAATTCCATATTTATATTTAATCCGAATAAAGAGACGTAATTAAATCATTTAGAGTCCATTGTCTCACTTACAACGACCCAGACAGCTTAATTAAAACCTTTAATTCTCTTTAAATGCTTCCAACAGCTGTCAATATTCCTTTTTGTGCATGCTGTTTTTTTTGGACTTATTATTTTCTACAGTTGCGATAATTTATGTGATATGGGTGCTATGTTCATAGTGCTAACTACCGCTGGTATTTTTTTCTGCGACCGGGTAGTATTTTTTATTGTTGCTCTGCCTGACGATTCAATTAACCATGGTATAAATTAATTGACTAATTATTTTGTTGAGTTTTTTTTGTTATTTTTTAATCCCGTTTAGTATCTTGTACTCTCCGTAATTTCTCTGTAATATGACAATTTCTTTTGTTTACAGGAAAATTAATTTTAAATCTCGAGTTTTGGTTGTTTTTGTTATGTTTTTTATGCTAGTTTAAATGAGGGATGGGCCATAACAGCGTCCGTATAAAAGAAAGCCTACGAAACTGGTTGTCATGGGCACTTGTCATGTCAACTTAAGGTCATATACCGAAAGATCAGTAATAAAGTTTCACCATTTCCCCAATAAAGGTTCTAACCGGAAAGAAAACTTTTGTCGGGAAAAGGTTTGTCTATGTTAAGTGTGGCAAATTTGCATGTGATCACTTTGCTTAAAAAACTAAATGAATTTATATAAATATTGTGTTTTTTTAAATGCTAGGTAGTTTTAATTTTATTGTCAATTTAAATATTAAGAGAAAGGAAAGAAAAATAGTTATTATAGTATGTTTGTTTTTGTGTTTTTTTCTGCTTCTAGTTATTTGATTCTCTTCTGTCCTTTTAGATAGCTTTTATCTTTTAAATCTAGTTTTTTTGTAAACAATTTGCGTGTGGCCCAATACATGGAACCACAGTTCCGATATTTACTTGCGCACGCATCTAACTGATTACGTAATGCCCCATGCGCGCGCAGAAATGGAGGTAAAAATGTAAACAAACTAAGCGGAAAAGTTACCTCCATTTCTGCGCGCGCAGGAAAAACACACCACTATGATTGAGTGTATATGAGGATGTTTTCTTTAGTTTACACAAGAATGAAAGTTTGTGATCAAAATTAGTGTCCGCAAAAGTCCTTGAATACTATCGAAAGTAATTCAAGTTTCAATTTCCTGTTGCTTTCAAACACTCGTGGATCCGAAATGCATTAAACCGAAAGAATCTGTGAACAAACCTTGTTCTCAGCGCCTGTTTTTTTATGGAGCTTGCAACTCGCTTTCAGAAATTAAAAGTCAAGGGGGGCTAGAAACAAGCTTGTTGACAGACACATTTTCGATTATGAGTTCAGTTTCCCCGATAAAAAATGATTAATCTTTCATAAACATGGCGACAAGCCAAAGACCTGCCATTTAAGTTTTTGCTTGCTGGGTTGTTTCAGCGTCCGTGGAAGAACTTGAATGAAATTCATAGAGGGAGGTCATAGAAGGTGATATAAAATAATGAATTATGCAAGAATCAAAACTATCAGAATCAAATCAAGTGAGATAAACTAGCACTGGAACAGAGTTTACCACGCCCTTTTATATAAGTTCTCTTTTGCTCTAAAGAATAAACTTTTTTTATCCTGGAAATCCTAGCCTGATATTCTCAGTATCTTGGAAGTTTTCGTTCTTTTTTTTTTCTTGTTTCTCCTTTCATTTGAATCAGCAACCAACGTTTTCAAAATAATTTCTCTTTTGCGTTTGTGTCTTTCAGTTAAAAATAAAATCACCGAGTTGAACATATTACATGTTGAAATCCAAACATTTTGAAGTATCACAATTTGCATACTCAAATCAACTTCAATCGACGCCATTTTGAGCAAAAAACAAAACTGAACAAGTTGTCATTACTTTCATTATGTTCAAGTATGTAGAAATGTTTATTCACCTGTTTCTATTAAAAAGTATTAAGAGCTATCCAATACATGTTATGTAACTTTCACGATTGGCATGGAGTGATAGCTATCCGGTAGCCGATCTATGCCGAAACAATACATTTTAAATGGAAACAAAACACCTATCCGATATGCTTTTTAAGACACTGCGATAGTAAATCGTCTAGGAAACTAAGCGTGAATGGTTGATCGTTATGGGACACTGTATTGAGCTGGGAAAACCCGTGACTAAGAAAGAAACCATTATTAAAAGTTGTTTTCTTAAACGTATTTTTAATTAAAAAGTTGTTTTTACACCCCCTACTCAAGCTACGCGAAAATAAAAACATAAACTAGCTAATCCTGGGGACTAGGTTAGAAAGAAACGTCAATTACATAGACTTTGTTCAAGCTTTTAACACTAAAGTTAAAAAAACAACCCGAACCCATTGCCTATAGCAACCTCGTACCCAGGGCTATTTTTTCACTTTTTAAATTTGGATGGCGTTCAAGACAGAACGCCATCCAACATCCAACATCAAAAAGTAAAAA
Source organism: Hydractinia symbiolongicarpus (assembly GCF_029227915.1). Lineage (NCBI taxonomy): Eukaryota > Metazoa > Cnidaria > Hydrozoa > Anthoathecata > Hydractiniidae > Hydractinia > Hydractinia symbiolongicarpus. Next base: position 25,676,526 of record NC_079883.1, read on the forward strand.
AAGAGCCTTTGGGACGAGGTTGGTCCTATATTGTTTTTTTTATCTAGATGACCAGTGTTATCGTCGTATTAAAAGCCACGACAGTCTCTAGGTTAGAGGTTGTTAAAAAAGTTGTGTTTGAAAGACGTTTTTAGCCAACACAAGTTGTTTTGCAAAAAAACATTCGAAATTTGTTTTGTATTATCTCCAGGTCGTTGCGGTTATAACTTCCTCTGTTAGAAAAAAAACTGAACAGAAGCTAAACTATTTGAATGTACTTGCACGAAGTGTTTAGTCATTGAATGCAACCTCATTCCCAGGTTCTTCTTATATTACGTGCGAGATTTTTTTTCGGAGGCTTACAGGTACGTGAGCAGGTTATTAGTTGGATGTCCCTCGCTTACATAAAATATAAACTAAAGGATCCTGAAAATTACCTAATAGCAAAACAAAAGTAATGTAGTTTCTAATTTACATTTCCAGGGTTTTTTGGCAAAGGTCGAATGCTAAAGATCAGCTCTAAATCATGCAACTCCAGTCTCAAGATGGCAGTTGCTTTGTCTACGACAATCTGACCATAAACATTTTAGAAGACCTACAATAGCAATAGGGGGCTACCAAATCGCTTGCTGGCTGTGTGACCCTCGTGGCACACATTTATCGTGGTTACTGCATTTTTGTGGAGTTCCTATTGGAGTTTTATAGGCGTCAAGAAACAATTAGCTAAAGGTTTTTGCTGGGCAAAAAATTTCTTGTCACAGTCTTGTTTATAGTATTAAATTAATATATTTCCTCTAATAATTCATAAAAACATTTAAATCTTATCCTGATAGCGCCATGGTGTGCATCAAATAAAAATATTTTATTTAATAATAAGTAGAAAAATTTATAATTTAAAATTTTTCTTAAAAATCCCAGTAACTCATCAGGAAGGTGATAAGACAAATCCATGGTTACAAAAATAACGGGAAAAAACCACACAAAGGAAAACTGCGATCGTGAAAATCTAAAATTGTAATTCTTACATTATTCACATACAAATTCATTATCCTCGTTATGTAACAGAAATATAGACTTGTATTTATTACATATAAAGTTTATATATGAAAACGAATTCGAAAAAGGCATATATCTTATACACCGAAATACCGTTATTACAATACTAGATAACACCAAAATGGACACAATTTTTAAATGAAATCGATCACAGGATGTATAGAGAACAAATTTTCGAAAAGAATCAATCCTTTTTAAGAACTTCGGATACCTGATTATAGTCATAAAAAATAATACTGGGCACTGTATAATGATAAGACAAGCTATCTAAACTTTAGATTTTGTGTGTCTAAAAACGGTCTTAAAATGACCGAAGCAGAGCAAGATGACTAAAACTGGTCGCAACTTCTTTGTTAGTACTTATATTTTTACTCTACTCTGAAACGAAAAAACTTTGCAAGTGAACATGTTACAATATAGTTTCGCTTTTCAGATGACGTTAAAATCTTTTCGAACATTCGTAAAACGCCAGATGAGGCTAGCAGAAGAAGATGTAGTTTTTCGAAGAGAGCTGATTGGGATCGCTAGAATAGAAATGGCGTATGATAGTAAAGTCAAGAGAAAAATAGATTTGGAAATATAAAACATTGTGCCATTCGGCTTACGCGTCCAACATCTTTTACCCTGCGACAAATTTGGTGCAAGTTGATTTTCTTGGTTCTGTCAAAAGCATTGAAGATTACTTCTCTAGAATTGAGATCGGACTTCCCGCGTCGTTTCTTCAATAACTTATTTCATATAAATGCTTGCTCGCTGCTTAATGCGTCTGTAAACGGCTGCACGAAATAACTAGTAGCAAAATTGAACACCAATCCGAATGTAATAGAGATAGGTAGAGCCGGTAACGCTTTTCGAAATATGGCCAGTAATAACAGCGTTAGACACAAACCCTGAAACAAAAGATATACAATCCAGTTAATGCAGATATTAGTTCGCGTAAAATTACCGTAAGAACACAAGTTCGTGTAAATTTGTCCTAAGAACAAATCATTGAGTTTCATCCCTCCACTGAGCCAGATATAAGTTTGCGTAAAATTACGGTAAGAACACAAGTTCGCGTGAATTAGTCGTAAGAACAAATCCTTGAGTTTCATCACTCCACTGAGTAAGGTATAAGTTCGGATAAAATTACTGTAAGAATACAAGTTCGCGTAAATTTGTCGTATGATTGCAACCGTGAGTTTCACCCTTCCACTAAGACTACGATGGCATATCTTAGACATTAAAAATAAGTTACTCGTGCGCTGGAAAACAATCTCGAACAAACTCAAAGCTACTACTTACTATTAAGATGGCGAAAAAGCAAGCTATAGTTGTATTCCAATCTTTATATGACGACGCTTTTCCAACTAAAACACTATAAAAGATGAAATCGCCTAAACCAAGTTTGACTCCTCCTGAAACACAAAAAACATTAAATTAAAAGCAACGTGGAAGTAGGAGTTAGCTAATCAAGGTACCCTACCATTGTAAAGCTGGTACTAGCTATAATAACCAAATTTTCAGATTTTCTTTTTCCCCGAATAGTGATTAGGCCACTAATTGCTTGCAATTTTTTCTGTTTGGTTTCAAGCTCTCTTTTTATACAACACGAATAGACTCGACAATTATTGGACTTTCTGACCTTACTGAATCTGTGACACCTCTTTAATATGCTTCACCTTTTCTTATCAGTTTAACGGAAAACGAACAGAATGTACTGTAACCACATCAAGAACATATTGTTAAATTCTGAAATAGCCGAATCATCTTACAGGCAAACGACCTGCTACAGTTATAATGTCACTTTTGACCTTTGTTTAAAATTGCGGTGTGACGCAGAATGTAACAAATTAAAAATAGTTTGATTTATATTTACGCTGTTATAATTCACATCTCCATAAATGCAATTCTAGTGCAAATTTGGTTTTTGAAATTAACGGGTTTTCCACATTTCCAAAGCACTTCTACTTATTAGGGATTTACGGACTTTACAGAGGCACATCTACAGTAAAAGTGTAATAGAACAAAATTATTCTTTATTACAGCTAATTTGATATATAATCTTCCCAGGAATTTGTAAGGTAGATAAGCACCAATAAATAAATCCTTGAAATTTCTTTGTTACTCACTTTCTTCCGGTTCTTCTTCGGGAGCATCCGCAGAAGGTTGCTCAGGATGGTTACCATTTAAGACTCTCGCAGCAGAAGCGTGCGTGTTGTCATCAGCAGCAACCATATTCTCACCATCTTCATTTGGTCGTTCTTGTTCTTGTTCTTGCTGGGAGCGGATATTAGACCTGGAGGTAGGATTCGGTTCATCTATATCGCTCATTGCAATAGAATACATAACAGTGGCTAGAGATAAGACAAATAAAAATACATCTGCCAAATTTAAGAAATAAATCCTCCAATTAATTTAATTACTTAAGAATAGAAAAAAAAATAATGAAGAAAATGAAAAGAGCAAAGCTCTATGGAAATTGTTGGGCTTCTTGACCTGTTGCCCTTAACCACCCACCCACCCAAGCTCTCCCCCTAAAAAGAAGAGATTTGACGTTGTTAATACAGACACTACACGAAGAATGTTATACAAACGACTTACAAGAATAAATTAAAGCTGGGAAGAGCGGCTCGTTTCTTTCTTGCGCCATGTTAACCAACATACGCAATGGACCATTAGGACAAAGCACCGCAAATAAATCTAAAGTAAACATGGCAAATTATTAACTTATCTATAAGCTACAACGTGTGGAAAAAAAAGAAAGAAACATAGCTAGAATTTTCAAAAGAACTAAGACCAGTCAATAAATAGATACAGGTAGCTTCTTTATTCCCTCAGTGCACCATTAGGTTTTAGACTGATGATAATTTAGCCTGGAACGTGTGGAAACGTGCACACGTTCTGATAACTGTGAGGAGTTATATTAGAGGAGCCTGGTCACTGTACATTCTTTCATAGGTTGTTCCGCATTATTGTTTGGCGTGAACAAATTATAAGGGTTTTTCTGAGACTACTTATCAAGTGAGTTTTTTCCTTTACAGTAACCTGAAGTTTAAAAAATTTTATAAAAAAAATCAACTTAAAAGTTTACTAAAATCGGTAAATTAGACAAAAAAAACCCACAAAAGAGCGCAGAATGAATGAAAATAGCCGTGTTCTTCCAATTCTTCCGCACAATAATAGTGAGCCAATTTAGTCGAGCCGCAACCCCAAGCCTGACTGACAGACAAACAACAATTATACACCATGCCAACTCTCAACTTTTTGTTTGGCCCCATTTTTATACTCTGTACTGTGTCGAGTCAAACTTATTAGATTCGAATCGACATAGCTTATAAAAACAATATCCTGCCATGCAACAACTGACTTGACTGTTCTGTACACCTTGGCACAGCCTAACTCAACTGTTTAAAAAAATTTTTCAAGCCAATCCGAGTCAAGGCATGCAAATAAAGATGTAAAACTGTTGTTCAAGACAGCTACCAACTTAGAAATTTGCAAACAGAATATCATTTTTGCATAAATTCAAATAAGCCTGCAGGTTAAATCTCATAAAACAAATAGACACACAAGCTGGACCAAATCTGTTAAAACATCGTAATGAAACTCCTTACATGCTTAAAGATGTTGAATTCTCAAAAAACATTAGGAAACATCTAAATTTACGCTCGGTACACGTTTCTTCAGTTTAAGTAACCGAGTTGCTAAGACTAAGATCTTGGTCAAGACCTAAGTATCTGCTAATCAACTGGCCAGGGTGAAAAGGCTGAAAATGATTTTTTTATGTTATGGAGGATAATATGTTGCTAATCTTATCTTCTTTTATTTTGTTATTCTATTTACGGTACTTCAAAACCACCTGGTTAGTTTAAACGACTTTAGCCAAGATTATTACACTAAAAACACACATTTCTACAGGAAGAAAACAACTTTAGTATTATGTAAGTCCATTCATATAATCTCACCTATTCCTACAATAAGCACAGAAAAGTAAGTCCACTATTTAGTACGGTTCATACAATAGCTCTTGCGCAAAGAACAGATCTTACCATATAAAGAAATAGCAGCTAAAATTAACCACAACGTCCAATCAGGAAGATATTTGATGAAGACTAAGGCCTAAAAATGCAAACAAACGATTGTAATGCTGAAAAAATAATTCTACATCCACCATACTTTCTGGCAAATATATAGTTCTCCTCGTGGTATTATCTACAGAGTTCTTCTGCAGGCATCATCTACAGTTTACTGGCTTCCAACAACAATAGTAATGTAAGAACCGACCTACCATCAAGGCACTACTTAGTATAAGATATCCTTGTTGGAGTAACAATGGTCCTTTCCAATGTATACAAAACATTCCTACTACACCAAAGTTCCAGATAATTAAGGACATAGTGATGTAATCCATCGCTAAATTGGATACTCTAACCAATTCTCTAAAAAATCATGATAAAGTCTGTGTCATGTTAGGGAATGTTTTCAATTATATCTTGGGAAAATATTTTTGGGGTGCATTTTCATGAATTTTATTTGAGTGAGCGAGTGTCTTTAATGAAGCAAGGGTTTACTTTTGTTAAAAAAGAATAACCAAGCTCTAGCAATTCAGAATATATTTTTAAAGATTCATATTGTAAAGGTAGGCACACAGATACAGGGATAATTCCTAAGTACAGTCATTTCTAAAGCACAAGAGACGCAGAAGCATTAGTAAACATTCAATTTATCCTACGAAAGTGTGCAAACACAACAAGTTACTACGAGACAATGTATTACAACTGGAAAAATCATTTTTCTAACACTTATATTTTGAAGATCTTATGTTTTTTTAAGAGAATAATTAATAGTCAAGTTTTTAAGCTCACGCAGTCTATTCTCACTTGGTAGGTCTGTAGTTTAAACTTCATACTGTCTTTAACTAGCCACTGTTGTACGACATTCCAACTGAAAATAATTTATTGTCTATAATGTTACCTTTGCAACGCTTGCATACAAACTAAATGTCAGCTCTCAACCTTCCTGTCATACCACTGCAAGTACTATGTACCAAATGCTTACAAGACTGACAATAACCCTAACTAGTCACTCATCTAAACCTAATTTTTATAGCTCAATAAAAAACTGATGTCACAATCTATCTAAGGCTTTCTCCAAATCTGCAAAGGCAAAATAAAGATTCTATCTTTTTTCAAATACTTTTCCTAAAGCTGTTGTGAGTAAAAATATTGCATCTGTAGTGTCCTGGCCTGGAACAAAACTTATGCACATAGAAGATAAACCCTTGTAAATATCTTTTAAGATATAAAACATAGAATAGACTTACTGAAAATAGATGTAACTAAAAAAGAACAACAGCATCAATGAAGATAAAACCAACCATCCCTCAATGACCTAAAACATGGAAATATTTTTTCTTCATTTGTCAACCGTACATTTAGAGACCTACAATACCATCTGCAATTCCTATTTTGTAGTTGTAGCCTTACCTTATAACATCGGTATTTGTATAAAAGAACTAAAAAGACAGTCATCACAAGTATAACTGCTATTACAATCAATGAATTGGCAAGGGCTTGACCAAACTTTTCTGTTTTAGATATATCACCGTCTTCGTGAAATGGTGTGTAAACTCTAAAAAAAATTAAAGGTTATACCATTAGAGTAAACACCATGAACAATTCTAGGTGATGTTTCAATTTTTCATTTTCCATAAATGTTTCTATTATACCAATTTCTAGTGGAGGGGAGAATTCCTTAACATTTCTATCTGACAACTAGAAATAAAATTTTAAAACTAAAATCGTTTTGAAGATGTATTACAACTTAAAATTTGAAACAAAACAAAAGTACGTTGCAATAAACTATGCATAAACATTGAATTATTCTTCAATTTAATTTTGGCAAAGAAAAAAAGAATTTAGAGTAGATTTAATTGGCCAATGACAATAGGGGAAAATAAAAAGGTTTGAATTTTCTGAGGTACTAGCCTAGTAATTTTTTTCCTTAATATAGCCACGAAATGTTTATTTTTTTTCTTTGCAAATGATTTATTTTAAACAAAAATTATTTTTCTTCCTCTTTGAAAAAAATTAAACATTTGTGGGCTCTTCAAACATTGATTCTCACATTGTTTTGTTTTGCAAAAAAAAAAAAAAAAAAAAAACACAAGAAGAAACAGGGTCTCCTCAATTTTAAAACTTCGATTACATCAATGTTTGTAAAAACTTTATAACAACAATAATAATAAGAACTTGTTTTCCCAAGAACGTTGAAAATCATACAAGTTTCTTTCCTTTTTTTTAATATCCTTAAAGTTACCTTGAACATACTGGCTAACATGAATTTGGACGTAGCCATGGTACGTGTACAAACTTTGGCCTGAAGAGAAATTGTAGTTGCAATCACAAAATTTTTATTTAGCAGTTCTGATAGCATAAATGTTTTGTTTAAATCCCTTTTGTGCATTTCTATGCATGTAAATTTTTCCACTATTTTAAAGTTACAACTTATAATGTAAAAAGATCATAACAACATTTACCCCTGGGTACCACATATGGGCTGCAATTTTTATGTAAGGTATTTTTTTTAGAATGCATTCCAACTAAGTTGATAAGCAGGTATTCCAAACCTTTAAATTTTGAGTCATAGGTTGGGTCTTTAATTGAGATTTACTTGTGGGATAAACAAATATTTATATGTAAAATAAAATTTTAGAACAGTTGATTTTTTATGAAGTAAATACTTTAGTGCATGTATTCGACTTAATTATTTTATTAAATATATTTTGTTTAATATTGATGGAATATTATTAATAAAAAGACAGGATAAAGTTTAATTGCTTACATTCAATATTTTTCCCAGCAGTTTTTGATCCCTTTTTTTAATGGTTATTAAATTCAATGGTAAATAAAATAGATAAAAGTGCATAAACTGGTTGTTATCACTAAATATCGCTTCACACTGACAAGTTGTTGCTATTTATGGGCAAGTGTGAACTATACTTAAAATAAATGTCACCAACATTAGTTACTAAATAAACCTGTACTTTTGTCAATAACAAAAATGTATGCAGTCAGTAACAATTACTGAAAAGCACATATTACTCAGCAAAAATGTACGATGTTGTTCACTTACAAATACTGTCCAGCATTTTGAGTATAAAAGGTGACAGAGGTGATGGTCGCCACAACTACAAGAAGACAGATCGAAACTGGAACAATTAACATTAATACACTTTTGGCACCATAATGTAACATTTCTTCCTCATCTTCCTCAATTTCATCCTCTGTCACATCTGCATTAGGTGGTGGCCTTGATTCATGTTGCTGGGGTTGTCTACTATCGTTGACTTCACTGTTTACACTTCTTCTGTTCCGCAATTTACTCAAGAAGCCTTCTTTCTAAAATGAAACAGAGTTTGCTTTTAAAGCTTCGCAACGTAAAATAAAACACAAACCACACCATACATGTTTGATTTAATGTTAGAAATGACATACATGGCTCACATGGCTATTGTACCCGCCAGTAATATAGTTTCAAAATTTGTAGATGCTGACTGCTGTGACTACTAAACAAGGCACCTCCTGCAGATCTTGAGGATCAGGATATTTGAAAACCAAATATTTGCCTCGTGTTTGCCCCTCAAATTTCTAGTTTTCCCACATGATGAGTATTAAATTCATAAGGGTTTTTTTCTTGTTTTTGAAATAGACGCAGGCTCTTTTAGGTGAACACTCAACACTAAACATATATATTTTTTGACTGTAGAGAAGGAAATCTCTTTGCAACTGTTGGCTTGGAGCACTGAAGACCACTAGCCATTGTTCCTTTGTTGCAAATACTAATATACTAATAATATGTAATACAATTAATTGATAAAAATGGGATTCACAATTTTAACATTTTCTTATTAAACTTACTTCTTACAGTGAATAGTGAGAAAAAAATTTATTTCAGTGCTTTTTACATTTATATCACTGAAAAGTAAATCATGTGGTCCTGCATTTCTGTCCCTGTGCATACATTACAGACTTTTGGTTGATTCTGTTGGACCAACCTCTGTAGTAAATTTTTAAAGTGCTGGAAATAGGCTAATGGTATGGGTGGAAAGCTTATTCTTTGTAGATTCCTAAGTAGAGGTTATTTTTTCTGCACCAACTTGTACTTGGAGTTGTTAGCTAGAGACAGAACAGCATATTAAAAATGTCATATTTTGCACCTATTTGTCAATTACACTTCCTACTCGCAAAATAATTATCAAAAGGGTGAATTTGTGTTTTTAGACCCAGGCCAGAGCTTGTACCTGGTCATATATTTATATATCATTACACATATTTGTCATTTCATTGACCTGCGTAAGAATACTTCATGGTGGAGTTCTGTCACAAATTAAAGGGAAAAAGTTGATTTATCAAAGCAAATATTTGATGTAATATTATTTAACTTATATTCAAAATAATTTAACTGACATTTTTTAGATTTTGTGAAAAATATCTGTATTGTTTAATTCTAGTTTTGCGTGATGAAGTACACTAATCTTGTACATTTATCATATAGATCTGTATATAAAAATTCTTCTGTAAAAATACTTTTGAGAACTTTTCTATACTGTCCACTGCTGCTAAAAATTTTGATTTGGAGTTAAGGAAGAGTCTGTTGATCCATAGGAACAAGCCAATTCTTAATAGAAATATTCCATGTCAATATTTCTAATTTCAGATAATTAGCTTTCCTCTTTAGTTTATGATTGTACCATATTATTGTATTTATAAACACATTGCAATTGTTGTATGATTTGTCTACTTATAGATGGAGACTGAGATTTATAATATATATAGCTCATATGCTCAATTCTTGTGTTTGAGGTTCACAAGTTTAAATGTCTCTCACTTGTCTTTAATATGAAAAAAGAACACAGGGAAAAGTAGAAAAAGAGAAAAAACATTCCAATATTTCTTAGGGCAAAGTAAATCTTGATAAAAAAATTCTGAAACAAAAATTGCTAACAGGTCCAAATACGATGTTAACTTCCTCACACCGAAACATAGGTTGGTTACTCAAAAAAAGGAACAAAAAAAAAGTTCTCAAACTCAACCTTGATGCCATTTCTTTTTTTTAAGTGCTACTGCATTATTTTCAGATTGTTTTGTTTTTTGTTTTGTCTTGGTTCCCTTGGCTTTTTCCATCCAAGAGACAGTCCATTTAGCTACTACAATAAAGATAAAGAGGCTTTGGGAATAGATTAAGTAATGCTAAGTTGATTTATAGTCCTGGAAACACATTTACTTTTGCATCTAAAAAACTGAGGAAAAAGTTCAGCCAACCGACCTACAGAGACAACACATTTTCAATGGTGGCGTAATTTGATGTCAATGAATCTGAATTTACTATTAACAAATCTATTGGAACACTCCTTAAAAGGAAGGGCGTACAGTCAAAAAGATAAATTTATGTAGTGAGCGTATGAGTTTGTTTGCTTAGGGATTGTCTCGAAGATAGTTTCAAAAAAATCAATTCATAACATTCCATTTTTAAGTATAATGACTTGCCATATGAATTTGAAATGATTTTAAAAGAACATTTTTTTAATGAAATTGTTTCAAATCACATGAAAATTGTTTCAATATTTTCTGATTTGTTTCAAATCATTTTATTATAAAACTAAATTCGTTTCAAAATCGTTTCCGTTTTGTTTATGTAAATGATCATTTCAGACAGCATAAAACGTTTCAGCATTTGATATCGTTTTAAAATTGTTTCAGGGTGGTAAAGAGTAGTAAAAAAAATAATTATCCACTAAGTAAATGAATGAATATTCACATGTAAAAAGCACATGCTTACGTAAAAAATATATTTCACAACAACTATATGTAAAACTTTTTTACTGTGATTAAAATAGCAGTTTCGTAAGGGCGTTCTCTTGCCATTTTAGAATGAATTACGGTGATATCTAGGCTTCGTAAGAATGTTTTCTCATTGTTTTTAACAAATTACGTCAATATTTAAGCTTCATAAGGACGTTTTCTCGTCATTATGGCAATATTTAATATGGGGATATTAAAGCGTTGAAGAGACCTTTTCTTTTTTAATTTAAAACAAAAAACTGTAACATAAAGTTTCGTAGTGTTGTGTTTTTAAAATTATAGAATAAAACATTGCGATATTTAAGATGCAAAGAAACATGTTCTTGTCATTTAGAATAAATAGGGCAACTTTTACGAATAAATTATCTAAATAAATTATTTAATTGTTTTTTAATTGGTTCAACATCATAAATTTGTTTTAATGATATATACACATTAACACCTGTATATACATCATTTCACAAATGATATTTTGAAAATCATATCAAATCGTTTCAAAACTTTTTTTAAATTGTTTCAGAATTATTTAGCGCAAATGTTATCTAGGCGTGCGAACTATCACATACTTACATAATACATACTTAAAAAATTTCAAAGTTTATCTGCAAAGCTATTTTGTTATAAAATCGTTTTGTGAAAAAAATGTGAAACATTTAATTCGTTCTATGATATGATTTTGAAACAATGTAAAAAAAATAATGCAAAGAATTCCATACAATGTAAATCATTTTAATTTGTATCAATAATAAAAAGGGTCTTTGAGACGATTCCTTAGATAATGACGTAATAAGGGCAGCTTCAGGCAAAAGTCATGCGGCTTAGTTTTTTACCAATAGGATAATTGCATGTTTGAGGGCAAACAAACACTGTGGTCAAATGTTCTTATAACATTATTTTATATATAATTATTTATTATTTTTCATGTATAAGTCATATAATAAATTCAGGTTAGTGGTTTGTGTGCCACGAGGGTGCCAATAAGCCGCATACGCCGTAAAAAGTGTGGGCGTTTTCGGGCGAGTTCGGCGTTTTGAAAAAAATATAAGGATTCGCCCGAAAAAACCCGCATAGGCCCAAATAATGCCCGAAAAAGAAAAAACCCAGACACTAATGTGATTCAAAAAAACTATAAAAATTAAAATAAACTTACTATGTGGTAGTGAAGTTCTTAAAAGAACTGTTTTTGATGGTTTTTGATAAAGTTTACTTTATAAATAACTTATATATAAACTATATTAACTCCTTTCTCTTCAAGCGCCTTCTTCCCAAATATCACCCGCATGGTTTGTTACAAGGAATTGCATTTCGGGAATGTTGCGGGCGATTTCGGGAAAGTGCGGGCGATTCCGGGGGGCAAACGCCAATTTTATTCGAAAAGTCGCCCGAACTCGCCCGTATATATGCGGGCGTTTGCGACTTATCGGCACCCTCTTTGTTTGCCCCAAGATTTGATGTTATCTTGTTAGATAGATAGATGGATAGATGTGCATATTTTACATGACTAGCCTCACAAATACAGAGAGATATACCCGGACATGTCTTAGATTGGGAGTCCTAGAGTACTTAATGCTAATTTTGAGCTACGCAGACCGAATAACGGTCCGCGCTCCACCAGACAACTTGCTGTGCAACATCACTCCCACACATTGTGTCATCTCCCCAATTTCCCTCACATGGCTTGGGTTAACCCTGGGCTATGATAACATTCACTCGCCCATATTAAATTGCTGCAAAGGGGAATCAAACCCAGTCTGCCGCACAAAGTACGAACGTTATAACCACTTAAGCTCCGCTACAAGATTTATCTTCCTTCTTTCTTTCTATGGGGTATGGTAGAAGAAATCATAGGAAAAGTATTTTTGCACTTGTCCAATTACTTTTAGTCAAAACGTGAATATACATGAAAATAAGAAAACAACGCAAGAAAAATCTAAGCTACAGCAATTTCTTACTTGTTCAGGAGGAGGTCTGTTGTTATCAGATGTTTCGTTGTTTCCACTATCAAAAACTTGCGTTGAAGACATGTCTTCGGAATAAGATGGCGTTGTTTCAAGCAGTCGAGTATATTCACTAATAAGTTTGTTATCAAACTGCTTCTTCATTTATACCATAGTTTAAACTTTACATTTGCTTTTTCTCATTCGTGTTGCTCTGTTTTGTTTTGTGATCCGCGAAAATATAAACCTGCGAATTGGAACAAATCCCGCGTTTGTTTACCCGCACAAGAACTGTGGAGGAGAGTTTTTCACAATAAAAGCAAGCCGTTTGTTGTTTTTCGTAAAAAACGTGTTGGAAAGCATTCTGCAGTGTTTGCAGTGCTGTTCAAGAAATTGCAAGTAGGAAGTAAAAAAAGTTGAAATTTATGATGAATTTAGACACCCTTAGCTATATAAGATAGATTTTTCCACAGAAGATCTGGTAAACCTTAAACTTAGCAAAGTTATTAGTTTTTTCACCTGACCTGCTGAGATTCCTCATCATCATCATTCTCGGATTAACGTCCGTTTTCCATGCTAGCATGGGTTGGACGGGGTATATTAATGACCCTCTTCCAATCTGATCTAGACTGTGTTAGATCTAAACTCAACTTCCTCTCTATCAAGTCCCTGCTAAGTATAATATTTTGAATCTTACAAGTGCCCACTTTGTTGTTGCCAACAAGCTTCTAGTCAAAAAAGATGAAACTATACATTGATCAATATATTGCTGTCTTGTCTGCTGTCTAGGTACATGACTAGGTACTAGGTACATGACTAGGTACAATTTTTTCTTTTTTCTCTTTTTCTTTTTTTTAATATTTTTATTTTTGTCTCTTCCCCTCTTTTTCTTTATTCTTTCTTTATTCTACTCATTTTGCATCCTTTCCCTTCTGTCTCTTCTTTCCATATACTTTTCAATCCATTCAGTTGCTTCTCTCATTCTCCCAATGTTGTTTGTCTCCTTTAACCATTCCTTTGCTATATCTCTTTTCCCTAACAATTTTTCTCCACATACACACGTCCTATTTCTTCCCATGTCATTACCTATGTCTATCATTTTCAATCCTCTTCTTATCGTATAACTAGCTTCTTTTATTCTCATTTCACTTATGTACTTCTTTTTCAAATTTTTGTCTGCTTTGGTGTCTCATTTTCCTCATTTTATATTCCTTCTGCTCCATTTCCTCTTCTAGTTTCTTTTCAAGTCCTCCCTTTACTTTCTTTTTCCACTATACTTTTGTCATCTTTTTTAAACGTTTAAACTCCACTGCTAATCTTTTCTGTTTTCTTGTACCAACCATTTTGTTCATTTTTTATTTGATCTAATATCACCTGTTTGCCAAGTCTATCCTCATCTGATGACATCATGTTTTGGTACAACAGTCTCTAGTAGCAAATCCTTTTTTTCCATCGTCCATATTCCAAGTTCTTTCATCAGTCCCAAGTAAAGTGTATTTTAAGTTGTATGTTAAGGAACTAACAATCGTTTTTTCAAACAAAACCAGCCTAGTTTGTTGATAGACTTCCTGCTAGCTCTTCTTTTCCTATTTTACATACTTCGCTAATTTACACCTTCTATTCCCTTTTCTCCACTTTCCTAATCTGCCTACACAATGTACCTCATATATTTTTTCTTGTCTCTGTTAAAATTAAAGCCTTTCATTCTTTTCCTTTAAGCTAGATTTTTCCTACCTCTTCTATTGTTTCTTTTGACCCTACAGCCCCTGTATCGTAAGTACTTTTCCTTGTCTCACCACATTTTGAACTTCAAGTTTATCTGTAATTCCTAGTGGTGTAATGATTTTCATTGTCACTTTTGGGTTCAGCTTTAGATAAGTGAAGGTGACGCTTCCCTTTCTCTCAAGTCTATTATACAATCTTACAGCCATAATTTGTTAAAGCATTTTTCAGCATCTGCAAAAAGCATATAGGTGTCTTCTTTATTTTCCTGTTCAGATCAATTACAGCCATTATCGCCAGCAAGTTATCTTTCGTCTATCTCTCCTTTTTTCCTCTGTTTTGGTGCTTATTTAATTTTTCTTATACATGATTCTGGAGATCATTTTTTCTTTTGTGTTGAATCTATATTATAATACCCGTATACGTCTGTCCGTCTGTCTGTTATGCAAAATGGTAGCTTAGCTGCGCAGGTAGCGAGACGCACACAATGCGGTATAAAAAGGAGGGGTGAACCCTTGGATTTTTCCACGGGCTAACAACTAGTGTTATTATAATCTATTTATATCTTTGCAATCACATTGAGCATATTAAAATGATTTGCTTCTGGTAATAGAGCAGTATGGCAGGTATCATTTTTAGGTGTTATTGACATGTATTTCACAAGCTAGTGCCTAAGACTAAATTGATAAATGATGTTAAAAATAAGTAAATAAGTAAAAATAACAATTTAGTTTGAATAATATTCCTTCTTTTTCTTTTTTATATTGGCAACTTTCAAACAAAAGGTGGCCACAAAAATGTGAAAAAAAAATTAAAAATACAATTAATAAGAGACATGAAACTTTGTCTTTCCCATTACTGCCACTCATTTTATTATGCCCACTATGATTGGTACGATAAAAATGGATAATAAAATTATAAAAACACGAAAGAATCTTCCCATCATTGTTACAGGCAATCTGTATTAATTCATTATTTTTCTTCTTATGCATTTTAACTAAGCAGTTTTCTACATACATGAAAAAGATTTAAGTTAATAAGGGTTATAAATCATTCCCAGTCTTTTTCAGGAATATTTGAGTAGATGTGTGATGATTTGCATGTGTAAATCAACTGACACGTGCGATGTAAAACGCACGTGCAAAGCATGTTACACATTCGATACGGGCTTTGAGGTTATTTTTGTTGCGCATTCATTTTGTGGTAGAAAAGTGGTGGTCGTTTTATATCGTGAACCCCAAACACGATGATCTAGCATCTACTGGTATAGCGACTCTCTCAATTTTTATTTTCCTATTTTATACATGTCCGAAATAGTATGCATCGCTATATTGTCATTTTTATATTTATTGTTTATTTTTCAGGTCATCTTAAGCAAATAGGTAAAAATATGCTTTGTTTTCAAATAAGAAAAAAATCTTTATCCATGTGGCTTAAATAAAACTTCAAAATTCATTCAGAAAGTTCAGCTACACTTTAACGAAATTTTTACAGAAAAAAAATTAAACCGCATGTGGGTTTCTCTTTTACAGGCATAAAGAAAAATCCATTTAATTTGGACCTGCTATGGTTTCCAATTGTTTTGTCAAATGAAGAAATTTCCTACAATTAAATCCATGATAAAATGTCTATTCCGCCTGTAAGTGCATTTTTACAGGTTTGCTTCATCCGTGCTCCATTGGCGTTCACCTCTGCATTAGTTAAGAACTGCATGGCTGGATTTCTTGTCTAAGACCTGGTTACCAACGTCAAAGAGGCCAGGCAAAAGAGAATAATGTCTACGTAGTTCTTTTAACTAAGTCGTTTTGTTTGACGAGTCCCCAAAATGTATTTAGAGGGCTGCCATCGCATGCAACAAAATGGATTTTATAAGTTGATTTTGAAAGCTCAAAATTTATTTTTCAGGCGTGCGATTAATCACAAGGCGTGCGCGTGCGATCGCACGCTTTTCCTGAAAAAGACTGCATTCTCTGATTTCATATTTTGCTTCTTTCGTAATTTCGATAATTTCAGAAAGCTATTGCAGACTTTTTAATGTGTGATTAATCGCAAACCTAAACAAATCTGCGTGTGTGTGGGGGCCTGCATGAAAAATTAATTGTAGTTTTCTTGTCTTTCTCTTCTCTTGTCCAAATCCCTTCTGCCACCTCATTCTATACTTCTCCTAGTCGTTTCGATTCATTCTTTACCACCTCTATTAACCTTGTTGCTTTCTCCGCTTATTTTATCTCCTACTTTTACATTGAAATCTCCCATTACTATCAATTTTTTGCCTTTATCTCTTCTTCAATGTTTCTGTATATACTTCTGATCTCTGTTATCTACAGTTTGTCTCCTTGTGGGGCATACATTACCCCAATTTTATATTTTGTTTTTGTTCCAATCTGTATCTATATGCTGTCCAGGTCTTTCATTTTTAAAGTTTCCATTCTTATGACATAACATATCTGTCTTTTATTGCTACCAATACAATTTCCCCTTTTTTTGTTTGTTTTTCTACTCATGTCCATTATATCATTGTCTTTCTCTGTTCTATACCCATTTCCACCATTCTGACTGGCTCATTTGTTTTTTGTGCGCTTTTGGATAAAAATTCTAAATTTTGGGCCTTCTAAAATTTCCATTGTTGCCCTAGCCTCTGTTCGCCCTCTGTCCTTTTTCTGTTTTGCCTTTTCCATCTACGTCCCCGTTCTTCTTGCAATTTTGCTGCCGCAGTTGGAAAAAATGCAACTTAAATCTGTAGGACAGAAAACATTAATGAACAGGCCATTTCGTGAGAGGCATGCGATCGCATAGCAGGCCCCCACACACGCGGAGATTTGTTTAGGTGTGCGATTAATCACGTCTGTCATGTTTACACGCTCCATTTTTTAAAAAAACGTAGGCATGCTCTTTCTTCTGTCATAAATTCCCTGTTGGCTTTTTAAGTCTCCTGTTGGTTAGTTTTTTGTCTCTTTTTATATCTTTTCCCTTTATTTGTCATTTCTTTCCTCTCTCCTGTCAACTCATCATTTTCTTCCACCATTCGGTTTTTTTCTTATGTGCATATTCCTATATTCTTTTGCCCTTTTTCTTTTTAACTTCAGTCTTGCCTCCTAATCTGCTTCTTTCTGCTTCCTTACATTCCAGTTGTTTGTTTATTTCTAATGCGTTACTATAATATTCTTTGATTTGTAATATTTTCTTTTCCAGCTTATTGTTCTTGCTCTGTTCTTGCTCTATCCTATCAATGTATTTGGTTATTATCCTTTCCTTATTTCCAACTCGATATCTCTCTCTGCTCTTAACTTGTTCCTTTAATCTTTCATTATCTTCACTCTATTACTCTTTTTAACTTCTGTCTCTTTTTTTTAGCTGTGGAATTTCATCCTCCTTCTTTATCACTTTTTCAAGTCCATTTTTCCATTTTTCCCCTAATTTCCTTCGTCTTTCTTTTGCATCATCTGCATAGCCCTTCTATGCTATACTCCTCCTTGTCCTCATCCTCATCATCAGCATCCTCTCCAATTTCCCTCAGCCATTCATATGTTTTTCCTACTCTGTGCCACATCATCTGTATGCATGTAGCCAACCCCAGCAAACATCACACTGTACTGCTTTTGCACTTGAACCAACTTCCTTTTTACATTTGTCATCAACCATTTCCATGTCATCTTTCGTGCTTTGCTCCACATTGCAGACTCTTTTTTTTAATCCCAATTTATCACTTTTATTCAACTTTTTTTTCTTTTTTTTGCGGTTGTTACTTCTTTCCACCCACATTCCTTCTATGCATTTCCTTCCTGAACTTTCTTTGGTTTCTCCCTTCTTAATTGCTCTTATTTTTTCTCATCTTCACCTTTACTTAACTGTACGTATTTCAGGAACTCCTCCGCTTCTTGCCTTGTTTTGAACTTTTTGAACACTGCTTCTTTATAATTTGTCACTTGCTTATGAATTATAATTCATAAGATCAACTTCGTCCACAGGACCTTGTGTTTCCTGAGCTGTTAGCCAACCGCTAATTCATCAAAAGGCAAAATGCTCTGGGAACAAGGTTTCCTGCAATTACTGGGACTTAAGGATACAGTAACCCCCTTCAGAGTCATTTTTTTAACAAATTATTTTTTTTAATTTTGATTCGTTGGCATATTTTCCTGATATTTTTTTAAAAAGAATCAAAAATATTTATTGTTAAGAAGGATAAAATGTGCAAAAATATTTTTTATCTTTTAGTGTTTTCAATAGTGTGCTCAAAGTTTAAAATTCCTCAAGTATATTTAATCTGTATAATAATTAAAGAGAGTTTTGCGGAACGAATCAAAAATTGCATCTCTACATTTAACATAGGAAACATTCACAATAATTTATTTCCTTATTTTTTTCGTTTTTATTCAGTCTGTTTAACAATACCCGTAGTTCCACGTTTAATTTTAAATAAAATATTCACGAGTTATTAATTATTCATAAAGTTTAAGTGGGTGTAACCATGGTCCTTGCAGGTAAAAGCAAGATTTGCTTTTTCTCGAAATAAAATTTTTAGTTGTAACGGTATATATTTTTGTCGAACACTCCCCTCCATCTTGTCGAAATTGTATGAAAACAAGTTTGTTGCGACAATTATATCTTTGGCTACAAAACTTTTTCTAACGCAGAAAATGAGGAAATTCGGGTTATTGATCTATCATGCTTAAAAATAGATAAATCAGTCATAAAAAAGCTAACACAAAATATGCTATATTTTTGGAACCTCGTGTTGTTTTAAGTAAAAAAAGCAAAGTTTTTTAGAGCTAAGTAAGAGCTTCGCAATCATATTTTTTTCAACGAACAAAAATTTTACTGAGGGGAGTGTTCGACAGAATGAACTGGAAGGGTGATTTTTTGTATAAAATGTTTTTCTCCTTTTGGATTTTTTTTAGAAATACTTTATCATCACTCTAGAGATGATTTATTTGGCTTTCAGACTATATATATATTTGTTAGGGTTAATATAGCCAGCAGAGGAGATGTTTTAAATATGCTGAGTATGTGCCTCAGGGGGTTACCGTATCCTTAACGATGTAGTGCTCCATTTTGCATCATTATTATTATTGGCATAGATATTAACCGAAAATACAAAAATACAAAAAGTCTTTTGTCATGAATGGTGTGCGATTGCACCCGCACGCCTCCGCACACGCCATGTGAAATTTGGGCGTGCTTTATCACACGCCTTGTCCTACTTCGTACACACGTCAAGCAGAACTGAGCTATTTTAGAGTAATCCCTTACCCAAACTTTACCCAATACATAATTGTTCTTCTGTGTTAAAATGTATCTCTAAAATGTATTTCTATTAAATACCCACCTTCATTAAAATTGCTGACGTGAGATACATTTCAAATGTTTTGCGTGGGTATTGCGTCGACAATATTTTTTTTTGTTTTACAGCTGGCAAAAAGTTTCGTCATTAACCTTGTATTGATCTCCTTAAGACAATGAGAAATGGAAATGAAATACAAGTCCTATTCACCCTGGGATTTCCTTCCTGAGTTAAAGCTATCTTTAAATCGTAGGGGGAACATTCTACAATTATGTGCTTTTTTAAAACTATATTTAAAGGATTTTATTAAGGCAAGTCCATTTTCTAATGATGTTACAAAGAAGGAGAATTAGTATCCCTGCTGTTGACATGGCGTGCTGAGACCTTAATTGCTTTATGTCATCACATATCTTTAAATTTACCATAACCAACAATGAGATTTTGTAATACACAATTGCACTGTTTTTAGATGGACACTAGACCATTCTGTTTTATCGTGAACATGAACATCGAGATCCAACATTTGACAAAACCAGAATTTTGACTGATAAGTTGTAAGTATGGTCTTAACTTTGTTACTGCTTGTGTAATCAAATGTGACTTTACATTTGTGTTTACCGTTTAACGTGACTTTACGTTTGTGTTTTGGAATTTTTTTAAAAAATTATCCCCATTCGATATATGGACATGTTTCTGAAGGTTTACTATTGTTTTTTTCAATTTAGAAAATGTGGTAAAAATTTATTGTTTTGAAAATATGAATTGATATGGTTTTAGCATAGAAGTGGTCAATTTTCCTTGTGAGCATCGCAGAGTTAAAGATATTAACAATTTTAGCAAATTTTCAATGATTTTCCATGGAACTTTTATTCTGTTAGGTTTTTTTCTTGTTAAAATTTTATACGGTTAAGGAGAAGTGAACAGAAATAAATGACAAATTAATCTAAATCTTTAATTTTTTAATAAAGTTCTATATCACTGTATTTTACGAAACCCAAATTGATTGATAGTTGAACGCAGCTGCAACATTTTGTGTGTTTTTTTCTTTAAACCTTTTCTTTTTACTTTAAATAATTTTATGTTTGTTTCTTGATCTACTTTCCTAACTGCTTATTTTTTTTTTTTTTACTAAAAATTCACAAAGTGATAAAGATTACGAAAATCACAATAGTAATGTCTTTAAATGTGCTGTTGTACATTAAAGACTTTTGATGTACCGTTCATGATAGATTGCGATGTTCACAATTCTCAAAGATGTTGTAATTATGATGACATGCGTCTCCAGGTGTTGAGTTACTTCACATCCAGCTCTTTTATTCTTTATATACTCAGGGACATTTGGCCTTGTCTTTGGCATGCAAGAGATCCGTCAAATCAAGGACACTAGCTAACGTGTTGTGTTTGCATATTTTTTTTGTCCCGCAAGCATTGTGAGAGCTCCTTGTAGAGGCTCTCGCAAAGACAGTGTTGTGTCTCGCCTTGGACTAGATGAAATAAGGCGAAAGGGGTCTCTGTCTAAGGTTGAACTCCAACTGTATAAGCTAAAGCTTTGAATCTCGGGAAGATTTCTTGTACGTCATATTTGTTCTGAGATCCATTTCATAATAATAAGAAAATGTTATGCGTGTTTAGATGTTTAGCCTTCATTACCCATTCACAAGCCATAGTACTGAGAAATTTAAATCTAACTTTTTATATTTAGAGAAATAAGCATAAAGTTATGGAGCTAGAGAAAGTCGGAAAATGTATTTGAAATGTCAATTGATATACTGTAACTGAAGATATGCACACTCTAAAGGTTTGTATTATGGCTTTTTAAACACCATAACTTGCACAATACTTAAATCAATTATTTTCAACAGACCAATGTATAATAATGGAAAATACCAAAATGTGCTGGAGAAGCAACCAGTAATATTGAAGAATCCAATGGTAAAAGATAACATGTAAAAGTTTATTACGAATACACAAGATATGTAAAGATCAAGAATTTAAAAGACCAATTTAATGGATGACAAGAAAAATCAATGATGTGGAATTTATCTCCTCCAGAACAAGAAGCAATTTAATTTTTCTATCTAAGCATGATTGTTATTGTTGATTTTGTGAGTGATTTTTTTCTTCTTTATTTAATATATACCTATTTTAAGGGAAACATTTTTAATTTGTATTTAGTGTAAACCTCTGTGCAAAGAAGTGCTTGTGCTGTGTTTGAGAAAGTTGTTATGCAAGCAATAATCACCTACAAGTATTTCTTTGTGAAATTTGTAAACATTGTCACTGCCTATGCATTAACAGATTAATATTTGTCCCAAGATTCTCATAAGTTAAAGATTTGTTAGAAATATATAAAATCACTTTTACTTCTTTTGTTCAGTTTTCAACGTATTGTTTTGATAACTAACTCTTGAATTTTTCAGAGCATGTGCTGGAGTGAACACCTGTAGTTGACTTTAACTTTAAATATAAATTTAAGTTTAAATATAAAAAGTAGACTCGGAGAAAAGAGTAAAGAATTTCTTATGGGCTATGTGCATTTTTTGCAGGTTAAGTATATGTTATTATCATTATGCTTATTTATTCATTAAATTAATAACTTTTAGGTTCTTAATTTTAGGACTGTATTAAAATAATATTAAAATGTGAGGATAAGACTACAGTATAGTCAAATAAGGTAATCGTTACGCACTTATCACAAAATTGGCTTTTTCGCGGCTTCTGCTTGCCATTTCCGTTTGTTTACTATCGCAAAAGCGCCACCATTATTTTTTTTTCAATAATAAACAATCTTCTGAAAAAAGTCTGGCGAGTTTTTTTTCAATATTTCAACTGTGTAATAATAATAATGTAGAAATGTCAATCATTACGCATTTTTTTACATTTATTTTGCACCTGCGTAATAGAAAGAGTGCCTTGCGTAACAAAAATAAACTCTCTTTACGCACCTCAGCTTTAATTATTCCCGTCTACAGCAACATCCTCTTTCGTCCAAAAACTTGTTACATAGGTAGGCCCTATGACATGCTTCTCGATCTTCTTTCTCTGCCTGTTTGAATATTTTCCGAATTTCGGCGTATTGTGGAAAGTTCCATTTTTTAGCAGCAAGAAAAGTAACAGCTAATGGGCCACAGATTACATCCTGAATCGGAAACACCGAAACGTCGCTTCCAGAAATATCGTATTCCCGAAAGATGCAATCTGTGACCCCAAATTTCTGTTGCAAACACTGGATTTCAACAGCACACAGGTATCCATTGCTATCATTGGATAGAAATCTCTTTAACAACCTTCCAATGAAAAGATTTGGCCTGTTCTTTGATGTAAGGATACAGGTAAACCACTTCCCCAATAGATCATTTTCTGGCACTGGTGGTTTGAGTGCATCCCAACATCCCTCCAAAGATAAAGCCAACATTACATCTTCTTCCGACTGAAGACTTATATCTTCAACCTCTTCCTCGTCCTCATCCTCACTGCTTTCTTCCTCGCTGCTTGTTTCTTCTTTTTTTTGATGGGTGGTTTGATAGGCTTCTTTGTCATGTTTGCAATTTTGTTGGCCCTTAGGTTGGCTCTTTTAATTTTTCGCTTCTCTCTCTCTCTTCTTTTCCATTTTTCTTCCTCTGGAGCTCTTCAAGTAGGTCTACTTGAGTAATGACCTTCCCGCGTAGATCAAGTTTCATCCTTTTTACCTTAGGCTTGTTAACAGGCCCCTTTATTTTGTCTAGATACAGCTCCTCCAAACTTTTGTTTTTTGGGCTGCCACCACTCTTCGTCCTCGAAGTTGAAACGTTTCCAATGGGTTCTAACTTCCACCCATTCGATATCCAGTGAAAACCAGACGGAGCCTCTCACGGATAATCTTTGAGGTATTTTGTCAAAAAACTTGAATCTGAATTTTTGGCACTCGACAACAGGTGACTCTTCTTCGTACTGTTAGCTACTGGTGCACTAGACACAGGAGTGGAAAACGACTGCGCAGGAGGGAAGTTATTCTGATTTAAGTTTGGTGTGGCGGAAGATATAACAATATCAGCTTCCACATCAGTTGTTGGTGTAGCGGGAGTCAGGACAGCGTCAAGAGCTTCGTTTGTTCCACCAATTGCTTGATCAACATTCCTTTATGTGATAATTGAAAATATGCTTAAAGAAAAAATTTATAACGTTGGTATTTATTCTCACTCTTCTGCAAGCTTATCCCAATCAAGCTCGTTCCCAGTTTTCTTCCACTCCTCATACTTTGCCACAAGTCTTTGATCCAACCAATGTTTAGGATATTTTGACCTATCAATTGGCCATATTCCTGCAAATTAAATTTATTTCAAGTTATTAAGTGTAAAAATTACTTAGAGCATAATCAACATTATTATTTTAGTTTAACTGTTGATTCGAAGCCACTGATTACATTTTCATTGTGCATTCCATTGTTCCATATTTTGCACAACTGATTAACAAAATCAGATTTGGTCATTTGATGTTTTGGATCGAACGTATTGACACGTTCTTGGAGAAGTTTCTCCCAAAGACACTTAAGTATCCGCAAAATGGTTGAACCACTCTGCAAATACTTCAGAGTCCATCCACCCTAATGTAAGGTAAGCAGAAATATGTAAATATGTTATGTAAATTTCTCTGTTTAGATAAAATATATACGGTAAAGTTATATACCATTCTCGGACTTTACGAAATATGTGTTAGGCAGCGCCATATCTCCAAAACGACTAGATTGCATATTCTTGCCTTTGAATATTATCAAGGGATCCAAAACAACCCCGGCAGCACTACAAACACCAAGGGCTGTGATGTTCTCATGTCCCGCCCCGAAACAAGGTTTCAGTGCGCGTTGACCCTGAAAAACGCGAAAGTGTTATGTGGTGTAAAAACTTATTATATAACATCTTATGCTGACGAATGACAATATACCTTTACGGAGACAACTCTTCCTTTAGAGGGATCTGTGGGAAAGCCACTCTCATCACAATTCCAAATGCATGATGCGTTCAAAGTTGGATATTGCTCAAATGTCTATAAAATAAAAGGAGGGAATTCTTATGATGACATATATCTTGTGCGGTTATCTTTTTATAAAAGATTGAAAATCAATAATGGTCCTGTTATAAAAATAAAGGTGTTCGGTTACCTTCTCGAGTTGATCGTAGAAGTCATATATGATAAACGGATTAGATGTAGGCTTTTCTGGCAGTGCTTATCATCTCTGCTTTTTTATGCCACAGCCTGTTCCTTCGCATAAAACTTCGTAACCAAGTAAATCCCGGCTTCCCACCTTTAAACTGAACTGCGTTTATATTATTAGCAGAGATGTAATGGCCAACTAAGTCCTGAAAAAAAAATGAAAAATTATTTAATTGCACGGCTCCATATACACAGCAGTTTAGTTCAACTTGTAGGATTGTATATATTTACTTGAATTTCCAGCATTGTGGGACTAAACCCAAGGTTGCACACAACTGAGATGCATTTTGCCAGTGCTTTTTCCGTTTCAACATCAAAGACGCATTTTCTACCAGCTTTCCCAAGCTCAACACTTTCGCGCCGTTTTTTTAAACGGAAGCGTATTGTCGCCTCGTTTATTTTGTAGCACTTTGCAATACCACGAACTGATGATCCAGGAACTGAATCAAATTCGTGCAAAGCATCCTGAACGTCCTTTTCTGTCCATGCATTCGTAATTTTTTTCGGCACCTTTCGACTACCAACTCTTTTTTTTACCCATGTTTAGTTGCACGTTATTTGTTCATAGAAAAAGAAGAGGAAAAGAAAAAAATACTTCAATAGTTTCTATAAGTATGCGCCAGTGCTGTTTTAATTGGCTATTTAAAATAAACAAAGTGGGATTTTAATCTGAAATCATAGGCCATAGGTTTCTCTTTTGATAATTATTTCTAATGTTGAGAGCGAGCTTGTGTAAAGAATGCGTAACGAATACAGTGCTGCTTGGTTGAGCTAAGTAGGAGTTAATCTAAATTCATAAGTCATAAGTTTCTCTCTGATGAAATATTTCTAGTTTTGCATACTGATCATACAGTACAAGAAATGCGTAACAAATAAAGCGCTAGTGATCATATTGCTCACAATTCATTACGCACACTTCTTTACGAATACTACACAGAAAATATACCTAAAATAATGATTGGCAAGAGGTTTGTGGACCCAGGGTCAATTAGCGGCGACGAATGAGATTTCGTAATGATTACAGATGCGTAATGATTCGGCAATCTGACTATACTGTAATAAATCTTATCATCAAGGATCACATATTGTGCATGATAGCTTTTTTGCTCCTAAATTTCTATCTCGTGAAACCGTATCGCGTTTCCTCAATAGGCAGTCTCGATGCATCGCGATGTGTTAAAAAAACAATTCAGGCGAGAGTATACAAAAAAGGTGTGATATTTTAGAGTGGTTTGAATTCACCAAACTTTATTTTGATATATTAATGTATATATTTTTTGAAAGCCTATATGACTACCTATATATTGGTATAAAAATTATTAAGAAAATATAAAATTTGAAGGCTTAATAGACACGAAAAAAATGACCCCTTTTCTACAAATGCGATGTCTTTTCCAAAACTACAAATTTGTCAAGTTTGCTGTTTGCTTTTTGGTGATCACAAGACATTGATCTAAAAACGCTTTTTTAATTTTTTCTTGATGTTTTTTACTTTTGGAGTTAGTACTAAAATTTTTTCCACAATTTTTAACCTCTGATTGTCAGAAAACTCATCATAACTCGCGTTCCACTCATTCTCAAGAAATAAAAAGATCAAATATTCCTCTCCATGCTAAGCGTGCTCTCCACCCCACATTCTTTATAGTTTTGTAAAAGAGATTTAAAACGTAATTGATACTCTCTTAAAAATTTAACACTGTAAAAAAGAGCTTTTCAGTTTCTTACAGAAATCTTATACTTCTGCATAATTATTGATCATTATGGTAATGACTATTTGTTAACAGGTTTTTTTTCACATCTTCTGTTTATGCTGCACGTGTTCGCTCACATTCCCTATTATACACAGTTGAGTATAGGTAAAACAAAAAGAAACTCTAGAAACAAATTTTTTTTTGATTAGTGCTAGCGTGGCAATCGGCAGTAAATTTTTTGGGATTTTCTTTTTTTGATGATATAAAAGCTTTATGACGATAGGACATTTTTATTCGCTGTTAATTTATAAATTGGTTTTGCCATGTTTTTCGCAGTAAATTATATTTAACTTTGAGAGACAAAAAAAAAAGAAAAGAAAATATCCTTATAGGAAATAGGAGAAAAACTTCAAGACTTTTTTAACTATAAAAATCATTTTTCTCTTTGAGTGGGCTATCATTTATAACATTGAACATAATTGAGTAGTAAAAATTAATACCCAAGATGATTACAAATATTTGAACAAATATTTGATCTTTATCACATAAAAAAAATTTATGAAAAAATATTTTTTGGGGGATAATAATTTATCTTAAATACATTTTTTTAAAAATATTTTTGCACCATTTTAAAGCCCACATCTTTTTCTATCTAATGACTGAAAAAAAAATTTTTTTAAAAAAAAACCCATTTTTTTCGTATACTCACGCCTTAAATGATAATCTCAAAGAAATAATTTTATTATACTGTTCTTAAGTTACAGCGTAAAGAAAGCATAAGGTTAAGAAAGTATGTTTGCTAAATTATTTATAGGGTGGTGCATCCCCTTTAGAAAAAAATCTTAAAATATTGGTTTAATGAAGTAAAATATGGGTGGTAAGCAATATTTGTGATAAAAATAAGTCAAAAATAGATTTAATATTTTTTTTTGCATAATTAATTAAGTACTTATTAGCATAATTAGCGTTAATTATACGAAAACTTACAACCTATATAAAATGTGTTCTGGTCAAGCTTTTTGTTTCAAACTTACAGGGGTCATTCTTTATAAGCTTTTGTAGGACATGTACTAAAATGTACTAAAATGATAAAATGAAATGAAATATTTTTTAGATATGCCATTTTGAATATTTGATGGTATTTCGTCAATAGTATGACACTTTGCGACAACTTAAAAACTTCTCTTAATAATGGCTGTTTTTCTTGATTCTAGTTCACGTCTTAGCATGTATGTTAATGAAACTTCTCAGAAAATTTGTTCAGAACTCTAGATATGAGGTTTGATATAAGTAAAAACGCATAATAGAGGAAATTGCACATTACAAATTAAAGAAAACAAAGCTAACAATCTTTGTTTTGTACGAAAAATAAATTTCGGCTTCAAATGTGACATTAAAATGCCCCTGTTGTATATGTTTTACCTTCTACATGCTTTTCTGCATTTATAAATCCTTTTCTAATTGCTCGCAATTTCTTTCTACAACCAATTCCACGCTTTCATGATTTTAAATTCATGTTACGCAAACAAAGACTGTCTTTTCGTTTTGTTGCCAAATCCAAAAACCTTCCACACTTTATTCCACATCTCTTTAGAACACTATATAACCCTGTAGCACCATTATTAGCTGCAGAATCAACTGCCATTTCAATAATTTTTCGACTGACATACGTGTTTTTGGGGCATTTATTCCAAATAAGATTGTTAATTGATTCGTTGTTATTTTGCGTTTGTCTGTGATAACATCGTGACAATAAATCTTCAGAACTTAAATTCCTGAAGATTGGAATTAACAATCTATTAATAGCCAAACTTAACTTTACTTTGTACTTAGATTCATCAGTTAGCTGGTCTGATTGCCACAGACACCAGCTGTTGGGTGTTCAGGGACAAAATTCCCGCTCCTTTAGATCATTGATGTTTGAAGTGTGGTATAGCATTGCCCACACAGATTTCTTCATTGCATAAATGCCATCTGTATTCTGCCTTATTGCCATTCCATAATAGTTTTGGAGTGTATTTATGCCTTTATCAGTTAATCTTCCTTTTTCCATAATTTTTCCTCCATCTGATAACACTGCACCTTTTTTACTTTGTTGTAAAGTCCGTAATCAATTCCCCATTCTTTTTTGCACATGTCCTACACATTCCTTTTTATCAATAACAATATCTGCACCATATGGTTATGAGGCAACTACTTCATTGAAAGTATTACCATCCCCAATGTACGATGTATATCTCAAATTGTTCTTATTGATGGAACGTCCAAACATCTTTACGCCTCCAACACATAGCGCCTGAAGATTTAGCGTGATTTGCATTGCAAACATGATTGTTCTTCCAATCAAAATAGCCAGGTTTGTTAGTTTTACACTCCCAGTAGTGACAAGCTTGACATTTTTTAGAAATGTGTCAATACATTTTCCATTTTCTTTTGACATCAGGGTTACAACACCGTTTATTGATGCGTGTCCTCTTTTTTTCAATGTCCCATCCAGTGAAACCTGGAAATCTACCACAGAGTCGACAGGTGCACCTGGAGATATTTTTTCCTTCGTTCCTTTAGCTGAAAGGAAAGTACTTTCCTTAGCAGTATCTTCATAAGCATTATGCAGTACATTTTTTATATTATTGTATGTCTTTGTTGTCATGGGCAGTGGCATATTCATACAACGAGCAAAAGATTTCATGGCGGCATACCCCTTCCCAAGTTCATGAAAAGCAAATACTGTTCTCATATTAATGCTAGAGAGTTTTTTACCTGGGCCAATCACGATTTCCCTATCTGAGGTTTCAAATCTTTCTGTCCATCCACAATAAGAGCAATTTAATTCAAAAAGAAAACACAAACCCCTTCTCTTTTTTAGGTCATTGCTCAAGTGT
The DNA here is from genome assembly GCF_029227915.1 of Hydractinia symbiolongicarpus. Taxonomy (NCBI): domain Eukaryota; kingdom Metazoa; phylum Cnidaria; class Hydrozoa; order Anthoathecata; family Hydractiniidae; genus Hydractinia; species Hydractinia symbiolongicarpus. The sequence continues at coordinate 25,706,109 of NC_079883.1, forward strand.
AACTTGTTCTCACACTCTGGACAATAACTATAGTTACCAAAGATAGCCTGCAAGATAGAAAAGTTTACAATAACATTGTAGTCATGCTCAAAAAACTTTGTAGTATCTACATCTTTATCATTTTTGGTGTCAGTTAAAATGTTCAATTTTTTTGCACTACTGCTACAAACTTCATCATCAACAACAGTGTTCATGGTGTATCTGTTACCTTTAAACTTTGGTCTTTTACGTTTTCTATTACTTCCTGGCATTTTTCTAAAGTCAAATTACAATCTCAGCTACCTAATCTCCACTGGACAGATCTGTGTTGCTTTCTTTTGCTAGCTTAAAAGAGGCCATATTTACCGAGATGAATTACATCATTGTTTTCAAATTGTGACAAAATATACGGTAGCCAACTTCTCTTAGAAAATGGACCCAATTACTTCTAAATTTCCATAGGGAATGGGATTTTAAGGATAATTGTATTGTGGGCTCTGATTCATGTTTTTGTTATTAAATTCTTTGTTCCATTAGCAGTGTCTTAAAATAATTAAATATATGTGACACATTTTGTGCATGAATGCAAAAACAAGCGACATTTGCATTTGCAGACAAGAGCTGATCGTGTTTGTTAAAAAATGATCAGAGTTAAAAAAAAAAAGAACACAGAGATTAGCATCAAAAATGATGGAACCGACAACAAAGCGATTTATGTAACCTAATAAATTATTTGTATATGGAAAATAAGATTTAACAACGGCAAAACTAACTAATGCGGCAGCAAAACTGAAAAGAATTAATTTATTTCAAGTTAATTGTTACATGAACATCATCCAGAGCCAGTATAAAAAGGGTATCCTACGAATATGTGTTTTAATAAATAATCCTTTAAGAATGGTTCAGAGAATTTGGTTACCACCACCACCATCTTAGACAAAAAAAGGTTTAAATTTCACGGCATGCAAAATCTAATTTTATTTCTTTGTGTCAACTGGAAAAAAGGTGTTGCTACGTTTACTAAAGTATTTAAAAACAAGATTTTAACAGTCTTGACTTACTTAATAAAAGCAAAATAATAAAATCTTTTTCCTTCCTAATCTTCATCGGAGCTCTCGTCAGTCCACTCATCATCTGAAATATCCTGTAAAGGGATGTTTTGTGGATCTAATAGTGGTAAGGGATTGTCCTCTACATCATTTTCATCATTATCATCAAACATGGAAGAGCATTTCCAACGTGTCATTATTCATTGACCTTGGGAAAAATGTGCCATAAAAAGGAAAAAAACGCGCTAAGACTCGGCGTTTCATAGTGGAATCACTAGGCAAATTTCTATCAGATGTAATATGTTACTCACACCAAGATCATGACCTATATTAAAAATGTTGGGCCAACATTTCTCTGGTGTGCTTTTGGCTATATATCATCTAACATGATCATGCAATAGTTCTTCAGGGTTTTTTTTTAGTTGTATTTGCAGATTTTATTTCAGCTTGATTATTGAATTTATCTACATTCATTGGATCGTGTAACACTCAAGAGATTCACTGTTCGAAAAACTGTGATCATCTAAGGCTAAAGAATTACAATTAATAAACTTTAAATCCGTTTGAATGAAATATCTTACTATCTAAATAAATAATCTCTGCTGATTCGTGTGTACTTGATGGTGATATTCGTATTTCAACTGTTGAACCAACTTTATAAATTGTATTTTATCCGACCAAAAATAAAATAATATTTTGCTAAACGTTTAGTAAGAAGCCTCATAGACATATTTTTTGTTTTATGCAGCGTAGACATATTTTTTGTTTTATACCCAAACCAGTCCTTGTTAGAAAACACTTTACATGAAAATTGTGAAATGTAAATTGAAGCGGTAACATTGCAATAATATTTTTGCTGGTGTTTCGCATGGTGGTTCATCATTGTAATTACCTTTATTTGTTTTTTTTCAGGGTTGTTTTTTTAAATAAAGAGACATTATTTACGCATTTAAATAGGAGGGAAAATAGGGGAGGAAAAATTATAATACAAACACCATGCTTTAAGTGAGTTAATGCTAAGTTGTGAAGGTTGTCTCTGACTTACGGGGAAGAGGTTTGAGGTTTGCAGAGAAAATGAAGAAAAAAACATTTCTTATATAATTATAAAACTAAATACACGTCAGAGATAAGATTATCAAACAAACAAAAAAATCTGACACTTTATTTCTAAAAACGTCCAAGTTTGAACAGCTTGTTTGTTTACACTTTTCAGCCTCAAATGTTTTTATTTATATTGTGTTCTTTCAAAACGTTGCAAAATTAATTTTTACTTTTTTAACTAGATGGTGTTGAAATTAACTTTTGTAAAAAAATACAAAAAAGCAGAAAACTGTTGTTGAGTATGTTTAAATATGTTGAGTATGTTTAGCAAAATCTCAGGCTCAACATTCTTATAAGTTAGGTTATTAAAGATAAATAAACCTGTGCAATATGATTTTTGTTCTACTAATCTACTTGATACTTTGCCTTGTCTTTCCATGACTATCGGTCATAACTTTTGCAAATGATTAATGTACTTAGTGCATTTATGATAATTCACTGTGCTCCAAAGTCACTAATACAGTTCACAAGTTGTTCTTTATTACTTGGTTTCATGTGTATGCTTGTATGTTGTAGGTCATTATTTTGTTGGAAAGGATGATTATCAGAAAAATCAACGTAAAATTCTTTCCTCATTATTCCCATAAATATAGCTATGTTTGTGGGGCCTCACTTTAAAATTCCAGCCCATACATGCACCTTGTGGGGATGTTTCACTGTTGACTTTAATTTTGGCAATATCTTTTTCAGAAACATAATTTTCCATGTTTGTCTAACAACATGCTAGATTCATCAATGAATATAACATTATCAAACTGCTCTTTTTGTAATAAGCAATCTTGTGTGAATGCTAAGCGTGCTGTCTGGTTTAGAATTCTGATTAACTGGCAATATTTTGGACCACTTTGAACCCAACCCAATTTCCTTCTTGTAAGTCATATGGTCGTCGTATTAACTCTATGCTAAATTGATTTAAAACGAGCCTTTGTAAATCTAAAAAAATAGTTTAAGAAATCAAATACTTTTTTATAAAAGAACATTCTAATTTTGAAAGTTGCTTTTTATTGTATATAAGATCCACAAATCAAAGTATTGCATAGTTTCGTTAAATAAAGCCTCTCCTGATGTTTAGTGCACTTATAAAAACTGACTCTCGCAAAAGGCTTGGACTTTTTTCAAGTTAAAAGATTGCGTAAAAGCGACGTTTTTGAAATAAAATTAGAGTTTATAATGTTAAGAATTGTCATACCAACAGAGAAGTATTCATCATTTTCTCCCATTTTTAGATCTATGAAGTTTAAGTGTGCGATTAACATTTTTTTTATCTGCCAGATTTTTCTTTCCATGGGACGTATCCATATCTCTTATATGTCTTAACAACTTTTGCTACGGTTTAACGAGAAATAACAACTCCGTCTTCTTTTAAAATACGTTTAGAAATATTGGTATAACAGGGGATTGTTTCACACAGATTTATGATTCTTTGCTTGGTATACAAAGGAATTTTTCTTCTTGAAATTTTTACGACATAATCACATGCATGCTCAATAATCAATTTATTGTTCTTTGTGCATAACATGTTGTGTATAATTTAGGTTGTGGTAAAACAATTATCCTCAAGAAGCACCAGAAAAAACTGGTTTCAACAATACGAAGTAGAATAATGTAATATACACTTTTTTTTCAAACAAAAGAATTTTTGACTGTTTTAATTAAAACAATAGTCAATTTTTTCAAGAATCTTAAGAATTATTCAAGGTCCAAAATGTCTATTTTTAGGAAACAAAAAAATAATATTCTTATATAAAAATGTGTGTAAACTAACAACATTTTACGCTTCCAGATAAACCCAGCGAAAAAATATTTAACTCTTCATTACTTTCGTCAGAAGTCAGGCAACTTTTTTAGACTTTATTCACACAAGAACTATTATTCCTAAATTATCATAGAAAAATAGAAACTCTTTGAAGCATTGTTTTGTTTTGTTTGAGGTTCAGAATGTAATTTGAAATAAGTATTATAAAGCAATTTACGTCATTGAGTAGTACTAAACGATAGATCGAGCCTATTGCAACATCCTGATAGACGCAATATGATTCCGTTTTATTGAGACAAAATATGCTCAAAAAGCTATCGTGTATCGTTCACGTCGCGTTTGTTTGGAGATGTTAAGATACCTTTTACAGTACTGTATGTATAGCCTCTTGCATTTGTAAAAACTTGCGACCTCTTGTTGCAAAGACGAGGTTCTTATTTTAAAGATACTTCCTTTATTGTTAGTGTCTAAGGCATATGAGTGATTCCATACGAGAAACGATTCGCTTTAAAGCTTCACTTAATAGCCATCGGGTGGGTGCAAGTTTCAATAACTTCAAGTTTTTTAGGCCCTCAGCTGATTGTGCTGCACTAAAAACAGCTGCCTTTACACTTGAGTACTTTATAAGTTTCCTAACAGCCATGATAGATGCATCAACCTCCTTCAGACATTTGGAATAAGATGAACAAATACCAAGGCGAGGCAATGATTCCTGCAGTTTATGTATTTAGATTATGTAGATGTATTTAGTTTATGTATTTTTCCTTAGAACTTCACATATATTCTCCCATGATGCTTCAACACCTCTACTGTCAACTAACTCAACTTGACCAAGAAATTCTTTTGTTATAGAATGCTTGTTGGAATCAACCAAATGAAAATTTATTGCGAGTTCTGCTCTCCCGCAATATCTGTTGTTTCATCAGCTATAAGTCTGAATTCTGAAGCCGTAGTTAAAGGATCTAAGAAACTATTTTCTAGATAGTCGCTTAGACATTAAAGAAACTCAATTCTCGACGGTCTAGGAATATAGGAAGCTCTTGTTGATGCCTGTTGCAAATGATGAAATATGTCTTCGTCTCCTAGCCCTTCAAGAAAGTGAATAAAGTCTGAGAAGTTTTCTCTTACAGCCCACTTTTTGGGAGCAACAAAATCAGTTGTCTTCAGAAATTTCTTAGGTTACGTCATTTAGTCTTAAATATGAACACCAGTATGCAGCTGTATGTTTATCACTTTTCATATGCCAAGAAAAAGGACGTCCAGGATGTTCACTCATCTCTACTGCGTCTGTTCCCCAAAATCATGCATTGCTATGATCGCTATGTTCACCACATACTTTGCATAGTCATCCCTGCTTACTTGCAGAGTAAAATAAACAAGGGTAAAAGTTTTCCCACTTTTTTTGCGATTGATGTCAAGCTAAGAAAGATCTAACGTCAATTTTTGTAGATTCATTAGCGCACTCATCAGGATAATGTGAGCTATTACTATTACTAGCATTATCGTTGTCTGCTGTCAAAGAACTAGCCTCCTGTTCAACTTTGGTTATGTTATGGTTAGATGGACCAGCCTTCATCATTTTCTTCTTCATCATCTATTTTATTTCATTTTAAAAGACTTGTCTTTATATGTTTAATTGAGGTTGTTTGTTTTCTGGATGATCTAGCTTTTTTTATTTCTCTGTTCTTGCTCTCATCAGTAAGTTGAGGCTTTCTTATTGTGACTTTTACCATTTTGAGAACTGAAATAGAGAAATATATTTACATAAAGACGATTGGTTCGAATGAAATAAATAAAGTCAAAAATGTTTTCTTGAGAAATTTGTGCGAATTTTAAGACCAAAAAGATTGTACAAATCTCACTACTAATACTTTTTTCTATTTCTTGCGCGAGTCTTCTTTATCAAGAAAATGCGGCTTGAAAGACCCGCTTTTATGCAGATAAAAACAAATTTTGGACTAGTAAGCCATTCTTTGTCTTTTCAGGTTTCTAAATGGCCTGAAAACATTGGTTTGACCTTTCTTTGATGCTACATTATTGAATATGTTTACAAGTTTTTAAGTACTAAAATGTCATGTTCAGTCAGTATAACGAATTATATAAAAAAGAATCATTAAGTACAACCTAAGTATATGGGCCGTAGCCAATTGTGTAATTCTTTTGTCATTGGCAGATATAATATTTACAAAATTTGTCAATGAGATTTTTACAAAGAATAAAAGGGTTAAAAAATAATCTTCCATTGCCCTCTGGCCATTATTGTGGAAGAATTCAAGAATTTACAACTAACACTTCAACTGAAACGTTTTTAGGATACAAGATGGACTCATCAATTTTGTTTTAGCTACTTACCATAGTTGTCATTTAGAATGTTTTTTATTTTTAAAGAAAATTCTTTCATACTTTCCTCAATATAGCTTGTTTTTGCAGTATTTCATTAAAATTTATTTACACAAACAAAAACAGTTCTTAGGCTAGCAAGCAAAGTTTTTAGTATAAGGGTCCATTTCTTTCATGACAAAATATGGTCAGTACCTCCAGTACCTACAAAAAATACTATTTCCTGTTTTTTTCAAACATTTGTGGCACTGGCAGGCAGATTTTAAGGTGTGAAAAAATAGGGCCTAAAAATTGAGTGTATGCATGCACTGTCATTGTACATTTTAAATTAAAATGTTTCGTTGTTGGTCTTGCTTATTACTGACTTTCCTCAAACATAGCACGGGTGAAAACACACTTCGTAGTATTTTTTTTACTGTGTTATGTTACTACTCACTGATTCTTATTGTATCATTTGCTTGTACAATTTACTTAAAATTGACTTTGTTTAGTAACAACCTAAAACTTTAGTCATTACTCATTTCATGTCTTATTTATCCATGAGTGGTAACTTGTTAATGTGTATTGTACTTAAATTCCCTATTTTTATTCATTAAGCAACTTCTTATGGCTTAAAGCTTTGTGTGATTTAAAATGGTTATATTTAAAATTAGTTTACCCACTAGTTTTTTTACAGACATTATGAAGCACTGAGATTTTAAAGTTTTTTTACCCATATTGTAAATGTCTTTATATTAAAATTTTTATATCTCCAAATTGTAAAAGGTGTCTAATATGCAAATGAATCATATAAATATATATTGCTTCTTCTGCTATACGTGTTCAATGATGTTGTTTTTAATGTGTGACCTGAGAAAATGACAGAGAAAAATCAAGGCTTATATGTTTTGCTTCAGTAAAATCCTTTTTCTATTATTTCTAAAATAAAGCCTTTTTAATTAGTTTCTGAAATTGCAGGAAAATATGTATAAAAATGGCAGAAAGTAAAGCTATGAAACCACCCGACCCGGAACCAAACATTCGCAGTGTGGAGACACAAACGCCTCCAGTTCAGTATGTTCTCCTACCTCCACCGGCTGAAGCAAGCAGGAAATGGCCAATGTACGTGCTTGCTGGCTTGCTTATTTTGATACCAGTGGTTGTTGCTATAATATTCAATGTATTTCATCCTTTCTTTGGTGACGAATTGACAATGATGGCCCATGGACCTGTGAGTGAACACCTTTTGAAAATCTTTAAAGAATATGATATTGATAAAGATGGCATGTTTACACCGTTTGAATTTCAAAAAGCGTTTTATGACATTAAAGCTGGTTCTATCACTAATAATTTGAACTTGACAGACATGGAACTTGAAAGCGTAAGTCTGCTGATTTATTTTTGGTTTTGATTGGTATCTAGACCCCTTGAAAGGTGACAAAAAAAACAAGAAAAATAGTAAAAAAATTATAGTGTGACATTCATGTCCTAATCATCATTACCTTAAATTTACGCAAAACACCTCAATTTTGAATACTTGCAGCTAGCTTGATTGAATTAAATTGCAATATGTCTTTTTCTTATCATTGGATGCTCACAAAAAATAGATGGCTGTAGCTCTGATGTTAGTGCTGGATGCTTATTTGACGGGAGGTTTATTGGAGTGGGCTCAGTGGGCAGGAAAAGAGGCATGGATTATCAACATAAGTTAGCGCTTTTTACAGGGGACAGGAGCTCTTGAAACAGTGTGTTCAGTAATCAAAGGAAATTTTACAGCAAATCTTGTTTGCCATACTACATTCTTTGTTTCTATCATTAGTTTCATGATGATGTGAAAGCTGCACTGGCTGCACAGAAATTTACAAAAGAAGAGGAAGTGGTCAATGTAAAGGCATTGCTTAAGCCAATGGATATTAACACTATGAAAAAGTTTAAGGAAGATCCAGGTTTTAATGTACGTATGCATATACATATACTTTTATTTCTATTTTGCTTATACAAATAAATTGATTGCAGCATTGCTTTTTGTGCCTCTCCTGTTTTCCTCCTCCATTTATCTATTGTATATATTTTTAAATCGGTGACAAATAAATGAGATGGTGTTCTGCCCAATCTTAGGACACTACCCAATCTTTGGACAAATATGCCCAGTCTTAAGACTGGGCAAGGCGTAACAAAATTGGGCAGGAGACCATGTTACACCCATCTTTAGACGCCTTTTAAATTTTAAAGAAGGAATGTGCCACACAAGCTCTCTTGTTTGCAAGACCCAACAACCATTCTCAGGCACATTAAAACATCATATTTGAGATATATGATAAACAAAAAACGAAAAACAAAAAACTTAAATTGACCAGGCCAGTTTTTGGGCATAGTAAAAATCCTAGCTAGCTATAGCTAGTACGTATTATACATTTGGCATTTATATACAGTTCGTATTGATCAAATTTTTTTAAAAAAAGGTTTATATATAAAGAATCAGATAAATCGTGAGCTGTTAACTTCATTTTGAATGAGAAGTTTAGCTAGCTAGCTAGATAGCCATATATGGTTGAATAGTTTCAATTTTTTTTACACATTTTATATAAATGGTATAATTTTTTTTTTGCCTTTTGATTTACCAAGAAAGTTTCAATTTAAAGTTCCTTTTAAGAGGTACAGTCTAAAATTGTCACTGTTCTCTTTGTTTTCCACATTTGTTCTAAAATTGGACATGTATGTCTATAAATTGGGCAGTCCAGTCTTAAGACTTGCTACCCATATGTCACTGTCAGAAGACTGGCCTGGCCAGTCTTAAGACGGAGCACGTTCCAAGATTGGGCAGAACAGTGGCAAATCATTTTTTTTTGTTATATCAGTATTTAAGACCATGAAAGTTTACTTAGCATTGTTTCTAAACTCCCTTTTGCAATGATTTTAACACTTTTTATCAATTTCTAGGACCCACAAGGATTGTTTCATATCCATGGTTTGACTTCGTGGTTGCATCCCAACATAGAGTCCGCCAATTTTTCTGTTTCTAACTTTAGTGTTCTTTTACCGAACTCTTCAAGTACAATAGTGACTGGAGAGACATGGGATCTTATCCCTACAGTATTAGGTGGATCAGACGACGGTACGTTCTCATTTGAACTTTAATTGACAAAATGTTTGTATTTAGCTCTGTTATAAGGCTTTGTGTGATACAGATATTTAACAAATGATTTTAATTCTGTATAAGAGATTGTTTATTTGTAACAGTTGTAACCGTAATGACTCTCGATTTTAGATTTGAAAATATATATTTTTACTATAGCTTTTTGGAAGATGGAGTCATTCAGTTAAAAATACTGCAAGAAATGTGCAAGTTGTTGTTCTTAGTTAGAAAAAGTTTGTATTTGAACTGGGTGAAGTTCTGATGCTGCTCAAAATACTGTGCAATAAATTTTAAATCTTTAACAAAAGCGAATTTAATTTTCTGAGATAACTGTCCCAAATTTGTTTTACACAAAAATAATGAAAATAATGAAAATACTTTATGTTAAGCTTAGTTCTTCACAGTCAACAGTTTAACCCTGATTTTTAAAGCATAATCTAAATATCATCATTTGAAAACACATCTTTGTCAAGGTAGCATTCCCAACTTCTTTAATCCAAACTTATCTGGAAACTTTGATATTTGGGTCTCCGATTATTCGAATTATTTTGTCAATCCAGTAGCAGTTCTAAAAATCATGGTTGTACTGCGCTTTATTATGTTACATCAATTTTGACAACTTAATGACAGGGAGTGCCAGGTTGAGGTTTTTGTAACATATTAGAAATTAGGAAGATTTAAAAATTTGTTGGTTGTTTGAAACGAAATTCAATCTAAATGAATGGTCTGTTTGTAAAATGTGTTTAAGATGGATAACCCCTAATGCTGTAATGTCCTATCGTTTCTACCTGTTAGGTTTACATCTTGCTCATTATCGCTACCTTCCACCAGTTCCTACCGACGAAACAGAAACCCTTCTTCTTTACTTGTTGAGTATGTTACACAAACGACCGTTCCTCCACATGAGATTTCCACCACGTGGTGCTGTAGCCTGTTTACGTGCTGTGAACGATGATTATTATGACATTATGTTCAGGTATAATTACTTTGTTTGTGTCAAGGCTGGTCCATAGTAGGGTGTGTTTAGGACTATAAAACTTACGCCTATTTTTAGCAAAGGCCAGTAAAAAACATGAAAAAGTCAGGAAATCTTTAATAAAAATGATTGGCATTTTAATGAAAAATGTTAACACAATTTATGACTATTAGTTGATCTCCTTATGTATTTGCTTATTCGATGAGAAATATTAAGGAAATATTTACATGGTATATATATTGAGGAAATATTTATATGGTCGAAATTTCATGAAATTTATGCTAGACACTGTTCCATTCTCACAGGCTTCATCCAGAGTTCCAATTAAATGAACCACCCCGATTTCCATTTTGGTTCACGCCTGCGTCATTCATCGGTCGTGTTGTCATCAAAAAAGATGGAAGCCATATTGAATACTTTGATATGCATCTGCCGAACCATATTCAATTAAACATAGGTTGGTGTTTATATTTCATACGCCTCCATTAATTGCTGTAATTTCTAGTACTGTTTACACTATCTTTATGGACTCGTGTGTCAACTCTTTGTTCTTAGATATGGAATGGATAACAGCTGAAAGGCCGACTGAGGATAATATAAGTTAGTTTTCGCTTTGTGTATTGATCGGTTGTTCTTTGTTACACGTGAACGAGTAATTAATACATGTTTTCTTTTATTCCTGGTGTTAATGTTTAAACTATTGTCTTTCAGCTGTCAATGATGCACATGGACAGGAGGTTGACATAGGTATAATCTCAGTTCAAAGTTTCATTTTTTTCTTGTTTTTTTATATGGGTATTGTGCAGTTTAATAATAAAATAATATAACAGTGAAACGATAAATTATTTATCTCGCATAAGATTTGAATAGACTGTTGTTATTCTTTTATTGGGTTGGCTTACTACAATTGTGCGCAACATTTTTGTGTCAGATTGCGAAGATCGTACTCACAAGCAAACACTCACGCTTATTTCGTATTGGGCATGCACATTGGACATAAAGTTTCTTTGCTAATATTTACAGATCCGTAATTTTAATTTATACTTGCTTCAACACAATGTTAATTTCTTGACTCCCTCGAACTTTGATATGGGCGGTATTGTAATGCGGAAATGTAAAACTGCGATAACCGAATTTTGAAGACTGTTGTTTACTTGCCCCGTGAAGTATTGTAGTATTCTTGGTTTTTTATACAAATAAAAAAAAATTAAAAATACAAAAGGTTAACACGAGGGTTTTTTTCTTTTAGGTTTTGTGGATGAGATGAGGATTGCATCAACACAGCCATCAACCACTCTGGATAAAATTAAAGCAGACGGTGTGCCGTTTGATGTGGATTCTTTAACATGGACGGAAGAGATGTCAGTGGAAAAAGCATACAGTGTTTTGGAGAAAGAATTTTATCCTTTTAAGGAGGTTAGTCTATCTGTATATTCTGACAAGAAACAAGATTTTATTTTAGCCTTTATGAATTGTTCGTAAAAAAGACAAGCCAAGAGGAACTCCTATTACTTAAGAGCACAAGATGTGCTGAATAGATTAATTGTTCTTATCATGAAATCATAATATTTTACGGTGTGGAAAATATTCTCTTCTAATGCGCAGCGGCAGTCTTTAAATCTTCTGAATAGAGAACGGTATTATCTATGCAGCATTCTACATTGACAGTCTTGGGACAAATGTGTGTTAAGGATTAAACAGGTCAACTACCATTTTGTGCTAAGCCGAAACTTGAATGGCAACGTTTTCGAATGATTCTTTCCTGCAGATACCCTACTTACCGTTCAACAAAACTTTTGAAGTTGCCAAGTCAGAAGAGAAGCTCATTCATCATATTTTATTATGGGGCTCTCTCGACGACCAGTCCTGCTGAGGTAAGATCTCCTTAAATTGTATCTACTTCTCGTGCTGTTCTTTGATGGGAGAGTGTGATGAGTTAAAAAATACCTTTTGTCTTGACTTGTTGACAATTTATGATGTTTTCTCTCGTTTTCAGGTTCGGGGCGAACTCTTCGTGAAGGTCCACTCGAGAGTTCGCCCGTCATCAAGTTATTGTCAAAGAAATTTGTCAGTACTTGGTCTTTAGTTGTTGATCTAGAGGTAATTGTGTCTGTTTATTTTTGTTTATGTTTGTTTGTGTCACTTTTCGATTTACAATTACATGTACATTTTTATCCAGGTTTGGCTTAAGTAAATAACTTTTTTGTTGAAGTATAAAATGTGTGCTATGTTGAAACTTTCTAACCGAATAATCCTCTAATGATAGAAATGCAATATCTAGTTAATTATATTTGTTGTTAGTTTTAAATCTTTGTGCAAAAACGGAACAGGTTGAATGGAATTTTATCATTTATTTGAATTTTCTCTTCAACGTTTGAGTAAAAAGTAAAGTGTCCACACGTTTAAGTAAAGTGTGCATAACTTTTCCATTTATACAGGATCTTGTTGCAAATAGCTCCGATCCACAGATCGCAAAGAATGCTAAAACAGCATTAGACAATTACCAGTAAGTATTAGATTCGTTGACTTTTTAACATTTTCTATTGTTGCTTTCTGAATAATGGTGTGGAAAAACGTAAAATATGTGTGAGCATTCTGGATTTGTACTGTAAAATACTATCGAGGGCTGATCAAGGGTTTTGGACTCGCAAGAGCGGTATGTTAATCTCGTGCGTTGTGTGTCACAGTATAACATCAAAACCCGACAGTATCCCTTAAAATTAAGTAAGAGTAATATTAGCTTTGCAAATGGTCACATTCTCTTTGTACCTTCGATTTTAAAAATTTATCAGATGAATTGTGTGACGTGAATAGCATTTGGTATGTGGTTTTAATTTATTGTTTGATTTTCTTTATCGTGTAGTTTTCCAGTGCAGTCAATGATTTTGGATGCGAATGGTCGCTTTGTAAGCGGTGTCAATGCAAATGAATTATTAGACTCTACAAATTCATTCACCAGTATGATCGAAGGGTGAGTGGCACATTTGTGCTAAATGCATGTTTTATATTTTAATGAAGTTAGGTTATCAAGTGTTTTAGAAATTCAGCATACTCTATTTAGAAAATTCATATTTTAATGAAGTTAGGTTCTCAAGTGTTCTAGAAATTCAGCATACTCATTTTGATCTTCTTGTAGAATGGTGTACGATGACCCACTTACAAACGCGTACGTGAAATTTCTAGAAGGTGGTATCGTGAAAGCTGCCAAGTTGAAGAAATCGGAAGAACTGTAGCTAGTCCTGTGAAATTATTCCTTTATTTAATTTAAAATTATTTGGTCAAAGATTTTAATGTTGTTGCACAAAAAATGATGAAGGCATGTATCGTAAACTGATAGCATGTTAGAAATTCTGTTCTTAGCATAAGGGTTTTTATTTGATAGGCTGGCCACACCTGAAATTTTCTAAAAATAAAATAAAAAATAGACACCCCAACCTAAGAAAATTAAAACCTTATCACCTAAAATGTGGATCCATAAACCGATTCCGAAAATGGTGACACCCATGTTTTGTTACTCCGTTTTATGTGACACAATAATTAAAATATGTTAAAACTTGCAACAGGATAATGGATTACAGCAAAATTAATGCTATTTAAAATAAACAGTCCTCATTTTCGGGTAAATGCATTTTGAAAATCAAAATTTGAATAACCACTAAGCGAAGAATTACTCTCTCTCTATCTGATGGAAGTGGATTTTTGCTTTGCACAAGCACTCGTAAGTAAAGCACATGAAAATTTTCCACTATAAAATTATTTGTTATTTAGAAATATTTTTGTTGACTCAAGTGTTGTGTTTATTTTGTTTGTCTTTTCTTCATTTCTCTTTTTTATTTGCATCACCTGTTTAAATATTTTGCTCAGAATCTTGAAATGTATGCCAGTTTTTGCGTTTCCAACTCGTGTCTAAACTATTCTTTTAATAGCGTTTTGATAAACCAACCCTGGGTAACATAATATATATTGTCATGTAATCTTTTATGATAACAATTTCGTCACGTGATAGTTTCTTCACACGTTATTGGTTAGATGTGCTACATTATGTATGCGAGATTATTATAGGCAATATTTTTGGTGCTCATCTGTAGTTGTCTTGCCGCTTTAAAGAAGGCGTTTTATACAAAAGTGGAAGGCGATTACGGTTTTTTTAATCTACTATCCTTTCATTTTTTTGCTTATAGGTGTTACTTGAATTGTGATAAATTCGGGAATTGTGCTGATAAAATAACAGGTTTATTTTTAGTGAAACTCGAAATTCTCAGCCGTGAAACACCCACCGATGATGATTTGATGTGTTAAACAACAGGAACTATTTTCGCGAAATTCTCTGATAATAAGTACCTGCTTTCAAAATATTTAAAGAATTAAAAAATCAAATTGATCAACTGATATAACGATAACGAAAAAGCTTTCTTAGTTTAAAAAAACGTATTTGAGCACCAAACCCCGAATACGGTCCTGTTATCCTTCTTTTAATATTTATTTGTGGATGTTTTTTGGAAATAATTTTTTTATGCTTTTAATGTTTATACTTAGGCGGTTTTTTTAGTGACATTTCGCATGTAGATATTTTTTCATTTTATTTGTTGCTATGACACAGGAATTTAAATGGAAATAAACTGAAAAAAAAAGATTTGAGCCTATTTCTTAACCAACCAAATGTCATTTTAAAAATCCTAATGCGATTTTTGACTTGACATACCGCCTGTGATTTTGCGATCATGATAAGATATTACTGCGTTGTAAATTGTATACCCGGTTTTCTGGAACGTGTATCCTGCGTGGTTTCTAGCTGTGACTGTTTCGTTCCGTTTTCGAGTCAAAAAAAAATAGAACATGTTGAGAAATTCTGTCGCATCGCAATAATTCTCTTCACATTATCGTGTGCACGTACGCCGTACTTTTAGGCTGTATTAGCTCAATAAAAAATTAATAATGCTCAGATTACTAAGGAAAGAATATTCTAAATTTTTATTAACAATTTGCTCCTAAGATTTAAAAGAAAAAAAATTACAGCAACCTATAAATTGATCACATGTTTTTCTTACCATGAAAAAAATATAATACACTATAACTACCCACCTCTGATAATGTACACTATTTACAAATTTGAAAATAAGGCTCGCCGCATTTCTTGTCGTTTGGGTTATCGAGATGCACATAGCGCACATGGATTAATTCGAACACGCAAAAGGGCGTAAAATATGTTCGAATAAAGCAGTAGAAAAACAAGGGACCAAGAAATTTATTCAAAATAGCGGCGTTAACATAACATTCGAATTAGCAAATGTGTACTGTAAAGTATGAGTATGTCTTTAGAAGAAAGAAAAGAAATGGCTAACTAAGATGGTGGAAATAAGGAATATTTAATCAAAGAAACAAAAAAAATTAATCGTCCCTTTTATATACATAAAGTTGCTTAATCATGTATATTCAATTTCGATCGATATTTGTCGAAATTTTATTTAACTTAATCATTTGTCCCATAAATGCACCTACGTGAACGTCAAGACACTGCAGCGTCAAATCCAAACATCAGATACCGACATATAACATCTAGGATTTATCATGTCGCTAGCTTTTGACCAGGTATCTTCACGCGGGTCGTACCGTTCAACAGAGTTTAAATAACGGTTGCCGTCATGACCACCCAACACGAAAATCTGATTTTGCAAAACTGCAATACCGATGCCGGTTCTTGGAGAAGATAAAGGAGAGACAACAGACCATTCGCTCAATACTGTGTCAAATCTTTCCATGCTGCGGAGATAGTCTTGACCATCGTGTCCACCTGAAAAATAAATCTTGTAGATTAGAATGTTTACGCTATTAAATGAATCCACAAAAAGGCGTTTTGGCGTTTAGGTGTGTTATGTTTTTTTCTTAAGCGTTATTCGCATTGATAGTGTTAAGGGGCTAACAGCGTTAGGACCATCAGTGTCAACAAGGCATTACAGATCTTGTGACAAACTCGAACACAACTAAAAGATGTTTTTTCTGAACCTAGCCTTCGTTATTTCGAATAACGAAAAGCGTGTAAGTGAAAATCACAGACTAGCGAGTAAATTTGGAAAGCTTAAAAAAATTCTTACCTACGACAAAGATGAAACCATGCAACTGCGCTGCACCGAAGTTTATACGTTTCGTGCTCATCGCCGGCATCATTTCCCACTTGCCCAACTTTGTATCATATCGTTCTACAGTGCACAAGTGAGCCGTTCCCTGTCCTCCAAGAACGTAGATATATTCTTCTAAAGTTACAGCTGCGAACGAGCTTCTACTGTATTTCATGTCGGCAATTGCTGTCCATTTTTTTGTTTTGGGATCAAAGCACTCCGCAGACTAATAAGGAACGGGGAAAGTATATAAGTCATGTCTGAAACTATTAGATACACTCTCAAGATACCTAAAGCGTTTTCCAGTACATTATAGATATCATGAATGCAAGTCAACATCAAAATGTTTTAGTAGATGACATAATATGCCACTAAACATCAACCTAAGGAGATACAAGAATTTCTGCGCAGTTATCGGCGCCAAAATCGAATTCCGAAAAAACATGTGGCATGGGTTATCTATTTTCAAAAAATTTTTCACAAAAGTGTGGCGGCCTACTGGCACATTCAAAAAATTTTTCACAAAAGTGTGGCGGCCTACTGGCACTCTCATTAGGATGGCTGCATTTTTCCACTTAAAAATTTACCAAGGTTGCCAAACTTATGAGATCGACCGTATATTACGCAGTAAAAATAAAACCAACTGTTTTTAGTGTTTCATATTTTAAAATTAAGGTATCTTGATGACTTTGGCAACTCAAGAGTTATCATTTCCACCACATAGATATTTTCTTCTTAAAATTATTATAGTACATATGTTACACATGCTAAATTTAAGTAAATAATTAATAAAACATAGAGGAGGAAACTTTATACAAAACAAGAAAAAAAAGGTGATTTTACCTTTAAACACGCTTGACCATTATAACCACCAATAGCGTATAGAAGTCCACCTTTAAGAAAAAAATAATTCAATCCATTTATAATAAGACTTAATCCATTTATTATACAAGACTTAAATAAAAAAAAAGTTGATATAAATAATACACGATGACAACAGTTTTTAAAGGCGAGAAAAAGAGTTAAAGCCAAAATTAAAATGCTTGTTTTTTAATATTTTTATTATTTCCGTTTTATATAAAGCATTTTTTATTAATGCTAGCAGTCAACACGAAGGGTAACGTTTTAATAAAACAGGCATGGAAATGGCATTTCATTTCAGCACAAAATTGACTGTTAACTGACGTTTGTCAGATACGCCTTTGCTTCATTATAACAAAGACTTTTTAAAGGAATGGCCAAATTTGTTCTACATTTTAAGTTTGATAAATTTAAGATTGCGTAAAATCACTGAAAATGAGATTCGCATTTACTAAGGAAGTTTCAGTTTGTGAAAGGTAACATTTATCAATTGATAAAACACAGTAAATGTACTGATCAGAAAGCAAAGTAAAGTATGAATGTTTCAGTGTAACAATACTTTTGAAGTATATTTTCAAGACAAAGTAATAAATTTTTAAGAATAATATATTTTAGATATCTGTGTAGATTATAAATTGTAAAAGAGTATGAATTTGGATAGAGTATGAATAAACGTATGCTTGATACTAGAGGTTCAATCCATGTACCATATATATTAATGTTATCAAAACCTTAAAATTGTAGAGTAGATTACGTAAGACATGTTTTTACTTCTTATCTTCAAAATGTTTAGAAACTTTAATTTGTTTTTATTGCTTGTTATGTAAGCATAATCTATTACCACTTGATCAAATTACGATAAACCTTTTTTGAAATAAATTTATATTTTAAGAAAGAAAAACAAATTAAATAATCTATAACAACATGAATTTTAAAGTGGGCCATATTTTTGTTAGACCACATAAATAATAGTAAGAAAAAAACAATTATTGTTTTAAGTTCAACATATATTTTTTACTGCTTTATTTATCATTTTAACTCAAGTTTAAATTTACATCACAGAAGAATCATTTTAACATAGAAAGGAAAAAAAAGCTGAAGTTTTATTCACAGCAGGCTAGGACTTTTATTTCCATAAAAATGCTTGCTACTCATGTAACTCGCCTATATCATAGCTTTTAATAGTGCATTAAAAGTATAGGTATATTAATTACCATGGATAGAGATCATAATCAGCTTAAGAAGCAATTAAAAAACAATAAAATATTAAAAGCCAGTATGGCTTATCACTAATAGCTTTATTGCAGAGGTATTAACCTACCATGAGATACACAATGATGAGAACTTCGTTGCTTATTCATTTCAGGTAAATAAGTCCAACTATCAGAGTGGTGACAATAAGATAAAACAGATGCAGTGCAGTGACGTTGCACTGGCTGAGATGATTGTTGGTTGGCATAGGTATAGGTCATTCCCCCTGTTACATATATTTTGTCTGAAATAAAAGATGAAAATATAATGCTTAAAAAAATCCACTAATCATCACAATAAAATAAAATAAAATGGTATATAAATTCTATAGTATTTAAAGACAAGAAAAGCATAAAAATATCTTTAATACAAAACATTACATATTTACTATTATACTAACAATCACAATATTTGCATATAAAAAACAACTCAGAGTATGTGCACATACCATGTACTGTGGCCGATGATGCGTCAACTCTTGGATAATGAAGTGGCTTGCAAGGTTTCCACATATTTTTCTCTGCATCATACAAACTACATGAACATAGTGCTTGAAACAACCCTCCTTTGCCACCGATTACCATGAGATGATTACTACTTCGTCTTCTACAGCCATCTTTAATTAAATCATGATCTAACAGTCTATATGGATTTTCTTTTACGTTTAAAGTTAAATTAAGTTTTAAAAGGAAAGGATAACCCTCTGGGCAACTGAAAAAAGATTTTAATTTAAGAGAGTTTATAAAATTTGTGCTAACATGTGATAGTCGTATATGTAGAAGAAGTTTATAAAAATCATTCATTCTGTCCTTTGGTGCATGTAAAGCCCACTGTTCTAAAAACATGTAAACATGTTCTTCTTTTATTATATTTATATTGTCACTAACCAAAATCTGCTTGATAACTTTTGAACTTGAAATTAGATATTCTTCATACTGCATTACTTTAACAAAGTGTTCCAGAACAAATTCTAAGCATGACGATTTAAGCAATGATAAACAGTGAATTTCAGCAAAGTCAAGAAAACCTAAACAGTTTGAAGGGTGCAACTGACTCTTAAGGAAGTCACAACAAGCATTAACAACTTTTGATACACCTAACATATTAGATGTCACTAATAACGATTGGACATTGTTAACAGTTAAACTAATATGTCCAGTATATGCGAAGTCAACCAACATTGCAATACTTTTAGAGTCTGTATCATGAAGATTTACAGTTCTAACGAAGCTCTCTTCCATTCGCCCAGTAAACATTGCTTTAAAATATTCACTTATAGCTGCTAATACAACTTTGTGTGCAAAAACCGAGATTTCTCCGATTTTAAGTTCCACATCACACAACTCTTCATTTTGACGCAATAACGAAAGTCCTTTTAGCAAAAACTGGGAGTGCTCTTTGTCAATGAACATCTCAAGTTTCGTTAGTAGTATATATGTACATTTAAATAGCTTTAAGTTTCATGGTTATTCGAGATTATCCCTGGATGAACCTCCTCGAGAAAGTGACGTCTCTTCGATTTCTGCTAGCTATGTTTATATTTTGAATTTTTTCCAAGAATGAGAGAGGAATGGGAAGCACTTGTTAGGTGAGCATGTAGCTAGCATTGTTTTTTGTCGTGGTTGCAGTTACTATAAAAAAAGCCGAAAGTAATCTTAAAATTATGGGTTCGTGTAATTAAGCAATGATAAATAAACAAAGATGGCGTATTTTAAGTTGACATTTTATAATTCATCATCTTGTTTCGTTTTTCGTTTATATTTATGTTTTGGTAGTTAAGCTAGCTAACACTAAAATTCGTATATTACTTGCTAAGTTTTGCTTAAAGTATAAAAAAACAGCTAATTTAACCAGCCAACCACATCACAGTTTTGTTCAGAATATAAAAGTGTTGATTTTTTATGAAAATATGTTGCTATAGCGAGCTATATATAGCTAAATCTACCTTTTACATTGCACCAAACAAGGCACCTTCCTAATAGGGTATATATCCTGGTATGTACATGATCATGTGAACAAACTATTATAGCTGTTGTCTGTGATTAACATAAAATTTTAACCTGATTGACAGAAGGTAGTTAAGTCTTTTAAGCCCCAAACTTGTTTGAGTGGCACAGAGAGATGTTCAATCAAGTAAATGCTATATATTTATATATCTTTTTATTTTTCTCTTTCTTACCCTTCTGCAATGAAAGGCTGAAGTTGGTTTTGAATTCCTGTTTTTAATTTCATTAACTGACAAAAAATCTTGACGATTTTTTATTTGTCTTTTCTTTATTTGCCATTTTTATCATTGTTTTGGTTTGGAAATTGAGTAATTATTTGTAATTATTTTAGAATTAACACTTTTCATGGCATTTAATTCTGGCAGTCCACATTCCAGACCTGGATCAAGCAGCAGCCGATCATCAAGTATAGTTCGAAGCTGTAGGGACAGTTTTGTATCTGAATTAGAATACCTACCACCAGAGGATGTCACAACAAAACCTTTTAAATATTCTGAAGAGGTGTTGGATGTGGTAGATATGGATGAATATGAAGAAAGTTCTGATGAAGTTCTGCAATCCAAGTGTATTGAAGGAAATTTAAATGGTATTTTAAACTTTTAGCATAGCTTGGATCAAATGTGTATAATATATGTATTTTATGTGTTTTAGCTGTGAAAAAATAGAACAAATTCTTTAATTTGTGAAGAATTTATGAAAATTTAAGCCAAATGTACTTTGCATGCATTGAAACATTTCCTGCAATTGTGTAATTTTTTAGGAGCATTGATTTTCAGGCCTAGACAAGATCAAAAATAATAAAAAATATTGCTTTTGTTTCAATATTTAGAATTAAAGTACTTTTATTAAGGATTTTGAGTGCATAAAAGGACACAGATGTATATATAAATATATATATTTACCTTTTTGAAGGCGTCAAATTCACTTAAGAAAAAGGATCTATTGTTCTCAAACAATATTTCTTTCAATTAAATATGCTCTCTCTCGAATATGAATCTGCTTAGTCTGAAACCTAGGTGTTTCTAACGTAATATTTATGCTCCCACAGTTTTTTTTGTTTCTGTCAAAATGTTACGCAAAAAATAGCATTATGTTTGATTTGTATTATTACGTTGGAGTATTTTGAATGCTATAAAGTTGCTTTAGACTTAAATATCTTTTGATTACACACATAAGCACTTTGTATTAAAACAAAAACTGCAACCTCCATCTTACAACTTTGTGTCCAGTAAAAATAACCATAAAAGATATGCCACGTCATAATAGCAAAGGTAACACTTAATGGGTTAAAATGTTTGACACATAGTAATCTCTAACATGTATAAGTTTTAATATAGTTTTGCAGTGACCACACCGTTACATTCAATGCTTGCATTACCTATGTGGTAGAAAAACCCAGTTCTTAAGACAATATTTATGCTCCAAATTTTTCTCGATAATTTTAGAAAAAAACCTTGTGAGTGAAACAGAAACTGAATCCAATGACACCAATGAAAACACGGAAAGTAAAGAAGTTGATCGAAGGGTCAAACGAGGATTAAAAAAGATTCAAAAATTGGATAAAGTTTTAGCGGAAAAATTGGAAGAGGAGAGAGAAGTAAAGAAAGAAAGACGTGCTCTTGAGAAAGAATTTCAAACACAAGTACAGGAGTTACTAAAAGAGAAAGGTTCAGAAAAAATATGTGGTTCGCAGCAACTGTTATCCTTATGTAGCAGTACTGATAGACCTGACATTATCGAGGAAAACATCGCATCAATATTTACTACGCAACTAAATGCTGAATATTATCAAGACGAAAGAAAATTGCCACAGCAGAAAAATGACCTCAAAGGTGAAGATCCCAGGGAGGGTACACCAGATAAGAAAGATAAAAAGAAGACTAGAGATTTTATAAAAAGAAATATACAACTTGCTTCCCAAGCGAACGAACTAATACAGTTAACAGAAGAAGAACGCAAAAGGCTGGACGAGCTTTTAGCTGATGATAGCGATTTGCTACTAGTTGATAATCCGTTCACTGTTCCATCTTTATCAATCAGCGGCTTTCAATTCTCGAAAGAAGAACAGACTGCATTGGAGTCAATCGATACAAAGCTGAAGGAATATCTCCCTGACGAGGATTATCGTTTTGCAATTCTAGACGAGGAACTCTCTGATGATGTTTCAATCATTGCTGAATCTGTAAGAACGGAAACATTACGAAATGATCTATGTGAAAATAATGAAGTTAATTGTGGCGAGAGAGTTCTGCAAGACGAACAAAACGAAAGATCTATGCTTAGCAGATTAAACGATATTGAAGCAAGACTTAAAAGTTTGCGATTAGAAGAAGACGATAATCACGCGAACATCGATCCCGAATTACTACGACGATTGCTTGATGTTGATTCTCGGCTAACGTCGTCGTCGACGAGTATCTGTGATAGTTTACGCTCAGGATCAACGTTCTTACACGATGTCGACATATGCAGTGTTAGCTCACAGAGTGTTACTGGACTTGATACTAGAAGAACACCTGTGACTATCACGTGACCTTTATTATCGCAGTCTCTATTATAAAGTTTTTTGATGATTATCGTAATACATACGTACAATACTTATTTTTTAGGCTTATTTACCTTTTATGATTTTCTTTTACGCAATGAAGAATTTTGATTTTAGCCATATGTTATGTACATCTCGAAGTTGAATAAATATATTATGCATATTTATTTTAGACTCAGACACTCTTTCTCTGAATCAGTAAGCATAGATACATAAGAGCTGAAGGAACAAGACTCGATCCAAGAAATAACAAACATGTTCAACGGTTCACTATATCTTGTTTAACATATTAATTGCACGTTTTCTTGATCCAGCAGCTTTACTATCTGTCAAAAAGCACAAGACTCAGGGCTAAATTTATCTACCTTATTTCAGCAAAATAACAAACCATAAACTTAACGATCACAAACTTAACACGAAGAAAAGTAACGCGAATGCAAGTAGGGAGTTTAAAAAACAATGTAATTAACGCAATTTACCTCAACTGAGTTACCATAAGCAATAAAATAACACGAATCAGGAATTTGATGGCCATGTTTATACAACCAGTTTCTCTTCAAAATGTATCAGCTGTCCTCTAAAGCGATACTTAATTTTTGCGTCAATTAAACCAAGAATAACGAAAATGCGTGTGTGTGAGTGTTTGGGTTTTGTATTGTCAATTCTTATTTTTAAAATGCAATTACGAGTTTTAAACTAACTACAGTGAAACCTCCTTATAGCGGACACCTCTCTACAACATATACTATTCTTGGGAACGGATGAATCGACGGTCAAACTCTCATAACAAAACCTCCATGTAGCGGACACTTTAGAGCGGACACCTCTATATAATGGAATCATTTCAAGGGCCCAAGTGGCATTACACCCTGGAACTGACCTCTCTACAGCATACAGGCTAAGAATGGGTTATACAAAACAATTTTTTGTAAAGAATCTGTTTATATCTAGTTTCGTCTTCCTGCGCGCTTATTTTTTCATTTTAAATATGCAAATCCGTTTGGAGCCTGTAATGTTTTTAACTCGCTTTAAATTTTTAATCATTGAAAGTGTTTTTTCGTGGTTAGTTTTTATGGAAAATAGTCCACACTAAAGCTGCATCATAACATTTTAGTGAATTCGTAGAAGGTTTAAAGCAAGGCACCGATAAATTCAACAACAAACTTTATTGAGAAGCTGTAAAGGTTATACAAATGTGTACTTCATTCAATTTTTGTGTTTTTGGCCTCATCCGCATCATGTGAACTATTTCTTTCTCCTGTACCAGCCATACGTTCGTTTTCATATATAAGGCATTGGATTAAGTGAGTGACATCTGTAACGTAAAAATCAATCAATTGAACAGGTTTCAACAATAATGGCCTCACCAAGGAATATAAAAATAGACATCCGTGATCTTGCAAGGGAGACATACACCAGGTAAATAACAATCCTTTTATAATGGTGTAACCAGGCAGGAGCATCAAAACAAATCCAAAAAGCGATTCGAGAAGCAAGACAGTGTTAAACAAAACCCAGTAGATTAACCATCTCCTTCGTTCGTTGTTTTTCGGTGGACCATCGATTGATCTGACGGACATAATGATTGGGAAGACGGTTGTTGCAAATGTAAGTAACATCGGAGCGAATAGTACGGCCGTGAAAATGAGGAATGGAAGACATGCCTAAAGAAGAACGTGGGAATTTGCTATGCGCACATTTTTATAAGAATCAGAAGGTTCAATTTGGAGTTGCGCTGATTTTTTATTTCAATTTTTTAGGTAACAAAAAAGTATTAAACTTTTTTTATTGTGAAAAAAAAATCAGATTAGCCAAATAATGATAGAAATAAGTCAAACGTGAATCATTTAAATTAACCTCATGCCCAGCGCTATTTAACACCTATGATATGTATTATAAGCTTAGCAGAGCCCTGTTGACGAGATTGGCTCAATAAAATTGTTCCTGTAGTTTTCACACAGGGATATCTATTTTTTGATTGAATTGATTCATTTCCACATCGTTCATATTAACCTTTCTTAGATTTTACTGTAGCCTTATGGTCAACAATAAGTGTCTTTTTGAAAACGTATGACAAAAAGAGCGTTGAGAAAAGTTGAGAAAAGAGCGGAATTTAATTTCACTTTTCACTTCATGCTTAAATTTTTAAATAAGATAGAACCTCTGCTGTGCCATTCCCCAACTTGAATGTCAGTGGTCGTTGATAGGAAGTGTACAGGCTTGTACGAATGTATTTACGTTTCTCTACTGTCGTACAGTCATTCCGATATCTTTCAATTTTATCCCAAGAGTTTTTTTCTTTATATTAGACGCACTCTCTAACTAGATGTTTACGTAGTAGTCATGTTACGGTACGTAAGTTTACATCATAGATTGACGTCTTTTTACAATGCTTGCGTAAGCCGTTTCCAGCGAATAGTGCGCCAAATTATTTCTGCATTTTTGGCAGTGTAAAAAAAGTTTAGGCATTACTAATTCGCCATTTAAAATTTAGAGAAATTTCATCAAATTAAACAACTCCTTGAATTGAAGTAGTCTCAGCTTGTCGAAAGGCTTGATTGACTCTATTAATCAATTCCCACAGCTTGGAAACTTACGAAAATGTAAGTGTGACTGTGAAAAATGTATGTTGTAAGTAGGGAGGAATGTATCGTAAGTAGGGAGAAAAGTATCGTAAGTAGAGAGAAATGTATCGTAAGTAGGGAGAAATGTATCGTAAGTAGGGAAAAATGTATCGTAAGTAGGGAGAAAGGTATCGTAAGTAGGGAGAAATGTATCGTAAGTAGGACCCCTTTAAGTGTTGTACTTACTACGACGGCAGTGATCTTGTGTTTTTCCAATCCAGTAATGCTTTGAAGTCTTTCCAATACATCAAGTATCACTGGATATCTTTCAACCAAGCCTTGAGCGAAATCATTTATAGTGTCAATAAGCATACCGAACCAGCAGTTTCTTTGAGACGAGAACGAGTTTTAGATTTTTGTCCGTATGATGTTAACGGCTGTTTTGTCTGTGGTATTAGATGACGTTAAATTTGTTTATATGACGTCAAATAACAACTTCGCAATATTATAAATTTCCGTCTGGTTAAGTAAGTTTAATTTTGGCTTGATTACTCCCATGAAAATTAGGATTTTTTCTTGCACGTAGAAAAATAGGTGTATAAATTATTATATTACATTACAGTGATTTTAATTGACGCAATGCGAGAAAAACTTATCTCAACGATGGAGTGTTGCGTCTACGTTTTACATGCACCGAGAAAGAAACTGTTCTTTACTTCATTATTTCGGCCGTTTCACTATACAAAGAACTATTGACATTGTAAACAAATTTAAGTTTAATTGTGTCAATAATTTTGAGTCTTTTATCGGGATAACAGATAATTAGGATATTAAAATACACTAAATTTCGCGAATTTTGGGATTTTTCGCGAAATCTGATCACCGGAATTTCTTTTAAAAAACACAAATTTGATTCTGCAGTAAAATGATATGACAAAAGTAATTCCAACGATGAGACAACATTTTTGTCCCTATTTTTTGAGATTAGGCAACGCAAGACATGTTTAAAGATTGAAACAACAATTTACGTATGCTATTTTCCATGCCAACAACTTCAAAAGAAACATTCGACTACAACTGCTAAAGATTTTTTCATAATATCATGTTTGGCCATCTTATTGTGTAGCGTGTGGCGCGTGGCCTTGTGGTTACAGAGTTCGCTTCGTAATCACAAGATCCGTAGTTCGGTCCCCAACACGGGCATGTTTCGCGAGTGTCTTCATCACAGCTACGGGCCAACCCATGCCATGTGAGGGAAGGGAAATTAGGTAGGCAATGCCAGGTATTCAGAACACAGGACCCACATATTCAAAATAATAATATTAATTCGAAATTTAATGTGTGCGCAAAATTTCAGGTGTAAGTTATCCGTGAAATTAAATTACAGAGAAACTTTAGCGATGGCCGAAAACTTTATTTACACCATAGTCACTCGAAAATAAAAATGTGACTATGTTTATACGTGTTACAACACGCACCAGTCAACCGTATTAGTTTGGAAAAAGTCAAAAAAACTGTTCTTTTGTTATAAAATATTTTCTTATCGGCCAACTAGTGTACAAACACGAAATATAAAGCTATTCAAATATACTATTCTAACAAAAAAAAACAAATAAAGATGGAACTATTATTATTTATAAAAAAATTAAGTCAAGAATATTTATAATTTTCCTATCTAGCTAACTCTAGAAAGGGACCTTTAGGCGGCAGCTACTTAAACTCTAAGAATTGCAAGATAATAACACTTTTTCACAAGCAATATCTTAAAAGCAACATGGGATATGAATCCTTTAAAAAGCCAAGTAATTCGTAAGCGACAGTACACTCAAAGTGCGGCTTTAAGCTTCCGCCAAAATTTATTGTAGCTTGAATACCTTGGCATCAGTAACGGGCGTTCAAACCTACAACCTTTGCGCTTCGTCAGGTGCATAAAAATGTATTATCACGTGGTATATTATTGATCACGTGTGATAATTAATACATAATTTTATTATATTCAAAGGAAATTCAGTATTTTTACAACCTATTTAGATAGTGCAGGGGAACAAGAATACATCAAGCTAAAAATCTAAGACTTTGTTACAATAAGGACGAAGTCTCATGTTTAAAATTTAACTAGGTTTGTTCAGAACGTTCTTGATGTAAAACGTATCCCACAATACAGTTGCAAGGCGAAAAAGCTTCACGCGCCCTATCCTAACCATCGAATAAAATTATAATCTACAAATTCTAATTTAATTCTGAAACACATGTGCGTTTTTAACATAAAGGATACATCGTATTAGCCACAGTACCACTAAGTTGTGCTAGAGATAATAAAGTGGTTGAACTATTTAGAACTGCGGCTAACACGAAGAATTCTGCAATTTTCTCGCCATTAACGTGAACAGCAGAATGTTAAACGAGATACATAATACCTTAAAACGACGTCTTGTCGCGTGATAAGAATCTACTCTGCAAAACACGATAAGTAAGGTTAGATTTTGATCGAAATCCTGGAAAAACATGAAAACCCGAGGTCAATTTATTGAAAACCCAAGGTCAATTTATTCTCAAACCCTGACTCACACGACTGTTTAAAAGACTTTGCTCGCCTTGCGTGAATTTGGTAAAAAGGGCGGAACGAACTACATTAGATTGCATACAAACGATAATGTAAAAGCAGTGACGAAAAAATAAAGTGGAACTCGGGAGAAGACAAACGCATGCGCATGTGCATTCACACAACTGTCGCTGCGATAAAATTTTCTTTGTCAAAGAATTGTTTGCACAGATAAACTAACAAAGAACACCCGTCGATAATGCTGTACTGTGAATCTCCAACGAAACCCAAAACCCACTGTACTTGCTCCTTCATCGATTGATATGCTTTGTTTTTTAAAAAACTTTCAACGTTTGAGAACGCTTTTTCAGCTTCGGTTGTCGCCCGGGATGAAGAGTCAGTTGGGTAGAGTATGCGTATAGCGCCTGGTGCATTAATGGTGTAACGAAGTGACACTCCGCCTGAGGTGGGAAGTTGGCACAGAAGGAATAGGTGTAACATTTTGGCGGCGAATCGAAACCTAAGAGAATAAATTTTGCATGATGAGATTACAATACCACTATTTTCAATAAGTCATCGAGAGCAATACAATAACGGTTAAATTACATAGAAATATAGGTCCATGGGGCAGTTGTAAACAGTTCACACATCAAGGCTATTTCACATTAAACTGATATTCCAACTGGGTAGAATATTCGCAATATCTGATTGGCTAAAACATGATGGTATTTTTAATACAAAAGTCTAAAGGTTTTAAATCATGTGCCTTAACTGACGAAATGTTTAAATATTACACCAAAACAGAATATCCGCTCAATGTAAAACGGCCTTTATTTTTCTTTTGTACACTTTTAGTTCACTTTAATTTTTTTTTTCAAAAAAAGCCGCTGTTAGCTATAAATACTTACTCTTTCGTCAACGCGCTTTTTCTACCAATCCCGATTGCTCCCAAAACACCGGAGTAGGTTTTGTCTTCACCATGAATTTGGCAAGCATGTGAAAGATACAGCATGTTCTTAGCTAATAATTGCATCTGCTGTTGATTTTGATGTTGCGAGATTTGCATCCGAACAATATCAAAAATTTGCAACCAAAGCAAAATGATTTTGCTTTCACTCCCTTTATCCAGTTGAATCCTAGTACACCACTGTACAGCGTCAGTCAGAATGTTTAATTGTTCCCCTGGAGATTTCGCTTGTGGTATACGATGTAGGTTATAAGAGTACAATGTTAGCAAGGCTTTTTGTTTCAGCGCTTCCTGCACGAATTCTGAAATATTTAATTCTGGAACTACAAATGCCTGTAAAATAGGTAACCACGCGTTTCTTAGCTCATCGTCAGCTAATCGGAAAAAATGACACGATATAGCAGTCTCCAGCAGGGCGATCATTTGTTCAATGCTAGCCAGTGATCTAGATGCGGCGGAGATAAATGACAGCACAATCATACCGCATTGAGATTCCAGTAAGTAGGTCTCAATGGTGGACTTTATAACATCGAACACAGGACCCGAAGAAATTGTGTTGAATAAGTTCAAACAAGTGCAAGCATGATACACTAACTCTTCCATGGGTTTTACACTGTTGTACGCAATAGTCGATTCGACAGTTCGTAGTAAATTATACACGACAAAGCGAAAGTCCTGAATGCGGTGTTGGCACGTCACACAACGTGTTAAAAGCGTCACGACAACGTTAACGTACAAATTACGTTTAGCTGTTACTATGTCGTTGGTTTCTTTGTTGCTGTGGTAACAACAAACCTCCTTAATTAAACCCAAAGTGCTCCACACGTACGAGTCTTTCTCTAAAATTAATGTCGAGTCAGCGTTTTCAGAATACCATTTCAGTGCATGCGCTGTATCCTCCAATCCTAATGTATTCCATTTAAACGTATTTGCAGCTGTAAATAAGTAAACCAATTTTGAGGCCGACGTATCCAAAACAATTTTATCAGACGCCATCATGACGAAAATATTCAGGAGTTGTTGGTGTAGACGACTTATATCACTTTTGTTACCAGATTCTAAATAAGTGGTTACGACGGCTGGCCAATTGATTTCGGCCAACAAACTGCCGAGAAATCGGAAAGCAGAGGGATACGCGTCATGAGCCTAAAAAAATGAAACGACAATACATTATATCTTAGTGGTGTTCTGTAGCAAAACACTGTGATATTACTTGATTACGTGATACATAAAAATGACCCTTAACCAACTTTAAAGTCGTTAATTTTTCGAAGCAAACTTTGTGCATTCATTTTTAGTTTTTCGGACTATCTGTTCAATTATGATGGTTGCAACAACATTGCATTGCATGCGCCTGAGAAAATCGCACTGCAGCCCCAGCGCTTAAGCTGACGATTCTGAAAAACAAAGTTAAACTTCAAATTTCCTTCTTACCTGTAACACGCAGCTCAACTCTTGTATGGTAGGACAGTACAAAGACCAAGGCAATATCGTCAACAGGCTATGGAACAGCTGTAACGATTGCTCCTCTTTGACCGCAGGTACTATAGACACAAAATAATACGTCCAAACAACATTCAACAAACCGCAATATCCATTCTCGCTCCCGTGTAAATCAATGACCAGCCGAATAGCTTCAATAAAGGACTGAATCACAGTAAGAACAGATTCTATTCTCAGTAAGCTCCATATCTTTCCCGGTGTTCGTGGCAGAATCAAAGGTTGGTAAACGGCCACTATAGACTCCCATAAATCATGCAGAATCTGATCTTTGTTGTATTCATTCATTAAACTTATTTCATGTACAATGTTTCGCTGTAACAAGCCAAACAACACCATGTTCACCTGTTTAATGTAGGGATTCCATACTTCGTACAACGCATCCAGGTGGTGGTTGAGTTGATCAACATTGTTTTGAAAATATCCAGCAATGAAAGGAATTGTTTCTTTGATTTGGCCAACCGAAAGAGAGCTCTCGTTCGCACGTGGTGACTCTTGTTTGTCGTAACCAAGGCAGGCGACAAAATCGCCCCAGCATATTGTGGCTATTGAAGAGCTAGACGAACCGTTTAAAAGTTCTTGTAGTACTTTACTAAAATATTCCTCCACATTACTGCTCAACAACGTGATCATGTGACCACGGATAACTTCTAATACGACTAGTTCCTCGGTATTTGGTTGTGCACCGACCTTACAGAGCGCAGTCATAATAAGTGTGACCATTTCTCTTCGGTCTAACAGGGTAGGATTGCTAGCTAACCAGCTAACCATATCGAATTTCGAAAACAACACAAAAACCGTGGTCTCATTGCCCGCGCTCATGAACGTAACAATTTTGGAATATAACTTTACGAAATTTTCGGGTGAGTTGATTGGTGCAAAATGAGGCGCCAAAAACATGATTGATGAATTTTGATTCAATATAGCGTCTAACAGTGGCAGCTGTTCGGTTGAATGGTTTGTAATAAATTTCTACACGAACAAAAATAAGATTAGGATAATGTAAGCTGCGAAAGGAAAAAAAAAATGCTGTAAAAAACAACAACAACACAGGTTGCATCTAAGTTTTTATTTCTTTTTGAAGACATTTTTTCAGAAATACAGTTTAAGAAACAGTGAAACGCAATGTATATGGTAGTACGAACTGAAAAATAGGTAGCCCATTTTAGGTTAGATGTCTAAACACGGATTGAAAGCACACTAACCAATTTTTTCAACATTGAGGAATGACAAAAAAATATTACTGTAAATATATTACCTTTCCGAGTTTTTCCACCTCTGTGGAGAAGAACTGGATAGCCGGTGGGCACCTCTTGACGTCATCATCGATGAGTTGCGCGAGCAAGTAAAACATTTTCCGTGCACTATCTTGCAATTCCAATCTCTGTGGGTTGCTCAGCGTGTCAAACCCTTCGGCTAACTTGTCAACAATGTTTTCCACGTGTACCACACTTAAACACAACTCCACCGGAGTGCTCGTGACCAATGTTTTTATTAGATCCTTAGAAGCGTTGCGATTGTCGTTGAGTAGTGTGGCTATTCGATCACGAAGATGAAGTTCTCGAAACTTAAAAAGGAAGGTGAAGTTTCACAATAAAATACACATCGTAGTATTCAATTCTTAATTAGTTATTAAGCTTTTGAAATATTTGAAAAAAACACACAAAAAGAGGGACAATACGTAGAGTACTGACGGCAAAAACATTAAACAAACCACTAGTCAACTTAAATATTAGCGGGGAGTGAAAATCAAAAAGGAACTTTAGATATAATTCAAATACATGTTTCTTTCAAGCAAGCGAAAATTCGAAATCTGCTATATGCTTACGTTACGTTAAACTATAAAAAATTAAACGTTGCCTGGTAACCTATATGGACAGGTATAGTGGTACTAATGAAGCCTAATTCTGTCTAACTAAAACAGCTGAAGAAGAACGCATAATAAGGCTGAACAATATGCTTGATATATACTTAAGAAATCCCCCTACTTTAGCGTGAATAGGCTTATGAGGGTTATGCTTATCAAAAGAAAACCATGTAGTTTGTTTACGTTGCACAAATGTCGTATTGAATGTTCATCCTTTGTTTCATCGATATGCTGGAGCGTTAGGGTAAAGTTTGCGCATGTGTAAGGTTTTGTATCGCAGCACAAAGAGAAACAAACAAAATAACACGTGAATAAACACTAGCAAATACCTGAATACGACACTGAGCAGGCCCAATGCATCCTCCCTTTTTTTGTTTTTTTCTTCCATCACAAGGTATCCACACTGCCACTGATCTTGTTACCATGTCGTACAAGTCTGGCAAGAGTTCAATAAATTCCGAATCTAACCCAACATGGGATGCCATTAGAGTAGAGGCAGATTTAGCATATTGCACAATCACTTCCAGATCGTTCCCAACATCTTGAACTAAACGTGGTCTTGTTAGCAAAATATGGTACGGTATTTCGGCTACCGGTGGTTCAAGAACAACAACTGGAGGGGGTGGAGCAGGCTTGGTTTCATCATTAAGTCTCTTTGTGATCTTTTGACCAGCTGAAATTAAAACAATAATACAGTTAGACAAAAATTATACAGTTAAATTAGCACAGGGTAGAATATATGTAAAAAATAAATTTCACATTTTTGGTCTTGAATAAACTGGATATTTTTTAACTCACCAGTAACTTGCATTACAATGTCTGCGACGTTATCTGCAGACTTCTTTAAGTTCACGGGTTGGTACACGGAATGCACCCATAAACTCGAGAGCGTTTCAATCTCTTTCAAGAGAGTTGCACTATCCATATAATCATGCCATAGGTCCTAAAAAATGATGTTCTAAACCACGATCTTGAACTTTTTATATAAGACAAAAAGAGTTTTAATTATTTTTCAAATATGGAAAAAAGCATCAGTCAGTCAATGCTCTGCAAGAGGTAGGCGACAAAGTCGCTACTTTTGCACGCACATAGGCCAGACAGACGGCGTTTAAAATTGGCTACTCGTATTCTCCAGTACACTGCACAACGAAACAATCTACGTCGGGGTTCCACAAAGGCCCCTAAATTCGTGAGCAATGGCTATGCGTATATTTTAAGAGTTGGATGTAACGAAAAAACCCTAGATCCAAAGTCCACTCTAAACATTGACACGTGTAAATGTGACATAGCCTTTTGATTGCAGTATTGTTACTATTAATTCAAAGATGCACCACTGCAAAGTCACTTTTAAGGTTAAAATGTATACTTAATAGGCGGTCTTAGATGTATGGGTGTGTTCACTTGCTTAGCCAGATCACAAATAGCGCAAAACAAATCCACATTAAATGTGAAAATAGGCTTGATGGTGTCTGTTTCTTTTTAAAAAATGGCATAAAATTTTTATTACATCAGGGCCAAAACACACACAAACCTTGTTTCCTTGAAAGATTTTCAACAACAAATCTGGGTGGTAGACATCGGGTAATGAAGTCAAATATAAATTGGCATCGTGTAGTCTCGATTCCTCCAACCACAGAGCTAAACCTTGGTACAACCTATGAGCAAAAAACGAATGTTTATAACAACCTCCTTGCAAATGTTGCACTACATGTTACGAAAGTTTCATGCTAACGCTAGCATAAGTTATATACAGACAAAAAAGTTGTGACAATTTAAGTAGAAATACTTGATGACATATATTCGGTTCTCTCTGTACTATCCTGTGTTCTGTGTATTGTGTACACCGAAGTGGGATTTAAAGCTATCAGCTTCGGATTCAAGACTGTCAACTTCAGATTCAAAGCTGTCAGCTTCGGGTTTAAATCTGTCAGCTTCGGATTCAAAGCCGTCAGCTTCGGATTCATTCGGATAAGAAGTAAAGTGCGCTAACCATCAACCATCCTCGAGAAGCTGCCATATATTTCTTAAATAAAAAACGCAGTGAAATACGTGACTTACTTAGACAATGTCTGGTGATAGTGCTCGCTATACACGTGTTCTTTTTCCGTCATATTCCAAGACCTGTTTTGGCTGCACTGCGACTCTGAAGAGTCCCTTGCGACACCTTTGTCTTGATGGTACGACGCTATCGAATACAAAGTCGTCTTCATTCTTTTCGCCAGCGAAGCAGAAGAAAAATTCTCAAAGAATCTTAACCCGATACCAACTCTTGATGGCAGTCTATATATAAAAAAATACCAAAGTGAAGTGGTTTTAATTACCTCTTTATAACCCACTGCAATCACGCGGAAGGGATGCAGTGTTGTGTGAACCAAATAAATAGAAGTTAAGTTGCTTTTCAACGGTATGTAACGAACTTTTAATATTACCCTGATTCTTCGGAAGGTTTTTGCAAAAATATTAAAAAGAATTTTTGCCAAATTATTGGTAGGAAAGGATGATCTTTCGGCGTTGCCATAGCTTGTTCACCCCATCGATAGATACTCAAATAATTCAACGGCGGGATGTAGAAAGATTTGATTGAAGAGAGTGCTTTCTAAAAAAATATAAAACTGAGTATGAAGATCATTAAGAAGTAAGTATCTATGACAATCTTGTTTATTTAAAAAAATGGACTTGTGGATATTCCCTCGGGCAAATCATACATAGCGAATGCTTCCAGTTGTTAAACCAATCAAGAACTGTACATAGTGGACGCCTCCAGTTGTTAAACCAATCAAGAACTGTACATAGTGGACGCCTCCAGTTGTTAAACCAATCAAGAACTGTACATAGTGGACGCCTCCAGTTGTTCAACCAATCAAGAACTGTACATAATGGATGCATACATTAAGTTTTTAAGATAGGTCTGCAGACCTCCCTTCACTCTATACAGTTGCCTGCCGTGAACCATAATATTTCAGATTCTGCTTTGTAAGATGACAAAAACTTTGATTTTTTGCGTCTTGCAATTTGTCAGCATTACTTAAAAACGTAACTGCCCTCCACTCTTTTTTTTGTAAAAAAAAAGGTTAGAGTTTTTCAGTAAAGCAGCGCAAAAAGAGGGAACATCGATAATAGAAAAAAAATGGTTCCCTAAATCTGATGTGTTTTATGCTATACTCCTCAGTCACTTGCAAGAAAATCGATGCCAAAGAAAAAGCGAACTGCACATTCTTCTTATCAGCAAAAATATATAAATTTAATAAATAACACGATGCATTGATCAGAAATTAGTACTCTAGATTAAATCAAATTTCATTCATTCGTCAACCCAAGGATATTTGTTTGGTTTCTAATTTTTAACAAGTGTTACGGGGTCGGCCGTCTTCGATTTACACGCTATTTTGTGTGCCCGTCGCACGACGCCATTTAAATAAAAGGTGTACAAAATTACCTTGTACGCTTGCTCCAGTGGTATGGAAGTGTTCATACTCATTTCAGTCGCAATCTCTTTCCACAAACCGATTTCTTCTTCAAACTTCATTTCAGTTGACAAGATGACGTAAGCATAATAGCAAAAATCTGTTGTCTAAAAATATGTCGTTCGGTAAAACGCAAAAGTACAATACCCTATTTCGATCAATTGTCCTTCAAGGCGATTTTTTCTGTTAAACTTCATATTAACAAATGAGGGGAGAGGTAGACGAATTCATTTATTCTGAATCAGAAAAAGAAGATAAATGCTCTAGTCTGATTATTCATACCCGAATGTTCATATTATTTATTTATTCATTCATTCATTCATTCAATTTTTTACATTAAAACGTTTCCTTTTTTTAGGGGTGCCTGGAACTTTAAACAAACAGAACTTACAGGTGTGATCATGTAGGATATTGGTTGATTGGAAGTGGAAATCCATGACATCACAGATGACAGCAACCCACGTGACGTTTGTGAAGATAAAAGTACCTAAAGGATAAAACAGACTAAATTAATACATGCTTGACAAATGGTAAATATAGTATGAAAAAGGAACCAGTGTATGCTTTATGATGCACAGAGAATTTAACGACGGATGCCAAAAAAACTCTTAATGGAGAAATATTAAGTTTTGCTATTGTATGTCATAAAATCAATATGTGTCTAATATGGATGTCCCATAGATACTTATCAAATTTATCAACAACTTGCAGCCACCAACGGAGTTAATTATAAAACAATCCATACCTCTCGATGTTCATGGTAGAAATAATCGAGCAATATATCGAGCCCACCAGGAACAGTAAAAGAAACTTTGCACAAATTATCCATTTGATAGAGCACGCCACAATCTCTAAAAAATAACGTAGCGTAGTAGGTAGTCAGCAAAAATCCAGACGGTTGCCAGACACGTTTTTAAGATCCGGAAAAACTTCATTTTAAATCATATTGCTACCCTGAAGGATTAATTTGATCGTGAGGTTGAAGAATCAGCCTTTTCTGACAGACACACATATTTACATCGTACATTTATATTGTACACATTTTGTTGGTGATTTACTTTTTACGCCTATTGGTGTGCATCATGTAAGGACACATATCAATGTGATTTTCCTACTAGGTAGTAGTAGTATTACAAACAAAAGAATCACACCTAGACCAATATGGTAGCCTCAACAGTGAATGTATCCAAAATTTGATCGATTTATGCGCCTGTACATCGGAGTGTTCTTTGGACTTTAGAACTTGTGAAGTTATCAATGCAGCCAACTTTTGACTGTATGTACCAGCGATAAAATATTGCCATAGTTTCTCAGTGTAACCAGCTTTGTTGACATCGATGTGAATGAGTGTGTTCAAGATCTTTAGAAAACTAAATTACAAACTGACTGTTATTAAAAAATGATACCAAACATAAGCAGGTCGATGTAATGTAATATTTTTTGTGAATATAAGACTTTTCGTTTCATGAAGGTTTTATAAAGCAGTAACATAATACATATCCCAGGAAAAAAAAGCAATCTTTTTTACTACACTACAACCTAGATCTTCTTCCCCTCACCTCGGAAATAATTTTGAATTTACTTCTCTCTTCTTTACTTCTCATTTTTGGTTGAAAACAATAAATATAAACCGAAACCTTGAAAGAGGCATAGGAGGAACGCTTACAAGCTTTAGAATAATTTTAGGGTAGATAGTTTTTTACGAGGAAGTAGTTTTTGAGACAGATTATATGAGATTGATCTCCCTATTATTTCCCTTACCTGTCATTTGTTAACTTCTCTGGACAGTTAAGAAACAACGGTGCAATGTTACTGATGACTCTCAACACAGCATCGTAATGGGAAGCATCTTTGAGAAGCACCAAATACTTTATTCCTTTTTCAAGAAACTGATCAACACTAAACAGAAACAAAAATGTCACTATCTAAAGCAGACTGTCTATTAACACAAGGTTGTCACAGCGAAGATATGAGGGTAGATATGAGTGTAGATATGAGTTCAAATATGAGTGTAGATATGAGTGTAGATAAAAGTGTAGATATGAGTTCAGATATAAGTGTAGATATAAGTGTAGATATAAGTGTAGATATAAGTGTAGATATAAGTGTAGATATGAGTGTAGATATGAGTGTAGATATGAGTGTAGATATAAGTGTAGATATGAGTGTAGATATAAGTGTAGATATGAGTGTAGATATGAGTGTAGATATGAGTGTAGATATAAGTGTAGATATAAGTGTAGATACGAGTGTAGATATGAGTGTAGATGTGAGTGTAGATATGAGTGTAGATATAAGTGTAGATATAAGTATAGATATAAATGTAGATATGAGTGTAGATATGAGTTCAGATATAAGTGTAGATATGAGTGTAGATATAAGTGTAGATATAAGCGTAGATATAAGTGTAGATATAAGTGTAGATATGAGTGTAGATATAAGTGTAGATATGAGTGTAGATATAAGTGTAGATATGAGTGTAGATATGAGTGTAGATATAAGTGTAGATATAAGTGTAGATATGAGTGTAGAAATGAGTGTAGATATAAGTGTCGATATGAGTATAGATATATGAGTGTAGATATGAGTTCAGATATAAGTGTAGATATAAGTGTAGATATGAGTGTAGATATAAGTGTAGATATAAGTGTAGATATGAGTGTAGATATGAGTGTAGATATGAGTGTATATATGAGTGTAGATATGAGTGTAGATATAAGTGTAGATATGAGTGTAGATATGAGTGTAGATATGAGTGTAGATATGAGTGTAGATATAAGTGTAGATATGAGTGTAGATATCAGTGTAGATATGAGTTCAGATATGAGTTCAGATATAAGTGTAGATATGAGTGTAGATATGAGTGTAGATATGAGTGTAGATATGAGCGTAGATATGAGCGTAGATATAAGTGTAGATATGAGTGTAGATATGAGAATAGATATAAGCGTAGATATATAAGTGTACATATGAGTGTAGATATATGTGTGTAGATTTGTGCGTAGATATGAGTGCAGATATGACCGTAATGAGGGTAGATATATAAGGGCAAATATGAGTACTATAGACAGGGTGAAGTATGATTGTGTATATAGCATAATATAGTATAACCCTAATCACATTATTAATATCTCAGCACCTTTTAATTTGAGAGGAAAGTAATAGGCGATTAATCATACAAAGACATCTGTATTACAAAAAACAAGAACATAGATTTGTGTTTTAAATTTCCGTGTTCTATAAATAAATTTTTGTTACTATTTTGTTACTATTTTCAAATCAATGTAAAACTCTGAAGGTAAAATCGAAATAAAAAAAGGATGAAATAAAACAAAAACAAAATAAAAAAAAACAAAAATAAAATAAAAATAAATAAAAACAGAGTAAAAAAGCAAATGAAATCTAAAATTGTTCACTTACAAGTGTCCAGATTTAGTCATTGCAAAAGCCACATACACAGCTAATATTCCATTACTTTTTACAGCCAATTGAACATTTAAAAGTTCAGGAGAGCTTTCTAACTCGAGTTCAAAAGAACGCTTGTCTTTTAACTGAGATATTGTTTTATGGCACCAAGTAACATTTGGACCTAAAAAAAGTAAATTTATTTTATCTTCCATGTTAACCCTAACTGCTGTTAATTATTTTAACTATTTTCAGGTCAGCTTGTTACGTGACACAAAAAATAAATGTTTAGCTCCATAATAGTTTTTGTACACTCCAAAAAAGGTCCTTTTTTATCAATGGATGGTTTAATTTGTGAAGGCATCAAAATAAAAATGGAGCTTTAGAATTTTTAACTCTGTAACCCGCAATCACATTAACACTGGAACAGCTTTTAACAAACACACAATCTACTGTTATATGACATTTCGATACCAAATTGGTCTTCTCCAGCAATACTCTGTTCTTCTCTTTCATCCTCTTCACTATCATTGTGCACAATATCACTTTCATGAAGTTTTAACATAATCATAACGTCCCAGGCCCAAGTAAGAAACTCTGTATGGGCTTGTGAGTACATGATTTTGTTGTATGAAGAGACAGCCATTTTGCTGACCTACAAAAAAAGTTATCCCTAAAAATACCTGAATCTGCATCTTATATAAAGGAACGTTTGCAATTTCCAAAAAAAACTGCTTTTTATAGGTTATTTTACAGGCTGGAAAAATTCGGTCTTGATATTCAAGCTACTTTTGTGTAGAAGGATTCTTTTAACTGTTACATTATTTTTTGCAATTTGCATTTTGTGTAAACTACCATATACAACATATACAATATGTTGATTTTTTGACATTTTAAGTACATCTTTCCACTGAAATAATTGTTTTCTGAAAATTAAAAACATTTATCTTTTATACGTCACTGCAGTTTTAGGAGAATTTTAAATTTATTGACAATTTTAACATGTTTTCTCAGTTCCTACTAAAATTTTTGACACTTTGTTTCAGTACAAACAATTAGTATTATTTCAGTTGAAACAATACTAATTGTTTGTACTGTCATGTAATGCGTGTTTTCCCTTAACACTGTTACTTAAGCTCTTTTTTTTTATCTCAACATGGATTAAACGGGATGTATCCTTTCACTGGCTTACAGCTGCTTAAGAATAAAACTGACAAAATGGGCAAAACAACTTTTCAGCATTCCTTCTCAGTGATGGCTTTACTGACGATTAATAATGAGCAACCTTCAATGCAATCTATACAACTTTTTTTATTACTGGTTTGCAATCTGCAGTGCTTAAGACAACTGAAGTCAAAGAAATAATAAAAAAAAAAATAGTCTGATTTCTCATTTTCTGCATAATTTCAACTATGGTAAAATATGAAAAAGATTGATCATTTTGAATAAAACGATATTTTTTAATGGAAAATATATTTCGTTCTTCGTTCTAATTATTGCTTCAGTCATGAAACATGTTGTAGGAATATCAAGTAAAAACATTTTTTTTGAGGAATTACAGAGTCAGTGGAGAGATTACAGAGTCAAAATTATAATTTTCCATATATCATAAAAATATTGAAGAACTACTTTGTCCATCACTAACATACTGTCTGGTAGCAAGCGGGATACGATCCGCGGTCCCCAGAACCGGGAGCCGAAGACGAACCCACTACACTACGTGCGGAAAATGTTAGTGATGAACTCAGATAGTTTATTTGAGGGTGTTTATACAAAGGTTAATCAGGCAAAGTTCTGTTCTCTCTGTTGAGAATGAAAAATACGGATGTGCAATGATAAAGATTCACTTATGTATTATGTATCATCTTTATTAAACTAACAACCCCACCTACCTGCTGAATTATTCCCAATGCAGCATAGTTTAGTTTTTGAATACCGCCAGCATAGTCCGGAAAGGAAACACCATACGCCTCAACAAGTAGAATGGCAATCATAAAATGTACATTCCGTGGCAAAAAAAGCTGCACGTCATCCTGTAAACAATCCAAACAAAGTTAATGACACAAATTCCCAAAATTGTAGAAAATCTTTCACCTACAATATGACATTGACTAAACAAAGTACCTGAGAATAACTGTAATTCAATCTTTGCAGTAACATTCGAGCTAACAAATTTTCCTCTGATGAGAGTGGAAACTGCAGTAACCATGTGCGAATTATTTCAAAATCGGATGAAGTTGGCCTCCATGTGTGTATTGGCATTGACTCAAAGATGTACGATAACACCTAAATGAAACAATTTCACAATGTTGAACTTCAGAGGAAATTTTACGAAAACATGTTGCTTGTTTAAACACCCTAACAAAACCTTAGATACCTTGTCTTTACACACCCAGAAAATGTGACTATTCAAAATGGCTACTAAAGTGTAATTACCATCACATCATCAGTAGCATTAGAATGTTTGTTACAACTTCACTAAAGGGTAATATGACAATTTAAAAACTTTGTTGTTAATACAACAACAGGACTGTGTAATTTACAAACCAAATAAGACTGCTGATTGGTGTGGAAAGACTATACCCATCAATTAAAAAACAACAAATTCACAAGCTCACCTTTTGCAGCTGATTTCTTAATTTATTAGCATGTTGAACCAATGCAGTGATTGATGATGGATGCTTAGCTGCAATTGAGGCTAACAAATCATGACCATTTTTTGAATACAAATCAGTTACAGAAGCGTTTAGGAATGAGACCTAAAACATAGAGGAAAAAAATTAATATGTAACAGAGTTAATCTTTTTTTTGTTTCACTCTATATAATAACCTATTGAAACTTTAAAATAGTCAAGCAGAATAGACTGATGCAAAATTGGTATGTAGTTTTTTATTTCATAGTTTCTCTTCCCAACAAAAACTAACCAACCTCAAGTACAAGTTTTGCTACTGTCTCTATAAAGGCACTATCTTTAGATGGTCTTGATATAGCCATATTAGATAATGCTGTTAAAAGAAATATTCCTTCGCTAGGCGACACCTCTAAACTAGTAATACATGGTAGATCATTCGGACCACGTGTAGATAACACTGCAAAGTTGGTCTCCTCGCCTAAAATCATGTGCAGCATTATCCACATAGATGATAGTGACACAGCTTCGAATGGCATGGTAGATAGAAACTGAATTGCACCGGCACTAAAAAAAACAACCGTATACACACGTGATAATAATCTTTATTTGCACCTAAACCAGTATTACATACCTCTTTAAATCTTAAACCCATGTTAACTGAATACTGTTTAGCTGAATTAAAATAATTATACAGAAAACTAAACTGCTTTATCAGCATGTATTGCACAAAAGTAGAAAGGATGATCCAGCATCACATGTTTCTTGTATTCATAAGCTTTTTCGTAAAAAAAAAAATTGAACATGCAAAAGATTTCACAAAACATTACATAGCATCTATTTGGCAAAAAAGAGGTTTATAACCCATACTGAATAACAATAAAATTTATTTATAAAAAACTCAATTAATAAAAAACTTTTTGAGATGAATCCTTACTACTCCAGATACCATTTTAGCTTAAAATTAGAACAGGGGTATTATAATTTAGAAATTTACCTGTGGGAGGAAATAATCTGAAATGATGAGCGGAGAAAAAACTGATCAAATTCAACTTGCAAACGTTCCAAACTCATTTGTGGTAGAGCCATGTTGGACATTTTTGGCAAATCCTTCAACCTATCACCCACAACGTTTATTCTATAGTTTTTATACGAGATCCAATGATCTGATATCACTTGAGTTATCAATCTGTAAGAAAAAGAATATATATATACATATAAGAAAATAACAAAGTAATCACCTGAAGAACCATCATACTTTCAAATGGCTTTAGTAAAAATAAACAAATATGATAAAGGAAAAAAACATGCGAAAACCATGTTATTATAAAAATAAAAAAAACTGCTTTAAAAAAATCTTTCTACTAGATTTGAGGAAGCTGCAGCCAAGAATTTCTTAATGAAAAGCCGGTTTAAGCTATCATCCTGAGAAGTCGTGAATTTGCAAATAAAACTATCAAACTCCTTCAATACTATACACCTAATTCCAACAACAAACTAGTATTTTTTAAAAAATCTTGGTTGCATTTTGTTGCTTTTAATTTATTAGAATTAGGGGGAATGGAAACAACGAAATATATATCATATGGATTGCTATCACATGCAAAAACAAGTACCTGATTGTTCGACTAATCTGTTTGATAAATTGACGATATCGTAACATATTGTAAGTGTCAAAAATTTTTCCTAGCAACTTGACCAAGCAAGACGAATAAGCTAGCAGCCGAATCATGTCGTTACTTGATGATAACGAAGGAGAATGTGAAAGCACGCCTGGAAAATATATATTTTTAAATAATTATGTTCTACTGGAAAAACGAAAAATATTATTTTGTTTAAATGTAGAATAGCTTTTTAAAAAATACCAGATTTCATTTCTCATAATAAGATAGTTTATGGTCACATTCCCTTTCTTATGAATTTTTTTTCTTTAATACAAGCCAACTGGGTAAAAGCTACTGTCTGAAAATATGGTGAGTGAAAAATGTGCATGTCCAAATTGTTGGCATAGTTCTTCTTCTCAAATCTATAACATGTGATTATGGCATACTTCTTTTTTTATCCTCCAAATGGTTAAAGGCTATGTTTCAACACTAAGCCGTTTAGGCTTTTACTAAAAATTTATATTTGTAAAATTATGTTTTGTAATTAATAAGTCATTACTTTTTGATGATGTATTTTTCAATTCAATTTGAAGATTCTAGGATTATATAAGACACTTTTTCCATGTTTTAGTTTTTGGTTAATAGTGAAAAATACATTGAAATGATCTGTAAATACTAATAATTTAAAATCGGAATATAATAAAAATGGGGGAACCAAATTGTGTAAAATTAAGAACGGTCTTAACAACAAGTTATAGGAATGTAATTCACTAGGGTTTTCTATGAGATGTGGAATTTTTACACACAATGTTGTTTCATTTCAAAAACCAGACTGGAAAATTGATAGCTAATAAAATAACTTTAAAATATATAAAAATTTCAAGAATTTGCATCAAAATTAAAAAACAATAGGAATTTATGATCAACTTAAACCTACCTTCGTTTACTTCAATGTTTAATAAAGAAGCGAGCAAAGAATTGAATGAAAATTGATCAAAGATAGCAATTAA
Organism: Hydractinia symbiolongicarpus; assembly: GCF_029227915.1. Lineage (NCBI taxonomy): Eukaryota > Metazoa > Cnidaria > Hydrozoa > Anthoathecata > Hydractiniidae > Hydractinia > Hydractinia symbiolongicarpus. The sequence goes on from NC_079883.1 coordinate 25,750,757, forward strand.
GTCATTTTCATGCATCAAACACCATCCATCTTCCGTGTCTTCGTCCTGAAAAAGGACACACAACTGCTATTTAAACCGATAAGATTCAGAAACAAAAAGATTAAAAAAAATACAACTTGAATAACATAGTAGCCAAAGGTGTGCAATTATAATGTATTACACATGTCAAATTACAACATTTAAATGCAAAATTGTTAAGTAAAGTTTACCCTTCGTAAATCAGAACACTCTGAGAGGACAGCATAAGTCTTATCTTTGAAAACTGGAGACCTCTATGGCATGCATATTTAAGCTTGTCAATAGAATAAGTATAAGGTAGATTTGCATTTCAGGTGGAAGTTACAAAAATATTTAGCATGGTACAAAAATATGTGTAAATGTATATCCGAGTAAGAGCAAACATTAAAATTTAAAAAATACATTGTGCGGTTAATAAAATTTATTGGGAACAAAAAATGTGTATTTAAATATACACCTAAAAATGTCACCAGATAAGTAATTACCTCCTCTTTATCTTCATCCATCAGTATCCAGCTTATACTTTTTGTGACAAGACCTTTTCTATTCATTTCATACTTGGATAGGTATTCCTTTCGAGATCTAAGTAGAAAAATTGTTTGATTACGAATAACATAAAACATAAAAACAAGAATACTTTTCTTATTATAAAATCTTAACCTCTTTGCACAAAGTTCTTGTATAGTATGAAAAAAAATTGTGTCTTTTTGTAGAAAAGTCAAAAACTAACATTCAGCATAATTTCCTCGTTTTCAGCTATAAAATTTATGACAAAAAACACCATTTAAATATACTTTTTTAAATTTGCACAAACAAATTAGGGCCTTTTTGATATTTTGACATATTACTGGTCAAAAATAACAACAATAAAAATATCAATGAGCAAACATGACATTACACAGTAAAATTGAATATTAAAATCTTCAAATATCTTAAGGACGAAAAAAGAATGAAAAAAGAGATGTTATCCCAACCCTTCTTAACGATATTTAAACTTAATTGTATTATACCTAACAGGAAGTGCTAAAGTTGCTAACATAACAACAAAATGGTGGATTTGTGGTCTATCCCACACACACAGTAGCGGATGTTCAAAACTGGGAAACTGGATAAAATGTGACATTGAAGAAACAGTGCCAGGTGGACTACGCAGTAAATGATTCAGTAAAAAAAATGAATCTGGTAACGTCCCAATACGTTGTAAAACTGCTACCTAAAAACATAACATAAAAACAAATCAAAACACGGAAAGAAGCTTTTCTATATTAGGAATGGGTGACCTGTCATTGCAAAATGTAAAGAATACTTTCTATTCGTTTTAATTCCTTTCTTATTTTCAATTAGGTTGTAAATGGGCTTTAAATTCAAATTTGCAGCCTAAAAGAAAACATTTAAGACTAAAATAAAATTTTTAAACTTTTTTTTTATATCATGAAGTTGTTTTTTCTATATTATCAAAATTTTCACTCACAAGCATATTTAGCCATGAATCTAAATCAGCAGTAAACTGCTCCTCCAATATTCCATATCTTTTAAATATGAACAAAACGCTAATGCAATCTTGCAGTTCTCGGAGAACTGGTATTACATTAGAATCAATGTTATGAGGTAGATATGCTATAAAAAATAAAACAACACATTTAAAAATAACTTTTTTATGGATAATTCATAAATTATCTTCAATGTTTATGTATATGCAGAACTTCCTGCAATATCATGGTTTATACATTATTTCTTCAAATGCATTTATAAGTATGGATTTATATGGGTGAGCCTCTATATTAGTTTGTTATCTTTATTTACTTAATGAAACTAATAATATAATATATTTCTATAATGATCCTATATATATTTTATAAATTTATTAATTACATTGTGGGTTGCATGTTAAACAAAATGAATGCCCCATATTTTTAATTTATTTAAACTGAGAGATATGGCAAAACAAATATATACACAATCATTGATTAATTACTTTTAAATTAGACCTTGCAAAAGCAATGCTATGTGTTTCAATAAATAGAACATTAGAACAAAATTATAATAGAGTAAAAAATTGTGTTAACCAAATGATGTCACTTAAATCAACAAAAAAAGCCAAATACAACTAATATAGTCAAATACCTGTTACTGGATGCTCTGCTGATAAGTTTTTGATTGCAGGACAATGCTTAAAAAGTTTACACAAGTAATTATCAACTCTGATTTTTGAGACTTGACTGTTGTAACACTCCAACTGATGCAGCTAAAAACAGAAAGAAAAAAACAAGGCAACTTACAATACCTCCAGGAGAAGTATTTAGGAAAGAAAAAGGAGGTCTATTTCGCATTTCTCAGATTTGTTAAGGTTGTATGATTAGGTGGTGAAAGAAGTTATGAGAATGGTTAGGTGGACATTACACCAGTTTGATAGATAGAAAGAGTTCATATGGACTAAGAAGCAGGCTATATATTTGTAGCACTAAAGATGTTATCCAGATAAAAAGATTGATTAGTTGGGACATTTAAAAAAACATTGAGGATCAACACAGAGTATGGATCAGATTGGAAGAAGGACATTAATATACCCTGCCAAATACATGCTAGCATTGAAAACAGATTTTAAGTCAAAAATGATGATGATAATAGTCGTATTATGTCTGTCCGCCAGAAAAACTATAGACTTAGTTTCCATTAGACGATTTAGCGAAGCGTCGCGCCTTAAAAATCAATACGATACTTTTGTTTAATGGGAACAGTTTCGATTAATTGGTTTTAATACGGTAAGTGATGTTTCCATTAGACGTCTCCTATCCATGGATATTGTCAAAAAACACGTGTTTGAGTACCAGATGAAAAATAAATCAGTGGAAGAGTCCTGATGATTTGAAGATTTTTCTGTTTTACATCTTTTTGCGAAGCAAATTTCTTCTACCAGGTCTTGTCCAGTATTTTGAAGGTTTTTATTCTTTTTTCTACTTGTTTCATCTTTTATTTAAATTAGCAACCGACATCTTCAAAATAATTTGTCTTTCGCGTTTGTCTTTCACTTAAAAATAAAATCACCGAGCTGAACATATTACATATTGAAATCCACACATTTTGAAGTATCCCAATTTGCTTACTCAAATCAACTGTACTTGACGTCATTTTGAGAAAAAAAACAAAACAGAACAAGTTTTTATTACTTTTATTATGTTCAAGCATGGCGAAATGTTTATTCACCTGTTTCCATTTAAAAGAAATATCGTCTTAAGAGCTATCCGATACATGTTATGTCACTTTCCATTCGCATGGAGTGATAGCTATCCGAGACCCAATACATGCCGAAACAACACATTTTAAATGGAAACAAAACCCCTATCCGATATGCTTTTTAAGACGCTGCAATAGTAAATCTTTTAATGGAAACTAAGTCACAGGCACACAAAATAGCATGTAATTTAAAGACGGGTGACCCCAAGGATTTTTGCACTGGTTAACAACTAGTTAACATTATTACTTCACAAACGACAGCACATACATAAACATATTGTGGAAAGTCAACTTCTTGGTCCTTGGAACTTTTGCACCATAAAAAAAAATTACTATATACCTCGTGTACAAAGCCTCTTAAATGTGACATATTTTCACTCATATTTGAAAAGGGTTCTTCTTTAAAAAATGCCCGTTGATACTTCTGTTGCTGCATCACAGATACACCACAAGCACATATACCCTGTAAAGAAAAACAATATATACAATCTTAAATGCTTGGCATGCTGACAAAGTGTTGCATCTTCATCTAGGTGAGCAACTGGTACAGTTGTTGCCAATTGCTGAATAACATTTCTGGATGTGGACAAAGACTAAATTATTAATATATAAATAGTTACCTCTGCAGTACAAATACATTGTTTTATCTCCCAGACATTTTTCTGCTCGTTTTCAACCTTGTCTTGTGTTGACTGAAAAATTTAAATTAAGACTTTCAATAATTTGCAGTATATTACCTTTTAACAAATAATACTACATCAGGCTTTTTCATAAAAGACGTGCAATCATACGCGCACCCCCCCCCCCCCCCCCCGCACACACAGACGTGCAAAATATCACAATTCTGAAGTGCTCATTTTTGTCATAGACAAGCAAAAGAAAGCATGCCTGAGTTAATCATTTTATTTTCTCTTAAAATGTTCTAAGTTAAATATTATTTTTTTAAATATTATTTTCCGTAAATGATTAAATTTTTCTGTTTGTGAACTTCACGAACAGAAACATTTAATCATTTAGATTAGAAATGTTTTTTAGATCGCATTTTAAAAGCTTAAAAATGAAAAGCGGTGATAAAAATGCTCTTTTAGTTCGCATTTTAAAAGTTTATAAACAAAAAGCGGCGATAGAAATGTTTTTTAGATAGCATTTTAAAAGTTTATAAACGAAAAGCAGCGATAGAAATGTTTTTTAAGATCACATTTTAAAAGTTTATAAACAAAAAGCGGCAACAGAAATATTTTTTAAGATCACATTTTAAAAGTTTAAAAACAAAAAGCAGCGATAGAAATGCTTTTTTAGATCGCATTTTAAAAGTTTATAAACGAAAAGCGGTGCCCTCCCAGTTATCTACACGGCCAATAAAAGAAGATGAACAATTTTTTTTCAGTCGCATTATATCTTCTTTGACATTGCACGCCTTGATAATTTAGATGTGCTGTAAATCACACGCCTTGCCTTCGTAAATTAAAGCTTGGGCACGTGGCTCATCACTCGCCTTCAATGTGACAAAGACCACTACATGTTATTTTTTGTGCTGGTTTCAAATATGCCATACCTCTATTTTCTTTTGAATTTCCACAAGTTTAGTTCTTGATTTATAGTACAAGTTGACAATATCGTAAAATTCATAATGTAGGTCGCTTGAGTTCTAAAGAAACAAGCAATAGGAATAATATTCTTCATAAAGGCTTACCGGCAGTTGCTCTTATTTCTTTTTGATTTGTATTTGCTACAAAATTTTAAGCATTTTCCAGGTCAATTCTAAATAAATCAACAATTTTACAAATTTCTCTTGCCAATAATGTTTTATAAATTTTCTATGTTTACAGAAAAAGACTATAGAGGGTCACCACAAATTTAGAAAGCCTGAAAAAAGCAAGCATGCATCTTTTTAGCATAATTTTTTGACTTTAATGAAATAATCCCTCTTAAATACATTGATAAAGTTTGAATGCATGCCCCTTACTTGTTCGAAAATTAATCAAAATTTGCCAGAGTACTTCAATATCAAGTAATGAAGCATAAATAAATCTAAATATTTTGAAGAACCAAGAAGCTTTTAGAATAATTATAAATTAGAATAATACAAAGATTTAAAATAAATAAAATAACAATATAAAGCTCTACAGCATAGGGATTTGGAAATTTGTAGTATCACTGTATTATATTTTTTGGAATATATACATAACAATTCTGAACTCCATTGCACATACCTTTAGAAACTCATCAACAAAAAACTCTAACTGCCCTAGCTCAGAGTTCATGTAAAATTGAGCAAGTTGCTCCTCAGTGAATGGAACAACCTTTTTGCTTTCTACTTCTTCATATAAATTTATAGTGAAAACCTTTTTATGAACAATTTCTGATTGCCTGGTATTTGCAACAACATTAGAAACATTCTCGTATGTCTTAGCTGTGATGTCTACTTCAGATAATTTGTCTCTTTCAAAAGTTCTACTTCTTAAAGTTGTATCGAATTTTTGAGCTTCAACAGGTTCTTTATTTTTCTCAGTTGCCTCAGCATTTGATAGTGACAGCACAGGTGCAGTAGCTGAAACATTATCAGTGTCTCGCATAGAGTCTGAAACAACATCCTTGTTGTTTTCCTGTGGCTTAACATGTAATAAACAGTTTTGCTCTGGTAACACACTTGAAGAAGATTCACCTATGGCCACAATATTTATTTCATTGCTACTAATTAAATCCAACATAGCTGTATTATGGTCACTGTCTTCTTCTTGAGACTTATCAAGATTTGTTTCGTTTTCTATTATACTATTTTCAAAAACATTGTTAGGTTCGATATCTTTTTTATTTGTTATAACGTCAGACTTTTTGTCATTATCAATTTTATCTTTAGAAGTTATGGTTCTGTCAATAGTAACTTCTGCATGTTGTTGCACATTTTCACTTGAATCTAATTCTGCACTCAAATTATCATTTGGTTTTTGATTCAATTCTTCTTGCTCATTAACCTTAGACTTTGTTTCAGACTGATTCTCTTCTTTTGAATTTTTGTCTGAAAAATAAACATTGGTTTTTGGTCAAGTATTTTATTTAACAATGCATGCTGTTTGATAAAAAATGACATGATAATAACAGTAGCAATCTACTTAAATTGATTAACCCAATTATATTATTTTTTTTGTGCATCATTCAAAAAGTTTACAGTTTTATACCTTTAATGCCATATATGTATACTTACCTGGTTTTAGGTAACTAGTAAATTGATCCTTTTCCTTTTTCTTTTTTTTCTTTGGTCTCTCTCGGACAGCTTCTGCCATATCTAATTTACTCTAAAAAAGTGTATAATATGAAATATAAATTTGCCTTTCTTTAGATAAAGAAAAAAATATTTTTTATTTTTGAAGTTCCTTTTATAAGTTAATTTTTAACGAAGGTTAAAGATAGTGTTCAAGTGGAAAGAGAAATACCACAGAATAAAATAAAATGACAACAACAATTTTAAAAATATTTATCAAAAGCTTTTCGGTAAAAAACCATCATCAGTGCTATAGCACTGTAGTATATGTTGCCATAGCCCTGTTACCATAGCCCTGGCTTAACCCAATGAGAGGGAAATTAAAGGAGATGACACACTTTGTGGGTTGCTGGATGTTGCAGCAGGGAGTTGTCTGGTTAAGCACAGACTGTGTGATTAAAAATAAGCATTAAAAACTACCCTAGGACTGCCCATCTGAGATAGATATGTATATTTCACTTAGCTGGCTACATAAATATTAAGGGATATACCCTGTTTATTATATTCAGGGCCATGGTGAGGCCTAGAGCCATGCAAAATATGCACATCCTATCTGCTTTATCTATTTAGCTTGCTAGCTAGCCATAGCTAACTACAATTTAGTTTAAAAAAAATTAGTATCAGCAATGCAAAAAACACCTTTAGCTATGACTTAAATTTTTTAAATCTAGACTTTTATAGCTATTCATGACCACATGATATTCTGGACCCCTTCTGTCCGCATTCTTGCATCCTCGAATTTTGGGAAGCACTTCATGGAAGGATCCATATAGTCTGTGAATATGTCGTATACTTGAACCTCTAACACAACCTCACCTTTACCCGACATTGTCGTATTCCTTCCCTCACGACAGCTCAACTGCATCCGACACGCGACGTTAAACAATTTATCAACGTCGTGATGTTGTTAATACATACTACTGCCTAATGTAATATCTTTGTAATATACAGTAATGCACTGTAGTACTTAGTAATATGCCGTATTGTATACTGTAGTACTTAGTAATATGCCGTATTACTTTGTAGTATCCAGTAATACACTGTAATACCTTGTAGTATTCAGTAATACACTGTAATACCTTGTAGTATTCAGTAATACACTGTAATACTTTGTAGTATTCAGTAATACACTGTAATACCTTGTAGTATTCGGTAATATACTGTAATACCTTGTAGTACACTGTAATACCTTGTAATATTCGGTAGTATACTGTAATACCTTGTAGTATTTAGTAATACACTGTAATACCTTGTAGTATTCAGTAATACACTGTAATACCTTGTAATATTCGGTAGTATACTGTAATACCTTGTAGTATTTAGTAATACACTGTAATACCTTGTAGTATTCAGTAATACACTGTAATACCTTGTAGTATTCAGTAATACACTGTAATACCTTGTAGTATTCAGTAATACACTGTAATACCTTGTAGTATTCGGTAATATACTGTAATATCCTGTAGTATTCAGTAATACACTGTAATACTTTGTAGTATTCAGTAATACACTGTAATACCTTGTAGTATTCAGTAATACACTGTAATACCTTGTAGTATTCAGTAATACACTGTAATACCTTGTAGTATTCGGTAATATACTGTAATACCTTGTAGTACACTGTAATACCTTGTAATATGCGGTAGTATACTGTAATACCTTGTAGTATTTAGTAATACACTGTAATACCTTGTAGTATTCAGTAATACACTGTAATACTTTGTAGTATTCAGTAATACACTGTAATACTTTGTAGTATTCAGTAATACACTGTAATACCTTGTAGTATTCGGTAATACACTGTAATACCTTGTAGTACTCAGTAATACACTGTAATACCTTGTAGTATTCAGTAATACACTGTAATACCTTGTAGTATTCGGTAATATACTGTTATACCTTGTAGTACACTGTAATACCTTGTAATATTCGGTAGTATACTGTAATACCTTGTAGTATTCGGTAATACACTGTAATACCTTGTAGTACTCAGAAATACACTGTAATACCTTGTAGTATTCAGTAATACACTGTAATACCTTGTAGTATTCAGTAATACACTGTAATACCTTGTAGTATTCGGTAATATACTGTAATACCTTGTAGTACACTGTAATACCTTGTAATATTCGGTAGTATACTGTAATACCTTGTAGTATTTAGTAATACACTGTAATACCTTGTAGTATTCAGTAATACACTGTAATACCTTGTAATATTCGGTAGTATACTGTAATACCTTGTAGTATTTAGTAATACACTGTAATACCTTGTAGTATTCAGTAATACACTGTAATACCTTGTAGTATTCAGTAATACACTGTAATACCTTGTAGTATTCGGTAATATACTGTAATATCCTGTAGTATTCAGTAATACACTGTAATACTTTGTAGTATTCAGTAATACACTGTAATACCTTGTAGTATTCAGTAATACACTGTAATACCTTGTAGTATTCAGTAATACACTGTAATACTTTGTAGTATTCAGTAATACACTGTAGTACTTAGTAATATACTGTAATATTTTGTAGTATTTAGTAATACACTGTAATACTTAGTAATATACTGTAATACCTTGTAGTATTCGGTAATACACTGTAATACTTTGTAGTATTCAGTAATACACTGTAATACCTTGTAGTATTCGGTAATACACTGTAATACCTTGTAGTACACTGTAATACCTTGTAATATTCGGTAGTATACTGTAATACCTTGTAGTATTCAGTAATACACTGTAATACTTTGTAGTATTCAGTAATACACTGTAGTACTTAGTAATATACTGTAATATTTTGTAGTATTTAGTAATACACTGTAATACTTAGTAATATACTGTAATACCTTGTAGTATTCGGTAATACACTGTAATACTTTGTAGTATTCAGTAATACACTGTAGTACTTAGTAATATACTGTAATATTTTGTAGTATTCAGTAATACACTGTAATACCTTGTAGTATTCGGTAATACACTGTAGTAGTTGTAACATCTAACTGTAATATTTTGTAGTATTTGGTAATACACTGTAATACTTAGTAATATACTGTAATACATGTAATAGATCTTTGACGGTTGCGCAAAGCATTCTGGGTATTTTTTCTTCCCAGCGTTCACATATCACATGGAACGTTGGCTGCAGATACAGATATAGATACAGATACAGATAATCTTTTCTGGGAATGACAGTTTACAAAAATTGAACTGAATAAATACAAGGAAGTATTAACAAACTATCACAACCAGCAGGGGCCCTGTCAAAACAGCCCGAAGGCCAGTTAAAAGATGCGAGTAGGACCCTATGCAAAAAAATTTGTACAAACTTCAATACTGCAAGAGCTCTGATTGCTCATGAGCAAAAAGTAAAAGTAAAAGCCACTGCTGAATATACAATTTGCTTCTGCGTAACATGCGAAAAGACATTTGAATCAGACGATGCGCTGACTTGGAATGTTTGGAAGGGTAAGTCGGTTTAAAATAAATGAAACAAATACCCTTATTTGGTTGGTTCGTTTCTTATATAATTTCGAATGTTTTTTTTTCCTTCGAAATTCGAACTGTATATTCTAATTTAAGTAGTTGTGGAGGAAAATTTGTCATTGGTATTCTATCATGTGCAAAATTTGATTATTGCTTTAAGACGAGAATAGAATCCAGGTAATAAAATGGCTACTGACTGGTTTTGATCCTGCCCTGTACAATACAAAGCCATTTGTCAGACCTTGGAGCATGTGCTATAACTTTGACCTCCAGGAGGAGAAAATCCCTCTGACAACTACAACAAAAAAGCTTAAAAAATGTTCCTTTAAAACAAAACTTTGGCTGCGAGAAAGAGTAAAGCTAAGTCTGTAACCTTAAATTTTGTTAAAGTTGGATTTAAAAGCAATCCAGTGCAATTTCCTAGAGACAAAATTAGGGGCCTTCAAAAAATTTTTTGGTCCCCGTTAGCGGGATATCGCCGCTAAGATTTGGACCCCCTCCCCCTCTTTTAGCAGATTTCTGTCCGTGAAATACATACATTTGGATAAATCTTAGAAGGCTCAGGGGCGTGTTTTGTAGATAAAAGTTATCGGAATTGATGACATGAGACATTATGCTCGCGAACGAAGAATTTACAGGCCACAAACAAATTTTTGAAATTTCTCAATCGTTCGCAGATTCTTTTTTCAAACTTGAAACCCCCTCCCTCCCTTAGCGCCAATATCCCGCTAACAGGGCCCCAAAAAATTTTTGAAGGCCCCCTAGGGCTTAATTAGGAAACTCTGATTGTATTTCGGCCACAAGAACACAAATATTGCCCTCAACTGTTACTGACACAACTTCAGCTGCCATTCTCCTTTTGTGTTTTGCTGTAATGGCAATGTTGATGCTTTGCGCACTTTTTTCCCTTTATTCCGCCTACCCATCCTGTGCCCAAAAGGGACGTGGAAATAATTAAGAAGTGCTAGTATGTTAACTTTGACCTGCTTCTTCTCCTATGCTTAATGCTCTTTTAGCCTTGTGTATTTCAATGGATGATATAGGTGAGTATGACCTGAATGTAAAAACAGTGGCAGTGGTCACAATGTCTCCCTTATAAGAATGACCACAAATAAGTCACACATAAAGGGTTAAGTCCTGGTGTGTTGTCTTTTTTCTGCATCTTTGCAAGGAAATGATTACATACGACACTTTGTAACTTAGTTTGCCAATCAATATAAGTTTTTTTGCTGTCTACACATTTGACCAACTCCATTGCTTGCACATGGCTAGTGATCCAGTACGTTGGTTGGATGCATAGATGACCTTTTACAGTACATGCATAGTGCCTCATTGCTTCCTTCAACATCATCCTCGCAATCCCTCTTCATCTCGCGTCCAGGACCATGACCTGTTTTTTTTTCGTTTCGAGAAAGGGCATTTTGCTTTCACCTCTCCAAACCGGTTGAACAAAGGTTTGTAAATTAGTTAAAGTGGGATGTAATAACTAAAACAGGTAACTACCAGTCTCCACAGAACCAGCAGTCCCTGTAGAACGACCAGAAAACCAACAGCGAACCAGCAGTATCATCACAGAACCACCAATGAATAAATAATTCCAATATTAAACTCCCACGCCAAAGTGAGCGCAACGAAGCTAATTAAATACATTACAGTCGAAGACCCTACTTTCCACTGGCTATTTCGTGTCCCTCCTACACGAACTAACGGTCCTCGTGCAGGTGAATTTTAAAAATGACTCTCAAAGTGTTATAAACTTCATTCTACGTAAAAAAAATAATCACAATACAAAAAGTCGATCTTTTGTTATTCATTCCATAAAAATTCATGATTTGAATCAGCAAGAAAAGTGTTGTTTTGCTGGAGGTAACATATGTATTTTAGACCCTCGTTAAAAAAAGATGGTCGTCGTATTACCAAGTTCTATGTTCTAGCTATTGTTGTTATCATGGTAATCATTAGCATTCCTGATTGAAATTACTGAAAAAGATTGAAATGTTGGTTTGTTATTTATTGCGTTAAAGAGTAAATTGCAAGGAAACAGAATGAGTCTTGATTTTTTAATCCCAGAACGGTATAATTTGGATAATATTTCACTAATATAGTGTATACTGTGAATAGATCTGTATTCTTTATTATGGCATAAAGCCGTACATCTAAACCTAAAAGATATAATGAACATAATGACAATCTTGCCACTACATTCTCTCTCAATAAAACAAAATCATAAAGTATGTTCAAGAAAAGAAACTGCAAGACGCAGGAACACAATGTAAGAATGCTTTTAAAGTGTCATTTGGCATACTGTTATATTTGTTCTAATTAACCAAAACTTAACGGTATTTCAACTGTTCTCTACCGGATAGTATACGTAGCAGGTTTTCAGCTGAAGCAGTGCCTTCGTAAGACAGTCAGCAATCTGATCACTTGATTTCGTAAGAATGAGTTCCCCCATTTCTCCTTTTTCGACCATCTCACGAAGTGCACAAATATCAATATACAATCGTTTATCTTCTATGACGTTGGTATTTTTGACTGCTTCCGCAAGTGATTTATTTTCTGATATACAGATAATTGGTATATCAACTGAAAAAATCTCTTTAATTAGGGATCTGATCAACATGGCATGTTCCGCACCTTCTAAGAGAGCCATGGTTTCCGCACCCATGGCGCTTTTAACAACCCATTTTAACTTGTGAGATCTCCAAATATGTGGCGGAATTTTGCTTTCACCATGCAGTAGCAGAACAAATCCACCTTGTGAGCCGCCATTAATTAAATTTCCATGTGATGCATCACTGAAAAGTATGAGTGTTTGAAATAACAATCTTTACTTCAGTTTGCTGCAGATGTTTCAGCTGCTTGTTAGCTCTACGAGCATCAGCAACTGTTCCATGTCTTATGCGAGTGCTTAAATCACAGGCAACGTAAGCAGCATCAGGTCTAGTTTGTTTTGCTGCCCATTGAATTTGACGTGCTTCATATTTTGTAAGTGGAATTGTAGACGTACTATTGGTAAAATTATTTGGTGAAATGTTACTAATGTAATTATGCTGATGAATAATTACTGCACCACACTCTTGTTCAATTTCTAATCCCAAAAAGTTAAACGACTTTGAATTCTCTTTACTAAGTGAGAATGTCTTACGTAAATGTGCAATGATAGTGTCATGAAACAAATCACTTCCAACGAAAAAGCACTCGTCAACATGACAGCAAATTACACCTTTGAGAGTTTCTTTTCTCCAGAAAAATAATGCATTGTCATAAATGCTTCTTGTAGCTCCAACTTTATCGAATTCGTTAGATAATGTCTCATACCAAGCGCGTGAAGCGTCGCACAAGCCATAAACAGGTGTTTTTAGTTTCCACAACTTGTCTGTGTTAGCTTCTGGTGGTGGAAGAAGATGTACGGCTCTACCAATCTTGGCACCTTGAAGAAACCCAGCTTTAATATCAAGACTGTAAAATTTTCCATCCATGGGTTGCACCAATATTACACACAAGACGAAAGTTCTCCTTGTTTACAGTTGGCGAGTCTGTTCGTATACCAATAGTGTCCTCCTCAAAACCTTGTGCCACTAATCGTGCTTTAATTTCTGCTTTACCATCATGACTTTTCTCAGATATCGCCCAGCCGGTTGTGGTTATGTCTTGCCTTTTGTCTTCAACTTCATCATAAACATTGTAATCACGCCATTTAGTTAATTCTTTATGTTGAGCTTCACTAACATCGCATGACGTTTCTACATTATATACTGACTCTGTGTTTACCTTTTCCCAATCCAAAATGTTTTCAAAGTCAATTGATTTCATGGCTTTGGTTTTAACATCTTTGACATTCAACCAATTCTTATATGCTCCAACTCCAGATTTTCCTACTTTACCAGCACGACTAACAACCATAAATTCAGCAAGTTTATTAGTATCAGGATCAATAAACCTAACCCTCTCCCTGACTTTTGGAAGGGTCACTGTCAATGACTGTTCATTGCGAGGTGTGTTAGAAACTTCTTGCTCAATGCTTGATTGATGTGTTGTTTCAACCTGAGCATGGGAAATAGCAGGGATCTCATTTGTATTTACTAGGATCACTAGGAATGTCATCAAGTACAACTTCTGACAATGTGTTGATATCAAAATCGTTTACGCTTTCAAGCAACCCATTCGCTACGCTGTTTGAAATCTCATCAACGCAATCTTCTTCTTTGGTTGTAGTTTTCTTCACTTGAGGGTTTCCACTTGTGCTTTCCTGACAACTACGGTGTCTCTTCACTGATTGCAAGTGACAAGGACTTACTCGAACGTAAGTTCCTCCATGTTTAACAAGGACCTGTTTTCCATCAATGCCAAGGACTACACCAGGTCCTCTCCACTCTTTCTCTCCACGTCGCTTATGGTATACCAATTCACCATTATAAAAATCTTTGCTGGTAGATGTCCGTGTTTGATGACTGAGTGCTGTTTTAAGATTCACTTTCAATGAATGCTTTGCGAGCAACATGCAGGGCACTCAGATGATTCGCAATTAATTGACTGGGTGTAACTGTTCGAAGAACAGGAGGCTTGGTTGTAAGCACAGATGGGAGATTTGAATTGCGTCCAAATACAAGCTGATTGAGACTGAATCCACGGTTATTATGCAACGCATTCTTGGCACAAGTGGCCCATGTAAGTGCATTTTCAACAGAACAACTAGTGTTGTCAACAATTTTCATAATCATATTTTCCAGGATGACATTATGATGCTCACATACACCATTTGACCATGGAGCTTCTGCTGCTGTTGTATACACTCTTGTGTTTAACAGTTCTGCTACATCTCTAAAAGGGGAACTCCAGTAAAAATCACTTTTTTTCTTTTTTGCTATATACGTACTCAGAAAGTAGTTACACATCTTTCGTAGCGATCAAGTTTCTGTTCTTTGTTTTTCAAAAAAGAAGCTTTTTTGATGGAAGGACATGCCGAATATTTTCAGGGGGTAAATGACCCATTTTCTTCATTCTTTGTAATGTTTAAGGCTGCATGTGATGCTGATAATGCAGTTTCTAAAACAGCTTTGTCAAAACAACTACTTATAAGTCAGTAGCTTCTGCAACGCATTTATGACCTACCATAATCATAAGAATGATTTTTATTTGTACAATATTAATACTCACGTTTTACCAACTTTACCGTTTTACGAACATTATTCGATCTTTCGATCACGCATTTGAATGGTCCTCCATCATGGTGAAAATTTCAACGTTACATAAAATTTGTTTGCATTTGTGTGCAAAAAAGCATGTGCGGATGAAAAATATTGCTGAATTGTGAAATAAAAATAAATTGGCTTGTAAAGTAAGAAAGTTTTTTTACTGAAACAAATGATAAAGTTTTTGTGATGAAAAGAATGTTAAAAAAAACCAATTAAATATATTTTCTATTTCTTTAAAAAATATTTTGCTCAGAACGTTATTTTGAGTCAGTAAAAGACACCTCGTCACTTTGCATCATTATTAATTTCTCCCTTGTGAGACACAAGAGGTTCGAAGTCGTGTGGCTGTAGCTTTGTAAAGTCTTTTTCATGAAGAGATTATCCTATTCTATGTTTATCCTAATTATCCTATTCTATGTTTTCTAAGTTAAAATCTTCGTCATTACTACAAGACGTTTTATCAACGAACAATATAAACGGTAAGTAAACAAACTTTTAGAAGGTGTGCTGCTGAGCTCACGGACTGTCTGCACGATGTGACATATGCCTATTTATTCGGACCTAGTCCTCTCAACTTTACGCAACCTTGCAAATTTATTTAAAATTGAAGATGTTTACAGACCCATTAAGGTATAAATAAAGATTTTTAACGATTGTAAAAGGTTTATTCTGACATATTTATGTATTGTCTTCTTAAAATAACATTTTTTCAAATATTTTTTTTTCACTGGAGTGCCCCTTTAAGAGCTCATTGTTGAACTCCCCTCCGTTGTCTGAAAAAATCGAGTTTGGTGTGCCAAAAATAGCAACCCAGTGCTTGAGAATTGTGTCTACGATAATTTCCTTATTCTTGGATTTGATAATTGTTGATGCACTGTATCTAGAGAACACATCAATCATATGAAGTATGGTTAACTTTTTATGATTAACTGTCAGGAATTTTAGGTCCATGGCAAGGCATTCATTGACATCTGAGGCTATTGGTAGTGAGACAATTGGCACTTGATCGAGCCTTCTTATATCTACTGCATGTGTCACAAGAGTTTGTAACATTGTCAATTTGCTGAAATAACTCTTTATCTTCAACATTTTCATCTTGGAGAAGAGTTTTCAGTTTGCTGCTGTCTATGGGATGGCCAAACTGTTTGTGAAGCTTTGTAGCTATTTTGCATTTTTCTTCAGGTGATTTTACAGTGAGATTGTTGACTGTGAATATAACTCTGGTGGCATTTACACCCGGAGATGTTTTGTTAACAGCAACTTGCTTAGGTGTAAGAGGTATACAGTAATGGCCATTTGACGTGTGTTGTAAAGGAATGTCTCTTCCAAACATAGTGACTTTATCATTAACAAAATCAAGTTGGCTATTAGCTGCTTTCAGACTCTTTTTTGATAACAATAATGGTAATTCACAATCGACAACATCAGTAAGAATATGGGCTTGCATTCCAGCCATAGTAACAGGGATGTTAACTTGTTTAACTGAGGGGAAGCTTCCACCTGGCCCAAATTTAAAGGACTTGTTACTCTTACTTTCAGCTAAAGCTGTCCCTTCTGGCATAGTGTCTATGTAACAGTCAAGCCAATTTTTACCACAAACTGTCGATGAACATCCTGAGTTTAGCAAAGCACAATTCAAAGGCTCAGACACAACTTGCTCCATAAAGCATTGTTCCACACCCTTTGCGAAAAACTGCACATGTACTTTATCCTGCCCTTTGCTTCCTTTATTTTTATCAGGAAAGTCATTCATGAAATGCATTATAGATTTGCAATGGTGACATTGCAATGGATGTCCATCAGGATCATTAGGGTTGTACTGGCTTCTTTTAGCACTGAAATATTTACCACCTCTGCCACGTCCACGAGTGTTCCAATTGTTAAAACGTCGTCTGTCAAACTTTTGACCATATAATACTTCTTGCTCAACACCAATGTCATTACTGTCTCTACTACTTTCACTTTGAGCACATTGATCATAAATGGCTTTTATCTGTTTTTTCATAGAGTCGTATGTGAGGGAAGGAACCGTAGCACGTGTTAGTTCACGTGTAGCTTTCGGTACATGTGCATTTTTTAGTAGTTGATATGCAAGAACTGCAGTTGGTAACTCAATTTTAAAACTCTAAGTTTTTGATTCAGCTGTTCAAATTCATTTACATAATCACCAATCGACATTGTCTTGGAACGGTGAAAGGTCTCAAATTTTTCGTAAGCATTGAACATTGCTTGATCTTCAGTAATGCCATATAGTTCTTTTATTTTATTAACAAGTTTATTTAAACCATCTTCTTCATTCAATTCTTCTTTCGTTAAGGCTGACGTACTTCTGAATTTAAACTCAAATAAACAACTGGTCCTTGTTTCTTCTTTGGAAGTTCTGTAACTACTTCCCATAAATCCCCATCTTCAGAAAATTGGGGCAATCCATACTTTTGTGCCATCGTGATTGTTCCAGTTGCCATCTTCTTAACTAGCCTCTGCTACCAGAATGTGAATAGATCTTTATTCTTAATTATGGCATAAAGCCGTACATATAAACCTAAAAGATATAATGAACATAATGACATATACTACTAATTTATTCTTAAAATTCCCGGAAATAAGGGGCGGGATAGTAAATTCTACCGAAATTTTGCAGTTTTTTTTTTTTATAAGGCATGGAGTGTTGTGCATTTACAGCGATCGCTATTCTGATGATTCCGTCCACTATTGTTTTTTCTCATCAACATTTTCTGGTGGTTCTCAACCAAGACTACTCGTTCTGTCATAGTACTGCCGGTTCGCTGCTGGTTCTCTGGTTGTTCTACGGAGACTGGTGGTTCGCTGCTTGTTCTGTGGTGGTTTTGCAGAGACTAATCGTTACCTGTTTTAGTTATTATGGAAGTGGGAGCATTGTCCATATTTTTACAACATTTGTAACATAAGGAATAAAAAAAGGGCATGGCATGATTCACATAACTTAGGCATAGCCAAGGATCATTGGACCTTGTTTAATGAAATAGGTATTCAAAAGTATAGATTTCATTGCAATTACAGTGGGACCACTTATCACAATAATTGCTTAAAATTGCATGTCTGTTGTTTTTAACTGGTTTTCCACACACACTACAGGGAAACTGTATCATTTCCACTTTAAACAGAAAAAGTAACAAATAATAAATCGACAAAAAATCGAAAGTAAAAGCGATCACAGAAAATGAGAAAAAAAGAGAAGATAAAAAACATCTACTTACAAGAATTACTCCTGGCACCATTTTAAACTGGAGTTATTACGATAGCAGAGAAGCAGTGATGGGGCCGTTAAGATTGTACCCTTGGAACATCTTATTTAACTGGAATTTATTAAAGATCAAAACTAAAGAGGCGTCTAGGGCCTCAATCTTGACAGTCCCACCAGTGAATCAGAACTAGAGATAAGACTGTCACTGTATAACATATGCACATTGTACCAGGAATTCCATGAAAAAAACAACACGAATGAACCTATATTTGTTGATTTGCGCATGTAATTTTTTATTTTTTATTATTTACTTATAGAGTGGTTTAAAAGTGTTAATATATTAACGAAACACAATAATAATATTATAAATTAATAATAGCATACAGTAATAATATCATTAATATCAATATTGCTTTGTCGTTAGAAGTAACCTATAGCAAATATATACTGCAGGAATACATGACAAAGGGAGGGCTATGTCGTACCATGTTGTATTCACTGCGATCATCTACTATTTTGTTTGCTATGTCAATCCGCCCCTCCACATGGCCGCAGACTATATTTTTACGGCAAGTGATATTTTCTCCGTAACGATTGTGTTTTTTACTAAAAGACATTTTTTTTAAACTTCAGTTCCATTTCGATCTTTTGCTCCATACAATTCTTTTTTTGTACGCAGCGTGTCCATAGATGTTTTAAAAAAGATGATATTTCCAATTACTTTTAATTTTTTTTTATAATTTTTTAGAATTTGTGCATATAATGTTTACAAAATCAAGATTTTTAATTTTAAAAATGTTACTACAAGATTTTTAGTTGTGTAAATTCTCAGTGATCTGCTGTTATAAGACCAAAAAGTAACTTTTTGAGGAAAATTATGATTATTGGTATAATTTTCATATAAAAATTGATTCTTCCAGGATACAATTTCTGGCAACAATAAATTTTTAACTGTTAAACGTCATAATACGTAATAAAGCCATGCTATTAATAGTATACATTAACTCTGGAAATTTGCTATTAAAAAGTTTAAATTGATATGTTTTTTTCGGTTATCTGTTGAATAATAATTTTATAAAAAAATTAAAATATTTTTTTGAGAAAAACGTTAGTTTTTAAAATCTGATGTGGTGAAAAGTAGGCCAGAGTTGATTTTTTATATAAACAGAATACTTTTTTTAAATATATTTTCTATCAACATGAAAGGTAGCTAATTCCATACTGAATACATGTTCCAAAAGAGCTAGTGCATTTGCATTTATTGTTGACAAAAGAGGCAGTGTATGGCATCTTTTCAAAGATATCTGAGTTAAGCATATAATTAACTTTTTGTAGCCTGAGCTAGATTGAATTTTGTTAACGAATTATTTTAATTAATCTTATTTTTTAAAGCAAGAAGAATAGTGTTGTGTGCTCACTTAGTAGTAAGAATGCTTTGTCTTGAAAAGTTGTTTTTTACATTTATGATACATTTATCTTTGATGTTAACATGCTTTATTAAATAAAATACCAGTTATGCCAATTGAAATACAATTGCTCAGAAGATATTTTTTGTCTTGTATGAAAGAAATTTGTGAATACTTTAAGGCAAGAAATTCTATTGTTTTTTGCTCACGTGATCAGTATTGAGAAATCTTTAATGTTAGATGTGGTCATGCTGGCTTTATGTTTATTGGTTGATTTTAATTCGGTTTTGCACTGGAAAATTATTATATAAGAAACTCAATTTTAATATCTCGAAGAAAACTTAGTTAACTAGGCTAGAAATGTCTGAAATCTGGACAATCCTTGTTAAGTTGAGACAGTGTAGAGATACTGCTAACTTGATACCATAATTATTCAAATAAGTAGTCAAATTTTTATTCAGTATATTGACTTTCAGGAGGGTCACATTATATGTACAGGTAATATTGCCAGTTGAAATACCCCTCTCTCTTCAGTGAGCTAATTTCCTACCTTTTTTTATTATTGACTTGTGTTGAAAAATTGAACAAGCAACACCAAATTTCGAAAAATTTTATGACCCATTTCAATTTATTACCACCCCTCATATTAATAATTAATAGCTTTTTCTGCTATGGAACTTATGCCAATAATTCAAACGAGCTTCAGAGAGTAATTTATTTATTTATCATAAAGATTTACACTTTAGTAATAAGTTACTGCTATAATTGCGTGTTCTGATAAAGAAACCGACAAAGACATACGTATATATAACAAAAAATCATGTAAAATATACATTGTGACTGAAACAAATAACATAGAAAAACAAAAAATTGAATAACACTTTAGTCTGTAAACTAAACTCATTTCTCCCTTTTTGATATTTTTCAAAAAGAGAAGCGTACAAAAAAATTATAGGGCAATAGCGAAAGCAGGGAAGAAAGACAGGTATTCTTTCTAATACCACTCTTAAAAGACTCAAAGATAGGAGTGTTTAAGTAGACGGATCAAGGGTCAAACATACACCGAGAAACAAAATTATAAAAATATCAAAATAATAAAAATTATTTGCAATTAAAATGACTCATGACTCTATTCCTAAAATCTGCGACTGAACCTGTTACCGTATCTCTATGGGCAGTGTATTGAAAATTTTTACATCCGTTATAGAAAAGAAGCCAGATTATTTTTCGAGCTTAAGTTTCACTTTAGGAATAAATAACACTATAGAGTTTTGACAAGTATTTTGACAATGGATTATAACTCTCTAGATCTTTACAAATAATACAACCTAAACATTTCTTTACAAATCCAAAAACATAGTTCAAGTCCAAATCCAGTAAGGTATTTCCAAAATCAAAAATTTCTCCCTAAAGTAAAGTATAATCCAAGTTTAAAATCCAATGCCAATATGTTTATAATGCACAAAGTAGCTACACAATTTTAAATATCTAAATATAAAATGAAATTACCTTTAACCAAGCATTAATTACTAATTGCAGCCTTATAGCTAGCTACAGTACAGTGTCCTAAAAGCATTTTTGGGAGACCTCTAGCTAGCTAGCTAGTTTATATTAGATATATTAAGTTGCCTTTATTGTACAAAAAAAAATTAAAAGTACAAATAAGTGCCTAATAAAAGTTTTTTTCAAAATATATATCATTAAATTAGTATCACAAAGATAAAAACAGATATCAAAAATCAAAACTGTCCTGCCGCCAGCAGTTTCGCAAGGCAAATGACTGAATAAACGCGAAGTCCAAAGTTCAACTTGCACCACCGAGTTCCGCAAATTCATAATGGCGCATAATCTCCGAAATGGTCTATTCAGAGCTATACGCTATCTTGTGAACTGCCTTGGTCAATTAGTGTTACTAAAAAACCTTTTAGAAATAACTCAACAAATTTTCCTGTTTTGCAAAAAAAATGCTACAGTACTATTTCTTTTTAGGAGTCGAAATACACGCAATATTAGCTAAATCAAATTCTATTTACCCTATTATTAACTAATAGCTATTTTCAACCGGTTATGAGAAAGTCGTAGCGTTCAATGGCTAGAGAGCTTTAAGAACGGGCCATGTACAGCAAAATTTAACTTAACTTCGTAGCAACCATATCGTCGTTATAGATGTAGACAATTAACATTGCCGGTAAAACGTGAAAGATGCAGTCATAACTTAATTTTATATAGCTAGTTACACTATATTAATAACTATGTTCCTCCGAATAGTTATTTATTTATTCATTTTTTATTCATTCATTTATTTATAATGAATATTTATACAGTATAAAACATCGTCTGCTATTAAAATGTGTCCTATAAATATTAGCAATATTAGTTTTTCTAACAGCTACGAACAAAAAAAGTCCATATACTTTTTATCATTGTTGTCATGAGGTTTTAGTTTTAAAAATATTAAAAATTCAAAATCAAATTACACTGCTTCCTATAAACAGCAAAAAAAACATGACACACAATTATTTTTCTAAAATATCGTTTTTATTTGTGTATGGATAGTTATCCAAATCTACTGTTTGTTTTAATATCTCTCCTTTGATAAATGTATGTATAGGTGTCCCACATTCCAGCAAACTTACTGTGTTAAGATAAAAAATGAAGTATTCCATGAATTGAGCTGTTAGAACATCTAATTTATTATTTCGTACAAGCGTATTTGCGACTTTTTTCCAAAATCTCCTTCTTAGTGGTGTATGGATGGGCATCAAACATCAATCCTTGTTTAGTGTCTAGCATAAAGTTTTCTACCAGGTTGGCGTGCTGAATATTTTAATTCGCGAGAATGGTAAATTAAAAAAATGCGTTTTTTAAATGATGCATGTATATCGATAGAATCTCTATTTTTATAAGGTATGGATGGATCTCTCATTTTCTTGGTTGTTTACTGAGGAGAACTAATGTTGTATACACAGGTCTGCTACGACATGCTGTATGTTTTTTCCGCCTGAAGGTATTTTGCAAAATATCCTTTTAATATTGTATGGTGGTATGGATTAGTCTCCCCCGTTCCTGCTTCTTACTGAGTGGGATAAAGTCTTCCTGTGAATTCACATGTTAGGACATCTGATATTATCTAAATCTCCTTTTTAGTAGTGTATGGATGGATATCTAACTTTTTATTCAGCGTGAAAGGCAACTTCCAAAATTCTCATTTTAAATGATGTATGGATGGGTCTCACACTCTCGTGCCTGTTTTCTGAGTAAAGTAAAGTCTTTTCTCGAATTGGCCGACCAAGAGATTTAATACTTCACCTTTCGCGATGTCGTTTTTATCAGATCTCTTTGTTAGGTTGTATTGCAGGATCTTTTGCTCCCTTGCCTTTTTACAGAGTAGAAGAAAGGGTTTTTTATTCGCTTGCTAGAACATTGAACATTTCATTTGGTGCGAGAGAGCTTTAACAAAATCTTTGATGTATGCACATGCAATGATATACGCACGCGTGTGCTACTCGCCCTTTCGATTTTTGAATAGAAAAAAGTAATCGTTTGACGTTTTTTTATTCTGTTCTTTTTTTATATTGCGTAAGGTTATTCCCCAAAATACTTTTTTAATGATGAATTGATAGGTTTCGCTACTTGTCTAATTGTTTTTTAATCAGAATAAGCTTTTCCTTGTTTAGCTTCACAATACATTCAATATCGTATTTATTGCGGGAATAGTTTCCTAAATTTTGTTTTCAGTATTGTATGTGTAGGTATGGATGGGCCTGGCTACTTGCCTAAATATTTACCCTAATAGGACATCTTCCCCTATTACTTAATTCAGTTCGCTTGCTTGTGTATTGACTAGAATGAAGTTTCCCCTTGCTTTTTTGTACAGCATGCGTTTTCGAACAAGCTCGTTAAAATTTAGAACGGTTGTACACGTTTCATGTGATCAAAATCGACCTTAAATGTTAATTCAAGATATTTAGTAGGCCTAAAATTTTAAATTTTGTTCAAGGATGAATTTCACGTTGCAAAATATTAAATGCGTACGATCATGGATGGAGGCGTTGTTTTATAAATGGCAAGGATATGCTATAACCTATTGGGTAATTCATTACTCTGCAAGTAATAAAAGAGAAACAGTTACATTAATACATGTAGTCATGCTGTCGAGCATGGTGATACATACTAACTTTTTGTTGCCCTTCCCTGACCTCTTCCCAGATTAACTTGTATTATGTTTCATAAGTACAACGTCGTCCGTAGCGAGGTTATAATAATACAACCTCGTCCCGGGTCTAGGTTGTATTTAAATTAACGTGAATTTTTTAAAAAATTTGCTTAAAAAGCAAAAATAGCCGAATACCAGTTGGCTGCAACAAAAGTTTTCAAATAGCTTTACTTTAATAAAAACTTTGGCGAAGTCTAAAGTTTGTTAATTCAAGGAGACAACAGTTTCAATAAACCTGTAATACTTAGCTAGGGTTTTTAACTCACAATTAATTTTGTAACAACAAGCTTTATGATGTGTTTTTATTTGAAGTGACATTGAATTTTGTGAATTCCAAGCAAATGTCTATTGTTGTAAAACCATGAAAGTTATTGGTTCGAATCCAATCCATCTTTAAAAGGTGGTAGTTCAAATGGAAGAACAACATGGTGTGCAGTAATTAGTTTCATACTGCAACAAACCATAATCCAAATCAATTCAAAATTTAAAATTCATACAGTTATACCCTTTTTCCGTCTCTTTGTGTGCAAAATTGCGGTGAACAGAATAAGCTCCATTAATCTACAAAAAAATCGAAGGTTCAATTCGATATTGGGGTATTTTAATTATTTTTAATTGCCATTAATAATAAGAACCGCCGTACGCTTTGTTACGCAGTCTCTTGTAACCACATCATCAAGTTCTATCCATGCCAGTACCGATAAGTAACGATATGGATGAAATTCTTATTTATCTTTTGCAGCTTTTTTAAATGGAAACAAATCAGAAATTTAAGGTCTTCGAATTTTCTATCGTGGTTAATCAAAAGTTAATGGTTCGACAACGAAGATTTGAACAGTCAGATTTAAATAGTAAAGTTGTTGGGTTGGGTTTTGACAAGGTTTAAAATGTCCTCGTTATGACTTTTTTGACTTCTAAGGGCTTTGTTTTTACAACATCCTCACTATAAAAAACGGACAATATATCGATAATGTAGAATGGATAATATGTCCATATGCACTGGAATGAACGGGCTTCTAAATATTGATATATTGACCATATGTATGAAAAATGGATATAATGATGATTTTTTCAGGAGATCCAAGAATCCATATAATGTAGAGACCTGGTGACCATGTCAGGGCGGAGCGCATCGCGGTTTACGGACTACTGCATCCTTGTTCCCCACCCTCTACCCTGTTTTCAGACAAGGAAATATAACACTAAGATTTATTTATTTACGCCATCATCGGTATCTACAAACTTGAGAAGCCGCCACTTACACTAGACAGCAGAGGCTGTAGCCAGGATACCCAGCTCAACCTTCCACAGCATTTCATATTATAATTTATGGCTGGCCTAGTTATTTAAGCTTTCTTTTATAGAGAAAGAAAAAATGATTATAAGGGTGGTTTGAAGGGACAACGCTGGGTCTCCTGGCCAAAGTTATGGCTAGACAGACTGAAAGCATGGCCAGCCAGTTAGGCGTGTACAAGAGTTATCTCACCTTCTTTTTTGCCTCCAGCGGTGAGTTAAAGGGCCATTAATTCATACTGTATATTTTACCGTGGTCACTCACAGAGTTGTTTGCCATGGTATAGACAACCGCACCAAACTAAATTGCTTAAAAAGGATAACTATCATAACACAGGAACTCACAGTAGAGTACTAAACACAAAGTAAAAGGCTAAGAGTATAAAATATCAATAGTTTAATAACAATCTATGAAGTTTTCTATAATGGAGGATCATTTGAGACTTAATTAATCAGCATCAGATAGTTTGTTGGGAAAGGTTGCTGAATATTGTTTCATTATTTAAAAAAATGAACGCCGAGCGAATATAGATTGAAGGTGGTTGTATATCTAGGTAGCTTGTGAGTGAAATGCAGAAAAATTATATTTCGAGCTAAAAATGATTCCTTCCTGACCAATATAGTGAATTTCAAAAGAAATAATTGAAACAAGAACGTGTTGAAATTTCAATAAACACATTGAAAATGTGTATGTACTTTTCATGAAACAATCGCATAATGGTGCCATGGCGAAAATTTAGCTCACCAAATTTAATTTCACTTTTCGAAATTCTTCTTCAATTCAATTCAATCTTGCAAAGTTTCTATGATTAAAGTAGGTAAGATATATTCTATCATCTGACTATATCTTCTCTCTGAAAAAGATCTAGCAAAATGGGAAAGTTGCTCCGTGAAAAATTTAAAAATAACAACAGCTAGCGAAAAGGACAACGACACCTTATTTCATAGGCAGAAGCAATGCATATAAGGACAAACAAGAAACAAAGAAGGCAGATAATAAAAGGAGAATTGAATTACATAGTATGTAAATCTGTGGAGACTCTGATAAAAATTATAAATGTTGAAAATTAAATTGTATGGTAGTAAAACTTGAGAGCCAATACTGTTTATGTATAAAATAGAAGTAGAGGGTTTAAATTTTACAATTTTTAAAGTTTTTAAATTTTACAACGAATGCTTGATGTGTTTTTATTTCTAAATATATACAGTATTAGGATATGGTTATTAGAATTAGGTAACATACTATATTTTTATCTCAAAATATACAGATTTTTTTGGCTTGATATTCAAAAACATTTTGTCTGTTGTTTTGAATTTTGGATAGTGAAACAAACTCCAATACATTTTTGTTGATACATGTTGTGTCATCATACTTTATTTTCTACTTTTTCATATTTGAAGGAACACATTCAATTAGCATTGGATTTATTGGCTACAATGCCGCCATCACAAAACAGTTCTCAACTATGGGTAGACTTCATGAAGTGTCATCCCAATGGATGGAAAATACCGGAATTGATGGTAAGTAGAATTGTTGTTACATTTTTTGACACTTCGTATATCACGATTTTACATTTATTGTGAAAACATTCGGATAGAGGTACTGTAGGGCTTAAAAAATAGTGGCAACAACGAAAATATTGTTACACAAAAATATCTCCCAATATATACTACATCGTATTTTTTAAAGGATTGTCGATGAAATTTAAAAGAGTTGTTCTGATTGAATTAGAGCTGTTGAAAAAATGTGAAGAAGAAGTCGGCATACTCAAAAAAGAAATGTCTAGCTACTTGCTTCCTTTTTGCTGCTTGAAGAAACTCTTTACGTTAAGATTTCAATCAAGAACTACGATATTTTCGATTCTCACTTTTACCACACGCTTGTCCTATTCGTACGGAGATTAGAAGACAATGTGAAAGTGCGCGAAAAAACTATAAAAACCCAATTAAAATTAATGTGACGTGACGGGTCTCCATCTCCGAGACGGATCTTCATCGTTTATGTTCAAAACAGTTTTCTTCTTCTCCTCCTCACTCACTCCACGCAGCATGTTCTATTGTTTGTAATCAATTTATATTATCAACTTGTGTCAAGTCATTAAAGTATGTTTCTGAACTATAAAGGGAATAAAGAAATTGAGTTTGTTCCAAAGTCTTTTAGCCCGCATTCATTTCATTCTACTTCAATCAAAACTATTAGCTGTATACTATTTTAACTATTTGTAGAATATATTTTTTTAACAAGTACTTATTTGCTTCTTATAATAATACAAGATGTATAGTATACGTAAAACTAGCTCACCTCATACGTGGCACTGTATTATATATATTCATTTGTGGAAATAAATTGAAATCAATCACAATGGGCTATCAAACAGAAAGTGAATGTTTCAAAATATCATTCCGGGCATGCTATGTAATATATTAAAAAGAATGGCCACAAACTTGATCATATTTTTTTTGAAGTAATCACATAAAAAACTTTCTATATTAACAAAAAGCAATATATAAAGAAGTAGTAATCTTCTTGTGAAACATTCTGTGATGCCACAGATGCTAATGGTTTTGACTTTCGTAGTGCATGAGCATATTTTTTGAAAAAAATAATTATTTGAGGAAACTACAAAGAAAAATTGAGTTACTGTCAGTACATTCATATACATTATGAGAACCATCATAAAACCATCCAATAAACCTGAAAGTATAATTCAAAACTTTCAGTCTGTGAAATACCCAAACACCACTAGATTTCATCAAGAAACTACAACTACAAACTACAATCGTTCGATATATATTAACAATTGTTTCATAAAAAATGGTTTTTAATCCTTAACGAAGACGACGTGATACACGTTTGCCTAAAGTTCATTCCAGTATATGTTAACAAGTTTTAATGTTGTGAAACAAAAAAAGGTTTCGTTCAACCAAGAGATAATCGCTATATACAAAAGTATTCAGGCCTCAATTCATCGAAACAAGACAAGTAGAGTTCGTATATGTGATAATACCTTAGACACAATTCATTTCCGGCCAAAATTAAGCGAAACGAGAGAAATCTGCAGGGCTTAACTGATAATGCCATAGACAAGTGCCGACTTTGGTGTTATGAAAGGCCCAATTCACCAAAACAACGGAACCTGCTATGTATGGATTGCTTCTAGAAACAGGACCATTTTCCTAAATTTTTTTTCAACGACCTAGCTCACCGAAACAATCAAATCTATTATGTACGGATTCCTTTTAGAAACAGGATCCTTTTTCTGAATGTTTACCAATGGCTCAATTTACCAAAATAACCGAATCTGTGATGTATGAATTGCTTCTAGAAACAGAAGCTTTTTCGTGAATGCTTAACAATGGGCCAATCCACCGAAACAACTGAATCTGTGATGTATGCATTGCTTCTAGAAACAGGAGCTCTTTCCTGAATGATTATCAAAGGTCTAATTTGCGGAAATAACTGTATCTCTTACTTATCAGAGGCTCGATTTACCAACATAACCGAATGTGTTATGTATGGATTGCTTTTAAAATCGGGAATTCTCACCTGAATATATTGTGAAGGCAATTTCGCAAATGTTAGCCAACTTTATGTGTATGGATTGCTCCTGACTTGCCAATTCTTTCCTAACTTTTTTGTTAAAGCCTTACAGATGTAAATTTCTTCCGCCCTTTAAGGAAATAAAAATCTGATATTAAAGTACCACATCAAATGCGGTTGATTAACAATTAATATTGAAAATCAAATAGAAGAATAATTTTAACAAAAGAGCTTTGGCTCTTTTGGGATAAGGCAGTTTAGAAGGGGATTAAACACAAGACGACGATAAACATTTGCGTAGATATTTACGCTCCATCTTAAGAAAACAAATTAATCAAGTTCAGAGAGCACAGAAAACGAATACAAAAAGTTGTATCCACAATGTTCCAGCCCTGCTCAGTTTTATGGTACCGCCAAGGTTTACAAGATACCACCTAATTCGACAGTAGCTGACGATTTACCATCACGACCCATCATATCGAATATCGGATCTGCTACTTACAACACATCAAACTACCTCGCGAAATCTTTAACACCGCTGACAAAGTCAACATATACTACTGAAAGCTCTTTAGATTTTATATTATCATTGAAAGGAGAAAAGATACCTCATAATTACAAACTAGTACCTTTTGACGTCACTAGTTTATTCACCAACGTTCCGTTGGAACAAAAGATAGACATAATATTGCAAAAGATATATGCTGAAAAAGTTATAGAAACAAAAATTAAGCGAGAGGAAATGAAACATCTATTAATCTCATGTACAAAACATGTACATTTCAGTTTTAACAACCAACTTATATTCAGGTAGATGGTGTAGCAATGGGCTCGCCTCTAGGACCAGTCCTAGCATATCTTCATGGTTGAGTTGGAGAATGAAATAGTCCCAAAATTAGAAAATTCAGTAAAATTTTGGAAGAAATATGTAGATGACACTGTTAATGAAAAC
Organism: Hydractinia symbiolongicarpus; assembly: GCF_029227915.1. Lineage (NCBI taxonomy): Eukaryota > Metazoa > Cnidaria > Hydrozoa > Anthoathecata > Hydractiniidae > Hydractinia > Hydractinia symbiolongicarpus. The sequence goes on from NC_079883.1 coordinate 25,780,586, forward strand.
CAGATAAACAATGTGCTGATCACACTTAATAGTTACCATTCGAATATCCAGTGAACATATGAAGTTAAAAACGATAACTACATAGCCTTTCTTGATGTAAAAACACATCCATTTATCGAAAAGACACGAACACTGACATATAAAAGCACTAGAATTCATCTGCATCACGCCCATGGAAAGTTGAAACGGTTAAATCGTTGGTGCTGAGAGCGTTTAATATATGCTCTTAATCACAAGATCTGAAATACGAACTAAATCACTTAAAAAATGTGTTTATAAAAAACTTATCCCGAAGCAGTTGTATCTAATGTAATTAATAACACACAGCGAAATTTCAACATTCAAAATGCCGACACTGTTTCTGATGAAGACACCAATGAATCTCCAATAACACCTTTCATGGTTTTTATTCTGTCAAGTCTGGCTACGGGAAAATAAATAAGGTTAATTTCGTTTAAGAAAAGCGAATTAGAAAATAATGGTAACTGCTTAGTAATGCGTCTAACACTTTTAAACAGTTTCTATCAGCCAATGTCAAGCCACGCATTGCTGATCAATGTCAAATGTTATGTTTGCTATTTTCTGTTAAATAGAACCAAGGATGAACACAACATGGTGTTGTGTACAAATATACTTGTCCGGTGGAATAGTGCGATGCTACATACATTGGTGAAACAGCCAGGAGGCTTAATGAAAGATAGACCACCAAAAACGCGATAAGAACTCTCACATCCTAAAACATTCAGTCATTGAGAATTACCAACTTGGTGAACAAAAGAACTTCAGTATTTTGATAGATAATGTTCACCACTTTTAAAAAGAAAAAAATAGCTGAGGCCATGTATATTTGTGATAACAGTCCCACGCTTAATGTACAGGGATTATCTGTTCCATTAAAATTGTTTTAAGATAAATATTATTTATAGTCAACAAGGGGAGGAGTGCATTTGTGCACCGCGCTGTGGACGTTACCCTCACCAACGGTATATAGTTTATATACCTTTGGGTATGCCGTTATGTGTTATATGTTTCGTTAAGTATTGTTTTATACGTCCTCTGTGTATTGCGTAGTTGTTGAAAATTAAATTTAAAAAACTTTTGAGATAATTGTAACAATTTACGTTGATAATTGTCTTGTAGTAACAAGACGAAATATCCGTTAAAGTAAAATAAAAAAATGTCATCATCAATCAAACTTCTCGTATTTATTTTTATTGTGAAGTTATATGCCGAATTAATATATAAGACTAATTAAACAAGAACATATTTGGTAATATCGATCTGCTTGTGCTAAGGCATTTGCCATTGTTTAACTGGATGTCAGTTGAGCTTGCCGCAATTTTTTGTTATATAAATTGGCAAAACAGTAACAGCTAGTGGGTTTCAATAATCAGTTTCTTCACTAAAAAACAATTAATCTGTAAGAATCTTGCTATTAGATCACAGAAATGTTACACGAAAAAACTTTGGAAATGAATACAATTAATTTGGAAACTATGAATTTTAGGAAAAGTAAAAACAAACAGAGATATATATGTCACATAGCAGTCATAATATGTATTGTAAAGAAACAAATAACAACAACATGATCAACACTTACATTTTATTCCAATACATGGAAAAAGAGTTTGGCAGTACTTTTAAGCTCTGACATGTGTACAGGTAGTGGCATAAAAAGACACCCTAGTCATTAAAGTTACTGCAAAAAAACTTTCATAACAAAAGAACCATCCATTATGTAAATTCTCTTACAATTCCGCCTCAAACCACTGATGGTGATTTATATTTAATGTGGTCTGTGCTCAATGGATTTCAGGATGGACCAGGTTTCCAGTGTTTAGCTCCCATTGCTACAAAAATCTTTATGAAATGACAAACTAACTAGACAATGGGGGGACATTGAACTTTTAATCTCAAGTAGAGGAGATGATTCAAACGCTCTACCGACAGAGCTGCACTAAATCCATCATCTTTTTAAGAACTTATGGGAACACGACCTTATATTTGCTGCAATGATTTCCACAACATAGCTTAGTACACCTTTTTTGCTTGACATGACATTCATACTCTTTTTAGAAAGATTGCAGTTCCCGAGCATTAACAAATGTAAAAATAACATTTTGCATTGATTATAATGTTTTGTTAGAAACAGCATCCATACTTTTACTAACAGCGCGTGAAACCGCCACAGCATTGACGCAATTCTTATATTGATTTTCACCACACAGTGTTCTGTTAAAGGCACATAAGACGTATATTGGTTCCATGGTTACAGAACTCTCATGCACACATTCGCTAAAGGGGAAAGAGGGGAAAGCAAATACACAGTTTGTGCTTGCTATCAACGACACAGTATCCATAAATTCGGCAGATTTTTTTAAAAAAATTATATTTGGCTCACTTTTTTACATGTGTTGTGAACGACTCAGCATCCATACATTTCTTAGATTGTTTTTCACTGATCATTCACTCGTTCGTTGTAATGTAATCAGTTTCTTCACTAAAAAACAAAACACAAAACAATAAAATATTGAAGCAATTCTCCGGAATTTGCAGACAATACATAGAGGTCTAACAGTACTCTAAAAAGATGTGTTCACATATTTCTATTTGAGGAGTCTAAAGCAATAAAAAAGCAAGGACTTACATTCACATTGTATGGATCTTCGTTTGATATTATTCTTACGATTTTTCATATCAGTAATTGGCTGTCTGTTCTATATTACCAAAAATACAATTTAGCGAAGCAAAAAAATGAATGCCAAGATTCAACCTAAATATAACGTAAATATTTCTTAATAACCCTAGAAGGACACTGGTCTCTGCTTCATGTACAATAAAAATATAAAGTAAAAGAACGTTTTAGTCCAAAGTAAAAGTCTGCATAACTTTTTAAACAGTTGTGTGAAAGTTTAACAAACATTTAAGAAATTTCCTCAAATAATTATTTTTAACGTTGCAAAAATAAGAAATATAAAAACATTTATATATATGCAAATAGTAATGAATGGAAACATTTAAGACGTTTCCTCAAATAATTATTTTTTAATGCTGGAAATATATAAATAAAAAAACCCATCTATTTATGCATGCAGATAGTAATGAATGGAAACTCGTTGTTCTTAATTGAAAAAAAATTTTTATATAGAAAAATCCTAGTTGGTACACATTGCATTTTTGCTGTTTTTTAGGCTGAATCAAAAAGAAAAAGATATATGTGGAGTATTTGTTCCACTAGTGCTATTGGCTTTATACCATAGGTTATAACTGTGTGCCGTTTTCTTGAATACAAATAGGTCCAGAATCAATTTTTAAAAGCCAATTGCTCTTTTCAAGTACAAGTTTCAGGAATTTCATAAAGTTTCTTAATTGACGGTATTTTTTGGGCTTGGTGACTTGTTGATTATATTTTCAGCCTGAACACATATGTATTGGTTTTGACGCACAATCAAACACTTGCAACACTGACACTGGTCCATTGTGGCCAAAAAGTAGCGATGTATGTCACTCACTAACTGCAATGCTTGTTGATTCTTTTTTCCTTATTGCTTTATAAAAATCCAAACAATGTTTTCAATTTTGTTGACATGGTCACAAAAAGACAAATAGAAATAACAGACTTCGTAGACTACACATTCATTGAGAAAATTGTATTACATCCAGACTATTAGAGAACTCCATTTCAATTAAATTTTAACAAGGTTTTGTGATATATAGTATGATTTTCATTAAGTATATGCGGGAATATTGGAATACTATGCTTGACTCTGTACAGTTAATCAGTTAAAGCTAAGATGTTAATGGATAACAATATAGAACCACTGAATTATGTTTCACATGAATTAAATTCCATGTGGACTATTTTTTTTGTGGATGCCACATCGTCTGTAATTAGTTTGCAAATATTTTTTGAGCTGATTAATTAATGTGAATAACTGTTTTTTGTAGACAGACTTAGTTCAAATATCTCAAAAGGGACTTAATTTGACAATTTTTTTAAACAACAATACCATGAATTTTACCCATGCTAAACATAATTCACGGAATACAAACACTGTGATCATTAGGAAACGCATGTTTGGCCAATGTAGCTTTGATACACAAAGAAATATTGACATAAATTCTGTATTTTTTCTTAAAAAAAACAAAAAAATGTTCCCTGATTTTTAAAATGTATGTTGGGTTTATAGTTAACGGACTAGTTTTTATGTGTCTTGAGCCATCGTGACAACGTTTTGCAAAATAGAAAATGTTTGGTGGCTAATCCTGCTGGAAAAGGTTTTAATATGGTGTAGTTATTTCGTGCTTTTTTTACCGCTACTTGTGAGATTTTAAAATATATATTCAGGTAGGGGGTACAGTACATCTCAATAAAGCACTCCGCCATGATGTGTGACGGTTTAAGTGATCCAACTGGCATTCAATGTCTTATAAATAACTCAATTTTATTTGAATCGCACTAGCAGAAAACTTCTTTCTATAACAACTCAACAGAGTTTTAGTATAACGTATATCTGCACTAATCACTCAATGAGATGAATGGCAGGGTTTAACTGCATTTAACGCTCAAACCTTAACATAGACATTGAGGTCAACATACCCATACTCATCGAAAAGGATTGGAATGAGTACTATTACAGGGAGCTGTTACAATTCAGGCATGAGCCATCTAACGAAGTGGACGGAAATGCAATAGCAATAATAAGAACTGATTCTTTACAAAACGAAAGCATTGTTGTACACATGCCACAAAACATATCAAAAATATTTTTCATGTTCTTGAAAGTCTCGAACACTTCGATTACAGCTTAGGTTTGTGGAAAGAAAGTTAATCGTGGAGGTGGATATGGTCTGGAAATACCAGTTGTGTATAAGTTTTATGGACAAGAAAAATTGATTGACTGGTTTGCGAAGAAGATTGAGACTGTAAAAGCAGACATTTCCTGTAAAGTTTTAAAGTGTTTAAAATAGATATTTTAAAATTAAATACTTATCTCTAATTTGACCAGAAAACGGACAGTGCATGGACAAAGTGTCCGCTAATTGAAGAGAATACTGTATACATTTATTTTCAGCAGCGTTTTAAGCTCTACTCAATAAAGGCGACGGGGAAACACGGGGAAAATTTTTTTGTGTGTATTTACTAAGTAGATTTTTCTGCGGGCCTTATCGACTAGTGTAGGTGCTTACACGATTTCAACTGAGTTAACTATTTTTACTCGCTAAACGACAAAATTACAAGACGAAATTTAAGCAACAAATTACACATGTAAGATGACATAAAATATAATAAGAAATAAACACTTACTAGATATATAGTGGCGTAAGCCAAGCCAACTACATGTGAGAGAAAACAACTAAAACAGATGCTGAGATACAGGACAACTCCTGTGATGTATGAAAGAAAAATTTCACTCAACAGCGAATTTATTACAAAAATGTATGTTCGACATGGTGAAGACTGAATGCGCAGAAAAAAAGATGTGCAAGATGTGCAGAAAATTTAACTAAAAATAGTACCAAAATTACAATTATTCTCTTTACATAATTAACACGGGACAATACATCACAACACAAAACTAACAAAATGCATCTTGTTCTCCACCGCAGAGCGAACTCTACAGCAGAGCACATACGCGACACCACAAGGACAATACAAATGACGTATCAAAATAAATGTCAATACGGCCGGAAATTCATGTAGGCTGTTATTTGGTGAGCTACTTTACGTATCCGCACCCTAAGCAACGTTCATTTACACATATGCACATTAGAAAAGATAGAATTATCACATTTATGTTATCTTAAAATAACTCGAGTTATCTTACAATCAAGACATTTATGTGAATATACACGCATTCCGAAATCACATTAATAGAGTTATCTTAAGATAGCACTTGTTATCTTAAAATAACTTTATTAATGTGACTTTTGAATGCCGTAGGGCTGAGCCGAAACCAAAACATCGCGCTATCGCAATTAAAAAAGGTATTAAAATTAAAAACTTAAATTTAGAGTTAAAAACTCTAATTTAGTATTTTTAGAAAAAACAACTTTTCTTTTTTATTTCCAGATCTCCTTCCTGGTTATTTCTTGAAGTTGGATATGTCAGGTTAACAATAACAAATTTTGAAAAGGTTTTTCTGTTTGTGTAAAATTTTTCTGACGCTATACGTTAATTATTTACTAAGGGTAATCAATTTCATTGTAGCGCGCTCTCAAAATGAGCCCTAAAAGAAAGCCGGCCCTTAGCAAAAAATGGCTATAAATATTTCATAAGTTATTAAATGTTTCAATCCAAATATTAAAATATTACGGTTCTTGACATTCCTTTACATTTCGGGGATCGTGTGCGCGGGGTTGATGATGGGCTATGTTACGGTAATCCCCTAAAAATAAGTTAATAAAAAGGGAGAAGAAAAACGCGAATGGTCTGAAAAAGATCCTGAATCTAAACATAGATCTTGATAAACGTAGGTCTCTTTTAATGTGTTTCTTTGTGAACTAAAAAATCTCACTATAGGAGTCTCAAAAGCTCTTTATAGGAGAACAGAGGTTTCTACTGTTACATGTATGTTAGCAATTTATTATGTATAAATATGCCTCAGGGTAAGATATCAAAGTTTCCAATAATCTGTTAGGTTTACATGGTGGTGGACCAACAGTTCACCACATGTTAATTGCGGTTCCTGAAGTAAGTACTTATACCTTGTTGAGAGGCTTGGCTTTGATTGCATTCAGTATTCAAGTGTCAACAAAGATGGCTACTAGCATCATTGAAGGATATACTTTAGAAACTCAATGTTATTCCAAATCTAGAATGGTATACTAGTGAAAAGGGTGGTCACAAGGCATGAACACTAGGGGCCCTCAAGGTAACTAACCAATACTGTTGTAGATCCAGGCCCCTAAGATTGCCTTGCCTACCTATAAAATGGGAGCAGCTAAAGTCAACTAGTTTCCATCATCACATTTTGCTAATAGTTTGGTTTGGTCACATAACACTTTTCCTTGCATAAAATTTTACAAGCCGCGCGAAGATATACAGCTTTGGAATAGCATAAACATACAGAAATAGAAGAGTGCACGGCATGCTTTAGAAATGCATAGGGGAGTTTGGTTTTCCATCATCATCATCTATCACTGCAACCTACTAATATCGTCAACTCCATCTTTTGGCTTCAATTACTATAATGGCAGCGCGTCCAATGACGGCCGGTGACTCTAGCAGATTTTGGATCGTGTGCCTCTGGTATCAGGAGGGGCCTTCGGATATTTCTTCAGGACAGATATTGCATGTAGCCAGGTCGGTTTGTTTCATTTTATATATTATATTATGTTAGGAGCCCAGAAACTGTCACTTTTTAACCACCCTAGAGCCATTATGGCTTTTATACAAGTAATGCCAACCTTGTAGCCAGGTTGCCATTATGATAACTCGTTATGTTATTTATAGTGTTGTTTATGTTCATTCACCGCGATAGACGATCATGATACGATCCTGCTCTAACCTGTATATAGTAAATTGTATCTGCGTGAAAATTTGGCCCCGTGTTTTCCCTTTTTAATCTTATAATAGACTATACTTAGCTAGCCAGAAAAACTTCTTTTTTCCACATCCAGAATAATATTTGCAGGCTTGTTTTCGTAAGTTATTGGTGAATATAATTGCTTTGGGGGCAATATTCAGGCTATGAATTTGGAGAAACTATATTCTGTAAAAGACAAGCAAAACGGTATCTATTACTAATAAAACTTTTGATATTTAATCTATTTGAAACATTTAATCACATGGAAAAGGAGAAAGATAGAGAAATAAGCAACAACAACAACACAAACTGCATTGTAAATAGGCTTTATTTGTATTATTAGATCATAGTACACCATAAACAACAACAGATAAATAAAATAAAAATAGCAAAATTATATCATGGTTTTGCACAAGTAGAGGCCGCTATATAAAATTTGGTTTTTACGCAGCAATAGCTAATTAAAAACAACACAACCTACCACAACAAGTGAATGACCACTGATTTAGCACAACATTCAGTCAAAAATATGTAGCCCTTATTGGCTAAGACTCTAAAATGTTGAATCAAACTTGGAAATACCTAGCTGTTATGCGATAAACATTAACTATATACTTGAAATTTTTAATAAAACAAATCATTTAAAAACAGATATCGTTAACTACATTTACACATTTTGTGTCCATCATGATAGCGTTGTATATGTATGCTAAGTCATTTTGGTTATGTTGGTAGAACCACAAACATTTTCCATGCCTGTCAGCATAACTTCTTTAGTGAAATGTGAAAAACTTTCGTCATTTCACCCATTAATTAAAACCATGCTTTTTTCCTAATTTTTATAATTAACATCGTTCCCAGGAATTATCTCGATATAAGATTAGAGCTTTTAAACCAATCATCATCAAGTCTTGTCGAAGTCATTCTCCCAAAACTAGTCACGACTAGTGTTCTCGTCTGTGGCCTTGTGGCATTTTAAGAAATCGTTTAAAAAGTGTTTATTGCCAGGAGCTTTGAATCTACAAAGCAAACATACAAGTTGTTATGCAGCTATTCGATTTATTGTATTGTTATCAAATGTCTTGTGGGTACCCCAAGACAACACAAGAACTTTGAGTTTGAGACAGGCCTTTTTAGAGTTGTTGAAAGTGAAACTAGAAACGGTTTCATGCTCAAACTTGCTAGCACAGCAATAGAAAGCTCAAGAATCAATGGAATTAAAAGTAAACAGATGTACCTGAAAACGTTGTCATTATAAAGTTAATGCTATAATTTTGTTAACTCAAAAAAGTCTGTTTATTTTGCCAAACTGCTTTCTTCTGCAATCCCAGGCAACACAGAGAATAAATGTTTTCCAGTCATGCCTCTTTTTAGCAACATTGCTCAATTTCATTCCGCAATCATATATTCAAGCCTTCCATTTACTTGCTGCAAGTCAATACAAAACTTTCTTAGCCTTTAGACATGTTGAATCCTACCCTATCCAACCGACCGGCTACCGGGAGGCAATAACAATAGGTAGAGTAAATTAATTTCAATCTTTCTTTACTGTAAATTTCGACAACTTCGGCGGGATTCTTCTTGACGTCACATATTCTTTGTTTTACAAGAGTCCAAAAGTCCACACTTCGGCGCGATTCTTCTTGGCGTAAAATTATTTGTTTGTTTCCAAGAGGGTCAAAAGTCCACACTACGGCTGCTGCCGAAGTCGACTATTTTACGGCAGAAAACAAGGAATCGCGCAACAATCGGCAAAAAGCGGCAAAATGTAGTTAAACTACCGTGAAACCAGAGAGTTGAGCCTCGTGAAACACTCCTGAGTAGTTTAGATGAATTTTAACTCGACTCCTGGGCGCAAGGAACCTTTTTAAACGCCAATAAAAAAATTATGCGTTGCTTTCAACCGATTACTAGTTTAGATCTACATGATCTTCTCATTGGCAATTTCTACTTAGGCGATCCTACCTCACTTTAAGTTGGATTTTTTTTAATTTTTTTTTTTTGCAATATGTTTCCAGTCTTTAGGATCAGTTTTATAAACATTTCACATAGCTGTATTTTGAATGCTACCCAAAATTGTTCGATCAGGCTATATCTTTTGTGCAATTTGGAAATCTGAAATTGCTTTTATTGTCGGTGCCCTTAATTTAGAATGGTTGGGCATATGAATACGGTTATGCTTCCGATTTTATGTATTCCCTTTATATTAGGCATTTAAATAAGTGTCATTATAGAGTGATTAAGTACAGTACAGTCTGAATGTAATCTACCGCGTACACGCTAATATCACACCTTTGCGTGGAGGACGGCAGTCGTTTGTCTTTTGTTATAATTAAATCCCTTGAGCGTTTTGCGAGTTTATATTTGCGTGTTAAAAAACAATGCGCTCGTGAAGAAATATCGGAGCAAATAATAAAAATCTTTCGCGAAGTTTTATAATGCATTGCGCGGGAATGTATTGTTGATTTAATTACTTAAAAAAATTCCAGCGCGTTTAATCTAAGAAACATTCGAGAAGCATTGTTCACAACTATTAAATGCCGCTTGCCTCTTTTCGATTTTAAACTTTAAAATACGATCTAAAAAAGCATTTCTATCGCCGCTATTCGTTAAAACTTGTGTTTTAATTTTACTGCAAAGCTGTTGCATAGATTATGTATTAACATTAGGATAAGGATGAAAAAGTTACTGTGGGACATGGGTTTTAAACCTTAAAAATTTCCAGGGAGAAATTTGAAAACTAATGAATGACAAAATCCCAAAAGTTTATCTTCAAATTTTTAATTTTGTTAATGTAAAAGTAATCCACATGAAAAAAGTTTCTGATGTTTTTTATGAAGAAATCTTCCATATTAGCCATTATACATTTGCCCTAGAGTGATTAATAAATAAGGTCAGGCTTCTATTTTCAGAACTGCTATTTACATTAAACATCAAGGCATCCAAAACAGCTCCATTTAGGAAAGGGCTAAGGCTGGCCCATTGTTCGTTTTATCAAATGGGGATTTTATTACCCGAATTGTAAAAGGCTAATTTATAGGCACTTGCATGTAGTTTCTTTTTGTTAATTTCTTTTTGTCTATTTGTTAAGCCTGTTATGGCATGTTGAATTATCTCTTCGTAGTTCTCGTCAAAAATATTGCCTCATAGATAATGAATTTTCATTTGGGGAATTGGGGGTGCTGGGCTGTAGAGATGTGCGTGTACCCCTGGAAGAGTATGGTGAATTAAGTACAGGTGCGAGGAGATGAACGACGGTGCACCACGCGAGCAGGACAGATGACTGGGGAAATAACAGCAGAGGGATGCGGCGCTGACAGTCAGAGGTGGTGCACCAAGAGGTTAATAAAAGAGTAGGTTCTTGTGAGGTATGATAGAGGAAATGGAATCACAGGAGAGGAGCTCCGGATGTGATTGAGAGATTAGTTAAGCTAGAAAACACTACTAGGAGAAGAGCTCCGGATGTAGTGGAGAAGAGCGAACACTACTAGGAGAAGAGCTCCGGATGTAGTGGAGAAGAGCGAATTTATTGGGAACACGCACGTGAGCTTGAGACAATATCTTCTCTTCAGCCTAGCATCCTCACCCGATTCCGCCAAATTATCCTCAGTTTATTCTTGCCACAAACAATTGATAGTGCTATTACTGCTATAACTCTAAATTAAAGTACAATTCTTATTCATTGATTTTGTATTATTGACAGCAATTGTAGTTATTATTTGTCAATTTAAAGTTGTGTATTATCAGATTTTGAAAGTTAGATAATAACATGATGGATCGCAAAATAGTCTCCTTTAAAAAATCCAGTTTGGGGTAAATTTGGGATGTCGGGCTTCCTTCGTCAGCCAAATGGGATGAAGATGCGTTTGTTTTCCTAACAAATGAGGTGCGTTTCCACGAGATACGCCATAGCAGGTAGAGGCAATTTCCAAGCGAGTTGCTGAGGTGTAGGCGATTTCCAAGTGAGTCGCGGAGATGTAGGCAATTTCCAAGCGAGTTGCTGAGTTAGCGTTTCCACGAGATACGCAGACGTTTCCACGAGATACGTCTTACTAAGGGTAAGGATGGAAACACACGCATCTGGTTTGGGCCCCCCTGATACCAAACCTGACATCCCCCCCTTTCCCCAAACTCAAGTGTAGTTATGACATGAAACAAGAGAAATATACTTCTAACATTATCTGTCATTGTTGTTGTTTGCTTTCGTGTTGTTGCTTCAGAACCATAGCAATTAATGAATTTTGTTTAATCTGACCTACATACTAACTATGAGTATAGCCTAAATCAACTATGACATCATAACCATTGAAACTTTAAATTGCTTCTAGTCAACATTAGAGTAAAAATAAATAATAAAAACATGTCTGTCATGTCACATCATACCTCATTTTAAGTGAAAAAAGTAAAAAAAATAAAAAAATTGACCTTTGTTTCCCATTACCGCGAACGTTTGTTATTTATAATAATAATGTTTTGAGTAAAAAATTTTGGAATGAATTTCTCTACAAATTGTCATTTTGCTCGATATTCAGCAAATTATGAAGTGTAACCTTTCTAGAGTATGGCATTGAAAAATAGGTGCAACTTACACTCGTTTTTCCGTAGTATATTTCGTGCACATTAACCAATCACAGAAAAACTTAACCACATAAGAATATAAAAACCATTTCCGTTAAGGTGGATTTCCACTTAAAATCAAACAAATCGGAAAAAAGCAATAAAAATACTGAAATTTGATTAAATATCTGCTAATTATTTTGTTTTTAAAATTTTTTGTTCCTGAAAGTTGACTGGCTTTAAACCCTTCTGCTTTCTTAGCATTGAAATAAGCCACTCCGCCGCTATTCCTTTGCAGGCTTAATTTTGTTTTAAAAAGATTTAATCTTTGACGTCAGTTAACTAGAGAATTGATATTAAAACTGGCTGAACTGACTTGAACAACGCTCAATCAATAGTCATGACCAGGGGCGGATCCAGCCTTTTTTTTAGACTTAGTCAAAATATTGCTGCTGCGCAGCAATATTTGGACAAAGTCTTGAATTTAGCAGCTGGGGGTCCTGGGGGCGCTGTAAGCCCCCCCTCCCAGGTGGGGTCAGAATCTTTCACTAATTTAAACTTTGCGGGTACAAAAATCGCCGAAAATTGTCTACCGATTTATCTAGTTATTAATAAAATTGACGAAAAGAAACGGTAAGCTATAAGAAAATCTCCAAGAACATTTTTTGTAACAATCAACTCTCCGTCCTACACGTCTTATTTAAGATAGATAAAGGCACTAAAATTAACAGGGATTAACTACAATAAAGTGAGACAATTGTGAATATATTTCAATATTTATAAACTCTTGCTGTTTCTGCCAATATCAGGCTTCATCAGCATGACTAGGTGATCACACCAGCCATGGACAGCAAAATAAAACACAATCATAACAAAAACAATAAGAATATGGAAAGATCAGGATAATGAAGATGAAATGTACATACACGTGATATGATACAAACACACCTCAACCCATGTATTTATTCAGATATATTTGTTTACTCATAGGGCTAAACTCAAGTTTCGTTTGAACTTTAAGAAGAATTAAGAAGGGCAATTTTCTGCTTTTTTGCATGCTGAAATAGGAAAATGCGACTTTCTCTTAAGAAGGTTGCAACCTGGAACAAGGCTTGAAGTCTACACCAATACCTTCATAACAAAATAAAATTTTTAACTGATCTCCATCAGGTAAAATAGATGGGCGTGGCAATATACACTGTGTAAAGAGAGTTCGAAACCGTAACAAGCCGAACTGTGGGTAAAACGTATTAATTTTTCTCTTTATTACTGTTGACAAGGCAAGTATTGATAGAAAAGGAAGCCACGTCTGGGGGTACAGATGTTGATTGCTTCGGTTTTACCTGCCTCCTCAGGAGAAAGACTCATATCACAAACAATATGGGAAAGGGAAAATCTGAATAAACTTTTTTCAGATATAAAAATATTTGCCTTTTGGTTTTTAAAAGCAATTGAAAACAAGGATGCTTGGAATAAAAAGAAGGATGCAAGAAAAGTTCTATGGATGTCAAGGTTCTCAAAATATCAACAAGAGAATTATCACCTACCAATACCAACGATGCTGAGCTGATAATACATTTTACCATGACCTTTCACTCAACAAACTTTGTTTTCTAATAGCCATTCGAAGAGTTGTTTATTTTCTTCACCAACCTTACTTATCCAGATGTCAAGTTCTTGCATCTAATACCAACACAAATATTAATTGAGAAAGAACTCCTCCACAATGCTGAAAATTCTGTTCAAAGCTCATATTACAAAAACAATTAGCCAGCTGGCTAGCTATAGCTAATTAGCTAAATCTTTTTGTATTTGTTCTGGATAGTCTGTTGTAAAAAGCTCTCCCACAACTACCTTTTCGTAGCGAATATACTGAAAACCCTTAAATACATGCAAGGTGAGTTGGAGAGTAAAAAACATAGTTCTCACCTTAGGTAATAATTCCTTTATCTTCACACCTCGCCTCAGATGGAATGTAGCTATATATACCTGAATTCCGATGAAGACTTTTACCAACCAAGGGATAAATATCCCCAGACAACAAAAATGTCCGAGAATAAACACTTTCTAAAAGTTCTTTTTGCGAAGCAATTTAGCTTTGCGAGCGAAGCGAAATTGTGGAGCACGTTTGCTACACGCGAGGTATACCAAGAGAATTATTGAGATTCTCAAAATTTCGATAGAAAAAAAATCATATAAAATCAGCGTAAAGAAATAGGACTGATATTTTTGCACATAAAGCTAGGGTATTTTTTTTTCTAATAAAACAAATAAGTTTAAGTTTAGTAACACTTGATATTCGTTATTTTCTCCCAATGGTACTGGTTGGCGATATCTCCAATCTGTAGGGTTTGTTCCAAATTTAGATAGCAAATCATGAAGCAATTCATGGGAGGTGACATTCAAAACGACGGGCTGAACAACCACAATAATGTGTGCAAGAAACAAGAAATATAAAATTTCCATGTTTTCAGAACCTAAAAAAGAGAGTTTAAAATGAAGGCAAACAGAAGTTGGAAAAGCTATATACAGGTGATGTGATTTATAAGGGCTAAAAAAAGGGATTGTAACAGCTTTACAAAAGTTTTATAAAAAACTTGTGACCCTTAGATTTGTAACAAAATAAAAAAACAAGAACGGATTCAGGCTGGAATCATTGTTTATAAAATTAATGGTTACATCACGCAAAAATCAAGTTAAATTCTTTGAAAGTTCTCTAGAAATCTTTCATTTTTTTGAAAAATCTTTTATTTTTTTGAAAAATCTTTCTTTTTTGAGATATTTGTCTTAAAAGTTGGGCTGATTATGCGAAATTATGACATGAACTAGTTCTAAAACATGTATTTTTCTATTGAGCATAATTATGGTAACTTAATATTGAAATTTTTGTAAAATGTTTAAAATGTCAAAGTGAACAGCCAGAAAACATTTCTAACTACATACAGCCTGTCAAAAATGTTAAATATAACACCCTTGCAGAGCTAGTTCATGACATGCATAATTAGTAAATCTTCTTAGTCCAAATTCTAAAGAACCAATCAAGAAAATTTCTAGACATCTTTTAAGCTATTTCATATGAAATTAACTTCATTTTCCAAAAGATAACCTTTAAGAAAAACCAAGGACATAAGTTCTCTTGCTCTTCACTGTCAAGTTAATGATTGCTTGTGACTGTTCTTTTTCTCTCGTTCAATTTTTCGTGAACATAATTATAGAGTTCCATTATCAACATTTTTCACATATATATAAACACATTAATTTTGGAGAAACTTGATAGGAAAAAAATCATGAATAAACACGAAACAGGTAAATTCTGAAGACATGTTCTTAATATTAAGAACAAAATAAGAACCAATTTGGCTAAAAAGGCTTTGAAAATAAGAACAGCTTAGTTTACATTTCACCGGTTCTTATATATAAAAAATAGGAACGAGACCCGGGCATAATTTTCTTACTATCAGAAAATCTGAATTGCTAGGGTGGGAAAAATTACACTGCTAATAACAGTGACAGCTTATTTCAACTTTCCATGATTGCAGTGCTTGCCTGTAGTTGGCAGCTAGCTAATGCAAACATGGTCAAATAAAATGACCTAAAAAATGAACATACTGTTTAATTATTTAGGTCATAAAAGAATTTTTATTTAGGTCAAAAAAGAATTTCCTCCTAATAATTTTGTAGAACACAAAATATTAGTGGCTAGCTAGCTAACGCAAACATGGTCAAATAAAATGACCTAAAAAATGAACATCCAGAACCATCAAGGGGAAGCAAAAATTCAAGTATTCGCCCTAAAAAACCTGCATTGACCCAAACAATGCTCGAAAATCATCATCATCATCATTCTCGGCTTAACATCTGTTTTCCATGCTAGCATGGGTTGTATGGGGTATATTAATGACCCTCTTCAAATCTGATCTAGACTGTGTTAGATCTAAACTCAACTTGCTCTCTATTAAGTCTGTCCTTATAACCTCCTGCCAAGTCTTTCTCGGTCTGCCTCTGGGCTTTGCCCCAGGAACTATGAAGTCTCTACACTTTCTTACCCAATTATCCTCCTCCATTCTTTCCAAGTGCCCCACCCAATTCAATCTTCTTATCTGGATAACATCTTTAATTCTACGGAGACTTAGCCTGCTTCTTAGCTCATTTGAACTCTTTCTGTCTCTCAGACTGGCATTACACATCCATCTAACCATTCTCATATCATTCCTTTCTAAACGGTCAAGATCTTCCTGCTTCACTGCCCATGTCTCACTACTGTACAACATAACACTTCTCACACAGGCCTCATACAACCTACCTTTTACCTCAATTGACAGGACTCTGCTAGTCAATAAAGGAAGTAACTCTCTAAACTTTTTCCAAGCAGAACCTATCCTGCAAGTAACACTTCTTCCAACACCCCCTTCACTGCCCAACATATCACCTAAGTAACAGAAGTTCTTAACTATCTCTAACGAGCCACTGTTGTACCTCATTAAAGCTGGAAATACTTCATTCTCTATAATCTCACCTTTGCAACGCTTGCATACAAACTGTATGCCAGCTCTTAACCTTCCACTAATACTACTGCACTTCTTTTGTACCCAATGCTTGCAAGTCTAACAAAAAATTGAGTTACTACCAACCCTTTTCCTGCAAACTCCACAAGACCACTTTCCAACTACAAGGTCACACTTGGCTGCAATGCTACTTATCATGTCTTTAGACTTTGCTGTGTTTACCTTTGGCCCTTTCTCTTCTAGTCCTTTCTTCCACTTCTCAAACTTTTCA
The DNA here is from genome assembly GCF_029227915.1 of Hydractinia symbiolongicarpus. Lineage (NCBI taxonomy): Eukaryota > Metazoa > Cnidaria > Hydrozoa > Anthoathecata > Hydractiniidae > Hydractinia > Hydractinia symbiolongicarpus. The sequence continues at coordinate 25,797,448 of NC_079883.1, forward strand.
ACTAATTCTTCCATCGACTCTGCTATGAGAACCAAATCATCTGCATACAATAACTCCCATGGACAACCTGTTCTGAACTCCATCGACAGCGCTTCTAAGACTAGAATAAACAACAAAGGACTAAGTACAGAACCCTGATGTACACCAACATTTACACTAAATTCATCACTAAGTGAATCGTTAATCCTGACACGACTTCTAGCATTGCTGTACATAGACTGAACCATCGTAACTAGCCACTCATTCACACCTAATTTTCTCATAGCCCACCAAATAACTTTACGTGGCACTCTATCAAAAGCTTTCTCTAAATCTACAAAGGCAAAATAGGGATTCTTTCTCTTTTCTAAATACTTTTCCTGAAGCTGTCTGAGTAAAAATATTGCATCTGTAGTGCCACGCCCTGGAACAAAACCAAATTGCATCTATCTATATCAATTCTTTCTCTAAGTAACTTATCAATCACTCTTTCAATAACTTTCATTACTTGATAAGCCAACTTCAAACCTCTATAGTTCCTCTTTCTAATGCATCACCCTTGCCCTTGAAACAATTTACTATTACACTCGACTGCCACTCACTCGGAATAGCACCAGTCTTTATAATCTGATTAGCAAGACTTGTAATAAGCTCAACTCCAATATATTCAGCTGCTTTTACCATCTCTGCAGCCTTGCCAATCTTTAACTTCCTAATAGCCTCCACTACCCATTTTGTCTTGATCTGCATAGCTGGCCCTTTTACAACATCATCATCAGACAAATTATCATCATCCCAATCAAACTCACTGTTAAGCAACCTCTGATAATAATTCTTCCAAGCTACCCTTTTCTCCTCCTCTGTGCTAGCTAAAACACCTTCATCATTACGTATACACTTCTCACCTACAACATCTTGATTAGTCTTCTTCATTTGCTTTGCTATCTTAAATACCTCATTGCGCTGGTCTTCCCTTCTTAACACATCTGCAAATCTGTTTCTCTCTGTTTCTAATTTTGCCTTATACACTGCTGTACGAGCACAACACTTAGCTTATAAGTAAATATTTTTACTATCACCTGACTTCCACTCTTTTCAAAGATTCCTTTTTTTCTTTATACACTGGTCAACCTCATTATTCCACCACCAGGTCTGTCTATGTCTAGCTGGTCCTTTTGTCTACCCAAAGGTATCGTCAGAAGCATCTAGAAGACAATTCTTCAAAGTAGTCCAAGTACTTTTAACATTGTCACTATCACATTGACCATTGTGGGCTAACTGCTGAACTTTGCACTTAATTGTTTTGCTACAATGTCTTGCTTCAGCTTCCAGACTTTAAGACGGGGCCTGTACTTTACCTTCGCTTCTTTAACACTCTTCAAGATAATATCACAAACCAAGCGGCCTATGCTGGGAAACACACTCTTCCCCCGATACAACTTTCACGTCCTTCACCACTTTCTTGTCTGACTTTCTAACCAGGAAGTAATCTATCTGTGTCTTACAACCACCTGACTCATATGTTATCAGCCTACTCTGTCTCTTACTGAATGATGTGTTGCAAACCACCATGTCCGTTGCCATTCCAAACTGAAGCAATCTCTCCCCTTCCTTATTTCTGCTTCCAAATCCATAGCCTCCATGTACACCTCTATAACCTTCAGATGACTTCCCAACATGACCATTAAAGTCACCACCCACCATGACAAGTTCAGTGTCTCCAAACTTTGATGTGACTGCTATTAACTCATCATAAAACTTATCTTTATCTTCCTCACTGAGTCCACACTGTGGAGCATAAACTGACAGAAAAGTGACAATCCTATTAGCTATCAAAAACTTTATCACTATAATACGACTATTAACACGCATAACATCTATTACTTTTTCTACCCACTTCTCTGCAACGAATATGCCAACTCCTCCATATCCATCACTATTACCAATCCAAAAAAGCTTATACCTTGCCCTCCTACCTTCCACAAATCTCATTGAAGCTCCTCTCCACCTAACTTCCTGAACACAACACATATCAACAGATCTACGTTCTAACATTTCAACTACTTCACCTGCTCTACCTCTCAGAGTACCAACATTTACACTAGCAATCCTCAACCTAGTGTTATCTACCTTGTGATGTGATAGCTGGGTAACGGTCTGACGATGCTCACATCTGACATCTGTCCTACCGTGCGCGACACCTTGACTCCTTAGAGTTCCAGCCCCGTTTAAGCAGTTTGTCTGATTAACTATTCTTACGGCCATTAAAACAAACTAAATTATTAAAATTAAAATTATTAAAAATTATTAAAACAAATTAAAAAAAAAAAAACAAAAAAAAAACAGGCACTAAAAGCTACCGGACTCAAAAAATTGTAGTAGGCCGAACTTTTCCTTTTAAAAGAAATTATTTTTCGACAAGTTGCTAGCCAAAGCCCATTTTCAAAAGAGAGATTTTGTTAACTAAGGGGCACTGGAAAAAAATATTTGAAAAAAATGTTATTTTGATAAGACAATACATAAATGTCAAATTAACCTTAATCGGGTCTGTAAACATCTTCAATTTTAAATAAATTTGCAAGGTTGCGCAAAGTCGAGAGGACTAGATAAATGAGCATACGTCACATTGTGCAGAAAGTCTGTGAGCTTAGCAGCACATCTTCCAAAAGTTTGTTTACTTACTGTTTGCATTGTTCGTTGATAAGACGTCTTGTTATAATGACGAAGATTATACCTTAGAAAACTTAGAATTGGATAATTCTCTTTATGAAAAAGACTACTTTACAAAGCTACAGTTATGCGACTTCAAACCTCTTGTGTCTCATAAGTCATGATAAGTTGTTAAGTTAAAACAGGGTATTAATATTGTATAAATAAAAATCATTATGATTATAAATGCGTTGCAGAAGCTACTGATTTATAAAGTGGTTGTTTTGACAAAGCTGTTTTAGAAACTGCATTATCAGCATTACATGCAGCCTTAACAGTAACAAAGATTGAAGAAAATGGGCACATTGCCCCCCCCCCCCCCGAAAATATTCGGCAGGTTCTTCCATTAAAAAAACTTCTTTTTTGAAAAACCATGAATAGAAACTTGAGCGCTATGAGAGATACATGTGTAACTTGACGGTGTTTGTATTGGAAATTGGTAATGTTCTTTTATTTATTATAAAATTGTATAAAACGTTATTTGGTTGTGTTCTGTGGATATAATTACAAAAAATGAAATTAGAAAAAATGAGAAACTTTGATCGCGTTCACTAGCTAAAATGGCATTTTTACAAAGTTAAAATATATTTTAATACGGAAGTTTATTCCCTGGAGATCTCTTTTAAAAGAACTATCTGTGAAGTGCAACAAACAAAAATAAAAACTTTGATTGCTTGATAGGTCACCTGCATGACGTATTTTGTCTAAGTTCTTTTTTCTTTTTCACAGAAGGGATTCTGAACAAACTGACTGCTTAACACTTTTCTGATCGATTGGTACATTGAAACGCAGAGCAACTAACCATTTTTTAAAGATTTAAACGTAAATTACATACGAGAAGCGACTTAAATGTACGCTATAACACATGAACATGAAGGTTCTCTGTGCTCGCTTAAACTTTCAGCACGATGTGATGTCATTATTTATAATCGAGTCCAGTCCTAAATGAAATCGCACCTGTCTGTCTTTTAAGAGAAAAATTGAATATGCAAAGGCTAGTACAACAATTTTAAATAAGGAAAACAAGTGAAGTAAGTTTTTTTTATTTCTTATGCTTTTCTGAGTAGGTAGAAAACAAAAAATAAAAAAGGGATTTTTACTGGAGTTCCCCAAAATCCGCATTGATCACATCTGAGAAATGTGAAGGAGAAAAAAGTTGGGAGCAGGAAAGCAAAGTGGCGGGATATTGTAAAAGAGGCAAGAAGCTTATATGTTAAAAAAGAAAATGTAAAAAAAGTACAAGATCAAACTTGCAAAATATGCAGTCAAGTATTCTTCGAAAAAAACAAATCGAAACTACATGTCTGCAGTACACCCTTCACCCACAAAAATAGCCACAAATTTGCTTGAACAATTTGCTATAAGCGATTTGTGGCAAAATACAGAAGATGATAGTTATTAGAAACAACAACAAAATACAGATGAACAAAAGAAAACACTCAAAGATTCACCACAAAAACACTCAAAGATTTACCACAAATAATTCAAAAACACTATAAAATTGAAATAAACTTACTATGCGGTGGCGAAGTTCTTAAAAGAACTGTTTTTGATAAGATTTCTTGATAAATACCTTAAACTTGATTACTTAACTCCTGTCTCTTCAAGCGCCTTCTTCGAACTGTTGTCCGCATGGTATTTCACAAGGAATTGCATTTCGGGTATGCTTCGGGCGAGTGCGGGAAAGTGCGGGCGGTTTCGGATGACAACCGCCAATTTAATCCTGACATCAAGAATGTACGGTGAATGTGGGAAAGATCTTAGGATCGCGATAGCGAATGCAACCAAGAGTCTTTGTACGGAAAGTCTCGGTGACGAATCCCTTGAAGCTTTTATTGCGTACAGACTGGTCCCATTAGACAAGCAACCCGGTGGTCGATCAATCGGAGTCAGTGAAGTACTGCGGAGAATATGTGGTAAAACGGTGATGGTGGTGATCAAGAAAGACATCATTACTTAGAGTGCAGATGTGTTCTGGCCAAAAAGCAGGAGGAGAGGCTGCAGTCCACGCTGTGAGGAGAGTGTTCGAAAGTGAAGAAGCAGAGGCGGTTCTACTGGTAGATGCATCAAATGCGTTCAACAACATCAATCGACAAGCCCTCCTACACAACGCCAAAGTGGTATGCCCAGTCTTCGCAAACTATGTTTTGAATTATTACCGCACACCAGCCAAGTTATTTGTTATTGGGGGCATAGAGCTAAGTTCAAAAGGGGAAACAACACAAGGTGATCCGATCGGCATGGCAGTCTACGCTACGGGAATAACACCTCTCCTGGACGAACTGATGTCGATCATGGTGGAACAGGACCAGATGGCCGCCCATGCTGACGACATAACTGCACCAGGGAAATGCAGATCATTACGAACCTGGTGGGATAACCTTGCGACTGAAGGAACCCATTTTGATTACTTGCCTCAACAATTTGGCCGAAGCCATGGAAAGCTTCCGGGGAACCAACATCCAAGCAACAACAGAAGGTAAACGACATCTGGGCGCGGTGACTGGAAGTGAAGGTTACAAAGAAAAACACTGTAAAACTCTAGTGGAAATATGGTCAGAGGAATTGTCTCTTCAAACCCGAATCGCCGTGACTTAACCACAAGCGGCATACGCATGCAACGTCAGCGGATACCAACACAAATTTACTTACCTCATCCGAACTATACCTGGCTTTAAGAGATACCCGCAGCCTATCGAGGACGTGATACGGCATCAGTTCATCCCAGCGATCACTAGAGGGAAGGCCATCAACGACAATGAGCACGAGCTGTTGACATTGCCTCCAAGACTTAGTGGTCTTGGACTCAAAAACGTATGTCAGACAACCCAATCGAGCACGACAACTCCAAATCCCTAACAAGAAAACTACAAAACGAAATCCTCAGGATGTCTGAAGAAGAGGAAGAAGTGACAAAAAGTTCCGCCATGATTAAAATTCCAAGACGCCTTACATATCAGGTATAGCTGGTCGCTTCCAAGACTCCCAACGGAATTTGTATGCGGAAGCCGTTTCGACATAGCACACGCGTTATCGTGCAAGAAGGGAAGCTTCGTTACGTTACGACATAACGAAATTCGTGATTTAACGTCAATCATGTTAAACGAAGTCTTCCTTGACGTTAGAAGGGAACCGAGGCTTGTCGAAATGGATGGTGAACACCTGACGCACCGGACAATGAACAGAAGCCAAGAAGCGCGACTCGACATCAGCGCTACGGGTTTCTGGACTCTTGTACATAGAGCATTTTTTGATATCAGGGTCTTTGACCTAAATGCTCAGAGGTACAGGGTCTGGAGCTCGAAAATTGCTCCAAAAGGAATGAAGGGGAGAAGAAAAGGCACTACAATAAACGTGTGAACAACATCGAGAATGGTACCTTCACGCCTTTGGTGTTTTCGACGAGTGGTAGCATGGGTCGTAAGTGTAAAACATTTTACACACGTTTGTGCGAGATGATGGCTGAGAAAAAAGGTGAAAAACCCCAAAGAGTAACAGACTTCATACGAACGAAGCTATCGTATAGCCTTTTCCGATCGACATTGCTGTGTTTAAGAGGCTCACGCTCACTAAAGATCGAATACAGCCTGAGTGACATTCATCTGGCCATCTCTCTTTCGAAAGTTGGAGGCAATGAGTATTTACTTTATTCATTTTTTTATTAATTCATTTAATGGTTTTAGTATTGAAGTAAGACAGCATATGTATAATTATGTGAAAAAAACCCAGCGGAACACCGAAAAAAAAAAAGAAAAAAAAAAGAAAAAGTTACCGGCACCGAATCGAAGATTGCGAAAATGCGAAAAATACGTTAATCAAAATGCGGAAAAATGTAATCACTGTTTTAAATGTGGCAAAGCTGGACATTTTCGCGTTGAGTGCACATATCAAGAAAAACCAGTAAGTGTTGTTTCGGACGGGAGTAAACCAACTCTTACTAACCATGTATATATGAAACCTGTTAATGATTCCCGTTTGTGTACTGCTATATAACTGCTGATAATTTCCAAACCAACCGATCGCCAGTATCCGTGAATTTATTGGAGAAGGAGCCTCAAAGCTGCCAATAATTCAAATGTTGGGATCCACGGAGTCGCTGTGATGAAAATTGCACTGAAAAATGGACCACCATGTACCGATCCATTCCTGGTAACCGATTCAAGCATCGACCAACCGATAATCGGCTTTAATGTCATCAACACCTAATCAATAGTTCTAATGAACAGCCAGTAGCAGAAACGCTTAACCTTTCTTCAAAAGTCACGAGTTCTTTTCTATCAGTTATGAAGGATATAAGTGACAATCCAAGTACAGTTTCTGTAGTTCAGTTGAATAAGCCTCTTTTTAAAACACCATATAGGAGTGCAGAGTGAAAATTAAAATTTCAAATTGTAAGACTGTGCCAGTGATATTTGAACCTCTCATTGTTGATCAGAATTTGAAGGTCGGAGAAGTAGTGGCAAAGTTGGCACTAGGAAAGTCAGTGACAATCACAGTTCCTTTTCAAAGTTTTACTGGTAGTGAGATTAGATTGAAATCCAGAACACCAGTACTTGAAATCCAGTACTTTGAATCAAATATCAACAGTTTTTTCGTTAGAGTTACAGGGACAATGGACCCATTTAAGTCCCCAACTTTCAACACACACATCGCCTACATCTATGTCCAATTCCTCGGTTTAAGTCGACAACATGTCTAGGTCGGATAATTGGTTACCGCCAGCGAATCTTGAGCATTTAACACCATCTCAGCAAAAGGAAGTTCACGATATCTCATCGCCGAAAAAAAAGCCTTTTCTAGGGATAAAAATGACACCGGTAGAATTTAAAATCTGAAGCGGAAATTAGAGCTCTCAGACAACACCCAGGTATGGCAAAGATATTGCTCGATCCCAAAACCACCATGATGAAGTAAAAACTTACCAAAAGGACTTGCTGACCAACCAGTGGATAAACACGTTGTACTCATCGTATCCTAGTCCTATGGTATGCGTGCGATGGCAATCTTTGTCTTTGTATCGACTATCCTCGGTTGAACAGCAAAATCATACCTGACAAAATGCCTCTACCCCGTGTATTCAAGATATCCTCGATGGTCTTGGAGTGAAATCCTGGTTTGCTTTATCCACAAGGACTCTAGGCATTACACTGCTTTCTCGACACCTTGGGCACTGTATGAGTGGTTACGGATTTCTTTTGGTCCTAATAACGCACCACCCGCATTTCAGCGTTACAGGAATGAGTGCTTAGTAGGATTTCGAGATATTATCTGTATACCTTACTTGGACGATATCCTATGTTACAGCAACAACTTTGAGGAGCATAAATCTAATCTACGAAAAGTCTTGCAACAACTAAAAGAGCATGGGATTAAGCTTAATCCAAAAAATGTTGCCTTTTTAAAAGAGAGGTCAAATATCTTGGGAAAGTAATTTATGACACTAGTTACCGCAATGACTATGTCAACACGGAGGCATTGGACAAATTGTTGGAACAACCAAAAACGGTCAAAGATTAACGTCTAGAGTTAGGTGTTATTGGATACTGTAGGTCATCGATAAAAGATTTCTAAAGAATAACAAAACCATTATATGATTTGTTATCGAAAGGTTTACAGTGCAGTACAACTAGCAAGTAAACGTTCCAATAAACGAACTGCTGGTCACAAATCGTCGTCGGAATCCATCGTGTGGGAACCTAAACATGAAAAGATTATTCTGTATTTATTAGTGAAACAACTCAAATCACCAAAAGTTATGAGCTATCCAGAAGAAAATCTCAAGAAAAAGTAGACTACTGGCAAGATACTGCCAACAGATGTTTATAAACTCTGAAGGAATATTAATTAAAAAAAACACAACTGCAAACCAGATTGTTCATCCCACATGTTATCATAGGATGGTGTTCAAGGAGATATCTGGGATATGATCGCGTGATTGAATTAGCACGGAGGAGATTTTACTGGCCTGGCATGGCTAGTGATGTCAAAATGTTTATTTTCAAGAAATGCAAGTGCATAAAGGATAAAAAGCCAAACATTGAACAAAGAGCACCATTAGAGCCCATATCAACATCAGGAGTCAATGGAAAGGCCTACTGTAGAGTACCTGCATCTTGACAAAGCAAAAAGAGGATATGAGTAAATGTTGGTAATCACTGACCACTTTACCCGCTTTACCCAAGCCTATCCTACCAAGAATAAGTCAGGCAGAGCGGCAGCTGAAAAGATGTTCAATGAATTCATTTTATCGTACGGATTTCCCAAACGCATACACCATGACCAAGGGAAGGAGTTTGACAACAAACTCTGGAAAAGACTGCAGGAATTAAGTGACATGGAATCCTCAAGGACAACTCCATATCACCCAATGGGCAATGGCCAATGTGAAAGGATGAATCACACAATCATAAATATGCTTAAGACTGTGGAAAAATACAAGAAAGAAAAGTGAAAAGACCACATTAAACACCTTGTCTTTTCCTACAATAGCACAGTGCACAAAAAAACTGGACTTACACCGTTTTACCTAACGTTTGGACGCCATAACAGATTGAAATTGAGGACCACCATACTTCTACAGAAAAATAGAAAAGATTTATTTAACAAGCCTGTCTTGCTTCATCCAAGTCTGCTAAATCAGGACAAAAGAATTATTACAAAAAGATTTATGATGCTATACTTGCAGTTGGAGACAGGGTTCTACTTGTAACCTTAAAGAACGAGGTTAGACCGGAAAAGTAAAATCCTATTGAGAAAAAGATGTTTACGCAATAATCGCACAGAAACTCAATTTACCTGTGTACAAAATAAGATCTGGATCTGGCAAGACCAATGTGGTACACCGAAACCTTTTACTTCAATGCAATCAGCTACCAGAGGTAAACACGCCTTCTCCTCTTCATCGTGTAGAGGGTAGTCAGGATCTAATGGACACAAGCTCTCCTGAGGTGGGACAGAGAAATCATCAACACGACTCCTCAACTAAAAGAAATGATACCGCCAAGCTCTCCTGAGTCGGGAGAGGAGGAGATTCATCAGTGACCCTAACGAACAAGAAAACGAAGACATGCGACAAAGAAGGAAATCCAACATACGAAGAACTGTAAATATTGAGTTAAGAAACATTGAGGTTAAAAAAAGAAAAAAAGAAAGTTATGTACATAATGTGTTAACTACTTCCGTCTTTTTACTATCTTCTGGCGTTTTGTATATGGCAGGATAATGCTTTTTAAGTTAGAGATTAATCTAATAACCAGGCAAACAATTTTTCTTCACTTATATATAACCAGAAATAGAAGTAATGTCAAATGGACGAATGATTCAAAATTGAAATGGAACTAAATGATCAATTGTCATCGACACTCAACAGAATGATAGGGTAAAAGTCTAAGGGTAAAAAAAATCATAACAAAAATACACAAAATTTAGGAAAAACGGAACTTAAATAAAAATACAAACTGCGTAATCACGTAGTAAATTGATTGTCAAATTTGTACCTCTCTCTAGAGGTGCCTTGTTACAGTAGTGATGTAGCTAGCCAAACTTATTTCTAAAGATTAAGGCATGGATGCCTGAATTATTTTATCCCCCCTCTTGTTTATGGTGCACAAGTATCTGGCAACGACAGAGAGGGTAGAGAATAATTCAGGTATAGATGCCAGAATTAAAATGTCCTCCCTGCCAATATGGTCGCATAAATAGCTGGCAACGCAATAGAGGGTACAGAACAATTCAGGTATGGATGATTGAATTACATTGTACCCCTTTCCTTTCTGTGCCTATAAATATCTGGCAACGCCATAAGGGGTACAGAATAATTCAGGTATGTGTGTTTTAATTTTAATGTACCCCCTCCCGTTCTTGCCGCATAGATATCCGGCCACGACAGAAATGGTACATATAATTCAGGTATGGATGCCTAAATTGGAATGTACCCCCCCCCCATTCTGGGCGCATAAATGTTTGGCAACGCCATAAAGGGTAAAGAAAAACTGGAGTATGGATGTCTGAATTATAATGTACCCCTCCCAATCTGGTTGCATAAATATCTGGCAACACCAAAGGGGGTACAGAATAAATCAGGTATGGATGTTTGAATTTTAATGTATCCCCTCCCGTTCTTGTCGCATGAATATCTGGCAACACCAGAGAGGGTACAGAATAATGCATGTATGAATGCCTAAATTGTAATGTACCCCCTTCCATTCTGGGCGCATAAATGTTTGGCAACGCCATAAAGGCTACAGAATAATTCCGGCATCCATACCCAAGTTACTTTTTGTATCCCAAAAAAGACAGGTCAACTGCAAGTTACTGGGTGCAGATACAGGAATATTTGGATATAGGGATATACAAATGCAAAGCTGCTGTCAGTAAAACACATTAAAGTTCTATTTTTCTGCCTGAGAGAATGTGTTTATTTTCCTTTAATATTGCCGTAAAATGTATGTCTAATATGTTAGGTTTTCTGTCGTTACGGCGCGACGTCAATAACACTACTTTAACTTCAATATATATCCTATAATAAATTTGTTAATCCACTACAGCGCACCTACAGCTTTGAGGTAAAATTACTTGGAAACAAGGTGCTGACGTCAATGATTTTTCACCGTGTGGGTAACTAGGGACCACCTAGGACAAATTTGGGTAAGTTTCCGCAACCTGATTCCCCAAATCCGTTTTGGAGTGGAGAGGTTGATGACGTCATCAAAATTTTTTCAACCCCATAGGGTTTCAAGATCTATACGCTGAAGGCGACGGGTATGCAAATTTATGCTATTTTGAGATGTTACGAGTTAACAAAATTTTAAGAACATTTTTTAAGTATATGAACAGGACAGTGCTGACGTCATCAAAAGTTAAATGCAACTTTTTATTATTTTTCTCTGTCTAAGTGGATTTTGGACCGACCATATCGACTAGTTACGGTATATTACTAAGTATTACAGTGTACTACCAAATACCTAAACAGTACTGCAAAGTATTACAGTATATTACTAAGTACTACAGTGTATTAATAAATACTACAAGGTATTACAGTATACTACCGAATACTACAAGGTATTACAGTGAATTACTGAATGCTACAAAGTATTACAGTGTATTACCGAATACTACAAAATATTACAGTATATTACTAAGTATTACAGTGCATTACTAAATACTACAAGGTATTACAGTGTATTATTGAATACTACAAGGTATTACAGTATATTACCCAATACTACAAGGTATTACAGAATATTACCGAATACTACAAAGTATTACAGTGTATTACTAAATACTACAAGGTATTACAGTATACTACCGAAAATTACAAGGTATTACAGTGTACTACAAGGTATTACAGTGTATTACCGAATACTACAAGGTATTACAGTGTATTACTGAATACTACAAGGTATTACAGTATACTACCGAATATTACAAGGTATTACAGTGTACTACAAGGTATTACAGTATACTACCGAATATTACAAGGTATTACAGTGTACTACAAGGTATTACAGTGTATTACTGAATACTACAAAATATTACAGTATATTACTAAGTACTACAGTGTATTACTGAATACTACAAGGTATTACAGTGTATTACCGAATACTACAAGGTATTACAGTGTATTACTGAATACTACAAGGTATTACAGTATACTACCGAATATTACAAGGTATTACAGTGTACTACAAGGTATTACAGTGTATTACTGAATACTACAAAATATTACAGTGTATTACTGAATACTACAAGGCATTACAGTGTATTACTGAATACTACAAGGTATTACAGTGTATTACTGAATACTACAAGGTATTACAGTGTATTACTGAATACTACAAGGCATTACAGTGTATTACTGAATACTACAAGGTATTACAGTGTATTACTGAATACTACAAGGTATTACAGTGTATTACTGAATACTACAAGGCATTACAGTGTATTACTGAATACTACAAGGTATTACAGTGTATTACTGAATACTACAAGGTATTACAGTGTATTACTGAATACTACAAGGTATTACAGTATACTACCGAATATTACAAGGTATTACAGTGTACTACAAGGTATTACAGTATACTACCGAATATTACAAGGTATTACAGTGTACTACAAGGTATTACAGTGTATTACTGAATACTACAAAATATTACAGTATATTACCGAATACTACAAGGTATTACAGTGTATTACTGAATACTACAAGGTATTACAGTGTATTACCGAATACTACAAGGTATTGCAGTGTATTACTGAATACTACAAGGTATTACAGTGTATTACTGAATACTACAAGGTATTACAGTGTATTACTGAATACTACAAAGTATTACAGTGTATTACTGAATACTACAAGGTATTACAGTGTATTACTAAATACTACAAGGTATTACAGTATACTACCGAATATTACAAGGTATTACAGTGTACTACAAGGTATTACAGTGTATTACCGAATACTACAAGGTATTACAGTGTATTACTGAATACTACAAGGTATTACAGTGTATTACCGAATACTACAAAGTATTACAGTGTATTACTAAATACTACAAGGTATTACAGTATACTACCAAATACTACAAGGTATTACAGTGTACTACAAGGTATTACAGTGTATTACCGAATACTACAAGGTATTACAGTGTATTACTGAATACTACAAGGTATTACAGTATACTACCGAATATTACAAGGTATTACAGTGTACTACAAGGTATTACAGTATACTACCGAATATTACAAGGTATTACAGTGTACTACAAGGTATTACAGTGTATTACTGAATACTACAAAATATTACAGTATATTACTAAGTACTACAGTGTATTACTGAATACTACAAGGTATTACAGTGTATTACTGAATACTACAAGGTATTACAGTATACTACCGAATATTACAAGGTATTACAGTGTACTACAAGGTATTACAGTATACTACCGAATATTACAAGGTATTACAGTGTACTACAAGGTATTACAGTGTATTACTGAATACTACAAAATATTACAGTGTATTACTGAATACTACAAGGCATTACAGTGTATTACTGAATACTACAAGGTATTACAGTGTATTACTGAATACTACAAGGTATTACAGTGTATTACTGAATACTACAAGGCATTACAGTATATTACCGAATACTACAAGGTATTACAGTGTATTACTGAATACTACAAAGTATTACAGTGTATTACTGAATACTACAAGGTATTACAGTGTATTACTAAATACTACAAGGTATTACAGTATACTACCGAATATTACAAGGTATTACAGTGTACTACAAGGTATTACAGTGTATTACCGAATACTACAAGGTATTACAGTGTATTACAGTGTACTACAAGGTATTACAGTGTATTACCGAATACTACAAGGTATTACAGTGTATTACTGAATACTACAAGGTATTACAGTATACTACCGAATATTACAAGGTATTACAGTGTACTACAAGGTATTACAGTATACTACCGAATATTACAAGGTATTACAGTGTACTACAAGGTATTACAGTGTATTACTGAATACTACAAAATATTACAGTATATTACTAAGTACTACAGTGTATTACTGAATACTACAAGGTATTACAGTGTATTACCGAATATTACAAGGCATTACAGTATATTACCGAATACTACAATGTATTACAGTGTATTACTGAATACTACAAAGTATTACAGTGTATTACTGAATACTACAAGGTATTACAGTATACTACCGAATATTACAAGGTATTACAGTGTACTACAAGGTATTACAGTGTATTACCGAATACTACAAGGTATTACAGTGTATTACTGAATACTACAAGGTATTACAGTGTATTACCGAATACTACAAAGTATTACAGTGTATTACTAAATACTACAAGGTATTACAGTATACTACCGAATATTACAAGGTATTACAGTGTACTACAAGGTATTACAGTGTATTACCGAATACTACAAGGTATTACAGTGTATTACTGAATACTACAAGGTATTACAGTATACTACCGAATATTACAAGGTATTACAGTGTACTACAAGGTATTACAGTATACTACCAAATATTACAAGGTATTACAGTGTACTACAAGGTATTACAGTGTATTACTGAATACTACAAAATATTACAGTGTATTACTGAATACTACAAGGCATTACAGTGTATTACTGAATACTACAAGGTATTACAGTGTATTACTGAATACTACAAGGTATTACAGTGTATTACTGAATACTACAAGGCATTACAGTATATTACCGAATACTACAAGGTATTACAGTGTATTACTGAATACTACAAAGTATTACAGTGTATTACTGAATACTACAAGGTATTACAGTGTATTACTAAATAATACAAGGTATTACAGTATACTACCGAATATTACAAGGTATTACAGTGTACTACAAGGTATTACAGTGTATTACCGAATACTACAAGGTATTACAGTGTATTACAGTGTACTACAAGGTATTACAGTGTATTACCGAATACTACAAGGTATTACAGTGTATTACTGAATACTACAAGGTATTACAGTATACTACCGAATATTACAAGGTATTACAGTGTACTACAAGGTATTACAGTATACTACCGAATATTACAAGGTATTACAGTGTACTACAAGGTATTACAGTGTATTACTGAATACTACAAAATATTACAGTATATTACTAAGTACTACAGTGTATTACTGAATACTACAAGGTATTACAGTGTATTACCGAATATTACAAGGCATTACAGTATATTACCGAATACTACAAGGTATTACAGTGTATTACTGAATACTACAAAGAATTACAGTGTATTACTGAATACTACAAGGTATTACAGTATACTACCGAATATTACAAGGTATTACAGTGTACTACAAGGTATTACAGTGTATTACCGAATACTACAAGGTATTACAGTGTATTACTGAATACTACAAGGTATTACAGTGTATTACCGAATACTACAAAGTATTACAGTGTATTACTAAATACTACAAGGTATTACAGTATACTACCGAATATTACAAGGTATTACAGTGTACTACAAGGTATTACAGTGTATTACCGAATACTACAAGGTATTACAGTGTATTACTGAATACTACAAGGTATTACAGTATACTACCGAATATTACAAGGTATTACAGTGTACTACAAGGTATTACAGTATACTACCAAATATTACAAGGTATTACAGTGTACTACAAGGTATTACAGTGTATTACTGAATACTACAAAATATTACAGTATATTACTAAGTACTACAGTGTATTACTGAATACTACAAGGTATTACAGTGTATTACTGAATACTACAAGGTATTACAGTATACTACCGAATATTACAAGGTATTACAGTGTACTACAAGGTATTACAGTATACTACCGAATATTACAAGGTATTACAGTGTACTACAAGGTATTACAGTGTATTACTGAATACTACAAAATATTACAGTGTATTACTGAATACTACAAGGCATTACAGTGTATTACTAAATACTACAAGGTATTACAGTGTATTACTGAATACTACAAGGTATTACAGTGTATTACTGAATACTACAAGGCATTACAGTATATTACCGAATACTACAAGGTATTACAGTGTATTACTGAATACTACAAAGTATTACAGTGTATTACTGAATACTACAAGGTATTACAGTGTATTACTAAATACTACAAGGTATTACAGTATACTACCGAATATTACAAGGTATTACAGTGTACTACAAGGTATTACAGTGTATTACCGAATACTACAAGGTATTACAGTGTATTACAGTGTACTACAAGGTATTACAGTGTATTACCGAATACTACAAGGTATTACAGTGTATTACTGAATACTACAAGGTATTACAGTATACTACCGAATATTACAAGGTATTACAGTGTACTACAAGGTATTACAGTATACTACCGAATATTACAAGGTATTACAGTGTACTACAAGGTATTACAGTGTATTACTGAATACTACAAAATATTACAGTATATTACTAAGTACTACAGTGTATTACTGAATACTACAAGGTATTACAGTGTATTACCGAATATTACAAGGCATTACAGTATATTACCGAATACTACAAGGTATTACAGTGTATTACTGAATACTACAAAGTATTACAGTGTATTACTGAATACTACAAGGTATTACAGTATACTACCGAATATTACAAGGTATTACAGTGTACTACAAGGTATTACAGTGTATTACCGAATACTACAAGGTATTACAGTGTATTACTGAATACTACAAGGTATTACAGTGTATTACCGAATACTACAAAGTATTACAGTGTATTACTAAATACTACAAGGTATTACAGTATACTACCGAATATTACAAGGTATTACAGTGTACTACAAGGTATTACAGTGTATTACCGAATACTACAAGGTATTACAGTGTATTACTGAATACTACAAGGTATTACAGTATACTACCGAATATTACAAGGTATTACAGTGTACTACAAGGTATTACAGTATACTACCAAATATTACAAGGTATTACAGTGTACTACAAGGTATTACAGTGTATTACTGAATACTACAAAATATTACAGTATATTACTAAGTACTACAGTGTATTACTGAATACTACAAGGTATTACAGTGTATTACTGAATACTACAAGGTATTACAGTATACTACCGAATATTACAAGGTATTACAGTGTACTACAAGGTATTACAGTATACTACCGAATATTACAAGGTATTACAGTGTACTACAAGGTATTACAGTGTATTACTGAATACTACAAAATATTACAGTGTATTACTGAATACTACAAGGCATTACAGTGTATTACTAAATACTACAAGGTATTACAGTGTATTACTGAATACTACAAGGTATTACAGTGTATTACTGAATACTACAAGGCATTACAGTATATTACCGAATACTACAAGGTATTACAGTGTATTACTGAATACTACAAAGTATTACAGTGTATTACTGAATACTACAAGGTATTACAGTGTATTACTAAATACTACAAGGTATTACAGTATACTACCGAATATTACAAGGTATTACAGTGTACTACAAGGTATTACAGTGTATTACCGAATACTACAAGGTATTACAGTGTATTACAGTGTACTACAAGGTATTACAGTGTATTACCGAATACTACAAGGTATTACAGTGTATTACTGAATACTACAAGGTATTACAGTATACTACCGAATATTACAAGGTATTACAGTGTACTACAAGGTATTACAGTATACTACCGAATATTACAAGGTATTACAGTGTACTACAAGGTATTACAGTGTATTACTGAATACTACAAAATATTACAGTATATTACTAAGTACTACAGTGTATTACTGAATACTACAAGGTATTACAGTGTATTACCGAATATTACAAGGCATTACAGTATATTACCGAATACTACAAGGTATTACAGTGTATTACTGAATACTACAAAGTATTACAGTGTATTACTGAATACTACAAGGTATTACAGTATACTACCGAATATTACAAGGTATTACAGTGTACTACAAGGTATTACAGTGTATTACCGAATACTACAAGGTATTACAGTGTATTACTGAATACTACAAGGTATTACAGTGTATTACCGAATACTACAAAGTATTACAGTGTATTACTAAATACTACAAGGTATTACAGTATACTACCGAATATTACAAGGTATTACAGTGTACTACAAGGTATTACAGTGTATTACCGAATACTACAAGGTATTACAGTGTATTACTGAATACTACAAGGTATTATAGTATACTACCGAATATTACAAGGTATTACAGTGTACTACAAGGTATTACAGTGTATTACTGAATACTACAAAATATTACAGTATATTACTAAGTACTACAGTGTATTACTGAATACTACAAGGTATTACAGTGTATTACCGAATATTACAAGGCATTACAGTATATTACCGAATACTACAAGGTATTACAGTGTATTACTGAATACTACAAAGTATTACAGTGTATTACTGAATACTACAAGGTATTACAGTATACTACCGAATATTACAAGGTATTACAGTGTACTACAAGGTATTACAGTGTATTACCGAATACTACAAGGTATTACAGTGTATTACAGTGTACTACAAGGTATTACAGTGTATTACCGAATACTACAAGGTATTACAGTGTATTACTGAATACTACAAGGTATTACAGTATACTACCGAATATTACAAGGTATTACAGTGTACTACAAGGTATTACAGTATACTACCGAATATTACAAGGTATTACAGTGTACTACAAGGTATTACAGTGTATTACTGAATACTACAAAATATTACAGTATATTACTAAGTACTACAGTGTATTACTGAATACTACAAGGTATTACAGTGTATTACCGAATATTACAAGGCATTACAGTATATTACCGAATACTACAAGGTATTACAGTGTATTACTGAATACTACAAGGTATTACAGTGTATTACTGAATACTACAAGGTATTACAGTGTATTACTGAATACTACAAGGTATTACAGTGTATTACTGAATACTACAAGGTATTACAGTGTATTAATAAATACTACAAAATATTACAGTATATTACTAAGTACTACAGTGTATTACTGAATACTACAAGGCATTACAGTGTATTACCGAATACTACAAGGTATTACAGTATATTACCGAATACTACAAAGTAATACAGTGTAAAATACGGGATATTACTATGTACTACACTGTATTACTGTATATTACAAAGATATTATGCTAGGCAGTAGTATGTATAGTAGGCAGTATTATGTGTTAACAACATTACGGCGTTGATAAATTGCTTAACGTCGTGTGTCGGATGTCGTTGGAAGAATACGACAATGTCGGATACGACATATTCACAGACTAAATGGATCCTTCCATGAAGTGCTTCCCCGAATTTTTCAAAACAAACATGATGTAATGTTGTGTTCACACTGTCGGAACAATTTTACGGCCAGATATCATACAAAATTTTATTATGCGTGCGCAATTGAACTCTCTGCATTGGTGATCTCTGTACACGATCGCACTGTGCTGCTTGCTTGTTTCGTCTGCCATCAAAAGTTCTGCATCGTCTTTTTGTAGGTTGCTAGTAAAGCTCTTAGTAATCCTCAGTATTGCTGAGTGTTGCCTAAATAGTCATAATAAACATAATAATGTTCCTAGCCTAATTTGCTGATGCAAAGACACATAATTTCTAGTTTCACAAAGCAAAATAAATTTTGCACGAACAAAGATGACCAAAGCAACTAGCTAAACTCAAAATAATATTGTGTTACTAGAAGTTGTTATTGAGATGATTGCAAAAGAAGATAATGATACTCCTAAATAAGAAAGGTCTCCTAATAATTCTATGGCCATGGAAAATCTCCTGTAGTGTAATTTTACTATAATCCTAACAGGGACACAAAAATGCACTGGATACTGATATAGAAAATATGCACAATATGCAAATTCCTGTTGATTTTTCCACATGTTAACAATATACCATTATAATCGATAAAACCCATTGGAAAATCCACTCGGGCAACAAAGAAATAAAGATCCATCATGTGAATTTTAATAATGTCAGCAATGTACTGTTTACTCTTTATCTGTATTATGTAGAGTTTAACACTCTGTTAAATAATGTATAGGATTGCGCAGTTTTGATCAATTGTTAAAAAGATATCAGTGTTTAAAAATTTTAAGCAAAGCCCCACCAAGGCGGACATCACAAATATCTGGTGTTTTAGAGTCATTTGAGCACCAAAAATAGAGTCGGTCGGTCGGCGAATGATAACTCAAAAATTCGAAAAATTGTATCCAACCATCCAGTCATTAACGCGCGCCATTAAATCGTCGATATTTTATGATAACTTTGGCACCTGGTTTAAATAGAGTTTCCGCGCACCGTTTTCAACTTGTTCTCAGAACCATTTTTGTATTTTAAAGCAAAACACAACAATAATGGTAGGTAATGGCTGTGGGGAGACAACAAGCGTGTAATATTTATTTTAGTTTTCCGACTCAGTATATCAAAAATTTCGATAGAAAATTATTGTCTGTCGGGTGACTCTAACACCAAATATTTGTGACGCCCGCCCAATGTATATACAAATTTTTTTTTTTTAAAAAAAATTGTTTACCTGTTGCCTTTATTTTGTCGAACCTGTAATGCTAATCAACAAAAAGGATAGGTTGATGTGTTTTTCTCAAATACTTTAGGGTATGTGAAGATATTTGTTTTTTGATGACTTCATTGAACCTTCTGTTCCAAAACAGGTGGGTTTTAGGCCTTAAACTTTAAAGTGCAATTGATGTCAGTCTAAATGCATTGATGTTGTGCTGAAATGTCTAGAAAGTAAAGAAATAAGACATACTTTTTTAGGCTACATCAAAGGAAAATGAATACATTCACCTTGCCTGTTATAAACGCACAGACACAGTATATTATAATAATACAGTAATTTTGTCTGTGACAGGTTATTGATGACATCATCAAAATATATATCTCCTAAACTATTCACCTGCCTAGCTTAATGTTTTTCCGTTAGGCCATACTGTACAACTATATTTATTTATTTGTAGACTCACATTGTGTCCTTTATTTATGAAGTAGGCTGTGTACATCCTTAATATGTATTACTTTCTAGCAAAATCTCAGCTTATTGTTCTCATAAACTAGGTTTTTATATGTTCTAAACAAGTTGAAAGGGAATATGAATACAAAAGCCATATATTTTTAATACCCTTCTTTCACTACTTTTACTTGCCTGAATCAGCTCTCCCATTATTGCTCAATTTATATTTCTATATACTTGGTTGGATGATTAGTATTGTCTGCATGATTTCTTAAAAGCTTTGGTATATTTCTCATGATTTATCTGTTGCTTTGAAGGAAAAGCAAATAGAATGTTTCGACTTCTTGGTTTACTATGGATTTTTTCAAACATTACGCTTGTTTGTTGCAAGGAAAGAAAGATAAAAGCAGAAAAGATTGGAAAGAAAATTTCAGATTATAATGACGTTGATGTGGAAAAACTGCTTGATCAGTGGAATGTAAGGTTTATTCCTTTTACTTGCATGTTAATTTTCCAATTTTTATTGGACATATTTTAACAAAGATCATAATTAATAAGCTCAGCCTAATTTTTTAGGTTTAAATTTTCTGCAAAAAAAACACATTCAGGCTGACATTTGACATAAAAATTAAAATATAATAAATATTAACATGTCGAGCCTGAAGGAGGTTTATAAGCTGAAAAAATGAAAAATCAGTTTTATAATTTTAAAAGGAAAATGATGAAGATGATGATGGCGAAGATGATGATGACCCGAGGTTAAAAGAACCACCAAAGGTCAATATGGAAGAAATCTTTAAAGCTGGCGGCAATCAAGAAGACTTGTTGAAAGCGTCGAAAAAAGGAAAGCCAATGATGATATTTGCAAACGTTGCTGGAAACCCGACAAAACAAGAAACTGAAACAATATCTGGAATTTGGCAGACGAGCCTCAGGAATGCGCAAATACAAGTGCAAAGGTATTTACCTAACAAGTACCTTAAGTGGATAAATTTTGGTGAGGATGAAATTTGGCAAAATTCGCTAATTTAAATACCCGCCAAAATTTTGGTAACTGACTATTCGGCAAATTAAATACTTGCCAAATTTAACATATTTACTGTTCGCCAAATTACCCCCTCCAAAAAAAACGAACTTGTGTTTAATAAACATTTTTTTGTATTCACCAAATTATTTCTTGCCAAATTTTATAAAATTCATCATTAGCCAAATTAAATCCCTGCCAAATATTCCATTTTGGTCATTCCCCAATTTAATACCCGCCAAAATTTACCCACTCAGGTATCTGGAAAATTTCTCTTTCAAGCCGAAAATACTTCCTTAAGCCGGATTTACACTTCAAACTACAATGTGTCATGAAGTAATGATTTTTTTGGTTTCAATAATTTGTTCATAATTTGAATTAAATCATACTTTTTTACGACTCATCGACCAAATATCAAGCTTGTCCATTCAGATCAACAGATTTCAGTGCATTGTGCGTATCATTTTTTTAAGTGGAAATCAGGCTTTATTCGTACAAATTTTCGCGCGTATTGATTTTTGCGTTATAGCAATTTGAATGTTTTTCAGACTTCCTAATTTTTGCCTAAGTTAAAATTTGTTTGGGTAAATAAACTGTGGTAGTAGGATGTTCTTAAAATTTAAGGTCTTAATTCTCGGTTCCTTATCAACAGGTTTCTTATGAAAAATACGTGTGATAAGAATCTTTTTTTTTTTCTAGATATGTGGTGTCTGACAAACGAATTTTATTTCAACTGGATGATGGTAGCAAAGCTATTGAAATCAAAGACTATTTAGTTTCGTTAGATACTTGCGAGAGTGTATCGTTTGATAATTTGAACTTCGACGGGAAAGGGAAAGGTAAAACGAAGGTCGAACTGTAGGTAGTAAAATCATAATTTTTTTTGTGGATTGTACATAATTTTTTAACGGTTTGAACATTTTATTGTGTGCTTTCGATCTCGATGTGTAAACGCGACTTTATGTACTTTTCAACAAAATTAAAACTCACAAGACAAAGCAGTGTTGTTTTCGCCAAAAAATGGCTTTTTTTAAAAAGTTGTCTTGGTGAGTTTATATTCAGGTTATGTACACTGGCTTGTGACAAATAAGGTTGTCATGAAATGCTGTTATAAAATAGGTTTCTTTTCAGTTTTTTGATTAGTCTTCAAAGAATTATGTTCTCGTGTACGTCCACTGCTTTTATTTGATTTCGTGTTGTTGTTGTTGTTGTTTTTATAAGGTAAATGGAAAATGAAAGGTTGCTAATATTCGTTGTCATTTTTATTACGCGTTAATTCTTTACTTTTCTCTACGAGTTTTGGGTGCTGAGTTTCATTGTCATTATTTATACGTTTATATTTATCCGTATTTTTTATATCTCTTGTACGTAATCACATTTCCGTACACTGTAGAACATATCACTAAGCAAAATAATGAAATTTTGTTTTTTAAATATTTTGGTAGATTTGTGGTCCACAGAATACACTGAAAGTAGTACGATTTCTAAAATTATGTCATTTTATTTTACGTTAGTCATTAGTGAAAACCAAGGTAAGACATTTTATTGTATAATGTTTCAACAAGCAATGCAAATTTAAACATCCTTCCCCTATAATGACTAAACAGTTTGGCTGGGCGAAATCTAAATTCAGCATTTTTATTTGTTCCCTATATGTTTTCCAGGCGTTAATACACAAAATATCAAAAATTGTTGTTGAGACCTTGAAAGTAAGAAAAAGGAAGTGCATCCCCCTTTCCTGTCACCCTAAGAACAGTAAAGAGTAGCGAATCGCGAAAGTTTTACGTTAATTTTCTTTTTAACATTTATATCAAATTTGTACAATACTTTGAAAATTATAAATTGGTTAGTAAATATAAGCTGCTAAAATCTTACAATTTAACTTTAATCCCTCCACACGTTGTTAGCAACACACTAAATACAAGTAAAAACATTCTTTTTTTCTTTACATTTCATAAAAAATAAAAAATCACTTCTGAAATAAACTAAAAAATTTTTTCGGTCAGCATTATTTTTATGTAAAAAAAGATTACTGCAGAGATGTTGAAATTCGATGACTTCTCTGACTGCGAGAACATCCCAAATACTCCCCCTACATTGTTTGCACGTTCAAAACCAATTGATAATCTACAAAACGCTTTCCCGCAGAGCTCTAAGATATAAACCAATAAACCTACAAGGAGACACCCATTAAATAATAGTTGACAGGGGCAATACACACCTTTCTATTAAAAATCAATATAAAAATTTTGTTGGTCATACATAAATACGAACTAAGATAAAATATATAATATATAAAAAGTACAAAATAAAATACATGTAAAAAATATTTTAATTTTAGGATTAGAAAAAAACTGATTACTGTATAAGTTCTTTTGTGTCTGTCGTAAGCTGCCATATGTTTGTAGCCTCACTAAATTTTCAAACGCTAAAACAAACGAGAAAGATGTAAATCTAGCAATGACGCTATAGATTCTTCTTAATGCATCGTACTGCGAACCAAGGCTAAAAATTCTTCGCGTGTTTTGGGATCGTCTCTGAATGTGCCAAACATACAACTGGTGACAGTCAAAGCGCCAGGTTTTTGCACACCACGCATTACCATGCACATATGACTGAAAAGAGAGGACGTAGCGACGAATCAGTCTTACAGGACATGTCCATCAAGTAAAATCAGTATAATACAAAACATACGCTCGAAAACCTTTCGTGTAACATGTAACATAACATTCGCGACAATATAATTTTTGATTTAAAAAACGACTTAGTTTAAAACAAAGAGTTGATATCACTGCTTACCAGGCCTCCACAACTACGCCCACGCCACTAGGTTCTATTGCTTCGTTCACTGCTAAAGCTATTTGCTTCGTAAGTCGTTCTTGTACTACGAAAGAAGTACTACAAATTATTTAAGTCATTGATTTAAATTCACATTTAAGAAACCCGCTTCCCAGCATCATCTTACCAATTTTAGAATTTTCCAAATCGACCCAAATTTAGACCTAAACCAACCCTGCTAAAAGCAAGATGCATTTCGCCGCGTACGGAACTTGCCACATCGATCTTTAAAGACAATAGTTGGCACCAAACACACAAACGATATTTTATAAATATATAAAATATATAATCAAATTTACCTTGAAGTCTCCTACTAAACATTTCTACGATCCTAAAAAAATCGAAAGAACAAATATAACTCGCAATCGCAATCGTTACGAACGCAAAAAGAGAGAAAAAACAAACAAAGTATGATAAATTGGTTTTACCTTCCAAGCTTACTAAGTCCAACAACTTTTTTATTTGGAAGGTAACCTACGTGGGCCTAAAAATTATAAAAACAAAGTCTTATTAAGTTAAAATTAAGCCAAAAAAACGATTGTCTTCCACGTGCGAATATTGCGTTAAAAAAGCCTGAAAGTAATTTTTCTTTATATTCGATTGGCGTATAGGGGCCTGGAAATTAACTTAACCACGTCTCAGTCTCAAATAAAAACTGAAAAATCAATCACGTTGTTTTCAGCACTAACCGGTATCCTTCTGTATTTAAAAAGACAGCAATCCTATTATAGAAAATCTTTAGTGGAAAAGAGCTAAAATTTTAACGGACTGATGATAATTTCGTAAGTGCATTTAGAACCATGCGTTGTTTACAAATGACACCTCTCAAAACACTCTTCTCCGCAGAAGTAATACCACAGAGTATGGATGTTCAACGTGAACAACAATTGGTGTTGTGAGGTACGAAGACAACATACCTTCCCCCAAAATGGAACCAAATGATGCTCACATAAAGAATATAAATCGATATCTTTCACTATAACCAGTTCGTCGTGGTTTTCATTGAAAATCGCGCCATTTATCACCTCTACAACGTAGAAAAGAGTTTTGAAATTCAACAATATACAGTTTAAAGGTAAAGGAGAGTTTTTACAACCACAGTACGTAATCTGCAGGGCATGTCTCCTATTTCGATGTAATGGACCCAACTGCTGGAACGTCTTATTTTCAAGGAATGATTCGCCTTTATCCGGCATTGAATACAGAAGTAAAATGATTCTTAAAAAACAAATGAATTTGAAATTCAAAGAATATATCAAACAAAAAACAAGAATATTGGAATGAAGATTAAAAAAATGAGGAAATTAGGCTATATAAAGTTTTTCGGGTCAAAAAAGTTTCTGGAATCAAAGTTTCGGATAATTAAAATTTAAAAAATTAATTTTTCTGAAAATAAAATAAAGGTACCTGATAACTTTTGTGTGTACCCCTTGGTAAAAAACATCATCGCTTTAGCGAATCGCTCAGGTGTGTCTAACAGGCCCTCGCGGTTTGGATCTTCCCCAACATTTTCTAATATCGTTCTAACGCTGGAAGATATCTTGTTGATGCGATCGTCAAACTCGTTCGAGTCATCTTCGCGTTGTTTTTTATCCATCTCTGTAAAAAGTAAAAAAAAATATATTAGTATTTAACAGTCATAAAAAATTAATAAAAAATAAATAAATAAATAAATAAATAAACAAATAAATAAATAAATACGTGACATAATAAGTCACATGAGCAACGAACAAATAATAAAACTTGTATTTTAAGACGACATATTCTATATATTATATGGTGAAACCGCATTGGAAATTTTCACAAAAAACATATCCTCCATATACCTATGTATCAATAACGGTTTTTTCTTCAGTAAAAACCAAATCGTAAAATATTCTCATATCGAAATCAAAAAAAATGTTAGGCTCATTGTATCTACAATTGTAACAACAAAATTCCGTTGATTGATTTGCGCACTTGGGAATATTAAAATTTTTTACCACCTACACATTTTCCTCCCATTCTCCGCCCTACTAATATTTACAATGGAATTATTTTTAATGTCAGATAAAATAAATTAGAATTTTTTATTCGAGTGCAACTTTAACGCAGCTCCCTTTGAGGAATTTCTGTGAGTTTATATAAAAACGCTTTAAGCAATTTACCTGTTCTTCATTTAATCTACATTTAACCTTATTCTACCGTGCTTGTTCTAGCTTGTATGTAAATTTCCAGTATACCATTCTTTTCAGATACACGCATATGACATAGGATGTAAGAAAACAATAGCTATTTTAAAACGTCTCACAGGATGGCCATTCAAATTTAATTACAATTCCAGTATATTTCATTACCTTTTCAAGTTTTTTTTTTGCAGGTATCATAATGATTGGAATTGGAATTGGAATATAATATATTCTACACGACCATCTCGAAGTAAAACATCGCCATGAGAAGAAGTTTCATTATTTACATGTTACAGGCTGCTAATTTATGTTATTACTGTATTTGATATTGCAAACCCGAAAAACTGTAGCTTTTGCAAAATAATCTGGCACTGTTACATTATAAAATGCAAAGCGAGACTACTAAAAGATAACAAGATATTATTTTGAGAATGCTTAGGCAAATGCTCATAATGTTTTTGGGAAAGAATGACATGAATTTTCATTATTTACATTATTACCCCTTCCAAGACCTAAAGTGTGTTTCCCAATTTCTAAAAGCCACTTTCTACAGATTAGCCGTTCAATTTTATAAAGTAAATTCCAGCAGAAATTTTTGAAAAACTGTGAACAGCTTCAAAAACAAGATAATTAAGAAAAAACTGAAGTAATACTAACAGATTCTGAATAATCATCTTTCTAGAAGTTGTTTCCAGGAGTAGTGGCAGTATTGCTAGGTACAGGTAAACAATCCTGTGGTTGCAGTTAACCACCAATAAATAGCCTACGATAAGTTTTATTTGCAGTAGAACCCAATATTCCATCACAGCAATGATGACTATAAATTGTGAAATACCTTTGCTTTCGATGGACTCTTGAGATGTTAATCTCTTTCTTTTGCCAAGTTCCAGTGAGTCCTTTGTTTTGTACGATTCGTGATCACCTGTGCTGGATGCCATCTTATAATTTTTTGTAACTAAGACACAAGAATATCAAAACGTAGAGATTAAAGCTAATTAAAAAACAAAATATTATCTATCATATCAAGCTATATCATGTGTTTGAAACAATTTACAAGAGACTTTCATACTAAAGTTAGTTATGTTGTATAGATGAGTATAACAATTCAGAAATATTCTTTTTAAATTCCTAACTGACTAAAGAAACAATGCAACCTCTCCTTTATATACCTAATATTTCTAACTTTGCTCAAACTGATTATTCAACTTTACATGATAATGCTCAACCACGTCTAACAAATCTGATACTCCCTTTTTATATAATAAACATTTTAGCATAACACATATTTCTTTCACTAACCTTCAGAAACAATCATAGAAGACATAAAATTCTGATAAAAGCAAACAGGAAAATATAGTTGCTAACCACACAAGGGAAACCAACCAATCAAAAAAAAACGAAAGTTGAACAAAGTAAACAAGTGGAAACAATAAATCCACATAGTTTGTTTAAAGTATTACAAATGTACGTACAAGGAAGTTGTGTACTACAAAGCAGGGTGTTGGCATGGAATAAGATGGAAAAACAGCCATCTCCAAATTTCTCTGATTTTTCAGAAGTTTTAGCAAATTTCTCTGATTTTTTAGAAGTTTCAGCAAATTTCTCTGATTTTTTAGAAGTTTTAGCAAATTTCTCTGATTTTTTAGAAGTTTCAGCAAATTTATCTGATTTTTTAGAAGTTTCAGCAAATTTCTCTGATTTTTTAGAAGTTTTAGCAAATTTCTCTGATTTTTTAGAAGTTTCAGCAAATTTCTCTGATTTTTTAGAAGTTTCAGCAAATTTCTCTGATTTTTCAGAAGTTTCAGCAAATTTCTCTGATTTTTCAGAAGTTTCAGCAAATTTCTCTGATTTTTCAGAAGTTTCAGTAAATTTCTCTGATTTTTCAGAAGTTTCAGCAAATTTCTCTGATTTTTCAGAAGTTTCAGCAAATTTCTCTGATCTTTATGTGAATATCCTGATTTCCTGATGTAACAAACACTATGTTTAACGTTGTTTTTGATTTCTGAATATTTTTATTTATTTTGATTTTAATTTTATCACGGAGCTTAGTGTGACGAATGCTCAAATATTTTAAAGTAAGGTGGATTTTGACATAATTTTGCCTCCATTTTTTTCCACTTCAAAACTAAACACAGTGTAAAAAAACACAAACTAAGAATAAAACATTTGTTTATTTACAAAAAGATATGGAAAACTAATCTAAACCGGTTGCATAATAAAAAAATTAATTATATATATAATTTATAATTATGTATTAATTTATAGTTTCAACAAATTTAAAAAGTTGAACAAAACAAGGCCTAAACTTACAATCTGTAGAGGTACTTACACGTCACACTATTGTTATTTTGTAGATGTATATATTTCTTCTTTGTGTTTATAGACACAACAACATTCTTATAATAAAAACGCCGAAGAATAATAAACAGCTTTTATGTTGTTTTGTATCTTAAACTCGGGGACCTAGAAATAGTTGGGTACTACCAACCAATGCTAGCAGATCCACCATTGTTTGCAAAGCCATCAGTCACACTGTCATTGTCACCTTCTGCTACTCTGACACCTACCACAGTGCCTGCTCAGACAACATGTTAGCAGACGCATCTGCAAAAGGCCATTAAGCCATAGAAAATTCATCTTTTTGTTAGAATGCCACACACACAGATGTGTTAAATGCTTAAATGATAAAAAAATTGCGAATACATAAGGCTTGCCATAGTTTTAAAATATATCTAGAGACGGTTGCATTCAATTACAGTAAATCTTCTATCAATCATTTTCACGGGGCTTTTTAGGAAGATTTTATCATGCATGCAGCAAAAAGAACACGTCATGTGTTTTAGGTGTGCTTTCAGGTATGCTACATTGGTCAACTGCTTATAAGATTTAGGATTTTGCATGTACTAATAATGGCACACATTAATCAAATTGTGGTTGTGTGTGTGCTATTGTATGCCTCTCTAGTTAATATTCACTTGCTATAAATGTCAGAAAAAACTTCATAACACTGACACAAAATATTCTCTAAAAATTTGAGGTCCTTTGCTGCATGGTCATGATATATTATTTTTGTTCTCAGGTGAAATAACACAAAAGGCGGGTAAGTTGGACTGAAAAGAAATCATGTCTTACCAAAACCAGTGTACATATGAACATAATGAGAAAATCAAATTTCCTTGACATAAGGAAAACATCAATATTTCCCATTTAAGACAGATGACTGGTATAAACATAAATTAAAAAGGACGCCAGGTAACACCAGTCTGAGAGATAGAAAGAGTTCAGATGAGCTATAACCAGGCTAAGTATCCGTAGAACTAAAGATGTTATCCAGATAAGAAGATTGAATTGACTGGGGCACTTGGAAAGAATGGAGGGGTATAATTGGGTAAGAAAGTGTAGAGACTTGATAGTTCCTGGGGCAAAGCCCAGAGGTACACCGAGAAATACTTGGCAGGAGGTTATAAGGACGGACTTGATACAGAGGAAGTTGAGTTTAGATCTAACACAGTCTAGATCAGATTGGAAGAGGGTCATTAATATACCCCGTCCAACCCATGCTAGCATGGAAAACAGACGTTAACCCGAGAATGATGATGATGAATGGACCAGTGTAAGTATGTTTCAGGAGCAATTCCAATTCGTCTCATAATACAGAATTGACATATTACAATATTGCCACGTATATCAATCACAGCACTAGACAATATTTTAGACGATTCGTTTTTGGGTGGGTTGGTTATCAAGTTTGACAATTCCTCTGTGGTGAATTGACTTTTAAAGAATCATCAAGAAAATATGAAAATCCAAAATTCAGTAAATTTGAGTAGGGGAATGATCTTGATCAGAGTATGTACTGTACCTCAATCTGCAAAATATTTCAATTGAGGGACATAATTTTTCCTCATTGGGGGACATGTGTGCCATTCGGGAGACAATCAGTTTTCATCAGTCCCATGTAAGCATTTTTTATTAGGTCAAACTCTACAGAATTAATGGGGCTAAATGAATATTTAGCTCATTTTAATTGTGGTGACTTCAGTAAACCTTGTAGCTGGCCTGTAGAATGATAGGTACCACTCTGGCTCTGGCCTAATAATGTACCTCAAATAAGGTCAAATAATAAAGCACTTTTGATCCTGTAAACAGTTAGCCATGTTAGATTGTATCTGCTTAGAGTATTGTCTCAGTTGCCCCATGTCAACATGCCTTGCTTTGCAATGCTTAATGAAACAAGTCAATAAATACGGATACATGAGTCAGTCTAATTTTAGCCATAAAGAACTGAGGTTGTTGGAGACTAAAGATTTTAAGCTATTGATCAAAGGGATATTGACAGCAACGACATGCCACCTAAAAATAGTTAAGTAGGAATGTCTCCGGTAGGTCTAAGATTAAGCACTTTGCCCCTTGGTCCCTAGCATGGAGCAATTAACTACGTTGCCTCCTTTATTTTTATCCGTATCTTGCCACACAGCTGGTCACCTATCAAACTCTAGTTACCCAGTTTGCTAACCAATATGTCTTTTCCGCTGTGTGTTCCTTTGACAAACTGCATAGACTGCAGTTAGCTAATGACTGCTTGCACCGATAGGACCAACTTGACGTTTTGCTCGTTACCCAACACTTAAGAGGGGCTCCCTTATTACATAAGTCGTAATCGTCTCCCACCCTGCATCACTACATACTACATATGCATGTTTCAATTGTGGCCAGCGAGGACATTTTGCCACCAATTGCACTAGGTTTCCCAGTATGAGACTCTGGGCCACAACTAGGTGGTTGTGGCCCAGAGTCTCAGAGTGCTTTCCAGTATCTTTCAGACAGCTGCTTCCAGTACGTCAGATTTCCCAGGGTTTGCTGGCAGTTCAATAAAGACATGGCCTGCTCCAATAGACGCCTCTTTCCACACGTGTTCCCATTGTTCAAAAAACCACCCAGCACACCGTTGCTCATTTAGGCCCTCTCAGCAAAGTGCCCAATAATTTTTTTCCTATTTATTTCTTTGTATCCACTCCTGTATAATGTTGCAGTGTTAGGCAAATCAACAGTTTCACACCCCAATCAGGTTCTATCAGGCTTCACCTATAGGTTTAAACTTGGGTACCAAAATGGACAGCTTTTAACGTCAACGACTAACAACAATTTTATGGAACATTTAGGCAAAGTTAATAAGGCTATTTTAAAGAATTAAATAGAGGACACACAGTTGGCCCCTTCAATTACCCTCCTCTTCCTTTTTCATTGCTCCCTATTGGGTGCAGCTCCTAAAAAACATGGTACCATCCGGGTAATTTTGGACCTCTCATTACCACAAATTTTTTCAGCTCACAATGGTATTTTAGGCAGGTGGTCTAACAACTGTTATCGCAGATATAATCCATCTTTAAATTTAAGTGGTGTTCAAAATGGCCAACCTCAATTGTTAAGTAACAATAATTTCTTACTTTGATTGTCTCACTTGATCACTCAGCGCTATCACAAACACAACCAGCAAGAACACAACACAACTTGATCTATAACACAACAACACAACTGGATATCAATACAACTGCACAACCACTTGAGGTCCCACCAAGAACATTCACTATTGTTTACAGTGTATATTATGGAGACAACAAATTAATATCAACAATCTCCTTCTTCAATTAGTGAATGTTGGTGGGAATCTGTGTCTTCTCATTTTTATTAGTCTTTTTCATTTTCCGTAAATCAACTCAATCACATGTACACTATTTACAAACTTCTTCACTTTCTCAGCTTACAGCCGAGCCTCTGCGATTGCTTGCAAAAGTCGACTTGACGAAGCTCCATTCTTTGTCATTGGATCTGCCATTTGGTCTTTTGTTGTTATCCAACTAAGTTTTGAAATTTCTTTCTTTTCTATCATTTCTTTCAAGATGGCAATGTAGGTCTAATTCTTCTGTCCAAAATACCTTTACCAGAATATGCAGCATCTACCAAAGACTTGCAATCTGTATAACATTTCATTGCAATCTGGAGTCCTTCGCTATCAAAGACAACATCTCAAATAATACTCGATAACCAATATGACGATTTTGTCTGAGTAGCTACCCAATTTAATTGACCAATTAATTGCCTCATCTTTGTCTTTTCCTCATCACTTAAACCGTCTGATTTGGACAATAATCTCTTTTTAGGTAGGTATTGGATAGTATTTACATATGATATCTGATCTAACATTATCTCGTTATCTTTACAACTGAGGTTTATTCCAAGGCATTTAAATGCAACTGATTTTTCTACACCAACTTGAAAGATTTTTCTTATCTCTTCAACAACCTCTCTCTCAAAATATTCGCTCCCTCTCCAACAAAAATCATCAACATGTGTAGAAATAATACCTGCTAGTTTACAATTGTGGTGCCAATAAAACAAACCAGGGTCATATTTACATACTTTAACATTCAATTTGGTAAGTTCTTCATAAACCTTAAGATACCAAGTCCTTGAAGCATCGTTTAATCCATAAACACATGTCGTTAATTTCCATACTGTTCCATCTTTGTAGGCTTCCTTGGGTGGACGTATATATAATTCTCTGTCAATAGGGTTTCCTTGAAGAAATGCTGCTTTAATGTCGATGGAATGGCATGTCCAATTCATGACAGACATAATAGCAAACATAATCCTAAGTGACTCTTTACAGCAGGTCGGAGAATCTACTTGTACATCTGCTTTATCTTCAAATCCTCTTGCTACTAACCTTGCTTTAAATTTGACCAAACCAGACTGGTCACATTTCTTGGTAATCACCCATCTTGTTGATATCAATGATTGCTTAGACACTGGAACCTCTTTATAAACATTTTTTTTGATCCAATTTTCCAGGTCATTCGTTTTTGCTTGCTTAATTAATTCAGTTTCTGTGCTGTCAACTAACAGTATCTCTTCACTATTTGATGGACTTCTTCATTTATTCCTTCTATTTTTGATATTCCCTTTTTCATATCAATACATTCTGTAGAGCCATCTTTATGGCGAACATTCCAAAAATCTTTATATTTTCCTCCCTGAGCCTTCCCAACTTTTCCAGCTCTTGAAATTACTTCAACTTCTTTTAATTGCAAATCTTCATTTGTTGCAATGCGTATTTTCATCTTTGGTTTTAACTTAACAACATCATTTTCAACATCATCATTTTTATTGTTAGCATTGACATTCCGCTGTTCACTTACATCTTTATTGTGTTCCACATTTTCTAATTTGCTTACTTCATCAATAGGATTTATACTATCAAAGTCATCATCATTTCTCCCCATTTCTTCTTCTTCAATAGTATCTTCAGTATCTTCAAAGTATACATTGTACTCTTCTAGTGTAACAGCATCTACATCAACCTCATCATTTTCACTGTATACATCATCATCTTCTAGTACAAGATGTTTCATAAACTGTTCTGTGTTTGTTTCAGGTTTTGATGTGTCATCAGAAGCTATTCTCTCTTGAGCTTTCACATGCTTTAAATTACATGGATGCACACGATTGTATCGACTTCCATGTTCTACCAAAACTTGCTGACTTTTAAAACTTATAACTGTACCTGGGCCATGCCAATGTTTGTTGTCTTTTATCCGTCTTTTATCGTCATTCATGTATTTCACATTTCCAGAAAGTCTAGTTTGATGTCTCAAAACTCGCTGTATCTTTTCTGATGACTTGTTTTCGATATATGCTTGTCTTGCTGCATGCATAGCATTTAAATTTTTCGCTACTACTTGACTAGCAGTCTTAATTTTCATTGCAGGTGGCTTATTTGTCAATATGCATGGTATATTGGGGTTCTTGCCAAAAAGTAATTGGTTTGGACTGTAGCCATTGTAATTCGCAAATAAGTTCTTTGCACTAATTGACCAACTTAAAGCCACTTCTAACTCACGGTTTTGATCATTCATAATTTTTCGAACAGTTTCTCCAATGATAGCCTTTCAACTATTCCGTTACTCCATGGACTCTCTGCAGCAGTGGTTACAACCCTAATGTTAAATTTTTCACAGAAATCAATGAATTCACTGTTATCGAAATCCCCTCCATTGTCAACCATGAACTCTCCTGCACAGAACTTTCCACCCTCTGCTACCATTTGTTAAGTAACAATAATGACTTACTTTGATTGTCTCACTTGATTACTCAGCGGTATCACAAACACAACCAGCAGGAACACAACACAACTTGATCCGTAACACAACACAACTGGATATCAACACAACTGCACAGCCACTTGAGGCCACACTAAGAACATTCACTATTGTTTACATTCTATATTTTGGAGACAACATATTAATATCAACATCCATGACGTGCCCAAGCTCTGGGACATTTAGTTCAATAAATCTAAAGAGTGATCTGTGTTATTTACTGTAGTTATAATTGATAGACTAGGTCCTGTGGTTACGTACACAATGTGGGTCGGAATATGGATTTTATATATGTCAAATA
Organism: Hydractinia symbiolongicarpus; assembly: GCF_029227915.1. Taxonomy (NCBI): domain Eukaryota; kingdom Metazoa; phylum Cnidaria; class Hydrozoa; order Anthoathecata; family Hydractiniidae; genus Hydractinia; species Hydractinia symbiolongicarpus. Next base: position 25,833,226 of record NC_079883.1, read on the forward strand.
TTTTGACCTTGTGTTTATTTTGGTTATGGTCTGTTATTTGCTTTCCATAGCTATCATAAATTAGTTTGTATGTGTCTCTACGCTTCTTTGTATGTATGTATATTTTTGCTGACACACATAAGCCAGTACTCTTAATGACTGACTTTTTCCTACAAATTACCCCACTAGTTTGGGGGAAATTTGGGGATGTCAGGCTTCTTACGTCAGCCATAAAAATTTGGACAGATGCATGTGTGAGGCTTGTGTATCTTATTATTACTTGATATTATTATCACTTATATCATCATTAAGGCGAGACTTTTATGAATTCCATGCTTGTGTGTGTCATGATTATTTGATAACACATGTTTATTGAGTGCAGAAAGGCACCATATGTAATTATATGATTACAGTGAAGTGAAGGTGTACCTTCATGATTGAAGAGGAAGAGAAATAAATATTCTTCTTGCATGACAATAAATTAAATAAGTAAGTAATCAATAAAGTAAATAATTAATGAAGTTAATAAGTAGTAGTAATAAATATATGAATGTATTAGTAGTGTAATGTACCTCATGAATGAAGGAAATAAGAATGTAGATCATGCATAAAGAGATTTGGGTCATGCCTTGAAAACCATTCACAATAATGATCCATGAGGACATTAATATTGTGAAGGGCAACCATAATGTGCATACTCTGGGGTAATTACCCTCTTTGCCTTATGCAAGCATTTTGGTGTGATTACCTTGTTATGATTATTGGCAGCATGTGTTATCTGTCCTGCCTACTTCGATCATTGTATAACCAGGCATCCCGATCCATTCCCCCAATTTACAAATTGCGTTCCATGCGAATGATGTTGTATGCAAATTTGTGTGTGTTTTTAATGAGTCACCAAGACAATTACCAAACCACCCTTCAAAACAAAAATTTCACTGTAAAAAGGAACTTATTGTGTTTAGATTTCTTGATGCAACTGGTCAAGAAAAAACATTTGTGGCTAATACTAAGGCTAAGTAGAGTCTACATGTCTATGGGTTAATTTCTTTGATCATCTTTTTGTGATACAATATTTAATTCTATATTCTGTGTTTTGAGGGATGTTGCATACTGCCCTTAGGAATCACCAACAAAATGTATTTGTCCCCCTTCACAGCCTTTTGTTAAAAAGAGGCAAGGGAGTTTTATTGGACAAGAAAAAGGAATTTTGGGGGCAGATAGAGGATGTGTAAACCTACGTAACTATACTTTCAGGTCAGCGCCCATACTTAAGTTGCCATAAGGAGCATCAGTTTGACATTTTTGTGTGGAGTTTTAAGTTTGATGTCTCTTCTATTGCAATTTGACTTTTAAGAATTGGTTAAAGCTATTCTTATGCTTTCTTCTTTTGGTTACAAATTTCATCTCTATTGTGAAATTTTGTTGTTGTTTAAAGACCACTTTAGCAGCACAAAACATATTTACAAGTCAGTAAATACATTTGCTTAATCAGCTATACAGGGTTATTTTTTTAAAAATCAATATTACAATGATTCATTATTTTTATCATTGTACCTCTGATTTTGTATGTCTTAGTTAGCTAGACATACTTCCGTATGTCTAGCTCACAAAAGACCGGCAATAAAGAGGTACAGTACTGTGAAAAGGTTTGTTAACATCACATGTTAAGCACGAACCGTATGAATTCTTTTGTGTCTGTACTTTCAGAACCGTAAAACTATATGTTTTGCAGTTGTAACACATTGACGTTTTTGGTGCATGTGGGCTTGTGAGAAAGCAACCACGATACACCTTTTCACAGTTGAGTAAAAATACCCTTATTTTATCCAACTCAAGCTATCTGTACAACTAGTTGCACCGTGCTAATCATCTTAAAGCCAATTTAGAAGAGATAACTTCAATATTAAAACTGAAAATGACCTTTTCTTTTTACCAAAAATACCCACTGCTGTGGGCTGGCAAATGTGCTTCTTGTTGTTTTCTTCAGTTTTCTTATAGCTGAGCGGCATTGTCTTTTGAAACCACTACTTTGTGTATTACCACAAATAACTGTGAAAACGTGTCATTATTCTGTGTCAAAGTTGTGTGACCTTTATTTTGGATCTTCCACAAAGTTGCTTTAAATAATATTCGATTGATTATTGATTGACTGAAAGATGGAGAGAGAATATAATTGCTAGCCTTGCTACAACCAAAAAGGGACACAATTTTTTTGGTTCTACCTAGCTAGCTAGCTAGCTAGATAAAATTTTCAAAGTCAGTAATTTTTTATATAATCCAAGTAAACACAGTCAGTGTAAAAGTTATTATAAATTGCTAAGTAACCATATAAACTGCTTTATCAAACTACATGGTTATCTGGATTAGCTGGGTGAATATGTAAGAGATTTCTCCGTAGTTAGTTTAAACAGAAAGAAGCTTATACTAATCACTCTCTCTATCTAGCTACAGTACTTGGTAGTACAGTACACAGAGATCTACTATATTATTTCGCCACTAGCTAGAGCTATTACTTACTGTATTAATGTAACTCAAATTATTCTCTCTTGTTTTCTATTTATCTGGAAGTTTTCCTCCATTTCACTGCTAGGTTTTAAACTTTGTTTACATCTTGATGCTAGACTAAGTACACTGATATTCAGTTACAATACAGCAAAAAAACAATAAAGCTATGTGGTTCTTAACCTTCCTGTACATATCTAAGGACTGTACGGCTGCATGCGGGGTTTGGTAAGTCGTCCACGTATTACTTCCTGAATATGAAGGAGATATAGTATTCAACATGCGTTAGACCTATGTACGTTCCCAAGCCTTGTGGAGATAATGAATTCCTATTCTCCATGATGCACGTTGTAGTGAGGCTCATGAGTGTCTGTTGTCGAATGTAGCAAGCCCTTTCTTTCCCTGTAGTACAATGTAGTAAAGCGTAATTTTTTGTAGCGATGTGTAGCAGTACGTTATTTTCAGTAGCAGGCCGTAGTAGAGCGTATTTCTTTGTAGTAGAGTGTAGTAGCTTATAGTAGAGCGTAGTAGCCTGTAGTAGAGCGTAGTAGAATGTATTTCTCTGTAGTAAAAGCGTATTTCTCTGTAGTAGAGCGTATTTCTCTGTAGTAAAGCGTATTTCTCTGTAGTAGAGTGGTAGTAGAGTGTAGTAGCCTGTAGTAGAGTGTAGTAGAGCGAACTTCTCTGTAGTAGAGCGTATTTCTCTGTAGTAGAGTGTAGTAGCTTGTAGTAGAGTGTAGTAGAGCGTATTTCACTGTAGTAGAACGTATTTCTCTGTAGTAGAGTGTAGTAGCGTGTAGTAGCCTGTAGTAGAGCTTATTTCTCTGTAGTAAAGCGTATTTCTCTGTAGTAGAGTGTAGTAGCTTGTAGTAGAGTGAAGTAGCCTGTAGTAGAGCGTATTACTCTATAATAGAGCGTAGTACGCTGAAGTAGAGCGTAGTAGCCTGTAGTAGAGTGTGGTACGGCGTACTTTTCTAGTGCTGCGCAACATAGGCATCCACATTTAGAATGTGACTAAAAAGCCAATTACAATTCATCACTATACAAACTCTATTTACAAGAAAAATAATTATTCACAGAGCACTATAGTTAAGAAACGCAGGGGCTTACAGCAGTTAAGCTTCATACAAATAGTTTCAAAAAATATTCTAACTTTTCAGTTAAAGTGAACTGGGGAAAACGGCGTTCAAATGACTACCATCCCCATAATGGTCTCGCACTATATACAAACGAAAATTATCGGGACATTTTCCCACAAAGAGATTCTTATCAGTACATCAATTGTAGTTGGTAGATAAACAAGGCATGATGGCCGATTCGCCAGTGGTCATCATAATATCATAGACAAAGAAACAAATTTAGCAGACACGCCTAAATATTCATTTTCACTTTCACATATTGTGTTTTACTGCGCTTACCCAACGAGACATGATCCGTTTGTTTGAGCCTTACAGAATACATTACAAGCAATGTATGTCCTAAATACCATGAGTGTTCACTATTACGCTTTTATTTATACATCAATAGTCAATTCCTCACAAGTTACTTTGGGGATATTAATTTTGCTCTTGATTGTCGAATGTCTAGTTGTGGTTTTTAGGGAAGAACAGTTGAAATTTCATTACTTTTAAGCTGGATCTCGAACAATCGGTTTGTAATGTCATCCATACTTCATACTTTTCAGGTGCACAATTCGCTACTATAATTGCCCTACAGTGCATTTGCAAAAAACTACAACAGACTTCATGAAAAAAGTAAATGAAGCTCAATGTCGTGTTTATGTCCATACGCAATGCATGATAGCCGTACATTGTGTGAAACGAAACTAAATTTGGATATGTTTACATCCAACAAAGAGCTTTTGATCAGTAAATCAAGTGTAGTTGGTAGATAAACAAGGCATAAAGGGCGATTTGCCAGTGTTCATCATAATATCACATACAAAGAAGCAAATTTAGGAGACCGCGTCAATATTCCTTTTCAATTTCACAGCTTGTGTTCTTCTCCGCTCATTCAACAAGTTCGAAATACCCTGTCAGGCTGGTCTTGCAATGCTCAATGAACAAATACAACTGGTAAACGAGACGGAAGACAACCCATTTATCCCAGATGCCGAGGAAATGATTGATGCGGCTCCCTTAGAGACGATCGTAGACTACTACAGAGAAATACGCTCTATTATGCTCTACTACAGGCTACTACACTCTACTACATGCTACTACAGGGTACTACGCTCTACTACAAAGAAATGCGTTCTACTGCGGCCTGTTACAAAAAATAACGTATTGCTACACATCGCTACAAAAATTACGCTTTACTACGTTGTACTATAAGGAAAGAAAGGTCTTGCTACACTCGACAACAGACATTGATGAGCCTCACTACAGTGTGCTACATGAAAATACGCTCCATGGTACACTGTTGTTCAGAGTCTAGGCTATTGTGTGCTAAAGTGGGGCTTATGGAGAATAGGAATTCATTATCTCCACAAGGCTTGGGAACGTACATAGGTCTAACGCATGTTGAATACGTTGTCTCCTTCATATTCAGGAAGTAATACGTGGACGACTTACCGGTTTTGGTATTTTTGTGGTTTGTTTGTTGTTGTTCCAAGGGCTCTTTTCACTTCACCATCCTAGTATCAAAAATTGTAACAGAGCCCTGGGGAGGAGATTGAACAAAGTGAAATTTTTGGACTATTTTTAAACTTCCTCCTAGATAATAAGGTTAAGAGTATTAGTTAAATTTTGGTCGTAAAACATAAAGCCAATTGGATAAAGTCAAGACAGACAACTCAAACTTCTGTGGCCAAAAAAGACCGTCTGAAAAGACCGTCCTGTCATATTATAAAAAGCGTAGGTTGGTTTTCAGCAGCAACGCTTTATAACAGCCTTCCAATGGATAATCGACAACAAGTAATTTTCATTTTCCGTTAAAATATTTTTAAACTATTCTTGACATGTTGACAGTTTTGTTGCCTCTGTCCTTCACACTCTTTATTCCAAACGTGCCTTCGATTTTTGTCCTTTTCAATTTTTCTAACTTTACTGATATTTTTTGTATGTAATTTTCATTTCACCTATGAATGTTTTTAGTGTTTTGTAGTTTTATATTTCATTTTATAGAGACATCGAGGGATATACCCTGTTTATTATTTCCAGGAGGGGCCATAGCTTATATGGAGAGTCCTAAAGTATTTGATGCTCCATTTTAAGCTAAGCAGACCCAATAAGGGTGGGCGCTCTACAACACAACTCCCTTAAACTTCCAAAGTCAACAGAGTGCACCATCTCTCCAATATCCCTCACACCTCTCTCTCCAATATCCCTCACATGTCTCCCGGTAACCCAGGGCTATGGTAACATTCACTTTTCCGTATTAAATCGCCCCCTGAACCAACGGCGGTAGCCCTTTATGTAACCATATTATCATTCTCTACCCCCACACCCCCACCCCCTCCAAGAAAAAAAAAGACATCAACAAAAAAAACGTTTTTGCTTTCACAAACCCAGTGCTTTTTTAATATAGTCCTAAAGGTGACAACCACTTGCCAACAACAATTTAGTTTACAGTCAACAACAGTTAATCATACCTATTTGCAAGGTGTACTGGTTATTGAGTCTCAGATATGAGAAAGCCATTTTATTTAAATTAAGTCATAAATTGTTTTTATATCGTAACAAAAAAAGAAGGATGAATAACAGCTTTTAACTCGTATGCAGTGTCAGCGGATCTAAAACTATTGACCAATAATATGACTTTCTTCTATTAGACAAAAAGCAGAACCTGAGGTTTATCAGCATTGGGACATTTTCAAACAACCTCGTTCCCAGGATCTAGTGGCCCCTGAGTTGTTATATTACGAAAATGCCCTGGGAATTTTTAAAAGCATCAACACTGAAACTTTACACTAAGAAGCAGCAAGAAATAAAGATTCGCATTCTGAGAATGAAAACACAAGTTCGGGGTAGTAGTAGACACAAATGATTGGAAAAAAGTTCTGTTAAGTAATTTTTTGGATAGCATCTCGTTAAAGTCTGCGACATAATGTTGGCAAACTTGGCCATTACATTTTGAAGTGCACCATAAAGTTAAGTGGTAGCTACATGTTGTGGTCAGCTATGCTTACGACAAAACATAACTTCAACGAAAACGACACATAAACAGTATTTCTCATTTTTGGTGAATAGTTTGAATAGTGTGAATTAAAATTCTGTTACAACGATTCTCTTATCATTAGATGGCGACATTTGTTGAAATAAACATAACCCATACGATAGGTAATAAGAATTACCTTCACAGAGAGAGAGCAACACAACTAATCTAATTGAGATATCACTGCTGAAAAAAGAAGTGATGGTGAGTTGTAAAACCTAAAGCATCTACAACAGTACTGGAAATAAGACAACATCTTCTGCTACTGGTTGAAAACAAAAACTAAATACCTTGTTCAACCTCTTACACAGTGCTTTCTCCTTGGTAGGTTAAATCATTAAATATGAAAATTACAGGTTTATGGGATTGTGAACAAAGAAAGAAATGAAAAAAAAATAAGCCATAATCTTTTTCTCTTTCTGACAATCCTCGGACAGCAAGAGATTGTCAGAAAAAGCACTGGGGACGAGGTTGGAGTCAGGCGGTTTCAAGTAAGACTTAGAACCAAAGATACTGTGAGATATGTATGTATATATTTCGTCAGAATATTTTTTTTGTACATGTTTGTTCGCGTTTACAATCAAATAATGACTGGAGAAAGTAGAAGACATATTTTGTCTTATCATCAAGCCCCATCTAGTTGAGATAGGTTAAAAGGAGGAGGTTAAAACTAACGTAAAAAAAATATTTATATTACCTCTCCGCTTTGTATAATATTCCAATATTTTTCGAAATCTTATTCTCTACTGTTTGTATATGGCTTTTCCACGACAGGTTTTCGTCAATAAGAGCACCTAAAAAGTTTAAAGAGCGCTTCCTTTTTATGCTAATTTCATTTATACATAGATCTGGAAGTTTCAATGGCAAGTCGTCTGAATTAGACTTTTTGCAGAATAGCGTATATTTTGTTTTATTTACATTTAGGGACAGTTTGTTTGCTTTAAACCATTCATTAATACTATTCAGTTCTTTGTTTACCGTAGTAAAGAGTGTTTTGATATCTTTGTGAGGGTAGAATAAGTTAGTATCATCTGCAAAAAGAATAAAGTTTATGAGTGTCGATGCATAAGGTAAATCATTAACATATATTAAAAAAAGGAGCGGTCCAAGTATGGAGCCCTGTTGAACTCCACATTTTACATTTTTGAGTTCAGTCGCATGATTACCGTGAGGAATACATTGTTTTCTGTCTGTTAGATAGTCTTTAAACCAAAGTAAGTTTGAGTCCTGTACTCCTTAATACTGCAACTTTGATAGTAAAATTTTGTGATTCACGGTATCAAATGCTTTTGAAAGATCAATGAACACCCCAAGTGTAAACATACTTTTATCAAAACTTTCTGAAATCTTATTTACCAGTTCGCTTACCGCGTGATCTGTAGAATGTCCTTTTTGAAACCCAAATTGCTTTATGTACAACATATCATTATCAACAAAATATTTAAAATTCTATTGAACAAAATGCGTTCTAAAATTTTAGAAAAACAAGGTAGTACTGAGATAGGTCTTTAGTTAGTAAGATTGGTGCGATCTCCTGATTTAAATATTGGTGTTATTCGAGCAATTTTTAATTTTTCGGGTACAATTCCCTGTGTTAAAAATAGATTAAATGCATAAAAAAGGGGAAGCTTAATCAGATCAAACACATTTTTTATGACGTTGACACTCATTTCATCAATACCAGCACTTTTGTTGCCTTGCAAGCAAGCAGTATTCAATTCGGCCATTGTTAAATTATATTCTTCCATCCTACTGTCATACCTTTTCAAATATGAAACAAAATGCTCACTACTCGATGGGTTTTTTTCCGAGAGGCTTAAACCAATGTTTACAAAAAAATCGTTCAACACATTTGCTATCGATGCTGTGTCATTTATCATTTTCCCATCAAGCGTCAAACATTTAGGTAGATCATTGCTGACATTTTTAGATTTACCAATAATTTCCTTAATAATATTCCAAGTTGTTTTAGTGTCATTTCTATACTTTTCAAGTAAAATGGAATAATGATTCATTTTAGAAACTTTTTTTAGTTTTTCAAATAAATTTTTGTATCCCTTGTGCCTCTTTTTTTTTGAGTATGTTTTCTTTTTTAAAAACTTTTCATATAATCTTTGCTTCTTCTTTGAGGATATAATGAGTCCTTTTGTCTTACACGGGCTCAACAGGTTCTTGTTTTTGACAGTTACACGTCTTTTCGGAAATGCTTTTTCGTACTGCGTGTAAATATATTTTAAAAATAACTCATACGCGCTATTAGCATCTTCGCTTTGCATGACTAACTCCCGGTATAAGATACTGTAAAAATGTACGCATTAAGACACACACTTATTCGTTTAAAAAAGCTCTGCATCTATGTCATCCTTTTTTGTCTTTTGTGTTTCTTCTGCCTCTAAGTAGCCAGATTACAGGGACCTGTAATCTGGCCCTGTAATCTGGCTCAACGCAGAAGACGCGTGCGTTCCGTTTCTCGATTTTAACTTTTTACTCACATTTTTTCGACGGTGGAGGAGAGCATGCGATATCTCGGAATTGAGAAACAAAGAAATGGAAACTTCCTCAAAGCTGTCTTTCACGAAAAGGTAGGAGGTCACTTACCAGCAAGTTCCAGTCACCCAGTGTAACCTGGCTGCAAATATGGACCAGTTCACTATTCCTAATTCTGTTCCGGTATGCCAGCTTGAATGTGGAGTTGCCTTTGAGGGTCTTCAACAAAAAGAAAAATTATATGCTCATTATTTGTCAAATGCATGCTACCAGGGAGGATTAATTGTTCTTTTACAAACTTCCCCAGAATCGCCAGGTATTTTTATGTTGTTGCAAAGATTATTTTCAGAGGAAAGACTTGAAGCCTTGAAATCTAAGACTGTGGTTCCTGATGGCAATATAACAGACAATGATTTCCAGGTAGCTAGCTGAAGTTATTGTTAAAATACACTAAATTTAAAATATTTGACCAGCCACAAAAAAAATCGCAATAGTTGTTGCATCTACTTCATTGCTGGTGTCTTATTTGCATTTGTGTTTTTTACTGTACACTAACTAGATTGTTAACTATTCAGTCTGGGGATACGCTTATATAAATTTGCTTGATATCACCAAGTGTCGCAAAAATAAGGGGTGAATAAGAGAGTGGTAGGACAATGGTATAGTATATATAACAAAAATACACCTTGCTGCTTTTTTCCAGTGCATGCTCTGTTTGTTATTTCATTGTAAGTTTACAGCATGTAGACATAAAATTGCGGGGATAACCATATAATTTCCTTGTAAAAATAAGCACTGCCCACTTTTGTCATAACGCAGTACTTTGGGTCCTTCTGCAAAAAGCTGTGAACAGCTTCAATAACCCCATGACTACGAAAAACAGACCTAAAACACAAAAATACATTCTAAAAAATTATTTTTCATGAATTTTTGTTTCATTTTTTAACATCCCATGAGTTGTTTCTAGGAGTATATCACAGGATTTCCAATGGGTTTCTAGGAGTGGGTGTCACCCCATTGTCATAACCATTTACACCGCCTTTATTTTTTATCAAAGCACAGTTTTTCAGTGTCAGTTCCAACGTTCCATAACTATTCTTTTCCACAAAATATTAATCTGCTGGAAACAGCAGCCATACTATATAGGTAAGGAATAACGAGGGTACCGATAAGCTGCATATGCCATATAAAGTGTGGACGTTTTCAGTGAGTTCATTGTTTTAAAAAATATCCAAGTATTCGTCCCAAAAAACCTGCATAGGCCCCAACAATGCCTGAAAAAAAAGCGTTTTCTCCCAACTGTCGTCCACATGGTATGTTACAAGGAATTGCATTTCGGGAATGCTCCAGGGGAGTTCTGAAAAGTGCGGGAGGTTTTGAAGGACAACCGCCAATTTAATATGAAAAGTCACCTAAACTGGCCCTTATATATGCAGGCATTTTAGGCTTATCGCACCCTCTTAAACAATATTGTGGTCAAAGTTTACACTAATAAATAGTTTACCTTAAATTTTATTTGAATTTCTGCTAGAAAGAAGCTTTTCTGGGTCAAAGCTCTTCTAAATACTCCTGGAAAATTCCTAGAATTTACTTTTAATAATTAGGTGCGAAACCTGTGGAAAGTGGTTGAAATTTGGAGATATTTATAGGTCTTGGAATGTTAACAATGTTAAAAATTTAGCTAACGTTAAAAAAAGAAAGAAAGTTTTATTTTTCGCCCAAATGTATACAAAATCTTCAATTCTTTAAATAAGTACTAATTTATTTAGTGCACTCAATAGCACATGGTTATATGTAGATCTTTATGCAAGAAGGTTGTTTAAAATATATGTGGTACGCTAATTCGAATCATTGTGGTACTTGAAAACTGAAAAATATATTTGAAAAGGTACTAGAATATACTGGAATTTTATTTCAATTTTTACTAGCCTGTATCTCTAATATATTAGGTGAAATCTAGTGAAGATCACTTATAATTAAGGGCTAAAGGCTCGTAAAATAAGCTAAAGCCTTATAGAATAATTTTCTGCAAAAGTTAAAGAACTCAGAAAATATACACCATATTGCACTTGGCACAGTGCAAACTAGTACTTATTTTTCAGTATGTATAAAAAATGTCAAATTAGCAAACAAGAAAATGCTTGAAATTTAATTATCACTACAAGTATAAAGAGATTCCACGATCCTTCTAAAGTTAAATGTTACTTTAACTATCTATCAAGTTACATTGACCAGTTACATATTCGTAAGTCCTTGTCTGCTACTATGTCTGTAATTTGTTTTAAGGCCAGTTGAGAAATGAAGAAGTCTCTATTCGTATTTGTGTTGGTTAGAAAAATATTGATAAATTTGTTAAAATTTATGTAATTGTTGTTATTGTCTATTACTACTTGTAACAACAATTGGATCAATTTTATCTGTCACTCCTATATAAAACATAATTAATATGCTAATAATGTTCCATATGATTTTGTTTAGGCATTGTTAACTTATGCTGCTGGGTTTTACTCAAACATGGGTAACTATAAATCGTTTGGTGACACAAAAATAGTTCCAGCAATAGCACAGGTTAGTTTTTGTGTTGTCATACAGTATGTATCAGGTTGTAGTTTGCAAAAGACTATTTAAAAAAGGTTAACAGGAATGCTTTTTGTTCATAAGACATGTATGTATTTATTATCTATATATGGCAGGAAAAATTTAAAGCAGTAGTATGGCAAAGTGAAGCATACAAAAAAAACACAAAATTAATTGAACAGCTATGGGTTGGATGCAGTGGTGCTATGTATAATCTGGATCAAAGAAGAAAAGAACTTGGGCTTGGAAAAAAGGTGATGCTTTTTATTAAGTTTGTTATCCTGAAAGACATGCAACAGAAAGGATCAAAATGATTGCTGTGAGCAAGCTCTTTATGTTTTTGCTTTTATTGTTACTAGGGACTTTCTACATATTATTCTAGTAATATTACAGAAGAAGATGTAAATTTTGTCCAAGAGTTCATGCAAGAAAAGGTCAGTCTTTCTACTAGCATTACTCTTAGCACTAAATTTGCCTATTTTAACACAAATCATTAAAGAAACAATCAATTTAAAGCATATTAGACATCATTAGTTTTCTAAAATCTTGGTTAATTGTTATTAATCAATTTTTTTTCACTGTGTCTCTTATTTTAACTTTATGTTAGACTAATCATAAAAAAAAAATTAAACAGGATTTTAACTTTGATGTTTAGAAGCTGAGCCCATACAACACCCGTCTGTTCAAGGTTGCACAAAAAGATAAAACTGTTAGTTATCAGTTGCGACTAGCATCAGCCGCTGGAGCTGGTATATTTCTGTTCTTGTGCATAGATAAATCATATTTTTATTTTATTAAAACTGAACAACCAGTTCCATTGTTTACGTAAAGTATATACTCCTTTAAAGCAAACTCTTAATTTTGTTGTTCATATTGTTGTTGCTTTTGTGTGCACAAATGCAACTTTTTTTAATTTTTATTCATCCAAGATTTCCATATTTTGTCACTGCACTACACCCATTCATCATAGTTGTCCAGGTATTTAGCAAAAATGTCCTCTTGCCATGTCCTGTTTACCTTTAAACCTAAAGATATGTTATTTTTTCCATATCAAAAGTCTGTTCTGGAGTGAAGCAAATTGCAAACATTGGACTTTGTTAAGATAAGATCTTATTGTGCTTTTAAGTGTATAGGTACCTTTAATCAGGTTGCTGATTTCTTGCAAAAGATAAAAGATGCTGACTTAAGCATTTGTAGCAGAACATTCCTGCTTTTTTAACTATTAAGGGATGCAGTGTAGCTTAGAATTTCTATACTGTAAACTTAGAGAATAAATAGTATATATCTATATAGCAGTTTAATTTTGAAATCTCGTAAACTCCAGGCGATATAGCCAGGTAGCGACTTTGTTCTCTGACTATCAACTGTTCAACTGTTGGTAAAAAGTCATGATTTTACTGATCAATGGTTATCTAGGTATGAAGTTAAGTATCTTGCTAACTATACAAAACTGCTAACATTTTTTTTCTAATTCTTCAAAAAGGGTCATTGCCACCACTAAAAATGGCAGTAAGTGCTAAATGTGGCACTTGTAATTTCTTTCACTGGATAGCGATTTTGTGGTTTACTTCACACATTTTTAAGTGCCAGTAATTGTTACATTTATTCATTCGACTAAGCAACAATCAAGGCAAGTAAAGCGCTTTTCACACAGACCTGTTTGGCTTAATTGCAATTGCCGACACAATTGCAGGTCAAACAAAGAAATTACCATGAGTAAAAATGATGCCATGTGGTTGTTTGCATGCCATAACTTATTCCAAAATATTCTTTGCATTTTTTTCATGTTTAAGACAAGTGGGGGACATTTAAACTTGTAAACCGAGTACTGAGTGTGTGATTTAGCAACTCCCTCAGTATTAATTGCCTTGTTTCTGATTAATTACGTAGGTCAAACTGACATTAAAATGTTCTTAATAATCCCATTATAAGATTTTTTGTAAGCAAGGGATTATTTGCTAACTTTGTGCAAGTTGCCAAAGGCATATAAAAATCAAATTTACAAGAAACAGCTGCTGAACAAAAATGCTAAGAAAAAATGAATACAAAACTGTGAGAACAAAACATTATTAATAATGTTTTAACAACAATTTTATGCGACAAGAACAACTACCCTGAGCACCCTTTATGAATTTGTCAGATCAACATTTAAGAAATGATACATCAAACTTGATAACTACAAAGGGACATGACCAACCAAATTACTTGAGTCTGATAAAGTAGATATTATTATTATTATTTTGTTAGTTTTATAAACGGGGTGACCTCGGACAACACTTCTAGTTTTAATTCTATATAGAAGCTTAATTTACCATAAGGTTAATCTACCTGTGCCATCTCTGCATTGAGATATTGTTTAATTTTTTTAAAAAATTAAAAACATTTGAATTTGCATCTTACATTCAAATATTTAAATTGAAACGTGCAATCAAAGCAAAATAACATTTCATTCTCTCTCTTAAAGTAAAACAACATGGTCGATTCTCAAGAAATGTCCCACAAGGGAGAGAAACGTAACTCCTTTTCTATGGAATTTAAAAAGCGAGTAATAAAGTTTGCAGAATCAAATTCCCACAAAAATGTGGCAATAAAATTTAGTATTGATGTAAAAAGAATTTCTTAATGGTGTCAAAACAAAGACAGGATTTTAACAATGAAAGCTGAATGTTAACAACTTGATAAGGCAGCCAAAAAATCAACCAATGAACATTTAGAAATGAGCTGCTGAAATAGATTTTAGAAGGACGTATCGCAAAATGCTTCGCGTTTCTTGGAAGCTCCTTATGTTCAAAGCCAAGTCACGATTTGATGAGATGTGTGGTAAAGTTAACTCTTTAAAAGATTCAGTCGTGGTTGGTTTGAGAAATTGATGAAAAGAAATTCTCTTGTACAGTTAAGCACAATTCCCAAAATTTAGGAAGATCTTTGTTCCTCATTTGTTCCTTATTTTGTTATCCATCTTCACAAATTGGCTATGAAAATTGATTTCAACTCTTCTAATATTATTACAATGGTTATTTGCTAATAGTTAAATAAACAAGCAGGTTACAATAGAGTGGAATAAGGAAGTGATCGGATCATTCTCATTTCGAAAAAGGCGTCTTGTGTGGGTACCTTTAAAGCTCACATGAGATTTGAAGGATCACACATGATGAGGTTAAAGTGTCATTACCAGGTGGATGTACAAGATACATTCGGGTTCCAGACGTTTACTGGATTTTTTAAATATATTATAAGTGGCTCGAAATGGCATTCACCAAAATACTGAGGCAGGAAACATTAAACCAACCACCAGGCACATAGTTGTTGAATATCAAAAGATATCCAAGGATCTTTTGTTGATAATTTCAATGGCAGCAGCTTGAACATCAAGGCGTATGGAAGAGGAGATGGCACAATTTACTGTTTCAAATGAAATAAACCCTGTGCAGCAGGTAAAGATCTTTTAAAAGATTAAACAAACTTGATCAATGATCCAGATAATGAGATGGAAGTCAACCTCTTTATTGACCCAATAGAATCTACAGTGAAGAGGAAAACGTCTCATATTCTTCTTGAGGAAGACTGGGATGAGGACTCTTTTGGTGATGTTTTGTAAAGTTGTAATTTCAGAAAAAAAAGCACAACAAAATTTTTTATATCAAGGCTCCCCTTTTTAAATAAACGCCAAACACCCTGGGCATTTATTAGATGATTTATGTCATATCTTTTACCTAACTCAATTTTTTTTAATGTGTAATAAAAGAATGTATTATTTTTCTGATTTGCTGTTTTTTGTCTATGTGTTTTAAAAGCCCAAAAGTATTTCTGAATCAAATTTAACCAATTAGTGAGGGCTAACACTTAGTTTGAGATAAGGAAATACATTACTGTATTATAAATGTGCTAAAGATTGGAAAGATACCTGTACTTGAATTATTTATCTATCATAGGAGCATGTAACTAAGTATGCAGAGTTACAGTAACTCTGCATACTGTAGTTTATGCACCAAGAGGTTTAGTATTAATACAACAATAATTGATTACCTTATGCTGTACTATCAAAATCGCCCAAGGTCTACGTGCTAGTGCAATGACTAAGGGTAATATTTTCAGTGCAGCATGGGGTAATCAGTTATTATTGTATTTTTAAGCATCTAAGTTAGATAAAAATAAAAAAAAAAGTTTTGTTTAGTGTATTTACACTTTAATAATATACTTCAGTACTTTCTTTAACACTCAAGATAAAAATTCAAAACAGCATGCTATGCAGGATTCAAAAGTCCCTGTTGACTAAAGCCGTATAAACAAAACATTGCAATGTTTGACACTTACAGAAGAATGTGTAATGTTGAATAGCAACTAAAGTTTAAGTTATAACGAAAATTGACACAGGCTTCATATTAAATATGTAATTAAAAAAGAGAAGGATTAAGTCTGAAAATAAGGAATAACTTATTTGTGTTACTATATTTAGTATGTTTAATAAAACTGGATATCTTCTCATCGTTTTTCATAGGCAATGTAGCTAGATAGTTAACTATGTACAGTAAGATCGATAAAAAACAGTAAAATGTTTTTTATCGATAAATGTATTGTAGTAGTTAGATATAAAATCATTTCCAGTGCTTCTTGAAATTTTTTTTCCCAAGCTTGTTTACATTTTAATCTACATTTTTTTTGACGGTGGGCAATACCTCTCCATATCGGCCCATCATCAAGAACGCTAAGCCAATCAGAATGTCTGAAAACCTGTATTGCTCCCTTGCAAAATCCAGGCAGTTAATAAATACTTTTGTGGTAGTAGTATAAATTAGTGAATTTAAGGTTGCATTTGTTAAAATTTCATTATCATCACCATCATCTATGCAGATATACTTTCTACAGAGGATTAAAATGTAGAACTTAAAATATCTACCTATCTACATCTATGTTGCATCTTGTAGTAAATTCTGGATGACGAGAAGAAAACCAAAATGAAATAAATAATAGATGTCAGTTGGAAGTGAATCTTAAAATTTTGGATTTTTTTCAACTCTAACAGACTTTTTTTTTATTTGTCATAGTTTTTTTGTTTTTTAATTATTTATTTATTATTTAGTCCAGTGGGGGAAATAGTATTGCCCTAGATATATCCGTGAAAAAATCGGTGGATATATCTAAATATTTTCCACCAAATGTCATTTTCATGGTTTCATGGTTGCTTTAAAATTTGCCAAATCTTTTTTACCTTTTTCTCTTTCATTTTTGTGTAATTTTCCCACTAAATTGACTTTGAAAGACTTGCAATACTGTCTTACTTCCTTTTTTCTATGGGCTATGTATCCCTCATATATGTAGGCTACCCGTGCGCGTGTGTGTGACTTTTATAGAGGATATTATTTTGTCTCAGTGGCTAAATGGCAAAGTTACCATTTTAACATTTTGTACCAAGCAAATAGGGCAAATAGTGCATTAAAATAAGATTAATGAAGTCATTGCATTGCACTTTTAAGTTAAAGGCTATATAACTTGAAAAAGGATGAAAATAACTAAAGTCGTCTTTTGAGCTGTTAACTAGGGACTAAAATGGAAGCAAAATAGAAGCACTTTCCCAAAGCTAGGTCAACCCACCTGGTCATTTTTGTCGTCACCAAAATTCAAATGATGGATCTTTTCTGTTGTTCTACCCAAGTGGATTTTTTCAAACCATGTTCCTATTCCACATGGTGATAACTGCCCTTCAGCATATTTGATTTTGTGATTAAATTTGTTTTAGTTTATTAATTTTCAGACTTCCCAGCTTCATTTTTTATTATATTTTTTTTATAGAGAAAGCTGGTGAAGATGACGACGTACACCAGCACTTAGGATGTTCCACATTTAAAGATTTTAAAGTGGAAGTAACCAGAGGAGATTATTCTGAGTTGCTACAGCGCACAGTGACTTATTTAAACAAGGCAAAGGTATTATCTTCTGAGTTGCACGATAGTATCAAGTAACAATTAATTTTAAGTGTTAGTTTTCACATAAAGTTAAGGCTAAATTTAGAGCCTGTTTACTGATGACTGATAACAACAGATAACAACTGAATATTTTGCAAAATTATAGCGAACTGTGCTAGTTCTGTTACTTCAAGGCTTGTATATATTTCTTACAGGAATACGCTGCTAATGAAAATGAGGTCCAGATGATTGAATATTATATTAAGGCATTCACTTTTGGAAGTATTAATGCCCATAAGGATGGCTCCAGATATTGGATAAAAAATAAAGGTCCGGTAATTGAAACGTAAGTTAAATAAAGGTCCAGCCATTAAAACGTAAGTTAAATAGACCTGAAACTCCTACTAGTCAACAACATTTTGAATACAAGAATGACTCGTCTCGTAGAATGATCTTATAGAACATAGCAAATAATTTCTTTATTTACAATGCCATTTTAAGAATCTCTAAAATGCACTGAATTTAAGAAGTATTTATGCTCTTATTCTTTTCTAAGCTCTACCCCGTATAAATAAAACCTGCTTAATTTCATGTTCTATTTACAAAAATTCAAATTTAAGCTTAGTCGAAATAAGATAGCTCTTGGCAAAACACGCCAAAATATAGTGTCTTTATCTAAAAAAGTTGAGATAAAGTGTCTTTATCTAAGAAAAGTTTAAATATAATAATTTAGGGCTTAAAAATCGTAAAGTATGTAAAATTTGCCAGGGGTAAGGATTTTTATTTACTTCAACTTTTGGTGTGTTCTTACTTGACATTCTATTGCAAAAAAAAATTTTTTTTTTAAATAATAGCAAAATATGTCGTTCAATTGTACGCAAGGTGGTTATTATGAGTAAAAAGGCTAATCATTTAGGTCAACCACATCGGTCAAAAAGTGTGATATCTCACATTCGCTCCTCTTTGTCTATCCCATAGATCTTACTATTTGAATATATTTGTCAACATAACAGAAATTTCATATTGTATAAAGTTATTTTAGTTGATGTAGTAGTACTACATAGAAATTCTCTGTCAATGGAATTTGTAACATGCGAGTAACATTTTTTCTTGCTACGAGGAATACTTCATTGTAAGTTTTTTTTATACAATTATTTGTAGTTATATTGGTTTCATTGAATCCTATCGTGATCCATATGGCGTCCGTGGTGAATTTGAAGGTATTCAAAAAGATTGCATGTTTTAGTTTTCCCTACTGTTTTCATTGATACATATGCTGTAGTGATTTAAAAATTCAAATTAAAAGTTTCTTTATCCATTACAGTGTTTTTTGCTCATTTTTTACTTTTACTGAAGATAGACGTCAGACTTATGTAAATGTTGTAAGCCCTTTTCACAAACTATTCCCTCCTTGTCCCTGAGCATCTTACAGGGCACAAGAAAGGTCTGTATACCGCATCCGTAATTTTGAAGTTCTGGTTAAGTACCTGAAATACAATATACAGTGTTTGAAAAATAATTAAGCACTGCTTTAGTGTAATCAGCCTTCTTACTTTTAGGTTTTGTTGCCATGGTTAATAAAGCTATGAGTGCAAAGTTTGGCATCTTAGTTGAGAATGCAGAAGAATTGCTGAAGTTACTTCCTTGGCCGTCCGAGTATGAAAAGGATACATTTTTACGTCCCGACTTCACCTCATTGGATGTACTAACTTTCGCTGGAAGTGGTATACCTGCAGGAATTAACATCCCAAACTGTATGTTTCTTTCCTTTGTTCGTATTTCTAAACCCTTGCATTAAAATTTAAGAAATGCTGTATTTTGGATTTGTTACATTTCCTATTCGTAGACGACGATATTAGACAGAATGAAGGATTTAAAAACGTCTCTCTTGGGAATGTGCTTCAATCGCACTCAACAGATCAAATTGTGACATTTCTTAACAAAGAAAATCAGGTAAGCTAACAGAAATTCACCACAAACAATCAGACTTTTTCCACCCCTGTATCAGGGTGTGTTTATAAGCCGAGCTTTGCCAGTTGACTAAACTGGTTTGGTTAGCCGGGATCTCAGCTACTGTAATAAACCTTTATTGAAAATAAAACCAGCTTATATGAAACGGCAGCCAGCTTGCCCTGCAGAGTCTTGGTTTGATATGCCAAGATCCTGGATGGCCAAACCAGCCCCACTTAGGTAAGGAGTTTTTTTTGTTTAGGTAATCAATTTCTTTTGTTATGAATTTTTTTTAGTTTTCTATTGTTTTATGTTACAACCTGCCTAACCTAGATAGTTTCTTTGCATATAAACATAAAAACCAGCCTGGAAAGTGAGTCGACTCAGACCAGACCACCTACATACAAACAGCCCCTCAATGATAACTACATAGCTGATAAATCCCTCAAAGCGTTATTGCATTTCTAGAGTACGGGGTCTGCTTTTAATTTAAAATCTTATGAATATAAATGGAAGTACTTAGCAGGGTTAAAACGTTCAGAATACTTGACTGTTGTTTTATCTCTTATAATAATAGTTGTGGATACTACGACAAGTTATGTTAAATGAGTTTGTTTTGAACTCTTCTCTTGCCCCTTCTGGAAACAGAAGTTTAAAAAGCAGTTTAAAATAGCCTTGATTGTAAAATTGTTGTAAAAAGATATTCAAACGAAGGTGGCTTTGCAGAATCTCTACTATTGAAGAACATTTCGACTGATAAGGTTCAAAAAAACTTATAAGGATTTTAGGGTTGGTGTTTTACAGATAACTTTATCAAAACATTAGCTGGTAGACTGGAATAACATTTATGTGAGGGTATAAGGTGTTAAGATGTCTTTATTTTGTTTGTTTTTTGTCAGGAATTGTATTCAAAATATAAAGCACCTTCTTTTGAAGTTCAAGTTGGTCTGCATGAGTTGTTGGGACACGGGAGCGGAAAGTTATTTCAAAAGGTAACAGTTAAATACCCCAACTATCTTTCTGGAAATTGTTTACAAGATTCTTAACACATATGTTTTCATTTTTGCTCCTATCCTAAATGGTGTTCATATATTTGTTTTAAGATTTAAAAATGCAGTTTTAATTTCTACATTTCAGCATAATTTGGAAGATAATATTTTATGCAACAATTTGATTTTGCCGTTTTCGTTGTATTTTTTTTTATCATTTTTTAGAACCAAGATGGTACTTTCAATTTTGACGTGGATCAAGTGAAGCATCTGGAAACAAATGAAAAGGTATGACACGAGACAAT
The DNA here is from genome assembly GCF_029227915.1 of Hydractinia symbiolongicarpus. Taxonomy (NCBI): domain Eukaryota; kingdom Metazoa; phylum Cnidaria; class Hydrozoa; order Anthoathecata; family Hydractiniidae; genus Hydractinia; species Hydractinia symbiolongicarpus. The sequence goes on from NC_079883.1 coordinate 25,854,076, forward strand.
CATTGAAGAACGTGATATTAACCTTCTTTACCCCCACCGGCCCTAACCCCCACCAGCCCTAACCCCCGCACTCTTCAACAAATCTTCTTGTTCTTTGGTCGTTGATCAGTTGTTTTGGTTCGTGTAGTGACAGTGATTAAAATGTAGTGATTACAACGTCAGATTGGACTACATTATAGACGTTATAAGGTGCTCCAAAAAAACTAATTGCTAAAGAGAGATCCAGTAAAGAAACGAATGGTGCCATGTAAGAACTAAATCCATATACTTAGTGTTTCTTGTTGTTTTTAGATTACATCTTGGTATAATCCTGGTGAGACTTGGGATACAGTGTTTAGTGCAATGGGTTCTAGCTATGAAGAATGCCGTGCAGAGTGCGTGGGAATTTACTTGTGTCTGGACGAAGGTATTTTAAGGTAAGAGGATGTATATTTTACTGAAGTTACTATTGGAACAACAGAAGGGAAACAGACCCTAGCTTTTTAGGCTTATATTGACGAACTCGACATTTCTAGTTACCCACTTTTCTCAACTATTTTCTTTAATAAAAAGTGTTAACAGAAACTTTCGTAAGGTTACACAACGCGTCACTTATTTTTTTGATTTTAGAACTTTTGGTCACGAAGGTGATGAAGCAAAGAAGATAACTTACATCAATTGGTTGAATATGGTCCGTGCAGGTCTGTTAGGGTTAGAATTTTACTCACCAGAAACCAAGGAGTGGAAACAGGTGTGTTATTCTCTTTGGAATGAATGTTGTGCGTGCGTGGCGTTAATTTTGATTGGTTCCGTTTATTACTTTTTTTGTTGTAATGAAAATTTCGATGTAGAGCCATTTTTGATTTGTCTTGTATTTTGAAACATTTTTTGTTTAGGCTCACATGAATGCTCGTTTTGTTATTTTACAAGTACTTATGGAGGCTGGAAACGAATTTGTTACTATACAACGTACCACAGGAGAAGACGGAAAACCGGATTTAAGAATTGTGTTAATAGAAGACCAAATTAAGACAACTGGAAAAAATGCTATCGCTGAATTCTTGAAAAAACTGCAGGTAAAAATGTTTTAAGAGACGCCGGCACACTGTACACGCAGCGCGACACTGCAAACTGTACACGCGACGCAAATATTTAAAGTGGAAGTGAATGGTTGTAATTGTAGAATGTCCTTGATAGCTTAAAATTGTACATATTGTCAGTGTTTTTTGCTACGTGCATTAAAGGTGACAAACACCCCCTCTCCCCTCCCTTCCCCTGGATAAATGGCCTTTTTCCCCGAACAATTGGCCTTTGCTAATTTCAACTTAATAACCATTCACCAGCTTACTTCTACCTATACCTAGAATAACAGCAATAATAATACTATCGCCACCAAAATGTTCTTATTTTCAAGTTTTTCAGGTGAAGAAGAACTGTAAAAAGCTTTTTAAATATTTCAGTTTGCAAGCTTTTGAAGTACTCAGTTAAGAACGTAATAAGAACACCTGTAGTGTAAATTGCTTCTGAAAAATTGTTCACTAGCTAAAAATTCAGACGGTATAAATATATGGAGTAGTTATTCAATGGGCAATTATCCATGGGGGAATTATTTTAAAATGGCAACAAAAGAAAAACAGATTGTCTTTTGATTGCTAGGGAAATTGTGTTTTTTTCAGTTTTCTAATGTAATGACCTTGAATTTCTTGATATTTCGTCCTGCCAGTCAGACGAATACTTACACGGTAACTTTCTAGGCGATACGACAAAATTGTTAAATATGTAAGAATACTTTCACTTACTACCTGGATAACACTTTTAAATACTTTGGGCCTCCTAAAATTAAAAACAAAACTTTAAATGAGCACCATGTTTTCATGTTTTTGTAAGGGAAGATGATGATCAACTTCAAACAATTTGGTTTTTTAACTTACATGTTAAATCTCAGAAGTCAACATTTTCTTTTCTACACCTATTTTTTTAGTTATACAAGGCTACTGCGGATGTCAACAAAGGCCAAGAGTTGTACAAGAAATACTCTACGGTGAATGAAGATATGCTAGCCATGAGAGAAACAGTGTTATCAAGAAAGCAACCGAGGCGAATGTTTGTGCAAGCTAATACAGAAATAATTGGTAGGTGCTGTAAAAGTTAATACGTTAGAATGTTTTTTACCCGCATGGTTTATTGACTTGTGAAAAGGCATGGTTTATCTATCTATGAGTCATTTTACTACTTGCGTTTGAAATTTTCATTTTTTTTTAGATAGTCTGCATAAAAAGCTAGACGTATTATTTGTGCAGATACAAATTTTGTGTATACAAACTATATCATATGATCTGTTGAGTTGTTTAGGGTAAATTATGCAACTCGCAGATATAGGTTTTTTAATTTTTTATGTAAAAAATCACCTCAGTTCAATTTCAGGGAACACGGGAACTTGAAATATTTTTTAAACACAATTAGAATACTTTTTTATGGCCGTTTTTCAAACACACTTCAAACACGAGTTGTAACTATGCATAGACAGATAGATATTACTTGGTATAACAGTAGAATTTCAAATGACACACTCGCCTAAAAGTTTTCGTTTACCGGCTTAACTGACTTACTTACTTCTACATGTCTGCTACCATTCTTCGCCTCTGTTTCAGGTGACGAAGTGAAGTTGACACAGTATCCTGGTAATGTTTCTTCATTAATAGAGTCTTTCACCAAACGCTTTCCAAAGCATGATAACGACTTAGAAAAACTATGGAATGCTGAATCTTCTTTTCATAAATATTAGAAACTATACTCCAAATATGCTAGAACGCCAAGTTGAAACTTTTATCAACATGGCTCGTAGGAGGATCTTGATTATTAGAAATATACATATTGAATTTGAAGTAGAGAACTTATTTTATATTGCCTTTCCAATAATTGGTTATTATAAAAATCTGAAATACTTAGTCACGCGTGCGGAAGCGAAACTTTTTTTGCTACACACATGTTCTCGTGTCTAAGAGTGGCATAATTTATTAGTGGAAGAACAACATTGACTCGATGTAAACAGGCAAATTTGTACAACCAGTTTGTATTTTTTGCTTACAATAGTTTTGTTACAACAACCTCGGGTTGTGTTTTTATTAAAAGCTTATCTCCCGTAGCAAAAAAATCTGTTCAGATTTAATATATAATTTTTTAGGCTTTATAGATTTCCAACCAATTATGTTCCATTATAACGTTGACCTTTTTTTGTCAATATCAAATGTGCCATGATTGCCAAACCACTAGTTTTAAATCCAAACTCACGAAAGACACGTTATTATAGATTGAATAAAATGAAAATATGTTTTTAAACTATAATATGTATGGCACACCTTACACAGACTTTTCTAATTTTAGGACGGATCAGAACAACGTTTTAAATTCACATTTTGAAAATTTAGTCAGAAGCGAGCTATTGCATACAACATCAAAATCTACTTTCACATGGTTTTCTCACCAAAGTTCCTGAGTTTTTAAAAATTTTATAACTTTAAGATCAGCGTTACTTTCAGCACAAAGTTAAATTAGAGAAACGTACGAATTTAAATATACTCCATATGAAGGTCCGTTGTAAAGAATAGGGGAAAGAAAAAAAAATATTATTTTAAATATAACGTGCCATGGACATTTAAAAATATTTTTTAAACATAAAGGTACCAAGGGTTTCACACTTTCTGACATCTGTTAAAAAGTCGTTCCAACAACTTGCAGCGTGGTTAAAAACGTTCTAATAACTTTGGAGCTTTTAAGTACTCTCATTGATAAGTATTCTTCAAATTAGGTAGCAGTCAACCTCGACCCCAGGGTTTTTCTCCTTTTGATATCAGGACGTCGAGACAGAAACAGAGAGATTTCTTTCTCGCCTTCCGGATATTGAAAAGAGAAAAAATATCTCAGGTCTAGGTTGTCGAGCGGTGGGTTTTTTAGGTGCAATAGTATAAGGTCTTGTAAACTAACTTATGTAAGAATACATCATTCTTTCTTTTATTAATACCAAATTAAAATTAAGAACATATTGTAGAATGTTTATAAACAAAGCTAGCACAAGTTTTCCTTAATTTCTGCAAACGTTTAACTTCGCATTGTAGAATTAAAATAATTGAAGTTAAAACGGGACTTCTTTAAATTGTTTGATCGTTTCTAATGCAGCATATCTATCTTTTGATTTGATCGTCCCAAGATGAAATTTTACACGAATAAAACTCATCACTAAATTTCAAAGCTTTAGTAAAATTGGTTGTCATTGCGAAAGCCAGATTTTTAGATTTGATAAATAAATAGTGTTTCGTTCAAGTGGCAATCTGCTGCAACATGATCTGTTCGAATACTTTTGACAACACTGGTAATACGATAATATCTTAGTTCGGATGGATTCAAACATTTTAATATGTTCTATTCACTTACCACTAAGACGAAAATATGCTTTCTTTAATACAACAGTATCACATCATCAACAACGTGCTCCGTGTATTTTACTAGAAAATCTTCAAAACCAGTCTATCAGGAGTGTTTAATAGATTTCACTGCATCGTCCATACGTTACTGGTTGAAGATAGAAACTGTTTGAGAAGCGAAATAAATTCGGATAAAAATACTCCTGAATTCTGTATTTGATTTCAGTATTTGAAATTGCCACATATTTTTTGTTTCTCCTGAATTAAAACAGTGTTTCGCAACTACCCTTACGGAATCAATTTTCGTGAGAATTATTATTCGCTTGTTTGCAGATTTTAAGGCCTTATTGGCACGCTCGCTATTCGCAAAAATATTTTTTGGGTTTTTTGTCGATTCCGTCACTAACGAAACTAAGTTCTTGCAAAATTCATTTTTTCGAAAGCTTGTTTTGGCAAAATTTGGGGTCATTGTGTATGTGTAAATTTACCCCTCCCGCCCGCATGTTGCTAATTAACAGATGTCATATTTTCTTTCGCTGACGTTCGCAACTGTAGAATTGGAGAGTGCGCAGTCATCAGTCTACTCAGATCCTGAGAACCCTTAGGTCAATGATAGAGATGACTATTCCTCCCATGAATTTGATTGTTGATATCGACACTTGATGTTGATCTTAAACTGTTTAATGAGCAGTTGTAATGTTGTGCGTAAAATAAAACATTAACGATGTAAATATGTGAAAGTGATTGGCTGTTCGCGAAAATAAATTAAATTATCGCGAAAGTTATTGAACTATCTATTCACAAAATTAAATTCTCGTGAAATATAAAAAACTATTTTAATTCGCGATCGAATTTTTTTTCCATTTAGGTAGTCTGACCCATCACAAATCTCCTTTTCATGATTTTTGTCCCTATTTTTACTTCGTTGGTTTTTGTGTTTATAAACAAATCCGCCATTTTTTCAGATTCACAGAGTGATAGAATCCGGAATACGTTTTGAAATAGAAAAATTTCTGAAACAAATATGGTAGACTAAGCTGTCAGTGAAGGTAGGTTCGTCAAAAAACTTTGATTCTACCACAATCTTGGACATCACTAGTGGAGACCCGAAATCTACTACTTGTCAGACAAGTAGTAAATTTTTGACCATATCGCTTCATAGGCACCGTTGGAGTCCATACATATTTGGTTGTCTTTATTTTTGAAAATTGTTTTTAGGTCAAGAGAAAATACAATGCTTTTGGCTTGGCACACACTTTCTCAGTATCCATTATTTTTCCAACCAACTTTCATGCATTCGGGCAGGGCAAATTAGACGTTTTTATTGACTGTTCATCGTTGAGTTAATTGAATTGCCAAATTTAAAAAAGTATGTGGTTTTTTCATGTGTGGAAACCTTTCTGTTAGAGCTAGCTAGCTAGCTAGGTAGAAAATATAAACAACAGACCACAGCAATTAAAGAAATCCGTCTCAAAAATTCCAATTCCTTTTGGCTCTTTTTCTACCCAAAAAATCTTTAATCTTTATTAACAGCCATTTTCCCTTTTTTACCTAGCTAGGGGGCTTCGAAAAAATTTTTCGGGCCCCGTTAGCGAGCTATTGCTGCTAACATTCAGACCCCTCCTCCTTCTTTTAGCGGATTTCGGTCCGTGAAATACACACATTCGGATAAATCTTGGAATGTTCTGGGGCATGTTTTGTAGATAAAAGTTATCGGAATTGATGATAAGAGGAATTATGCTCACGTACGACGAAGAATCTTCAGGCCACAAACAAATTTTTAAAATTTCCCAATCCCCAGCGGATTTTTTTTCAAACTTCAGCTCCCTTTCCCCCCTTAGCAGTGATATCCCGCTAACAGGGCCCGAAAAAAAATTTCGAAGGCCCCCTACACAAAAGTGCACACATACCTATTGTTCTCAAAATAAAATCAAAACAACTATATATATTGTGTGAAAAGTGGTCTATACCTTGATGTGCAACAAAAGTACACAAAACAAATAGAAAAATACTAGTCGTTATCCCGTGGAAAAATCCACCCGTTTTCCCGTCCTTTTTATACTGCATTGCATGCTTCTCACTACTTGCGCAGCTAAGTTACCATTTTGTGTGACAGACAGACGGACGGACAGGCATATACGGGTATTATAATATAGATGCTCAACTTTTTCCCCAGGAGGGCCTAATACTCATTTCAGGTCAAGCGTATTTGTTCTTCCTAGATTGCAAAAACAGCCTGTTTTTAAACAGGACAGCCGCATTATGTACGCATGTCCCAAGTTTGTTTTTTTTGCCCTGATTATTTCGTCGTGGTGACCGGATTATGAACGCTGATATAATATCTGGCCATGCAGACTACGATTGGCATTTTCTTCGAACTTTTGTGAATGAAACGTGGGATTATTGTTACAGAATGATGGATTTCGTGCTTTTTTTTCTCTGCGGGATAAATCACCATTGAAAACTAGGCATTAGCGAAAAAAAATCTCAACATAATTTCTAAATATAAACTCTTCTTCTGAGTGCATTTCAACAAAATATACTTTGAAGTAACTAAATTTCACAGAAGTAGATTTTACGGATGGGTGGTTGGCTCATTTTTTTTTCGCAGGAATTTTGGGATGACCTAAATTATTCGTTTTGCAGGAATTAAGTTTGGTGAAAAATTATTAAATAAACTTGCGAGTCCCAAAAATTCGTTTTGAGAACAGCAACAACTTTGTCACAAGGGCTATTTGCTTGCCAGAAGTGATAACGAATGATATAAAAGCCGATTGGCCCTGAGTTTTTTCTATAAGTAATGAATAACATAAAAGTGTCGCACATAAGGCGGCCTGGCCGATTATATTAGTTCTATAAGTGAGAAATGATATAAAAATTTTGTATACACAAACCGACCTGCCCTGATTATGTTTGTTCTATAAGTTTCAATAATATTAGACTGTCGTACATAATTTGGCCTGTCCTGATTATATTGGGGCCGTTGTGCGTTTGCTTAAGTAGGAACAAGAAGGGGCTAAAACCAGGCATTTGTGTTTACTTGCTTTGAATTCTAATGCTATAAACAATTTTGTAAACGTGATAAGTTTGTAAACAAACAAATAAACAGAACAATATCTTAAGTGTTTTCTTAGACTGGGTTTTTATGTGTGTGTGGACTTCAGACATGGTATATAATTGTAAAAATTTGATAATTTTCTTGTGTTTCTTTTATAAACAAATCAACAGAAAAGGGCGTAAGTTCTCATAACAAATTTTGAGAGAAAAAACATATCAAGCGTTCAAATCTTACTCATATTTCTAAAAGTGCCAATTTTATTGCCAAAACATCAAGAAAGCCACCTAGTCATGCAAGTGTAATATAAAAGGGTTTGCTCTAACATGTCAAAAACTTCAACTTTTATATGAGGCTTGAAAATTTTTGTTTTTTAAAAAATATGTTTCTATGTTGCAGTATTTATTTAACCCTATTTAAGAAAGGGGTACTTTTACCAGCCCCTTTGCTTTTTATTTTCAATAATTTTTCTTCTAGATGAAAGTGAATGATGATTCACTTTATCCCATTATGAGAAAGTGTAGAAAGTTTTATTCCCATCACAAAAAAACAAAAGTGAGATTTATTTATATACATTTTTTCAGAATTGCTGGAAAAGTTCTGTATTTTTTTTTAAAATAGATTTTTTAAAGTAAACATTTCTTCTGATCTAAATGTACTTGTCCTTGCTATTTTGAAGGTCGATTAGGCAAATATTAAAAAAATAGTCGATAAGATGCATGGAAAATCAACTCAGAAATGAAAAAGATCTGTCACTTTAATTTTAATAACATTAGTAACCCATCCATTCCGAAATGAATTCGGGGACCTAAGTTTGAGAATTATCCAATTAAGTCCCAGGTTGTCCCTAATTACCTGTGCATTAAACAATGACTGACATCACCACCTCACTGTTTTAAAATTATTAGGCCTTGAAGTTATAGATGCATTGTAATAGCTTCATTAATTTAAGTGCATTTTTAAGTTTAGAATTTTTTTTCTCTTTAAATTTTTTTTTATTTTATTTGAAAAGCATTATCCTATAGAGAATTTATCTTAAAACACCTGTTTTCAAAAAAATGATCGGAAATGTTTTAGATAATACTGAGTGTGTCAAAAGAGGGTTGCCGTATCCTTATGTACATATATCTACTTATCTGCATTGCAGCATTTATATCATATTAGAAAGATTTTGTTGTACCAAATTCCAAACTTGCCTCCATTTTATAACATAATCTAAATTTTCATTACAGCAGCAATCAGGGAAAACCACTATACGCTGAGTCCCGCAATCCTGGTTCTGTATACCACTCGCAAAACAACTTTATCAATATCAAATAAATAGAAAATTTACCATACCATTTGCTTGCAATAATTTTAATTTCTTAAAATTTCAAAGTATTTCAGAAAATTGTTTTTGCTTTGTGGATATTAATCACTAGTTGAATAGCCAAAAAATCAATTGATTAGGGAGGCAGCTTGATGGCATCTTTATTATTAACTTTCCTAATTTAGACTTAAAGAAACTTATTGGTATGCATTCATCACTTGCTCCTCACCTACATCAAAGTTGTGCTGAAATCATAAAACTGTTTGAGAAATGTCACGAAGAACATAAAATTGGAAAGTTTTTTGGCAAGTGCAATGATCTTAAATATGAACTTAGTAAATGTTTTGCTGCAGATACTGCAGATAGACGAAGGAAGAACCGTGAAGAAAGTATTAAAAAAAGAAAGAAATTTGAACAGCAATATCGGGAGTACTTATTCAATGAAAAATAGTTTTGTAAAATAGTGTTTATATGTAGCAAGTATTATATATAAACTTATTTTATTTACATATTATGTGGTTTTTGGCAAAAAGGAGATCACAGATATATTGTGGAGTAAACAGACGAAGCACCAAAGACAAAAAGTGGTATAATTGTCATGCTGCTAAAAGAATACCAGATTTATAATTCTAATCTAGTCTAATGAACATTTCAGCAAATTATTGTTTTTATGATTGTATACTGAAATTGGGTTATAAACAGCAAAAGTGAATATTACATACATTTAAACCTTTCTAATTCCTTTGTTTGTGTTTGTGTGTTAATAAAGTTTTAGTGATGTTGGATATATAGTTGATGAGTATTTTAATGAGCTCACACTTTTTTTACTTGAACAAACGTTTCTTCCGTTTTTTCTTAGATAATCTTGACGGAACGAGTGAGATTGTTCTTTTAACCACTGATAGTGTATTACAATGCTTACTGAAATAAAACAATTAAAAACCTTCATTTTTAGAATTAAAAAATTCATGAAAAGAGTAAAATGTACACTTAAATGGGCATTGCAGCATCACAGCCACAACAACAAGTAATAACACATACTAATATATGCACAAGAACTGTTCAAGTCATGCCTAGCTCATCAGGTGTAAACAAAGTGAGCATATTTATTTTTCTTATAAGCATTTTGTGTTGAATCAGTTCCCCTTCTTTTCCCATAAAGGTATGCTCTTCCAAGAGCAAAGCATTAACTTAAAATTGATAAAAAATTTATTTCGTAAAATCTTTTTCCCCTTGTAGAGATTTTATTTAAAATGATGTTTTTCTCTTTACGTATGTAATATTTATTACAAAAAAGCATATGAGGAGTACACCACTAAATTAAGCATTCTGTGATGTCTCCAATGAGTGCCACTCAAAAAAGTATGTGAGGACCTTTTTTTGTTTCTCATGTAACAATTAAATAACAATTAAAATTTAACAATTTAATTTTGATTTTTCGATTTGAAAATGGAAAAGCTGAGAAAGAGAGAGTAAGAAATTTATAGAACTCAGAGAAATTTTATTTTTATTTTCAGTTTAAAGTAACCAGTTTTTCTCTAAACAGTACAAATTTTTAGGCAGTGGAAAGAAACTTTAGGGGTATTTAGAAGTGGGGTTAACTACCCGTGGTAAAAACAACAACTGGGATAGCTGTTTAATAATTATGATAAACCTTTTATGAAGTAGTTTTAAAATTTAATTATATTTCTTGTCTTTTACTTTAGAAAGAAGGAGAACTCCTGAAATACAAGAATGTACTTTCAGGTTGGGGAAAGCGTTATTTCAAACTGGAAAGAACATACTTGCACTACTTCGAAACAAAACATGTATGATGTTTCTCATTATACTCTATATACTAAAATGTTTTAGTATATTTTTTTTAAATTGTATATTTGTATTTTTTCAGTGTCTCTTGAGCCCCTGGGGTATTTTTTGCGTAAAAAAACTAGCCTAATGGATGGGGATTTGTTACGAGAAATGTTTTTGGAACAGTGATGATTTTTTTACAGACTCACAAACCATTAGCTACTGTAACACGAGGTGAAATCAGTGAAGTGAAACCAAGTAAAGCATTTCCAGGAAAAGTTAACGTGTTTGAAATTCTTCTTAAAAGTGGAATAGTGTGGTACTGTCAAGCAAGCAGTCCTGTAAGTTGCTATATGTGCATATACCTATGTTAGTGTAATTGAATGTTGTTCAGAACGTGAATAGAACGTAAGTTCCATTGAAAAAAGTTCTGGCGAAACGATTATCGTTGTTAACGTTTGATTTTTGTTAACGTAGGAATCAAGGTGTTTTCTTAATTGACATACTATATGTTATGTTCTATGTTTCGTTCTGTGGTTTGTGAGTCTGTGTTTTATACTGTGTATCACGTGTTAATACATTAAAACTGTAACTTTTTTATTTTATGTTAGTTTATGTTGATTTAATTCGAGTCGGTAGTTTAACTGTTTTTTGGGATGGAAATCGGCAAAATACTGGAAAAATAAAAAAATGTTGATAAATCCCGACCCAAACTTTTTTTGGTCGGCGAGAAATTACGAAGGTCGTTCAGAAAAGGTCAAACGAATTTTTTTTAAGGACGGCCTTATTTAAGAGATTAGTGTTCTCCGTGTGAAGCTCCATAACAATATATTATTTATTTAAATAACTGGTTTTTTTTATACCTGACGCATATTGATTATAGTTTCTCTGTTGTTATTTTTAAGGAGGATATGGTCAGTTGGCTGCAATCTCTGTCTCCAATACCAATCATGTTAGATAGTACACAGGTGATTTATCAAATACTTGTGTTTTTTAATGATTAGGATTTATTTTTAAGGAAAGCATTTTTATGCATTAAATTTCCTTTTATGGCCTGAAATCGGGAACAAAAAGGGGAGAAACGCCCTACAAAATCAGATGTTTTCTTTAACTGCTGATATCAAACCGCTGCTTCCTTCCCTTTCTCCGCAATGCAATTGGCTTCAACGAAACGTCATCTCCTAAGACAACGCGAAAGGAAGATGTTGCGGAAGAATGTTTTTAAAAATAATTTAACATTTGTTTAGTATCCAACAATTCCACTGGATGAGGCATTCGTAGAAATTCACGCTCCACCACCTCAAGAGCAAATGCAACCATCTCCATTTCCGCCAGTGTCGCCACTCCCACCCTCACCGTATCGCGATTTGATGCATCAAGCTCATCACACAGCACAAACGTGCAACACACCACATGGTAGGATAGTTAGTTGAGTGATTGAATACCATGCCACCCTATTTAGTGATGTTTGTTGCCCTTTGTAGCAAAATGTTCGTCATAATTTTTTTAACTATGTTTGCTCCTAATTTCTGTACAATAATATTCAAGGATAATATTCCAGCAGATACTCTTTCTCACAAATAAAAAACATTGTGTCTCAGGATCTTTTGTTGTGTTGAAATGTACCACTTTACGTACTACATGTAATTTTTATAAGAAACACAACTTGACGGTGAGTTTAAAGGTAATTTAAACTAACTAACTCGCAAAATATTTGAAACACGGAAGAAAAATTTAATGGTATAATGTACTGTATAAATCTCTTTAAAATGAAGAAACAGGCTGAGTCTAAAACGCATGTTTCTTGTAAAAAAAAACGTACATACAACAAGTGAAAATTAAAAGGCCAAAATCTTTAAACAGAATACAATTTATGTGTTTGTCGTCATGGAAATTAAAATAGCAAAAATGTCAGTAAATTTCTTTCTGTTTTGTGTTTTTGTGTAATCGCCAGTATACGTTTTAAATTTTTTGAATCAGAGAAATAGGACGATGAACTTTTCGCCTAATCATTTTTTGATAAACTATACAATGCTTGCTTGAAAATTTCTGTTTCCCAATTGTTTTTGTCCGATTTTTTTAAATAGCCTAATTTCTAATTTTGAAGAATTTGTTTGGGGATTTAAATCTAGTTTACTCTTGATTTCCAATTGTCTGTTTTCAATAACGCCTAAGGATAGAGCTTGAAGCTTGAAGCTTGTTGTTATGTCCTGTGAAAGGACATAATCTCTACTTTCTCATACTGTTTTGTTTATTCTAAATCTTGGTAATGTCGGGAATTTGCCAGTCCGATATTTAGTTTGAAATTTATAATCGAAGTTTAAAAAAACTCCAGTGTTAGTCTTGTTTTTGCTATTCCTGATCTTCTTAAATTTGTTTTTAATTTTGTCTTTTCAGTATGTCAACACTACAGCCCACCTCCTCCATACTCTGCTGAGGAGAGCCTTCCTCCTGTTCCTCCACCACCCGATTACAGTATGAAGCCATTCAATTGAGCTGTTATCAAGAATGTCCTTCTTAAGAATTAATTAATGTGGTTCGTGCTGGTAAAATATCTGTAGGGTTAGTTGAAATTTCGAAAGATACAGTCGTCCGACATCAGTACAGTCACACTAAGCAGTGACTAGAGAAGAGTTGAATTAATATCTTTTCATTTGACCACTCAAGCAATTCATAGATAGTAACAGAACTTGATTTTTGCAATATTTTTTAATGTTGATATGCATTGTATATTTATATGTTAATATTTTATATTCTACATTTGCTCTATTTTTTGAGAATATATACGTTCTTTGTGTTTTGTATTGTACAAAACTTTCAATCAGCTACAAAAAGCGGTGTCTGACATCTGACGAAATACCCCAACCTCGTTCCCAGCGCATGTTACGTTCTGTCGTTCTGTCATAATCAGCTTCTTTTTTAAGAATATCAGGCAGGGATATCAGGTCAAAAACAAAACGTCTATTGTTTAGAACAATGGAGAAATAAGAATGACAAGCCTGGTTAGGATTTTGGTGTTCTTATATAAAAAAGCGTGTATGCTAAATATATTGAAACTGCTTGAACTCACCCGCAGTCGCCGAATGTCGATGGAAAGTAGAAGCTCTTCTAATTTCGAATTACTGTATTTAGCTCAAAATTTATTTATCTTTTGTATTATAAATTGTTTTTATCAAATACAACAATCTATAATTTTGTATGTTCTTTGCATGTTTGGTAAGACTTTAAGGACCATGGACTACGTATAAAACACAAACCAATTACGCGGCGCAATTGAAGTAGGCGACGCTCAGTTCTTACTTGGCGAAAGTGGAATGTGTTTAAATCGGCTAATGTAAAATAGATACCGTCACGAAGTCAATATTTTCATCGTCGGAGCTTCTTACAATTAGTGTCATTCATCGTGTTTCGCGGAAAAAAATAGAAATTTGCTTGAAACCTTTTAGTTTTCCGTGTTGGTCAATCGCACTAAAACACACGAATTAAATATTTCCGTTATTTCCAAGTCGATTTAGTATGCTCATAATTTCGTATTACCATTTTGAATTGATTAGTTTTTTTCATTTAAAAAGAAATATAAAAGATATGAATAGTCATGAATTTTTAAAAGTTTAAATAAAACTTTCTAAACAGCTGTAAGTTGTTTTTGTGAGAAAAAGAGAAAAGTGCACGAAAAGTTAAAATAGTGTTCTTACAGAAGGGTTGGTGTTTTTTTGTTGTGTTCTTAAGCTTATTTCTTTCCCTTCAACTATTGATGATTTTTTTCTTTTTCTTCTTCCATTATCCCCTTCTTCTTCAAAATATCCGGATTATTTATATAATGTTAACATGATTTCATCGATCAAATTGAGCAAATTTATTTTTCGTTTCAGCCATGCTACCGCGCGTTTTAACATTTCTATTCTTGTTTACTTCTGCCCAAACTTGGTATCCATGGCGACAATCATGGGGGACATTTTATTGGAACGATGAAGGAGATGTTAGCGGTTTAAACGACATTCCTGCTACGTATCAAGGCTTAGATGTATACAAAGAAGAATACGACGACACGAAAAAAATGGGCAACGAATTCATGGACCAACATTTTTATTTGTGTTATCATAAAGACGGAACGAAAACATATTATAAAAAAGTTGATCCAATGTTTTTTCAGAATAAGCGTTATTGGGTAGTATCTGCTACAAGTGGCTTCGTTGCCTCCATGGAATTTTGTTGATCGTTTATATGTTGGCTTAAAGTCCTTTAAGATTTTTTCAACAGAGGCATAAGAGTTCTTTAAGTAAAGAAAACTTGGTTGCTGCAAAAGAAAGACAGGTTACAGAAAGCGCTGCAGATAATTTTTTTTACAATTTTTTTAAAACCTTCAAGAAAAATCATTTTTTTTAAGAATCTTTTTAGCAATATAAATAACAAATCTAACATTTACATTTCATGATTTTGTTGTAGATAATAAAATAACAAATAAATATAAAAGAGAGAATTGCGTTTGAATTACTTATATTGTGGATTCCCTCCAATCTCTTCCCCAGGGCTCTTTTACGCCCACGATATTTTGACGGGATGGTTCCGTGATAGTATAATAATAATATTACGGAGTCTTCTCGTCAGAGCCCTGGAGACGAGGTTAGATTTCATCCTGTCAGCCGGCTAAATCGAACTTTTTTCTAACTAGAACTTATTTATGTTATCTTAAAGTATTTCCAATGGATTCTGTTTAACCTGCTTGGTTAAACCTTTTCTATATCAGACTGTTTTCCTGAAGACGGAGCTATGATCTCAAACTCCGCTTGCTATGGCTGTTTTTGTATTCAATACTGATACTTTGAGAAAAAACAACTTAACCGAGGGCTCGGATTTATTTATTTTTGAGAGCCTCGAATCTCTTGTTTGAGATTTTAAGCTAGTTTTTCTTATTTTTTTATCTTCTCTTGAGAATGTCGAATCCAAATACTTTCCAATTTTATTTGTATTCAAACGTATACACGTCGTACGCTTGATATTTTTACCACTCATAAAGAAAACATTGCGTGGAAGCGATTTGTTATCCATCAAATAGTCCCTATGTATTTGTAGTCATTGGTAGGATTTTAAAGTTTGTAAAAATCCTTGCATAGAGCTGGAAAATTCACAGACCAAGTCGCGAAAGAACCACTCTCAAATAAATATGCACAAATGATAATAATTTTGCTGTTTTCTTTTCTTGTTTAACAAACATTACAACTCTTCTTGCAGTTCACCAGCATATAGGTCGGATTGGATTGACACTCTCCCTTGCCTGCCCAATATGCGCAATTTTTGTCTTTATCACCCAGTACTAAAAAAATGTCTTATAATAACTAATGGCAGTCAGAGAAGTTTTTATAATCTTTATTATTCTTCAAGTTTTCGTTATTTAAAAAATAAACACAATTTACGGATTCGCTTATTTTATAACCCTAGTATAGAAATTAAGGTCGCTCGGTTCTTTGTTATTTTACAAATGCGTCTGTACAAATGTTTTTAGACGCAGAAAAATTAAGAAAGCTCAGTGTTATACAGCAGAACGTTTTCCCTACCATCTCGACAACTTCTTTTGCAGTTTATCAACATGTAATTCGGATTTATGGTGCACTCTCCATTGACTGCCCAGTATCCACAATTCTCATTTGAATCTGTGCAAACAGTGGCTCCTAAAAATGACATGCAAATGGCTGGTACATAGTTTCCCTGTTATAAAAAGACTTTATGTGACATTTGCACAATATGAGAGGAGTTTACAAACACTTGCACGTTCGCGATAAACATGCTCGTTTGTCGGAAATTTAAATGCGAGCGACTTCGAAATTTCTTAAAAATTGGCTATTGAAGTTAGAAATGTGAAAAAATGAATATAAAAAAAGATTGACGTTCAAATTCTGCATTTAAAGGTAATGTGCGAGGGAATTTACTGTTTCAAAATCTAAAGGCATAGGATGCAGTATAAGACCTTGATAACGCCTTGAGATGGAGAGCATTCCGTACACCTACCTCCTCCGTTGGTCTTTTTACAGTTATACATTTTGTTGATCTGAGCAATATCGCCTTCACTGAAACCATTCCTGTTGCCAATCACATTTTGTTTGCTGCCATCAATCGTTCGAATTGTGTCCTTACAGTTTCTGCCGTATCTGTCGCAACCAAATGCCTGTCGGGAGTAATGCATCATCGAAGCGTAGTCGTAAGTGGTACCAAGACTATCTATTTTGTTTCGCGGTAATTTGTTGAAATTAAATACCATATCTAAAAAAGACGCGGTTAAAGCTATAGTAATGTAAAAACAACCTCGTTACCAAGATTCTTTAAAGAATCCTAGTGAATAGATTGTACTTCTATAAGAAGGAGGATTTTTTTTATCTCAGATGGTAAAAAGGTTTAAAAGAGTGCGCAAAAAACTTGTTTGAGTCATCATCAAAACATTTAAAACAAAACTTTTATCAGCTCTACTCACTTTGGTCGTATACATTACGCGTCAAAATGTGAACATGCTGGTCTCTGTCTGGTCGACTCTGTTCGTGATACAAACCTGATTCGGAAAATACATTCGTGTAAAATAAAATAACTTGTGTGCTTGTGTTACAGTAATTGCAAATGATCAACCTCGTCCCCAGGGGATTTTGCCTTTTTGACATCAAGACCGGTATTTAGCCATAAGAAGTAAGCACTTAGAAGTAAGCACTGGGAACGAGGATGAACAAATGAGGTTCACTTTAGATTAAAATTAATACTTAGCAATTTGCGATAGGGTTGTTCAACAAGAGTTAGATGGTTTGATAGATGCAAAACAAAGTTAGCGTAAGAAATTTATTACCAATAGAATGTCCAATTTCGTGCATCGTTGTGCCTTTGCTGCGACAACCTATACCGAGTGTGATCTCATTGACACCATTGTTTGTAAACTCCGGATTGTTATATCCCACTGGTGATGAACACCTGACAAAAGTGATCAGAAGTGTCAGAAGAAGAAGAAGAAGAAAAAGAAGAAGAAAAAGAAGAATAGGGAGAGAAAAACATTACCCTCCGTGACCAACAAATTTAATGTATTCTCGTTGATTGGTTCTTTTCACGAATTTTAAGCACGTGAATTCGTGGTAGTCTGCAATCGCATCTGCAACAGCCTTCTTGCCATCGTTGCCTGAAAAAAATATTTATCCATTAAAAAGCAGAAGTAAGGTGTAATATTAATTTACTCAGGTCATGTATTTTTATCCTTTCATCTTTGTAGTTTTTGTCTTCCCAAGTTCACCTCACACGCAACAGTTCAATTTCTATAGAGAACTGGTGAGTGAGAACTGAATGTAGTCGATCTTATTTTCCTTTTTCCGCACAAAAATTGTCATTAATATACAATACCGTGTAAAGGGGGATTTTTCACGAGGGGAATTGAACGACGAATTTGACGGCGAATTCGATGGCGAATTCGCTTTTTAATTTTCACGACAAAATAAATTAGACGCCAAATTCATTGTTTACATTGATTAGAGGCGTTCTGATTGGCCTAAGACTAGCAGCAAAACCTTTAGCCCCGAAAAAGTAGGAACTGTTTTTACTTTTCAGCGAAGCGAATATTTCGATGCAAAATCATAACAAACAAAACTGCGCATGCTCAGATACAATTCGCCGTCGAATTCGCCGTTCAAAAAAAGGGGAGAAATTACGGCATGTAAAAAACTGCCCTTAATTTTTTACCTATTTTCGGGTGTTGTTGTCCTGAAAATGCAGGGGTGAGTAGTATTATTGTTAAAACCTTGAATGCTTGTTTAAATGCTGAAATCTTGCTTTATTCGCCATCAAAATCAAAGTAACTACATAGCAACCTTAATAGCAACCTATTATTACTACTATCAGGAGCCTTTCAGTTAATGGACGTATTTGCTATGCCATCTCTAGAATTAACTTTCGGTCTCTCAAGATGATATATTGCACTCGCGAACATTGATTAAGATTGTCTACAAGCAGTGAGAAAGGAAGCTGAATGGTGTACCCTCTGAAGTGACTTTGTTAGGCATTACGCGCGTAGTCGGCTGAACGCGCGCTGTCGTGATTTAGTTGATTAATAAACCGCACAGCTCGAAAAGAAAACACGTTTTTCGCTGTTCGACTGATGCAGTGGCACCAAAGAAAAAACTCAAATCAGCCATAGGCAGAGGTTATTATAGGAAAATATTTGTATACAAAATTATCTCACGTATCTGTTCTGGGTCAAATAAGCTTTTTAATTCGACTTATTTAGCCCAGAAGATGCTGTTTTGGCGCCTTTTTGTTGCATTAAATAGGCAAAAATTTTTAAAATGTCAGTTTCGTAGCAGAAAATTTTTTGGTATATTGCACAGGTCAATATTTTGTTGAAATAGACCGCTGAACACGAACTGTCAGGTGCGTGTATTAGTGTTTTACACAAAAATTCCCTTTAGAATTATCTTGCTTTTATATTACCCTCATAGTCATTTTTTTTATTCGTCCCTAGGGCATTAACGCTATATATTTCGCAACTTTTTTGCTTATTGTTAGTTGCTTTTTTACGCACAATAAAAAAACGAATAATGTTCACAAAAGTTGTAGTCTTTGTTATTTGGATTGGACTTGATGTACTGATACCTTGGATGATTTCAATTTATATTTCAGTAAGTAGTATTCAATATTTCATTTGTATTTACGCAGCCTTCTCTTTTTTATTGAATTTCCGGGCCCGAAGGCGTAGGAAATTCTTTAAAACCGTCGTTTTTTTCTTTCGGAGCATTTTTTGAGAAAAAATCGACCCCGGGATTTCACGTTCCTCTGAGAGGAGGATACTATTAGTATAACTGACTAACCCTGTCCCAAATGGTCAATTGCACAGATTTAAACTTCGTACCCAAGCTCCCTAAGTACTGGGAAGTCATCTAAACGACGTTTCAGGCCAAAACTGGTATTTGTTTTCGAAAAAATTTGGCACAGTTAACAAAAAAAGTATGCTGAACATAGTGGTGACATTGTAATTTTGATTTTTGTCACCCAAATGTCATTTTAGGCCAAAATTTGGTCCAAAAATTAAAACTGCTTTATTTTCAACAAAATTTGGCACAGTTAACAAATAAAGTATGCTGAAAATGATGGTGATACAAAATTTTTGTTTTTTGGCACCTAAATGTCATTTTAAGCCAAAATTTGTCCAAAAATTAAAACTACTTTATTTTCGACAAAAATTGGCACAGTTAATAAAAAAAGTATGCTGAAAATGATGGTCACATCAAAATTTTGATTTTTTGTCAACTAAATACCGTTTAAGACCATAAACGTTTCAATCGCAAGACTTTCAACCATGAATGATGGGCTGTATTATTTGTTAGCAATTTCTTTTAAAATGTGAGTTTATTATGACACGTTTTTTGTTTGTGTTTGTTGTAAGATATAATGTCACTTGTGTGCTTTATCTTCAGAGCTTCATGCACCAAACCTCTTCGATTGTTTGGCACGATAACACAACGAATTAGCAAGTCATCAAATATTTTGGTAGCGAGCGGAAATTCTTAGAGCCCCCAGGGCTTCTTGTTTTATTTTCTTTCATTTGTATTTTTTGTAGCCTTCTTTTGAGCGTCGAAATAGAAAGCTTCATTACCCCCTAGTCAATAGAAACCATGTCAACCAAGAAGATAAAGGATCGTTTCAATTTTGAAACTAGGGAAGAAGGCTTTCGATATCATTTTATAATTTTTTTTTAAACAATTTATAAAGAAATATCCATACTCACCAATTCCATTCGTGACAACGTAAGGTACCACGCCATTTGGCCATCTGTATCCGATTATAGAAGCAAAAGCACTTCCTCCATTTTTGAGAACTTCTTTTTGATCTGGCCTTAAAACCATATCACCTTGGTACAGATTTGGGTCTAAAAATTCATAAATGAAACAAAACGTGATTATCATATTTTTTTTTATTATTCTCGCAACTAGCTACTTCGTGTGGCTACTGCTAAGCTTACCTTTGAAGCATATACCTCGATAAGTCAGTTTTAACTTTATTTCAAAACAATACTTAAACTTGTCAATTACACCTAGTGTGTTATTGCAACTTTGTTACCAAGATCTTTACTATTTATTAACATGACAAAGGCGTAGAAAAGCCAAAAATGTCCTGGAGACGAAGTCGATACTATACTGCAGTATACTTGAAGCTTCAACTTACTTTCCATTTCTCGAACCCATGCATGCGAGTCATGCAGCATGGCTGCACATGCTAAAGTAATAAAGAGTTTCACTTTCATGTTTTTTCCAATGCAGGTGCAACTGAATATAATGGTTGATATAAAGTTAGACACGTTTATATATCTTCCTCGTGTAGCAATATTTGCACGGAAAGAAGAAAAGGCGAGATAGAAAACGGGGGGACAGCCTTTGCTAAGTAGAAATTTACTTAAACTGTTGGATCTTAACTTATTTTTCTACCAGTGAACATGTAAAATATTTCTTGTTTAGAGTTCTTGGTATGAAATACAACTTGAATCAATAATCAAAATAGTCATTCGTCATTACTGAACAAGCATGTCAATCCAAAATTTAAGTCATCGCTGGAGTGACAGTAACAGTGTTAAGCAGTTTACTCTCAAACCTTCACAATGTACTGTCAACAAATTTCGGACAAAATACATTCGATAAAAACGGAATTATACCATTTTTTAATTCAAAGTTTTCATTAATTACTATGCATACCATAGTTTTTGTAGCTATGTATAAGTGGAACAATATTAAAACGAGATAAACCGAGCTTTGGAAGTTATCTGAATTCTGTAGGCAATCAAAATACTAATTTTGAATAGACATTATCCTTTTTTGAGCCTACCTGTTCTGGATGTCTTGACACAAACCCATAATTTAAAATTTTACTTCTTTTTATCTAATTGTAGGAGAAGGGGAGATGCAAGGGAAAATCAAGTTATAATGAATTTGATGTATATCATGGTAAGGAGAAGTAGATAAATATCTTTGAGCTACCGAAGATGAAGAGGGTATTCAGCAGTTTACACTGGAGTAGAGGGGAATAAAAGTTTTAATTTCGTTTGGCTTTTCTATTGTGTTAAAATAGCGTACATGTTGTCATGGATGGTGGACTAAAAGTAAAATGACACACGCCAAAACAGATTTGATGTACGTAGTGGCAGAAAGTTTTTCGATAAAAAGTAAAGTATTACTGCAAAACCGATGGTGTTTTGCTGTGGCGTCACGCCAAGACATCAAGTTTTACCTGTGGTGTCACGCCAAGACATCAAGTTTTAGCTGTGGTGTCACGCCAAGACCCCGAGTTTAAGCTGTGGGGTCACGTCAAGACATCAAGTTTTAGCTGTGTTGTCACGCCAAGACGCCGAGTTTTAGTTTCACTCTCTTAACCTTTTTTTATAAAAATCAACAACTATGCAAAGTGAGGCAGGCCGTTAAAATTTTCAATCGAGATCCGGGCAAGGCTATTTTTTTTCTATATGAAAGCACCAGTCCGGCACACTTATTTTGGAATTACAAGGAATTACAAGGAAGTTTGTAGGCATAGAAATAGTTATGTTTTGTTGACAAAAAAGAAATAATTAAAGAAGAAATAATTTAAGAAGAAATAATTAAGAAAGAAATAATTAAGAAAGAAATAATTAAGAAAGAAATAATTAAAGAAGAAATAATTAAAGAACAAATAATTAAAGAAGAAATAATAAGGCAGAAATAATTATGACAAAAATAATTAGTAAGGAAATAATTAAGAAAGAAATAATTAAGAAAGAAATAATTAAAGAAGAAATAATTAAAGAACAAATAATTAAAGAAGAAATAATAAGGCAGAAATAATTATGACAAAAATAATTAGTAAGGAAATAATTAAGAAAGAAATAATTAGGGCAAAAGAAGGGGAACTTACAATGGGATATAAGTTGATGAGTTGATGTATTAGGGAGACAATAAATGAGCAGAATCACTATTGGCAAAACGTTATATAAAAAAAATGGAACAAAACTTGATTGAAAAAATACAGGACGTACACATTCAATAAAAAAATAGGGAGTTCCAGTTCTTTTGTAAATTATATTTTGTAAAACTTCATAAAAAACACCCTGTTTTTCTTTTGCACATTCCAAATTATTTTGGGTTGTGTGTATTCATTGCAAAAGCTGAATAACGAAATTTACCTAGCTTTCAATTAAATTGAGACACAAATATAAAATTTATGAAATTTAAATATCAAACAAGCTGTTTTTTCCAGCCGTGGTTAATGTGTATATTTTCTACATGTATGTCTCGGTTTCTCATTTTATTGCAACATGTGAGACAAAAATATAGCATCATTGTTTTTAAAGTTTGCTCAGCGAAACTGCATTGCATCGAAAAGTATCCAGACAAGACGTAAACAACACTACCAATTAGTGAATCAAGTGTAAATATTTTTTTAGACAGAACTGTATAAGGAAAAAACATTCAAGTAAAAGTCAAGCAGTGCAATGTCTTCGAACTATGATTTTTGTTAAACAGTGCACTCCAATCTTGTTTTTTTAGGAACTCTCATAACAAAAGCCTTTACGTAGCGGAGACCTCTATAGTCCAAATTTACAGTACGTTTTTGAACTGACACCTCTATAGTGGCCACTCCCAACGTTAGGTCACGTAGGATACGGTAAATTGCCTCGGCTAAAACAGATTCCGCTGTAATTCTTTTTGGTACCACATAGGGAGTAATAAACCTTCAATTCCCCGTTCCCTCTATACGGCTAATTCGCAATGCATTATGGTAGTTGTATTCTACAGTTTTCCCTCCCAGAAGCGAGAGTTTGTAAATAAATAACAGCATTCTTTTTATTGTGGCGATAATAACAAAAAGCCGTTATTGTTTGTGATAATTTTCAAATCTCCTCAAGAAAATCATTATCTCCCTTATCCAAAACCCGTGTTATTGATGTAAACATTTAAATATTGTTAGTTAGTGAGGTTTTAGGAGTGAAAGAAGTCGAAATGGAAGTAATAAATAAGGATACAGATTTAGATATAATTTTAAGCTCTACAGATCTTGGGCCTAGCTTTTCTCAAAGCTCTTGTGTGGTACCAAGACCTGTTTTTAAAGAATTAACAAATGCCGAGAGGGACGAAGAAGTGGAGGAAAGAACACACGAAGATATAAGTCAATGGTCAACTGATCTTGCAGCTATGCCTTCGATCACCCAGGAGAAAATTCACCAATATTTAGTTCTTGGAAATAGCTGTGATAGCAAGCCGAAGGGTGCTACAAAGCATAAAATTCTTGGATACCAACTATTCAAGGAGAGCTACGTGAAGAAAGTGAGAGTTAAAAGTAATGTTATGGCTGAAAAATTAACTTTTCTTGTGAAATGTTTTGTAGCTGCTTCCATGAAAAGAGAAAAATATTCTGTTTATGTCCACCTGTGTCAAAGAAGTGGTGATATTTTGTATGCGAAATGTTTATGTAAAGCTGGAGCAGGAGGATGCTGTAAGCATGTCGCAGCAGTTCTATTTCAATTGGTTGAATACAAACAGTTGGACTTAAAAATTGTCCCTGATGACAAGACATGCACAGATTTGTTACAAAAATGGCATGTACCTGGAGAAAGTGCAAATTCTGCACCAATAAAATTTTCTGCAATGGCATTCGAGAAAGCAGACCTTACGAAAGACACAAATGAAAGTCGCAAAAGACCGTTGGTCACAGGAAATAGAAAATTTTGTTCTACACCACTGTTTGCACATGAGCCCTCAACCGAAAAAGTCAAAAAATTAGCGACAGACTTATTTGAAATAGGGCAAGGAACTTCAATGGCATATTTATTACAAGGAAATGACTATAAACCATCATCATTTTATGACACATCTATAAAAGAATTTAATTTTGAACAGACAAACAGTGAAACAGTTGAATTACGTCCGACAGTTAATTTATTTTTGCAGGCTCTTGACTTTGAACCAGAAATAGCAGAGTTATCAGATGAGCAAAAGTCATTTGTAAACAATTTCATTCATGTCAATGCCGAACAAGTTCGAGACATAGAAAAATCCACATGTACTCAGTCTATTTTGTACTGTTTCTTTTGAAGCCCATATTGGAAGCATACGGAATTGTGAATGTAAAAAATCTGTCCATGTAATCAATATTCTGCTTATGTGACTTGTCGACATATTAAATCGAACAGCCATATCTTCTAACAAAAGTCCACATCGAATTCGAACCAGTATCATAAAGAATTCTTCTTCTGCGCTCAATGATCGTGATCGGCCTCGTTTTGTAGAGTTTATATTTTTTGTATTTTCAGTGTTAGTATTTGAACCCCAATATATTAGTTTATTTGCAGCTGGTTGTAAATATTCTAAAACTGCTTTGAATAATTTATAAGATTCGAATCCGGTATAAAACTTAAAGTGTGCTTCATTGTGTTTAAACCGGTCAATTGAAAATGCTATGTCACTTATAGTGGCTTGTTGTTTTTCAATAGTTTGATCAAGTTCCTTTTCATGAATTCTCATACAACTAATTTCGGCTCTCAATTTTTCCAACTCTTGTTTTAACTCTTCCTCCACAGATAATTCTGCAGCAATGTCATTTGTCGTAGCCCTCACAGGAGAAAATAGTTGCAATTTACAGTTTGTACTGTTGAGAGTTTTTCTTGGTTTGCTAGCTGTTGGTTTGATAGTTTTTGGGACTATTGTGGGAACATTGTTCATATATGTCTTCTTTCCACCAGTGAAATGAACAGAGCAAACTCTATGCGATGTAGAAGGTACAAAATCCTTTCTACTGATCATAAAAAGCCATTTCTTTCGAAGCTCTGAGTCTTTAGGAATGACATAAAAAGATAAGTCTGGATTCTTCTTTGAGTTGTTTTGACAGAGAGGTACACAGCAAGTTATCCCTCCTCCTTTACATTCAAAATTTGGCCCTACCAGATGAGAAAACGTTCATTATTTTTTCTTAGTTTTCAATTTCTTTGGCCAACCTTATTGTTTTCAGTTTTGCGGGTGAGCAACGTTGAAAAAGCGCTAGTCGCGATTTCTGCGATGTCTGCGTTATAGAATAATTAGCGACGGCCCTCGAAGGTGCCGAAAATGATAGGAGATAATAGACCATGCTGGCGCTAAGCCGTTACAACTATTTTTATTCCAAACAGGGTCTAAAACACCATGTTTCATTTTTGACATCCAAATGTTTCTGTGAAACCATCATCAATCTCGTCTCAAAAAAGATATTGGTATCCAATGACAAAACCTGTTCTTGTACTTTGATGAAAAACAATTTGTGGAAAAATTAATTTCTGAGGCTGGACTATTTGTTGATGATCTGTGTGCAATAAATAACGGAGAAGATTTCCTAGTATATCACCACGCTATTTACCCTACATAACTTCACCTAAAAGTTGAACATCATTGAACCGAAGCTGCAATTCTAGATTTACATATTGAAATGAAAGACAACATTTTCATATATAAACTCTTCGTCAAAAGGGATAAATGCATCGCTGCAGTAACGTTTTTAACAAAAAATATAACAAAACTGTTAAGAAATAATTGAATTATTAATGACTCCAAATATCATTCAAATGTCATCACAAACGCATTCTTCTAGTTCTGCTACACGACTTTTTCTATATTGCTATCACTTAATACCATCTATCACTTCGTAGCTGGTCATTGAAACTCAACTTATGGTACAAACTATCAAATCCCGTTTGACTCGTGACAATTGCCATCAATTATACCAACGACTAACACACCTATGACGGTGGGAATTAGCTACTCCTGCTGGTCATCCGGCGCAATTGAAACTGTTTCAATATAATTGCGTTAATGTCATATTATGTAGTCCCAATACTGCTGCACATGTTGAAATTATGACTCAAAAAAACAATAAGAAACAAATAAAGCAAAGAGATCAAAATTATTGCAAACTGAGGGTAAAAATACGAAGATGTAATTTTTATTCCCTCTTTCCTATTGAGAATGGAAAAAACTGTTTCTCAGGTCCATTTTTAAAACAATCTATTGCCTGTGAAGTCAATCCAATGAGATGTTCTGACATCTATTAAGAGAGATTTAAACCTGTTTTCATCATTGGGAACTACCCTACTTATGTTGTGATAGATTGGGAAAAGCTAAAAAATTTTTTTTGCCTTCCCTTATAATAAAAATTTACTCATTTCAAATATTGGCCCAAATTTATTAAGCGTTAAAGACTTCAAAACACAAAAAGCTGTACGCATTCCCTTCAAAAAATTTCTCTTTTTTTAGGCCATTAAACAAAATAAGACGTGAAACGTTACTTAAATTAAAGCTTCCCCCCAACATGTAGTCTTAAACCATAGTGGATGTGTGGCCATTGGGTGGAAACACACCTTAATTTTTTTACATAAAAAAAACTTTTTAACAATTAATAATACATGTTACTACACAGAGGTACTTTTAATTTGGTTTACATATCTTTTGTTTGTTGCCATGGTTACGCGTTGGTATGCAGAATGTAGATTTTGCGTTGTATGGACTGCCAAAAAATCTAAAAAACGCGTGCGGAATCAAACTTTCTGTCGCCGGTTCTTTTTATGTTAATATAAGCAAAGTAGTTTTCTGGTATATCGCAGGTAATATATGGTATGAAAAGAGGGCAAAAAAAGAATTTTCATCCAACATAACTCAAAGTCAGGAGACTCAGCTGAACTTATTTCACATCCTAATAATGCCCACAAGTTTTGAAAGACTTTTATATATTTAAAAAAGCATCAGAAAGTGAACCGAGAAAAAGGCATTTATATTTTATTCTTCTGAATTCGACGGTTTTCGAAGCAACTGTAGAGGTGAGACTCCGCAAGATTGATTTTAAAAGCTCATAAGTCTTAAGCCTTCATTTTAAACTTAAGGTGACCAGTTCATTTTTCAGGGGACACTGTAGAGTGTACTTTTACTTGTGGCTTAATTTGATATAGTATTTATGCGCATAGAATCTTGCGCTAAGAAGCGCCCATGTATGGACTGAAACGCGTTGGATACATGTAAAGTAGTTGGAAAGTGATTTAAAATCGCTGAAAATGGATCTTCTAGGAAACTTCTGGTGGTAGAATTTTCGTAAATAATAAGGCTAAAGTTTGAGAATACAATTTTCTACAAAGATCTTTATTATAGCACATCCTTAGTCGAACCAACACAACACAATGCATGGCCGTGATTAATCTAGTGCTGCTCGTGTTGTTCGTGCAGTTTGTGCAAACAGTGGTTGTTTGCACGAACTACACAGCTTGTATAAAAATACGGTAAATTTGCTCGGATCGGCTTTGAACAGCTTGTATAATGAGCTATATCCTTTACTGCAATGTAAGTTTCAAAAGATCCGGGGTGGGTGGGTTCAGAACGATTTTTTGGCGGGAAAAAAAGGTAAGTACAAAAATAAACATGTTGTATCTTTTAGATTGCGTTAGCATGTTTTATTTCGAAGATTATAACATGAGCAAAAGTGTTACATTAACATTGTCTGCAACTCTTTCGACAATTCCTCAACATCCAGTTTGGATTTTTATAACATTCACCAATGCTTTGCCAGTATGGACATTTTGAATCGCTGTCGGTACAAGTGGTACCTGTAAAATAAAAAAAGCGTCGGTACAAGTTATAGTTCAATGTTTATATCCAAGTAACAGGGATGTTTTACCGTAACTTGTTTGAACAAATCTGTTTTTATTATGAACGCACACGCAACATAAATATCTCACATACGTATTTAATTCTCTTCTGGTAAACTTTCCCTATACTATTTTATTTACATCGCAAAGTCGTAAATTGATTCACTTTCTATTTATAATTCTTAGATTACACATCTTCTTAAAATAATAAAATTTTGAGTTACATAAAATACAATTTAAAGAAGATGAAGATATACAGGTGTAAAAAGAAGAGGAAGAAAGATTAAGAAAAGGATTCAAAAAATGCGTTTAACAATTCAATCGAAGAAAAAGAAGAAGAAGAGGAATAAATTCAATGGAAACAATAACAAACATTACCTCCTCCCGTTCCAGTTCCCCCTGTTCCAGTTCCCTTACAATTGTACATCAAATTGATTTGCTTGATATCTCCTTTACTGAATCCATTGCTTCGACCAATCACAGTTTGCATATTTGGATCTTTTGTCCTGATAGTTACTTTGCAATTGCGCCAGTTATCGTCACATCCAAATGCAGTTTGATCATAATGCATCATGGAGTAATAATCGTACGGGGTGTTAAGAGAATTGATGTTATTGACTTTGTTGAAGTTGAATACCATCCCTAAAATATATATCACAAATCTCTATCAAAATAACTATGCTCAAATTAATAACGAAAATTTTCTTTGCCATAGATTGCGCTTAAGAGTTTGCTGTAAATAACGACCTAACAAAAAAGTCAAGGGAGAAAACACACGTAGACAGTAGAAGTCGTTTAGGTAAGCGAGACAATTTTAGTATTTTTTTCATAACTATTAGGTCTATTTATTTTATGCCTTAAATTTTAAAACACCCAATACACTGAATTTCACAAGACTGTTGGAAGATGAAAAGAGAATGTAATAAAGATATCCAAAATCTGTAAAACAAACAGCAAGCAATTACTTTGGTTGTACACGTTGTGTTTCAAGATGGTAACATAGCCGTCACGGTCCGGTCGACTTTGCTCGTGATATAAACCTAAAAAAGAAAGGCGTTGTTTTTTTTAAAAAAATGTCTGTGCATAGTAAACCTTGCTGCTCACCGCAAATTCTTATCGTAGGAGTGATTGAGAGTGGCGGTATTTCATTAGGGGCGCTCAGTCTGTGAGAGTGACACTGCTTATAAGGTATTGCTAATTCAAAAGAAATGTTAAGGGGGCGTCTACTCAAGAGTATACAGTGCTTTATTAGAACGAATTCCCACGTATTGGAGAATAGCTAAAGGAACAGCTATATTGTCGAGCAAATTAAGTTCTTGTGTGAGCATTCTGAAAAATTATTCACAAAATGATCTTCTTTAAAGCAGAATTTACATTATCAGTTTTCGTCTGATACACACGGGACTGGATAATGTAAAAGACACCCGACAGACATTTTTTAGAGGCCAGACTCGACACGATTGCAGACAATCGACCAATGGAAAGAAGGATTTTATATGTAAGCATGGCACGTGACTAATCTGTGCAATAAAAAAGATACTTCTTCATCTATAATACATCTTGCTTCGATGATTCAAGTAAAATTTGTAAACGATATAGTAATTTGCAAACATTTCTAAGTGCGTTTCTAATTTTCTAAGGATTACGTTGCCTCACTTATACTCAATAATACTTTTTCCAGCTTAAGCTGCTTACCGATAGAATGACCCATTTCATGCATGGCTGTGTCTTTGCTGCGACAGCCTACACCCAGGGTGATCAGATTAACACCATTGCTGGTGTATCGAGGATTGTTAAAGCCGACAGGAGAAGAGCAACTGAAAAAGAAGGGTGGGTTAAAAACAATTTAATTTAACAAAGAAACTTTTTTCCTGAAAAGGGTATATTGTTTCCGATAGTGAACTGAACATTTTTTTTAAATTTCTGGTTATCTTGAAGGCTAAAAGACTTTCTGGAAGTAAGAAAACGGATGACTAAACGGCAGCTCTGTTTTCTCTCTCAGCGCAGAATATTAAACATAAACAACATACCCTCCACCATCTACAAACTTGATATACTCGCGTTGATTAGTCCTTCTTTCAAATTTTAAGCAAGTGTGTTTATGGTAGTCAGCTATAGCCTGTTGAACTGCGTTGTAACCATCGTTGCCTATATAAAAAAAAGCAAAAGAAAAAAAATAAAGCAAACTCATTTCCGAAGGTCTATATATTCGACACGGCGAGTCGAAAGTAGTTTCTTCCATCCGCGCCGATGAAATAAAATGACCAATGAAGCTTACCGATAGAGCTGGTAATGACGTACGGCACTACACCGTTTGGCCATCGGAATCCAATGACTGATCCAAAAGTGTTTTTGGCCTTTTCTAATGCTTCCTTTTGGTCAGGTCTCAAAACCATATCACCTTGGTAAAGTCCTTTGTCTAAAGTTTAGATAAATAAATAGGACGTTTAACGAGGTATGTATTTATAAACTATTCTACTATTTAGAGCTCCCTGAGATAGAACATCACAAGAAAACCAATGAATGGAGTTATTGGTTACAAAAAATTCGACTTACTTTCCATTTCGCGCACCCATGATGCAGCAAAATTGAGCATAGTAATGCAGGTGAAGATGAGAAAAAGTTTTGCCATTTTCGAAGATTGAAAACACACCTCACAATATGTGCCTCTGAAGATTGTGAGATCTTCCAAAAATGTACGGATATTTATAACAAAATTCACAAACAAATTTAAAACAAACAAAAGAAGAAAAAAATAAGGGACGGGGGAGGGGGGGAGGGGTTAGGCGGAAAAAAATCAAAAAAATTTTGTGGTAATTCTTGTAAGAATTCTAAATCCAAATTTTAATTTTTTTTTTTTTTGGTTTTTTTTGAGGGGGAGGGGCAGGTTTACTAGGCCATCCATGATGTCACAAGGGCATGTAACTTTGCTAGATTTTCTGCGCAATTCATAACATGGCGCAACAGTAAAGAATGTGAAGTAAGAAGAAAATTCGAAGTTTTCATAAGTAGGAGGACCTACTAAGAACACAAAACATTACAAGAATATAGATATTTAACTTGGTATATTTCCATCTATTAAAATGCCGAGTCGATTATTGATTTTTTTTTCATCTTGGTAGAGATTAGAAAAAACAAAGAAATTTCCACAGACACCCGGCTTTTGAGAGACAAGTGAAAAAAGCAATTAAATTATTATGGTTTTTAATGTGCAAATTTACCTTATCGATATGCAATAAAAACTTCATATTGGTTATAGTATGGGATGGTAAAAAATCGATTAAATTAACGCAAAGTTTGTTTTTTTAGAAAATAAATGTAGAAAACGAAAAAGCTGTTCAATTTATTTGCATGTCAAACATTAATTTTCAAATGTATATTTTCGCGTTGTTTGCGCCGCCATTTTAATTGTTTTAAAAATTGAGACACAAATTTAAGATAAATATTAAGGCTGATTAAAAAGGAGACAAACATTGACAACCTCGTCCTCACCTTTTTTTCATATTTTAACCCTATTCGGTCCGGGGGGGGGGGCGGATTCCGCCCCACCTGACGGGCTTTTTTTAATAACTCCTGATTACTTTCTTATATGGCTATGATACTTACTGAGTTTCAACATTTATCTATTAGACACCTGCATGCTAAATTTTTAGGTCCCATACCTTTCAGAGGCCTTGATATTGGCCATTACTCGAAACTACCCCTAAAATCTCTATAAAATCCTTATAATGGGGAAATATAATAACTACTGTTAGGAATATCCTTAGAACTTGAAACTTGCAACACAACTTTGTTTCATCAAGAAGAATCATTTTGGATTTTACCTGAAAATCGGAAAAAAAAACGAATTTTCGGGCAATTTTTGGCAATTTTTTATCCGATCCATGTAAAAACCGGAAGATATCTTTAAAATATTTTATTTAGCTTTCAGAAACTTCAAACAGAATGCAAAAATCCGCTCTAGAACAAAAGTAATTATATTTTAAGCAGATAGTGGCATTTTTAACAATTTTCAAGCTTCTGATGACGTCACAGAAAATGTGCTGATGCAAGCAAAAATTTATTGCCGCCATTTTGTTCCTTTTATGACGTACTATAAGTGTGCCAAGTTTGATTCAATTTGAACAATCCTATAAAAAATTATTGAGGGGGGGGGGGGGGGGGCGGAATCCGCCCGCCCCCGGTCATAGTATGTTCGAAAAACCCCGGACCAAATAGGGTTAAAAGGTTAAAGGAACCTAGACACCCGGGCAAATATCTAAAAATTAGAAATTTCTAAAAAATAGCCTACCTTATCAGTAAAACACCTAAAAACCTTTTTTTCCGACAATCTTTTTGCCGATTTTTCTTCCTTGTTGCTAATTTTTATCAGTTTATGCAATTATTCTTTGTTAGCGACTAAATTCAAAAATTTATTATTGAAGATCAAAAATTTAGTCAGCAAAAAAGTGACTAAATTTTGTCCAAGTGACTAATATTTTTGCCGATTAATTTTTTTGCCAACTTTTTTTTACCGATAAGGTATAGAAATATAAGCAAATATTTTGATTGAATTTCTGGTAAACCAGCATCCACGCTATAGATAGTAACATGAATTTCTGGTAAACCAGCATCCACGTTGTAAATAACAACATGACTTTCTAGTAAACCAGTATCCACGTTATAGATAGCAACATAAATTTCTAGTAAACCAGCATCCACGTTGTAGAGAGCAACATGAATTTCTAGTGAACCAGCATCCACGTTGTAGAGAGCAACATGAATCTAGTGAACCAGCTTTTATATTGCAGAGGGCAACTTTTTCATTTGCTAGAGAAAGATATTCACAAAAAAGTGACGTAAAATGTGTAAGTTTCTCAAATTGCTGCTGATGGTGTTGATAATGTTTTAGGATTTTCAGCCTGGTGTTGCTAATATATAACGTGTACCATAGCCCTTTTAGGCCTGAAGGTTGGACACGTGGGGGGGTGCCCAACGTTGATTTGCTTCTTAATAAGGTCTTGGTTATTCATTAATATTATTTATCCTATTTGTTTACATCTTTTGAAAAAATGTTGTAAAACAGAAATCCAAAGAGAAGGGTTTTTAAAAAATTTTAGAAGCATAATTCTTTGTGTTCTTTTAATTGAATCAACGTAAAATTTTACACACATTTTAGCACGTAAGAAGCTTCATATCGCGCACACCTTTATCCAAGTAAAGTGGCTTAACAAAACAATTTTTTTGTAACATCCACGAGGGGCAAACGTTTAGCTAGTGTCGACAGTTGGCTTACCAACCCAATTATTTTGTTTCAGCAATAATGGCAAGTAAAAATTTCCTTCACTCTTTAATTTTTTCAGAGTTTTGATATTTTTTTTATATAGTTTCTTTTATATTGCTTTGTTATATTTTCTAAATAGTTTTAATCAAACTGTAACGTGGAAAAGTTTCATCAATTTTGTAACCAAACTTTAGATTTATAATATTTTGTCCATTTTTTCATTTTTCCAGTTTTCTCCGTGTCTTTATAATTCGAGTTCAACAAATACAGTTTAAGAATTAGTCCCTACACACACATCGCTAGACGCAGTGTGAAACTCTCAAAGAGGATGAGTAAAATCAAAGTTCTCAGGAAAGAAAACCAGGCTTTCCGGGAAGAGAACATAACGACAGGTAGTTGAGTAATGTTTAGCAGCCTCAATCCTCACAAAAAAACGCAACAGGCCTAGCATCCGGGTTGGATGTTCAGTTTATCTAAACGAAATTGAATATTAACATTGCTGTCTCAAAAGAAAAGCCTCCCACAGAAAACTTGCTTCCGTGTTTGGACAGAAGTGGAATTTTATTCTTTTAATAAAAAAATTGCGTAAATAGAACCATAGGTGTAGAAGATCC
The DNA here is from genome assembly GCF_029227915.1 of Hydractinia symbiolongicarpus. Lineage (NCBI taxonomy): Eukaryota > Metazoa > Cnidaria > Hydrozoa > Anthoathecata > Hydractiniidae > Hydractinia > Hydractinia symbiolongicarpus. The sequence goes on from NC_079883.1 coordinate 25,888,143, forward strand.
CTGGGAACAAGCCTGGCTGTGACTTATACTGTTTCAGGTGTAATACCATAGGGTCCAAAACTATTTTAATTGAAGCTACCCTGTCAGAAACAACTCATCATATCCAAAATATAATTATTTTTGGGAGGATCAAATTTAGTGCTCGCCAAATTTGTTGATTCGCAAAAATAAATGGTGGTAAACGTTTGGAACTACTACAAAGCTATCGTCAAAATCAAGATTTCTGCCTCTTGTTTTCTAAGTCGAAGTATTGGAATATTTTCAGCCTAAACGCTTGCTTGCCCACTCTAACTTTGAACCCAGGCTCTTCAGCTGCACAAAAAACCGTTAGACTCTGGGTTTGAGATTGGACCTACAAAACACGGTAAAACGAAACAAAACTTGCAACTTCGTTCCCAGGGTCTGTTGTCTCGGTGAGTTAAATAAGGACAAGTATAAATCTCTTTGCAATCTACTAAAAACGCATATAGGTCCCTTTCTCATGCAGTCAATGTAAAAGTTTGAGACATATTATCATATTAACTCTTGTGAGGAAATTCAAAAGAAAATACATTCTTGAAAAGAGTAAAATGTTTCAGAAAAATGCGATTAAGTTTTCTATATTAAATTAAGACTAGAGTGATTTCAGGAAGAGTAAACATATTAAACGACTATTTTATTTATAGCAAAAAAAGCAGACGACCTCCCCAGCGTCTATATTCGCGACCTTTATTAAACAGAATTGGAACTCTTTTTTTATGAGTAAATTTGAGATGAGAGTTATTGAAACCTTGTTTAAGATGACGGTATTTTCATAAAAAATTGAGAACATTTTCATATTTTTCCAAAAAAATTGAAAATATTTCAGATTTTAAATGTAATGTATATTTTCTAAATAGTTTTAATCAAACTGTAACGTGGAAAAAGTTTCATCAATTTTGTAACCAAACTTTAGATTTATAATATTTTGTCCATTTTTTCATTTTTCCAGTTTTCTCCGTGTCTTTATAATTCGAGTTCAACAAATACAGTTTAAGAATTAGTCCCTACACACACATCGCTAGACGCAGTGTGAAACTCTCAAAGAGGATGAGTAAAATCAAAGTTCTCAGGAAAGAAAACCAGGCTTTCCGGGAAGAGAACATAACGACAGGTAGTTGAGTAATGTTTAGCAGCCTCAATCCTCACAAAAAAACGCAACAGGCCTAGCATCCGGGTTGGATGTTCAGTTTATCTAAACGAAATTGAATATTAACATTGCTGTCTCAAAAGAAAAGCCTCCCACAGAAAACTTGCTTCCGTGTTTGGACAGAAGTGGAATTTTATTCTTTTAATAAAAAAATTGCGTAAATAGAACCATAGGTGTAGAAGATTCCTGGGAACAAGCCTGGCTGTGACTTATACTGTTTCAGGTGTAATGCCATAGGGTCCAAAACTATTTTAATTGAAGCTACCCTGTCAGAAACAACTCATCATATCCAAAATATAATTATTTTTGGGAGGATCAAATTTCGTGCTCGCCAAATTTGTTGATTCGCAAAAAATAAATGGTGGTAAACTTTTGGAACTACTACAAAGCTATCGTCAAAATCAAGATTTCTGCCTCTTGTTTTCTAAGTCGAAGTATTGGAATATTTTCAGCCTAAACGCTTGCTTGCCCACTCTAACTTTGAACCCAGGCTCTTCAGCTGCACAAAAAACCGTTAGACTCTGGGTTTGAGATTGGACCTACAAAACACGGTAAAACGAAACAAAACTTGCAACTTCGTTCCCAGGGTCTGTTGTCTCGGTGAGTTAAATAAGGACAAGTATAAATCCCTTTGCAATCTACTAAAAACGTATATAGGTCCCTTTTTCATGCAGTCAATGTAAAAGTTTGAGACATATTATCATATTAACTCTTGTGAGGAAATTCAAAAGAAAATACATTCTTGAAAAGAGTAAAATGTTTCAGAAAAATGCGATTAAGTTTTCTATATTAAATTAAGACTAGAGTGATTTCAGGAAGAGTAAACATATTAAACGACTATTTTATTTATAGCAAAAAAAGCAGACGACCTCCCCAGCGTCTATATTCGCGACCTTTATTAAACAGAATTGGAACTCTTTTTTTTATGAGTAAATTTGAGATGAGAGTTATTGAAACCTTGTTTAAGATGACGGTATTTTCATAAAAAATTGAGAAAATTTTCATATTTTTCCAAAAAAATTGAAAATATTTCAGATTTTAAATGTAACGCCACGAAAGAAAAACAAATTATTTCTATTCTCATGTTGAATTTTTGATGCATTTCGAAAAAAAAAACATGATAAGCCCAACCTCATTCCCAGGGCATTTTGCCTTGTTGATAAGTTGATATAAGCGGCGAAAAGTTATTGGCCACTCCCGTAATAATGGCTCATGGGCCATAGGACCCTGGGGAAGAGGCTGTGATAAGCCATAAATTTTGTAAAAAAAACATTGAGGAGATTTAAGAAAGTTGTTAAAAATTCTTCCTTTGCTGGATGTTTGGAGACTTTTCAAAATTATGAATTGAGGACTTTTGAGGAACTACGTGGCAACTCTCTAAACTGTTGTCACCCCTTCTTTGCAAAGGACGCAGTTTTGCGTCTATGATTCTTCCTTTGTTTTAGTTTGCTACGAATTGCGTACGTCAAGAGCGTCAAAACATAAACTTTGTGGAATACACCTGCTGCAATTAAGACTGTGTTCACCGTGGCGGATAAAGGTCGAATTTTATACCTAGGCTGTTCACTCGATATTACCATATTTCAAAAAAACGAGGCAAATTTCAATTTTCTTCTTATTTTAATGCGGCTCAAAACTTACTCTAATTATGTTGTGGATTGACTACAACATCAATTTACAATGTAAAAGAATCGGTTTCATCAGCATCATCTTCAACGTGCTTAGAAGTATTTCCCATGCATCTTTTATAAAAGAATTTATTTCGAACTTATGTAATCTGTAGACGTAATGCTGCAGACATCAAAAAATATTTTTTGGACCTTAGGGTAGATTAGAGCTGCTTGCTGAAGTTACATTTCAAACTTCGAACGAAAAACGTTTTTCTCAAATGCAACATAAAACATTGGCTGAGAGAAAAATAGAAGGAAAGGGAAAAGAAGAAGAAACCTAAAATAAACAAAAACAAAACAAAAAATGGAAATAATGATAAAAAAAAAGATAAAAAAATATAGAAAAAAAATTGTTGCTTTTTTTCCCTTTAATTCAGAACGGTAATGATTAAATTTTCCTCTAAATATTTGTGCGGGCTTGAGTTAATGATATGACGGTAATTTATCCCCTCTTATTATTACTGCGACATGCCCAAAATAATTATTTTTTCAGCCGCACTAAATGTAACGTAAAATAAGTTACTAATTACTTTAAAACTTATTTTTCTAGCAATCGCCATACAAAGCTCACACACACACGCATACTTTCCCCTCTTGGTTTGATCGACGCAAAAAAAAAACTATAGCATCCCTCTGATATCATACTCATCTAATGTGACAGGGCAGGTGATATTTTATATGCTTAAAAAATAAGAGAGAACCTAGTTGTCAATGAAGCCATCCATATAAAAACATATTCTCTAATTTGCGTTATTTTTTATATGCATTTTTGTTTCAGTAATTTAGTGATCATTAATTTCCTACAATAAGGAACTCTTCATAGACCAGATTATTGAAAAAGAAATGTTAATTCTCTAAAACAATTCTGAAGTATAATCCAATATTTTCAAAATAACCATAGTTCTAAGTGGCCATTTAAACCTGAAATTCTTGATCTTTCATGAGAGACCAAATTTTCCTAAAATCTTATCATATTTTCATACTTCCTGTTATTTCTTATTGGACACCCTGGTACTGGATAGGGTGTCTGTTCGCACGAAACTGAGCCTATCCGGATATGCGAAACGGAATAATACCGATAATTCCGTTGCGATGCAAAAAGTGAAATGATTCCGTCCGATATGCAGTCGTATCGTGTGAAGCATCGAAACAAAATGGCGACAATAACAGATAAAGAAACGCGTAAATTTTCATTCCAAGTAGCAGGTGACCTTTTTAAGTCAGTTTTTCTGGCTTGCCTGTACACATTTTGAAAAAAATTGACACGGTTAACAGAAGAAATTTACGAAGAATACACATATTAGAAAAATATCAAAATTCTTATCAGGCTGGCCATCATTCTTTTTTCTCTTACACCAAACACCTATTGTTTTAACATGAAATCCCAACTTGATATTAAAATTTGGGTAAAATTTCTCATAAGAATTTGCACACATTAACAGACCCAATAACACTTTGGATTTTGGCACATTCAAATTTTCGTTGCAAAAAAAATCAAAAAAATCAGTGTATAAATTTTAAAGCCTTTTATTTGTTCTGTGAGACCGAACTGTCCATTTGCTAAAATTTACTCTTCCATTGCGTTTTTAGTTTTAATATAAATCTGTCGTAGTTACTATTGAAAACGAAATTATTATACAAGAAACCAGATTTTATCGCTATTTCCTGGAAAATGGATTACGTTAAGCTGATTAATTTTTGCGAATTTTATCTATATTTTCGAAAAGATCAAATGAAGAAAATAAATCTTTCCGAAATTATTAAAAATTTAAGTTTTTTTTTCGCTTAAATCAACTTCGAGACTTTTTTAAAAAACTAGTTTATCTCGGTAGATTTTCTCTGCGATAAGAGCAAGTTCAATTAAAGACCAGCTCATCTCATTAACAGGCCTAGAATGTATAAATATTGCGAAAAATTGCTAGATTTGTGAAAATAATTCTTAGCAAATATAACCTGAAAAATGTTCATTCGTCAAAATTAATCCCCCAAATTTTTTATTTGTTTGGACCTCGCGAAAGTAAGTTTTCGTGAAAATTAATCAACTAAAAGTAAATATCCTTAAGTGCAAGAAAATCCGACCTACGTCTTAACAAACAGAAACATATTTTAAATATCAAGAAAATTGAATTCCAAACTTCACGTTTGAGCTTGACATTATAGGTACGTCAATATTAACTGAAATATAATGCGTGAAAGACAAACAAATCTGACAGACGAAAGCTGACATGAACGTTTTTCACATGCCTGGAACTTACACTATGTTGTTGGAACAGCGTGGTTGGTAGACTTATGTGTATGCTCAAAGATCGGATGCGTGGATAATGTCACGTGATATAGATCCAGATGATAACACAGAAAGTGACAAAGAAAAACATTAAAAAAATTAATTTTTTTAATTTTTACACAAGAAATATATATGCAACAAATGAACAACAAAAACATGTTAGGATGTAAAACAACTTTTCTGATAAAACATGACAACAATCCATGGAAAAACAAAAGTTGTGGAAATGTTTGAAAGTCTACAAATGTACTTTTATTAACAGCAGGTTGATGTTGTTGTGGTGGTGCTTTGGTGACCAAAACGTCCTGGCATGATAATGATGATGATTATCGGAGTAATGACGTGAAAACTGGACGGCATAAAATGACGATGATTTGTCAGTCGTGTTATTTGGACAGCGTCGATGGTCAAGTCTTTGACACCAATATAACGTCACCAAAGCATGTGACGGCAACATGTGACGATGAAAATGTTAGCATGGACTGAAAGTTATAAACTGTCTTTTTTGACGAAAAAAATATAAAAAATGGAACTGTCATTATAAAAAAAAATATGAACCACGTTTCAGCAAATAAAACTTGTAAAAAATACTTTGCTAAAATGCGTTTGCTAAAGAAATATGCAACTTTGTGGCAATCAAACGGTACACATTGCCATAAAATTGCCGGGGAAAAACAAAGAAAAATTAACGCCTTTGTAAGCCACTAGCCAATTCATTTTCGGCTTGCATAATTTTCTGATTAATAAGGAAGTATGCAATTTGAGTTTGATTCAAGTCTCCTTGGATTGTCAGAATCCTGTCGGTGGTACCGGGAGCAAAGTCATTTTTAGAGGAAAACTGTATCTTTGCACCGCTGAACTGGATAAACTCATGGACTGTTTTCCCCTGCTTTCCTAAAATTGCGCCAACCAATATATCAGGAATCTCCATCTGTATAGTAACCGTGGTTTTAATGCTGCTAATTACACTGCCAGCGTTTTGCGTGAGACCAGCCAGACTAGCTATTTGCTGGGAAGATCCCAGATTGCCAAGTGCACCGAGGGAGGAGTTTCCTCCAAGACCCAACTGCGATCCAAGTCCTGATTGTTGCAAGGCTGCAAGTGGGTTTTGTGAGAGTGCTGCTAATAGATTTTGGTTGTTGTTGTGACCATGTTGTTGAATACTGCCAAGCATGGAACCCAGGGCAGACAAATTTCCTTGAATGCCACTGTCCATATTGCCGTAATTGCCAAGACCGTTTGCACTGCCAGAATAGGTCAGGTTCTTGTTAGACATATTTTCTGAATCGGTTGCAATTTTTATTATGACAAGTCTTGCTGCTTCCATTCGCTGCTCTGTGTTTCCCGATATGGTAATGATACGTTCACCGTGAACTTTCGCTTCGTCTCGTCCCGTGATCATGATTTTCGCTTTGGTTTCTTCTTGCATGCTTTTGATCGTAGCGCCACCTCGGCCAATGACCAAACCGGCTGTCATGTTAGGTACAACTATTTTGACTTTCTGACCGCGTTCTTCATCTCGCTGATGTCGGTGGCTGCCACCACCACCCTCGTGTGCGTCTACGTGCACTTTGTCGACGATGTAATTATTCATGTCCACGATCTGATTAACTTCGCCAGTAATAATCACAATTCTCTCTTCTGTACCAGGATAGAACTCCCCACTCGGTGAAAGTCGGATTGTCGCACCGAAACGGCTCTGAATATCGGCGATATTCGCTCCACCTTTACCGATGATGGCACCAGCAGCATAATTAGGAACGAGCATTTTTAACAGCGGAACTGATTCTATGATGACAAAAAACGGAAATTAACTTACAGAAACTTGTAATTTAGAACATAATGAAAAGAACATATGGACATAGCAACAACACCTAATGGATATAACTAATATTTTATATTGTCAATATAATGTTATTATGGAGTCATGTGACAACTAAAAACTTCCTCGACCGCTGCACAAAACAAACTTTCACTCACCACCATTATTATGGGAATTCTTTCGTTTTGATTGTCTACCTTTGGATTCGTTATCATCATGGTCAGCCATGTAGGGTCTCTTTCTAGAATAGTTTTCTTCTGCTGCGTACTCATCCATTTCAAATTTCATTAGCAAAGTACTCAAAGTTGTTTCTATACTAAAAACAAACCACAGTATGAGTTTGGACTTTTCTCACACACCACTCAAAAGGAGAGTTTCTATATATACATACACGTCCTTCAGTATGTCAACAAATATGTATGAACAGAAATGATTAACTCAATGAAAGTAAACACTGCAGTTGGCCTCGGCGGTTTTTAAGACAACAAGAAACACAAAAGTTTTAAAACAGTATCACTAAAGCATCTCAGGTAACATAAGTAAAACATTTTTACAGAGCACGCGTCCTAAAATCTTTTATAGCATGTATATATACAATTATTAGAGGCAAGGTCCAACATGTTTGTAAAGAGAAAGTGTCCCCTAGCAGAAACAAGAACAGTCTCACTACGAGCAACTACACAGGGTGAAGACATTTCGAAAAACTATCATGTGTTCAGTCAAAAAAAAATTGGACTGGTGCCACGCAATAAACGTTGAGGTCATTGTGTACTTATGCTCTCATTAACATCCAACCACTTTATTTTATTTTTTAATGTTTTTGTAATAGAGCAAGTTATTATCTAATAATTAATAATAATTAATAATAATTAATAAGCACTAACACCCAAATAGATATAGTTTCTATTCACCTAATGGGTTGAATATAATTGCTTTCCGTTAAAGATCAATTTCGATATTTTAAGAACTAACACAATAATAATCATATCAAAATAAAGAACTCCTTCATATAGGTTTCTTATCACATTTACCATGGTTTTGAGCCTTGTTGCTTAACTTTCCAAAATTTTACCTAGATGGTAGAAATTTGGTGAAATCTAAATTTGTTGTACATAAAGTTGATTTTTTCATTTTTAAATCGTTCAAGGCATTACTTTTTTGCCATATCAATCATAAACTTACATCAAATAAAAAGTCAGTGGTCAACCCTATTTTCTTACCAATCAGTAATTTTAAAACAGACAAATAGTATATAAAAAAGAATTTAATTTTGCAGATTTTTGTCAAAAGTGCTAATACACTAATTTACATTAAGAGTTCTTCTCTTAAGGTAGGTTTGACCCAAATCTCTGCTTCAGCCATTAGCCCTTAACAACTCGATTGCTTATAGAGAAGTGTGTGTTACTTGTAAAATGTAAAGAACGAAACAATGCCAAAAGACAGTAAAAAATATAAAATATAACATGAAATAAATAGAATTACAAAGGCTGACCCTATTACATCATATTTAGATAAATTACGTACTTTCGCTTTCAAGTCTAGGAGCATATATAAGGTCTATTTTTGGTACTAAAACTCTAACTAACAGAAAAGGCAGACAAAACACATTAGAGCAGTTCACCATTAATAACTTTTCTAATAAATCTATTAATGATCATTGTAATAATTCATTGAACACAAAATAAACCTAAATATCTGTTATCTATATCTCAGATTTTTTTTTTTGCTCGTCAAGTTTTCTTAATGGAGTGTGGTTTGAGCAAAAAGAAACAAATATGGTGATGTGTGAAGTAGCTATTATCTACTCCGGGGCAAGTTGGTTAATACTATAAACATTTCATAAAATAGGCTTTAGAAGTACTCTCAATTATGTCAGAGAATGACATGATGATGGAACTGAGAAGTTTTTTCTTGTCCCTGCAAAAGCCTTTTGTATAATAACTCTATTTAACTACTAAAATCCTCATGACACTACATGCAAAGGAAAAATTGTCTACTAATTTCACCTGACGCAAGCCAATTTTTAGCAAGTTTTTTTCAAGAGAAGTGTTGCCAATGTTATAAACTTGACAGGGTCAACATCACCAAACTTGTTATATAGTTTAGATAATTACAGAATTGGTGAAAATCACTAATTTTACGTACTGCTCCTAATAAGTAAAATCTAATGAACACCTAATTAAGCCTGTTCCACAAAAACATAATCTTGCATCAATTAAATTAAGATAAAGTCAAAAGTACATTCTCTGAGATAAATAAGGATTCGTTTGTTCTAAAAAAAAAATTCTCTCAGAGACGTCAATAAACAACTATTTTGTAATGCATCTAAATTTGGCTACAGGAATCCTAATTTGGGTGGATAACGACAATTCTTTTTCTGCATTCTTAAAACTGCATAAAGGTTGAATCACTTACTCATTTTGTCACGCATAACATTGTTTGGCATTATTTTTAACCCCTCCCCACTCACATAAAACTAAAATGACTAAAAGCTCTAGTGCATACTTTTAGCTTACAGAACCTGGCTTCACTCACGAAAGTCAATCAATATTTTAGCTTAGTTGTGATCAGGTTAAACAAGGCACTGAAAAAATTGATTTAACCTTCAATTAAATGTACATCCTTAGATAGCGTTTTTCCATGACTGATATATGCTTACTTCTATACAGTTTAACTTAGAGTTACAAGACAGTGTTTAAACAAAATCTATGAGGAATCAGCAATTCCGTTGTGTTTGTGTAAATAGTTCAAAGGAATAGGAAGATAAAAATGAAAAGATTGGCTAGCAACATCTTTAAACATGACAGCACAATAACGAAACAAGCAGCTACAAATATTCAAACCTAGTTCATGTCACGAACGCTACAACAACCAGATATATTCAATATAACGTGAATTCACGACTTTATATTAAGGCCTAAATGCAAACACGAACACGTGAATTCAGACAAACTGTCTACATACTTCTGCATGAACACACTATTCAAAATTTAACTTCATCATTCTATACCACCTGTAGAGACAAATTATCGCACTTCTGCCCGGGGGTAACTTATGTTGTATTATTAAAGAATTTAATATTGTTGCTTCACGTGCAATCCATTTTAATTTAACAAAATGTGAATTAATTATAAAGTTATAAAGTTATATACCGTAATGACATTTAAATAAAACGGAATATAATATCTTTTCTCTTGTGTTTCAGAAATGTCACCCTATACAATTAAACAGAACGAGAGTCGTATGCAATCACGCGGAAGACCGGACCAGAGATGATATGTTCCAAAACAGAAAAAAATAGTCAGATATTGTATATCCCAAAATTATATACATAAGAATTAAATAAGATAAGAAAATTGTATAATGTAATTAACGAACATGTTTTTTCTTTGTATTCTTGATACCTTGTACAACGGTTAATCTGTTTATCGACTTTGCAGAAATGCAAATATAAGGCATGAACCACAACTACTACCATCTGATCTCCCCCCTGTGGCAAGAATTCCAATCCAAATATAGGAAGGTAGCTAGCTATACCTTCTGCTCCCAGTCTAATTTTTTTGTAGTAACATAGCTGATATTTATTAGAACCTTAAGTTAGAAAGCAAAGTTTTTTAAGAGAAATAGCCCTAGCCTATTTCTCTTAAGAAACTTTAGACGAATTGTTTTTCTAGCTAACTTTTGATTGTACATTCATGTAGAAGCAAAAAACAGTATGGTGTATGTATGATGTATGGGAATCTGCCACAGTCCGGTCAAAATGCAGTCTGCCATGACCCCCTAAAAGGCTAATTTGAATATTCAAAGTAATTTTGCTAAGCCTTTAATTAGCTAGACTTGTTTTTGAGTGTTTATGTTTTTTAAAAAAAGCCCTTCTCTAACAACCGTGTGGCAGGCAAAAAGATGTGGTAGCTTGCTGAAGAAAGGTCTTTTTTAGCCCATTTCAGCCTACGGAAACATTGTTGAGGCATTAAACTGTTATGGAATGTAGATGAATATTTTCTGATTGACATATATATTCATATAAAGTCGTAATGATACCTTTGTGAAAAGAAACAAACTAAAAAAACACCTTACTTCACCTAGCACACACATCTTTTCGCCTGCCTGCCACGCAATTGTTAAATCACAAATCGTAAACATTAAAAAAAGTCTATGAAACCAGCAATCAAACCGCCTCATGTATTCTAATAAGGGTTTCAGATGTATATCACTTTTAAAGGGGAAGTTAACTAAAACACTATTTTTGATATTTTATAGAAAAAAAGTCAACAACATTAAAATATTTAGTTTTGTTTCATAGGAAAAATCAAAAACCTCATGTTTTTTTTGAAAATTTCAATCAAAATCTTGACCCGTCTAAAAGAAAAAAAAAAGCTGGATCAAGCACGGTATACGTGTTCCCTTAAAGAAAAAACTACAAGGTTGACATAGTCTGTATAAAAACGAATTCCAGTCATTTTCTCAATCTATATTCGATGATTGTGCTTTTATCAAGTTAAGGAGATTATTTTTTAGTTTTAATTTTGTTTTTCACTTTATAGATAAAGATGTTAAAATTTATATTAATTGTTAATAAACAAGGTCAAACAAGGTTTTCAAACTATTATGATAGTTCTGAACATGATGAACGAGCTTGGATGGAAGCAGAAATTGTACGAAAATGTTTAAGCAGGAACGAAAGACAGGTATAAACGTAGTAATGTAAATGTTATATGTATATAAATGCTTTTTATGAACTGCGGAGAGCTGAGGTTGCAGATTTTGCTTTATATCATAATACCTGAATACATCTCTCTGTCTGTTACACAAAATAGCAGCTTCTTTGATCTTGCTGTGTAGTCTTAGAAAAAAACGGCGTTTGATTTATTTTATTTTATATCATAATATTTCATTTGTTTTTTATTTATTAATTACAAAGAATATATGGTTAATATTATTTTAAACATAAAACTGTTATTAAAGACAAAAAACAAAATTTAAAAAAATGGTAAAATTTATAGTGTGTAATGTAGTGTGCTTTATGATGAATGTGGTAATGGCCATTTTTAAAGTTTGTGGATTGTTTTTTAACTTTTTTGTTTTCCAAAAGATTTGTATTGTGCTTTTTGTATGTTTTGCATGTTAAGATAAAATTTGTCACCTTTTCTAGCTGTATAGATCTTAAAGAAGCCCTTACAAAAAAACTGCATAATGTTTTTATGTAATAAAAACAATCTTACATATCCTAAAAACAACATTTTATTATGTCCAAATTTGATCCCAAAAAAGCATAATTACATTAATGGTTGACACCATTTTTGAACAAAAGCCAACTTAGTTCGCACATATTTTGTTGATTTGTGACGTCAGACGGCGTACATAGCTCAGCCAGGACTTGTGAGGATGCACTTTTCTTGATCTTCCAAAAGAGATTATAATTTATTGTGAGGTTTGAGCAATGAGAAAGACACGTTAAATTCCAGTAGAACAACATTATTGTGGAAAAATTAATTTTTTAGCAATTTAACAACATTTAAAGTTTCATTTTTAAGTCTAGCAAATTAAATAAAGCACCTGTTGTCTATACAAAAATAGAACACAAGAAAAATTTCATAATAAAGTTAAATACACATAATGCTTATTTTTAACTAATAACTCATGTCTAAAACTCTAAAACTATATTTATAACGATGAAACATTATTTTATTTTAAAAAGAATAATTATTTCCAAATATGATAAATAAAATTACTCTTAGACAATCATGGGAGGCACAGTTTAGCATTTCCTTGATTTGTTAATTCAGAATGTTTACATCCTTACAGACTTATGTCACACAGGTTAGTATGTTATCGAGGAGAAAGTCCTAATCAACACTGTCATGGTGATGACCATAGGACTACCTTGACCTTAAATATCTCGAAACCAAAGCTCCAAAATATAAAAAAAATTAACACATTTTATATTTGCACTATAGTGAACATTTTTAGCGCAACTTGTTATCAAACCAATTTTAAGATTTTGGCTACAAATGTAGATTTTGAGCTGACTTAGCTATTGCTGTTGCTGTTTTTATAAAGTTTTCTATTCAGTTTGATATAAGATCTGATTATCCTAGCCAAAATTATTTATTTTATGTTTGGGTTGTGGCTATCTAGCTAGATGCTTATTTACATCTGACTAAAAAGTGAAATAGGCATATGTAGTTTGGCTACACCAGAATTCCTAATCAATAATTCTTATGCTAAATTCTATAAGGTATATATATAGCTACACCTTTTATTACTGTCATGAAAACCTATTCTACAAAATAAAGTTGCTGAGTGATTATTTTATGAATGAAATTAATAAAGTTTGGTCATTATGGGATAACTTTAATTAGCATGACACACAATTCACACTCACAATTGTACTAACTCGCAGCATGTTAATTTCTTCCTCATTCTCAAACAAACATTGATATGGAAAGTGATAGTTCTGTCGGCCAATTAGTAGATATACTTTTGACACTTCAAAAGTGTTAAAATGATAATCTTTAACAGTTTTATTAGGAAATACTTATGGAGAAAGAGCAAAATAAATAAATCACAAAACGATGATTAGTCAACCAAGCAACCTCAACCTGTAAACTGATTCCAGCTTGCAGGGTGTGGTTTATAGTTTTGATATCTGTGATTTTTTTACAATCGGTATTATTTATTTAGTGAATATTTTACAATCGGGTGTATTATATGATTATCATATTTCCTTTTTTCATTTGCAAGTTTTATTAAAATAAGCGAATATATATGAATTGCCAAATTTTTGAATATCCACATTTATTTTTATGTTTTTTTTATCATGCTGATGTTTGATTAAACTGGAATTTCATTCCAATTTTTGTTTTATAGTGCTCTTTCCTTGAATACCGCAACTTCAAAATTGTATTCCGCAAGTATGCATCTTTATTTTTCATCATTGGAATAGATGAAACTGAGGTATAACGCATTATACTGTTAACTAAAATATAAACATTCATAATATTTTATTCACCAAGTTCATCGTTAACAAAATGAATCACAAAAAACTTTTTTGATTCACAAATTGAAATTGTTAATTTCAACCAAAAAGAAAGGCAATTGTTAGAAAAACAGAAAGGCATTACTATAATTACATATTGATTTTCAGACTTAATCTTAAAGATTTTATGACATAATTCCTATGGTATAAACTCATATTTTTTGCAAGGTATTCAATCAGTCTGTTATAAACTAGAAATTTCAAATAAAATTTCAAAAAGTCAGGAATATGGTCAAAATTTTCAGAAAATCACATGTACCTTGTAATGTCACGTGCTATACCTTTTTGCTAAACTAGCATTTTTGCATTATAAGAAAACATGTTTAAAGTGATCAGAAAGCAGTTTGATAAGTGAGAAATTTTGCATCTTTTGGCGAAGCGGACACCCTGTCTTGTCAATTCGATTGCTGTAATATTTTGGAATTTAAGGGCTACCGAATATTAAACGATAAGTTTTTTTTTTCTTTTTTATGTGATAAAACGATGTATAAGTTTCAATCCTTGTATTTTTTGGAAATAGTTAGCCTGACAGAAGGTTACATCTTAATAATGCATTTCCTTTGTCACAGAATGAACTTGGCATCTATGAATTTATTCACAACATGGTAGAAGTGTTTGATAAATATTTTGAAGGGGTGGTAAGTTCCAGTTAATGTTTGTCTAAATCAAGAGATTAACTTTCTAATGTTAGGTTAAATAATTTTTTAATGATTTTTGTCGATAAACTGTACAGTAGATTTGTTGATTTTCCATCTAAAAATACGGTGCTAATACAAAGTAGTAGAAATTGGGCATAATTTTGGGTTATTTAATAGTAAAACCCAAAGAAATTTGGGAGCACTAAATATGTTCAATATAAGCCTTATAGTTATATTTGCGGCAAGTACTTTGTAATTGTCAAAAATAATTTTTACGATTTATCATGACATTTTGTGGGATCTGTATCCTTAAAAATGCTTTAACTCTGAAATAGTTTTTAATTTGGATATTGTATATACACTATACTTCTTACATTTTAGTGTGAATTGGACGTATCTTTTTTTTTTGTTGATACTACCAGTAATCTTCCACTTATTTGGTAGGACAAAAACAACGGATGTAGAAAAACTATACACTATACTTTTCTTTATGTCATTTCTTAAATAAACACAGTGTTATTTGCAGGTGTATGTACGAATAAAATTAGAATTGGAACATTAAGGTGTTTAATTTACACACACTATATATGTGCGGCAAATAAAAACGTTTCCTGAACATCTAAAAATCGACGCCATATAGACATTGCTCTAAAATTGGTTATGTCTGAAAATCATATAATCCATAAGCATAAACATTTCTTGAGAAATTCTTGAGAAATACAGAATATTTGCTTTATACTGCAAATTATTATCCAGGGAATGTGACCACGGATAACGTATGAGTAAGGGAAACAAAACATATTTCCTTAACATTTGACAGATGATGTTCAACTTGGAAAAAGTTCACATTATAGTTGACGAGATGATATGCAACGGATTCATTGTGGAAACAAGCAAAGTTAGGATTCTCGCTCCATTGAAAGTGATGGACAGCAGTAATTAAATCTTATGACACCAAATGAAGTGAGTTTAGATTCGTAGAGTTGTGCAGAAGACATTGAAAGGTGGTTCAAGAGTTAGAAGGCAAAAACATTTTGACGTTGTGAAGTTGCCTAATGATGAAAAACTAAAAAAAATTCTGTATTTAGTGTCACATCCTTATTGGTCCACACAAATGTTTGTAAATGATTAAATAAATTAATATGTTTTATATATGATAAATGTAAATGGTATTTTAAATAGACACCACATACCTTAGAATATATATTATATAACGATTCCTTGAAAATATTCTAGGAATCCTGGAAAAGCTGTTCAATATTAGCTATCATTGCCCCCTGCCCTCCCTCCCCCCAAAGACAATGTCTCTTACCTCTAAGATCTTTGCAGTACCTCTTTTAGCATCAGAACCAAATTTCCAATATATTTTTCCAGAATTCTAGGTCTAAAAGCTTTCAACCTGAGTACGCGATACTCAAATAGCCAATACATTGACCATTACTAACCATAAGACACAAACCAAAGTTAGCTTTTTTCATAGTAGGGCGTTCTCGTGAATAAAAAATAGTTTATTATGTTCCCACTTTGTATTTATTTGTTACTTGTACAACTTTTTTATGCTCCTACAACCTTAAGGGAAGAAATTTTCGCGGCTACGAATTTTCGCGGCTAGGAATTTTTCGCGGTATTTATTTTCGCAATTCGCGTTCCCGAAAATCATGTTCGCAAAAATTTCCCTTGAGGTACCTACGCTGCAATGTTTTGATGTGACTTTTTGTTGTATTTTATATCACACTAGTAGTATTAGAAATAACTAGAGGAATAAAAAGATTGTTGGTATGAGTCTGCCTGGAGGAAGTGCTGTTGTGGCAGCTAATATGTCAGTTCAAGTTGCACAGGCTAGTTTGGAGAAGGACTTTGATTTGTTACAAATGGTACTCGATATGATGACGTCAATTGAAAATGCAAAAGACCAGAAAGATGAGCTTACACGTAAGGTGAAAACGACTTAACTTCTTCGTATCAACTCGTCTTACAAAATTAATAGGCAGTGTAAACTAGACTATAAATTTGCCACCTGAAAAAAACGTAATATATTTGATGCAGTCAGTATTATTGCTGGAAAGACTTTTGCCACTCTAAAAAACTTTTTGCCATCCGGAAAACTTATTTAAAACTGGGTTTTAATATTGTAACTTGAGAAAGGTCACATAAAGAAAAGAAAAACCTTTAGTGGCGTCAAACATGTGTTATTTTTTTAGACACATTTAGTATATATTTTTTAATTCTGCGACTGTTCGTTTAACTTAAGGGAAAAAATTTCCAAGAGAACTAAATTTTCAAGAGAACTAAATTTTGGAGATTTTGTGGTTTGAATTCCTGCAACGAAATAACTAAATTTCCCGTCCAAGAAACGTTCTAGTCGTTTCTCGCTTATTCTTAACATTATTTTGGAGTAAAAGAAATATCCAGGTGCATGAAAGGCTCAAAAATAGATCACCTCTGAGCAGAGTACGTTTTGTTTTACATAATAAAAAATAATTTTTTTTAGCATCACTTCTTTCGTTGTTAATTACTCGTACAAGACTTTAAAACGTATTTTCCATTGTGTCAGGTGCTTGCTTTCAAAACAAAGATGGCGCAATGTCGTGAACTGCTAAATAAAATTCCTGGCTTAGATAATTCACCAGAAGAACAGGAGAAGTTGTATCAGAAGTGTGTTGTCGATCTACAAAAAAAAGAGTAAGACCACTTCTGTTTGTTTTATTCCCTTGTTAACTTTGGGTATCTTGTGTTGGATTACACTCCATTCAAAATAAAGACCATCGTAAGGATTTAGGAAACACATTTTTTAGCGATCGAATGTTACGATACCCCCCTTACTCATGTTCCTTTTTGTTGCACATATCATCCACCCGCTTATTTAGGAGGGGCGAAAAGGAAGATGTAAAATCATCGTTAGAAATTTCTGTAGACACTGAGTTGGATCCTGTGAAGTAAAAAAATAGTTTATTCACTTAGAAGAAGAAATAGTTTATTCACTTACTCAAATTTTTTTTTCAGGGAGGCTTTGGAGAAATTCAAAATGTTAAATGTCATTACAGCTGCTTCTGTTAAGCAAGAAGAGCCGTGACCGAAAGTTCACAATATATACCCATTATGGATGATTATCTCAGGCGGTTACTGTAAGGCTATGGAAACGTCGTACTAACCGCTGGCAAAAACTTGTGACTTAGGTGCTTCATGCTTACTTTGAGGAAATAGTGTGCCGTTTTGAATAATTTGGGTGATTTCACGCAAAGTTTAAATGTTATGGTCATCAACATTGTCACTAATTTGTAATCAATAATTTTACGATAATAATATAATGATAATTATAATTTTATAAAAGACTTTTCAATTCTTCTTTATATTTTTGTTGTTGTTCTTGCGTTTTCTTCTTATAGTGTTTTTTTATCAATTGGTGCGAAACCTTGACAAACACTGCCACACCCACAATGAGAATCACGCCGAAAGTCGTGCCAAGAACTGTATACAACATCTTGTTGGTAGGTTTGCGAATATACCAGAATTCCGCTAGGAGTGGCTCACTGTTTATACTTCCGCCCAAACCTATGACGTTGCAATAGGGCGGTGCCCACCCTGGTTTGCAGTGACAGTTGTGTTTGTTGTTGCATACGCCGTTACCAAAACATTTATCTGAACATGGTGTGATCTTATTTAACGCTCGATATTTGGATAGTGCTATGCAGCTTCGGTTCACACAGATATTGTCGTGACCACACCTGGTACCTAAAAGAAAAAGGAGACGAAAATTTATTTATACGAGTTTTCCGCTCGTGGAAATAAAAATTTTGCAATAATTTCTCTTTCTTACAAGCAAGGACTTGCATTCAACAGCCAAGAAAAAATCTATGCATCCCAACAAAACAGTCAACAAAAAGAACAAGTATATAGGCCTGGAAACTAGGTAGACAAATTGACTTACCATCTTTTGCCAATGAAAGATCTCCATCGTTAGCGTGATTATATTCATCAATGTATTCTTTACTGACACACTCCATCGTTTCACCAGTTGTTCTCCATCGTATTTTATTCGCAGATTTATGTGTGTGCATTTTTAATTCGCATTGCATTTTGCCACAATATGCATCAGCCGAGTCACATGATTTATACCCTAGTGTTGTCTAGATAAAAAAAATCTAAAATGTGCACTACTGCGATTAAATAATATTTCTAAAATCAGTATTCCTAGATTCCTACCAGAGAAAAGACTTCAAAGTTTTTTACGCATTGCTTTGACATCAAAAGATATTGACTTATACACTTTCTCACGAAAATATCGAAACAATGGCACTTTTTGGACCAGAATTAACTCGTGAATCCTCCGCACTCGCAGAAGTGCTACCTTTTCAGATGCGTAGGTCAGGTAATCTGCGTTTAAATTGCTCTAGTCAGACATACATGTCTGCTGTATGAAAATTCCACTGTAAACATTGACAAGTGAATCTGGTAAAAAATAGTCTACACAACTATTTTGAAACAAACTTCGAAGTTCTCTAACTTTTCTTGATACATTTTGTGAGAGAATATAAAAAGCCGATGAACATTCCTAAAACTTCTAACAGCTTCGTTTTGCATTTTTGGGGGTAATGGAAGTGAAGCTTAAAACCATTTTGATTTGTGAAGGTTTGCACTATTCACTTACTTGCCACGTGTAACTCAGTTAGATGAATAGAAATCGAGGTCAACTTTCCATGTTACTAGACAAATCTTTTGACTATCTGCCCTATGTTTTTGATTGTTTTCAAGGAAAGGTCTTAAACGTCCCTTCACTCACCTTTCCACAATGTCCAAACTCCACTCCTTTTGTGTTGAATTCTTTATAACAGTACCCATCAGCCGACTGGCTATTGTTTCCAAATAAGTCTTGACATTGGTGATGGTGTGTTAGGCATACACCGGATATACAATAACCCTTACCGGACGAACAACTGGCAGTGTCTTGGATATGGACGTCCATCGGACATGTTGGTTGTAATCCGGAACAAAACTCTGGTAAATCACATTCCCCGCGCTAAAACGGTAACACAAAAGTTAAAGTAATTTCCTATTGGCATAAACTCCTATGATATGCCGATAATATTCCCGTCAGAATATCATAGGCGTAGAAGGATACAAGATGCTCTGGAGACAAGCTTAACCCTCTAGACCTCAACTTTCTTAGCAACCGTTATTTCTTACAAACTTTACTACTAGTAACGTTATAATTTTCGATAACAAATTCCTTCTCGGCTTTTAAATAGCAAAATCGAGCAAAGTCGATATTTCAAGCCGTTTTACGTTTTCTGGGTTAATAAACGTATTAGAAATTCTCAGAATATGGACAAAGTCGTTAGAGTATGAACAGTTCAAAACTATGAAATACATAAGCCCTCTGAAAAAGGCTTAGTACTTCCAAATGACAACAAAAATTTGTAAATAAAAATAAGTTTGGATAGTGAGAGCACTTCTAATATTAACAACATAACATTAGTGTTCCTACCTGGTAACGACATAGTGTGCTTCTAGCTTTAAATTGACAATTTTCACAACATTCACCAAATGCACAAGTAGCATTTTTGAATAATTTACACGTAATTTGATGACAGCAATATCCAAACTTTGCACAGTTGCCAGGACTTCCACAATCACACTCCTCTCCACTTTCAATGATACCGTTCCCACATACTGCAGGCTTTTTTATGTTTAAAGGGAAATCGAACAAACAGCTTCGGTGGCTAAATGAAGAAAAGTTTAGGGTGTAGACCAATTGGCTTGAAGTGCCGCCATTATTTTCGAAAACTAGGAAAAGTTGTGAAATTAAATAAGAATTGAAATTCAGGGAAAATATTAAACAAAGTGAGAAGAAGACAACATTATTAATGAAAAAATCTTACCCGCTTTCGATATGCTCTTCAAACTGATTTTTGCTACACGATGAAAAGCTTTTTACCGTTTCATCCAATTGATGACTCATTATGCATCTATAGTTTGAGTGATCGAGACAATGACAAACTTCATCGTCGTGATGCATTGCAAGATTATGTCCTATTTCGTGGGCTATTACGTTCGCTACGTATTTTGGGTTACTGTGGAAATCTTGATTTATTCCTGCGGAGTACGCAGGATAACATATTGTCCCAATGGGTGCTTTTCCAACAGTTCGTCCTACAACAATTAACTGATAATCATGTAACAGGTGATCAAAAATAATTTAGTAGTGCTTAACCCCCAACTCCAGCTAACCTGTTAGTGTATTTCATGTTTAAAAGTACTTATTTCGCATTTTCTTATTGGTCAAGACAGCGGAAATAAATATAAAGTACTAGGCGTTAACCCGTGGAAAAATTCACGAGGTCGTCCGTCATTTATATATCGCATTTCGTGTTTCCGTAACAGGACGTGGCTTCCGCGGACATACAGACAAAATACGGCTATTATTAAAGAGACTAGTCGTTGCCCGTGGGAAAATTCACGGGTTCGCCCGTCCATTATATTTACCCGTCGCAACAAAGTAAATAAAAATATATCGCCTTTGATTTTCGTGTTTCCGCAACATCATTTTCTAACTCAGCGGGGGTCCGCGCAGAGACAGACAGACGACGGCTATTATTATAGAGACTCGGCGCAGATATCTTAACACAACCTCGATCCCAGGACTTTTTTTTTCTTAAGTGACAGCGAAAAAGAAATACAAGATATTTCTATAAAAATTTCTTTCTCGCTTTGGAATCAAAAAGAGAAAAAAAGCCCTGGGTTAGAGGTTGATCTTAAACACTGATGAAAGACGAGCTTTTATAGCAGCTGTAGAGATCTAAACATTTTTGTTAATGTAACGCTATTGTCGAGTACTGGTACCTGCTCTCATACGAAGCAGTCTGGGCACACACGCTGTATTTATAGTGACCAATTTATCCATACAACCACCTCGATGGTTCCCAGACCACGTCCTATTAAAGTTAGTAGTGACTATAACCAAAACAGGTGACTTTGCTAAAACAAGAAAAGTTGAAGCAAAATTTATTATACTCACCCTCGTCAAACGAAGTCTTTGTGATCAATTGCGCATTATCGTTTCGTACTCGATTATTTATATGAGTTTTTCGATACCTCATAAATTTCCACATTGTTTGATGGGAGTTGCTTGTCACTTGCATTAAATCTTTCTCCGTCCAAATCTCAATTCCGACTAATATAATACGAACACGAAGCGGTCGGAATTTCTCGTCTAAAAGTCGTGCTATAGTTTCACAACGTTTTTCAATATGTGACGTGTTTTTGTTAAAAAAATTATACACACTTTGGTCGTTAACTAAATACAGTTCTAAAAACTTCACCGCATGTCTAATGTCGGATTTTACATCTTTGCGATATCGAAGAGGTTTTCGTAACCCGTGTAAACCCGTGTTTCTATTTTCCTTTTTTTGATTCACTATACTCTGGAGCACGTGTTCTACTTCTAAGCTATCCACTGAAATGTTACTATTTTTAGGTATTAATTTCGGTCTAATAAAAATGCTAAATCTACTAGTTATAACTGATCCTGTTATACCCCCGCAAAGATTTAAATTTGCGCGAGATTTCTCGTTCTTATTCACGGTACCAACATATTGGCAACCATTTTGTGAATCGTTTCTTTTCTGGTCTGTTTCTTTCTTCGTAAGTTCTAGAACCAACGTTTCTTTAGCGTGAATAAAGATCTTTAATTTAATTGGAAATACTTCTCTGTCAACGAATTCGGTTAAGAGCATTGGTGTGATTATTTCGTAGGGTTTGTCGAGACTTTTTAACGCTGTTGCGGTTAAAGAGAAGGTGATGAAAACACGCATGCATAGCATAAGCATTTTATCATCCTCTTGTATTGATATTTCCCCACAACTACTTTAATCGGCTTTTCCTTACTCTCAAAACATGATAACAATACAAAGAGTGGATCATGTCTAAATAATTTGACGTCAGAATTTTATTAACATATTACGTCATTAAGAATGTTGTTTTTTTTGTATCTGTACTTCTTTCTGCACAAATAAAACCAGGCGACCTTGTGTATTAAATGTCATAACGGTAGATACTTCTTTTTCGAAAAATGAAGTTATTTTGTGGCCAGCTGAGAAATGGCAACCTCGTCCCCAGGCCCATTTTTCTCTTTTTGACAATCTCGGACGGCGAGTAGAAATCATTTCTTCGCGCCGTCTCGGATATCAAAAAAGCGAAAAATTGCCTGGGAACGAGGTTGGAGAAATGGGTGAATTTTTCACCTCCCTGTTTCCTTAGATCAACGTTATACCAATATGGACCCAATCTTTCAAATTTCGAGAAAAAAGTAAGAATCGTACTGTAATTAAATCCGTTTTTGCCGTGCTATTTTGTTCATAAATAAACTTTTTCTTATCAAATTATCCAGTTTACAAAAGCCCCCATCATAATCGTAAATACCTGAGAATTTAAACTCAGTTGAGACTTCAATGAAATGAAAATAGAAAAAAGTTATAAGTAAATGACAGTGAAATCACAGTTGTGTAAAAAGGAAGATTTGAAAAAGTGTGATATTTTCAACAACAACAAAAGAATGTTGATAGTTTCGGTTAAACTGGTTTGGGTAAACAAAGTTTCTCTTTAAAAATGTTGTCACTTCATCCGTAAATTGGTGCACCATATTAAAACACTCTTTGTTTTGCCTTGTTTACCCACGGTATGTTGCCACAGTTACGTATGTTTAGAGTCTCTGTTAAAAAGACTTATGATAATTAGAGAGCAGATCCTCTTTCTTCTTGTTAGAGTTAAAAAAGATATTTTTGATTTTAAGTGTGGAAAAGAAGGTTTCAAAAGTAAGTAGACGGCTTACACTTGAATGCAGGAAAGAACTAAGATTTGAATATATAATGGCAAAATTATTACATTACATTCTTGGTTAGAGAAAATGCATAAGGCAAAAAAAATTAAAAAGTGTGGCATTCAAGACAGAGCTGCGTTAAGTACAATGCTTTATTGATATGTGCAGCTTCCATTGCAGTTGGTAATAAGTACAGCTTATTAAAAAAAATATGGTTTCCAATGTCCTCAGCGAATAATGAGCAATTATAAACAAAGCGATAAAATTGAAACAAGCATAATTCTATTTGGTCATCATAAAGCTTATTATGAAATAAATCCACCTTGTTTCATCTAGTTAAAATGGCAGACACCGAAAAGCGGGAAAACAAAACAGCAGAACAAGCAAAAGAAGAAACAACAATAAAATCAACTATAGATAAAGAAAAAAGATTAAAAGAAATTGAAGCGAAGGTTACTGATATCACTGAAAGATTGGGGGACTTACAAGCGGAATTTTTTAAAGGTATCGGCATATAAAAATTACAGAAAAAAACCCCAAATACTTCAGCCAAAAAAGAGTTTACAGAAGACACTTCAGGTTTATCGCAAAATATTTGCATTTTGTAGTTCTATAAAATTAGACCTTTTCTCGAGAGAAAAACTATTAACAGTGATTTAATCGACTTAATCGTTGAACGGTAAATCGATAAGAGAGGTGCCTGAACAAAACGTTTAAGGAATATAAGGGTAATCTTAAAGTTCTTGTGACTTAGGTAGAGCAAAGTTTAAGAAAACAGACTGAAAGTAGAACTGGAATAAAATGGTAGTTGATGTAAACCAGCATTCAAATGAAAAATATTTTTTATTGTTTATTTCCACTTTGATAAGTCTCCATCCTAAACACCACGGAAGAAGCCGCTAATTATAAAGCGAGACCGTGCTTTTTTTTTAGAACACAACCGCTGATTATTAAATGCGGTCGTGTTTTATAGTTGCAGCCGCGTTTTATAGTTAGCTTGATAGTTAGCGGCCACTTTTTTTGAAAAATGTATTTTAACGACCAAATCAGCCACAATATCCAGTTGTGGCTTTTCCGAATTGTTGTAAATTTTGACTTATTGTTTAAATATCCAAATATAATTTCTCATTGGACCATTCTAAGGCAAGAATGTTTTAGCGAATTTTCTTCCGCAAACACGTTTTCCCCGAAGTTAGAGAACAACACCGTAGTAAATCGTAATACACCAATCTGAGAGTTATCGTACATACAAATTTGTAGCGATTTCAAAAAAACAATCATTCGGACTTTCACGTTCTTCTGTAGAAAGGTTCAAAGTTAAAAAGCTTACCTTTAAATTAGTTACACTTTATTATCGATCACAAATCAATACTACAAACTGAATTCTAGTGCATATATTGATCATAAGTTACTGTAACTTTGTCCGATGGGAAGTTAAATGTTGAAGGTTTTTATTTAAACTTTAGTTGTTCTTTTTTTGGTAGGTAATCTTGTAGGACCAGAAGCTGATAGACTTGGTAGACCTCTTCGTAAGGAACGGAAAAAGTTAAATCTTGAGAAGTACGAACTTCTGGGAGTACCACCAAAACCGGAAGTGATGGAGGAAGACGATGACTAAATGTATAAATAATGTTGTATTAAATACAAATAAAAATACAATATGAAATAATATGTAAATATGTATGTTCATATCAATAAATAAAAACTACATTAATAAATGCTTGATAGCGCGACAAAATCGCAGATTACAGTATTCTCTTCAATTAACAGACACTCTAAAAGACGGACACCTTTGATTAGCAATCACTTTGGTCATACACCGGCTGTTTTCTAGTCAAAGTTTCATAAAAACTTTTCAAAAAGCTGACACTTAATTAGCAGACATTCTTATTAGCGGATAATTTTTGCACCAAATAGCAAATAAGGCTTTTTTCTCCCAAAATTAATGGACAGTCGAAAAAATTAAAAAGCGAGCCAATAAAAACAGACAAAAATAAATAGTTTTTCTAACATTTATTTCAAGCATTTTACAACTTTTGTGTCCAGCTTGTTTTTAATCTCGTCAATTTTCTTTATCAACCACTTTATCAGCTTTTCATGGCTATGAAAGCGATAAATAACAGGAACCTCTCCACCATAGCCACCTCACATTATCATTTGTTATTTTTCTCTGTGATACAAAAATTGGCTTTATTTTCTAATTTGTGCATTAAAATATAAAACTTTTCAAAAGGCGGACACTTCCAATTAGCAGACACTTCGGTCATACACCAATGGTGTCCGCTAATTGGAAACAGAAACTTACACGAACTACGAATTTGATTCTGTTTTACCTTGTTAATGTTATTGTACAATCTTTTTTTTACTAAACTATAACTATAACTATAACAAGATGAAATGCTAACATTTGAAAAATTTTGTATTATTTGTCTGCTTTCACTTTGTTGCCATAGGTAAACAGCTATCTATTTAGCCCCCAATTACAGCTTAGTAAAAATCAGATTGATCAAAATAACAGAAATAGAAATAATGCTCAAGATCAAGAGCTTTTCTACTAAGCTGACTAATAAGGTTAGCTAGCTGGCTTACAATGCTCCCTCGAAGTCTACGTTCGTAGCCCAAATCCTAACATTCGTGAGCTTTAGGTATATAACATGTGGCTGACAATATATTTATCTTAATATTTAAAAACACATAAAAATCAAAAATAAAAAGTTTTTAGAAGAACGTCAATGCAACAGCTTTCAAAATGGCTAAGTCAAATTGTTTCATAATCCTCCGTCCGTAAAATTTGGGTTCTGCGTGGATTTTCGGAAATAAAGCTGCGTGCAACAATTAAACAGAATACGGTTATTATAAAAGAAACTAGTCGTTAGCCCGTGGAAAAATCCACGGGGTCGCCCGTCCTTTAAATTAACCCGTTGCAACAAAGTGGACAGAAATACATCACATTTGGTATTGATGCGCATTTTAAAAATTTTGTGTTTCCGTTACGGGACACAGCTTTCGCGGACACACAGACAGGCAGACGGAATACGGCTATTATTATAGAGATTAAAAGTGGATAACGCCTTTAATAATAGATGTTTTCAATGTTCGGTTTGAAATACGGTAGTTGCTAATAGTAACCATTAAACGTTTTCAAGAGGCTGGTTTTTCAATGGAAGTAGAATGTTGATGTAACGCAGAAATACTAAGTACAAAGAACGGTAAAAGTGTTACTTAATACCAATAACATTTTACTCAGTTTAATAGTTTTAGACTTGTTCTTATCATTCGGCGAAATCTTATTGCGCACTTCTCTTAAAAATATTTGAAAGAATCTATCTTTGATTTCATAAAGAAGAAACCAGGTCTTTTTAACCTCAATTTTACCACCGTGAATAATAATTGTACTTCCATCATTATCATTAGTCCTTTTAACGTTTTTTCTTTTCGAATTCATTTTTTTCATCAGATTCAGAATTTTTTCAATATCTTTCTTGTTATTTGTAAATTGGGACAACGTTAATATTATAATCAGTAATTGATGTTTTAAGATGACCGTTACCAGAGTCTAATTGGGTTAGGTAACGTCGGAACTAAGCACTTGTTGGATGGATGAAAATTCCGAATGTTGGATGATACGATTCTTTGGTTTGTACAAAAACTTCATTTGAAACTCCATTTCAGTAGCTTGTTCTTCGAAAAATTATAAATGACTGATATTGATTCCAGATATGTAATCCTGACAAGGAAAGATATTACTTTAGACGAACCAGACAATGACTGAAACAATGAAAAGAGGCTCAAAAACATCATCAAAAAACATGTTTTGTATGGACGTTGTTAACTCTAAGTTTGTTTCTAGATTGATTTTGCGATAAGATTTTTTTGCTATAATTTTTAATGATATTCAAATGTCTCTGACAGGCTATTGCTTAAGGTTAGGTGTTCTGTTTACACTTCTTGCTTGGTAGGTCGTGTGAATGTTTTGGCACCAATATGTTTATCGACTCTGATTGTGAATATATGTTCTAGACACATGAAAGACGTTAGATGGAACTACACACCAAACCTATCCTACAATGATTTATTTTTCAAAATTATGTAATGTTAATATTTCCCTATGTTTTTAGGTTGTTTTGTTTGGACTAATTACATGTTTACAAGTTATAGTCTGTAACTTTCCCAGTCACGAAATATATTATTTTTTCACTTATCGTGTTTATTGTTGTTGTTATTGTTGTTGTTGTTTATTTGTTTTATAGGAGTAACAGAGTAAAAATGATATCTTTGTGGAATATTTTCGCGTTGTTTTCTTGCATTTTATGTATTGTTAAAGGAGACATACTACGATTGGATGCTTGTAACAAATTTTACGCTTTCTTTAATGTTGTATTTGAAAATGCCCTACTGACAAATACTGTGTTTTCATTGGTTGAGAAAATTTCTCTCGATCAATGCTTGATCATGTGCACGCAATATCCAAAATGTCATTCATTCAGCTACATGATTCACCATTCACAATGCAGAATGCATCATTCTACCACTGCTGACAATGAAACACTTTTACAAAACACGAATGGATGGGTGCACTATGAAACAACGGAGAATGAGCAAAATGTAAGTAGCTGTATAGTAAAACTATACAACATTATTTGTTTCTACTGTACTACTTCAAAATTTTAAAATTAAATACTTTCATTTTTTTACTCTGGGTGTTTTCAAATATCCTGTGAATGTGTTTTTTATTTTATTTATTTTTATTTTTATGATAATATTAACACTGCTTCGTCATGTCCTGATTAAAATATTTGTGAACTGAATTGCTTGAAAAAAAGTTTTATTTTATTTCTTGTCATACTAGTTGGGTCCGGTCTGTCAGAAAAAGAAACCATGCCAGTATGGCAGATGCGTGGACACTTGTGATAACAAAGGTTTCAAGTGTATTGGTTGTTCAGGTAAAATATTTTTGCAAACCTAATTTATTTCTGCTGATACGTGTATTAAAAGCTTTTTGTTTGTTCAATTATACAGAAAAAAGTATGAAAATATTATTAAATCTTAAAATTATATTAGAACTTTAAAGGATAGCATTTATTTAAACAATTACTTGTACAAAATTGTACATTTTTGCACAAGATATTACAGCTGTAATCACGATGGACAATATATTGTGATTGTAAAGTCAAACAAGAAGCCCTGCGGCTTAAGATTTCCGCCTTAAGCAAAGATGTTGGAAAGCAATTATATGCGTTGCGATCGAGGACAGTATTAATTTAAAAGTTTAAAATGCAAAAAAAAATAAAGGAGGTTAAAAACACGAAGAAAAAAGTTGTTTGACCATAGGTTGTTTTTTTCAAATCAGAGAGAGAGTTTAAGCCTGATTGCATCGTGATCACTGAAATAGAAGTATTTAAAACATTCTCACGGATATAGACATGGTCAATAAGTGAACCTGATATATGAGTTGGCGAGGTTACGACTTGTTTATATCCAGTAAGAAAATCAAGGAAATAGTTTTCATCGCTAAATGCATTCACATTAAAATCTCCGAGTATAATATCAACAGTTTCATTTCCCAAAAAATGTTGAAAAAGGTATAATGACTCATCTCTATTGAGGGAATTTTTACGATATAGAAGCAAAACATTAATAGCGTTTTCGTGAAACGTTCTTTTTGTCATTCTAAAAAATATTGCACCAGGAATTTTTACAATATCAAACAATTCTATAGTTTCATTATGACCAACTAAAAGTCTAGAAAATTTGTCCACATTGTTGTTTGGAATTAAAGTAAAGTAATCTAGTTTTGAGTCGAAATGTGAGTTCAATGGTATCTGAGTTTCCGTTAGACATAATAAATCACTTTCCATGAGAACGCGGTCGGACCTAATATCGTTTTTATGCTTGTTGTAGGATCTTGTATTAAGCAAAGTGACCATAATAGAATTTTCGCTAATTACACCAGTTTCTTTTTGTGTCAATTTTGAATGTTCTCGCATGTAATTGTATTGCTCTGTTGCTCGTGTGTCTGACTTAATGGTTGACTTAGCAAATGTACCCGTTAGGTATAAACCGTCTAAACTTGTGACTCGACTTAATGCAACATATATTTGTCCTGAGTGAAAGGCTCGTTGTTTTAATAAATCAAAACAGACAACAATTTTATCAAACTTTTTTCCTTGAACCTTGTGAACAGTACAGGCCCATGACAGCATTAATGGGAATTGCAGCCGTTTCATAGAAGGTGAAGATGGATTATGTTTGTTAAATTTGATTTCTTTCTCTACTCTATTAATTGGAACAACATTTTCTTGAATAGCATATGGATCTGTTCTCATAGCTTTAAGTCCAGTATATATGTCTTCCATTTTCAAATATATTCTTGTTACATTTCCTGAGCTATCGGTTTTCAACCGATGAACAGTACCTATCTGTCCGTTAATGAGTTTATCAGATACATCAATATTTGACGTCAACATGACTTTTGCATGAAGTTTTAGCAGAAGGTTTCGCGCAAGTCCACCTGTTTCCATTTGAGTGCGAGAATTAAAATTTTGGACTAATTGCACGGGTATATTTTCTGGAATTTTGTCAATAGCTTCGATATTTATTTCGTCCGATGTTATGCTATTAAGCATTTTTTTGTTATGCTCAGAGGCGGATTGATTTTCAGCAAATATATGAATTGCATTTTTGGGGTAATGTGGGTCATTTGGTGAAATAAATTTAGATTTTAGTAAATCTTCGTGTCGCGTTTCTAATTTTCCCACTCTGATATTGTTTAATAATTCAATCAAATGTTGATCACCACGCTGTCTCATAACTTCCGTTAGTTCAGCAATCTTAAAATGCTTCCAGCAATGTGAAAGATTTAACAATGCATCTTTGTATTCTGCGTAAACTGGCCTTGCTTGAATTGGTGGAAGTTGGTAAAAATCGCCACATGCTATAACAGATATTCCTGCAAATGGAATGTCATCTGCGCATCCAAATATTTCGGTTAGCCGTTGATGAATATGTAAAAGTAGCTTGTTTGAAACCATTGAGATTTCATCTATTACAATAACGCTTAGTTCTGAAGGCTTGTTTCGCAGCATACATTTCTTTTTATCACTTAACTTAGAAATGTTTTTAGTGAAATTTCTATCCGCTGGTATACCTACGGCTGAATGTATTGTATTTCCCTCTATATTAATGGCAGCAACACCGGTTGGTGCTAAAATAAGATATTTATCCTTTTCTAAGTTTCTTGCACGATAGGAAAGTGCTTTATTTAGCATGTCAGAAATTGTTGTTATTAAAAGGGGCTTTCCACGACCTGCACTTCCTGTTAGAAAAATGTGAATTGGCTTAATTTTATGGTGTGCGTTACATGCTAAACCTTTTACGTAAGTTCTAACCCAATCATTTACCACTTCAAAAATTTGCCTTTGTATTTTATTTAATGTTCGAATCTTTTCATGGAGTTCGTCGTCGGAAATTCCAGGCTCAGTAATAGATGAAAAAGTGTTTCCAAAAACTAGGATGTTTTCGGTTTCACTTCGAATTTCGTCAGTGTCATGGTTGTTTATATTACTAATCTCATCAGAAACATCGTCGTTTTCCTGCTCGGCGAAAGAATCAAGATTATTTACATTTGCGTGAAAATTTATCATTGCTTCTTTAACAAGTTCACCAAATGGTTCGCATATTCTTTTATTTGTATTTATAATTTCTATACACCGTTTTCCAATAATTTCTCTGTGTAAGTACCCGAGTTTTCACTTAACAATTCTGCTTCCAGCGAAAAGGATAAAACATAAAGAGCAAATGATGTGCATATCCTTCTGGATTTTTGTCTCGACTAGGTACATGGTATCTTAAAACACATTTTTCTTTTCGCAAGTTCAACATTTCTTTTGATGACATCAGAGGTATAGTTTTTGGATAAGGAGATTCGACTTAAATCTCAGCTATTAATTCTTCAAGTACTTCTGGTTGACTGTCATTTTCTTCTTCTGGTTTCGGTTTTATTTTCATAGAGTAGCTTGACAAGAACTCAGCATAACACATTTGTTCCAACATGGGGTATCTGCCTTTTTTAAATTCTAAATTTGGTCTATCCATGTATCTATCCAACATGTTTCGTTTAAAAATATCCGTACTCTCTGGTGGTAAACTTAAAATTTCTTCTTCGTTACGACATACCCTGTATCGCTTCTCAGGAATGTTACTATTTGCAAAAACTACAGCTGGAAATGTCTTTCGTAACCATATTTCTGGCATTATAGTAGCTACTGCTTCTTGAACTGACATTTCGCGATGATTTCGATACGCATATGCAATTGACTTCATCTGTTCAAATAATGAATCACCAGTTTCTAGTGCTTGCGATGCAGCTTTTTTCATTGCCTCTGAAGATTCATTTTCAACTTTTGACAAATAAGCACACATGTAAGAAACTGCTTTATAATAATCAAGAACAGGTTGAATGTCTATGTTAGCTTCCCATGCCTTCAAACCCTCAGTAAAATAATTATTGATAAAACAAGAATCTGGAAGCCTTCGGAAGTGAATTTGAAATCCAGTATCAGGTGAGATGCTTAGTGCGTTTTCATATTCTTTATTTGTTATGGCTAAACTTTGAAGGATTTGTTCAATTGTACCTGGTTGGTTATAATTCGGTTCGTCTGGATGAAGAATATTGTTGAATCTTGGATTCAAATTTGAATCTATGTAAGTTTTTACTTTTTCTAGTATAGCCTTTCTTTCTTTTAACCGTGTTTCTCTTTCTTTCTTTGAGATGTTATCAGGTAAAGGCTCAGCAACAATTGTATGGTCTGTAAAAAACTTGCCGAAAGAGTATCGACAATTCTTGTTTTTATATTTATATTGTTTTTATATTTACGACAAGATTTAGAATGAGAATTTGTTTGATATGTCGAAACTAGTTTGTAGAGATCTGGGTTGCTGTCTTTATTAGGAAGCTGACATTTAACTATGTTATCCACAAAGGCAATATATTCTTTTTTGTTATCGCTACGTAAAATTGGTGCATTGACAACCCATAATAAAGAGTGGATGTGTGGGCTACCTCTAACCTGAAATTCAACTCTAATCGCGTAGTAGTTTACTTTACCTAATGGTCCGTTGACAACTATAGTTTTAAAAAACGTCTTAACTCTGTATTGAAAATGTCTTGCTAGAAGAACTGGATTCCTGTTAAGAATCTCTGTTCTTTGATAATAATTTAGATTTTTGATTTCTTCTTCAGATATGTCATTACCTTTTAATTTAGTAATGATTTTAACCAGTTCATTCCATCTTAAGTCTGCACAGGACAAAGTCATAAAAAATGTTGGAAGTCCTAACTGTTTTACCATAGCCAAAACTTCAAAGAGAAATCGTTTCCAATATGCAGGAGTTCCTTTCAACGTGTTCATAAACTGGCTATAAACGATTTAACTCTTTCTTTAAAATTCGCAGACATCATTCCTGCTGTAAGACCATCCGCTTTAATTTTTTGCATAGCGATGTTTATGCGACTATTTAAATTAAGATGTTGAGTCACTGCATAAGCAAAGAATATATAGTCAGTATCAGAGGCAAACTTCTGTCTATAATTCAGTAATCTTTGGTTGAAATACTTGGTCGGGGAAAGTGGTACTTGTCTTTTCGTGTGATATCCGAATTTACCTGTTGGAAATAGATAGGGGTGGGAAAGTTCTTCACAATGCTCATCAGAAATTATTGGTATGGGAAATTTGTTCTCTCCTGGAGCAATAACAATATTTCCATCATCAATTTGGTCATGTGGAATAGTTGGAACAAAAGACGTTTCTTGGCAAGGCAAGCGATACTCGTTTAACGGGTTTTCATTCTCTTCTTCGCTATTGTCCAGGTAATCTTCATTCTTGGTTTTTACATCACCGATATTATTATTTGTTGTCGACTTTATTGCAAAATCAAGGTTCATTTCATTTTAACTTTTTCCAGTTTCATGTTCAGATGTTAAATTAATCCAGGAAGATGGTATGTTTGTGAGATTAATTTCAATATTTGAATAAAGAGGGTTAACCAGTTTCACATAACAAAGAACTTCCCGAATAACATCTGGCCTTACCGATTCTAAATAAACATTAGATTTGAAATTCAGTTTTTTCTTTAACGCAACTTGCACTACACCATTATTATCCATTCCTCTTGGTAAGACATTGCTTATTTCATCGGCTTTTATTGGAACATTACATATTGCACCTTTTATTTTAGGACACTGACCTTTAGGCATTATTGCAATTCGTTTAAATAAAATTCTTTTAGATATAATAATTTTTTCTAATCGTCGTAATGTGCTCATTGATTCTGGGAGATCAAACATTTGGAGATTATTAGATACAGCCTGGGAAGGAATTTTTCGTTTTGTAAGTTTTGAATGGCATGTTGCACATATGTATTCTTTGCCATCAAAACTTTGTACTCTGAAGCGAAAATGCTCTTCTGAAGTGGCAGGATAATCGACGTGGCGAAAAAATTTAATTGACCGCTTATATAAAGAACGATTACATGACACATATATAAAATGGCCCATTCCCAATGCATTTTTTAAATTGGTTTATTTTTTCATGAGAATCAGGCAGATTGTTAACACGCTTACGTTTTGTTGCTTTACCTTCCACTACATGGCGTTTCTTTGCAGTTTTTTGTGCCTGTTGGCCCTGCTCAGTTTCCCGATATTTTCCTACGGACTCCCTTTGCTTCGCTTGGCCCTGTTCCGTTTTTTTGTATTTACTTTTCGACTCTCTTAGCTTGGATCGACCATTTACTGTATTTTGATATTTGCCTATAGACTCTTTTATCTTAGCGTGTCCCTTTTCTGTTTTCTGATATTTGCCTATTGACTTTTTTACTTTAGCTTGACCCTGTTCTGTTTTTTGGTATTTGCCTATCGACTTTTTCACCTTAGCTTGTCCCTGTTCCGTTTTCCGATATTTGCTTATCGACTCGCTCAACTTAGCTTGGCCGTGTTCCGTTTTCTGATATTTGCCTATTGAATTTTTTTTGTTTCACTCGGCCTCTCTCGGATTCACGGTACTTCCTGTTTTGTTCTAGTTTTCTTTTCCTGCGAATGTTAAGCATAATGTTACCAGTTATCTGTTCAGTTGTGAGTATTTTGAAATATTGAGTTTCAAGACACATTGCTTCGCCAGGGGTGACGTATATTTCGCGTATGTAGCTTTCAACATGTTGCAATGAATCAAATTTTAAAACGACTGACGTACCCTGTTCTGTTATTTGTCCTAAACTAGTTCGGCTATGAGGATCAAATAAATAAATTTGCGGGTGGTCCCAAACTATAGCAAAACTAACACCGCTAATAATGCCCAGCATTACTTGCCCTTTATCGGAATCAGATGAATTATGAAAAGTGCGTAATGAAGTGCTATCGTCTGTAATAATATGAGAAACATTTTCTAAACTTTGTATTTGTATGACATCATTTTCAAGAACGAAACTAATTGGGAGCTCACTTGCGCTTAAGTACTGGTTTGTGTATCCTAGGTTTGTGTACCACTTTGTTCCTTCGGAAAGGATATGATCAAGATCACCTGGATTCCAAAAAGAGACTTTTTTAAGAGCCGACCAAACGATCGCAAACAGGGAATTACACATACATTGTGTACCAGTAAAAGTTCCAAGCCTAACATCCCCTTGATGAAAAGATCCCTGTACCGACTTTAGAATAGTGCAAGGCCCCGGATTGTGTTGTTTCTTGACCTGTAATTGAAAATACGCGGGGTTTTTTTTCAATATAAGAAATTTTTAAAATCTTAAAAATGTTAAGACAATGCCCAGCCTCGGTATGACAGGATTCAATTCCTGGAGACCTTCATATTTACATTTTTATACAGTTATTTAATCACCATAATTTCAAAACAGCATATATCATGCTATATCGTTTATGTGTGGAAAAATCCATGGGGTCACCCGTCCTCAGACTTGATACAGAGGAAGTTGAGTTTAGATCTAACACAGTCTAGATCAGATTGGAAGAGGGTCATTAATGTACCCCGTCCAACCCATGCTAGCATGGAAAACGGACGTTAAGCCGAGAATGATGATGATTTCGCTTGTGGTTTTACACAAGTCCCTTTTGGTCGACAAACAGACAAAATACAGCTAGTATCAATATAAAGACTAATCGTTTAAACCTGAAAAAATCCATGGGGTCACCCGTCCTTTATATATCACATTTCATTTCGCTTGTGGTTTTACACAAGTCCCTTTTGGTCGACAAAAAGACAAAATACGTCTAGTATCAATATAAAGACTAATCGTTTAACCCTGAAAAAATTCATGGGGTCGCCCGTCCTTTATATATCGCATTTCATTTTGTGCGTGATTTTACACAAGATGCTTTTGGCCGACAAACAGACAAGATATATACATATACATACAAAAGGGTATCCAACGAACAGACAAAATATGGCTATTATTAATATATACTAATCGTTTACCAATGGAAAAATTCACAGGGTTGCCCATCCTTAATGTATCGCATTACATTTCGTGTGGTTTTACACAAGACGCTTTTGGCAGACAAACAGACAAAATACGGACTGACAAACAAACAAAATATGGCTAACTAATAGTTTACCCATGGAGAAATCCATACGGTCACCCTACTTTTATATATCGCATTTCATTGTATAAAAACCATACATTTACGTTAGGTATATACGTTAAGGGGCTTCGAAAAATTTTTGGGCCCTGTTAGCAGTATATTGCAGTTAGGATTCGGACGACCTCCCTCCCCCTCTTTAGCGGATTTCCGTCCGTGAAATACAGTGCACGGCGATATTCCACAAACAGGGCCCAAAAATTTTTTCAAAAGCCCCTTAACCAACGAGGGTGTCAATAAGCTGCATATGCCGTAAAAAGTGCAGGTGTTTTCGAGCAAGTTCGGTGTTTTGAAAAAAACCTAAAGTATTTGCCCGACAAAAACCTGTATAGACCCGAATAATATATAATGATTCAGAAAATTAAAAAATAAACTATGGTAATATATGGTAGCGAAGTTCTAAAAAGAACTGTTTTCGATGGTTTTCAATAAGATTTACTTGATAAAAAACTGATATATTAACTTCTTTATGGACAAGTTCATAAATATCAGACAGATTTGGACATTGCAAAAAAGCAAAAAAGAAAAATTTCCTCATAATTTGTTTATAAATCCGCCTAGTTTGCTAAAATTTTGAGGGACGCTGCGTATGCTTGTTCTTCAAAAGCTAAGTTGGTCAAAATACTAAAAAAACCTGTTGTGGTACATGATTTTAATAAAAAAGTAACATTGTTAGTAATTTATCATTTCTTTGGTTATCCTTGTGTTTTCAATCTCCTTATCCTATTTAAAGCACTCTTTAATGGTATATTCACTAAAAAAAAATTTCAGGAGACAAATTTATCAGAGTATTTGAACAATATACTGATAAATTTTTAACAAACGAAAATTATTAAAATGTCACAATGATACTCATTTTCAATTAGATATAAATGTCCTGTATTTTGTAAAGAGCATTAAAATCATATTAAGTCTTATTTAATAATGCCTAAAAACAATTTTAGGGGTAATAAAATGATAAAATCTTAACAATTTACATAACCAAACTTTACTTTATTATTGCCCTTTTTAAGTTTTTTTAGACTGTTATGTTAGACTCATTGAGTATTGAGTGCATAAATGGTTACTGCCACATATGGTTGAAAATGTTTACTATGTATGTTTACCATACTATGTTTACTATGTATGAATGAATTGGACAGGATTTGATAACAAAATAACTAGAAGTGCAGTATTTGCAAAGAAAAATATCCCGATTCAGATTTGTTAAGAAATTATCTCATTTTTGCTCTACATGGGATATATATTCAGTATTGTTCCAGTTAACTGTATTTTCATATAAAATAAGTACAAAAAAATAGTTATTTGTCTCTTTTTGTTTTGGGGTCACAAGCTGATAAAACCTAACAATTTTGCAGCTTTAAAGTGTTATATTTTTATCAATTTTGTGTCCTGGAAATAAAAAATATGCAAAATTGCTCAGAAAGTTCCTAAAAACATCATATTTGAATATGATGTTTTTAGGAAATTTCTGAGCAAAATACATAACTCATAAAAATAAGGAGTTTAGAGCATTTTTTATCAATTTCAAAATTCTGGGCTTGTTAATTTTTTATCAATTTATTGTTCCTGAAACAAACGATAATAACTATGTTAATATTTGCTGTTATGAAACAGGGATTTCATATTCAAGAACTTCTGACTGTAATGCTAAGTCTAAAATCAAATTGTTTTTTTAACTTATTCTCCATAAACATTTTCTGATAAACTTAAAACAACAGATACCAATGTCCAAAAATCATCAAAATATGGTCTGATATTAATGAAATTGTCCTTATCTTCAAGCGCCTTCTTTCAACTATCGACTGCGTGAACGAGGGTGCTGACTCGCCGGAAACCATGGGGCTGTCGGTCGAGTTCCGGCAATATAACAAAAACTTGAAATTTCGCCTGGAGAAACCAGAAATCAACCCGAAACAACATTTTTTAAACATTTATTACCATGTATAATTTATTCTTTTAATGTCGAGGAATGGTAATGGAAGACTGTTTTTTATAACATTTATTTCATAAATCCCACAAATAATAAACTGTAAGTACGACGACAAAATAGCACCTCCCTTCTTCTCGTAAGAATTTAAGGAGCTTGCCCGCGTTGCATTTCGGGCCGTTTCGGATAGACCCAGGCTTTTTAGGGCGGTTACAGACGAAAACCCCCAAAAAAACGCCCGCGGCCGCCCTCGCATACACAGCGTTTTCGGCGAGTCGGAACTCTGCATGATGTTACAAGAAATTGCACTTCAGGAATGCTCCGGCCAAGTTCGTGAAAGTGCGGGCGGTTTTGGGCCAATTTAATTCGAAAAATTCCCAAATTCGTCTCTACCTATGCGGGCGTTTGCGGCTTATCAGCAACCTCTTCTAAACTCAGCAAAATGTTTGTTAGGATCTAGCTAGAGAGAAGCTCAAAATCTTAAATTTTTTCCCTTGGCACTAACTATGGCAGCACCTCACAGAAACTCTAAACTAAGTTCACGCAATCTCCCATTTTACAGGATTCCAGGGTTGGAAGGTATGTAGTTAGCAAAAGTGGTACATATATAGCTAGCTATACTTTATTTTTTCCCAGTCAGCATAAATGATGGCATGGACATAACTTTGTAAAATACTTAAAGATTTATATATTTAGCCTAGATACTTAAAATTCTATTCCCTGTTAAGTTAGAAAAATACTGTAGCTACAGGGAAGTTTTAAATTAAAATATTAATTACCTATAATTCAGTTCAACACCACCAAAATTTAAAATTTCTTCAATGTTAGCTAGCTAGCTATTTGGAATGTTCTAGGTGATACCTAGCTCAACTGTTCGGTATGTTCGGTTGGTTCTGGAACGTTTAACAGACAGGAATTCAATATTATCTTTTTCGTCGTTTTTCTTAATGCAGATATAGCAGTTCTAGTCTTTCACCAGCAAGAAAATGGCTTTCTGGCTACCTAAAAAATTGCGACTTTGGGACGGGTCGTAAATGTTAATACTGTATTGTCATTGGTTGAAAACTATTAGCCTGTAAACCATGCAATAAACTGAAAAGGTA
Organism: Hydractinia symbiolongicarpus; assembly: GCF_029227915.1. NCBI lineage: Eukaryota > Metazoa > Cnidaria > Hydrozoa > Anthoathecata > Hydractiniidae > Hydractinia > Hydractinia symbiolongicarpus. The sequence goes on from NC_079883.1 coordinate 25,927,258, forward strand.
CACAGTATCTATACTAGGACTAACTACCCGCGGCTTCCAGGCTCTGTGCTGTCTCTATATATCTATATATATATCTCTATCTTCCATCCGGCGATTTTAAAGATTCCGCCCAGCGTGGCGATGGCGGAAATCAAATATATCAAGAATAGTTTTTAAATTAAATCAATTTGATTTGAAAAAGTAGTAGCAAGTTTCTATCAATTTCAAAAGAATTGGATACCTCTTTTTTTTCGCGCATTTAAACATTATCAAAATAAAAGTGTGAACTATTTATATCATTCTTGTATATAATTTTATGGAATTGTACACTAGCTACTGCAATAAATTGTACAAGATTGCGTACTTAACACATTGGAACTTGAATAACGAATGAGATAAGCATTCGTAAAAAAAAAAAAAATAATAAGGAATCGTTAAAAGTAAAGATATAATATATAATAACCATATCGAAAATTGCTGAAAATATAAACGTTGCGTATTTTAATTTTTTAACCGATGTGCAAACAATTTTTAATTTTAAAAGTATAACAAACTTCTTCTTTTGCGTATAAAATGAAAATGGCATGATCAAGCACCCGGAAGCGTGAAAGATTTGCGTGTAGTCTAGTTTAATGACCGGTGGAGATCTCGCCATTAGTGATATTATCACAGATATCATGTGAAAAAATGAAAACTTGCTAACTCCTGTTTTATATGCTGCAATGATGTAAAAAATTTCTTTATAGACGATTGGTATTTGATTAAGTCAAACGTCTGCTTTGGAACAAAGTCTGGCCGATATGGCGCATTTCATCTACAAAGTGATGCTGTTATATCGGGTATAAAATTGCAGCACGTGGGTGAAAAAGATCTTAAATGCACGGTCTTTATAAGTCCAACTTTTTGGGGCTGTGACGGATGGTCCTATTACGCGAAGGAGAATATTGGTGTAGCTATTACAGACGACCAAAACAACATTATCTACCCATCTATGGAGTATTATGTTAAGAATGGTTTTTTCCACATACCGGGATACAATGCCAACTCCCCCTACTTGATATTCAATTCATCAAACTACACTGTTCGAAAAGGTCAAGAACTCAGATTGCACTACGGGGAAGATTTGAAGGACATTGGCGAATTGGATAACAGTGGTGAAGCTTGTGCTGATATTTTTGCAAGAATTTGCCATGTGTGACAGTCAATATAAATGAGAAAAAATGTATAATTACGGTTTAGTCTTTTGCTCCATTGGATGGCGCGGACTGCTATATTAAATACTTAACACTTTATATAACGTCATAACGTATAAGTTGTACGCATTACCATTATTTAAAACACTTTTACTTTTATTGTGCTTACACGAGACCTTTTAGTATTTTTTAAGCATCTTTACAAGTGTTTTTCCAGACGCCGAAAAAACATATTTTGACATTGTAAGTTTGTCCATAGAAAACGTATATACACGTTGTACATTCTGACAGAACAGAACGACCGAAGAAGCGGTAAATAACAAGCAGTGTGGTGATAGTTTGGACGATTCTTGATACAAAAGAAAGGCATGGACAAAACAGTTAGGAGTTTCCGATAATTTGTTAAGTGAATTTCACTCGGAGGAAAAATCAACATCGACCTATTTTAACTCCAAAGAAATTTTCCATATTGTCTTTTTAGCTTTTTGCTGCCTGTTCCTGTACTGCTACATTGATGCAGTATGTAATGGAAGAATGAGTGATGGGGGAGTTTTTAGAATTCTTTCTTATCTACGGCTTTGAAAATTAATAGTTTAAACATCTCGAAATCGCGCCTGATAGAAGATCAAGTTAAAACATTTCATAGGTTTTTTTTTTAAAAAACATTCAAGAATAAATTATTACAAGCTCGTGAGCTTGTATTAAAACGCAAATGTGTCCTACAAGAATGGAAATTTTTGCCTCTCTGAGCACCGACACGGGAGTCGTCGTGTGTTCGAATCTCATCTTGGTAACTATTTTTACTTTTTTTTTCTTTTTTAAAAAGATAAGACAAGTGTTCAAAACACTTGTTTAACTAACTAGTAAATAAAGGTGTTTCCACCAAACTTTTTAAAAGTGAATGTAGGCAGAATTAACTGAATTAATGAATTTCGCAAATTTTGGGGTTTGTGGTCTTTCTTCTTCCTGTCAGTCGGTTCACCCAAGACGGACCCATCGAAAATTAAAAGTTCGAGGAATTTTCCGTTCAGGAAGGTCTCACAAATCAATTTTGAAAAATAAGTGTGTAACAAATATTATTGCGTATCTGAATAGTAAAATATGTCGTGTCTAACTTCGTAACAAAAATCCCAATTTGATAGACACCTTTTTGTAAACTTTATTCGCGAGGTTGTTTGCGTATATCATACGTCTTGTTATTCTTCGTTGACAGCTGTATTCATTTTTTTTGCTGGCGTTTTTAAAACGTTCTTATGTGATCAAAAGAAATATATTCAATTTTGCTTTTGTTTTAACATTCGAATTTTATTGTGGTTGCTTATAATTTTTTGACACAATTGTAAATACACTAGTTAGACGAAGTTTCTCTCGATGACCAATGTTGAATGCGACCATTCTCAAGATCAGAGAGAGAAACCTCGAAAGTAGCTCTGGACCTGGCTGGTCACGTGATGGATTCTAATTGGTCTATTTTTAGAAATCCATATTTTCCGCGAAAGATTGTATTTAGAATTTAAATGTAAACAAACACGGCGGTGGAGAGACGAGGATCGAAGTATGCTCCTTTTTTGTTGTGACTGAATTTAAAGCAGGTATTACAGGCTATATATATCTACTAAGACCATCATTCGACTCTCTATTTTAACAACATTCACTGTTAGTATTTGACAATTCTTTACATAGCTAGCTTTAAGTGCCACACATTGCCCACTAGCCAGGCTGAAGAAAGCTGAGCTACTCTAGCTAACATCGTGGGGGATTCTTGGCTTCTTTTTCACTCTGCTAGTAGCTAGCTAGCTAAAAGTCACGGCATGCTATGCAAATGTTTTTCCATGCAGCAGGGAATTGTTTTTGGAAAGCCAGGTGAAAGTCACAGCTTAGTACTGCAAATTATATAAATACTGTGATGTCACACTGGAAGGTGAAGAAAGATTCTACCTTTTAGTGATACAAGATCAAATTTGTCAAATTCGACAAATTAGATCATGCACCAACCCCTTAAACCGTTGATTATATGGAAAATTCAGCTCGGATCTCTACGGAAATAAATATCAAAATTAAATTAAAATCATATGTTAAAAATTTCAGCTCACTTTTATAAAGCGAGATAGTCGAGTTAACTAAGCTTTTTTCAAGTATATCAAAGTCAGTAACAAAGACGGCGTGATCACATCTTACCCTCTTAAATAGTACGTGAATTAATTCTATTTGTTTGGGTGAATGAGGTCATTCGCCCTTGAAACAAAGAATTCTCGATAATATTCACGCGGATACAATAGAAGTAACAAATAAAAAGACGCGGTCAGTATTTTGACCGCAAGAAATCACGCTGGCTATTCGACCCAGCTTAATTTTTTCCACTTTAACTATTCCGATTTTCCGGTGGTGAAAAAATTTATACTGGGTCTCCTGACTTGAAAGGTAGCTGGAATTTTCAACTTCACATAATTGTAAATTTTTCTCAAAAAGACCAAAAATATGCAAAATTAAACATCGTCTGGATTAAACAACGTTTTTTCTCAACTTTATACTAACGAGCTTCTGTTTCAAACAGAGGTTAATAAGTACAAAGTTAAAAAAATGTTTGCTGTATGAATCTAAAAATTTCAAATTTTTATTAAATTTCAGGTAAGGATTTAAATAATCAAATTTATTTTGTTTGACCAAGTTGAGAAATAGCAGCAGTTCAAACCAATTCGGGTAGGTGTATTGCTTAAAAAAAAAACATTTGTTTATATTGTGCAGCAGACATTTTTGACTTGGTTTCAAATCACCGCGCTATCAAGCAGATAAATTCTAACATAGGCTGAAAAATCTCATGTGATCAACTGAAAATTCCAGCCCCGAATGTGTGCAAATTGAAAAGTTGTGTATATTGAAAAACTTTTATGAATCGTTCTTCAATAGTGTTTTATGATCTACCTGAGTAGATCATACCTCAAAGAGTTTATTAAAAAAGTTAAATTGTTTTCGTAAGATAGTGTCTTGAGCAAAATGATAGCTAAACAATTTCATTGATTATTTTGGCTAGAATGTCCCTATTATGCACATTTATAGGTATATTTAATATTATATTTTAACTCTGCTTCTTTTCCCTCATTGTTTTCCTTATCTCAACTTACTTGCGCATTATGTTTCCAATTGAGCTTATTTCTCTCTCATACCACTCTATTTGTTCGCCACAAGCATTTCTTGTGATTTTTTAGATTTTAGCATTTATGTAGATTTTATATTTTATATTACTTTTATTTTAACTAAGCGGAAGACCCATTTGTATTTTTTGATACCAAATATATGTTTAATAATAATAATAAATAATAATAAATAATAACAACTCGGAAAGCTTGACTGAAATTTGCAGCCCAGGCTAAAAACATCCATTTAATCAGTCTGTAAATAAGCAGTAAGCACTTCAATTCTTTATCTATTTGTCACGCATCATTGCATCATTACATAAATATCAGCGCATGAGTCACCTTCATTGTTATGCAAAGTTCCATTGTAAAGAAGTTCACTATAATACAATCGAAGCTCTTGTCCCTTATGAATTGCGTGCTGTGTTTTATTAAAAACCAGGTTTGGTGAGTTGGCGTGGTATCCTGGTATGAAGAAGTAACCGTGTGCGACGAAATACATCATGGATGGGTAGAGTACGTTTTCGCGATCGTCTGTAATGACAATACCAATATTTTCACCTGCGTAATATGCAACCCCAGTACACCCCCAATTTGTTCGTTGCGAATTTCCAAAGCATTTTACACCACTTCCACCAACATGGGACAACTTCATACCAACTATAACCCCATCGTATGGTATTACAAATCTTCCGAATTCGTTTGCTTTTGTTCCAAAGCAAACGTTCCTCTCTATTGGAATCCAACTTTTTGCAAACGCTAAAAAGAAGCAAACACTAATACGTATTTTTTAGAATATTGGAAAATTTGTTTTTACGAATGGGAATAATTACCACAAAAACATAAAACTCTACATCAATAGTTTACTAGCTCGTGAGCAGAATGACCTCTTGATTTCCAGATTTACCTGTCGTTTGATTTCTTTAAAGGGGCTACGGAACGGCTGTTGGTTTTCGACTTTAGTGTCTTACAAGAAAATCGAGCTGATGCGAGCGGCGGAAAACAAAAAATGGCTATTTTTCCGGCATGTACGTAATTTACAGACTTGAACATATAGATATATCTAGAATTTTTATCTTCTCCAGCCTTGGTTATGTTTTCATCCAGAATGAGTCTTGCTGAAATATTTCTTTTTAATACACTTTTTGGAAAAGAATATTGAACCAGCGAGCAAAGTGCGCTGTTCTGTTCATTACGCAAAACACTTTTGCCGGATTTTTAATATGTGCACAGAATAAACGGAATGTGAGCATTTTAACCGGTTCGTAGCCCCTTTAACCCAAGCGGTTTCGCCTACATTTTTATTCATTTAAACATGTCCGAAACATGTTCGTGTATTTAACCACCAATACTGCTCTGTGGCACGTGGCACTATTATCAATAATGTTTTATCTAACACTCCATTAACATTAGCCAGTTAGATCAATTTTGTTTCAATAGGATGCTTTTTTGACCAGAATTACATTCAGTGTAAGGTCAAAACCCTTTTGCTTGGTGAAAAACGATGTGAATTTTTCACGCGAAAACACTCGTTTTATACGACTTCTTTTAAGCCCTGGCTGGACAAGCGATGAGAAAAGGAAAGGTTTTGGAAAATTTTGTTTTGTTTTTTCACATTCGCAAACCGATCCGACTTTTCATCTGACATGAGAAAAGTCTGAAGTCAGATAAAAAGTCGGATTTTTTGCGTATGTGAAAAAAAAAAATCCAAAAAAAAACAAGTCGGATGAGGTCAGATGAAAGTTTGTTCCAGAAATAAAAAATTTTATTCGACTTTATCCAACAAAAAATGAACAAAAGTGATGTCATTAAGATAAATGCTTTTGTGGCAAACTGTAAAGTGAATAGGTGTTCAAACCATTTAATTGTCCTGCTTGCAATTAAGGCTGTGTTTGTTTGTAGCCAAAAAAAAACTTAGTTCCACATTAAAAATGAAGCCAACACTAATACAATCTTATACCAATCATAAAAAAACAATTTTTTACCACTTTTGCATGTGTATCCTTTTGAATCATCCGTATTCGTACATGATCCAAGGGAGCATGGATTACTTGTTTCACATACAGGCAGCTGAAAAAAAGTTTCAAAGATTTGATACACGTTTTGTTACATCCATGATTATTTCTAACATACCTTTTTAAAAATTTTTATTAATTTATCTTCATTCAATTCTTGCATCTTTTCTTTTTCTTTTTCATCGGTTGATTTCTTCTTAACAAACCAACACTCTCCACTTCTCATCTGTTGATTCTTCAGTTTAAACATGATGGTATAACATTCTTCAAGTAATTCACATTGCAACAGACAGTTGATCTTTGTTTTTCCTTTCATATATTTTGTTATCCTGCCATCAGGTATTTCACTATCTCCTCCGTACATGCCACCATCAACAAATATTTTGTAAAAAGCGGCAACTGCAATTATGATCGAATTCATCTTTACCATCTTATCCTTTTTTTTCTGTAGTCTCTAGTTCAATTCGTATATTTTTGTCGATATCCATATGCCTTGTTGATTCTTTTTTATATCTAGTAGATATTATACTATCTGTACTTTTTATTATTTTATTAATATTATATTATCTATGCTTTAATATTTTTTAATTGTCTACAGTACCGCATAAGCAAATGGGTGTGAAAAATATATTAAAAATTCAATAATTTGGGGGGTTGGAACAACTAAAAGCCTGAAGATTTTAGTGTGCGCTAAAAAGGAACATCTCAGGAACCTTGTAAAAGGTCTCTATTATTCCAATTAAAATGTTGTTTAATCTTTATAAATAATAAAAAAAAGTCTATCTATAATGACTCACTTTTCTTTCCGTATAATTAGATAGTATCGGTTCATTTCAAATTACAGAACAGGTAAGTCGTGTAACAAAACATCGTCTGTGCACTGATTCTGCTTCTGCTTGGCATATTGCAAACGTAATAGTGTATTAGTTGCTGAAGTACTGTGTCGACAAGTGCGTTGCAAGTACGTTTGGAAGAATGTAATTGATGCATCCGGCATATTATAGCAGGATCACGCATCCAAGGTGCTGGCGCTCGAGTAATTTTGGTTCGAATAAGTGGAGCATGTCTGTCAATACATTCTTTCGTTAAATCGTTAAAAATGAAGAGTTTTTCTTCTTGATCGTCTAAAGCATAGACGACATTAAATGGTAATGTTTGGAAGTCTTTTACATACAAATTTGCATCAAATGTTTTAATATGACAGATATTCTTAAAGCACTTTTTGAACCAGTCTGGTCTAACGTTAATAAAGATATACGTTGCATCGTGGTCACTCACTACGTCTGCCGGTAACACGTCTTTTACTTTAACTTTGCTAGTGTTATTTATCCAAATATGCTCAATACACGCTTTTTGTCTCGTAGGTTTCGTTATATGTTGATGTAAGTCGTAAGATTGCAACATGTCCAAGTACTGTTGACTTATATTATCTTCTTTAAATAAGTCAATGTTCATATCTCCAGTCAAGATTATTTGGCCCTGCCACATGTAACTTACTTTACTTAGTAGACTATCTACCTTTTCTAACCACAGTTCTTGTTCGACCTTTGATTTTCACCCATAAGTGTTCTAGCTCATTGTCGAGGTCTATTATATCATTTCTCTTGGTGTGTTTTATGGACTCTCTGACATACATGCCTACTCCTCCTCCTCTGCCTTTGATTCTATTTCGAAAGTGATTTTTCTATTCTGGAATTTGCACGTAGTTAAGTAGGTGTTTGCAGTCTTTCAGCCACGTTTCACTCAAGCAGATAACAAAGGGTGATCATGAAGTAAGCTAGTAAAACAATCAAACCTCGATACCATACTCTGCGTGTTCAGATGCATGACCTTAAGTAAGTTACTATGATCGTTAAAAATCAGTCTGTGATGATTAATTTCAGTTTCAGCGTGATCAGCGAGATTAGTTTCGTTCATTGGTTGCAGTAAACAATCTCGTATGTCGTTGCTTGGTAACGTCGAGTTGAAGAACGGTAATTCGATATGTAGACAAGTGTGGCAAGTATATGTACAAGGAATACGAGATTTAACATTCAGGTGTTCTTTGTTCAAGCATTTCACGTGGCTCACACTGAGACACTTGTCACATATCATACGTTTCTAGTTGGATTTGACTGTTTTGAAGCACTCCTTCATTTTGTTGCGTGAGTTCCAGGTCCGGGGTTACGCTCTAAATCTCCTGACAAAATTATATTAAATATGTTATATTAAATATATCATATACTGGTGACTTTCATCTTATTCTTTCTATGCCACATGAAGGATAGTATCGGCTCATCGCCAGGGTAGGATCCAGCTAAAGGCAAAGTAGGCTAAAGCTTACATTAAAAAGTGCAATCAAAATCTCGTATATCATCAGATTCCTGTATCTTAAATATCGCTGGTTTAAAGTATAATAAAGTAGAGCAAATGATATAAGGCTGTTGCTTTTGCTTGCGCATTCGAAGCCCTAAGGGGTTGATGTTGCATTCGCCCCTAACAATTTCGATAAATTTCATACAAATATCAAGACGCACGAACCAGCCACCAGAGGTACCTCGACCTCCGAAAATAATATAACTTGTCCCGGAACAAGCAAGTAGACTCAAGCCTGGACAAATGTTTTTGGTAACCCATAACACTCTGTAAAATATTGGAAACTTGAAAATTCGGAAAAGTACATTCTAGTTCCCTGCTCTTTTTTACTCGCAAGTAGGCTTAATATTAATTCGCAAATAGGCTTGAAAGTTCAGTGAATGACCGTGGTTCTCTATCGTTTCATTCGTCGCGTTGCAACCATGGTTATAGCAGTAGCAGCTTGGTAAGTTTTGGGATATATACTATCTTTATTTGTTGCTTAATAAACTATATGTATAACTGAGATGAGCATGTGTTGCTAGTTAGTTAGCTAGCTATAGCTATGCTGTCTAGCAGTATATAAGGAATAAGAAAGAAAAGGCGAGCTAACTGTAGCTAACTATAGGTAGCTACAGTTAGCTTGCTGACTGCAGTTAGTTGCTGACTGCTGATTATTCAGAATCTGATCAGGGTTAAGGTAAAGTTATGGTAAAACATTTTTAGCTTGCTTAGCTAGGTAAAGAGAATAGCTTGCTAGCAATCGATTCGAACAATTTCGTTATGTGAAAACCCGCCTTAGGTTTGTACACAACTGTAGTTCTAATGTCGTGGCTTACGGAGTAAAATCAATCGTGGTTATTTTAAAATAATAGTGCCTACTGTTCGTTCTTACTTTTAGTATTTACGACTTTCTCGAATTCCCTTAAGGATAATCTATATTGTTTTTATCTGTTAAGTCGCAAGACAAATAAATTCCTTATCATCAATAATGTTATTTGTATCTGCAAGGAGAAAAATAAAGTATCCTGTTATTACTATCTCTCTTGCGGGGATAGCATTGCTTTCAAACTTCTAACTAACCAACTAACTACGTCCAAATTGGGCAATTTTTTTACGTCACAAACAAAATCTACGCAATTTTTTTTTTTAGAAAAAAACCTTTGGGGGATTCCAACCCACGACCTCTGGGTTTACGTTATGACGCCTTAAGGTGGGTTCAAATTCGCTCGAATAAGGAGAATAAAAAAATCTATTGCGATTGAAAGAATGCGCGAAAAATAAAACTGCACATAACAAATAAGACATTTATTTTTAGTTAGGTATCACCAGTTATGTTACTTTACTCCATTTCAGCACACTTTATCACTTTTCCTTATAAATGATACTCAATATTGCACACAAAAAGTTTTCTTTCTCATGAACTTTGTTTTAAATTACAAACCTCGTTTTGAAATTGTATTTCGAAATCTGATTGGTTGATAAATTCCCATTCGCCGTGGTAGTTGAACTTATTCCAACTACTGCGACGAATGTTGGCGAATGTGAGAAAATTACGTAGTATGCTAAAAATAAATATTGCGCATGTGCAGATTCATGGTCGCTTATTCTTGCGACTATGGCAAATGAAGTATGAACCCTCCTTCAACCAACTGAGCCATTACGTCATAAGTAAAAAGTTTTATTTCGACGAGTTTTATATTAATCATTTGTAAAATCAGTGGTTCGACAAAATGATTTATTAATGTGAAATACAAGTTTTTTTAGAATTTTCTTGCAAAATGATTCCTCCCAACGAAATAAAGTTGTGTTGTGAGTTTCAAGTTCTAAGAATAATCTTAATGAATTTCCCCATTATAAGGACTTTTTATAAGAGTTTTTAGGTGGTAGTTTTGAGAAATGGCCAAAGGCTCTCAGAGGTTTGGGATCTAAAAATTTACGTGCAGGTGTCTAATAGATAAATATAAGAAGTCTGTAAGTATCATAGACATGCATCATTTCCCTCACGCCAGGAACAGCTGTAAATCAATTTTTAGATTTTGGAAATGACCCGTTTATTAACATATTTATAATATATTGTTGCAGTGATGTGTAATTGAAATTAACATGCGAGATAGTTTATGCAGCCCCTGCATCATGTTTATGATTACCGTACAAGCCTATACTGTGAAATCAGTGTGATGACAGACTGTGGTTTGTGCTTTAACCCTTTTTATACATAGTCCAGGAGCTCATAACAGAACTTTAGGTCCCATTTTCTACAAAAGGTTTGACCCTCTAAATAGGTTGGTAGTATCACGGACAATAAAAATCACATGGTCAGCTGACCCAATTTGGGGGCGTTTGGGTCCCAGGCCCCTAAAATTACCCTAATTCGAGACTCCTATTTGGTCCCATAATTCTCAAAGCTTAAAAGTTAGTAACGTGTGTCATTATATGAGAGAATCTGAAAGATGATAAAGCTTACCGAAAAATTGGGTCTTAAGACTGGGTCAGACCCCCCTCAAAGACCATATTTAGGACCTTAATTTGTCCCCATAAGCTACAAACTCCAAATTTTGCACAAACATTCTCTAACATAGTGTAATGTCAGTGGTCATAAAGCTGACCAAAAATTTGGGTCTCTTGGCCTAGTCAGACCAAGTCTCGCCCCAAATCCCTATTTTAAACAACTTTTAGAGGGTAAAAAAAACCAATGACTACAAAGCCCAAACTCAATATTTGTGTTCTATACTAACTATGTAATACATAAATGGTCGAGCTTACCAAAAAATGCGGTCCTATCAGCAGGTCAGACAAAGATCTGAACAGGGACTCAAATTAGACCTCATAAGGTACAAACTTAAAATTTTGTAAGACTATTGTGATTTGGCAAAAAGCAAACCAAAAATTACGGTCTCTTGATCAGGTCAGACAATAGTTAGCGATATCAAATTAAAAAAGAACTGCTCTGATAGCATTTAATAAAATATAAATATGTACAATAGGTTATAGCAGCATGATTGATATTGTTCTGCATCAGCATCTAAAGATGAGAAATGTCATTCAGTCATAAGATCTAGTTTAAACTACAATACAACATTAAAAAATATTAAAAAGGTTACTCAGTTCTAGAATATATGACATTGAATCCTATTCTGTAAATTTTTTGTCATATCCCACAAAAAAAATCTAACCTTAAATTATCATTACACGTCTTCGTCACTATATTAAAAAGATATTGTTTTTCAATAGCATCGTTAAATGGATTCATGGTTTCCTTGACCATGTTTATAACTTGATGTAAATCTTTAGAATTTTGTCGCATTCTGCTGGCCTTTAAATCTTGAGACACGTCTTCCTGTTTTGTCATCCCCAAATTTTCAAACACGTATGACACAATACTTGTTCGAATAGAATGACTTTGTGCCCATCGTTGACGAGCAGAAATAGAATTTGTTAAAGCTGATATACCTTTTCGCTGACATGCAGCATCTGCATTTATCGTTTGCTCTAATGTCAAGTCGATTGGTAATCTTGAGAATGACTTTTGGGTTCTTCGCAGCGAAAATAATCCCCTTTGAAATTCAGTGTAAACCTCGGGATGAGAGTCCTTTAGTTTGAGAAGATTATCATGATAACGGACAATCCAACGAGCGTAATTTGGATGGTTCATGCTAAAGAAATAGTTTGCGACTTTAGGCAAGCAGCACACATACAGATCAAAGTTTCCATCCCTCAAGCTTCTACTAAAATCATGGTAAAGTCGAATCATCTCGACGTACCCCATCCAATATTGTGCTGTTGCACCATGATTTCCTTTCTCTGTATCTTGCCTGAATTGACTGTATTCACGCAAGACATTGTTGACTTCTTTGGATACTTCATGTCCTTCATGCAAGTTCAAGGGTTCTTGGGATTTTATGAACTTGATTCTCTTTCTTGAAGAAAATATTGAAAATGAAGAATCTCCATTGCAAGTGCAAGTATTTGGTGACATCTTTTACTTCTCTTGTAACACTTTCCCAGTAAAAATGACTTGAGAGAACCTTTTTCAATCACACCAGCTTCATTTAGGATATGCGGACCACCAGATTCAGCGATGTACTTGCCAAATGCGCTAAACATGGCCATCTCTACATGGAATGCACCTAGAGCGACAAATATATTGTCAAACTTTGGAGATTCTTCTGCTTGAAGTTGCATAGCCACTTTGGCAATCGCAAGATCATATGTTACTGAAATGTTTTTTTTACCACATTCATTCGCAATCACCTGTGCACGCCTCAATGTTTCTGCTACTACAGCTATAGAAGTTGGAGACTGATTAATTTGTGGCAGGTACCAAACTTTTTGCAGATTGTTGGTATTTTGAAAAATTATAGAATTCCAGCCAACCCACATTGGTGTAGTGTCGGGTGAAAAATAAAAATCCATCATCCACAAGGTATCGTACATGCGTGCTTTGATATATGAAAGGGGTTCTGACGCCCTTCTCTGGTCATCTAGTGGAAGCATTATTCTTGTTAACATCTTAGGTTTTTTTCTGTACGGCTCTATGTCTAATCCTACAGCCAGAAATGATCTACGTTTTTTCTTTCCAGATAGCTGAGAATTGCCAAGGGTAGAATCGTCATCTTCTTCCAATGATTTGTCATTATTTTGTGACACAACTTGGTACGCTATCCCAACAGTATCATGCAAGGTATCCTTTCCACTTAAAGTTTCAACAAATCTGTCAAAGTTGTCGAATGCAACGCCTGTTCCAAGACTTGACATTAGTTTCATACCATGTGGTGTGGCATTCCCGGCCTTTGTTGATGTAAAAGTTAATTCTGTTTCTAGTTCTTCGATAATGCTATAGCTAACAGAGTGTCCAAGTCTATTTAACATTTCGATCACTTTTTTGCTTCCTGTAATGCTTTTCACTGCCAGTCCAAGCTGCAAATGTTTTGCAGGTTTTTTTTTCCTGATGTTGCAGCAAATATGACATCGTCAGCAATACTTTTTATGCGCCTCTGCTTCTGATTTGACTTTACTATGCGTTGGTCAGGACCACCAATAAGGTAACTGAAAAATTCAATTAATTCATTTGGTGCCTCAACTTCACCTTTTTTTATATCTGCAAATGTCACTTCATCGGGTATAGGGCATTTTTCAATTTCCATTATGGCAGACCTTAATGCAAACGCTACATCTCTAATCTTCGCTTTCAATTTTGTCTTCATCGAGTACTCTTTCCTGAAAGCTTCTTCTTCGGAAATGGTGCTGCAGAATATCAAGTTTCCACGTCTTGTTTTCCCCTTCATGATTTGTATACTTTCTTTGTAATGCTTTAATAATTTTTGCTCAAGTTTTGCTGAAGACGATTCAATATCTTCGAATGCTTCATTCCCGATTTCTGCTAGTAACATGTGATATTGATTTTTTATCTCGCTGAGTAAGATAACATCTTTTTCTTTTAGGATGTGATCATCAATATAAGCACAAACACCTTCAAAAGCCTTGCAGTGAATCCCTCTCGCAGTATGCCAGGATGTTTCAAGTTTTTGTCTTTCCATCCCTTTTTCATTCCTCTCTTGTATTGCCAATGGTGTTTTTTCGGCCTTGCTTTGATAACTGACCCTGCACATTCCATGGTAGTATATTTCTTTGCTTACAAAATCTTCATTTCCGATTCGCACTAACATAGGCTTATCTTCCAACCAACGTGCATACTTTTTTATATTTTCTTGAAAATTCTCTGTAGATGCTGCATTTAATTTTTGCTTTAAATTTTTGTGCTTCTTTTCCTTTCGCATGCAGAAAATACATATCTTTGAAAACACTCCTGTTGAAGATGATTGCACTGTTATGGAAATTTTTGAACGGGTTAAAGGGACAGCTTTAGATACTTTCTTATCGTTGGGGAGATTTTTTCTCTGTGTTTCAGACAATGCTATAAATCTTTTGTAACAATTTAAATGAAATCCTTGAATTTTATTCACAAAGCCAGGAAGTTGCGTATCCTTGTACTTTAGATTTCCATTTTTACGTGTAACTAAGATAGATTTGCACTTTCCCAGGGTTTCCGTATTGAAGAGATTTATTTTGCCAACTTTGTATCCATCACCAACATGCAGCACACAGCATCGTTCTAAAAGTTACAAAATTGACAAAAACGGTTTTAATTGTGGTGAAAAGAAGGTTTTACGGAAATTTAGGTGTTCCGATTAAGCAGTGATTTCAAAAACATTAAATATATTGTATAAATACAATACGCCATGTCACTTAAATATAATATACAAAACAACAAAACGTTAATATGAAGATATATTGTAATTCTTCTGTAAATAGCGTAAAAAATCAGTTAATATAATTAGAACGTAAAAATGTACAAAGGAATTAATATTTACAAGGCTTCAACATAATCTAACAAGTATGTAAATCAAAGAAGGTCTCATTTACATTAAAGCATCTTCAACTTACCATCACTGTCAGTATTTCCATTTGCATTTAAATTGTCATCTACAGTAGCTACAACATCTGCAAAATATCACAATAATAACTTGTTATTGGTTATCTTAAATTAATGTATTCTAATTAATTATGTTTTCCTCTTACCATCGCTTTCATTGATCTTATTGAATATTTCTTTGTTCGAAAATTCTACGAAATGAGAAATTCAATCAATGAAGTAAAAATTGACAAAATATATGTTTAAAAAATTCAGTTCAACAACAGACTATTAAAACTTTTTTTGACTTATCATCCGAAACTGACTACAACATGCAGTAACTAAAAACTTGATATAATTACATATATCTTTACCTGTCATATCTTCTATCTATCACATTTTATCTAAAGTTTCTAATTTTCTATATTTGATAGTCTAATATGCAAATATCCCGGTAATTTGTTCACGTTTTTACTTCACTTGCTTCAAAATAACTGCTTCTCTTAACTTTTTTCTTTCACTGTCTGGTTTGTTATGTCGGTTTCCTGTTGTATTTGGACGAAAACGTTCTATTCTATTTAAAAAAATTCTAAAAATAAGTTAAGGCCCTGAACACATTGGAAATAAGACAAATGTTTTTCTATTGCTTCTCCTCCGCATTAAAAATAGAGATATGGGGCGAGACGCGGTCTGACTAGGCCAAGAGACCCAAATTTTTGGTCAGCTTTATGACCACTGACATTACACTATGTTAGAGAATGTTTGTGCAAAATTTGGAGTTTGTAGCTTATGGGGACAAATTAAGGTCCTAAATATGGTCTTTGAGGGGGGTCTGACCCAGTCTTAAGACCCAATTTTTCGGTAAGCTTTATCATTTTTCAGATTCTCTCATATAATGACACACGTTACTAACTTTTAAGCTTTGAGAATTATGGGACCAAATAGGAGTCTCGAATTAGGGTAATTTTAGGGGCCTGGGACCCAAACGCCCCCAAATTGGGTCAGCTGACCATGTGATTTTTATTGTCCGTGATACTACCAACCTATTTAGAGGGTCAAACCTTTTGTAGAAAATGGGACCTAAAGTTCTGTTATGAGCTCCTGGACTAACAAGGATGTTTGAAGGCCTTGTAATCAGCGAGAAAATCAGCCCGCTTTCAATATCTTAGCAACCACTTGACCACTTAGGAACATGTTAGCGGAGATAGTATAGTGGTAGCGCATTTGACTTGTAATCATAAGGTTTCAGGTTCAAGTCCCCACTCCGGTGCACTTTAAATGCAGTGTTGTCAGCCCATTTGGTGCCATCTACTGACCGCTGACCGGCTTGTGTGGCAGGCAAGCAAGTTAGAGCAATGCTATACGTATCTCTGGCTGTAATGTAACATAGTTACAGTCGGAGGGAAGGAAGAGCCAACTTCCCGTTACTTACTAACTTACTTACTTACTTACTTACATGTTGTTGCTTTCTTATCGGGAATAACACTAACCATAAACCTTTTTGTGCCTTGAGGCCATGAGTATTTTATTTAGGCCGGAAAAATCTTTGGCCTCCATCTTGTAAAAAATAAAGAAATAAAAATGAAATAGGCATAGTTGTGGCCACAGAGAACACGTACCATGATGACACATTAAAAAATCATTTTTGCAACCTAAATACCGTTTTAGGCCAAAATTGGTCTAAAAATTAAATTGTTTTGTTTTTGGACAAAATTTAGCGCGAGTATACTGAACATGATTGTGAATTTTTATTTTGTAGCCTAAAAGTAACATTTCAAAATTGGTAATTATTTTTTATTTTCACACCAAATACTTTGCTTAAAAGTCAACTAATCCACCCTAGCTGTCATGCATCTGACTTTAGACTTTCGACCGTCAGAATCATTTCTTCTAGAATCGGATTAATGTTTTACATTCCGTTTATAGAAGGTTAAAATTAAGAACAACCTCTTCCCCAAGGTCTCTTAAACCCAAACCGTTATTTAGTAAAGGCCAAAATTTTCGCCGCCATAAAATTAATCAAAAAAGGTAAAATGTCCTGGGAACAAAGTTGAATAAAGGCGTGGCGTATTATTATTCTAGTTTGTGATGGATATACAGCCTCGTTCCCAGGGAGTTTTGCTCTGTAATAACGGCTCAGGGGCCACAAGACCCTGGAGACGAGGTTGGTGGACATATACTGCTGCATCTCTCACTGATTGATTAAGAAATGGAAAATAGCAATGACTAGCGAGTTTTCTCTTATGACAATCACTGTGTACTGCTTAGGAAAATGAAACCATAGTTTTAAATTACAACCTTTAACGTAATTCGTTTCCAAACCTCAAAGAAAGTCGTTTTCAAACCTCTTTGATACAACAAAAAATACATTTTATGTGCAGGAAATACACTAATGGTAATTCGCAAAATACTGTGGCAAAGTCATAGTACTTGCTATTTTAATTTATCAGAATGTCAGGTAAGTATTTCAGGCTAAAAACAATAAACCTATTGTATAGAATATTAGGGAAAAAAGAATAATGGCCAACTTGGTTAGAATTTTAGTATTGAACCGTGTATTCACAAAATATTTGTGACTTATCATGCTATCGATTTTCCGATTGAGATCTTGAGGTAAATTTTTAGATTAAATCATTTGAAATTAAGTTAACTCTCAGTTTGATAACAATAGTAATTTCATTTTTGTTAATTTAGCTAATTTAGTTAATCAGCGACAATCAGTTTTTCTCGCATCCACGATGGTTTAGTGTTTGTTTCTTGCTTGCATCATTCATTGAAAAAACCCGAAAAAGTAGTTTGTTGGTTTTCACAATTTTATTCTGCTATTTTTATATTTATTTATTTATTTAGTTCTTGTACACAAATCTCGATTCCATTCCCATGATGCTGCCTTTGATTTCAAGTGATTACGTTGAACTCAATTATTGCACTTCACCCCACCCAATCCAATCGCCAAGCTGGTTACACCAACGAGCTAACCTTTCACACGACCTCTCTAAACAAATTTTAATATACTTATAATTTTTATCTGATTTCTTGCATATCATTTTAGTCCCCGACAAGACCATGTTTAGGATAGTTCAACACTTAGATTCTCGTGTCTGGTTGAATGATATATAATATTTAAAAAGTGTTTTCATTACTCGACTGCTTTGCGTCACAAAACGCAGCCACTTAACATATTTTCACCATATCTTGATACTTGAACGTTGATTTAACAAAAAAGAAAACTAGATTACTATGTACACTGATGCGAGGTTATCAGCTTATGGAATCTAGTTCCCACGAAAATGACGCAGCAAAGTTTCATTTTCAAAAACTTTTTGCACAAATCTATACTTTATAACTATCACCAAGGGTATTCTGCAAAGAAGTACAAACGATATATGGACAAGCCCGTTTGTAGAATCTAATTTTCTCTTATCAATGCTAACCTAGAAACGAAATAATAAGAAGAGTAAATCCCATCTACCTAAAATGTTTTTCTTTTTATCTTATTAAAAACATCCCGAACAATTTCAATTATAAAACCTTTTAATTGTTTTCAAACATTCCACTCTTCACAACCTAATACCCAGATTATCACGCTTTTCTTCATGCGTAATATAAATAAAAAAGTAATGAGTAGGAAGTTCTATTTTAAGTTTTGTTTATTTAGTTGATCCAGCCCCCTGTTGTTTTGTGACAGCACGATAACACTCTTTTGTCATTATAAATTTTTCAGATAAAGGTATTACGTTCTGGTTAGGCTTATTACAGGAATTTAATACGTCTCAAGAGGATGTGTTTATATCTATAATTACTTTGAACTGCTCAGAGGCGGACGTGTTATATGTGATCCGCTTAAGAATTTGTTTTTATATACATTTTTTTTTATATACATCCAACATCATATTACTTACTCACCACTTTGGAAAGCAGTTCAACTTCGGATTAAAGAAAGTCACGTGATAAATACGCAAAAAAAGTCAGAACAAAAACGAAGATTTGTTATTGTCACGCATGTTTTAACGTGGGCACTACAGTTACATGTAGGAAGAAATTCGAAATAAAGGAATTGTGAAGCTATCAGACAGAAACACAGGAACAATACAAAAACGTAGCATAACATCAAGAATCGATTTTAAAAATTGGAGAAAAGTAACATTCAAGATGAAGGCCTTACTTACCTTGTGTTTTTTTATGCACGCGCATTGTTTTTTCTACAATCTTGGTGCGTCCAAGGAACAGCAGTGTGTGCCAGTTAAAATAAAGCAATGTAAAGGACTTGGTTATAACGTCACCAGACCTGTTGATCTGTACTCGTCTGTCGTCAGAAACGTTGAGAACGGAAAAAAATACATTGAGTTGCTGGAGAAAACACCGTGTTCAAAGTACGCCGTGTTTTTTTTATGTTCGATTTATTCACCTATGTGTTTCGCTGGACACAAGGAACAAATCAAACCATGTAGGTCTGTGTGTTACAATGTTAAACGAAGGTGTGGCCCTATAATGAATTACTATGGTATAGAGTGGCCGGAAGAGTTGAGTTGTGAAAAATTACCCGAGCATAACAGTGGAGTGTGCATTCAGCCAGATGTCTTCTATTCTGCGAAACAAGGTAAGGTATACCGTTTGTGTTCGTCTTTTCTTCACTAGCCTGGAATTAGCTTTACGACAATATAGTGGACATGTATGTAAGGCTAGACAACTATCCGCCCTGGAAGCGAACGCTCTATCACAAGGCCACCAGTTGTGAACCCTAAGTCCAAGCAAAAGTCTAACTTTCAACTCAATATTATTTTATGACTTTTTAGATTCCTTTAAATCTTTCGACAGATTTAACATAAGAGCTTTTTTGTATTGGTTAAAGATTTTACTTTGAAGTCTACATGACCTTGTTGCTCGAAACAATAGAGGTAAAACATCGCCTAAAAAACCTACATGCATTTTAACTCACGAATAACCAAAAAATCGAGATTTTCTTGCTTTCTTGTTTTATAGGATGTTGAACTTTAGAATATAATATTTCTTAGATCATAAATTTTATGATTATGACATTAAATAGAATAAAAATCTGTAAACTAGGCTCGCGATCAAGTAAATGTACTTCTTATATACAACCAGTAAGTATAAAGAAGTAAAAAGTTAAGAAATGAATTGTCCATCACAAAAAAAAACGAATTACATCAAAGATAGAATACTCTCATGAACAAAGTGTTCAATATAATCGATCAGTTAATTAAGAGGAGTATTACAATATTTCAAATATGAGATTGTCAAAGATAAAGGTGTGTTTTGAAAACACATTTTCATCAAATTTTCGTCATGTCGCATTCATGACCGGTCAATGAGTAATTTTTCAAATGTTTTGTTCAAATTTGGTTTCCGGTATATCATTTTGTCAGCAAAGAGATCTTCTTAAACTTCCTTGATAATAATTAGGGATTTATCAAGGTGTGAATTTGTGTAAATGTCGAATATATTGTCCAACATTGAACACTGTTGTATCTAGAATAAACAACCTTTTAGGAAATTGAACTAACTAAACTATTATAGGAATCTAAGAACATCGGCACTTAGAAAATCAAATGTTATCTTTAATATCTCATTTGTATTTACGTCTCAACTAAATGCATCAAGAATGTAGCCAGTGAAACAAATATTTACAACAAGACACTTTGTCAAGCTTCTCACAAAAGATGTTGTACGAATTCTGTCACTCAGCCTTAATATGTGTCGACTGATAAAAGATGCCGCAAATATTTTTAATTAAGAGAAAATCATTTATCAAATTATGTGGATTCAAAATCTAAAAACATCTAAAATAAGAAATAAGTCAACAAAGCTATGAATTTAACATCTAAAAATATCGAAATAAAGAAATAACTTAACAAACCTATAGCTAAGTAATTTGTCGAGTCAGCAAAAGCTATGTTGGCATACTCGCTCAATTAAGGATGATTACTGTAATTGGTAAATTAAGATTAATTATGACAGCGGTAGGGTATCCTAAGTTTAATTTGATGATTTCGTTAATTAGCATGTACGCATGGAATAAGTTTTAATCCAAATGTAAATGTGTTCGCTCCTGGTGCATCTCCACTAGAAGATGCTACGACATGTGAAATGGCATGAATTTTTGTCCGTTTGTATGTTTTAATCGGACTAACAAAAAAATAATCGTTTTAATTTTCAATGTAATTGAATTTTGATTAAATAAACAAAAACACGCCTCTTTTTTAATTTTTTCTGTATGAAAAAAAATTCGTCCGATAAGACCTAAGATCGCCGATTGTCATGGTAGAGCATCATATTAAAGTTAAAATAAATGTAATATTAAAGCGAGCGATATACGATTGATTTTGTTAAATTCGTTAAATTTGATCAGGTGCTACCCTATTTTGATTTAATTAATTAAATCCAATTCCAATTTAAAAGATCTGAGAATGTAAACTGGTGTGAATATCACCCCTAAGGTCCTGTTGTTTAAGCAGCCTAATTCAACTGACAGACAATTAGATTTTGTGAGCAAAATACTTCAAAGGACACCTGAGAAAATGCAGTTTACGTCAATGATAGGATACAAGTTTATTTGAGCTAACAAAGTAGATTTTTGCTTATAGTCCCTTTCAGAATCAAGATTTCAAGATAAGCATATTCTTAGGATATTCTTTTATAGCTACTTTTATCTTGAATATTCTTTTAAAGTATATTTAAATAAATATAGCGTGTAGGTTACAAAAATAAACAAAATAAAAAAAATAATCAATCAACACAACAAATAAAAATGCAGCGAGATTCCTCCGACAACCCACGTTATTCCCATCTCTTCCACCGGTTGCAACGGGAGATAACTTTCGAACCGAAATACTTTGTCTTTACATCACGGAAAATAACAGCAGGATCCCGCCGGAAACCCAAGTTATTCGACAAAATGGGTCGTATATTGCTCGCTTAATTGTTACCATTTTAATAGAAAACATGACGTACACTGAATTCTTAGTTTATAATAGTTAACAATTAGTTACATTTCTTTCAAATGATGACATAATTTGCCCTTTTCAAATATAATATTTGATTTTTGCCCTTTTCAAAATGTGCATCTGAAATTTAAAACAAGTAATCATGAAATTGTCTTTTTTATGTTTCGCTTCAATTAGTGTTTATAATTTGTACATAGTAAGCTGTTAATTGATGGAATATAATAAGGATAAAGGTTTAAGTTTTGTCTGTTTGTGGGAAAATCTTTCAGCAATATTTATTAGCCTGTGGAAACTTCCACGATGGATCGCACGTCGTTCATATTTCTCGCATCGCTTTTTCGTGCATTCTTGCCATCTGTTTATATAAAGTAAGGAAATTTGCTTGGACGTAAGCGCGATTATAATAAAGTTTTAAGTTGGCTCACAAACAGAGAGTGATAACTATAATATACGTGTTCGTACTTTCACTAAACTCCAACCTCGTTCCCAGGGCATTTTGCCTTGTTGATAAGTTGATAGCGGCAGTGATAGTGGCCACTCCGTAATAACGGCTCAGGGGCCACAAGACCCTGGGGACGAGGTTGACTAAACTCTACAACATGTTTTTTTTCCCACGACACTTCAAAATATATTTTTTTCATTTAAACATGAGTAGCTTACTTGTCAATTATAATTTATGAGTGTCTATTGGTGACAATTTAATGACACGCAAGACTTCACTGAGTTTTTAGTCTTTTCCGCGTCCATAACAGCAGCTAAATGACGCGCTATGATGTAACGAATAATAACTTAATGTTTCCGTGCTGCGACAAGACCTGGTATGGACGACAAAAAGAAACGGATTCCTAAATATTTGAGAATTTCTCACCTATGTTGTAACAGACGGAAACAATTTATTTTTAAATATAACTGTACTGAAAGCGAAAAGATAAAATCTATACTCCGCACAAAACAGCGGCAAAATAATGTATCAGTGTAAAAATTGATAAAGTTCTTTTTAACCATTCAATAAAGCATAATATTTCGTTAGCCCTGGCACACATTGTGTTGTAATTACTCATTGAATCAACGATAAGTCTAAGTAGGTACAGGAAATTAAAGATGTTGGCAATTTCTTGTGTTAGATAACTGGGAGGAAATTCTTATCGTAACAACCGAGCTAAGTGATCAAAGTCAGGGTGTTGAACTGATCAAAAAAATAATACAATTCACAACCTGTTCACTAGACCTCTTTAGTGAATGTTGTGTTCAGTAGTCGATAGCTGTGAACACACGCGCTACATCCATTAATCTCACAACCTATTCACTAGACCTCTTTAGTAAATGACGTGTTTAGTAGTCGATGACCGTAATTGCACGCTCTACAAACATTAGTCTCAGTAGTAGACATTTCGTTCTTGATATTAAGGGGTGAGGGCAAAAATTAGATCACTTCATAAGATTTGTTGGAGAGGAAAGATTAATTATAATAGCAAAGTTACAAAAAGAAAAAAATGCTATCAGCAAAAAATCGAAATTGTAGATAATTTTTTATTTATAGCTTTAATTTAACTTTTAAAGCTCGGTCAGACTTATTCGCTTTCTTCTGATTCTACCCTCTTTTACTTACAGGAAGAAAACGTCACGTGAAAAATTTATCTTCGTCAAAGGCTGTTGTGTGTAAAAAATGCAAAAAACACCCCAGCCACATCAAATATCGACACTACAGAAAAGCTGCCTACGGTATAAATTTATTTAGGATATTTTACACAGCAGCCTAACTGCTCCCTGTGATTAAAGAGTTATCCATATTATTAGATTAATTATCAAGTCCTAATTGCCTCGATTTTTTTTCAACCCAAGACTCTAAAAATTGGCGTCAGAGTTAGGTCGAAATACCAAATCTACACTTGAATCATCATTTTGGGCAGTGCTCCCTTTCGTCAACTTTGCAATAGATAGATATGGAAATTTTTAAAAAAAAATTTTTTGTGAGTCTGAGACTTAAGCCCTATAACCTGGGAAACTAAGATATTATGTTTTAACTTCCTTTTCTCAGTTTTAAGTATAAACCAATTTTCTTTTGTCAAAATGAATTCTGGCGTTGCATAGTATGACATTTTTATGCAGTGTCAGCACATTGTTAAGATCTTCATGAGAAAGATTTCGAATTTCAATATTATAGTTATTGAAGCTTCGATAATGTCACGTGAAACAACAGCCAATGGGAGAACGAAGCTTTATGTCAACATCACACGAATACTTAAACAAGGTATCGAAATTTTGCGCTTGCATAGCAAGACACTTTAAGAATTTAAAGTAGATCAAACTTCTTGCAAATGTTAAATGTTGTTGTTTTTTGTTATTGTTATTGTTTTTGTTGATAAGTTTAGTTTAAAGTGTTTTATTTTTTACTAGGTCGAGTGAAAATAAAACTTGGTAAAATGAAGCTATGGGCACCCACAAAATGTATATGTCCAAAAATTGATTTTGACGAAAAATATTTCATCTTTGGAGCTGAGCATACTGATGGCAAGGGAAGATTGCTTTTTGACGGAAAAGCTCACATCTTGCCTTTTAAAGATGGACATGCCAAAGTTAAAAAGTGGCAAAAGAAATGTAAAGAACGAAACTGTGGAATTAAAAACTAAACAATGAATGCGTATTTTGTGAAAATATATATATACAAAATCGAAAGAAGTTTAAAAGGAAGTAGTTTGAGCTTGGCCGACATGCTGTTGTCATTGCAAATGACTTAAATTTTCTGGTAAGAACAACTATCTCCTGAAACTATTTGTACAAAAACGTTTCCGAAGAGCTGAGAAGTATTACGTATGGATAGACCCTGAAATATTTTGTAAATATATTACTTTAAATTTTGTAAAAAAAAACTGCAATCCACATTGTAAAGTATACCGTAAAGTTACGTACCTTGTTTAACAGACTCTTGTGAACGAGAAGATAGATCGAATATATAACATCGTTATTTTAATTTTTTTTCTACTTAATGTTGATCAGTTTTGGCAAAAATAAGAAATACTTTACTTTACAAAAAATGATAAAATGAACTACACGTTTTTTGTTATATAATCAACTTAATCTTTAAACTGTCACGCGGCTTAACTCCTTTAAAAAACAAGGCAACTTATTAGCAACGTTTAGCCCAAACAAAAAGTAAATAAAAAGGACAAAAAACAGGTGCTATAAAAATATCGTTTTCGGGAAAATCCTTGTTTAGAAAAGTTTTAAAAGGCGCCAAAAGTAATTTAAACTACCATTAGAACGGTGCACCAACCTATCTGGTGAAGCTTGGAGGTTAAAGTAAACAAGTGAATTTAGTCTTATTAGGCAGATAGTCAACAAACATCAATTAACCAGTTGACCCTGTTAAATTCAAAAACTCACCCTCCATCAAAATTTTGTGTTACTTATTAAAAAAACTCGTACTTTTTTAAAAACACAATGGTGACGTGATAATTGAACCAAAAATCAAGAAATTGGTGGCCTAAAATGAGATACCTGTAGCACTTGCAGTTGACATGAATCGCGCTAATTTTTGCTTACTAATCAGCGTATAACGATACCATTACCTTCTCTTACTTTGCCTTGTGGTAGCACTTACATACCAACATTATTCAATGCGGCAAAGAGTGTTCGCTTGAGTTTATTATTTCAAAAAATAATTAAATTTTGAACTTTTTTCTTCTTTTCTTTTTACTTTGCAATAAACTCTCGAACATCTTTAACAAATTAAATTTATAGGAAATTTTAAATAAAATTTAACTATAAAAACCCAAACGATTGAAATAAACTCTGTACCGAATTTCAACTTTATGCCTATATGAATTCCTGTTTGTTTCAACTTATCTTATCATATATACCGCAATTTGATTGCGGTATATACCTATACCGCAATCAAAATTAAATTTTCACTTTTTCATTTTAACTTTATTTTTTACTTTTGCTTTTCGACGTCTCTCTCATGTGTTTTAGAAAAAAAAACTGTTTACCTATGAAAGGGTATATTCTGTCTCTTAACCTTCCCTTTTAAGCTAAATAGAAAGTCCTTTATTCTACTATTACCTTAGTGGCTTTAAACGCTATTGTTGCCATTCGTGAAAAGTGTTCACGCGTATTTCATTTATTTCTATTATTTTCGCGAAATTAAATTCTCGTGAAATTCATTTTTCAAATCTATAATTTTTGACACTGCCCATTGACATTGTGCCAGCTGGAGAAAAGGAGAATCATCAGTAGATTCCTGATAGCCATTGCATCAATAACAGAGATGATGAATCTGATTGGGACATAAACTTTGATGTTGATGAAAATTCCTTCAAAAATTTGATAAAAAGGCGCGAACTTATGCTGTACGCTTTTTATTTTATAAAATTTTCTTTATCAAATATCCAGGTTAAAAACAATAGGTTTATTGCTTAGAACAACAGAGAAATAAGAATATGACCCCCCCCCCTGGTTGGTTGGAAGTTTAGTATTCTTAAAAACGTGTAAGTTAAAAAAAAAAAAAATCGATTTCCGAAATCGCGAACTTCGCCTGGAAACATGCATACTGGTAATAGTTGAAAGACAATTAAGGGTGGGGAATGGATAATAAAAAGGTAAAAACATTTTAAGTAAAGTCTACACTATTTGTAGAAATTTTGGTGAGGATCTAATTTGGCGCAACCTCGTCCTTAGGCTTCTTAATTTACTTAAATGTAGCTATGCTTAAATATATATATAAAAAACAAGCTATGAGGACGACGTTGAATTTGGCGACTAGGAAATTAGGTTATGGTTTTTCTACATTCCCATTCAAATACTAAAAATAAACTAAAATTTTATTCGGCGATAGAACAAAAAATAACTTTTTAAATTATAAGCCAATACAATTTTTTAATCAAAATGCAATTTAGTGTTGAAAGGAAAATATTAAATTTACGGATGGTAAAAAAATAAATACATGCAGGAACTTAATTTGGCCAAAATAAATTTGAGATACTTTTTGGAAAAAGGAAAAACTATGCACTAATTATTCATTCAGTTAAAAAAAATCATTTTTGATTTTTAAAGTGGCAAAAGAAATGTTAGTGGAAATAATTTTTCTGTTATACCAATGAACGAAGGGGCAGTCAAAAACATGTTAACCGCTAAAAACACATAACATGAAAGCGCGCGGGAACGCGGATAGGCACTAAGTCACGTAGGTACCGTAAAAATTCTAATTTAACGCGCGGATAAAATAATCATTTGACGAGCAAATGTAAAAAATTGGAAGAAAATCAATGATAAAAATTTTAGAACCTGGATGCGCGTTAATAATGAGGGTAAAATGACAACATGCGCGGAAAATTTCAGAGATTTAAAAAACTCTAAACATAGTAACGAAAACATTCTGATAGTTTTAAATCCCTATGGTTACTATATAAAAAGTTAAAAGTTCTTTTGTTTTATTGTAATCTAAACTTTATTCATTAGAGGAGAATTAAATACAAAATGTCGCGAGTAAAATTAGAGGAAAGTAAATTACGATTTTTACCAAAAAATGGACCTGCGTGTTAATTAAGGAGTGCGTTAAATTAGAAGTTTTACGGCAACTACTTTAGCAGACTCCTTTCATTCATGGAATGTGACAGATGTGACACAAAAAAAGTTATATTTAAAAAGCTCAACATTCCCTTCCTATATTTTATTTTAAAAAAAGCTAAAATAGGGATAATAGCTAGCTAGCTTGACGGAGCATATTTTAGTATTTTTATTAATTTCAACACAAATATCTTCCGTAATCTCCTTCCTTTAAGTTTCTTTTTCTTCATTAGCTTCTGTAATAGTATTTCTTGGAGGTGGAATTGGCGGCAAACCTTTTCTCCTTCTTTCAGCTTTTATTTTATTAAAACTTCTTTTACATTGGCGGTATGCTTCGAAGAATTCTTCACACTTCTCCTTGTTGTACCCATTTCTAGATAAGCATGCGTATGATGCGTTTGCTTCGTCCAAGCAGTAGTTAGTGACTGGATCACTCCATTTCTTTGGCTCCCTTCCAGGGGCCATCTTTATTTACTAAGGTTTGTTTATCCAGTTTTTAGGTTGATGAAAATAAAAAAGAGAATCTTGGTTAATCGAGTTGAAGGAACATTTTTAAAATGGTACCAGTGGAAGCAGTCCGTTTTTAGCTCAACAATGCCAGTTTACCTAAAATTTATTTACTTATTTTGGGCGAATTATAGTTAATTACACTTTATTGATATTGTAAAACCTGGAATTCTTAAAAATTTGTTATTCATGTGTCTGTCTCAGGTTTAGATAGTTTCCACCACAGTCTCAGTCAGTAGAATTGTGCAAGGCAAACAAGACATCCTTTTTTAAACACTTGTTCTGTTTCAGAAGGCTTTTTTTTTTGAAAATTCTAATATGTTTTTGAAGGGATTTAACATGGTTATTGTAGGCGCGTCTTAAATTCTCCTCCACTTGCTCCAAAGTAGATCGATGTTTCACCGTCCCCAAATACTTCTGCTTTGTAAACGATGCATGATTTCACAAACAATCACCATTTAGTGGGCAGTTTGGTTTTGATTGGCAGTTGCAGGATCGATTTTGTTGTTCATCCGTGTTATTGAGCAGGCTGAAATTTTGTTGACTTATGATGTTATGCATACTAGGTGTGCAAGAG
The DNA here is from genome assembly GCF_029227915.1 of Hydractinia symbiolongicarpus. Lineage (NCBI taxonomy): Eukaryota > Metazoa > Cnidaria > Hydrozoa > Anthoathecata > Hydractiniidae > Hydractinia > Hydractinia symbiolongicarpus. The sequence goes on from NC_079883.1 coordinate 25,955,942, forward strand.
TAGCTGAGCTCTTCTCGAAATGCCGACATAGAAATAAGTTCATAATAGGAAACATTAAATAACTAACATATTTCTATTCCCTGTGGTAATAAACAAACTAGATGTTTTAAACAATTTTCATACCACGCACATTGTCTTGGGTGTCTCACTTCCTGTTGTCTAGGTTGAATTTGAACTTTTTTGTTTCTTCTATTTTTTTTTAAATTCTTTCCAGTATATTATATAAGCAAGGACTAAAAGAGAAAGGGCTAAGGGTGAACACAGCAAAGTATAAAGTCATGATTAGTAGCATTGCAGCCAAGTGTGACCTTGTAGTTGGAAAGTGGCCTTGTGGAGTTTGCAGGAATGGGGTTGGTAGTAACTCAATTTTTTGTCAAACTTGCAAGCATTGGGTACATCAGAAGTGCAGTAGTATTGGTGGGAGGTTAAGAGCTGACTCAGTTTTTATGCAAGCGTTGCAAAGGTGAGATTATAGAGAGTGAAATATTTCCAGCTTTATTGATGTACGACAGTGGCTCGTTAGCAATAGTTAAGGACTTCTGTTACTTAGGTGTTATGTTGAGCTGTGAAGGGGGTAATGGAAGAAGTGTTACTTGCACGATAGGTTCTGCTGTGATTGCCGAGATATAAATAGATAACAAAATTCTATAAACGTTAGAAAAATTATTACATGCGTCGTCCTTACAGACAATCCGTGATAATTATTTTGTCCTATAATTATTATGTCAGCAAAACTTAGAATTATACATAAAAAGAAACATTCTGGGTGTTATTTTAGTGCGTTCCGAATAAGTTTATGAAATAAAAAAGGAGCTACATATTGAAAAAAACTGGTAATAAAATAGATGGATTAAGAAAATAAGCAAATCTATATATATAAATAATGTTTTTTATACACGCAATTTTTTACGATGTAGAAATTAACCTACGGTAGAAATTAACCTACGTGACAGCACGTAGGTTTTATTGAGAGACCATTATTAGATTAATAATTTTTTTTATTCTTTTATGAAAAAGAATGTAAAACAAACACTTTGAAACAGTTTTGAAACAATCTAAAATAAATATACTGAAACAATCATAATGATACAATTTGATAACGAATTATGGTATGTGAAACGATTTTAAGTAAATATAATAAAACAATCTTGAAACGATTATGAAATGATTGTGAAACGATTTTAGTTTTTAATGAAACAATTTACAAAATAGTGAGACGATTTACATACGATTTAAAACAATTTTAAAAAATTAAACATTACTTAAAAATCGTTTCAAATTCGCATTACATGCTACGCTAATTAAAAAAATGAAACGATATGAAACCGGAGGCGATCCCTTATTATGCTAATTTATGTTTATTTATGTAATATAACGTCCAAACAGAGATAATTAGTTATTCTTTTATTATTTCTTAGGCCTAATTAGTTTTTTTACTTGAAATTCTGTGATTATAAGTGTCTGGAGGTATACTTAGCTGACAAGTGGTGAATCCAACCAAAATTCAGCTACCCAATTGCATCCTTTTGTAAAATTATTCCGAAATGTGGCAAAGAAATAGTACTGCCATTTAAAGCCATTTTATTTATCCTGTGGTTGACACGGACCAGAGTAGGTCAATATGAAGTTAAATTTGTCTGGAGTTATATGATTATACACTATATAGATCCCTTATAAACTTTTTTTAGATTAACATGTTTTGTCATCTTGAAATAAATAATTTTTAAGACCAGGATCAAAGTTATGAAGCACTTAAAAAGGAATTATTTAGACTGCTTGTTCTTTCAAACTGCACGTTTTCTGCTGCTTCTCAAATTTAGTTCTGTGTAGACTGCTGGTGCAGTGGAGACAGGTGATTACCTATTTCAGTCATTGCAGGTGTATGGTTAGTCAGATAGTTACATAGCTAATTGCAAGGCATGTAACCTGAAGACTTGTTCATGATTTTTAGCAACAACCAGGCAGAAATCCTCAGCTTTACAAACATGAATTCTCCATTTGTGTGCTATTTTGTCTTGTAAACAAGAACTGCTCTGAAATGTTCTACAACTAGCAAAAAATACAACCTCAATGAAACCTGTCATACAAGAGTCTTAAATATAAAAGTTAAAATGTTTTTGCCCATTATGCTTGCTTGTTTTAATCGGATCTTGAAAATTACTGCTACATCCACCGAGGATGCCATTAAACAAATAGTCATTTTTGTTCTTTGCATTGCTATTCCATACATCCTTCGCACAAAGTAAGAATCAATTCAAAATTATGTGTAGTGATATGTATTGTTGTACATTATTCCTTTTTAGTTTTTATTTTATAACAACTGTGGACAAAAATTTAAATCATAGAGAAATCATTTGCAATGTCTGAACCTACTGTTGCTGATGGTAAAGCAAATGATCGTTTAGCAGAAGGAATTTTAAATATTTTAAAACCGGCTGTTGAGGAAATCGATCAAAATGTTATGAATACGAGAAAAAGTCAATTGTTACTCCGAGAGAATATTGATAAACTGACTGTGGAGTTACAGACACTTGCTTCAGTACAAAAGCCTCCGATTGATTTGGATCCTTATGTGAAAAAGTTACTAGTTTGTCGACGTAAAGTCACTATTGTAAATAGTGTTCTGCAAAATACACAGGAAAGACTTAATAAACTTCAACAGAATATAATAAGAGATATAAATAGAAAGAAAACACTTGCAGAGTCTCCATCTGTGTAAAATATGAATTTTAATGACTTAAACAGAATTTACAATAAATTTCCAACCATATCTTATGTTAAAGAATGTAGATTAAAATATAGCATTTTAATCGCCAATATCATAGTCAACAGTTGTGTAAAAAGATATGTAACATGAAAAAAGAAGTTTTAGTTTGTTTTATATTTATTGATAATGTTACAGTATAATCATATAATTTTAATCTTTGTTGAAAAAGTAATTATGGTGCAAATATAAGCTAGGAAAGCATTTCTTAGTTCGGAAGATAATTTAAGAAATTTAGATGTTACATAATACAATGCATCGATTAAACATCTTTGGGAGGGGGGATGTTGAGTTTAAATCTTGTTGAATTTACGAAGAAGGTTTAATAAGAAAGGGATTTCGAAACATTATCCAGTAAATTTCCATGCAAAATTATGGTAAAAAGTTTCAAATTTATTTTGCATGCATGGTGGCCTTTTAGGGAGTATAGGTGTTTATTTAATAAAATAATGGATTCATTATGGTGATATACTCTGACAGTACATTATATATGTATGCACAAATGCATGTTTATTTTATTTGCAGTAAAGACTAGACTGACAAGACTGCAGCCAGAATCATCTTTCATCCATTACCTTTATTTCAAAAGGCCAATAGATCAAAATCATTTAACTTTGTGCAATATCCAAGGACAATGTCAACAGTAAAGAAAATATTGGTTTGGAAGAAACTAATTAAACCAGCCATGGATATATTACACGATTCTGGGTGAGCACAGTTAAATACATACTTTGTTGTTTAAATCGCCAGATTTGTTAGATTTTTAAAAGAAATTCTTCCCTATCTCTATTACATTCTTCCTAATTTTTGTCCATTGCGTTCTAAATTGCTTTATCAATTCTTTAACATATTTATCCTATAGAATCTTAAAACAAGTGACCTGAAGCATGATGTTTGTATCACATATATATACTGTATAGTTTTAGTTGCAGAAGTACTTAACTTTTTTATATATAAATAGCACCTTCTGCGTGTGGCATTATTTTCAGACCTCGTCTTTTATTGTACAGATTTGAAATTAAGATTTGGAACAGTGAAAATAATTTCACAGAAGAAGAATTGATACAAAATGTGAAAGAAATACATGGAATCTATTCCATTGGTCCACATAAAATAACAAAACGTGTTATAGATGCAGCTAGTATGTATGGAGCATTAATTAATTCATTTAAGGTTTCGTTTTTGACCTTCTTAGTTCTAACTTTGACTCATAGTAAAGAAAATGAAAAATGGACTGAATTTGTTTTTTTGTTTTAGTTTTATATGTTTTTTTTTCAAATTAAATTTCTTTAAAGTTTTACACAGACTTGTAACTATAAAAATTAACTCTATCATATAACTTCTCTTTTAAGTTGGAAAAAACTTGTAGTGTTTGGTGTTTGGAAAAATTCAATCAAAGAAAAAAATGTTTTATTTTGGAAAAATTACCAGAGCTTTTTGGTATTAGCAAATTCACAATTTGTTACGGACGCAATATTTACTCAAAAAAAAATAAAAAAATTCAAGAGCCAATGACATTACTTTTTGTTTATAATCTGACGAATCAGAAACTGCTAAAATGTAAATAAAAATTGTGTCTGGCGACACAATATTTTCTCAAAAAAAATAAAAATATATTTCACAAACCAATGACAATGATGGCGATACAAATATCATATCAAACTGCTAAATTAATAAGTATCAATTACAATTTTTTTCCACATACGAATTTGTATGTTATATATACGCCAATTAAAATTTGGTTTTTAAGCTAACACCAGCATTTTTTATTCAAATTCCAGTTTTCGAAGATCTATTAATTATTATAAATTTTTTATAAGATTTGCTGGAGAATTTTTATTCTTATTGTTAGGTACCAATTACACAAAAATTTAAAAAACAATACATTTTTTAATGCTGATGTACCGTTCATTTGGCGCTTATTTTGCATAAAAAGATACCTTTTTTACTAGTTTGAAAAAAAACAATCGAAGACAATCGTAGTGCGTAAATGGGCAAAATTGCAAAAAAAGTAATAATGTCCTGGGGTGAAAATAGGTGTTAGTAGCAGACTGTCTCATGGCTCTTCAAAACTCCTCAATTTTGAGTCTTTTTTATCTTCATTTTCAAAATGCTACATTTGCACACAGCAATAATTTTTATAATTTAATTTACCTTAAAATTCTTTATAAGTCCTAAAATCTCTTCAGATTTGAATAAGGATGGTAACTCTACTAACCCACAATTAAAGCCCAATAAATAAAAGCACTTTGACAAAAAATTTGGAATATTGGCTTAAAAATGTTATATCAGCTGCTTTAAATTTCCAAATTTCCCCCCATTATTTTATATTGAATAATAAAAATAATTTGCCACCAGTTTCAGAAGCATTTAGTTGTAATGCTATTAACAACAGTTGAGTAGCGCATTTTTATATATAAATACTTAATTTGGATTATGTCTAGAGCAACTCGAAGTTGTTAGTGCCATGTCAGTTGGCGTGAATTTCCTCGATATTGGCGAGTTGAAGGCAAGAAATATAAGACTTGGTTATACACCCGATGTGCCCACTGATGCAGTGGTTAGTATATTTTATCTCTCAAAATAATCTCTGTATTTATTACATATAGTCTTTCTTTATGTACCTTAAACTTTAATAACTTTTTAGTATTGACGAAATCCTACCTTCGTATGTTTTAGGCTGATATTGCTGTTTCTTTGGTTTTGACAGTTTCTCGTAGAATAATTGAAATGGCAGACACACTCAAAGTGTACGTTCTTTAATTGTTTTTTTTTTTTCAGTTCCGTTTACCATTATTGTCACAATGCATTGTGTGTGGAGGAGGAGGGCTTGGATGAATTTAAATTAATTGGGATATAAAAAATTAACATTGAACAAGTTTTATTCATATATGTATTGGAAATTTAATTGACGTCAAATTGTTAATGCAAATTATATTATTCCATATTAATATTTTTAATGCATGATAAATAAGGGGGAGGAGGGGGGATGATAGCTTCACAGTTAACGTTACAATGATGCAATTTCATAAAATATTTAGTGGTAAATGGAAGACTGGGTGTCCATTTTCAAATCTTGGTACGGGTCTTCAAGGCAGCACTGTTGGTATCGTTGGCTTGGGTAGGATAGGTATGTAGAAAAAATACTGATTGATGTGTCGTTGATATCATTATTAGGAGGAACTACATATTTTATCCTTAGATCGGAGAAGTCCCTGATATTTTACAATTTTTATATCAAGAAAATGTTAGAAAATTGACTAAAATTTTCGAAAAAACGCACAAATAGAGTGAAACCTCCTTATAAAGGACAACATCAAGTGTACCCTGTTACAGATATTTTTCCAAATTGACTTGCAATTCCATCAAAAACCCACTCTTGGGCGTTAGTGCAAAGTGAAATTGCAAAAAAAAATGTGCGTTTTCAATTTTGTTTCTTGACTTTTTCTAGGAACTGCAACAGCTAAACGATTGGTTCCGTTTGGTGTTTCTCGATTTGTTTATACTTGCAGATCTGAAAAAAAAGAAGGTGCGGCTTTTAAGTTGTTATAAAAAGATATTTCTGTTTCTAAATGTGCATATAGTTATATTGGACTATATTTGTATTTATTTTTTGTTGCAGCTGCTAGGACGATCAATGCATCCTATAGTAAGTGTTTTTTTTTTAGTTTGGGTCACTCGGTCTATTAGAATAACAGTGTAACCAGGGTTGGTTGTGCAGAGAAATTGTTGAAAAAATGATAACAGTGGGGAAAGGCTTCTTCGAATAGCTTCTTAGCAAAAAGCTATTAAAGCGTGTAGATTTAATACCAGGTCATGCTGAAGATAGGGGCTATGTAAATGTAAAATATTCTTTGCCACGCCCTTATTGGTGCACATATATGGATTTGACACAAGTCCAGGAATTAGCACAAGCAAGAGAAGCAATGGCTGCTTTTGTCGGTCTTCCATCTGATAGATCGTCGTGACGGCGGCGGTTTCTAGTAGTAAATCATGATGTAAAAAAAACATTGTGATAGTTCATTTTATTAACGGTCTTTAGACATCATCGGAGCATTAGAGGCTTTATGTGGGAACTAACTTCTTCATAGTACAAAAAAAACGGCTGTAAAAACGCATAAAATTTTTGTTTATTATTATTATTAAAGTAAGATATACCTACCTTCACGAAACTTCAATTATCTACTCACCAAAGATACGAGTACTGCGTACAGCATAACCAATATCTGAAGACAGACATTTGAGCATTTTATTGTGAATTAGCGAATTTACGATTTGATATTTAGTTTGAATATAATTGATGTTTTTGGCATAATCTCTGATGAATTAATTTTCAATTTCTTGTCTGAATTGGAACGTTAACATCCTTAATGTAGAAAACAAACTAAACATTGTTTTTGTTTTATTGCATACGTAAGTCACCAGTTTGTTGTCTTTAGTTAGAATTTTTCTTTTATGAGATAAGCTTGGATCTAATTAGACTTGTGTTTTAACCTGACTATTATAAAAAAATTGTTAAAATTAACTGCAGAAGTAAATAAAATGAAAAGTAATAAAAACAAGTAGTGGAAATAAAGTTATGAATTTCGTGCCTGATCACACACAGGTGTTACACACTCCCCTCCCATGTTACACACGTGTCATACATTCCCCACACGTGTCATACATATACATGGGCCGGCTGTTTCCACAAATGTTTCGCCGCTGCGCATCGTTGCACATTATAACTTGTATTTTTACCTTATAGTAAAAGTTCCATAACGGTTAACCTCGCTTCGCGGCCTCGCTGCAGCGGCGATACCACCGCGCTGCGCATTGTTGCGCTAAATATTTTTTATAATACTTATTGTTGCGTTGAAGATTAAATAATTTTTTAATAGTTATTTGCAGCGCTTCGTGACTTCGGCGCAGCGGCGAAACTATTGCGCAGCATAAGGTTTCGCTAAAAACTAAATACATTTTTTGACACTTATTTACAGCGCTTCGTGACTTCGGCGCAGCGGCGAAACTTGCGCAGCATAAGGTTGCGCTAAAAACTAAATGCATTTTTTGACACTTATTTACAGCGCTTCGCCAATTCGTGAGGCTTAGGGGTAGGTTGCGAAACATTGCGCAGCTCATTATCTTTCGCCGCTGCGCCGAAGTCGCGAAGACCATTTCCAGAGGTATATGTTATCTACGAAATGTCAAGCAACTATAACTGCGAAACATTGCGCTGCGTTGAAGTCGCAAAGGCCGTTTTGCAAAGGTACATGCTATTGAAGACTTATAAAACATATGATTATACAATGGCGAAACACTTTGTATGGGCGCGCTGCGGCGAAACATTTGTGCAAATCGCCGCCCTAATCGTTTGTAGCTTGTTTTCTGTACATCAAGACTGTCTTCGATTTTCTTGTGCGTGTTGCATACTACGTAAGTAATTAAGTAAGTAACTAACGGGAATTTTTAAACTTCTTTGGGATTCCATCTTAAAAGCTGGCTCTTCCTCCCTTTTGACTGTAACTACATTACCACCAGAGATATGCATAGCCTCGCTCTAAATTACTTGTCTGCCACACACGCAGGTTTGCGGTAAATAATGGCTTCAATAGACCTTTCCCGAATCTCCTAATTATGCCAAACTTAAGAACTCGATAATAAAAATGATTCCCATCCCTAAGTTCCTTATCAAAAGGTAGAATAAAATTACCTAATTTCGTAAATATTTCTTTTACTTAAGTGCCTCAACTGCGAGCTAAAAGTTACGGTCAAACCCTTTTACATTTACATTTAAAACCGGAGTGAGGACTTGGACCTAATTACAAGCTGAATGCGCTACCACTACTTTTGGTCTGCATACTATGTTGCATACCAACTCAAGGAAGGGGGGACATAAAATGGTGTAACCTTTTTTTTAGTTCCATTTGATGATTTACTGTCACAATCGGATTTTGTAATTGTGTGTTGTTCGATGAATCCCACAACAAAAGGTACACTCAAAATGTTTCTTTCCTTGGAACATGTTAATAATTTTTTGCAAAGTAGCTTTTCAAAATTTGCTAATGTTCAAATCCGACATCGCAATTTTTATTTCTTCAGTGTTGCTGCTCCACAAAGGTGGTGTTACATCATTGTTTGCAAATGCCATTAAGGTACCATAAAAGGTTGTATCTCATTTAGAACTGTTTGATAAAGACGCCTTCTCCAAGATGAAATCAAACTCAATTTTAGTCAACATTGGAAGGTAAAGACCATTTCCTTTTTTAACTTTGCAGAAAAGACACTAGTGGGTTGTGTCTATTTAGTGAGTGTGACGAATGTTTCAATATAAACACGGATAGTTTTTGTGTGTGTAAACACATATCCTCTGTGACAGCAGTCATCATACTGCCTTTTTAACAAACCATCTGTAATTACTTACACCATCTTGAAAGATTTCATCCGACAAGGTTATATTCTCTTTTTATTGCTTTCTATTGGCTTAATTTTTCAGAGGTGGTATAGTCAACCAAGACGCTCTTGTTGACGCTCTCACTGAAAACAAAATCAAGGTGGGTTAGGCTCACACCGAAATGTTGTTGTTGTTGTTATTGTCCTTTGTGTTTTTGGTGTTGTACTCTGCGTTGTTTTCTTGACAACAGCTCATATTTGTAGGGTGCTGGCCTCGACGTAACAACACCTGAACCCCTGCCAGTTGAACATCCACTATTCAAACTTAAGAACTGTGGTAAGTCAGTTCTGTTGGACTGTGTTTGACATAGCCTTTCACCTAAAATATATCGGTGATTAAAATATTTTCAAGACAATTAGCCTTCCACTTTTCATTGTTTCTCGAAAAAATGGTTATGTTTGATACTTAAATAAATTAAAAGTGTTTGGTGTATGCTTGCATTATTGATGTTTTTATTTAATTAAGAATTTTTTTACTTTCGCTTTGTGTAAGTCTGATAGTACTAACTGCTGCTTTCTTTCTAGTGATCTTACCCCACATCGGTAGTGCTGTGGAACAAGCAAGAACTGACATGGCAGTATTAGCTGCAAGAAATCTTGTATGTGGGTTAAATGGTGAAAAGATGCCGGCTGAATATCCGCTCTAAAGGTTTTAGTACGCACGTATCGAAGGCAAAAGATTTGTAGTTGCGTTAATATTTCACTCGCAGCTATCTTATATTATGTTTTCCTTTAAACTGTTTGTAAAAACTTTAACATGCGCAGAAAAAGGGCTAAAATCTGCTGATAGATTAAGACGGGTGTCTTCATTTTGGTCTTTATGAAGGGACATAAAAACAACAAACATAGCATGCAATAACGAGATTATCTTTCTTCATGTAAAAGTTACAAATACTTGTGCATGTACAAATAGGTTATCTAGATGGTTATACCCTAAAAGTGTGCTTTGAATAAGCAAAAAAAACTGGTCTTAGACATATTATAGGAGTATAGGATGATATTTGGCTATTTCTGGGAACAGATAAAAGGAATGGATTTTGTGCAGGTCAGGTAAATTACGGAGCCGGGAAATGCTAGCGTCAGCAAAAAACTAATATGGGCTAACATTTTTAAACTAACCTAAAATCCTAGCCTTTAAAATATGAAAAATCGTAATAAATATTTTTCTGACGTAACGTGTTAATTAGCTCGCTGTGTTCGCATCGCGTTAAATTAGTCACACATTATGTTTATTCGTCGCATAAAATAGCAAGTATATCAGCACAGGATTCGCCCTTGTTGCCACTAGAATTTACGCCAAACAATTATTTCAGCATCTTAAGCTCTTGTCCTTTATAAAAAGTGTGGTTTCTTCAGTTGAATATTACTGTGGGAGAATATGCATTGTATCCTGAAATGATGTAATAGCCGTGTTTAATGTGAAATTTCCAAGTTGGATAGAGTATGTTATTTTGGTCGTCTGTAACAGCAACACCAACATTATTCTTGTTATCATAATTTAATGCGGCATCGCAACCCCAAATTGTACGACTTACTGGACCATAAGTTACACCAGATCCACCCACGTGCTGCAACCTCACACCAGCCAATACCCCTTGGTTTGGTATTTTAAATCTTCCAAATTCATTTGCCTTTGTTCCAAAACACACCCCTCGCTTTAACGAAATCCATTCTCCTGGAATAGAAAAATTAAAACTATTATGTGTCTTGAACTGCATTGTATTCTAAAGGCAGAGTTACACTATCGCAAAAATATCAAAGAGAAAATAATTTTGCTGGTGTAATGTATTATCGTATATAATAAAAATATTTTTTAAAAAAAATTAAAGATCGGAGTGGTCATTTTTAGTACTTTAAATTGAATTGAAATATCCAATTTAATTGAAAAAACAAATGCATTGGAAACGATTTTTTTTCTTTATCCTGAAGAATATTTTATCAAATTCGCAGTAGATTTGTTAAAATATTCTCTACTATGATAGACAAAACAATTTTTAAAAAATTGAATATTTTTATTAATTATATTATGTGTAGTGATAATTGTGGTACGTTAATCTTTTTTAGTTTTTATTTTATAGCGGCAATGTCTGACCTAGAGAAGCCACCAATTGATTTGGATCCTTATGTGAAAAAGTTGTCGACGAAAAGTCACTTTTTTAAATAGTGTTCTGCAGAATACACTCGCAGCTTCGTGTGAAATATAAATTTTTATGACTTCAGCAGAACTGATAATAAATTTCTGACTATGTATTACGTTAAAGAAAAGTGATTATTCTTAAAATTAATTTGCTGTTTTATAAGAAATTGTATGTAGAATAGAATTACTCAATATAGCATTTATGAGACGCAGCAATAGCGAATATTATTATCATCAGTTTTGTGTAGATATGTATCATAAAAAAGAAAGTTTAATTTTTATCTTTTGATAATGTAACAGTATAATATACAGTACTAGTCGTTAGCCCGTGGAAAATCCACGGGTTCGCCCGTCCTTTTTGTACCGCATTGCGTGCTTCTCGCTATTGCGCAGCTAAGCTACCATTTTGCGTGACGAACGGACGGACAGACGTATACGGGCATTATAATATAGATATAGACAATAAGATATTTTGATGTACATACTACAAAGCATCGATTAAACATCTCTGTTATTCATTAAATTTCCATGCGAAAAATTTTCAATTTTTTTTTTAATTCCATGGATGCTTTTCAAGGGAATACGTGTGTTTATTTAATTAAACATTTCAGTTAAGGGTGAACTAGTAGAATTATTATGGTAATATTGTCTGACAGTACATTGTATATGTATACACAAATGCATGTTTATTTTATTTGCAGTAAAGACTAGACTGACAAGACTGCAGCAAGAATCATCTTTCACCCATTACCTTTATTTCAAAAGACCAATAGGTCAAAATCATTTAACTTTGTGCAACATCCAAGGACAATGTCAACAGTAAAGAAAATATTCGTTTGGAAGAAACTAATTAAACCAGCCATGGATATATTACACGATTCTGGGTGAGCACAGTTAAATACTTTCTTTGTTGTTTAAATCGACAGATTTGTTAGAATTTTAAAAGAAATTCTTCCCCATCTCTATTACATTCTTTCGTATACAGTTCATTTTTAAACACATGTAGTTTTTCTTCCGTTCCATTAAAAATGGCTTTATGAAATATATATAGTCAACATCTTGTTTCATGTTGCATAATTTTATCCTAAAACGAGTGACTTGAAATATGATTTTTGTATCACATATATAGTTTTATATAGATTCACCCTTCTACTACGTCTCTTTTTTAACTAGTTTTTCCTTGCTATGAAATTAATTTCACACCTCATCTTGTACAGATATGAAATTAAGATTTGGCAAGGTGAAAATGATCCCACGGAAGAAGAATTGATACAAAACGTGAAAGACATCCATGGAATTTATTCTTTTGGTCCACAGAAAATAACAAAATGTGTTATAGATGCAGCTAGTACGTATGGAGCATTAATCAATTCATTTAGGTTTTTTACCTTAGCTCCTTGACTTAACGTAAATACATTTAGGAAAGGAAAAAATGAAATGCATTTGGTTTTTGTTTAGTTTACATTATTATTTTCTTCACAAAATGAGAAAATTAAATTTCCTTGCAATTTTAATTAGGCTCATAACCGTGGGATTTACCTCTATTAATTTTGTTTTATTAACCCTATTTGGTCAAGGTGTGGTACTAAGGAAAGAAAAGGGTGGTCGAAATGCCTTTGCACCATTACTTCCCTAACTTGTAATGAATAATTGCCAATTAAAAATGATGAGTTTAGTAATAAACCGTAACTACCGTTAGTATTTTTTTGTTCAAGTTCCAGTTTTTAAAGATCTATCATTTAGTAAATATGTTTTGGAGGTTTGCTTGAGAATATTCAAATTTATTATTTTGATGTTTTGAATAATATTTTAATGGCAGCAGCCTTCCTTCACCAACTTTATCCGGCACCAATTGAACAAAATGTTAAAAACTGATACGTATTTCTAATGCGTTGTATCGTTCATTTGGTGCTTGTTTTGCTTCAAAAGATACCTTTTTAATTCTTTGGAGTAAAAACAAAAAATGGAAGGAAAAAATAGCAAACAGCGTATACTATTTGAACAATTTATAACGTAATACTGGGTTGCCTCTCAAAACTCCTCAAATATCCTTAATTTTAATTTGGCAACCTGTTGTGTGTTTTTATTTTCAAAATGCTACATTCGCATATAGTAATAATTTATTCTTCAGTTATGTCATCACCTTTAAAATCTCCTCAATTATTCTTAAATACCTAATTCGGATTATGTCTAGAGCAACTCGAAGTTGTCAGTGCCATGTCAGTTGGTGTGGATTCAATCGATATTGGCGAGTTGAAGGCAAGAAATATAAAACTTGGTCATACACCTGATGTGCTCACTGATGCAGTGGTTGGTATATTTTAAAATAATCTCTCTATTTATTAAATATAGTCTTTCTTTATGTATCCTTATGTTTTTCCTGATGTACAAAACACCTTAAACTCTTAAACCTTGATAACTTTTTCGTATTAACGAAATCCTACCTTCGTATATTTTAGGCTGACATTGCTGTTTCTTTGGTTTTGACAGTTTCTCGTAGAATCATTGAAATGGCAGACACAGCCAAATTGTAAGTTCTTTTAACGCTTTTGTTGCATTTTCTTGTCTCATTATTGTTACACTGCATTGTGTGACCCCCTTTGACTGGAGGGAGGAGGTTTGGATGATTTCAAATTAAAGGGGGGGATGAATAATTAACCAGAGAAAAGGTGGTGCATTTTTTCATTGCTTAGTAAGTTATTATACGAGTTTTGTTCAGATATGTATTTTTAGTTTTTGTGTGGCTTCACGCTATGCGTTACAATGATACAATTTCATATAATATTTAGTGGTGAATGGAAGACCTGGTGTCCATTTTCAAATCTTGGTACGGGTCTTCGAGGCAGCACTGTTGGTATCGTTGGCTTGGGTAGGATAGGTATGTAGAAAAAATAGTTGTACTGATTTGTGTGTCGTTGATATAATTATTAGGAGGAACTACATATTTTATCCTAGAGCAAAGTCCCTGACATTTCACATTTTTTTAAAACAAGGAAATGTCAACCTCTCCATAGGGGACACCATCAGGACTTTAAAAGAAGTGTCCATTATAAAGAGGTGTTTGCTTTAGATTTTTTTTTCAAATTGACTTATAATTGCATCAAAACCCTACTTTTGGGTGTTAGTGTAAAGTGATATAAAAAAAATGAAACGCTTTCACTTTTTTTGTTGACTTTTTCTAGGAACTGCAACAGCTAAACGATTGGTTCCGTTTGGTGTTTCTCGATTTGTTTATACTTGCAGATCTGAAAAACAAGAAGGTGCGGCTTTCAAATTGTTATAAAAGATATTTCTGTTTCTAAATGTGCATATATTTATATCGGTACTATATTTGTTCTTATTTTTTGTTGCAGCTGCTAGGACGATCAATGCTTCTTATGGTAAGTGTTTTTGTTTTTTAGTTTAGGTTGCTCAGTCCTTTACACTAACACGTATAACCAGGGCCTCCGTAAATGTAATTCTTTGCCACACTTTTTTTTTAAACGCAACATCCGGTCAGAGATTTACCGTATAATTTTAAAACATGCCCTGCTACACGTTTGTAAACACTTACAATTTTTGAGTTAGTTTTTATAACTTGCACTGATTACTAAATAACACCAAAATATTTTTTTGCCATCGCTTTTATCTTGAAAAAAATATTTCATATTCTATACAAATCGATTTCCTGCTTTTAAATTTTAAATTATTAAAGTTGAGGTCAGACGTCCTAAAATAAACGTGTGTATTATTGGTACTATTTAATCCTTACTTTGTGTATTTACTACTTTTTTTCTGCACCGCCATGCCGTTGATGTTACACATATTTAATGTGTGACCAGTTATGTAACTACTAGTAAAACTAGGGGGACAGTAAAACAACGACTTGCTTTCTTCATGTTCGTCCCAACGTTCAAGAAAAGTGAGGTCCTCGTGAGAGTTGTGTTTACTATCAGGATTTTCCACACTTGTCAAGTCGGCTAGTTTTCTCCATCGATGCGTTTGAAATAACTGAACAAGCGACAATATAGTGAGATGCGCAAATAATAAACACACAAAGGAGATTGATGTTGCCAGGACGACGTTGACGTGGCTATCGTTGAATATAAAATAGATAGACGAGTTTATGGTTAGCAGCATATTGGTGATGTAGTATATATCATTGAGATATGTATTGCCGTCCAAAAGCGACATGAGCCCAAAAATTAGCACAAAAACAATAGCCATCAGGAAAGAAGCAATGGCTACTTTTACTTTCGTGAAGATTTCTCGTTGACCGTCGGTCAGTTGTCGGTCTTCCATCCGATAGATTGCCGTGACGGCGGCCTTCAAGATTTTCATGCTACTCATTGCGATCGTGTGAATCATGATGTAATAAAATATCACTCCGATAGGCGCAGAAAATACGTATAATAATTGTCCCTTCCATGTCTGGATGGTCATGCGACGGTTACCTAGCAACAAAATGTAGAACTGACGTTGTTTAAAGGCATTAATTTAACGTGACTTTATTTTGTTTCAAAGAAAGAGTTTTTGAAAGGTGAAAGTTAGCCATTTAGCCAAACTGTTACTTACCTAATGTAGTATGAGCGGCCAACACGAATAAGTAACAGTTATAAATACTGTTAAATTCGTGTCTACCTTTCCAATATACTTCTTCTCGAACAGCTTTCTTGTACTGTAGAAGATATAAAGTCTTGTTTGTCTTTCTCTCGACATATGCGTCCAGTAAGAACGTTTTTACTTGTTCGAAGGCTTGAGCGTCTGCGTCGAAGCCTTCAAAATGGTTGTACGCAAATGCACACAGAAAGATATAGAAGTGAACGAAGCATACAATCGTGATAAGTCTGACCACGGACAGTATCGATCGCTTCCCCATTGTGTTAAAACCTGCATGATTTAAAAATACTATGTAACTTTTCAGAAAATGTGAGTTTTTTAAATAAAAGGAAGAAATCACTTAAAGGAATTCATTTCATATTTACATTTCTTTTGATCTAGCAATCACATTTAAATTATTCTGAATTAAAGACTGGATCGTTTTTGTTTGAATGCATTTTTTGGTAACTAAGTTTTCTTGTTAGAGCTTGCGCATAACCATGGCATTCTTGTGCCTATGATGTTTTTCCTCTGTGATATTTCATTTGTCGGCATTTACAAGAAAGTTGTAGAAGAAAATGAGAAGCTTATGTGGGAACTAACTTCTTCATAGTACAAAAAAAACGGCTGTGAAAACTCATAAAATTTTGTTTGTTATTATTATTAAAGTAAGATATACCTACCTTCATGAAACTTCAATTTTCTACGCACCAAGGATACGAATACTGCGTGCAGCACAACCAATATCAGAAGAAAACCATTTGAGCATTTTATTGGTAATTAGCGAATTAACGATTTGATATTTAGTTTCAAAATAATTAAATTTTTATGAAAAATCTCGGATGTATTAATTTTCAATTTCTCGTCTAAACATTTTTTTGTTTTGTAATCTACGAGCTTGATGATTATCGTAAGTACGGGAAGTTTTAATGCCCTTGGGGATTTCTTCTCTTTGACTGTAATTTTTTAACATTCCTGCCAGTGACACGTGTAGCATTGCTCTAACTTCTGCCGCATACTATGTTGCATCCTATCACGAGGGAGGAGAGAGAAAGGAAGGGTGAGGGAGGGAGGGATGGACATGGAGGTGGTGTAAACTTTGTTTTCTGTTTTTACCTTTTTTAGTTTCATTTGATGATTTACTGTCACAATCGGATTTTGTGATTGTTTGTTGTTCAATGAATCCCACAACACAAGGTAAGCTCATAATGTCCTTTTTTTGCAAACTAACTTTGCGCGATTTATTAGTGTTTAAACGTCTCCGCGAAGTTGGTTTTAGGTCATAGTTTGCTAGTACTATCATCACACGTTTTGGTGTTTCATTTTTTCGGTTACTTTTCAAGAATCGAAGGAATTTCTTAGACGAAAGTGAATATATTTTAAATTCTAGTATTGCCCGTCATACGTTGAAGCCTTAAGCTGTAGCCCGTAGATCGCTAAATTATCTTTAGAACTGTTTGATAAAGACGCCTTCTCCAAGATGAAATCAAACTCAATTTTAGTCAACATTGGAAGGTAAAGACCAATGGCTTGTTTTTTAATTTCGCAGAAAAGACACCAGTGGGTTGCATCTATTCAGTGTTGCGGCTATTTTGAGATATGGGTAGTTTGTGTGAAAACGTATTCTCTGTGGCCATCTGTTATCACCAGTACCAAAAGATTTCATCCGACAAGATTTGTAATTTATAACTTTCTATTGGCTTAATTTTTTAGAGGTGGTATGGTCAACCAAGACGCTCTTGTTGATGCTCTTACTGAAAAAAAAATCAAGGTGAGTTAAGCTCGCACCAAAATGTTGTTGTTGTCGTTGTTATTGATGTTGTTGTTGATGCTCTTTCTGTTTCTGTTGTTGTTGTTTTTGTTGTGGTGGTGGTGGTCGGCGTTGGCGTTGTCCTCCTGACTGACACGTATATTTTATAGGGTGCTGGCCTCGACGTAACAACACCTGAACCACTGCCAGTTGAGCATCCACTATTCAAACTTAAGAACTGTGGTAAGTCATAGTTGTTTCAGATTGAGTTTGACATAGCCTTCTGTCTAGAATATATCGGTGATTATAATATTTTTAGCCTTACACTTTGCTTGTTTTTCGGGAAATCGGGTATGTTTAATACAACAACAAAAGCATTCTTCTGTGAAAAGTATAAATGTTGGTCGTGTGCTTGCATTATTTATGTTTTGTTTTATTAAGAATTTTTTTACCTTTGCTTTGTGTAAGTCTGATAGTACTAACTGCTGCTTTCTTTCTAGTGATCTTACCTCACATTGGTAGTGCAGAAGAACAAACAAGAACTGACATGACAGTATTAGCTGCAAGAAATCTCGTATGTGGGTTAAATGGTGAAAAAATGCCGGCTGAATATCTGCTCTGAAAAAATTTTTCAACACGTGATACTGTTGTAGCAAAAGCAGAGCGAATATGTCAGGATTTTTCTCTATAAACTTCAGAAAACTTTCTTAAGGCCCTTTTAAGCCCCTTTTAGAAGGTGAATTATTCAATAAATTATTTATCAAATTTACTGAAAATGGAAGGTGAATTGGAATATTTGACGAAATAGTTAATGTACAGACAATTATTGAAAAATTATTACCACAGGCAAAAGAATAGTTTAATTCAGTCACAAATACAATCAAAATGATTTATTCAGCTAGTTTAGCAGAGATCAAAGAATACCAACGATAATACATGTAAATCAGATAGTACATTACCATCCAAAGTTAGCAACAAATTACCTTAAGGGAACTTATTTTGGCGGGAACTAATTTTGGCGGACGAAGGAAATCTAAAAAAAATTTAATTTTGGCGGGAACTAATTTTGGCGGATCAACGAAATTTTTAATTTTGGCGGGAACTTATTTTGGCGGGTGGCGGTTTTTTTTAATTTTGGCGGGAACTTATTTTGGCGGGTCAGCGGATTTTTTAATTTTGGCGGGAACTAATTTTGGCGAGTGAAGGATTTTTTCAAATTTCAACGAAAATTTTCTTTGGTAAAGATGTAGAAATAAGCATTACAAAGCAAAGAATTTTAAAACAAATACTAAAAATCTACTCTTCTTCATCGTCTATGATAATGTCAAATGCATTCCGACTAAAGTCTATGTCATCCTCGTCACGCGTGTACTCCTCTTCTTTGTCATCGTCATTTTCGACTCGCACGTTGATGAAGCTATCCTTTAATAAATCTGGCGCATTGATTATGTCGGTTATGGGCTGAGTAATTACACTATTGCTTTCTGGCAGCGGTGATAGATCTTGAAAAGGGTCAAGGGATTCAAGTGAAGTGGATCCCATGCGAACTGCGTCGTAAATTCCAGATGCTTTCCACCCATTCAAAACGACTTCACGGCCATCTGCCGAAGTGATATGGTTATAAAACTGGAGGAGCCAACTTGCATGAAGAGGCTTGATGGTGGTCAGCTTTAATTGAATATTTATATCTTCGATCTTTTTGTTAAGGGATAGCTCTTTCTCGATCTGTTTTGAATACCATTCAGTGAACAAATTTCTCATGAATTGCTTGCAATGATTATTCACAGTAAGATCCAAGGGCTGGAATATATGTGTCATGTTACTTGGAACCAAAACCAGGAAGATGTTGTTCTTCTTCAGCAATTCGGTAACTTCCTCAGTAATTTGTCCTCGAAAGACATCGAATATTAGAAGAGCAGCTTGCTTTGGGTTATTTAACTTCTTCCTCTGGTCTTCAACGTGCTTTAGAACGATCTCTTTGATGACTTTGATGGATTCTTGTGTATTGCTGTAGTGTTTGGGATTAACGCTTAGTGAGAACGATTCGGGGAATTCAAACTTTGGGAGGCTTTGATTTGTTTTCCCCCCATATATCAGTTGCATTGGCAGAAAAGAACCATCAAGCGTAATAATAAAGGTACCAGTAAGGCATCTTTTGTCGGAAGATCCAACGATAGGGACGGACGATGAACCCTTTTTCGCCATGGTGTGATTCATTCTTGGAACAAACTTAAGAGGTGTCTGGTCCAGATTCATAACAAGTTGGTGAGGGATGCTGTGTTGTTCGATGGTCGAAACAATATCGTGAAGAAATAGTAATTCGCACTCCTTTTTGGCTCCTTCAGTGATTTCAACTTTGGAGGTCGTTTTCATTCTTTTCTTGAAACCCATTCTCTTGAAGAGGCTTTTTGCCCAACTGTTATCAATTTTAATATGCCCCAACTCAAATTGAGGGTTTCGTGATATTAGAGCTTTCGCTGCAGCGGTTGCAACTGTTCTTGAAACAACACCTCCTCGATTTCTCAGTGCAATTAAAAATCTTTGTACCATCTCATCTAGACTGCCAAGGAACAGAGGTCTACCGCGTTTCAAAGGAACAAATTTGGTTACCACGCTACGTTTTTCTCGGGTTGAATCTTTCAGCTCTTTTTTGTAAAGATTGCCAAATCTTCGAGCTGTACTCTCACTTAACGGCCTGTCTTTGGTTTGAAACTTTGTGATTGCAGCCGCACCACCATGAATCGCAACATATTTTCCGATATCAAATCTTTCTTTTTCTGACCAACGGTTGTATGATTTTTTGCCACTGGATTTAACATTTTCAGTCGCGTCTGTAACAGCTTCGTAGTCTAACGAACCAAGGGATGATTCTTGCTGGAAGTCAGTTGGTTGTGGGCCTAAAATGAATAAAACGAACCACTATGTAATTGCGAATTTTGACCAAAAATTAAAAATTTTCAAACAAAGAAAGAAACTTCTTCGCAGGTAGGTATAACAAAAAAAAACATCAAAGAGAAATACTTACTTTGTTCCCTAGAACTGTTTGAAGGTGTTTCGTCTGAAGTTTTTTCCTTTTCAGCGGCCCTTTGTTGAGCTTCTTTCTCTTGTAATTTAGCTAACTTCCTGATGTAAGACATTTTGAAAGCCGGGAGATAAAAAAGGAAACGTAAGTTATCTGTATCCTGTATATTTACTCGAACATAAACATTCCATTCACTTGGCCTATATTTACACTAAAAATCGAACAAAAACATTCTTTTTTTCTTGGCTAAGGCCCGTTTAGACTACCCAATCGAACAAAAACATTCTTTTTTTCTTCGCTAAGGCCCGTTTAGACTAACCAATCGAACAAAAACATTCTATTTAATTGGGAAAGTTCGGTCTACACTGACAAATAGAACAAAAACGTTCTATTTTCATGCTAGGCAATTAAAAAATCGATCGATTGACATTTTTGTTTTTCATCAGAGCTAGAAAAGAAAAGACGTCCATATGGCTTACAACAAGACGTTCGAGTTTACAGCTGCTGTCAGAGGATTCCATTATTATAAAACTTATTGGAAACCTGAGGAAAATCAATCACTGGACTGCTTTCATGAGAACAACAATGTTTTCGATAGATTTGCAATCAAAGTTTGTGAATTCGGAAATGACAAACCAGTTGGCCATTTACCCAAAGAAATCTCAAGGGTTACAAAATTTCTTCTGGACAGAGGAGCGTCTATGAAATCCACGTTGACAAGTGTACACTATCGAAGATCACCTCTCGTTCAAGGAGGCTTGGAGATCCCCTGTAAAATAACTGTTACTTTACCAGGGACAGTAAACAATCTTTTGGTTCTTGCAAGATACCAACAACTTGTAGAAGCCTTGTATACAGAGCCGAAAGAGGAATTGATTCTTGGTTCGTTCTTACATATTGCAGTTATTTTAGATGTCGTGGTTCCAACCGAAGAGAGACCAAAGCGTAAAAAAAATACAGCCAAAAGCCAAAGCAAAGAGACGAAAAAGCAAAAAGATATTCGAAACTTTTTTGGAAACACCTCAGCTGCACCAGCCCCAAAAAGGCAAAAAGTTAACAACAAACCTAAAAAGTCGTCACCATCGTCAAGCAAGGACTTAGAAATCATAAATATTGATTAAAAATTATCTTGTATTAGAGGTTTATTATGACATAATATTTCTAGCGCAAAGGTATATTTCTAAAAGATATAAAAAATTGAAAAAAAGTTGATTTTTGTCGATTTTTTAAGGGGAACTTATTTTGGCGGATCAACGAAATTTTTAATTTTGGCGGGAACTTATTTTGGCGGGTGGCGATTTTTTTTAATTTTGGCGGGAACTAATTTTGGCGGGTGAGTAAAATATTTAATTTTGGCGGGAACTAATTTTGGCGGATTTTGCCCCAATCCGCCAAATCCGCCAAAATTAGTTCCCGCCAAAATAAGTTCCCTTAAGGTATCATGCTGTAAAGTTTAACTTTTGAATAGAATAAGTGAGAATGAATGAAGCTTTGACGTAACAAACTCAACAACTGAGGAGTAATTTATTAAATAACTCATAGTGTATTTGAACGAAAATTAAATTATTACAATTTTTTGTTACCATATTTAGGAACTTTTGCGAATAATTTATAAAGGGCGTGTTGATTGTATTTGTAACTAAACTATTCTTTTGCCTCTGGTAATAATTTTTCAATAATTTTTGGTACAATACACTATTAACTATTTTGTTAAGTATTCTACTTTTAGTAAACTTGATGTATAATATCGAATAATTCACCTTTTTTAATTCACCTTTGAATAGTTTATCCTTTAAAACGTCATTCCACGGGTGATTTTTCGAATGTATTTTTTAGAAAAATAAATATTTTTTTCATCAGAGCATTTATTACCTTGAAGATTCGGAACAGTTTATTGCCTTGAATTATTGACCTGACTTGGCGTTTATTTATCGACTATCTACGGGGATTTGTAATCAAGTTCAAATTTCACTCGCAATTTTATTATGCTATATTTTTCTTACACTGTTTATAAAAACTTTCAGACGTCGTGCAGGTGCTTTTGTTAAGTTGCAGCTGTTCGTGAAAAAAACGTGAATAATTCATGAACACTAATTATTACCTTAAGTGTACAAATTTTCGCGAAATTAAATCCTCGCAAAATGTTATCAAATAGAAAATTCGCAAAATAAATCCTGGTGAAATTTTCCTTAAAAATTCTTTTTCTGTAATAACCGTACGAGCTTTAAATAAATATAAAACATAGATATAATTATTTTAATCTCCAATAAATTTAGCGGTAAAGCTAAATCGCAGAAGTTTTTGACGAAAAAACTTTTACCGTAATATCTAGTATTTGCAGGGTCAAATTTAGTCAAAAATAATTTATATTTACGAAATTCAATCCACGACGAAAATCATTTTTTAGGTAATCATCAACCAAGTGTGCATTAATCCTAAGCCTTTAAAATATAAAAAAAACGGAATAAACATTTTTTTCTGATGTAACGCGTTAATTAACTCGCTGTGTCGTTCGCACCTCATCGCATCGCGTGAAATTAGCGATACATACTGTTTATTCGTCGCATAAAATAGCAGATACGTCAGCACAGGATTCGCCCATGTTCTTACTCGGATTTGCGGCGAACAATGTCTCTGCATAGTGCAATCTTAGCTCTTGTTCTTTATAGACGGTATGGTTTGTTGAGTTAAATATTATTGTGGGTGAATAGGCATTGTATCCTGAAATGTTGTAATAGCCGTGGTTAATATGAAATTTCCAATTTGGATAGAGTATGTTATTTTGATCATCTGTAACAGCAACACGAACATTATCCTTGTTATCATAATTTGATACAGCATCGCAACCCCAATTTGTACGACTTACTGGACCACAAGTTACACCAGATCCACCCACGTGCTGCAACCTCACACCAGCCAATACCCCTCTGTTTGGTATTTTGAATGTTCCAAATTCATTTACCTTTGTTCCAAAGCACACTCCTCGCTTTAACGAAATCCATTCTCCTGGAAGTGAAAAATTAAAACTATGCAATATTACAAAAATATTGAAAAAAACTAATCTTGCTCGTGTTATGTATTATCGCATATAATAAAAATATTAAAAACAAAAAACGAGTGGTCATTTTTAGTAATCAACAGTTTCATTTCCCAAAAAATGTTGAATAAGGTATAATGACTCATCTCTATTGAGGGAATTTTTACGATATAGAAGCAAAACATTAATAGCGTTTTCGTGAAACGTTCTTTTTGTCATTCTAAAAAATATTGCACCAGGAATTTTTACAATATCAAACAATTCTATAGTTTCATTATGACCAACTAAAAGACTAGAAAATTTGTCCACATTGTTGTTTGGAATTAAAGTAAAGTAATCTAGTTTTGAGTCGAAATGTGAGTTCAATGGTATCTGAGTTTCCGTTAGGCATAATAAATCACTTTCCATGAGAACGCGGTCGGACCTAATATCGTTTTTATGCTTGTTGTACGATCTTGTATTAAGCAAAGTGACCATAATAGAATTTTCGCTAATTACACCAGTTTCTTTTTGTGTCAATTTTGAATGTTCTCGCATGTAATTGTATTGCTCTGTTGCTCGTGTGTCTGACTTAATGGTTGACTTAGCAAATGTACCCGTTAGGTATAAACCGTCTAAATTTGTGACTCGACTTAATGCAACATATATTTGTCCTGAGTGAAAGGCTCGTTGTTTTAATAAATCAAAACAGACAACAATTTTATCAAACTTTTTTCCTTGAACCTTGTGACCAGTACAGGCCCATGACAGCATTAATGGGAATTGCAGCCGTTTCATAGAAAGTGAAGATGGATTATGTTTGTTAAATTTGATTTCTTTCTCTACTCTATTAATTGGAACAACATTTTCTTGAATAGCATATGGATCTGTTCTCATAGCTTCAAGTCCAGTATATATGTCTTCCATTTTCAAATATATTCTTGTTACATTTCCTGAGCTATCGGTTTTCAACCGATGAACAGTACCTATCTGTCCGTTAATGAGTTTATCAGATACATCAATATTTGACGTCAACATGACTTTTGCATGAAGTTTTAGCAGAAGGTTTCGCGCAAGTCCACCTGTTTCCATTTGAGTGCGAGAATTAAAATTTTGGACTAATTGCACGGGTATATTTTCTGGAATTTTGTCAATAGCTTCGATATTTATTTCGTCCGATGTTATGCTATTAAGCATTTTTTTGTTATGCTCAGAGGCGGGTTGATTTTCAGCAAATATATGAATTGCATTTTTGGGGTAATGTGGGTCATTTGATGAAATAAATTTAGATTTTAGTAAATCTTCGTGTCGCGTTTCTAATTTTCCCACTCTGATATTGTTTAATAATTCAATCAAATGTTGATCACCACGCTGTCTCATAACTTCCGTTAGTTCAGCAATCTTAAAATGCTTCCAGCAATGTGAAAGATTTAACAATGCATCTTTGTATTCTGCGTAAACTGGCCTTGCTTGAATTGGTGGAAGTTGGTAAAAATCGCCACATGCTATAACAGATATTCCTGCAAATGGAATGTCATCTGCGCATCCAAATATTTCGGTTAGCCGTTGATGAATATGTAAAAGTAGCTTGTTTGAAACCATTGAGATTTCATCTATTACAATAACGCTTAGTTCTGAAAGCTTGTGTCGCAGCATACATTTCTTTTTATCACTTAACTTAGAAATGTTTTTAGTGAAATTTCTATCCGCTGGTATACCTACGGCTGAATGTATTGTATTTCCCTCTATATTAATTGCAGCAACACCGGTTGGTGCTAAAATGAGATATTTATCCTTTTCTAAGTTTCTTGCACGATAGGAAAGTGCTTTATTTAGCATGTCAGAAATTGTTGTTATTAAAAGAGGCTTTCCACGACCTGCACTTCCTGTTAGAAAAATGTGAATTGGCTTAATTTTATGGTGTGAGTTACATGCTAAACCTTTTACGTAAGTTTTAACCCAATCATTTACCACTTCAAAAATTTGCCTTTGTGTTTTATTTAATGTTCGAATCTTTTCATGGAACTCGTCGTCGGAAATTCCAGGCTCAGTAATAGATGAAAAAGTGTTTCCAAAAACTAGGATGTTTTCGGTTTCACTTCGAATTTCGTCAGTGTCATGGTTGTTTATATTACTAATCTCATCAGAAACATCGTCGTTTTCAAAAAGTCATGTTGACGTCAAATATTGATGTATCTGATAAACTCATTAACGGACAGATAGGTACTGTTCATCGGTTGAAAACCGATAGCTCAGGAAATGTAACAAGAATATATTTGAAAATGGAAGACATATATACTGGACTTGAAGCTATGAGAACAGATCCATATGCTATTCAAGAAAATGTTGTTCCAATTAATAGAGTAGAGAAAGAAATCAAATTTAACAAACATAATTCATCTTCACTTTCTATGAAACGGCTGCAATTCCCATTAATGCTGTCATGGGCCTGTACTGGTCACAAGGTTCAAGGAAAAAAGTTTGATAAAATTGTTGTCTGTTTTGATTTATTAAAACAACGAGCCTTTCACTCAGGACAAATATATGTTGCATTAAGTCGAGTCACAAATTTAGACGGTTTATACCTAACGGGTACATTTGCTAAGTCAACCATTAAGTCAGACACACGAGCAACAGAGCAATACAATTACATGCGAGAACATTCAAAATTGACACAAAAAGAAACTGGTGTAATTAGCGAAAATTCTATTATGTCACTTTGCTTAATACAAGATCCTACAACAAGCATAAAAACGATATTAGGTCCGACCGCGTTCTCATGGAAAGTGATTTATTATGCCTAACGGAAACTCAGATACCATTGAACTCACATTTCGACTCAAAACTAGATTACTTTACTTTAATTCCAAACAACAATGTGGACAAATTTTCTAGTCTTTTAGTTGGTCATAATGAAACTATAGAATTGTTTGATCTTGTAAAAATTCCTGGTGCAATATTTTTTAGAATGACAAAAAGAACGTTTCACGAAAACGCTATTAATGTTTTGCTTCTATATCGTAAAAATTCCCTCAATAGAGATGAGTCATTATACCTTATTCAACATTTTTTGGGAAATGAAACTGTTGATATTATACTCGGAGATTTTAATGTGAATGCATTTAGCGATGAAAACTATTTCCTTGATTTTCTTACTGGATATAAACAAGTCGTAACCTCGCCAACTCATATATCAGGTTCACTTATTGACCATGTCTATATCCGTGAGAATGTTTTAAATACTTCTATTTCAGTGATCACGATGCAATCAGGCTTAAACTCTCTCTCTGATTTGAAAAAAACAACCTATGGAACATAAAATCTTTACAGACGACTTCAAACAACTTTTTTCTTCGTGTTTTTAACCTCCTTTATTTTTTTTTGCATTTCAAACTTTTAAATTAATACTGTCCTCGATCGCAACGCATATAATTGCTTTCCAACAGCTTTGCTTAAGGCGGAAATCTTAAGCCGCAGGGCTTCTTGTTTGACTTTACAATCACAATATATTGTCCATCGTGATTACAGCTGTAATATCTTGTGCAAAAATGTACAATTTTGTACAAGTAATTGTTTAAATAAATGCTAGCAGTGGAAACTATCCTTTAAAGTTCTAATATAATTTTAAGATTTAATAATATTTTCATACTTTTTTCTGTATAATGGAACAAACAAAAAGCTTTTAATACACGTATCAGCAGAAATAAATTAGGTTTGCAAAAATATTTTACCTGAACAACCAATACACTTGAAACCTTTGTTATCACAAGTGTCCACGCATCTGCCATACTGGCATGGTTTCTTTTTCTGACAGACCGGACCCAACTAGTATGACAAGAAATAAAATAAAACTTTTTTTCAAGCAATTCAGTTCACAAATATTTTAATCGGGACATGACGAAGCAGTGTTAATATTATCATAAAAATAAAAATAAATAAAAAAAAAAACACATCACAGGATATTTGAAAACACCCAGAGTAAAAAAATGAAAGTATTTAATTTTAAAATTTAGAAGTAGTACAGTAGAAACAAATACTGTTGTATAGTTTTACTATACAGCTACTTACATTTTGCTCATTCTCCGTTGTTTCATAGTGCACCCATCCATTCGTGTTTTGTAAAAGTGTTTCATTGTCAGCAGTGGTAGAATGATGCATTCTGCATTGTGAATGGTGAATCATGTAGCTGAATGAATGACATTTTGGATATTGCGTGCACATGATCAAGCATTGATCGAGAGAAATTTTCTCAACCAATGAAACACAGTATTTGTCAGTAGGGCATTTTTAAATACAACATTGAAGAAGGCGTAAAATTTGTTACAAGCATCCAATCGTAGTATGTCTCCTTCAACAATACATAAAATGCAAGAAAACAACGCGAAAATATTCCACAAAGATATCATTTTTACTCTGTTACTCCTATAAAACAAATAAACAACAACAACAATAACAACAACAATAAACACGATAAGTGAAAAAATAATATATTTCGTGACTGGGAAAGTTACAGACTATAACTTGTAAACATGTAATTAGTCCAAACAAAACAACCTAAAAACATAGGGAAATATTAACATTACATAATTTTGAAAAATAAATCATTGTAGGATAGGTTTGGTGTGTAGTTCCATCTAACGTCTTTCATGTGTCTAGAACATATATTCACAATCAGAATCGATAAACATATTGGTGCCAAAACATTCACACGACCTACCAAGCAAGAAGTGTAAACAGAACACCTAACCTTAAGCAATAGCCTGTCAGAGGCATTTGAATATCATCAAAAAATATAGCAAAAAAATCTTATCGCAAAATCAATCTAGAAACAAACTTAGAATTAACAACGTCCATACAAAACATGTTTTTTGATGATGTTTTTGAGCCTCTTTTCATTGTTTCAGTCATTGTCTAGTTCGTCTAAAGTAATATCTTTCCTTGTCAGGATTACATATCTAGAATCAATATCAGTCATTTATAATTTTTCGAAGAACAAGCTTCTGAAATAGAGTTTCAAATGAAGTTTTTGTACAAACCAAAGAATCGTAAATGATGGAAGTACAATTGTTATTCACGGTGGTAAAATTGAGGTTAAAAAGACCTGGTTTCTTCTTTATGAAATCAAAGATAGATTATTTCAAATATTTTTAAGAGAAGTGCGCAATAAGAGTTCGCCGAATAATAAGAACAAGTCTAAAACTATTAAACTGAGTAAAATGTTATTGGTATTAAGTAACACTATTACCGTTCTTTGTACTTAGTATTTCTGCGTTACATCAACATTCTACTTCCATTGAAAAACCAGTCTCTTGAAAACGTTTCATGGTTACTATTACCAACTACCGTATTTCAAATCGAACATTGAAAACATCTATTATTAAAGGCGTTATTCACTTTTAATTTCTTTTATAATAACCGTATTCTGTTTAATTGTTGCACGCAGTTTTATTTCCGAAAATCCACGCAGAACCCAAATTTTACGGACGGAGGAATATGAAACAATTTGACTTAGCCATTTTGAAAGCTGTTGCATTGACGTTCTTCTAAAAACTTTTTATTTTTGTTTTTTATATGTTTTTAAATGTTAAGATAAATATATTGTCAGGCACATGTTGTTTATCAGCCACTTATATACCTAAAGCTCACGAATGTTAGGATTTGGGCTACGAACGTAGATTTCGAGGGAGCATTGTAAGCCAGCTAGCTAACCTTATTAGTCAGCTTAGTAAGAAGAGCTCTTGATCTTGAGCATTATTTCTATTTCTGTTATTTTGATCAATCTGATTTTTACTAAGCTGTAATTAGGGGCTAAATAGATAGCTGTTTACCTATGGCAAGAAAGTGAAAGCAGACAAATAATACAAAAAATTTAAAATGTTAGCATTTCATCTTGTTATAGTTTAGTAAAAAAAAGATTGTACAATAACATTAACAGGGTAAAACAGAATCAAATTCGTAGTTCGTGTAAATTTCTGTTTCCAATTAGCGGACACCATCGGTGTATGAACGAAGTGTCTGCTAATTGGAAGTGTCCGCCTTTTGAAAAGTTTTATATTTTAATGCGCAAATTAGAAAATAAAGCCAATTTTTGTATCACAGAGAAAAATAACAAATGATAATGTGAGGTGGCTATGGTGGAGAGGTTCCTGTTATTTATCGCTTTCATAGCCATGAAAAGCTGATAAAGTGGTTGATAAAGAAAATTGACGAGATTAAAAACAAGCTGGACACAAAAGTTGTAAAATGCTTGAAATAAATGTTAGAAAAACTATTTATTTTTGTCTGTTTTTATTGGCTCGCTTTTTAATTTTTTCGACTGTCCATTAATTTTGGGAGAAAAAAGCCTTATTTGCTATTTGGTGCAAAAATTATTGTCCGCTAATAAGAATGTCTGCTAATTAAGTGTCAGCTTTTTGAAAAGTTTTTATGAAACTTTGACTAGAAAACAGCCGGTGTATGACCAAAGTGATTGCTAATCAAAGGTGTCCGTCTTTTAGAGTGTCTGTTAATTGAAGAGAATACTGTAATCTGCGATTTTGTCGCGCTATCAAGCATTTATTAATGTAGTTTTTATTTATTGATATGAACATACATATTTACATATTATTTCATATTGTATTTTTATTTGTATTTAATACAACATTATTTATACATTTAGTCATCGTCTTCCTCCATCACTTCCGGTTTTGGTGGTACTCCCAGAAGTTCGTACTTCTCAAGATTTAACTTTTTCCGTTCCTTACGAAGAGGTCTACCAAGTCTATCAGCTTCTGGTCCTACAAGATTACCTACCAAAAAAAGAACAACTAAAGTTTAAATAAAAACCTTCAACATTTAACTTCCCATCGGACAAAGTTACAGTAACTTATGATCAATATATGCACTAGAATTCAGTTTGTAGTATTGATTTGTGATCGATAATAAAGTACAACTAATTTAAAGGTAAGCTTTTTAACTTTGAACCTTTCTACAGAAGAACGTGAAAGTCCGAATGATTGTTTTTTTGAAATCGCTACAAATTTGTATGTACGATAACTCTCAGATTGGTGTATTACGATTTACTACGGTGTTGTTCTCTAACTTCGGGGATATCCTAGAAATTTCTCTTGGTAAATGTCCCACTGTTGTTTCAGAATCGCACTGTTCGGTTTTTATAGCAAACAGATCAAATGCGTTGTCTTGTTCATAATAGCAATTAAGTGTTTCTTCTTCTCTTGGGAACCATAATCTCTGATAAAGCAGCTTAATGATGTGGTCAAAATTGATGAAGTAGATGTTAAGCTGCGTTTAACTACTCTCAAACCCTTACATGCTCAATGGGTTGTCGACTTTTATGATGAGATGACTACCAGCAAAGGAAAAAGTATCATTGAAAGTGGATGGAGAGCAGCGGGAATTACTGATGCGATTCAGCTGGGTAGCAAGAATCTCCCTCGAATCGACCCATTTCAAGAGATCGACCCGTTATGTGAAAGCAGTCCAGTGGAGAACCAGCAGCTTCAATCGGTTTGTGGTTTGACCTTGGAAGAAAAGCAGATTGGATACTCTGAAAGAGCCGACGACGACGAAAATGACGATAGCGGTGAAGACGACGAAGATGAGGATTGTGATTTTGTGTGGGAAAGATCTGCTTTTGACGCTTTTGAAAGCATGGAAGATGAACAATGACACTGTTAGAACAAATATTTTTGTTACTCGTTAATACGAAAAGCTTTACCCTGTAAAACTTGTTTATATATAGTTTATTTTGTGTTTTGAAAAAGTGCAAACGAAAGAAAAACTTACATTCTCAAATCAGCTGTCATTTATATAACTGCTTTTTGTATAAAAAACACGTTTTTTATAAATTAGGTACGTATAAAAAAATCAAAAATGTCTTCGTTCGCGAAAGTTTATTCTCGCGAAATATTTTAAAAATAGGCCATTCGCGAAAATTTTTTCTCGCGAAAAATTTCGAAAGTGTTCATTCGCGAAAATATATTCCCGCGAAAAATCTTAGGAGAGGCTATTCGCGAAAATAAATTCCAAAAATTTCGCGATTTTTTGGCCTCGCGAAAATTTCTTTCGCGAAAATTTCTTCCTTTAAAGTAAGTGAGAATGAATGAAGCTTTGACGTAACAAACTCAACAACTGAGGAGTAATTTATTAAATAACTCAGTGTATTTAAACGAAAATTAAATTATTTGCAATTTTTTGTTACCATATTTAGAAACTTTTGCGAATAATTTATAAAGGGCGTGTTGATTGTATTTGTAACTAAACTATTATTTTGCCTCTGGTAATAATTTTTCAATAATTTTTGGTACAATACACTATTAACTATTTTGTTAAGTATTCTATTTTTAGTAAACTTGATGTATAATATCGAATAATTCACCTTTTTTAATTCACCTTTGAATAGTTTATCCTTTAAAACGTCATTCCACGGGTGATTTTTCAAATGTATTTTTTAAAAAAATAAATATTTTTTTCATCAGAGCATTTATTACCTTGAAGATTCGGAACAGTTTATTGCCTTGAATTATTGACCTGACTTGGCATTAATTGATCGACTATCTGCGGGGAATTGTAATCAAGTTCAAATTTCACTCGCAATTTTATTATGCTATCTTTTTCTTACACTGTTTATAAAAACTTTCAGACGTCGTGCAGGTGCTTTTGTTAAGTTGCGGCTGTTCGTGAAAAAAACGTGAATAATTTATTAACACTAATTATTACCTTAAGTGTGCAAATTTTCGCGAAATTAAATCCTCGCAAAATGTTATCAAATAGAAAATTCGCAAAATAAATCCTCGTGAAATTTTCCTTAAAAATTCTTTTTCTGTAATAACCGTACGAGCTTTAAATAAATATAAAACATAGATATAATTATTTTAATCTCCAATAAATTTAGCGGTAAAGCTAAATCGCAAAAGTTTTTGACGAAAAAACTTTTACCCTAATATCTAGTATTTGCAGAACGAATTTTCAAAAAAATCATTGGTCAAATTTAGTCAGAAAATAATTTATATTTATAAAATTTAATCCACGACGAAAATCATTTTTTAGCCAATCATCAACCAAGTGTGCATTAAATTTCGACAAGTCAGCTTTATCTGTAGGTCTTTACCTGCCGTAAATTCACAAAGAACCGTGTTTTGTTGAAATTGATTTGTTTTTTGAGCCGTCATATTTTCACTGAAACCAACTCTGTCCAGCTCTGATTTCTATTTGAAATATTTCTTTCAAACAAACGCTATCCCGTAGAAGTAAAAGAGGCCTGAAGACTAGGTTGGCGTAAAGTGACATTTTGATAACGCACACAACGTGATCAGGACAAAACAAAAAAAATTGCAGATACATTAAGATGGGTGTCTCCATTTTGTTTTTTATGAAGGAACATGAAAACAACAAACATGACAAAATTACGAAGTTATCTTTCGTCATGTAAGTGACACTAACAATACTGGTGTATTACAAATTGATTAGCTATAGAGTAAACCTCTTAAGTGTGTTTTAAATAAGCAAAAAACTACAGTTTTGGACATATTGCAGGAGTATAGGCTGATGCATAGCTTTTGTGCACGCCAGGGAAATTAAGGAATCAGGAAGTGCTGACGTCAGCAAAAAATAGTAGGGTTAACTTTTTGAACCTAATGTATAATCCTAAGCCTTTAAAATATAAAAAAACGGAATAAACATTTTTTTCTGATGTAACGCGTTAATTAACTCGCTGTGTCGTTCGCATCTCATCGCATCGCGTGAAATTAGCGATATATACTGTTTATTCGTCGCAAAAAATAGCAGATATGTCAGCACAGGATTCGCCCATGTTCATACTCGGATTTGCGTCGAACAATGTCTCTGCATAGTGCAATCTTAGCTCTTGTTCTTTATAGACAGTATGGTTTGTTGAGTTAAATATTGTGGGTGAATAGGCATTGTATCCTGAAATGTTGTAATAGCCGTGTTTAATATGAAATTTCCAATTTGGATAGAGTATGTTATTTTGATCGTCTGTAACAGCAACACCAACATTACCCTTGTTATCATAATTTGATACAGCATCGCAACCCCAATTTGTACGACTTACTGGACCACAAGTTACACCAGATCCACCCACGTGCTGCAACCTCACACCAGCCAATACCTCTCTGTTTGGTATTTTGAATGTTCCAACTTCATTTACCTTTGTTCCAAAGCACACTCCTCGCTTTAACGAAATCCATTCTCCTGGAAGTGAAAAATTAAAACTATGCAATATTACAAAAATATTGAAAAAAATTAATCTTGCTCGTGTTATGTATTATCGTATACAGTTGACTCTCTCTATCTCGACTACCCTCTATCTCGAATACCTCTCTATCTCGAACCAAAATCTCGGTCCCGTCTGACTGTTTCTCTCTCTATCTCGAATTTTTCCGGATTTAAGAACCTATTTACACTAAAAATCGAATTAAAATGTTCCATTTTCGAACGAAAATGTTTGACGTTCGAATTCTAAAGTCACTCACAAAACATTGTTTACAGTGTTTTGAACCAGAAACCTTCTTGAGGTGAAGATGTCGGCTTTAAAAAGAAAACTCAATAACGTTTCTTTAATTCAAAAATGTCAAATAATTCGGGAAATCGAGAAAGGAATGTCAAACAAGGAGGCAGCAAAAAATACGGGATCCCAAAAAATACAATTTCAACTTGGATGAAAAAAAAACATAAGATCCTACAAAGCTTGGAAGAACAAAAAACCGCGTCTGGTTCGAAAAAGGTTCGAGGCTGTGATTATGAGCAGATAGACAAGGCTGTTTTCAAATGGTTTACTGTTCAAAGAAGCCAAAACATTCCGATCGATGGCAATTTGATAAAAGAAAAGGCACTCAGTTTTGCTAAAAACTTTGATTGTTCAAGTTTCAAGGCTTCCGATGGTTGGCTGGACAAATGGAAAAAAAGGTAAATAACATAGTTATAATTTTCATTTCGTGTATAAAAACAACGTGATTACATATCAAACATTAAAATTACAGCTTCTGTTTTTTCAAAATCTCTACCATTGACTTTTGCCCGGATAAGCTTAGAACACAGGGGACCTGCATTCCATCACCATCTCCAAGATTAACTGCCTTTCCAGTAACAATTATATCACATCTCCCAAATTGATCAGCACGGAGAAAATAAAATATGGTTTTAGCAAACTTTCCATTTTCTCCTAACGGCAAATGTCCGACTAGTTTCCCATCTTTTTTAACGGCTACAGCGTATTTGTCGACAGGGTTGTGAGGTTCCATTTCTCCTTGTAGTTTTTCTTGTTGGACTGGTGTCCATAAACTTTTGTAAACATGGTACCCTTTTATGTAAGATGTAATGTCAGTGGAAGACAAAACGACGAGTGGCATATTTTCAGTTAATTTAATTTCTTGTCCCAGTAAATTTATAGCCATATTGTTCATTACAGATTCTACTACACTCCACGTGTTCAACAATATAATTTGTAAACAGATAAGAATCGAATCGAACCAATCTTAAAATTTATGTTCAATTGTGTTATGTTCGATTAATATTAAGGGCTGCTTTACACGAAACATTTTTATTTATTTACTTTTTCAGGCACAGCATTTCCTTGAAAGTTATCGGTGGTGAATGTAAGTCAGTTACAAATCAAATGACAAGCTCCTGGAACGAAACCACGCTCCCCACCATTCTGTCGAATTACAAATTGGAGGACACTTTCAACGCAGACGAATTTGGTTTGTTTTACCAATGTCTTCCCGAGAAAACATACCACCTCAAAAGAGAAAAGTGTTCTGGGGGGAAGAAGAGCAAGTTAAGATTCACTGGAATGGCCGCAGCAAGTGCTACTGGAGAAAAGTTGCCAATGTTCGTCATTGGCAAATCAAAAAAACCTCGCTGCTTTAATAACATCAAACATCTCCCTTGCCAATACACATCACAAAAGAAAAGTTGGATGGATAGTGAAATATTTGAAAACTGGGTCCGGAAACTGGACCAAAAGTTTCGTGTAGACGGGAGAAAAATTGTTCTTATAATCGACAACTGTCCAGCACACACATCGATCTCGAACTTAACAAACATTCATCTCGTTTTTTTGCCCCCTAACACAACGTCTGTGTTGCAACCGATGGACCAAGGTGTCGTACGAAGTCTAAAAGCGCATTACCGAAGGAGAGTTGTACGTTTGCTGTGCAGTGCTTTGGAGAACAACAAACCTTTGCCAAAGATTTCAATTTTAAGCGGAATGAAGATACTGGCTGATTCTTGGGAGGCTGTAACTAAACAAACCATCATCAATATTGTTTTAAGAAATCTGGAATCTCTTCTACAGGACAACAGGATGCTATTGCTGATTCGGATGACCCATTTTGAAAGATCTAGCAATGTGTTGCGAAAAAGGCAATGAAATGCAAATGCTTATCTCCAAATTCGAAAAAATGTATAATGAAGACAGAGTGGCATCACTTAAACAAAAAGACATAACCGATTTCTTTAAATGAAGCTGTAAATTTATTTTATGTATTTATTTTAAAAGAAGTCTTGTGCATTGAATATTAACATTTTAACATCTCTCATAGACCTCTATCAACTCCCGATACACTGAAGGTTAAAAATACGTTTTTTACGAAAAATCCAATTTTTGTCAATTTTTCTCTATCTCGAACTTTCTCTATCTCGAACAAATTTTCTGGTCCCTTGCGAGTTCGAGATAGAGAGAGTCAACTGTATAATAAAAATATTAAAAACAAAAAACGAAAGATTTGAGTGGTCATTTTTAGTATTTTAAATTAAAAAAATCGATTAAGTAAAAATTGTGCCATCCTTTGTAGAGTAAAAGCTATTTTTAATTTTTAAAGAGCTATGAAACGGCTTAAATTTGTTTATTTTTATTAATTTTTGATGAAGGCCGCAGACACTTGAACACCTGGATAAAGTATTTTAAAATCAGATGGTCAACATCATAATGTTTTAACTAAAGCCGAATAATAAAATCTTAGTTTTGATATTAAGATATATTAGCATGTTTTACTTTGCTCCTTTAAAGTTGTATGAATTCAATAATTTATGACGCCTATATACTTCCCGTTTATATTTCATTCCAAAGTTAAATGAACAAACATAGCCGACAATTACAGGCTAAAAGTTCTGTCAATAATTATCTCCAAACCATCAGTAAATATAACACTTCGTCGAATATGACTTAGCGCAAATCCCATACTTACGTTATTTTAGTAAAAAAACGAGGCACAAAATTAATGTAAATTTTGAAAATTTTACCTTTACATTTACATTCGTATCCAGTGCCACCATTCTTATCTGCACACTTTCCGAAATAACACGGAAATTTTGCTTGACAGGATGATAACTAAGAAAGTTAAGATAATCGTTGTTCAAGTATGTTAAAGAAAGATTTTTTTTGTCTTTTTTTTTGCGTACTTACCTTTTTTATTAAAAATTTTTATTGATTTATGTTCTTTCAACTTCTCTATCTTCTCCTCATCATCTTCATCGGTTGATTTCTTCTTAACAAACCAACACTATCCACTTCTCATCTGTTGATTCTTTTGTTTGAACATAATTGTATCACATTCTTCATCCCTGTTACATCGCAACAGACAGCTGATCTCTCTTTCTTCTTCCAAATATTTTGTTATCATGCCATCAGATACTCCGCTCTCAATTGTGTAGAAAGTTCCCTCGACAAATGTAAGCAGAAACACTGCAACCACAATTACATTGAGGAAATAGGGCGACATCCTTCCCTCTCTAAGTATGCTATAGAGTGAAATTAAATTTACACTTTTTTGCTTCAAAATTCAGAGAGAAAAAAATCTCACGTCTCTATTCGCTGGTGTTTGTATTGGTCATATTCAGGTCCCTATTTATTTTTAATAAATTACAATTTTTTTTGGAAAAGGATCTATTTTCTTAACGAATCACTAAAAATAAGGCTAAAATTTTCTCAAAATACAAGTAATTTTAGGTTAAAATTTTTTTACCATGTTTCTGAAAAATCATAAGAAAGATTGTATTGTTGTCATTAATTTTGCCTTAAAGTGTGTTTTGTAATAAGTTGTATTAATTATTGATAAAAAAAAATTCTTAATGTGATCACGTTGATTTTCCTAAATTTTTCTTAGCATTTTAATAACATTCAGGCTGATTTTATTATAAAATGTTTTCTTATAAAAAAAGCGGGTAGACTCATTTCTCAATATCTGTTCGACATATTATCAACTTTCCCCATAGAACCATGTCGCTGTGCCGGATTACATGAGACGGATTGACTTGATGTTGACACGGTGGGAGGGTCAATGCGGTTCAAAAAAGTTCATAAAAATTTGATTAAAAAATTTGGAGAGTTAAAAGAGAATAAATAGATAAATTTGATGCTGTGTCTTGTTCATTGTAACATTTTTACACAGTCAATTTAAAAAACACATCTGGTCAGTTTACAACGAATTAGTTCTTGCGTATGTTGTTCAGCTTCTACTTCTATCTTGCTCGTCATAACAGATTTCCGCTTAGCCATCCTGAACATGAATTCAACAAATTAAATTTAAAGTTCAACTTGAATTGAAAGCAACGTCTACAAGACGGATTAGAACAAGTTCGATGTCATTTTATTTACATTGTCGACATCATATTTATACATTCCGCATTTGCTGTAAATATATCTGACATTTCGCATGCAAAATATTTATAGCTTCTTCCACTAGCAGTTCTGGAGGTAAAGCACCAGTCGATTCCACAGAAACTGAAAATAAAGATCAAGTTTTATTGGGAAATTACTAATACAGTAATGATCTTGGCGTGTATTAAATTTCTCTCTTATCGCGGGTGTAAATCATAACTTTTCAATTAAAAAAGACCACAAAAAAATCACGGAATAATCAAGTCTGTCAAATTATTAACCCAAAATAAACAAGAGCGCTACTTTCTTCACTCGATAACAAGAGATGTCATTAAAAGTGTATTTGGATGAATGTTTCATTTTCCTTTCAGAAAATATTTCATAACATTTTTTCCTCATTCGCGAATATTACTACCCGCAAAATGTTTTTCTTTTTGACGCGCAAAATTAAGTAGCTACCCGCAAAAATTACTAGCATAAGGATAGAAATAAGTTCACGAAAAAGGTTTGAAAAATCTGTCATTTTGATTCTGAGAATCTTTACATTCCGTTTTTCGTTCTAACTTCATAAACAATAACATACTGAGTCATCAATGTCGTGCCGATTTATAACGAAGTATCAATGAAAAACATAATCAGAAAAACTCACAAATAAAATGATCACGTCTTTTTTCTAACTTTACCATTGATTTTAATTTCTAAAAAAAAAGCGACATTCTGTCTTTAAATACTTCCTCCTAACTTAACAAGTCTTTTGGACGGATTTTAACCAAATTTCAACATTGATGATTACGGGAAATAACACAAAAAGAAGGCTAGTAGCATTTATAGGGTACTTATATTCAATTAAGATATAAAAAGGGTCTTCAGGATCCAACTTTATAGATTGAGAATAGCAAAATAATAAGTTTAAAGACAGTTTTTATTGATTTTCTGATTACCCTATATATAATTTCTATGCACTGGTCCTTTTTTAAAAAAATTAGAAAAACCAAAATTTTCGGACAAAAAAACTTTCGGCAGACACAAATTTCGGACGGAAAAATTTTCGGACAAAAAAAATCCGAAAGAAACCCATAGAATTCAGGGAAGGAAAAATGCTATGATCATGACACTTGACACAGTGACTAACAAAATAGAAGTGATTTGACTTTAAAAATTAATGCTACTTTTTCCAAATGAAGTACTTTTTAAATTTTTTATATATTAATTTTCATTTGCCTGATTTGCTTTTAATATGTAAAGGACATGTGTAAGTAGATGTATACATGTCTATTAGAAGTGCAAAAAGTTTAAAAAATTCCAAAATTTTTAAAGTATAGAAAAAATTATAGCTATTAATATTCAGGTTATATAAAGAGATTTTCATTAAGAAGAGTTTTGAGTACTTAAAAGAATAGTCACTGTTTAATCCCTGTGAGAAAGTTCAACATATGAAGTTAGAAGAGATAAGAAGTGATATAATCTCTCTATTGTAGATAATAAGAAAAAAATAATCAGTATTATCAAACCTCGTCGCGAAATATTTCTCTCATTCCAGTATCCTTTCTTGCGTTTACCACTACAGCTTTTTTAACTCCTACAATACAAAAAGTCTCATCGTTCACTATTCGTCTTTTAAAGGTGAAGATTTTCCTCTTTTTAAGGTCCATCACTTAAGGGTTTAAATTATTAAGCCCATCTGAATCCCTAATCCGACACATCGAATCAAATCTACTAAACTATTTGTAATCAAGGCACCACATTCGTCAATACGATCCAAACTGATTTCTTACCATTTTCTTTAACAATTTTGATCACCCCTTTCGGGAAGCATTTTACAAGTCTGTCGGTTAATTCACCAGTGATGGGTTGAAGTAGCGTTATTTCAGGTAGCAGTCGATAAGATGCTGTCGCTAAGTACAAAAATAGAGAATTATACCAACAATTATACCCCACATTGGAAAACTGTATTTACTTAGCGACAATAATACCACAACAAAAAGACAAACGCACCGACAGGACTAAACTTCGCGTGATCGGAACCAACACCTTTAACGCAGTGCATCCTCAAATCCAACTCCTGGCCAGGTCTCAATTTTGCAATTAGAATGTCATCAAGAACTGGTCGAATACCATTTGTGCCAAACTGAAATGGTTTTAAACAGAGTGATAAATAATTTCGTTTTACAAAGCAGGCCCTATGCACCCCGTAGCTTTCTCACTAATGTCCCAGTTCTAGCGTGTAATTGCAAATAAACCAGACACAAAAAAAAAAAATGCATAATTGCATCATTTAATGAGTAATATTTTGTTTGACGTTACAACACACTCACTTGTTCCGCCTGATTTCCAATGGGTATCCACTTCATGTGATTCGTTGTTACTGTAACCAAAACAAGCACACTTATACATTTACTGTTTGTGAGATGGATTTATACTTACGTTTATGATGGCACAATTTTTAACAAGTGGTTGTGGAAAATTTCCCTGCAAAAGTAAGCATTTTCAAAAACCCTCATTGCGGATCTGCGCTAAAAGATGTTAATTGTTGCTGACGTGAGCATGACAACTGCCCCTTAACTTTCAATCCCTTTATAATTTTGGGTGTTACGTACTGAACGCTTATTATAATACATCTTAAACACTGTTTATCTGTCCTACATATCATAAAAATTAATTAATGCTATATTTTAACCACAAAGTGACAATTCGCAAATTCTCGACATAGCTCTGCCTAAATTGTTAATGATAGTTTTTTCAGGTTTTCTGGGGTTACAGGATTTATAATGCTACATTTCATTAATAAAATTTTTAAAAATCTGCATGAAATTTCCCTAATAAGTTGAATGTAGAACACTGGAACTGGCATAAACAAGAAAGGATTAGTGTCATACTGCATATTCCCCACTGGATAAGTACAAAATCAATGGGCGATTACGTCATTATAAAACATCAAACCTTTATTATTGAGGTACAAAACATCTGGGTCCACAGCATCAGGAGGTGCTTTCGGATTGTGTGTACATTTTACTTTTAGTTCAAATACTATATGATACTCTGCATTCGTCGCAAGTTGTTCCTCCTCTAAATAGAACAGGCTGAGAAAGGTGAAGATAAAAATATATCTGAATTTTACAATGCTATAACTGTTAATAACCTGATGCTTATGATTGGAAGTTGCAACTGTAAAATACAAAAAAACACAGTTTTTACGCACAAAATCGTCGTCAATTCGTCAACATTTATATGAAATCACGTTTACAGTACCTGAAGTCAAGCGTTAATATAGGTTGCATGAAACCTCTTACATAAGACACAAGTGTCAACTCTTGCATAAGTTTCATGGGCAATTGATTCGAGGAGATTTGATGAGTTCTGATGAGAACTTTTTTCAAGCTCTTTTGAGAAAATGACGGTTTCATACAAATATCAAGACGGTTCAAGGAAAAACGACACTTTTTACAATTAAGGAGTTTTAAAGAGGTGTGTGGTTTTAATATTTTTTCTTATCTATATTGCAGGTTTGTACTTTTGTTAAAAAAATAATAACTTGTGAGATTTACCAAAACTATGTTCAAAGGTATAGCATCGTAAATAACAGTTGAAGTGCGTCGCTTACAATGTTTCATTACGCACAATAATTAAATGATGTATGCTAATCTATGCAAATTTTTGTTTTACTACGTCTGGCCACAGTTGTAAAATCAACTCAAATCATTTGTATATGTGCATAAATGTTCCTAAATAAAATCAGTGCAGATTGGACTTTCTAAACACCCTACCACTTTGTTTTGCTGCTTCTGTTACTTCAGGTGGAAAACTAAAACATCTTGGGTCAGCGAAAATTGGAATCAAACCAAGACGGTGTGCTAAAACCTGTAGATGAAATAAGCTCAAGTCATAAATATGTCACAAGGAAACATATTTAGAGTTGACCTACACTAACCTCATCCTGTATAATTGATGTGTTATTGAAAACAAATACTTTCTCGATCGCCATGCTGGCCACCTAAATAAATAACATCATGACATCATTAAATATCAAAACACCAAAAAATAACAAAAAAAAATAATTCTAGTAAAATTGGACGTTCTTGCATTTTTAGTGTAGCCAAAATCTGCCTGCTTAATTTTCTACCCTTGTTAGTAAGTCTTGGCATAATTTTGAAAATAAAACCCAAGCCCTTTTTATCAATCAGATTCCGAGGAAAAAAGAGTGCCTAGTTGTCAATATTTTTTTACAAGAGATTAATTAAAATGTAAAGAAATTCCCTTTTCTGTTTTATTTTTAAAGGGAAGGAGGAAAAAACTTTAATGCTAAAATAAAAGGCGAATTTTCTGAACTTTCTTATTTGTTATTTGCAGTGAAAGAGGCAAAGGTCAAAGTTCACATTGCCTACTAAGCTATACGTACATTTTTGTCTGTTAAGATAAAATTGAGAATTGTATTTAATTCTTACGTAAAACAGCTTCAAAAATTGTGAAGGCATAATATTTTCCATAGGTTAAAATAAAAGAATTGTTTAAAAGTATAAAATTTCACCATATCATCTGAGACATTTGACAAACTTTGTACGTACATTTCAAATATCTGCTGGCCAAATTGTAATTTACTTATCAATTTTACTTGAAGAAAATAAAAATAAAGAATACCTCTGCTATCAGAATCCTCCTAAATGCATTAGCTAGTGAAGCATCAATTCCAACCATATCAAATTCCATATCATTTTTATTTAGTTTCACAACTTCAATTTTAAAATTCTAGGTATTAAGCGTTTTAAAAAGAAATAAACAATAAGAAAGATTGATTTAAATTTTTTAATACCAATAGAAATCTGTTGTGCAAAACAAAATATTAAATCTCAGTAAACAATACTAACCTTTTTAAATTTATTGAAGTCCCATTCATCATTGTAATCACGATATGCTCCAGGGAAGTCAGAGCTTGATGTCTAAAGAAACAACAAAGTCCCAAGATTTTCAGTGAAAAAAAAAGACAAAAGCGAGTAATCGTACTTGAGTAATCAAATTGGGTCATACTATGGGATGAAGTTATAATATTTAAATTAAATTAATATTTAAACAAAAATTCATGACTGGCCAGTGAATTTTTGCAGAGTCAGTGGCCACACGAACTAACAAAAGTTTTACTCTAAAATACTACTATTGACAAACCTGTCAAAAATTTAATTAGTCGAAAGAACAACGGAACAACGGATAGATAAATGGTTTTGAAGATCTTGATGACCTCCACACACCTGTCCAATAGCCAAAAAAAATCAGAAATTTTTTCTGTTGTTACTTTCGTTGCGTAAATCTAAAAACACTTATCTAGAAAATGTATAGGTGCTTTTGAGAAATGGTTAAAGAGATAATTGCAGGTTGAAGGTTTTTCAAACTGTTGTTTATCTATAACAGCATACAATCATTAAACAAAATGTAGCTAAAGTGCCACTGTGAAACATTGTACAAATGTAAACCAGGTAACATTTTACATCAACAGTTATGTGGTGGCACAAGGTAAATTAAAATGGTATAATTTTAGTCACTTTTTACAAAACACAACAACTATAGAGGTTTGAAGGTTTGAAGTGTGATGAAAGTTTTGAAAGAGTGATTGATAAGTTACTTAGAGAAAGAATTGATATAGATAAGATGCGATTTGGTTTTGTTTCAGGGCGTGGCACTACAGATGCAATATTTTTACTCTGACAACTTCAGAAAAAGTATTTAGGAAAGAGAAGAATCTTTACTTTGCCTTTGTAGATTTAGAGAAAGCCACGTAAAGTTATTTGGTGGGGTATGAGAAAACTAAGTGTGGATGAGTGGCGAGTTACGATGGTACAGTCTATGTACAGCAATGCTAGAAGTCGTGTCAGGATTAACGATTCACTTAGTGATGAATTTAGTGTAAATGTTGGTGTACATCAGAGTTCTGTACTTAGTCCTTTGTTGTTTGTTCTATTCTTAGAAGCGCTGTCGATGGAGTTCACAATAGGTTGTCCATGGGAGTTATTGTATGCAGATGATTTGGTTTTCATAGCAGAGTCGATGGAAAAATTAGTTGAAAAGTTTGAGAAGTGGAAAAACGGACTAAAAGAGAAAGGGATTTCAAGATACCCC
This sequence comes from Hydractinia symbiolongicarpus, assembly GCF_029227915.1. Taxonomy (NCBI): domain Eukaryota; kingdom Metazoa; phylum Cnidaria; class Hydrozoa; order Anthoathecata; family Hydractiniidae; genus Hydractinia; species Hydractinia symbiolongicarpus. Next base: position 26,000,366 of record NC_079883.1, read on the forward strand.
CAGTCTTTAATGACAAGAAGCCATATAATCGTTATGTTGATGAATTAAAAGCATGGACATTATTAACAGATTTTGAGAAGGAGAAGCAGGGCATCGCAGTGGCCTTATCTTTACCAGAAGAAGATTTAACACAAGTACGAGATAAAGTGTTCAGTGAGATTAGTATTGCTGATTTGAATAAAGAAGATGGAATAGACACTTTGATAGCGTTTTTGGACAACAAGGATGAATTAACTGATATGTATGAACATTACACAAACTTGGATCGTTATAAAAGAAAAAGTGATGAAACTATGGAGTCGCATATAATAGAAAGAGTACATAATTTGAAAAGTTGTACAATAAAACAAATAAATTTGATATGGCATTACCAGAAAGTGTTTTAGCATTCAAATTACTTGATGGAGCTTGTTTAAAACACTCGGACAGACAGCTTGTACTTACTGGGGTAAACTATGAAGAGGTAAATACTATGTTTGAACAAATGAAAAGTGCATTGAAAAAGATTTTTGGAGAACAACACTAAGAGCAATGAAAGCATAAAAGTTGAACCATCTATTACTAACTTATGGAGATTCAGTTAGACCTTGAAACGAACGTTTCAGATATGGTAACAGAAATAATTATGAACGAAACAATCAACGACCATTACGTAAAAGAAATAATCCACTTGATGAAAAGGGTGAACCACTTAGATGTCACATTTGTCAGTCAGTTATGCACTTTGCTCGGTTTTGTCCTCATTAGTACATTATTTGATCTGCAGAATACAACATCAAGCCAACATCGTACCCTTGAAAGAGGACGAAGTCTGTTTATCCAACTCAATACTAATAAATGAGTCATTTAAAGAAAAAGAAAAGAAAGTTGTAAATTTGGACATCCCACTGCGAAATGGTTAGCAAGTTTGTTGGTTGATGCAAAAATATATGATGAAGACTGTAAGAGAATCCTGGATCAAATTGAACAGGACTATGAAACATGCAAGAAGTTTAAACGGACACCATCTAGACCAGTGGTCTCACTGCCATTAGCTACTGATTTCAATCAGTGTCTTGTAATGGATCTTAGAAAATGGGTAAAAAGTAAATTATGGTTGTTTTACCTCATTGATGCTGCAATTTGATTCACTTTAGCTACATTAATTCGAAGGAAATTACCTTATTATTGACAAAAACATGCAGTTGTGGATTGGTAATGGATGTGGTGTTCCTGTATGCTTATTAGCAGACAACGGAGGAGAATTTGCTAATGAAGAGTACTGGGATATGTGTGATAATCTAAATATTGAAGTTTTAGACACAACAGCTCGTAGTCCATGGCAAAATGGATTACATGAACAAAACAATGCAATTGTAGATGATTGTTTGAGAACGATTTTTGATTAAAATCTAAAATTATTGTTGGAAGTTGGTTTGGTGTGGGCACTTAATGCCAAGAATTCCTTGCATATGAATTCTGGTTATAGTTCTTATCAATGACGGAATCTGAATTTGCCATCAGTGTTAAATGCAAATCCACCAGCTTTAGAAGTTGTAACCGTATCACATGTGTTTGTAAAGCATATTAATGCCCCTTAATGCACGTAAAGCATTTGATAATTGATTGATTTAGAGGCTAAACAAACAAATGCTACACCTGTGCAACAAGAACATTAGGAAAATGTTTTCGATGTAGAGAGCAGCGGAGAAGCAGAGATGAATTTGGAAGGAGAACAACAGGTGTCTGTTAGAAAAGAACATGGTTTTCCTAAAGTTAACAACCATGTTGAAGTGAAAATGAAAGATGTACCAGAAAGGTTTTCAGCAAAAGTGATAAGTAGAGGTGGAAAAGCTACAGGGATGTACAGTAGTTGGTACAACATAAGGAAAGAAGGTACAAATGATGAAATGAGCCTAGATTTTAGGGATGTCGAAGATTGGAAAAAAGTTTAATGTCAATGTAATCATTCTTCCAGAACACGTACATGATACTTTAGAAGTAGTTGAAGCAAAACAGAAGGATATAGACAACTTGAAATTGTTTGATGTTGTTCGACAGGCTCCGGATGATAAACAAAGCAAGATATCAACAATATGGATTATCACTGAAAAAGAAGTGGATCCTCCAATTCTTGCAGACTGCTATTCCAAAAATCCTCTAAAGATTAGAGGATTTTTGGAATAGCAGTCTGCAAGAATTGGAATTGTGTGGCATTAGATGTAAAGTCTGCATTTCTGCAAGGTCACACTATTGATTGTAATGTTTATGTTACACCACCCAAAGAAGCAAATGTTCCAGATGGATTAACATGGAAGCTTGTTAAAGTCGTCTGTGGCTTAAAAAATGCTTTAAGAAATTGTTATTTCAGTGTATGTTAGACATGTCAGTCCACAGTAGATAATGCACTTTTTTACTGGAAAGATACAGATAACAATCTTTGTGGCATCTTTATAATGCATGTAGATAATTTTGTACTAGCAGGAAATAAGATTTTTGAACAAACTGTTATGTCACAGTTGATTAAGACCTACAAGGTTGGTAAGATAGAATAGACCAACTTTAAATACATTAGGATAAATATAACTATGGATGAAAAGCAGTATGTTGAATGCATTCAGGAAATACAGATTTTCAACAAGCGATCCACTAGAAAGCGTGATGAACTCAACGATGAAGAATTACATGAACTTAGGTCTGCAATAGGACAATGGAACTGAATAGCTACTCAAACTCGCCCAGATGTGATGGAATTACGTGTTTCCAATGAAAACGCAAGGGTAGAGCATCTTTTGGTGGTTAACAATGTGCGTTTAATCTTTCCAAATATGTCAAAGTATGAATTGTGGAAGTTGGTAGTCCTTTCCGATGTGCCATATGCAAACTTACCGGTGCTGGTGGTAGTATAGTGATTGTGGTTGCAGAAGATGGGAAATGTTTCCAATTTCTTGGTGTTAAAGAAGATTAAGAGGGTTGTTAAGAGTATCATTGCTGCTAAAGCTTTATCCTTAGGTAATGGTATTGATGCATACAACATAGGCTGTTACATGTCACAGATTTTGTTTTCACAGAAAACAAATGAAGATTGTATTCCTATAACAGCCTACATTGATTATAAAACTTTGGATGAAAATTTTTATGCTACTACTCTGGTGTCAGCTATTCAACAAATGGTCAATAGAAGGAAAAGTTTCTGTTCGATGGGTACCTGCATCATTGCAATTGTCAGATGGGATCACCAAGCAAGGAGCATCCTTGCAGCGGCTAATAAATGTTTAATGAATGGGAAGATTACGTTTGATTGATTACGTTATGAGCAAGTTCTTGTAGCACTTTGAAAAATGATATGACAGAGCAATTAATTCTTGTTGTTGAACGAATCAAAAAAACAAAAGAAAACAAAACTACATTCTTTTATTTTTATTTTGTTCAGAAGACAGTGATCAGAAGACAGAAATCTCTCTTAAAACGTTTTAAATGTTTTGTATGTTTACTATTGTTATATTTTAAATTAGTTTAAAATTGTCTTGTACGACTGGGGGTTTAACCTACCTCAGTAAATATATTGATGTTAACTCAGATGACCTGGATCAATGCATCTAAAATGGTACAATTTCACCAGCGGAGGTACTATTTCATCATCTAGTTTTTTTATTGTAAAAAAGAAAGCCAGATATTCTGAGCAATCAATATAACTTAGTCTAATACCGTTTGTTGAGCCCCTTGTGGCTTGTTTCGGTAAAAAAATTAGGTTTACAAAGGGAGCCATTTCAAATCTATCAACATGCCTGGTGAAATTGATCGCTGTTGCAAGAAAGATAAAAATATGGAGAAAATATAAAATAGTGGTCCAGAGAAGTTTGTTTGGTTGTATTTTTTTAAAGATGGATTTAAAGAATAGGTGTACATCATCCTTTCTTCATAGTGAAATTGTGCCATTCTCACAGATATGTTTCCATGTGATATTGTTTAAACCAATCACAGGTGAGTATGCAGATTTCTTCTTACAATTGACATTATGAACGGAGGTAAGCATGTAATAAACATCCAGTAACTATTTATTAATTATAATTTAAAAAAGATGCATTGCAGATTTATTGTTAGGAACAACCTAACATATGGAAATGTAAGTTTAAACGGAGTGTATATTCTGCCGGTACCAACGGATTAGTAACACACGTTAGTCAGACGGTACCAGCAGGTTAAGGAAGAAAATTATTGTGCTGGCAGTAAATTTTCTGCCATATTGCGTACGTCAACATCATGCAGGCATTATCGTAATGGCTGACGCGGTTGATGGTGCATTTACTATTGGAGAGTTATGTAATAGATTAGAACTTTTGAAACATCACATTTTGTAGATTAATGGATTAGATTCTTGGACAATAAACAGTCTTAAGGGAGAGTAAAGAATGCCAGATTGCCGCCATATTTGTTTTTGTTTGCTAGACTTTCGGAGCCAGTCAACTAGAACGGCATTAGGACTAAAGATGGTAGAGTTAAAAGTATAAAAGAAGAAACACATTTTTGTTGATTTTAATATATATAAGGAAACCATTTTCGTATTTGTTTATTTTATTACCACCAAGTCATGGCTGAGATGTTCACAAAGAAAACACTAACCTTGATTTAAAATATTATTATGAGCTTAAACTGTCAAACTGTCTTGTGTTGTGTTCATGGTGGTCGTAAATTTTAATCAGTGCAGGAAAATGCTTCTCGCAAAGTACATATTAATAAGTTGTTTATTTTTCAAGGTTGGTTCTAGCTTTTTATTAAAAAGAATTTCTGCCATAGTTTTAGTAAGCAAGCTCTGTTCACACAGCCAGCCTAACTGGCTACTGTTCTTTTTTCTTTATTACAGAACACTGAAGAATAACTGCCCATTTAGTATCAAGATTAGGGCATCTGCAAACTTTAGAAGTAAAGGATATAGTTGATAAGTATAATCATGAACTCAACAAGGTAACTAGCTAGCTATACACGGCGGTACAATTTTTATGATAAACATCATTTATCTTTATGGCGTTTTGCCACCCTGTTGTGGCTTATTATAAAGTCAACTTAAGAATCATTATGTTTGAAGGTATAGTTTAAAGGGAAAACAGCATGGCTTTTGTCTTGCAGTTGCAGGTTCAATTCCTGCTGCCTTCATTTATTAGGGACCTTACGAAAAGCGCGATGAAGGTGAGGACGACGACGTATCTTACAAATTTACTTCAACTGAGCATGCGCGAGAGGAGAATTCCCTCATTCTACCGTTCTGTTGCAAGCATGAGGACGCAAAAACTGCCTTTGATACGTCGCAGATAGAACGTAAGTAAAATTTTGTACTTATTATACACTTTTTAGTTCATTTTTACACTGGTTTCGATTATTAAGGTTTTCTATTATATCGAACTTACTCATACATTGAATATATTATTTATTTAGTATTATTTGATTGCCAAAATTGCTAGCAGCATTTTTGTAGCTGACCTTAGCTACCTCCAGCTAAAACTTTTTTGTACTTTCTGTTTAGATTATGGGGGAAAACAGTGCCCAACAACAGAGTAAAAATAGGTATATAAAAAAGTTTTCCAATTTTTTTTCTTGCATAAAGCAATCACTTGATACATGAAAGTTCAGTGTATGTTTTTTTAAAATATACAGAAAATGTATATATTCTTGAAGTTTAACCATGAGCATAATACCTGTGCCTGTTATTTTCTTAGAAAAATGTGTTGGACTTCTGAGCATGAGGTAATGTTTTTAAGAGAAGTTTTGGTTGCTGATTTGTTTTCGAAAAAAATGGATCAAGAAAACGAGGATTGTGTCTTGAAGAAATTGCAGCTAATTTAAACAAAAGTGAAATGTTATGGTTTAGAGTAGATCAGAGAGCCCTAAGAGACAAATTGAAAAAATTATTACAATCTTTTGTATGGAAGAAAAATCAAGAAGAAAAAGGTAGCGGACTTGAAATTGAACCACTGTCAGAGACCGATGAACTTTTGCAGGAAATATACGAACGTAAAAATGAGGCTGAACGTTTACACACATCAGGGAGTGCAGCAAAAACTAAGAAAATTGATGAAAAAAAAACAGGCTGAAGATATGCGGAAAATGTCTACTGAAAGATTATCTGAAACAAGAAAACGAAAACAAGAGGGAGATTCTCAAGATGAAAACCCTAAGAAATGCTCTTCTGGTGGTGATACTATTGCATATTTACGTGAGAAGTCTGAAAAAGACTTCCAACTAAGAAAAGACGAATTAGAATTACGAAAAGAGGAGTTGAAAGTAACCAAGGGTAGGGAGGAAACTTTAATTTCCCAATCTAATGCAATGATCAATTTACTTACAAAGTTGGCAGATAAACTTTCTTAACCTTCAAATTACACAGACGCAAAGTGAAAAAAATGTTATATTATGTTAATACATTATGTTGTATATCTTGTTACATATGTCTTTTATATCTGTATTTTGTTATTATATAAAATATTGTTCCAACAAAGGTGGATCAAGGTTATAAAACTGTGAGATTTGATTTTTATACAAACACCTTGCATTTGTTAGAAGAGCACTGACTTTGTACATTTTTCCTACACTACTCAGGCCAACTTTCATATTCTTCTTAACGTCTGTATGTTTAAAAGTATTTTTAATTCCACCAAACACCCACTCCCAGCATTAGGGACTGAGCCAGTGTCTTCTAAGAGGATAGGCAGGATCACCATATATGCAGAGTATTTCTCCATTAGGACCATGTGAGAACTGTTGCAGTGTCTGTAACAAACCTGACATGGCAAGAAGGGCACAATCATGTCTCTTGCCCTCCACTGGACTGTATAAATTAGCAACCAATCTGTTAGGAGTACTGACAGCCTGATATTTCAAAGCATGATGCCTTTTGTGTCCATTGTATAACATTCTTTGTGCAACTTGTGGTCGACAACAGACTCTCACAGTTCCATATATAAACCCCCAAACGTTGTCAAGTGCAGCACCCCTCATATGTATTGCATTTGCAAATAACATCAAATTTCCTGTTGTTAACCAGGGTTGGTTCATGTTTTGCAGTAAATGTCCCCAGTTGCTATCTATGAAATCGATTGTTTGGTTAAAAATCATGCTTAGCTGTGGTACAGCCCTACCAAATCTAGAAATCAAATCGAAGTATCTACAGGGGTAGGCTAGTCTACTTAAAACCACACACAGTGCTTCCAACGAATCAACTTTTAGGTCATTATAAAAGTAGCATGTTATTTCATTTGGCATATTAAGAGCACGAACAAGTCGTAAAATGTCATTCTTCATAAATCTAAACTCAGCAACCACATCATCGTCGCTCATTTCGTTTAAGTCAAACTTGTTATAACATGTGTAGTCGAAATCAGGGTTCTTAGATGTATTCAAGTCATAGAGTAAACAAAACTCTTCATCAGTTAATAAATTTTCTGAATAACAATAGAGCAAAGTTTCTCTAGCTTCCCTGAAGTTCGGCATACTTTCACTTTCTGAAATGTTTGTTTACCTAATTCGCGCCATATTTCTTAGGTCGTTGTGGCGGGTTTTTCCTTATTCCGGCAAATGTTAAACACGACACGTGTTGAAAATTATGCGGAACTCGTCGTCTTTTAAGCGTCGCAATTTCTGTAAGGTCCCTATTATCTGTACATAACAAAGATTAAAAGTAGATTATTATTGGCAGCGTAGATTAGTGGTTATAGCTCTGATACTCTGTGCAGGAGACCAGGGTTCGATTCCTCTGGACAACAATTCAACATGGTCCTGGGTTACTCCAAAGCCATGTGAGGGAAATTGGGGAGATGGCACACTGTGTGACTTGACTAATCTTTGTAATATAAATTTGATTTTTAATTGTGTTACACTTTTGATAATATATATAATGTTATACTTTTAAATGGTATATATTTCACAGTTGTTTAACCACTTGTCAAAACAAAGGGCCTCGCAGACCAAAGCAAGGAAACGGCTAATTACCTTTTCTTAATGGGGATTTCCAAATTTATGATTTTAACAAGATGAATGAAGAAAGAAAAGCTAAAATGATTTTGTCTGTTTTGTTTTCACCAGAATGTGCTATCAACTGTATAAATAAAAACGAAAGCGTAGACGTTTCGAAGGATGGTCAAACAGGATCTTCCTAATTGCATAATTGACCAATCATTCAATATAAAACTAATTAGGAGATTTTGCCTAAAGAAACTTATGGTAAGTTGTACGGATACATAAAAGATGCAGTTGAATCACGGAAAGAAATTTGTGTGGAAATTGTAAAGCAGAGTTTGTCGAACCACGCTCTTGTGCAAGGTGCTTAATTACATACCATTAGGGTTTTTGTTTTAATAGCACAGATGGGAATATTTGCCTTTTTTTACCAAAGTTTACAATACAAAAGTCAATAATTCTTTTGTCATTACACTCTTAAAATAATATTACATATTCTGTCAGGAAAAGGGGAGATAAAAAAAGCAATCGAAAAGGTATATTTTTCTCCACTTGACTCATGTTTTCCGCTATTACCGCCGGCAGATTTATTCTGCCAGTAGTTAGTGCCGGCAGACTAATATCTCTCTTTATTCTGCATGTAATTGGTTAATTTATTCTACCGGTAATTAGTGCCGGCAGAATAAATACCCCCACTTATTCTGCTGGTACTGGCAGAATATCTAAGTCCAAGTTTAAAACTACACTGCAAAAGCCAAAAGAATACTAATAAAATGTGGCAGCGTAGATTAGTGGTTATAGCTCTGATACTCTGTGCAGGAGACCAGGGTTCGATTCCTCTGGACAACAATTCAGCATGGTCCTGGGTTACCCCAAAGCCATGTTAGGGAAATTGGGGAGATGACACACTGTGTGAGGCGTTGGATGTTGCCAGAAGTTGTCTAGTAGAGCACAGGCCTTACTAATTGGGTCTGTGTAGCTCAAAATGAGCATTAAATACTCTAGGACTCTCCATCTAAGCCACGGCCCTTCCTGGAAATAATAGACAGAGTATATCCCTCGATATTTGTCAGGCTAGCCATAAAGGGAAAACATTAGTTACAAGAGTCGATTGGTAGGTTCAAAATTTTGCTAAAAAATAATAATTCAAGGTCAGCCAGTATATACTGCAAAGCAGTTATCCAAAACAGCTAAAAATACCCGAAAATACGTTCACATTTCATCCCCAGGCTTTCTTTGCTTATTATGGCCCCTTTGAGTCATATGGGATTTAGAAAAAAATCGCAAATTAATTTTGTTTTTTTTCTTAACATAATTTAGTTTTTAAAATTAAATAACCAAATAATAACAGTTAGTTTAAATGTGAGGCTGAAGTCAATTGTAACTGGAACAAAACCAGTTTTCAATAACTCCTTTCAAAAACATAGTGAGGCATTTTCTCTGGAACCATTCCAGACATTTGTTGCATTCCACCATATCCTTGTCTTCATTGTTATTATTTCTGCAGTATGGCATTCTACAGGAGCAAAAATAATTTAATCGTTGTAGATTTTCTTCGGCAACGCAACATTATACCTTTAACGGTTGGAAAAGGTTCCATTTTAAATTAAACAATATTGTTTTCGGATTTAGGAAGATATGCATAACAGTTACTGACTTTGTTTCACAATGCTTCGTTTTGGTTTTGTTTGTGAGAAATATTTGTTTGTGAGAAAGAAATATAATAATAGCAAATCTCACATTTTTCTACTAAATAGAAAAAGCATGTGCGCAAAATTTTATGTTGATGTTTTGCTTTGTGTTCAGTATTTTTCCAGTTTTCTTTATGTTCGGCATGTCTCCAATGCAAGTGCAACATCGACTCATGTAACTAATGTTTTCCTACATGGAAAATATACACATCTATCTCTATACCTATCTATCTAAAAAAACCTAGCTAGAATACTAAAAATAGAGATTATGATGGTGCACACACCATCATAATCTCTATATTAACGATACTGTATTGTATACTGTACTGTATATATTACCGAAACGCCTTTGAGTACGACTGTCATAATCGTGAAATTTCCCTTTCAAGTCTTTATTTTTATGTATATAAGTAAAAAACATCATTTAGAAAAGGGAAATAATAGTGATAATGTCAGAAACATGCCAGTTCAGCTTTTTATTCCACTAGCCAAATATGTATAAGAAAAAGAATCAGTATTTTAGGTAAAATAAAAGTTTAGGTAAAACTATAAGATAAAATTTTAAGCATACACTTACATGAGATACTCCAAATTCCTCTAACCTAACTTTTGAACGAACATCATTTAAGTTACCATTTACTGAAGCTGCCATGTTTACCTTTCCCATACTACCATGTGTTTCGTTTTTGGCTTATTTTTCTACGAAATTAATATAGCATAATTACGATCTTCACCATATTAGGTTATGGGTGCTATATAATTATGTGAAACCGTGGCTAGCTTTTAATTGACACAAACCTCTTCCTCATGACTATATTTAAAAGTCAAATGTTTTTATCGAAGGCTGGGAACGAAGCTTTAGCTTAATTATGTGCAATTGCATACAAGAGGAGGGAATTGAAAAGTTGTTGTGCATGAAAAAACGCTGAAAAAGAGTTAATATGGCTACCAAACAACGTAGAACACTATGAAAAACGCTGCTGTCTGTCTCTGTAGTTGCTGAAGTATATATCGACAAATGGTAATAAATACTTTCTCTTATCTATGCGTTTCCTTTGAACTTGTCTCATTTTTTCACCTATTAAAAACTAGAACACCTTATCACCAGAAACTTTTTTAAGGGAACCAACCAATCCAAAAGAAAAGAACTAGTTAGCTAGCTAAATAAAAAATAACCAAAAGTCTAGCTAGAGAATCTGAAAAAGTCAGGTAATATCAAAACTGAGTCAAAACGTCAGCGAATTATGTGAGCCATCATGATATGATCATTGTTAAAACACTGATTAACATTTTTTTATATTGGCATCTCAGCATCATATAAACTTGTGAGTGTTAGCTATATAGTTTATACCCAATTACAACTGTCTTGATTAGGCTGTTCAAGGAAATATCCTTGATTGACATCCTCCAACTGATGGTTTAAAATTTGGAAATCTTGAAGTGTTTCAGTTTGCTAATCGAAAATTGCAGCTATATATTGCAATTCTTTGGAAATATGCGAAATTATTCTCTTGAAAAATAAAGTCAGTCGTAAATAAAGTGTTTTTTACGAACAGTCTTAAGGGAAAATTTGGTAGAAGTGCAAAAGTCTTCTGCACTTTTGTTCTTCACGTCTTTAAAAAATGATGTTAGAAATTGCCTGCGGCTACAATCTTTAAAAACTTGCTAAAAATTATAGGAAGCCTGCATGTAAAGCATACATTTTGAGACTAACTTACGTCCAAACCGATATCACCAATTCTGGATTTACCACTTGAGCCACAAAACTGTTTTCTCCATGTATGCAATAATTCTAGTGTCAAACTGAAATGAAACATAAACTATTTCTTCACAAAATAATTGTGTGTAAAGAAATCACAAGATTTTAATAATATTACTTGTGAGTGTTGTTGCAAGGGTTGTTTACCCTAAAAGATTTCTGACTTCTAACAATATATTCCAAGGTTTTTAAAATTATAACAAAAGCTTTGCTAAAAATGTTTTCTATTGGCACTAGAGGATGCAATAAAACTTGAAATCATGTCAGGCCTATCAATAAGAAAATAACACCAGAGCAATAAATCGCTCCCCCGAGGTTACAATAATTGAAACTGGACAATCTGAATGAAAGAATAAGATTATAAACCATATTTTATCACAAAGTCTTTTTTTTATTTTATTTATCTTTTTTTATATATTTTAGTTTCTTTTTTACTGTAAATAATAACAAAGGTAACTGATTTCCATTTGAAATGAATTGATATTGCTCAACCAGAAAAACTTTTTGTGGAATTGGGAGAGCAATTAATGGCTCAGCCTTTTTCTCATTTCTCAGCATTGGACAAGCCTTTGCGTGAGCAAGAACAATTGCTCTCCCCTTATTGATTGGCCTGCATGTACCACAAAACTAACGTTATCCATAGCTTTGTCAATGAAGAAAATGCTAGTCGTGCAGCACATCACACACCCAAATTTCTATGGTGTCATGTTGACAACAAGAAAATTTATATATATTTTAAGGGTTTCAAAATTACAACAAAACCTTTGCTAAAAATTTTGCCCTAGGTGCTAGGTGATCCAATAATATATGTAAAACGATGCAATGCAGTTGCACATTTGCAATAATAACATCCAGAGCTCTGTGAATGAAGAAAAGTCTAGGCATGCACCACATCACACACCTAATTTTTTTGGTGTCCATTTAATTTGCTTTTGATCTTGTGTCTAAATTTATTATTTCAAATGTTCACAAGGGACCCACCACAGGGGAGTGTTACAACAAATATGTTTAGCCAGCATGTGTTTTTGCTTTACAGGAGATGTTGATCCAAAAAATATTTTTTGAGTATTTCACAGCTACAAAATTTGCAATTTTGTTTTGCATATCTAACAAAGTAAACTAAAAAAAACTTTTGCTTCCTGTTGAAATTTCAAATAAAGTCTCAACCACTTAGAAGCCAAAAAAATTGAGTGCTTTTTATGATGTACTTGTGCTTGGAAAATTCTTTCCTTAAATAGGTCCAGTCTGAATACACACACATTCTTTTTTCCTCTATCTACTTTACTTATTTAACTTCTCTGTTTATAGCTTGGAAAAATTATAGTGAAAAAAGTAGTAATCACACCACTCCGTGATGTTTTGGTCATTTGACGGCTATTTTTAAGTAAACAAGACTTGTCTACTTAAGAATGGCCGTCAAATGACCAAAACATAATGGGGTGGAGTGATTACTACTTTTTTATTATACAACGCCACACACGAACGGCTGAACCGTCGTGAAGTGTAGTAATAATTACTTTTTTATTCTCTGTTTATCTAAATGAAAAAGATGTAATACAGTATACAGTTAATAACTTCTCTATTTAATGTTTTCTTTTTATGTTTGATTGACACTTTTAATATGACCCAATAATCTTATTTCTTTTGTTTCACATTGGCTATAATGGGAATGGAAAAGTTGGTGGTTTTTGAATATTTCTTTGTTTGTCTCCATTTTTTGAAGAAATATGCTGAAAAATACCCAAGAAAAATATATATATATATATATATATATATATATATATATATATATATATATATATATATATATATATATATATATATATATATATATATATATATATATATATATATATATATATATATATATATATATATATATATATATATATATATATATATATATATATATATATATATATATATATATATATATATATATATATATATATGTATATATATATGTATATATATATGTATATATATATATATATATATATATATATATATATATATATATATATATATATATATATATATATATATATATATATATATATATATATATATATATATATATATATATATATATATATATATATATATATATATAAAATTGTACATTTAGTAATGCAGTGAATAAAACTAAATCATTTTATTTACTATTCCTTATTGAAAAAATAACATTGATGGTACAAATACCATCATGGCTGTTGGTTCAGGCCGTAATTTTTTGTTTGTTTGTGTGGAACAGAGCTTCTTTATTTCAATGCTGATTTTAATATTAATTGCGCCCATTTTGTTGTTAGAGTAACGTTATGGTAACGATCTACAAATAAGGTAGCAATTACTTGAAATACTGCTAACAAAAGAGAAAAACTCATTTTACTTTTTATCAGTGAAAATAAATACATTATTCTAAAAATGTCCTGACTTCTATTATGCAAATTTTGCATCACTGCTTGTCTACCAAGTTTCTGCTGACCTTCTGTTTTACTGTTAATATCCACTATTATATGTCAGAAAGCACACCCTAGTGTGTGTGCTTTATTTCTGTCGATGGAAGTTTAAAGAGTTAGGAATGAGTTTAAAGATTTTAACAAGTTTAAGTTCTAACTACGGTTCCTGGAATCGGAGCTTTCTGAATCAAAATTGGTTACTGCTCAAACTGGGGTTGTAGGACACACTAAACATTAATAACCAGTATCACACTATTGATGTCTGTCACCTAGAATTATCTCAAATACTATAATGACAAACATGGCATCAGGAACTTGGTGCACAAGTGAAGCCCATTTTGTATTATTTCTGTAAAAAAATGATTTTTACAAGTATTTCTTAGATATATATTCATAAAATATTTATACTGTTGGCTAACCAAAAATTGTTCTTACTATTTTGGAAAAAGGGCAATGACAACAGGAAAATAAATTCAATAATAAGCAAAACACGTTGACAGGTTTCACAAAATGTCACATGTGTATGCTAACATATACAGGCCTGTAAATTTGTGGAGTCTAGGGAAACGATCCATCGTTACCGTGATTTGTAGATGGTGGAAACGATCCAAACGTTTTTTTGTTCCAACGATGTAAACTTTGCGGAAACGATACGTTAACGGCAGTAACGATAAATAAGTGCTTTAAGCTGATAAATAAGTGGAGAATCATTTCATAATTACCCTACTTTGTGACAAGACCTACTCCACAGTAGTATAGTATAATAATATAAATATGTATATATTATAATAAAAAATTATTATAATTTGAAATATTGTCCAAAGACGTTAAAAAGACTGTAACGATTTATCCTTACCATCTTTATTAATCCAGGCGTGATATAATAGTTTACTAGTCAATAAGGCCAGGGGAAAACTCCAATTAGGCAAAATGAACCTATCCACTTTGCCAGTCAAACAGATACAACTTGTGTATTAATAGAATAGTAAAATGCTCATAAGGAGAAATTGAATGTTGTAAATTCTTTATAAATGTATTTAAAATGAAATTGAAAATGTTAATCTAGTTCTAACAATTACTTAATGCCTGCTGAGGTAATACCATGCATTGAAAGCTGCCAGTGTGAATTAACAACATCTGGAGGTTTTTATTGCCTAGAACTGTGTATGTTGTTTACAGCAGTGCACAGATATTAATTCAGTCTAAATGTTGGCCATCTTTTTTTTAGGCCAGTGACATACCCGCTTTTTTGGAGGTGGGTACTCCTGTCAGTGCAAAATTTAAAGGAGCATTTTGTGAAGCAACCATCAAATCTGTTAAGAAGTCGGTCAAGTGTAAGGTTGGTGGGAAACAAATAAAAGTGAATGAAGGCATATAAAAAATAGCAATTTTAATTTTTTTCTTTCCTTTTTATTAGGTTCAGTTTAAAGATGGTAGCGGCTCTGCTATTATTAATGATGAGTTTATAGAAGGGGAACTAAAAGTGAGTTAATTTCCTGTTTAAATTCAATCATGTTTATGGCTTTTTTCTTTACTTCATCAATATAACTGATTATTTTAGTGCAATATGTTAGAACAACAATACACATTGTCAATATGTGTGCTTTTTGATGAAAAGTTATGATAATACATTTTATTTAACATTGTTAAAAAAAATTACCCACCTGTTTATCAGTTCCTAAATTTTTTTAGTCGCTTAGAGAAAGTTTTTTTAATTCTTAAGCTAAATGCATTGGTTCAAACTAAACAAGATGGAGGTGAAGCAAGAGATGCTGTCATACAGAAAATGAATGATCACAGTCTGTATACAGTTGGTAAGAACTTTAATTGACTTAAATTTATAAAAAGTATATATTTTTCTCAATAATTGATGTAACCATTTGCATGTTTGAATAATTAAATTTAGCAAACAAAACCATGTGGATACAGATTAACTTGAATTTTTCCACAAAAAACAAAGCAAAAAAAAAAAATTATTTGCCAGCCCATATGTAAGAGTTTGGGAACTATTTTTGTAAAATCTTGTTAAACCTTGCAAAAACAGTCAAAACATTTAACAATATCAGAACAAATCTTGAGAGGTGGTGTTATAGCATTATCGCATATAAGTTGAATTTTACCATAATTGTATACAAAACTTAAAAATATTTTATAAAACAGTCAAAATGTAATTGTGTGAAGCTTCGTGTCACTTTTTGAGTAAAAGTGACACGAAACCGAAATTTCATTGTATAAAGTGATAAAATCGAATGCAAGTTTAAATATCACTATATATTGCCAAATAAGATTCAGTGTTTTGTTAAGGAAATCTGATAAGTGACAGGGAGAAAAAGTACTTCTGTGAAAAAACGTAATTTAACAATATATAGAGAAGGGATTCACATGGAACAAGAGTTAAATATGTGACCATATAAAGATTAAAATAATGGCAAATGCCAAACATATACCATGTGTGATGTCTTTGTCAATGTTGTTGTAAACAATTAAAAAATGAATTTAAATCACTGATTTAAGCCTCTGACTGAGTAAAACATGTTATATGAGTGGCTTTATGTTTTCAGTATTTGATGATGGTGATGAAAGAACATTAAGGAGAACAAATGTTTGTGTGATGGGAGAAAGACATTTTCAAGAACACGAGGTCAGTTCTTAATGTATAATGATTTTTTATATTTGTTGCTAATTAAGGAATAATATGCAACATTAAATCATTAATGTTAATTAAGTAATTAATTAAGTAATTCGCAACAATAATACTGAAAATTATTTATGTTGTAGATATAAGTGTAATAAACATAATTGCATAGTCTGGCTTTTAAAGTACACTTACGTTTTTTAAATTTAGAACTTGGACAACCTACCACTGACCGATCCAGAGAACTTTTTAACTCCTGTGTTATTAGTAAGTTTTTTTACCTAGATAGATTTCATTGCAATGTTGTATAAGAAAATAACTGGACCCTTCACTGTTTTCTTTTAGTCAAATGACAAAAGACGAAAACGCAGAAGATCACAACCCAAGTACTTTTTATTCTTTCTTTATTCTTTTTGTCCTTTTTTAAGCTGAACACAACTGAAAATTTAGTACCCTTTGATTGCAAACAATCATAAAAGTTAAAACCTATGTAAAATTTTAAAAAGAATCATTGAAATGATCATTCACAAGAGTTATCTCTAGTTATCTCCAGTTATCTCACTTTTTGTGAAAGTTTAAAAGATCATATTTTATAAAAGAAAACAATTGCCTTAAAATTTTATTATTTACAAAAAATTGCACGTTGCACGTCCTATGTGATTAAATCATTTTTTGCAGCTTAGATGAGGATGACTCAGATAGTGATGGTACAAAGCCTGGTAAAAGATGGAGTGAGATTGATAAAGAATATCTTGGAAAGGTAGATTGATTTGTTATAATATCCATACTGCAGTTGATATTTATATTTGGTAGTGGGAAAGTAATAGGCGCATCCACAAATGTACATAGCACTAAATTGCTTATTTTTTACAACCCTTCCTCACACCCTGTACAAACTGTACCCTTCTCCCTTGACCCTCCTGCCCTTGCATACCTACACATATTCACTGTTTGCCCCCCCCCCCCCCCCCCCCTTTAATGAAGAAGATTTGAATCAACGAAATTTAAAAAATAGAGTTATCTATTGTGAAAGCGTACTGTTTACATACTTCGTAAACCACCCTTAGGCTGCAGGAATTATTTTATGTTAATCGAGTAGTGGCCTTATTGTAACTTATGTGAGTTACTTGTTTAGGTCGTATGCATTGAACAAGGGGAAAGGAGAAAAAGTTGGTTTCCAGCTCTTGTAAGTAAATTGAAAACAAGCTGTAATTGATGTCAATTAGTTTGCACAGCCTGGTGGTATCTGCATTGTAACTAAACTCTACCAGATGTCATACTCTTCTTTTGGTATATACCACCTAAGAAGCCACATGGAAAATGTTAATTTCTTTTGTCATCAGAATAATAAATATTTAGGGTCAGATCTTTAATTGATATTTTTGTTAGTTCCATGAATTGTGTTTTCAAATTGCTTGTGTAGGGTTTTGCACTGTGTTATTAATGTTAATCATTGAGATGTTTGACATCATGTCACTGGAAATTTTGTTTCTAGGGCCTAAAACATTTTGGAAATCATCCTGATAACCAAGTCTATGTGCAGTCGTTTAAAGATGGCAAAAAGTAAGTAAAATGTTAATCCCAGTTTTTATGACATAGTTCAGCAGTGAGAACTAAGAAAATGTTTGTTAAAAAGGACTTAGACGAAGCTATTTATCGATTTGTTTATTTGCGTTAAATAAGGGGAAAGTGTTGATAAAATCACATTCATAAAGGTTAGTCTTGGCTCGTAATATTTTTAAACTTTTTTTAAAAAATTGGGTTTTAAATGAATTTTAGCTTAGTTTGCTTAATTAAACAAAACAAAAAAAATCAGAAAATTTGCCAAAAATGTCTATTTTAAAAAAACTGCAAGGCTGCTTAAAAGCAATGGTTTTTCATGAAATTTTTTTTAGCTCATTTGTTATATTTTTTAAAAAATCGGAAAATTTGCCCTACATATTCATTAAAAAAATGCAAGGCTGCTAAAACTAATAATTGCATTAGTAGTATTCCAAAGTTAATCAATGCTCATGTAAGCATCAAGATTTTCTATTATTGTGTCAAAATTCATTTTATAGAATGCTGGTGAAAAAAGAAGATGTGAAAGATTTCTCAAAAGAAAAGGAACCTTTGTCAAATTTCTTAAAAGGAGAAACGAAAACCGACCCAATACTAAGATCAGGTAATGAAAATTAAGTTATTGATAGTATCACCAAAAATGCATTGTAAAAGATTTAGACGTTTGAAAAAAATTGTAATGTGATTTGCTGTTTTATTAATTTATTTTTAAACTGTAGTTTGAACTAGTTATTAATGAGTTTATAAAACTTTTTTTTAAATCTACAAAACATACTTTAGGGTAACCTATAATTTTAGCTTCAGTCAGAATTGTTACATCTTTCCTTTATTGATTCTAGCTATCGAAAAAGCACTAGCATACCACGATCTTGGTGAGTTACCAAAAGGATGGAACATTCTTGATACCATTGATGAAAAGGAAGAAAGCTCTGATGACGATGTGTCTGCTCCCTTGGTCCCGGTTCTCTCCTCTGATGCAAAAGCTTTCCAAGACAATGTATATAGTTTCATGAGTAGACAAGGTAATTTTAACAGCAATATTTGAAAGCATTGATTTTTGTTAAAATTAGTAATCAAATTTTGTTACGTTACTATGTAGGCACTCCACTGACAAAACCTCCAACAATAAACAACCAGGGTGTGAATCTTCATAAACTTTATGAACTTGTACTGGAAATAGGTGGTATGGATGAGGCAAGTAGATTGTAATATATCTTTCATCTCCTCAGCAAAGGTCTTGTTTTAAATGAAAACATAGAATGTTGACGAGTTTGCAGCAAATTAAGTATTCTGCAATATTGATATTGATATGACTTGGCCTTCTCGTGTTAAAAGAAGCCATGGTATTAAGGTTTTTCAAATTATTGAATTTGGTTTCATGATAATTTTGTAGGTGAGTAATCAGCAATGGCGCCATATTTACACGAAACTTGGTTTACGTAACATGCACACCACTGCGTCATATAACATGAAAACGTTATACAAAAGGTAGGGTGTTCTGCCAGCTCAAGTAAACTTGTAATGTGGAAAACATGCAGGAATATGTGTGTATAAAAATGGTAACTTTTGGTTAACACGTTTGAACTAACCGGTACCATCAATTTTTCTCACTGAAATTTCTAATGACAGCGTAACAGCTTTATTTCAGACCCCTAGACACACTACGTGCTAGCCAGACAAAAGTACACGAAATGAATACTGCTATGGGGATGTATGTATGACAGTTGAAATTGTAAGCACCACCTAGTTATTCAATACATTGTTTTGGTTTACATTCAGATACCTTTACCCTTACGAAGAACACTTGAAAAGCTCAGCAAAATCTTCTCCAAGTCGACAACAGAAACCCAAGAGTAAGAGAAACGCAACTAAAGAAGACAACGATAAATCTTCAACGATATCTGAAAGTGATTCCGAGCCTGACAGGCGTCGTACAACGCGTTCAACTAAAGCGATGTTAGATAGGTCGTTTGAAGGTAGTGCAGAAAAGAAAAAACGCCCTAATTTGGCGTCACGTGAGTCCACGGTGGACGAGACAGAAAAATCAACATTGAAAGGATTGTTTCTGGATGTGGATGTGAAATTCTCTGAAGCAGAAGATGTGGATGTTGTGAACAGTCCGGAAACATCTGACACGAGCGAGGATACTGAACATTCCCATGACACCAGAGATCAAGTTGGCAAGTATAAAATGGGTAGTAAGATTGCAATTCGATATGGTAGCGGAAAAAACCAGCGTATTTACAATGCGAAGATTCTCGACGTTGGGAAAGAAGAAGGTAATGGAGAAGTCGTTTACAGAATTCATTACAACGGTTGGAATCACAGGTAACAACGTCGCCTCTTAATAGCATTGTTGATTTAAATTTTACATTTATCTGCTATATCTATAGCTATCAAACGCCGAAACTTTTGACCTCCGCTAAATGAAATTAAACGGCTACTGGGGCAGGTATATATGTAATAAGAGCAAGCACGGTATACAATAAATTTTTAAATCTACATTATCCTGGATAAATGTCAAATCTTTCTTTGTAAGTGACTTGAAATTTTAAGAGCGGTTGTGAATTACTATTGTGCTGAAGGTTTGAACGATGTTTCGATATGAGTTGTACTAAAAAAAATACATGCCTTTTCATCTCTTTAGGTATGATGAGTGGGTGAAGGAAGAGAGAATTCAAGGCTTTTGTAACATTCCAAACAGAAGAAAAAATATTGGTCCACCATTACCAACAGTGAAGGTGTGTTTTGTTTTTTCTTGTGGCATGTTAAATCTATATGGAGATGTGTTCTAGCTTTTTTATGTAATAGTTACGCAACAATCAATATGTTTTTTAAATGTTGTTATTTTTAAAAAACTGGTTTCTATTTAACTTTCTTCTTTAAAACTGTCCTTCTTTTAGGTACCCAAAGATTTGCCACAGAAATTCAAGGCAAAAGTTGAAACTGATGCATTACCTATTTTACCCGCAGAACATACCACCACTGAACAAATGACACCAACAACAACTCCTATTACAACGCCTGTCTCCAAACCGGTCAAATCACCTGTTATTGAAAAGCCACCGTCGCCTCTTAAATCACCCACCTATGCTCATGAGCCACTCTTTCTTTCTGAGTCGACGAAACACGCTCAACACACGAAGAAAACTCTCCATCCCAAAGCCGTAAACGACGCTTTATTCATTCCGGATTTTAAACCCAGCCCTGTGAAGCCTAGAACGACCAGAAATTCCATGCAAGATACGATTTTGTTGAACGCTTTAGTAGAAAGTATTGGCAAGCCGAACCAATCAGCTGTAAACATTCAATCTGGTATGCTTTCTTCCTTAACTAAACCTTTTTAATAAAAAGCAAGTGTATAAAAAGCTCATTCTACAACTTTTGGAGAAAAATCGAAAAATCATGGTCCTATTCTGAAGTATACTATAAAAGCAAGAATTATTTTATGTAACAATTCTTATTTTTAACTGCTACTATGACCCGATCTTTGCAAAATAAGCTTGATCTAAATCTGGGGAGTCAGATATAACAAGCGCATAAGGGCCATTGGAGTAAAAGCCGATAAGGCAGCTAATGGTTATGGGGAACAAGTCGCTAAACTGCTAAAAAAAAAATCATGTAATTTATGGTTTTGGTTTAATGCTACGTCAGTGTAATGACTTCTTGCAATGCAAGAGTAACTTTTTAACAGCCGATTGACAGTTTTTCTTCAGTTTTTACTAAACCTGCATTCATTTTAGATCCCCTAATGAAATCCGAGTCTTCCACCGTAAATCGTCGACGATCTAATCGTCAACAAATAACGTCTCAAAAATCAGATAACGCCGAGAGCGACCTAAGCAGTAAAGACGAAAAGGAAGATTATGGGACCAAAAAAGATGACGTCAAAGAAGAGCCTACGACAAGTACAACATTTTCTGACCATCAAGCAAGTGGTTATGAGAATTACTCTTCTAGTAAGAAGCCATTGCCTCTTGATCCTAAGGAATCGTCCAAAGAAGATTCCGTGAAGAAATGGATCGAAGATTCAAGCAAGTTGATGTCCAAAACATCATTGCAGAAGACGATGGAAGAAGGTCCAAAAATTGAGGCATGTGATCCGAGTGAGACGTCTAAGGTTGACGAGTTTCAGAACAAGATTAGTCAGGACGACGATAAAAAGAAAGGTCGTAAAATGAAAACTAAAAAAGAAGAAAGCAAGCCAAATCGAAAGAGACGAAACGATGAAACGGATAGTGATAACGAAGAAAAAGAAAGCACATCGGCACCTGTCGAAACGATTAAAAGCGATAACAATAACTTACAATCAGAAAAGGATAGAACTTCTGAAACGGCCCAAACCTTAAGCGATTTTTGTAACATTGTCGAAAACATACCTAAACTTCAAGCCTCTGAAAGTGTGGAGGAGAGTGTTCCGGACACACGGAAAGAAAGTAATTCTCCGCAGAAGGATCACGAGAAGTCGCGAAAGAAAAAGCACGATAAAAAACGAAGACGAACTCAATCGACTACTGAAGTTGAAGCATTAAAGAGTCCGAAAGAAAAGAAGGAAAAACGGGTGTCGCCGCCATTGCAATACAACATCGACTTTATGTCGGATTTAGGTAAGAAAATGTGCCGAGTATTTATTACATTTTAAATTCTTCACTAATTTCTTTTGAAAGAATTCTTTGCAGGAAAATTTTTTGCGAACACCCACTCTCCAGAAAATAGACCACAACAATAATTATTTTCTTTCATCGCCTTTTCCTAATATTCAAGTCTTTGATGATCATATTTTGGTGATCACAATTTTATACAGGTAAAACGCGCTTATTTGGTAATCTGTTATTACAGTGGTCTTTAAAGTGAAGATCATGATATAGTGTGGTTGGTTCACTGCTTGCTTATTCACATTCCAGTTGATTTAAATATGCATTGCAAATAAAGTCGTTTTAGGCGTTGGCTGTGCTAGGCTTTTTACTTATTTTTTGTTACTGCTTTATAATTTAGAAAATGTGCTTGCAGAAAAGAATTCTGTAGATCGAATTGTAATCATGCAGTCCCGTTTAAATGCCATGCGAAAGTTATACAGCAAATTACGTACCGAAGTAGCTAGCATCGACCGTCGAAAGAGAAGAAAGCTACGCAAGCAAATGGAAAACAAACAACGGACGAGTGTGTCTTAAATGTATTGCCTTCAGTTTTTTTATCCCTTTGATGTGAATATTGTGAATAGCTGTGTAATTAACAAAAGGAGATGTATAATAGCGTATTGTAATTAAAAAGCCAGTGTATGGTTGAAAATGTCGTACATTTTTTCATGCTTGAAATACACTTGCTGTTTTAATGGGGTAATTTTGGGGCAAAAATGTTTTTTTCGTTTTCAGTTTACACAGGAAACTTCTCGGTATTAAAACAATCAAATTTTTGCTCAGTGGAGTGGATTAAAAGCGTAACTTTGTATTTTTTTATGGCTACAGAGGATTAAGTAGTAATCTGCGCAAAACGTTTGTTTATCGAAACAACACGTTAAAAACACACCAATGAGTTGACAATTTTTAACGTGTAGTAATAATTTATTAACAAACGTTTTTTAAAATCCTGCTTAATGAAATATTTTTTTCCCAATAATATTTATATATATATATATATATATATATGAAAGCAGAATGTGGATATGTAAATATATTTTTGTGAAAGCCACGACCATGTTCACAATGCACTGTATTTTACATACACGCTTTTTATCTAAGTAACATCTAAAAAGTCTTCAAAAAACGAATCTACTTGTAAGTAACATTCAGCCTGTAGTGAGTACAGGAATTATAAAAACAGCATTCGTCTGCAAAGTCCTGTGCTAAAAGCCATGTCAGTTTTATACACAACGACTAACATTTTATTCCGATTTATGCTGACTGAGTAAACACATGAATTTGATCCTTAAATCGTCAACAAGCAACAAGTAAGCAACAAAATATTGTAAAATATTAAAACTTAGCAACATTAAGCCTCAGTCAAATTTGCGTTGCTTAAAAAAAGCGTGTATGTCATGGAGTTAGCGTGCTTACGCCTCGAGTTTAAACTAATCTTCGCATGTACATGCATTAATAAACCACCCTGCGTGCCCCGTCAAGTAAATTTTAAAATAATACCGGGGACTTATTTTATGAGGAAAAAGTAAACACCTTTTCTAGAAAGAAGATGATTTTTGCAGTCCTAGTTTAACTGTTAAATATTGTTTTATAATCTCAAGTAGTGTTTATGTTTCCCTTCTTTGTCACAACAAATTAATTTGATAAACACCCTTCTAAGTGCTCAGTCGAAAGTATGAAAAGATGATAAGGCGCTCGGGCGGTTAATTAATTTATATTTATAAACGCTGTCTTTCTTAAATACCTCTCAAAAAGTCGCTTTTTATTAAAAAAAACGCCCTCTTAAAGAAACGCCCTTTTAAATACGCCCCCTCGATTAAAAAGCTAGTGCATTGCTTTTAAATAAATAAACATCCATAATATTTATTCGAGAAAATATGGTATTTGTAGTTTGTGTTCTTGAATCGAATTTTTCGTCTATATTTTGTCTAAATTTTAACTTTTTTTTCGTTTATTTAACAGGTTTAGATTCTTTGTATTGTTATCTGGTTAACTGTTATTTTCGTCCAGTTTGAAATACTTGTTCTCTGTGATGAATTTAAATCCTTTACAATATATATTATCCGTTGTATTTGAGAATAACAATTTCTGAATATTCTAACTTTTCATATCGTGTGTGCCAAATTCACCCTCCTGTTTATGAAAGAGATTTTAAACAGCAGGTTTTACTTTTGGATTAAAAACTTTTACGTGTTTGCGATAACGAGCAAATCGATCAAAACTTTTTTTTCGTTAGAATAGACGCTCGTGTATGATGAGATTTGTCAATTTTGAAGCCTCCTTTACAGAAGTATTTACTATTTTCCAAAACAACAAAAAGCTGCTCCAGATTTAAAATTTCCTTAGTAAGACTAATAACTGATTGGTGGAAACTTTCTCTTCAAATTTTTTTAATGTTTTTACTCACGAGCGAAAGCGATAAAAAGCAATGTCGGTTAAAAATCTATCGATCATACCATTTTGAGTCGAAACCCGCATTCTGTTTATTTGTTTTAAACGACTCTTTTTTCCCATATGTCACTTGCCTACCGTAAGTATGAGACAGCATGAAGTCGTCAATTCTACACAGCCGGTGAATTTGCAGTCGAATGAGTTAGATAAAGGAGTGTTTAAAACGCACGGGTTGCACTTTTTAAGACGTCCGAGGTACGCAACAATTCCAGTCAGCTTACTACAGGTCGCCAAAGTTTGGGAGGTATGGCCATGCTGGCATCAGCAACAGAGGCATTTTTAAAGAGTTCAGATAACCTAGAATCCTAAGCACTAACAAGCTGTAAGTTGAACATGGTCATGTGAACTAGATAGAAATATCTTACACAATTACTTGTGCCATCGAACTTCAAAATTTTCGACTCGTTATATTTTACGAATGGTTGGAGAGGGGGGCCTGATGTTAAAGTTCGCATTCCCCCGCCCCCGTGAAGAAGCGAAACCGCGATCGGATTCCCATTTCTTGTTAGGCTGTGAAGCGCGTTTTTCAGAACAAAACAAAGATTTGGATAAAATGGCGGCAATGATGGAGGACGACGAAAGTGCATTAAAAGGACTTCTTAACGTCGGTAATATTGTTTTACAACCAGAGAAGATTGAAAGTGCCATTAAAAACACTGTAAGAAATTATCATTTTTTTCTCTATTTTAATTTTTTTTAAAGACCTTAGCATAATCTGAAAACGTTCATAACATACAAATGCATATTAAAAAAACTTGAAATTAAACTTAGATTGTATTTTCCTTACTTTTTGTCGTCAGTCATTTTCTCTATTGCCATGTTAAAATATAAGAGATAAGAGCCGAATACGTTGTAAATAGAACGGGCGTTTTCAGGCAAGTCAGGTGTTTTGAAAATCATTTCAAGTATTTGCCCTAAAAAACCTGCATAGGCCGGGACAATGCCCAAAAACAAGGAACAGACAAAAATATGATCCAAAAAACTATAAAAATTAAAATAAACTTACTATTACGTGGTGGCGAAGTTCTTAAAAGAACTGTTTTTGATGGTTTTTGATAAACTTTACTTTATAAATAACTTATATAGCTAGCTATAAACTTTATTAACTCCTTTCTCTTCAATCGCCTTCTTCCCAACTATTAACCGCATGACGTGTTACAAGGAATTGCATTTCGGGAATGCTCGGGCGAGTTCGGGAAAGTGCGGGCGGTTTCGGGGGACAACCGGCAATTTTATTCAAAAAGTCGCCGGACTCGCCCTTATATATGAAGGTTTTGCAGCTTATTGTCACCCTCCTTCCCATCCAAGAGGGGTGTGCTCTTTATGTGAAAGGTAGCCATTCCAGAGGACCCAAGCATTCCATTGGTGTCATTGAAAAAATTTGGGATTTGTTTTTATTTTTTCTTACATTATATATATTTCCTAACCATTACAGCTCCCAAAATGTCTTTTTTCTTGCGCTTTTCTGCTGGTATATAATACGGAAGTTACGGAAATTAATTTTTTCGGCTATTTTCCATTCATCCAAACCATATTTTAATGGGTTTTTTTTCATGCGGAAAATGATTATTTAGCCATCATTTGAAAGCCACCCTCAGGATATTTTTAATTATCAAACTAATTTCGGTCAAATTCCGGGATATTCAAAATACATACTGTTTAAACTGTTTATCATAAAGATTTGAGAGTGATTCCTATTTTTTTTCCAATGAGCCTTGTTTCAACAGCTTTAGTAAAACTTCATATTTTGGTGTGCATTAGCTATGAAAGTTACACTGTTTTACAGCCACTCTATCCCAGATTTATGGTCCCCGTGACTTAATGTCAGATTGCGAAACAAACTACATCAACACCCAAAATTTACTGACTTTGTTGGTCTTTGTGAAAAACTTGTCTATTAATCCTCTAATAAAATTTCAACCCTTGTGCTTCCCAGAAATGTAGCCATCAAAATTATTTTAATGTTTGCCTTTTTCCACCAAAATGTGTAAAACTAAATTTTTTCTTGAAAATTTGCAACTAGAAAACAATGCTCCAAAATATACAAATTTTGCAGATATTTTTGCGAGTTAAAACCGAACAGAATTTTTTTTTGTGAGTTAAGGCTGATGATTAGCAAATGTAAAAGTTACTGAAAATTAGAGGACATTTTTTATATTTATATAGGTCTTTCCATTTATTTTGCAAATTTTCAGGAGTTAGGGCAAAAATTTCTTCCTTGAGATTTTTTTTAAACTAAACTTTTTGTGACCCATATTTTGACCCATACACATTTACTTTTGTTAAATCCTTTAAAACAAAAAAAATGTTTTTAAAAGTTGTTTGTGTATAAAAACAGAATAATTTGCGGTTATTGTGATAATTAACTTTTTCACTTTGAAAAACATTCTTATTGTTAATAAAGAAAGAAAAAAATCGATGTTTTGAAATATCAAAAGAAAAATTATTTGATCAAATTTCTCTTTCCCTCCTAATGTGTATGGGGTTATCAATTATTATCTTTAATTCATTACATAACACCATTCCCCAGCCTGTTTAATGCATCATAACCAATGTAGTACCACTCACATTGTTACATAATATATTCAATCTTAAGACCTCACCTATTCATTTCCAATAGTACCAAAAACCTTCATGTAACAGATAATCAGTTAAACTGTGAGTGAACTTGTAAGTCAACAGTCAAGAAATAGATTCAAGATGTAGATCATACAATAAAATAATTTGTAGCAAAAATGATCATACCGACCCCCCTCAGTCATTTTTTTGTAATTATTGAATAGCCCCTATGTAATAATTAGACTTGGCAATTACATAATGACACCAAAATTGCAAGTCAGTCCTATTTCCACTGTGATGAATTAACAGTGTACCAAGTTTTATAGGAAAATCATTTGTAGTTTGTGAGTAATCTATCAAAATTTAGCTGTGAACACTTTGTACCCCCACCCCAGCCTCTAGATGGTAGAATCGGACCAAACTTCTAACAAAAACACTCCACAGAATGTTTACCTTCCCTGAGTCAAAAATTTTGAAGTTATTCGTCCATTTAACTACACTTGTTATAAAAAATTGATTTTCAGACCTTGTCCAAAACCTCAATAAAAGGTTTAGTCATTGTTTACTTGGGTAAAGATTGTATAAACAAATTGTTTGTTTTAAAGTCAAAAAACATTTAAATTCACAAAATTCAATTCCAAGTTTTAGTTGCTAGGCCTCTGACAAACTATACTTAGGACTTAAATTTGTGCCATGTAAATTGTTATTTAGCTAAATTATTTTCCCAGCAGAATTGTTTAATTTTAGTCCATTTATTAGCAATTGGTAAAAATTTTGGCAATTTTGGGGTAATCATTTAAATCTGCTATTGTTTATATGAAAAAAGTGTAATTGTGTTCCTAGGTTTGAAATCATTATCTACCAATCACATGGTCAAAATGTTTATGACAATGCCATTGGTTTAGCTTGTGCAAGACTTTTACAAATATAAGATATGGACAGGAAACAAAAATTGCAAAACCAGTAGAAAAAAAAATCGTCAGAGCTTTTCTAATGGCTAAAATTTTGTCATTAAAGGATGTACCAAAGGACTCTTGATTCATAATTTTGTGAAACGAAGTGATGGTCAATGACTCATTTTGTATGTAAATGGCTTGATGATTAAGCAAAAAATGTAAGCCTGGATTTTGCTTTTTACGAAATTATAGGTACGAGAGTGTCCAAATAGGGCAAGAAACATGCAAGATATTGTGCTGGAAATATTTGGGTACGAGAATCTTAAGAATTGATGTAGATGAAATAATTGTTCTGCTTTATCCTGCTTTTACCTTCATTTGGCAAATGGACAAGTTCATAAATTTTTCAGAAAGTGTTTATGAAAAATAAGAAAAATAAGTTAAAAAAGTAATTTGGTTTTAGACTTAGCATTATAGTCAGACGTTCCTGAATATGAAGTCCCTGTTTCATAACAGCAATAGTAACATAGTTATTATTGTAGGAACAATAAATTAGTAAAAAATTAACAAGCACAACATTTTAAAATTGATAAAAAATGCTCTAAACTCCTTATTATGTATTTTGCTTTGAATTTGATGTTTTTAGAAACTTTTTGAGCAATTTTTAATTCCAGGGCACAAAATTGATAAAAATATGACACTTCAAAGCTACAAAATTGTTAGGTTTTATCAGCTTGTGACCCCAAAACAAAAAGAGACAGATAACTATTTTTTGTAATTATTTTATATGAAAATACGGTTAACTAGAACAGTACTGAAATATCCTATGTAAAGCAAAAATGTGATAATTTATTAACAAATCTGAATCAGGACTTTCTTCTTTGTAAATACTCCACTTCTAGTTATTTTGTTATCAAATCCTGTCCAGAAGCATTTCAACACTTGCCTTTGTTAAAAAATAAACTGCACTCTACATCTGACCATTTAAGCACTCAATACTCAATGTGTCTAACATAACAGTCTAGAAAAACTTAAAAAAGGCAATAATAAAGTAAAGTTTGGTTGTGTAAATTGTTGTGTAAGATTTTATCATTTTAATACCCCTAAAATTGTTTTTAGGCATTATTAAATAAGACTTAATGCTCTTTACAAAATACAGGACATCTATCTAAATTAAAAACTGAGTTTCATTTTGACATTTCAATAATTTTTGTGTGTTAAAAATTTATCAGTATATTGTTCAAATACTCTGATAAATTTATGTCCTGCAATTTTTTTTAGTAGATATACCATTAAAGAGTGCTTTAAATAGGATAAGGACATTGAAAAAACAACCAAAGAATTGATAAATTACTAACAATGTTACTTTTTTATCAAAATCATGTACCGCAGCAGGTGTTTTTTGGTATTTTGACTAATTTAGCTTTTGAAGAACAACTTGTCAAAATTTTTGATTTTTTGCGTGTTCTTTACAAATGAAGGATGCTTAAGGAATGTTTTTAAATCAATAGAAATGTTGCTTAGCAGAACTGTAAACAAATTCTGAGCTCGTCAAAACACATGTCAAAAAGTAATTGTGTCAACCCTTGGTTTGTGTGCCAGTCAAGAACTGTTCCCTTTTTTCTAAGGAAATCAAAATAAGCAAACAAGGATGCGTGAAATAGTGATGCAAAAAAATATGGGCAAGTGAATTTTTCCATGGGCTAACAACTAGTCGTATTAGGTATTGCTAACACTAACCTTGTTTAGAAATTTTTCATGTTTTTGTTTTAAGTCCACCTACACAAGTTTTGTTTATAAGCAACATTGGATTTTGGTCAGATGTCAAGTTCCCAATTTTTCATATTCTGCAGTTGCTAAATTTTTTATATTCTGCAGTTGCTAAAGTAAAAAGGTTTTGAATCTGAAGGTTGCAATAAAGAAGTTATTGTAGTTTGTTTTCTTGGTGGAGTTTTCTTTCGTTTGTTTTGAAAGTGTGTCTCTTTCTATTTTGCCAACAAATAATTTTTGTGTTGCTTGTGCTTTTATTTGTACACAACTTAAGTTATTGTCAAGTTTTGAGAAACTCTCAATTCTTTCGTTACAAACGGCATTAAAAAATACTTCGTTTCAAGAAATTTATCAAGCTCCAAAGAAGTACAAAAAAAATTACAATTCGATTTTCATTTTTGGCAGATCTTTCTCATCGTCAATCTCCATTTCTTCATCAACGTCGTCGGGGACGTCACCATCTTCGATTTCTTCGTATTCTTCATAACTTTCTTCAGGTTCTTCTTCTTCTTCTTCTTTTGTTTGCGCGTAACCTCCTTTCATTTTTTTCGGTTGCGACTTGTGCCCTTGTGGTGTGACGATCACAGCATCATCATCTTCTACCTCGCGGTCTGGATCTTCGCGACGATGATACTCGTACGGCGCCAATGCGTCTGCAATAGTCTTTGACGTATCTGAAATTTCGTTTTTATCTCCAGCAAGTTTTTGCCAGAAATTTTCCGCGAACTTCAAAGTACCGCCTATGTCTTGGTATACTTTTAAAAAGTCTTTCTTCTGCAAAACACCATTGTTGTTACTTTTTATGTTTTCAATTGTGTCAGTTAAATCTTCTGGCAACAATACTGAATATTCGTGATTGTAACTTCCAGCTGGCTCGATAGGAAATAACCAGGGATATAACGGTCGAATTTGAGCACGTGTCAAATTCTGAAGGAACTCTGTTGTCATTTTTTCTTTATCTCCACCAGCTATGTCCAGTAAATAAGCGTACATGTTCTTAGCTTTTTGGACCATAAGTTCTTTGTTTTTTGCGCCACTTTCGTGTCCTTGGTACACCACCTGGAACGTGCTTCGTTTTGTTACATATCCGGTTGTTGCGTTGATTAATTGTGGTAAGTCCTGTTTGATCGCAGAAATTTCAGAATTACCCATGGGCATTATTCCGTAGCCTGGATACTGCAAGTCGACATCGACTTCTGACAAAGGAATAGAAACCACTTTTTCAGGACATTCGCTGGTATTGATGTTTTTCCGTTCGTTAAACTGGGAGAATAAGAAGGCAATGGCTTTGTTAGATTCCCCATACGATTTCACCTGATGCCACATTTGACTTGGTAGGTAGAGACAATCGCCTGCGTTGATTGTTGTAAACTGCCATTCAGGTATTTTACCAATATCAGGATATCTTTTAGCATCCACCTAGTGCATGTATAAAGAATGTATGAAGATGAAAATTTTGTGACTCGAAACAAAGAACTTGTAAATATTTGAAATTACCTTTTCAGGGTTAATTAGAGAGAATCCACCATATCCTGCATCCATTGGTCCTTCCCAACTCTGGTAAACGTAATCGTTATATTTCAGCTCAATTAGTTTCCACTCCTTCGTACCATTCACTACACAGTTGACGGTATTAAAAGCATCCTTATGAAGAATGCTGTTTCCCCCCTTTCCTTTCTTTCCTAAGTCACTGTTGATCCAGATATCAATTTCGACGTAGTTTGTGAAGAATTCGCCGCACGACATACTGGGCAACACGTGCACGTCATTCCACATGGGTGTGGGCAGATCAGAGACGACGTATTTATCTGCACCTTGTCTGTATTCGTTCAAAAATGTCTTTAGGTGATCTCGACCTAAACAAACATCACCGACGGGTATTCTGCCACCCTTTTCTTTCTTTCCTTCAAGTCGCATTTCCATATCACCATATCGTTCTGTTAAATATTCATCCGTCCATAATTTGTAAGCAGGCCAGGATTTCACAACGTTTCGAAACACGAGGGGTTTCCTTGGAATTACGTACTTCTTTGCAAAGTCTTCCGGTGAAATAATCCCATCAGCGAAAGTTTCGTCGACCTTATTCGCTTCGATGTGACTGCCTAAAGGCTTCATGTGCCATAGTGGAAGTTCTGAAGCATGCGTTTGCAAGACGAAAAAACCTAACAATGTGACACAACCGTACATGTTTTCTCTTGTTGAAAACTTGCGTTTTTGTGCTAAGCATGTAGTTTCGCTTCAATTATATATCGGTCGTTACTGAGTCAATTACCCTCAATCGTAGTGTTTTTAATTTAAACTTTCAAAATCGCGTATTGTTCTTTAGATGGGACAGCAAATTTTTATTGCTCTCCATTGGATTCATATTTCTGTTATATTGGCAAACTTTAATTTAAGAAATTAAAGTATTTATAAAAAATTTGCTCTCCTTCGTACTTCCTTGTGTGGTTATTATGATGTTAATCTAGTTCTAAATCTTTAAAATAAATATCGCCGAATGCCACTTCCTTTTTTTCCGCAAAAATAAACAAGATATTCAAATATCTAGGAGCACATTTTTTTTAAAAAAAGTTTGAAATCTCCAGGATTATTTATATCAAGAAGATTTTTCGTGACGTTTTCAGAGGTTGCCTGACCTTAAAAAAGTATTCGTTTTTCATATCATAAATCTTACTATAGTGTATTCTGATTTTTTCATTAAAATTGGAGAAAAGCTAGCAAAATTTAATTCTTGGTTGTTTACAAAATCTTTCAACACCCGTGTAGGAGAACCTCTGAAAAGTTTAAGCCAGTTAAAATAAACATCTAGAGGAGAGTATTATCAAAAAATGATTAAAGTCCTATTAAAAAGTGCTTTTGTATTTTAGGATGAAACCTGGACATACCTTGTACGATGGAAAGATATCTGGCTACACGAAGCTCTGTGCATGAATTTTACCGACCTAATTGAAGAGTACTGGCAAGAACAGAAAGGTATAAGTCGTGGCAACAAGTATGAGCTGGATGATGTGATAACGCATGAAGAGCAAGCGGCAGGTGAAGATCAGACAGAATTAGAGGCTACGTCAGAAGATCTTGTGGTGCCAGTAAATCTAGTTGCTAGCGGTAACGATAATGGCGCAACAGAAATGGCTGCCAATGAAATTGAATCGGGCGAAAATTTAGATCAAGTGGTGATGGGTGTAGACTTCGATGTGAGTTTATCTGAAACGCTGGATGAGGGAAACAGTAAAAGTTTTTTACAAACCATGAACGATGCTTCCGCAGGCGCTATCCACGAGAACGTTATCGATAGTAGTTTTAACTATCAATCCAGTGCTACTGTTTCGAAACTTCGGAATGGCGTCATTCTTTCTAAAGCTACTACATCGGCTTCAAAAACATCATCGAATGTGAAGAAAAAATACAATCCTGTCGAATGTGACGTGTGTCACAAAGTGTTGTCCAGTCGGAACAGTTGGAGGGAACATCGGATTACGATGCATTTAAAAAACGGGAAATTTCCTTGTGATCAGTGTGATAAACGCTTCACACATAAGCGTGCGTTACTTCTTCATCAAGTGATGCACACCGGCGAACGAAATTATGTATGCGAGGAATGCGGCAGCACGCACAAACGCCAGCGTGAGTTGCACTTACATATACGCGACATGCACACGAACACGCAGAACTTTCGTTGCGACGTTTGTTTTATGTGTTTTAAAATGAAAGGGCAGTTAAAAAAACATTGCTTTACTGAGCATAAAGACACTGTTACTTCTTGCATCGTTTGTAAACATAAACTTACAACTCCTTTTTCGATATACACGCATTGCTTGAAACATTACGAGCCGAAAGAGTTTACCTGCGAACAGTGTGGAAAGGCCTTTAAAAGTAAAGCAGTCCTTAAGAAGCATCTTCCGATACACGATCCAAACAGAAAGCCTTTTAAAGAATGTCCGAAATGCAACAAACTTATATATTCTCGATCACACTACTATGAGCATGTCCAAAGTCATGACCAGAACACAAATAATTTGATTAAGTTCCAATGTGACTTGTGCGAGTCGTCGTTTCAACATTTGTCAAGTCTGAAAAGACACGCGCTTCGTCACAGACCAGGAGGAGATTTAGAACATCCTGTAGAGAATCCGTATTTAAACATGCCGGAGAATGAACTTCCGTCATTGTGTTGCCGCGTTTGCCGGAAGTTATATACATCGACGTCGGGTTATTATGATCACATAAAAAGATGTCCGCAAGGTGTACGCACAATAGAAACTTGTCCTTTGTGTGGTAGAACTTACTCGAGTAAAAAAACATTAAGAAGACACATGAGGCAACGTCATGCGGACGAATTTGTTGAAAACGCTGAGCAGCCTAGGCACGAGGTTGTTTGTGAAAATGAAGGAGAGGTGGACGAAACAGAAGAAATTGCAATTCAAATTATCGCTTTAGCGCCATCTGTCGAAGAGAATGTTGTCATTGAAGGAGAATTTCTTCAAGATGACAGTCAAATTATCGAGCACATAGTGCAGTGAGAAGAAAGCAAGATGAGGTTCCGAACGATTTTGTTTCTACGTTACTAATTACTTGTGTGTATTTTTGTTATCTTAGCTTTTTTTTTTTAGAGAAATAATTTCCTTTCGTGTAAAAAAAATTTTTTTTGTGGTCACACACGATAGCGAAGTAACCTATGAATTGGGCCCGTCTGCCCCTACGTCACAGCTTTTCTCTGGATCTGCTCGTTTCTTTGCATAAAGTTAATAAATGCTGGTGGCATTTCTGGATTTTGGAAAAAAAAACTAATGTCACCATTTTGGGGATAAATGCAAAAATTTACAGTACAGCTCATTATCTACAAATTTTATTTGTTTCCTAATCCAGGGAAAATCTTGTTGCAAGGCAACGAACCTAAAACAGCCAAAAATTAGCTAAAAAGATTTAGATTCTGGTTCTGAATTGGCATTTTGTATAACATGGGTAAATACTTCTGGGCAGAATGGTTCAAAATCCTGTGACACCCATTTCTGATAACAATTGGAATGTGGGAATTGCCAATTTGTTGTACTCATCTACTATCCCATTGAAATGTCGGTATTTTTATAATAAAGGGACGCAGAGACTACCGACACACTTGGTTCGTTTAAAATTGCAACTAGCTACTTCTTTGAAAAAATAAAGTAAACATACAAGCACGTGAAAACAAATTAACATAACAATACAGAAGATGAACTGGCCAATCACATTAATAAGAAAACAATACTATAAAACATATATACAGCATCAACCAATCAAAGTGAGTCTTGAACTCCTGCAACTCATTTTGCTGCACGCACTCTCTTACTCTCCGAAAATTGTACGCCAATATTCAGTTTTGTCAACTCCGTGTCGTTGTGTCATAAAAATGACCTGAGGACAAAACACACCTTTTTTGTCAGAAACTTTGGGAGAAAGTTAAGGGGAAACCTTGTTTTTTGCAAGTGTCGCAGAAATAATAATGTGGGAAAAGGAACTCAAAGTTTTGATGCATTTTAAGATTTTTCAAAACAGTTCCAATCAATCAGTCAATCAATCAAAAAGTTCGTAACAATAAGATGGCCTTGGGCATAGAAAAAGCCTGGAAGAAGTAGCATTTTTAAAGAAAAAACAAACAGAAGACCCATCTTCCTGAAATGATTAAAATTTAATGATATCATCGTATAAGAAATCACAGTTGACAATTTAAAACATTCAGTTTTCACTTCACTGTTCTCGTTCAAATTAATTTTTCATACTATCATGAGATTTAAATGAAGAACGAAGAAAACCTAAAAAGTTAAGTTGATTTTGTACACAAACATCTACCCTAAAAGAATGGAAGGGAAGTATCTCAATCTAGATACAGGTAGCCAAAGCAAAGCCACATCTCGTAGAAGCACGGGTGGTAAAAGAATGGAGATGATGGTGGAGAAGCAAATTGAGGAGGTAATATTGTTGCTATGGAGAGACGTAAACAATGTGATGTAATTCGGTCATGCTAAATCTAATTGTAACAAAATGAAATTTTTATGTATTTCTGAATAATTTCTATGTTTTTAGTTGATGGGAAGTTTGGATCTGACGCCGCTTCAAGTAGAAGGTTTACGAACTTTTCTTATTTTAATCTTAATTATCCCTGTAGATGAAGTATTAAACTTTATTTTTTCTCCCCAATAACTTCCTTGTAGGCCGAACTTTTATTAAGTAGACGTCAACCCCTTAAAAATTTTTTTAATAAATAACCCAGATGTAAATAATGTATGCAACATTTTTTATCCAAAATTTTTAAAAAACAGTGTATGTTTTCGGTGTTAAGACCAACACCCCCAATACGCGTTAGGTGACCAAGCTTAAACAGCACATTCCAGTAATTTCCCATTTTTATCCCAAGATCTTTTTTAGATGAACGTCGAGGTCTATGTTAAGAGCCCTGTGAATGAAGTTGCTACTTCCCACGTAACGCATATAAACAAATTTGTCTTATTTGTAGAAGTTCAGACGTGTTTCGACCTTTTTGATTTGCACGGTAGTGGAGCTATCACTGGTATCGAGTTGCAAAAAGTTGCGCAGAGTGTGGGAAGAGAACTGACAGAAGAAGACGTAACTGAAATCATAGCAGAAGTAGACGAAAGCGGTACGTTAATTTTATTCCACCCATCACTCCCACAGAAATAGAATTGGTAAAACCTAAAATTACTGATTTAGCGCTCTGAGCACTTGAAAATATTTACTTTTTATCCTGGGATTTTTGAAGAAAAGTCAAGCATGCGAAGACACCGATAAATGTTTCTTGGGCTTCGCTTAAATAAATTTCTATAGAAAAAAAATTGTTTCTACAACCTCAGTATTGTTTTAAGCGCTTTTATATAAAACAAACAAAATTGCCCGTTTTGGTCCCTAAAGATAATTTTACCTTCACGTCGAGCAAACAACCGCGTCCCCAAGGCATATTCAATCGTTGTCGTACGTTTATACATATGTTTATAATGTTTTGCCGTCCGAATGTTGGAAAGGATGGAAGGTGCCCTGGGAACGAGGTTGCAGGACAAACATTCGCCAGTGGATGCTCAATCTACATTTACGGTATTCTTCATAGGAAATTGTTGCTATCTCCTTCCCAGAGCCTTTCCTCAACATTCGTAATTACTCGAGATCTTATCAGCAGAAAAGTAGTGTTCTGGGAACGAGGTTAAACAATTGCCTACTCTGTTCTTTCAAACTTTTTTCTAGGCAAAGGAGAGATTGATTTCATAGATTTCTTGACAGTTATGGGAAAAACAATGAAAGAACCACTGCAAGAGGCTGACATAGAATATGTGTTCAATACATTCGACCAAAATAACGACACTTTTATATCACCTGAAGATATGCATCTAACCTTTTTGACAATGGGTGTCGATCTCACGCGTGGGGAAGTGAATGCAATGTTCGAAGAGCATGACAAAGATAGGGACGGACTAATTGACTTTAATGGTAGGCGAGCCCTTATTCTCCTTTCTCTTCTTTGTCATCTTACACTTAACAAACTGTTAGTGTTAACGCGTATTTTTCGCAGGTAGCGGGAAGTAGGGAATTTTCCAGCACGACATTTTCGTGGCTTCAAAACAAGCGCTAATTTTAGGCGGAAATGGTATACTGGTAGCGCTTTCGGCTTGTAATTAAGGTTTCAGGTTTGTGTCCCTACTCCGGCGCACTTTAAATGTAGTTTGTCAGCCCATTTGGTGCCATCTAATCGCTAATCGGCTTGTGTGGCAGGTCAGCTAGTTAGAGCAACGCTATACGTATCTCTAATAATGATAATGGTAATGTAACATAGCTACAGTCGGAAGTGGAGGAAGAGGCAGCCAAGGACATGAAAACTTTCCTTCACTTACTTACTTACTAATTGTAAAACGGTGATCTTTTTTGCGACTGATAAAAAAAACAAAGACATACGAAAGATAGATTTATTTAAGTTTATGTTTTCTTATGAATCTTAAAGCACGAAAACACCTGATATTTTGCGGAACTTCATTTCGATAATTTGCGTGGGAAAAACGCGCTACTTCTAATTTTTTTAACAATAATATGACTCGCTTTTTTTTAGAATTTCAAGATATTGTTAAAGCTGTGCATGCTGGGTTGTCTTCCTGTCCTCCTGAGAGTACAAGTAGTGCGAATTTAAAGAGTTAAGTGTAGAAATGTAAATATAAAAACAAAATTTATGCAAAAAATAGTATCTTATTATCGTCATCTCCAAATAAGCGCTATTTCTCATTCTTCCAATAACCGCCTTTTCAGGGGGATTTTAAAATCGAACAGACAATGTTTTTTTTTGTTAAAAAATTTTGAATCTACTTTTAATGAGTTATTAGTCATCTTTTTTTTAATTTTCTGATACTCAAATCAAAGAAACTTTTTGGGTATTTTTGCAAAGTTTTGTCTTCCGAATCTTTCAAAAATTTCAAGTTTCACTCGAAACTTAAATAAATTTGCAGGATTTTTCAGGAAGAAAATCATATATTAAGGTGCGCAACATTGGTCACCTAATAAAATTTTTCATTTGCATCTGCTATTAATAGCTTAATCAATTTGCATGTGTGGAGGTGCTACCGCGCGCCCCTCCAGAAAGAAAAAGGTGGGTAAAGCGATAATGCTTCAAAAGAATGTATCCCCAAAAATAAAAATCTAATCTAATAACAACAGTATCTGTAAGAGCACATTACAGAAGTTGTTGCTTTGTTAATTTATGACGCAGCGTAAATGAAAATACAGAAGAGTCTCCATAACTCGAACGGCCAGGGGGAAAAGGAAACCGTTCGAGTTAAGGAGACGTTCGAGTAGTAGAGGTTTTCAAGTTTTTTCAAAATTTTTCCCTTATCTGCCTACCAGATGAACAAAAACAGTATATTAAGTACGTAGTCTTACTTATTGGGGGTTCTGGGTTGATGAAATACAAAAACAGAGCGTTTTAGTTGCTTTTTGCTCAAATTTTTGAAAAAAATCAGTTATAATTGATTGTTTACAAGTATCATCATAATCTCGTTTGATGTTTTTATTTAAGTCCTTTAGGGAAGCCAACATTTCTTCCCCAAATTTCGAGAAAACGCTTTGGAGCAGTTCCTTTTTCAAGCTCTTTGAGGGTATTGTATTTTATTTTACAGGACTTGTTATCGGCTCTAGTTCTTTTTGACCCTGCCACAGACGCCCTTGTCAGATTGCTATGAAATTCTGTTTTTGAAAGTTGGTTGTGAAAGCGTTGTCGTTCGAAACACAACAAAACATTCGAATCATGCATTCGAACAATATAAGGCCCACAACACACGTAAACATTAAAATATGAAAATGATAAAATTCGAGTTATGGAGTCAAAAACCTTCAAGGGACAAAATAATCTGTTCGACTTAAGGGAACATTCGAGTTATGGAGGTTCGAGTAGTAGAGGTTTTTTTATAAGAGTTTATTAGGAAACTTTCACAGTGCCAACGAATTCGTTCGAGTTAAGGAGACGTTCGAGTAATAGAGGTTCGAGTTATGGAGACTCTACTGTAAAAAATTTCTCAGCGAGGAATTCGAAATTGTAAAAACTATTAAAACTGAATCGCGAAAGTTTATTTCGATTAAATTTTTAATGTCGTAGACTCGTGTAAATATCCAAAAAGATTTGCGATTTTTTGTTTAAAACTAAAGACATAATTTTTAAACCATATAAAATAAATTTAAAAGTACCTTTAGGAAATAAATTTTTGCGGACTTATTTTTGCGATAAGAGCATTCTTCACGCAAATTGCGGAACTTATCTTTGCGATTGAAAAGCTGTTACAAAAAAGAATTAATGTTTTCGTTCGGAAGCCTTCTAGAAATGCCAGTTATACCCCAACATGACATAAAAATTAATTACGAATTAAAGTACACTTACATTGTCGTTTTTGCGATTATTTAATTTTTGGCTACTTTTCATCATCATCATCATTCTCGGCTTAACGTCCGTTTTCCATGCTAGCATGGGTTGGACGGGGTATATTAATGACCCTCTTCCAATCTGATCTAGACTGTGTTAGATCTAAACTCAACTTCCTCTCTATCAAGTCTGTCCTTATAACCTCCTGCCAAGTCTTTTGCAGAATTTAATTTTCAGAATTGCTCTTAAAAGTAAGCATCCAAACGAAATCATGCATACTTTCTACGCCTAAGAAACCTAGACCCTTCGCAAACAAGACGTAAGACAAATTATCAATATTGAAATGAAATGTCACTCTACATTATTAGGCATGTGCTGGCAGGACAGATTCACAAATGTAAAAGTTTTCATTGCATAAACTCAAAAATACGTGTCATACAGATGATTGTAGAGATTAAACTGGACCTGCTTGATCACATATGTGGAATGAAAGACTTGTGAAGCTAGTGATGCTTGGAATTGTTGACAGCAAAAACAAAGTTGGCAGACTAAGAGAAAATGGAGAGATTGATTGATTGGTCTAGAAGCTAGTTAAAGCAACACGCTGGCTACTTAAGGCCAGTCCTTTTTTAATTAAAGGTCATTTCCAATAACTCAAGTTATAAAGATTGTGGCATAATTTATTGACCACCATATCATTATATGAATAGTGAAACGCAAAATTCACCTTTTGTGAAAAATTTTGATGACGTCATATGCCATAAACGCACTTAACCTGCAGTTTTTTTTGAAGCGATTTCCCGCACCATTAAGGGGTCTTTAATTTCGCAGGAAGTAGCATAAAAGTAAGTCTTGGCATGAAGTCAATTTCAAATAATTGCTTTAGATTTACTAGAATGTGCGTTTTTGACATTTTGGCGATTTATATTAACTTACGACAGGGTTAACCTGTAAATAGACCATGCAAAACACGCTTTAACACCCTTTGTCGCAAAAATTGTGGTTGTTCAATGATGCGGAAAACCGCTTAAAAAAAGCGCAGGAAAAGCGTGAAGTAAAAATATTACTGAGCTAGCCATCCAAGAAAGAGAGAGTTAAAGTCTGACAAAAACCTTGAATTTAAAGGAAAGATTGTCAAAAAGTTGTTTATTGCTCCATTTCCAAATGAGTACCTGCTTTATGACTTTTTATTTCCATAAGCAAAGTTGAGATACGGTATATAGGTATATTAAAAGCAGTATCTACTTTGCCTTACATAAACAGCAGCATATTTTGAAGGAGGAAGGGGATAAGAGATACTATTTATTCACATTTTTCGTAGATGCTTTAGGCTAGGTAGGTAACTTTATAATGTTTAACAGAGCAGGCTGAAGTGTAAGGTGTGAAGTGATAAATGTGATTTGAACACAAAGAAAAAGGTTAGTTAGTTAAAATTTCTCGGAAAAATTGAATTCTGCGTTTTACTATTCATATAATGATATATTGGCCAATAAATTATGCCAGATTCTTTATAACTTGA
The DNA here is from genome assembly GCF_029227915.1 of Hydractinia symbiolongicarpus. Lineage (NCBI taxonomy): Eukaryota > Metazoa > Cnidaria > Hydrozoa > Anthoathecata > Hydractiniidae > Hydractinia > Hydractinia symbiolongicarpus. The sequence continues at coordinate 26,042,111 of NC_079883.1, forward strand.
GATATTGAAAATGACCCTCAAATAAAAAAGGACTGGCCTTAAGTAGCCCGAGCACACATTTGCACAGCATGGTAAATTAAGACAAAAAGAATCGTTGACACTTATGGGCAACATGCTGTCCAAGGAGATTAGGCCCAGATCCAAGCTCTTAAAAGTGCAATTTTGCAGAAGTTAATTTAGCAAGGCTGCAAGGATAAAACTCAGCAAAAATAAAGTTTTGTAAATAGTTCTTCCAATAAAAATTTCTTCTCTGTGGATGCTTTTTTGGGTTTCTTATAAAAAAACAAGAAAAAGAATGATGTACCTTAGTCATTTTAAAAACATTTTCATTTTACATAAACATGGTATTTCAGAATAATTATTTTTCATCAGTACTGTCAGCATCAATCAATGCGGAACGGTGTCCAATCTTTTCAAGTTCTTCAATCAAATCTCCACCTTGGTGCATTTGAAGTAAAATATCAAACCCACCAATAAATTCTCCATTGATGTAAATTTGAGGTATTGTTGGCCAATTCGAGAATTCTTTTACACGGCTTCTCAACACATCATCGTCGAGGACATTAAAAGTGTCAAAATCCTCACATCCATGCATTGATAAAATTTGAATAACGTACTTACTAAAGCCACACTGTGGAGCATCAGGTGTTCCCTTCATAAACACAACTATTTTATTTTTATTTATCACATCATTAAATTGGTCATCAGTCCAGTTTGTACTTGTTGAATATGAATTTTTAGATAGAGGAGCGCTGCTCAAATTCACTAATAATCGAGGTGCTAAACTTTTGCAGTCAGGTACAGATTTTCCTGCTAACCAAAGTATTCCTGGTTTTGCATATCGGCATGTTCGTGATATAATTTGTTTTAACATCCTAAAGTAAAACAAAAAATACATATTCCTTTTATTCGTAGTTTCTCATTAGATTGCTTCATTGTGTCTAGCAAATGAAATGAAAAAATGAAATATTTTATGATGCAAGTGTATATAAACTTCTGAATAAAAGCCTAACCATGTTGGTCATTTTATTTGCCCTCTCTTCACCTAGTTTTCCATAGCAAAAAAGTGATTAAAGGCCTTGAGGATGAAGATGATTGCTTACTAGCTATACTTGTGTGTGCTTCTTGTTTACATGGTCACACAATGAACTTACTAGAATCTTGTGTTATGTGCTTGATTTTATCCAGTGAGTTAACAAAACAAGCAGTTCGACATGTAGCTATAGTTACTTTTTCTTTTCTCCCACCTTATTGCACAGATTTTAATTGCAAGTAGTAGGACTCGCTAATATATTTAAAGAAGTTTGCAGCGCACACATACTGATAGATCAAAAGTCTTTTGTTTTGTGGCCCTCTTTTGCTGACACGCTGATACAATAAGAAGTAAAAATATTACTGAGCTAGCTATCCAAGAAAGAGAGAGTTAAAGTCTGACGAAAACCTTGAATTTAAAGGAAAGATTGTCAAAAAGTTGTTTATTGCCCGATTTCCAAATGAGTACCTGCTTTATGACTTTTTATTCCCATAAGCAAAGTTGAGATACGGCATATAGGTATATTAAAAGCAGTATCTACTTTGCCTTACATAAACAGCAGCATATTTTGGGAAAACTCTAATAACAAGTGCCAGGTTGGAGGGCCTATTTTGCTCGGCGACTAACTTAAGAAATTCGAGTAGCTGACATATGGAGGTCATTCTTGTCTCGATGATTCATGAGACGCGCGAAAACTGCGCACACGAGATTCGGTTTCTCTTGGTTTGCGTTATAATTTTTAATCTATGATCTATTATCATGGAAAAAGACCAAGCAAAGATTGATTCAACCGATTTTAAAAATAGGTGAATTCACTGTTTTTTTTATTTTATTTTTATCTCTGTTTATCGTGAAAAATAGTCATTTTTGATATACTCGTGTTGTAGAATATGATGGAGAATGACTATTTTCAAGTGACGAAGAAGATGATTCGTTCTTTAAATCTGATGCGATGTAAAGAAATATATTTTTTATTTTTGTGTTTATACATTATTAAAATTCTTCTACAGTAGCTATAATAGCGCGCATTTTATTTATTTATTATAGAGATGAAATTTTAAAAATACAAAAAAATCATGCGCAATCTCGTAAAAGAAAACTTGGTAAATCTATACAATAAATTAATTATTCATGATGTTTTAATTGCAATAATCCTTTTGTTAAAATAATAGTGGAGCAAAAACATAAAAGTAAATCTGACATGGAAGTGGAAAAAACCCAGAGATTGTAGAAAAAGCGCAAAGAAAACGTATTATTTTGCTAACAACTTTTACTTGTTTGCATTAGCTACGATTTGGTCACAAACTTAGAACAAGGTTTTCTTAATGACGTTTTAACATCATTTCATTGTCTTTACAAAAACGTGTATGTTATACCGTCGTAGACATTTCTTCTAATCAATGAAACTATACTGCTTTAGAAAGTTAGACAGAATGTGTCGACTCCTTACGAGAAGCTAAAGAAATAATTCAGCAACATGAAATAGAAACCGGAACATCGTATTCTAACTACTTTAAGGATGAATAACATAACATGAATACTGAACAGACAAACCGAAATAATATCTTCAATAATACTTTAAGGATGTAGCTTTCGGTGCAGACAGTAAGTTTTGACTAAATATTTAATAGAATATAGCTACATAAAATGTGATTTAAATTAAATTTTAATTTAAGCGTGGAAATAAGTTATCCAAATAAATTTTTGAATTAAAAGGAAAATGCATTTTGTTTGAAGACAAAAAATCTTCCATTTCTCAAATAATGTTCGACGGGATACCGTTTATAGTTGTTGGAACAAAAAGCCCATGGTACTGATAGGAACGCTTCTCACAAGAAAGAAAGAAAAGAAAATAAGCTAGAGCGAAAATTATCCTTCGAGATATTGTTTCCTTTCCAGATTACAAGGTGAAATAATATTTTTCCATTCAAGATTACCCGTAAATGCTATAGGATAACACCGTCCTAATATTATTTTATTGTTTATTTAGATAGACAAGTTAACTGAATGGAAGAAAAACTGCGCCAAAAAGTTGAAAAATGAATGGGCAGCTAATAAATCCCAAGTGAAGACCAACAGAGAAATTTGGATAAAAATATTAGATTGCCACGCAGACCATTTGTAAGGGGAGGTATTGTCAATATAATATAATGTAACGTATAAATACACTAAGGACGCTGTTGCAATTATATTAAACTTGAAATCGTTTCAGCGCGGTGGTATCAGTCAACAAATCGATTCAAGAATAATAACGAAAATTCACGAACTCGATGGTCAAGGAATAAGGCAAGTAAAAGAGATGGAAAGACACATAAAGATATATGTTCAAAACAAGTTGTTTTGTGATAAAATGGTTCCTTCACCAACAAACAGAACATTTTTTCCTACACGACGTGACATCACAAACCACATGTACATAAGCACAACAAAGTTACGTTTATCATAGATCGATCAAAATTTCTTATTGTAGAGGAGTTCATCGACAATGTGATAGATTGTAATACTGTAACTCCGCCTCAATCTCCACCTGTCATTAATTTGACCTCACCCCAGAAAACAGGAAAAACTGACGTTGTCCCGGGCCAGTTACTGAGTGAAAAAGAATTGTTGACTTTGCGTGAAATGGACAAAATTATCAACAACCATATGCTAACCGTGTGTTGTGGTATTTTTGGAAATGAAAGGATGGCGCAGTGTGACAAGTGCAAAAAATGGTTTCACGGAAAATGTGTGAAAACATACCAAACAGCGTTTTTAAGAAGTCCAACCAACAAGAATTGGTATTGCAAAATGTGTAAAAGTGTTTGTTGTAAATTTATCTTATCTCATAAGAAAAAAAAACAAAAACGAACGAAAGTGTTTTATTCCATTCCGCGTGGGTATTCAAGCCGTACGGGCATAGTTTGTTTAGATATTCGGAACAACTCGCGAAAACTCGTCCAAAATATTGTTTTTTATGAACCTCCGACCCGGCACTTGTTATTAGAGTTTTCCCATATTTTGAAGGAGGATGGGAATAAAAGATACTATTTATTCACATTTTTCGGAGATGCTTTAGGCTAGGTAGGTAACTTTATAATGTTTAACAGAGCAGGCTGAAGTGTAAGGTGTGAAGTGATAAATGTGATTTGAGCACAAAGAAAAAAGGTTAGCGTTTCGGGGTAAGTGCATGGGATGATAAATTTATGTCATATAGCTATAATTTCTTCACATACAGATAGAGATAGATAGATAGATGTGCATATTTTACATGGCTAGCCTCACAAATATCGAGGGATATACCCTGTCTATTATTTCCAGGAGGGGCCATGGCGTAGATGGAGAGTCCTAGAGTATTTAATGCTCATTTTGAGCTATACATACGCAGACCCAATTAGAGCCCGCGCTCTACTAGACAACTCCCGGCAACATCCAACGGCCCACACAGTGTGCCATCTTCCCAATTTCCCTCACATGGCTTAAGTGAACCCGGGGCTATGGTAACATTCACTCGCCCATGTTGAATCGCTGTCAAGAGGAATCGAACCCTGGTCTCCCGCACAGAGTACGAGAGCTATAACCACTAATCTAAGGCACCACAAACAGTCAAGTCTGAATGTAATCTACCGCGGACGCGAAACTCGCAAGAATAGTTACACAGGACAATAACATTGTGATAGCTTTTGTTTTTTTAAGAAAATAATTGCCTCGCTGATAAACAATGACCCCATACAATCGATTGTTTAAGCACAATAGGTTGCAAGATCAATTTTAGCAATCTATTTTGCGCTAACTCTTTTGAAATTTTTAATTGCAGTAATTAAATATAAAAGTTATCTCCACAAAGGATTGTGTGTGCCACGATTATCTTCCTGAGCTCCACGATTTTTTTAGCCAGTATAGTTTAATTTTTTTTCTTTTCAAAAAGTCTCATTAAAGTTAATTTGTTTGTTTCAGGTTTTATCAAGTTAAAAATGTTATTTTAAGTCGATATTTCTTCATGAGCGCATTGTTTTTTAACACGCAAATATAAACTCGCAAAACCCTTAAGGGATTTAATTATAACATAAGACAAACGACTGCTGTCCTCCATGCAAAGGTGTGATATTAGCGTATACACGGTAGATTACATTCAGACTGTACTGTATCAGCCAGTCAGGGAAAACTGCTAACTAAGAGTGTACTGTTAATTAGAAGAATCTTCAAATTAGGCGTAAGACGGAAGCTATCTTTAAAGTCCTACTTTGGAAAATCTTCCCCGCTGAAAATGGCAATAATTATGCTTGAAATAAACATTAATTAGGCCGTACTACACAAAAAAATGTTCGGTTAGTGTCTGCTCAGGTTGAAAATGTTACTTGTTCGGTCGGTCAGTCAATAAAAATATTGTAATTTTTTTTGAAAAATACTCTCTTTCTTTAAAAACTTTAAACTATAATCACTAAGGCTACCATCAAAAATATGTTGTGTTCGCATCCTAAAAGACCCCACAAAAATGAGTCGGTCGGGCGTTTTTTTCCCGGGATTTTCAGATCAAAGCAAGCAAGTTTGTTCCCAGGGCCCAGACAGTATAGCACCACTCGATATCGTTTGTAGACCATTTTTCGCCGCCCTGTAAACTGTCAGTAGCCACAGGAGTGCCCTAAAGGAATTAATTTTCACGAGTTTTTGTGAATTTTGCATAAATTAGTTCTGGAGTAAAAAAGTTTTCTTTTTGAAAAATATTTCGCGAATTTTTTTCCCGGTCTTTTTCCGACTTACCGGCTTGGGTTTTTATTACCAAAAGTGAGCCGGTCAGAGGACATGAACACAACATATTTTTGATGACTGCCTAAACTGTATGAGAGTGAACATTGTTTCACTGGGTCATATTGCTACCATTTTTAACATCCTTCAAATGCACATTCTAACTGAGTAGCTAAGTTCTCTTTCATTGAGCATATATTTGTGCATGTTTTTACACAGAGTTTTCTGCAGACATTACACATGGTGCAAAGATTGGCCTAAAGACAAGGCTTGGCTAAGATTGGAGCTAGAATTTTGAAAAGCGGAGTCAAAATTTTGCATTTTTTTCAATTTTAGGTAGGGTTGGTTGGACGACACTAACTGAACATTTTTTTGTGTGCCGTCTTATCATAATTAGTTCCATAAGACAAAGAGATATACCTATGATTGGTTTTTCTTGTTTTGTTTTGCCTCTGATTTATTGATTTCCAAAGTAATTGAGCAAACTCCATATCTAGTAATTTTTAGATCTTTAAATTTTCAGAATAGTCATAACTCGTCCAGAAATCAAAAAAATGTTTGTAGCTAGTAGCTATATGTTAATTTTTTTTATAAGGTTGATTACTCGCCTTTAATGTGCCTTGTTTAATTGATTCCACACACCATTTTAAAAATATTTCCGGTGGCTCTTGGCACTCATGGCCTGATGAAAGGTGGGTACTGGCTGTGGGGAGACAAGATTTTTTGTCGCTGTAGGTCTTCCGACTCTGATGTCAAAAATTTCAATCTGAAAATAGGGTTGGTCCATTGACTTTAACACCAAATATTTGGAAATTCTAAATTGGCTGTTAGATAGAAGGAAGTGGTACCTCATTTTATCGTTGCCTGCATCACAGAAGTACACTCAGGAAATTTTCATTTTTTATTATTTTGACTATGCACCTATAGGCCTCTCCTATTTGTGTTACCAAGCAAAACACTGTGTAGAGGTTATTTTAAAACACTGTATAACATCTGTGCTGTGGCACACAAATTAAAGAAGCATTACTTTGTTTTAAAATAGAACTTTTTCATGTGGTAGTAAATATACATGCAGACGGCCAACAGTAAACAGAGGTACTAGGTACTTTCAGCTTCAGGGGGAGGGGCAGGGGTAAAACAGTTAAAATGTAAATAAAGGTGATAAAAACTGACTCTATTATACCTAATTATTAGCAAACCCTAACTTTGCTGAAAATCATAATGGCAGATAGTGTACAGTCCAACATACTTAACGAAAACAGCAGTTATTTCTGGATCAGAGAAACTTTTCCCACACAATTTTACTTCAGAGTTACCGTAAAACAATCCCTCCCACTTGTTAAAAGTAAAGTAAGAGAAAGTTGGAGGAAAATATAGACAAAAAGATGTATCATTCCCATGGAAGTGTTTATTAGGATTACCTTATTAACTATTCCCTTTTTTCATTTCTTAACTTAATTCCATCCTTCTATTTTTGCCATTCTTCCCTTTATGAGCTAGTTTTCTTTCTTGTTTTACTCTAAAATTTAAAAAATAGCTGATGTAGCTTGAATTTTCCTGATTTAAGAATTATTGTTATTTTTGTCTAGTATGTCGGCCTTCTTCTTTCCAATAAAATAAACAACATGTTATAACGGATTGTCTGTACGAAACAACGTTGTCTGGAAAAAAAATTTATAATTTCTTTCTAATTTCATTATGTATTTTTATCTCAACAATCACGCTGTATGATAAATCAATTGCAGAAATTGGAAGCACATAGATGCATGTGCCTTTTTGATTTTTTTAATTTCTGAGTGGTCACCCGTCACTCTTAAAAAGTATGGAAGATAAAAAAACTAAATATTAAAACTAAATATGCACATTATCGGTACATGATAAGCAAGTTTCCTGGGCATGTCAGTGAGGAAATAAGCATGCTTTCTGGATATTTCTAGCAGAAAAGAAACTAATTCTTGGTCAGATATTTTTTGTTATACAGGGTGCACACACATATTTTAAGCAATACAAAGTTTTGGTACGGCTTATCCTTGCTTAGGTTCTGTATTTTCCAGGCTCAGCTATCATGTGTCACAACTTTACTTGTTTAGTTAAACTGATGTGCCAATTGAAATCAATCTTCTGCTTTAATCATGCTTGTTGTGGTATGAAACTTAAATGATACAAGTTATTCAATTTGTTACATCCCAGATGTAATTCATTCTAAAACTTTCACAGTTGTTCACCAACTGTGACATCAAAAATCTGTCTTGATGAACTAGATATGGTCGTTATAAATTCTGCCTATAATGGCCACAACCAGTATTTATGGTTCCCTTAAGTGCCCATTATAGACAGGTTTGACTGTATGTGTATAATTTAGAAAAGAACATAAGAACATGGTGGATCAATTTGTATAAATTATGGCAAACTTAGAGACATGGTTGGCTGAAGAAAATTCCATCATCCAAAAACCAGATAATGAGAAGCAAGCGTATCTTTATGAATGGTTGGAACGATTAATTGAACATCTGAATAATGGAAAAGCAACTAATGTATGTCAAATTTTAAATATTTAAACTTAAAGTATTTAAGCTGCTCTGGTGTATACAGGTATAAGTTTAAGTTCCACTCTTAATAACAAAAATGAAAAATGACAGACAAGTTGTGTAAGTCATTTGTATCTTTTTTTGTGTTGAACTTACAAATTTTAAAAATTATGCAGCTAGTAGTTACAAGTTAAAAATCCGTTTTGTAATACACTTTTTATTTTCCTACTACTAAAAATATTTTTCACAAAATAAAAACTATTAAACTGAAGTATTTCATAATGATGTTCTTTAAGGGTATGGTATACCTTTTTTATAACGAGGAATCAATTTTTATTAGCCATTTAAGAAACAATTAATTTTCCAATGATGAAACTATTGATTTGTTTTTCAAACTGGAAAGTCGACTTTGTTCAAGTAACTTACTTGTATTTCCTCTAATCATTCTTTGACCCCTTTAAAGTGAAAAGAAGGAGTTATGAGTGATTTTTATTATCTTGAGCATAATTTTTCGAAAATAATTTAAAAAAATATTAATCATATAAACGATAATTGTCTATTCTCTTTTTTCAAAAAAATACATTTTTTGAGAAAAAGAATTGCTTATGGCAGTCGACATCCGTTGCAAACATCTTGGTTTGATCAGTCATGTCATTTTAAATAATAAAATTTAAAAAGTTGTCCTTTTGATTATTTATTTACTCAGAAGTGTGGAAGTAACACCCTTATCATCAGTGTGCTTGAAAATGTGATAATAAAAAAGTATTTAAAAGTTTTTTTCGTAGTGTTCTGTTTTTTATTTACCATTTACTATTACATTTTAAAGGGGCACCCCAGTGAAAAAAAAATATTTGAAAAAAAATGTTATTTTAATAAGACAATACATAAATATGTCAGAATAAACCTTTTACAATCGTTAAACATCTTTATTTATACCTTTATTGGGTCTGTGAACATCTTCAATTTTGAATAAATTTGCAAGGCCGCGTAAAGTCAAGAGGACTAGGTCCGAATAAGTAAGCATACGTCACGTCGTGCAGAAAGTCCGTAAGCTCAGCAGCACACCTTCTAAAAGTTTGTTTACTTACTGTTTACATTGTTTTTTGATAAGATGTCTTGTAATAATGACGAAGATTATAACTTAGAAAACATAGAATCGGATAATTCTTTTAATGAAAAAGGTGTACATCAGGTTGGTGTACATCAGGGTTCTGTACTTAGTCCTTTGTTGTTTATTCTAGTCTTAGAAGCGCTGTCGATGGAGTTCAGAACAGGTTTTCCATGGGAGTTATTGTATGCAGATGATTTGGTTCTCATAGCAGAGTCGATGGAAGAATTAGTTGAAAAGTTTGAGAAGTGGAAGAAAGGACTAGAAGAGAAAGGGCTGAAGGTAAACACAGCAAAGTCTAAAGTCATGATAAGTAGCATTGCAGCCAAGTGTGACCTTGTAGTTGGAAAGTGGCCTTGTGGAGTTTGCAGGAAAGGGGTTGGTAGTAACTCAATTTTTTGTCAGACTTGCAAGCATTGGGTACATAAGAAGTGCAGTAGTATTAGTGGAAGGTTAAGAGCTGGCATACAGTTTGTATGCAAGCGTTGCAAAGGTGAGATTATAGAGAATGAAGTATTTCCAGCTTTAATGATGTACAACAGTGGCTCGTTAGAGATAGTTAAGAACTTCTGTTACTTAGGTGATATGTTGGGCAGTGAAGGGGGTGTTGGAAGAAGTGTTACTTGCAGGATAGGTTCTGCTTGGAAAAAGTTTAGAGAGTTACTTCCTTTATTGACTAGCAGAGTCCTGTCAATTGAGGTAAAAGGTAGGTTGTACGAGGCCTGTGTAAGAAGTGTTATGTTGTACGGTAGTGAGACATGGGCAGTGAAGCAGGAAGATCTTGACCGTTTAGAAAGGAATGATATGAGAATGGTTAGGTGGATGTGTAATGCCAGTCTGAGAGACAGAAAGAGTTCAGATGAGCTAAGAAGCAGGCTAAGTCTCCGTAGAATTAAAGATGTTATCCAGATAAGAAGATTGAATTGGCTGGGGCACTTGGAAAGAATGGAGGAGGATAATTGGGTAAGAAAGTGTAGAGACTTGATAGTTCCTAGGGCAAAGCCCAGAGGCAGACCGAGAAAGACTTGGCAGGAGGTTATAAGGACAGACTTGATAGAGAGGAAGTTGAGTTTAGATCTAACACAGTCTAGATCAGATTGGAAGAGGGTCATTAATATACACCGTCCAACCCATGCTAGCATGGAAAACAGACGTTAAGCCGAGAATGATGATGATGATGATGAAAAAGACTTGACAAAGCTACAGCCACGCGACTTCGAACCTCTTGTGTCTCACAAGGGAGAAATTAATAATGATGCAAAGTGACAAGGTGTCTTTTACTGACTCAAAGTAACGCTCTTAGGAAAATATTTTCTTTTTAAAGAAATAAAAAATATATTTAATCGCTTTTTTTAACATTCTTTTCGTTAAAAAACTTTATCATTTGCTTCAGTAAAAAAACTTTCTTACTTTACAAGCCAATTTTTTTTTATTTCACAATTCACCAATATTTTCCCTCCACACGCGCTTATTTGCGCACAAATGCAAACAAATTTTATGTAACATTGAAATTTTCGCCGTGATGGAGGACCATTCAAATGCGTGATCGAAAGATCAAATAATGTTCAGGTCGTGATAAGTTGGTAAAACGGGGGTATTAATAATGTATAAATAAAAATCATTCTTATGATTATGGTAGGTCATAAATGCGTTGCAGATGCTACTGACTTATAAGTAGTTGTTTTGACAAAGCTGTTTTAGAAACTGCATTATCAGCATTACATGCAGCCTTAAACAGTTACAAAGATTGAAGAAAATGGGTACATTTACCCCCTGAAAATATTCGGCATGTCCTTCCATCAAAAAAGTTTCTTTTTTGAAAAACAAAGAATAGAAACTTGAGCGCTACGAAAGATACATGTGTAACTAGAAAACTTTTTTTGTCTGTGTTTGTATTGGAAATTGGATAATGTTCTTTTATTTAATATAAAAATGTACAAAATGTTATTTGGTTGTGTTCTGTGGATATAAGTACAAATAATGAAATGAGAAGAATTGAGAAACTTTGATCGCGTTCACTAGATGAAATGGCATTTTTACTAAGTGGCAATATTTTAATATGGAATTTTATTTTTTGGAGATCTCTTTTAAAAGAACTATCTGTGAAGTACGCTAACCAAATATAAAAACTTTGATCGCTTGGTAGATCACCTGCACAATGATTTTGTTTAGCCATTTTTGAGTTCTTTCTTTTTCACAGACGGAATTCTGTGAAAACTAACTTCTTTACACTTCTCTAATCGATTGGTACATCGAAACGCATAGCAACTAACCATTTTTTAAAGATTTAACGTAAATTACATACAAAAAGCGATTTAATGTAAGCTATAGGTCTTAACATAAACGTTCTCTGCACTCGCCTAAACTTTCTGCAAGATGTGATGTCATTATTTATAATCGGGTCCAGTCCTAAATGAAATCGCGCCTGTCTGTTTTTTTATGAGAAAAAAATGAATATGCGAAGGCTTGTACAACAATTTTAAATAAGAAAAACAAGTAAAGTAAGTTTTTTTTGATTTCTTATGCTTTTCTGAGTACGTATATAACAAAAAAGAAAAAAGTGATTTTTACTGGAGTTTCCCTTTAAATCACTTTTACATTACAATGGGAGGTCCTGCAAGAAATAGAGCTACTGTGCCAAGCCAGCAAGTATCTCAAAATGAGTTTTTGTCTGCCAAAAATAAACCATTCTCTAAATATCACATCCCAAAGACGATTGTTTGAGTTAAAAAAGCATTTTTTAAAAAGTGAAATAGATCAAAAACTGAACTCAAAATTTTGGATTTAAAAACTTCACTTATACACTCAACAATATGGTACTTGCCACATTATATAAAATTAATTTATTCTTGTCATAATAATTGTTACAGACTTATAAACTTTTTTTAAAAATACAGTGACGAAAATTTCTCCTTTACATGATCCAAGAAAATTTGAACATTGAGAAATTCTCTATGGTTATATGAAGAGATTAATCTCTCATAGAAGAAAAATAAAATTATATCTATACTGCTATCTTACTATCTTTAGGAAAGTAATTATTCAGATCTTTAAATTAAAAAACTAAAACTGTTGTGACAATTTCACAAAATAGAATTAGTAAAAATAAATTTGTGACTCCTATTCGGACAGAGTCAAGGATAATTTTATGAAACAATGCATTTTGTTTCAAAAACTAACATTATTATCAAAAAAACATTTTAGAAAAAATTGCACTGAAGGGTGTAGAACCCTTATCCACAAAAAAGATATTTTTCAAAGCAAGATTTTTACACAGCTGGAACAAAATTTAAGTTTAGACTTTGTAAATAAACAAATCTTGAATTTTATGGTATTTAAAAGTTCGAGATTTTGAGATATAAATTTTACGAAATTTGAGGTTTAAGGCTGATTATGTAAAAGTGGAAATAGTATGGTTTTTAAAGATTTTAGTTTTATGACCAAATTAATAATTATGATGTTCTTCAACATTTTAGGTAGAAATCAAGAAGATACAGCCAAAAATTGTTGCAACGTTGCATAAAATTCTGGAAATAAATTGCAGTCCCGCTACCCAACAGCAACTAGCATTATGTTTTGCAGCCATATTTAATGCGGGAACAACACTTGGTCTATTTGACAGTGTTAACAAATGTGTTGATATCATTAAGAGTCGTGATGATTCACCAAATAATCAGTCAATAAAACTGTAAGTCATGTGATATGTGCACGAATTGTTGATTTGACTATTGTGAGGCAGAAAATATTTTTTAGGTGTATATATCTAATCTTAGGTTTTCCGTGCATATTGAGTTTGCACTCTTGTTTGCACTCTTAAAAAATTATTTTGGGCGTTGGTAGCACCTGTGCAAGCACTACAAGAGACTTTCTTCACTTTTGGTCTTAGCATTGTGGATAACTTTAGAAATGGTGAATATAGGAAGATTTTATTATAAAAGAGACAAAAATATTGTGCTTTGTTGTTTTAAAAGAATTATTTAAAATCAGGCCTTGCCATGAGTAAATAACCTCCCGAGCAATTAATTTTTGCGTGAGAGTGTCCACGCGAGCAATTTTGCTTGCCATATTTTTGCTAAAATAACTTTACATTTAGTCTCACAGGGCATCTTTTTCAGGAGAGGCGTTCACCTTGGCACTCACCTAAATCGTTTCAGGCCTAGCTCATTTCGAACTTTCGTCGGTTAAAACGTCCAATAGATTTCCGTCTTAGTCGGACACTTTTAGATCTCAGAATTACTGAATAGTCCTGGTCATTTAAATCCACGAGCAAGCCTATTCATAGCCAACCTGACCATCCTAGGTAATTCACCGACTCCTGACTTAGTTAAAAAACTACGTAGACATAAATCTCTTTTGCCTGGTCCCTTCATCGTTGGTAATCAGGTCTTACACAAGAAATCCAGCCATGCGGTTTTTAACTAATGCGGAGGTAAACGCCGACGGAGCACGGATGACGCAAGTCTGCAAAACTGCATTTACAGGCGGAACAGACAAGTTATCATGGATTCGCTATACCAGTAGACACTCGATCATCGTGTTTGGGGTTCACGATTTAAAACGTCCCCCACTTTTCTACTGCAAAATGAATGTGCAACAAAGATTATTAACCTTAATGCCCGTATCGCATGCGTTTTATAAAATGGCGAATGAACTGTTGCACGATGGGTTGAAAATAATCACACCAAATAGCCTTTCAGTTTTACTTAAAAGACCAATCAATTCTTGAGAAAAACGTGTACACTTATCTTAAAATGTTAATATTTACGCGAGAAATAGAATGCTCGGGTAACGAGAATTTATGCGGGCGCGAGCAGTTGCTTGCGACTCATGGCAAGGCCTGAAAATGGTGAAAAACAATATTTGTGTTTTTCTGGAACATCAACAAAAGGAAAGAAAAAATATTTCAACCATGCTATATTCTTGCTTGGCATATGTATATGAAAATTCTAATAAAAATACATGCCTTTTCTTGTGTAAAACAAGATTAAAATGTTGATTTATAATACTCCAATTCATTTTTAGGTCTGCTATTTGTTGTATGGGAGGAATATATAAAAAACTTGGACGAATGGTATTTTTTATTTTTTTTATTTCAATAAAGTTTTGTGTTGATAAGTTACCATGTAATATAAGTATTTTTCATTGTTTTTCTTCTCTTCAGGTTGGTACACTGTTCGATATTGGTTTGCAAAGTTTAACAAAAATTTTGTACAAGTCCGAGGTAAAGACTTTATAAAATTGTTGACATGAGATAGGTATGTATAAGAAAAGTTTATTAATGATTATTACGTTGTTTTTTTTTCATCTTTCTATTTCCAGTCTCAAGCAAAATGTGAGATTCTATTGTGCTTTCAAAAGATGTTGTTTGGACTGGGCAATGCTGCATCATCCGGATATAAAGATATTTATAAAGCTTGCAAAGCCTGTCTTGTTGATAAATCCATGTCAGTTAGGTGGGCAGCAGCCAAAGTAAGTTATGAAAGTAGTGAGGTCTCTGGTTTCAATTCTTTCTGAACTTACTAACATATGATATGTGTTTTGTATAGTTACTTCACAATTTCATATTTCATGCTTGCATTGTGAAGAAATTATGTCAGCAACAAAAAATAGAAAATAGAAGTTTGTAATATCCTAGGACGAGAGAAATGCCTCTTTTTTATATGCTTCTTTTTTATATTGATTGATAAAATTTCTGTCTTTAGTGTGCTTTGGAGTTATCAAAACATGCCAATTTTCTATGTACAACAGACTTGGAGACAATGGTGTCGACATGTTTAAAAGCTTTAGAGGGCTCAAATTATGATGTCAGAGTCCAAGTGGCTCAGTTGCTTGGTATTTTAATGGCTGGGTCACAGAAAGTTGTACCTAATGCAAATAAAAATACAAAAAAGATCTCAATTGAGGATGTATTTGGACTTATGGCTTCAGCCTTTTTAAAAGGTAAGAAAGTGTTCATTTTTTATTTAAGTCAAGTTAAGGAAGGCTCTTCTGAACAGGTTAGTGAATGTATAATATTGCATTTATAAATGACTTATAATGGACACTTAATCTTGGGTGGACTTTTGTCCAAGAAGAGTGATTATCAAAATTTCTTTTGCTGACCTAAGGGCTTATTAGATGAGCAACCAAGTCAACACATTATGGTCTGTATTTTATTACACATTCTGTGCACAAGTGAATTATATCGTCTGACGCAAACTTCACGTAACAGTGATCAGTGGCTTATTTTGTGTACTTAGGTGTTTTTTATTTTTTTTAAGGTGGTATTGGTTTCTTAAAAAGCGGAGGAATCATCGAGTCAGGTTTAAACCGAGAAATACGTGTGGGTGTAACACAGGTAAATGTGGAGACTAACATATTGATACTAAGAAATTAGTAATTACAAAAAATTTTCATTCTAATTATCTTTTTTTAACATATGTTGTCGTTTTTCAAATTCACATGGTTTAAAATCTACAATTTCAACACCCCTAACAGACTGCAAAATTAGAAAATAAAGATAAAGTAATAAAAATAAAAATGGTCATGCTAAAAGACCCTTTTGTCAGCTAAAACATGTTTTAAGGGAAATTGCAAGATCAAAACCTTAGATTTGTTTAAAAGGCATGGGTAACTTCCATGTAAAAAACAGCATAGCTGATAAAACACAAATATCAATCTTAAATGAACACTATTTCATTAGTAGCTATTTTCTTTATAAATGGCAATAACATTGAGGATAATAATAAATTTGTTAATTGATTATTTCCTCACCTTTCATTTGATATCTGCAACGAATTGTATCTATTCCAGCATTTTGATTTTGTATAAAGATATGTTTAAATCTGTATAAATAAATCAGTAATTACATGAAAACTGTAGAATAACTAAATAAATTTTGGTTATAACATGACACATTTTAAATTGCAAAACCAGATGAAATGTTCATTGATGAATATTTACTAAAACAAAAAAGGAATGAGGCTGGTGTTTTAGGTTTTTTACTTTCAAGTTAAACATGGTAAAACACAATTACTTTTTTGTTACTTGTAAAACCAGGTATAATGGTCTGATATTATAAAGTTTAATTAATTTTTCCTTGTAGGCATATGTGGTTTTCTTTCATGAAATGGGAACAAAATGGGTTTCAAAATATCTTGCTGGTGTTATTATTCACATTCTGGAACTTGCTGCAAGTCAAAAAGCAACAGCCACTCATATAGATGCTGTATACTCTCGAAAATGCGTCTCCTTTATTCTACATTCTGTGTTCCATGGGATGCTACCTGAGCGTTCACAAGTACATGCTGTGAAAGAGTTGTGTAAAGTGATCACGAAACAAATGAATAATATCCATCAGATAGTGTCATCCGAAAACAATTCTGATTCTGCATTTAACATTGATGTGATTAGTACTCAACATGTTCTTGTTTGTGCTTTAGCAGAAATCAGTAATTTAGTATTAGCATTGACATCATCAGTTAAAGCAATTATGAATGACACCATTGTGGAGGCTGTGTTCTCAACATTAATCCATCCAGTACCAGCGGTATGGCTTTCTGCTGCATGGTGTATCCGGTCGTGCACAATCGCGATTTCATCAAACATGACGAATTTGATAGATGTATGTATGAACAAGATGAAAATATTGAGGTCGTCAGCAGAAGCAGTGACTGGTTATGGTTATACATTAGCAGCAATAATCGGTGGCTTGTATAAATGTCCATTGGGTTTGCCTTTTGCTAAAGCTAAAGTAAGTTTCTTTTTTATGCAAAGTTGTTTGTTTATGTGCTCTTTATATACAATGATTTTGTGCTTTTAGACTTTATTTTCTTTAACAATGGACCTTTTACAAAATGGAGGAAAAAATGGCAAACTTGCATTGTGCAAAGTTCAAACTGGGTGGGTCCTGCTTGGTGCTTTGTGTACTTTAGGTTAGTGTTTATGTAAAAATGTTGTGTCCAACCAATGTGAAAGAACTTTTATGAAAATGTTGTGCAAATTACTCCAGGTAACCGAACTGGCCAATAATTTGTAAATTCAAAAATGGATTTTAAAACCTAAGTATCAACATAAAAGATTCCAAAGAAAGACAGCTTTTTTTACTGAAGGATACTTCATTCTGAAAGAATACTTCATTCTGAGCAATCATCTTCTATAAAATTTAAATTTAGGACCATCATTTATCAAAAGCTGTATTCCAGACATGCTGCAAATATGGTCATCGGTTTTTCCTGCTAGTAACAAGGATGTTGATGCAGAGCAAAGCCGAGGCAACCTAAAAACATGGCAACTGACATTAGAAAACCGTGCTGGTGCTTTATGCTGTACATTATTTTTACTTTTACACTTATAACTAAAAAATTCCATATGGCTGAACTTTTAACCTGTTAAAATTTTATATTTTAGCAATGGCAGGTTTCGTCACGCATTGTAAACAGCTTTTGGTGCCAGATGTTGTCAGAAAAATGATGTTACCTGTTGAAGCTGCACTTGTATTCTTTCAGAAGTACTTGCTATTCACTTACTGTAGTTTTAGTATATTCGTGCTGCGTCTATTATGCATTTTGGTTTGTATTTTAGGCTTCAAAATTTGGTGAAAACCCATGGACCTCAACTTCAACCTTCTGTTGCCATGTTTAAATCTCGATTGTATCATCTTTTGTCTAAATTGCAACAGCCAAGATTGTTTGAGGGTAAGACCTTTGTACATATTCATATTATTTTTCATTTTTAAACATTGCAATAATGTTTATACGTTATAGGTATGTTTTTTAACATTTCTCTTTATTGAAGTCTAGGTGCCCAATCCCTTTCCAATTGCTGTTTAGGTTTTTTCACTCCATTGCTCAGGGACCTGGTAACTGTTTTTACACTGGCCAATCAAAAAGGGTCCACAATGACGTCATTACTTCAGTCGTTGTGTCATAAAGATGATAGCCTTTTATTGGGTTCTTGGCTTCAAGAAACAGACCATAAAGACGTAGAAGAACAGGTGAAATTAAATCTTTTTCTTTGTAGCTTGTTGTTGGATACAAAATAGCATTGTGGTCAGTAAACTTAGAAAGTTCTTGAATTGAAATCTTCTTCACACTGGAACTAATTGTTTTTCCAAACAGATTAAGTTTTTGTACTCAACTCGGTTAAAGTTTAGATTCTTGATATTCTACCTGCAACATTTTATTTTCAACTGAAAAATTCATGGAGATTTATAATGCTAATCAGCTTGGACAAAATTTTACGGTGTTGCTGTCACCTATTTATGTAAGAGTTAAAAGGCTTTAAAAACCCCTAGGATATTAATACATTTTAAGAATTAGGCTCAGGCCATGTAAAATACTTTAAATTTCTCAACTCGATAGTTCACTAAAGGACCATTTTGGTATTTTATTTTGCGTGATAAAAAACTTTATCCATTCACTAAGACATCAATTTTAGGTTAACAACTAAATAAAAAGTGTCAAATAAATTTTCTAGCAAAAAATTCCATAAAAAAGGTGCCACATTCTTTATTATTTTATGGTAATCCATTGAAATACATAAGAGATTCCAAATCAGAATATTCGCAATAGGAATTCAATATTTGTTCCAATTTTTTGTGGTCAAAATTTTTTTGGCCCTGAATATAATGAATTTCAGTGGAAACAGGTAAAAAGTGATAGGTTGAAGAAGAACCGACTATTTAGTCTTTCAATTTACATCGGCATTTGGCAATTCCTGAAATGAATGCCAACGTATTAAAAAAATTCTGACGTGGTTTTTCTTTAACTTGGTGTGTAACTTGAACTAAAAATAGTTTTTTTCTCATTTTCTCCATAAGTTAAACATTTGTCTGTGCATGGGAGAGTGCGATCGCAAAACAAAATGTAGATTGCGAAAGTGATAAAGAAATTTGGCAACGTGAAGCAGCCAAATGACATGCTACGTGAGCAATGTTTTGCTGACATGAAATAAACTGAAATAAAAAGGCTACTATTAAAATCGCAGTGTATGGTTATGAAAACAAAAATGTTTCTTTTAGCTTCAGTTAAACAGTGCATCAGGTTCAGGTGCATTGGAACACGATTCAGCTTGTGTGTATGCTGCATGCAAGGTAAAACAATATCATTTAACTGTTTCACACAGTGATTTAACTTACTCTACTTTTTATCATGTTTGATTTTTAGAATATGAAATTTCCTGGACCTCTACCACTTGGTGTTGCAGTCATTGATAATGCAATTGTTTTGTTTGGTCATATTTTCCCCTTCGTGACAAATAAACATCGCTCACAATTAATGAGCCATTTCAATGAATGCATTGTCAAGAATAAAGGAAGTCGACAACAAGCGATACAAACAAATATTTTCACAGCTTTCTTAGCTGCACTCAAGGTGAGCCTATTTTCAGGCTAATGATACAACATATTGATAGATATGATCCATTGTTAACCTTCATGACTTTGCAGCCTATAGCTGGCCAACTTTTGTAAAAAGGACCTTGGTCTGGCCTCTCTTACATCTGACTTGCATTATAACATAAGGTCTAGGCTAGGTTGCAATCATTTTATTGCTAAATTTATTTTAGGATTCTCCTTTTTTTACTGGTAACCACAAATTCTGTAGATATACCATGAATGCTCTTTTTAGTACCTTCTTTTAAATGAACACTCCTTTCAATTAAGCATCCCCTGTTACCCCCTTTAATTAAGCACCTGGTGTAATCTAATTAAATATTTAATCACAAAAGGGAGATATTATTTCCGTTTATAAGGAGGTACTTACTTATCGCGCATTTAAAGTAATTTAATTTTGCGGTTTTAGAACTTAGCTGAGAACAAATCTGTTTTTGGAGAAGAGAGTGTACGATCCCATGCAAACATTTTGGTGCAGGATGCATTAGCGAACACAGATAATATCTTGCGTTGTGCTGCTGGCGAAGCTCTGGGGAGAATGGCACAAGTGATGAACGATCCAGAATTTGTAGCAGCCACAGCTCAAGCAAGTTTTGAGAAATGTCAGAAAACTCCTGATGCTGTCATCAGAACTGGCCATGCTCTCGCTTTAGGCTGTTTGCATAGATATGTTGGCGGTATGGGGTCTGGACACCACTTGGTTAACAGCGTATCCATATTAATTGCGCTAGCAAAAGATGCATCGTCAACTCTTGTGCAAGTACGTGTTTTATTAAATTAATCTTGACAAAAATTGATCATATATCGCTTGCTATATACTTGCATTTTGATCGTAAATAACATAACCAGCTAACTGTTAGTTGAAAAATACGCTGGATGGACCGTTTTGTTTATTAAAAAGTGCTTTTTAAATTGAATTTAGATTTGGTCAATGCATGGTCTTACATTGATAGCTGACTCAGGAGGGCCAATGTTTCGTACATTTGTTGACCAGTCACTATACACAGTTATCAACCTGTTACTTCAAACACCACCCTTCATGACCGAGGTTCATCAATGTCTTGGAAAATGTATTGGAGCACTTATCACAGCTATTGGACCAGAACTGCAAGGTAAAGTCGATGCATGTTTCTTAATAAGAAGCATACTTTTTGAGTACAACTTGGATTTTTCATAACTTTAAAAAATCTTTTCTGGAGTTTTTTGGATGTAAGAAATTAAGAGCCTCGTATTCCTTATGAACACATACATGTGTATATTTTATTAAAATCATCAAGTTCTATAAGAACTTTTATGTACTGCCATATTTCTGAATTACCTTGCATCCAGTAGAGTCGTAAATGAGAGTAAATTAGGAACAGATTGTCAACTTTTTATCTCAGACACATCCAAGGTCATGGAACGCTCGCGTTTGTTCTGCATGACGGCTTGTTCAATCATGCAAAACCATCCCGACTCGTTAGTACAATCAGAAGCGATACGTTGTTTACAGCAATTACATTTATTTGCACCCAACGTCGTCAATTTGAACACGCTTGTTCCTCATCTCTGTCAGAACCTGTTAAGTCCTCATCTGATCCTACGAAGAGCTAGTGTTGATTGCATGAGGCAGCTGTCTCATCGCGAAGCTAGAGACATTTGTCAGTTGGGTAAATCTATTGTTGAAAATAACGAAGAAGTGACAAAAAAGATGTATATTGGTAATAAGGGTCTGGAAGGTAAGTTGCTCACATAAGTAACCACGGCTACAGTAACGCATTCGTTTCAACGCAGTTCAACTTTTTTTAGGTTTGTTGTTCAGTTTGTTAGATGCTGAAGTTGAGTCTCGCTTACTCAAACACATCCGTGAAACAATCACCAGCATGTTGCAAGCACGTGCAGCGACAGAATTGAAACATTGGCTTGGACTGTGTAAGCAAGTCCTGTTAGCTTCGAATGTGGAAGACGCACCTGAAAAGCCTACCGTTGGTGGTGAGACTTTTATCATTTTAACTTCAGCATGTTTTTTTAAGGTGACTCAAATGAAAAAGCATGTGAAACTGAGTTCCAGTTTTACCCCCTTCCTACTCCCCTTAAACAAACAGAATAATTTTTTTGATGAAAAATTTGTACTAGTGTACGAAATACTCTGCTATTCAATTGCATAAAACCTAACATCTCATTAAATAATAAATTTACTGTTTTACACCCGAGAGAAGTAAAATAAAAATATTTCATTTTAGCGGATGATGATGATGGTGAGGAAGGAAATATAGTGGTTAGTAGCAAAGACCCACCACAACCTACCATCTCACCGAAATGGCCGACACGTGTGTTTGCAATGGAATGTACAAGGATGATTTTAGAGGTTTGCAAGGCCCACAAGGAGCATACAGATTTAACACATGCAAGGTTGTTGAAAGAAAAAAATCCAGCGGGTTAGTGTCGTTTGAAAATTTTTAGTAAAATTTATTTGTAACATCGAATGAGCAAAATATATCGAGACAAACTTCGCATGAAACAAGACTGCAGACTCTTGCATTTTAAGCTTATCAATATTCACTGCGGACTTCGGTTATTTGGCTACATCCAAACTCTTAAAATGTTTTATTGTTGCTGGCGTCATCATCAACATTTCTCCCGAACTTCAGTGCTTCATGGCCTCTGACGTGAATTATTATGTAGTTCGGACGTGCTATGCGACTAACAAATTTGTAATGCTATCTGACTTACGCGTGTAAAAATGTTTTGTTCAGCTTGCTGGCTGCAGAGTATTGACCAAATCTCACACGAAAAAAATTGACGGTTTTTTTACAATTTTGTACAAATTGTAGTTAATGATAAAAATTCAATATGGCCGCAGTCCTTACGTAGCCTTTGTGTGGGACCTTTTAACATAGCACGGGATACATTAAAAAGGAAAGAAAATCTCTATTTAATTCTTCATAGTTGTATCAAAACAAAAAATGTGCGTTTACTAGAACCAGTTTTTTGTCACGTTTGTCGACAGAACATTAACGATTATTAGGAATAATCACGGGTAATATGTGAGGTGTTCCTTTTACAGGACTTTCCCCTATCGCAATGTGCCTAAATTTTAGTGGAAATTGACTGAATATTTAGCACCTTTATTGAACTTTTAAGATGCATTTAAAATCCAAAAAAGCACAATGTACCATTTATAAAAAAAGTAGTTTCCGTAAGAATTTTTTTTTTTTTTCGTTTAGATGAGTTTTTAGTAACACAACTGTCAGAACTTGTGAGAATGGCGTTCATTGCTGGTACTTCGACAAACGATTTGCTGAAATTAGAAGGGATGAAGACTCTACAGGTCGGTGTCGATTTTTTATAAGCAAAACTTGTCATCGAATGTTTTCATCGAATTTCGCACATTTTTTCGAGCGACAAGAATCGTATCGGGAATAGTTTTTATGTATTCGCGAGTTTACGTTTACAAGAACAAGTTTTACTTGGGGAAAATAAGAAATGGAAAAAAACATAACAAAAATTGAACATGGGTATTTAAAGTTCATAAAATTTATTTTTATTTAGTTCTACATCCAAAACAGTCACCATGCTAATTTTCAGATGTTGCTTAGCTTGGGAGTTGTATAATTTTTGCAAACCAAACTTATTAACGACGCTCTGTTAAGCGCTGTAATCCCTTGGATCCGAATTTCAATATTTACGAGAGATATGATATACATAATCTCATTACCATTTATAATTTTGTCGAATCTGTTTAAAGTTTTTGGCTTGTAATAAGATTTAAGAGGGATTAATTTTTAGGTCGTGGATTAAGTGTCTGAACATTTAAATCTCACTCCTTTTTTGTATGTTTCATTGGATTGATTAGATAATAGAACACGATACGGGCCGACGTGATAAAACTTCAACTCAGGTTTAAAGAGGTTTTCGTCGCCAATTAGTTGCTGACGTGGCAAAAGTTGAATAAGAAAGACTACGATTTAGTTTGCTATTATGACCATAAAAAATTGTTAGGTTTCCAACTTTCTTACAAAGATTTTTAGGGAGTTTCTGCATCAACAAAATATGTGTTAATTTGTGTTTTTGTGTACCATGGATGCTAAAATGAGGAAATGTTCAAATGTTTGTCAAATTATACCAGCAGTAAGAGAAAGACAAATCACAACCAGTGTATCGTCTATTCCAGGCTTTACACCTTAAATGATTTCGACCTACGAACGCAGTTTTTTAGAGAATTAGTAATTTCTTTGTTATATAACAAGGCTGTTTAAAGAAAACAAATTAAAAGAAGCTCTACATTTTAGTGCAGCTTACTTATTGAAAAAAAGTTTTGCCTTAATATCGCATGTTTTCTAACACGATTATGCAGTTATATCTTTGCCATAAAGTGCAGTAGTAGTTTAGTTCTTGTTAGTTAGATACAAGTTTCAACTAAAAAAGATAGCAACAAACCCAAGATTTGGTACTTGAACGCCTTGCATTCTTAAGAAACCATATACGAATATATATACGAAAAATCACGAAAAAAAATTAACAAATCTAGGCTTACTAAGCGCTTTTTTTTTGTTTCTTATTAAAAATAAAGGGGGAAAAGCCATGCATAAAAAATAAAAAATAGTTTAAGCCTAGATAAATGTTTTTTTAAAAAATTGTAGCAAAAAGTTCCCCTGCTATTCTTTGTTGTTTGAAAGTTTATACTTCATTTTATATCTAAATAGTGCCCCACCTCGAACCTTTTGAGTTGGAGCGCTATTTAGCACAATTTAACTTGTTCACGGGATTATGGCGATTTCTACAAACGGCTTTTGGAAAAAAAAGAGAACATAGGGAAGGGAAAAAATTGCTTTGGATAATAAAAAACACCACACTTGCTTTCTGTGTGATTACTCGCAGATAATTGGATAATGTCAGCATACAACTCAATAATATGTCAAAATTTTATTCACACGCTGGTTAATCTGAAATACTTTAATTTTGTTTGCATTTCTTTAGGTACTTGAAATATCTCGATATCTATGCAACAAAAGGAATATAAAATTATGAAAAATTTTTTCCACATGTCTATTCTTGTTTTTTCTGCTTTGTATGTTTCCAGCAGAAGAACTGAACTGCAATGTCTTCTGTTGCATTCTTGCTTTTCGTGCTCTTCTTACCAATGTGTAATGCATGCTCTTCTCCTTACGTATTTTATGGATTGTTTTGAAAGGAAAGAGGTAATGGAATCTCACTTCTTTCAAACTTAGTTTCAGTTTGTGAAGGTAGATCGCTCTCCACATGAAATTCTGTACAAGCCACACGATGCAGTATTTTTCTCCCAAACTTAGCGATTTCATTGCGGATATGATGCAGATAAAGAATCGGGTCCAGAAAAGAGTTCATAATGGCGACAAAAAACAAAGTGTCTTCAATGTTTTTTTGGCTAACTCCACATGCTTTTAACAATCCATAAATGGAGATTGGTAACCAGCAAATGAGATAAGCGGAGACCACGGAGATGGCTAACTTGATGACTTTCCATTCCTTTTTCAGTCTTTTGTGTTCATGTTTTGAAGGGACAGGACTAAATGTGATCAGTTTATCACCAGTTGTCTCCTGCAGAATGAGACCTGTGTTATGCAGTCTTTTTCTTTGCATGTTCAATTTGCTGACGATGAAGTAGTAACATAGTGACAAAATTACGGCGGCCGGGATGGTAACAATTGGAAAAAGTAGAAGCTCGTACTCCGTTTGCGATTGCTGAGAAATCCAATCGAATCGAATCCCACAGTAATAAACCGCCAACACAGATGCTGCTGTGACCCATAAGAAGATACTCACGCAAATTGCTTTCTTCTGCTTTAACTTGCGATACCATAATGGCTTCCTCACAGCTAAAATGCGATCCACAGTGATGGCGGTTAGGTTCAACACTGATACGATGAGTGACAAACGTAAGAAGAGGAATAGAAGAAGAAAGTAAAACTCAACTAAAGCTTTGTTCTCAATCAATTGAGGATTGTTTTGCATTGCAAAGTATATTATCTTAATTGCAACAATGACCAGCCCGACGAGGAGGTCTGAGATTGATAAGTTCAGAATATATATCATCGACAAGTGAAGTTTTTCTTTCAAGCGGGCGATTATGATGATCTCTATAATGTTACTGAAGATTATAAGACCAGCTAAAGTTGGACTTAAGAAATTCCATACGATATTCTGCATGTTTCTCCTGTATTTTTCCAACACGTGTCAAATGCATCTGTTTTCCAATTTGTTTGAAAAGAATTTTATGTATACAGCTTCTTTTATTTCACTTGATATTTTCTCGTTTATCTGCAGCTGTTGATATTTATAACACGGTCTATTTGTTCTTTGCTTTCTGTCTTCAAAATTTTCTCTTTCCAGATGTTCTCTATCTATGGTAGAAATATGAAGGCCTTTCCTAGGAAATTTATCTTCTGTTTGTTAGGTTGCTAGGTTGATGAAGAGAAGTGTTCTTCTTTAACAAGTCTTCAACAAACGCTTCTCCTCTCAACTCGATTTTTGTGAATTATAGTAACGATAATGAAATAAAATAAATAATGAAAATTACTCTTGAAATGTTCTTTTTATGTTGTATTGATTGTAGTTAATCAAGTTTCGATCAAAAGATAGACACTTCACGATATCCAATATAGTTTGCAATGAAAAGCAAACTTCTTTTAAAACAAAATGGGATTAAGTTTGAATACTTATACAGAAAGTTTTAGGCTGTCTCGCAAAATAAATTCTCATTCTTTTTTTAATCGTTTTTATTAACCATATTAGAAATTTTTTTACAAAATAAATAAGCAAACAAACAAATAAAGAATTAAAGAAACAAACTAATTAATAAATAAATAAATAAATAAATAAATAAATAAATAAACAAATAAGTAAATAAATAAACTTCCTTGAAGAAAATTAAAGGGAAACGCTTGTACAATCATCTATACATGGTTGCGCTTTTATGATATAAGTGTGTATATATAACATATAGTTTCTCGTCATTCTATTTACTTTTAGGACGTCGTGGTTTTGTTCGCGAATGTGCCGGACCCGGACATTCCAGGTCATTTAATACTGGAGCAGTTTCAAGCACAGGTTAGTCGCACGGGTTTCTCTACTTGCTTTTAGACTGAGAAGAATTGTAGCAGTGTTTATGTAATCGCGCGGTGTATATTTTTAAAAGTTTTTTAAACTGTTTTTTAGGTTGGAACTGCTCTGCGACCTGCTTTTGCTGATAATGTACCCCCTGATGTTCGAGCGATGGCTTGTGAGGTGAGTTTTCCTGCCTCCTTAAAAGAAACTATGAGATGCAAGTATGACGAAACACAAGTTCATCTTTACCTACGGCGTACTCAAATATTTTCACTTTAAATGTCTCGTAACTTTTTAAATTGGACAAAAAAAATCAAAAAGTGAATTCCTTATCATTTATCACTTATATTGTTCAATCCTTTAATAATAACCGTATTTTGTCTGTCTGTTCACGAAATCCGCTTCCCGTAACAGAAACACGAAATTTTTAAAATTCGCATGAATATCAAATGCGATATATTTTTATTCACTTTGTTACGACGGGTAAGTTTAAAGGACGGGCGAACCCGTGGATTTATCCACGGGCTATCGTTTAGTTTTTTTATATTCCTCTATTTATCATCACACATAAGATGTACCGCAGTAATGATCGCCATAATGTATTTTTAATATGTTTTTGCTAAAATATGAGAGAAAATCTAGGATTTATATTTGGCAAAGTTTTAGAAATATTGCTTTTCTTAAGAAGAAACTACAAGGCGGGTGCCCTTTTATTTATCACAGACCAAAAGTCCCAATAGGATTTAGGCTTAGATCATTGCTTGTTCCATTTGATGACATCATAGACAGAAGGTGTTTTTTATAAACATAGAAGTATTATTGAAAGAGTTTGGTTGCGGTCAAAACTTACATCAAAATCCAAGCGGATAATTATTTTCTCGTTTAGGTATGCTCTTCATGGATTGGATGTGGAATATCACGTGATATAAATGACGTGCGTCGAATTCAACAACTTTTAGTGAACTCGTTAGAAAAAATCGACTCGTCAGATGACCTCTCCAAGTTGGTGTATAGCGAAAGTGCGTATACGTTACAAACGTTAGCTGTCTTGAAAGCTTGGGCACAGGTAAAATGTTTAACATCTTTACACTTTGATAATGGAGACAAAATGATTAAAATTTTCACAAGGAGCGCTCATACGTGTTGGGAAAACTAATAGGAAATTCCTAAATCGAAATATGTTGATGTATAGTTAAGAATGTATTTGGTGTTTTTTCTACACGGAATCATATTAATCCACCACCTCCCACGTGACCAGAAAGTTAGTAAAAGATCTTAGTTGCTGTAGAAAGTTTGATTGGCATTTTTCTATACAGATAATTCTTCTATTTTATCGATAAGTTGTACGTCATGCGCCGTGCTTATATAGCGTTCTGCTTCGACTTTGTCAATGGAGAATATACCAAGCTGAAGTAGAATGTGTCCGACATCAGCGTCAAGCTCTTCTTTGTTTTCAATCTCATTTTTTTCTTGCGTAATAATAGAATTGCCACCTTTACGTAAAGTCATGGCGTATGCTTCAATAATGGTGGCCGATAAAGCCAAGCCGAATAAAATATTTAAAAATGAGAAAACTAAATACGGAGGGTTTTCTAGCTGTGTTTTCTGACTGAATGTGAGATCTCCGTAGCCGATTAAAGTTAAGCTGACAAACCAGAAGTAGAAACTGCTTGCGAACGTCCATTTCTCTGTCCCCTCTCTCATTGTTAGCGAGCAACAGAAAGCAACAAACACCAGCATGAAAACGAGGCTGATCATCAGAACTTTTAAATGCAAGTATCTGTCGTCGGCTTTCTGTCGGCCGTGTATTTTTTTATCAATGCATCTTATCAACAAGGTAAGAAGTTGCACCAAAAGTTTCGCTGTGAAACGGTACATCGTCACTGCTATAGGTATACCAAAGATGGCGTATAAAATAAGTACACCCCTCCCAATGGTCGTGATGGGCGTTGTGTTTCCATACCCTACGCAAGAAAAAATTGTACGTATTTAATAGTACAGTGTAAATCTTATCCTTATGCCCGTATTTTGTCCGTAACACATTACAGGAATGTAAAGAATGCATGAAATGTTTTTGGCCGAAATAGCAAATGCGATATAATTTAATGATTTCCATGGATTTTTCACAGGCTTACTAGTTAATCTATAAGTAAGGCATTTCTGATCAGCTTGGAAGACGTGTTAACCTACCTATACTGAGTATAGTAAACATGGCGAAGGTTATATATTTAAGACTTTTGGTTGTTGTAACGTCACATGACGTCATCAATTTGGTTTCCTTGATGACATTGGATGAGTTTTGCATGATTTTAATACACGCCATCATGAAAGTGTTGTTATGTTCTGCAGAACTCGTTTTCGTGGATTCATTCTTGTTTAAAGAGGCACCAGATGATATGTTTATAAGTTTGTACTCGTCATCATAGAGTATCTGACATGTATTTTTAAAAAATTTCGCTGTATCTGCTTTGCTTCTAACTTTATCGTCCGCTATATCGGCGCCAGAGCACTCCTCGATATAGAAAAATATTACGGCGCCGAGTAAAATGTAAACAAGGAATATGATAAAGTAGCACAGCAACTTCAATGCTTGTTTTTTTAAACTTTTCAAAAGCTCTTTTCTACTTTCGCTCTTGTAGTTCTGCACTTCAGATATAATTTTTTCCACTCGAAATCTTTCTGCCTCTCTCTTCACGAAGGCTGTCTGCTTGTATGTCTTGTCGTAGATGTAACTGAACTGATTTTGTTGTGGTATTTTCTGACGAGATATAAACTTTCGATCTACACTCGCCATAATCCTCTTTTAAATATTTATTTCACCGTATACAACTTTTTAAACAAGTAATAATTAAACATTTTTTTTTCTCATTTGCTCTACATTCTTAATGTTATTGTAAGTGAAATTGCTTTGAACAATCGAAGCAAGTTCACATACTTGTGATATCGTATTATAATTGGCAAAGAAAGGATGTTAGAATTTGTTTCAATAAATTTTGATTTGAATCTCTAAGATATTTTTTTATTTTTTTTATTTCGATTTTGTGGGTTTGTTTGAGTAATGATTGTTGACCGCGTGTAGCCTCTTTTCGGTGTGTTTGCATGAAATGGAGATTGAGAATGGGCGGTTGTTACTGTCTTAGTAACTCCCACAAATTTTCTGTCATAGATAGTCGGGTATGGCAGAACTTTCCCTCTAATATGTTTATGAATTGATAAATTAAAAATATTTACACAAGAATTCACTATAAAAAAACAACAAAAACAAAAACAGAAATTTAAATGAGAAAACTACTTATGTTTGAAATACAGTTGATTCTCCTTGGATGATTCATAGTTTATATAATTTTCAAATCTGCAAGATGATCGTAGTTGCGTTTCTATTAGATGTATTATTTTGTCATTCACAGCCTAACTTCCAAGAGCTTTGTTCCCTTAACATATTGATCGACTATGTGATTTTCTTATCTTTGGCAGTAGTAGATTTACATCATGTAATGTTCAAATTTGTAAGATAATTATAATTATATTCACGTTTCTAATGTTTTCCCTTTCATTTCGATAGCTTTGTTTTATTTACATATTAACTATGTGATTTTCTTATTTTTCGAACTAGATTTACATCATGGCAATAAAACATGAGAGCGAATCAGGCAAACCATCTGAAGATGAATACACCACTTCAAGTTTACTCGATCTAGTTCAGAAGGATTTAAAGTTGTTGGTGAAACACTGGATAGGCGCTGCACGTGACTATGTGTTATTGACTCTTCCTGTGCAGTATGCATCCCAGTTACCTCCGGAAGGAGGTACGTTCTACAGGTAACATTTCACACTACTCTTTGTGGTTTTGTAATTTCCACCTTGTATTTAAATTGTTGTTTATGGTCACAGAAGTGGCATTTTAAAGTTTTCCAGTGTTTTAATATTTTAGCGCCGAGATGGTGGAGGAAGTGGGATCTCACTACAAACAAGCATGGCCGCCCATGATTCATGCCATCGCTCTCTGGTTGACAAATGTGGCATTCAAACATCCCGAAGACACTGTTATCGGAGCGGGTAATGTTATTGTTAACACACAGTTATGTTTTTGTCGCGCGAAAGGACGCTTGTTAGAACGCCTACGAAGATCTCAAACACATGTATCTGTTCAGTGACAGTTATAATTATATTGGCTACAAGCTCGCTTTTATGCTTTATGATACAGCGTCGGTTTAAACATCATTTATTGTAAATCCAAATACTGTAATTCCTGTAAGTCAATATTGACGATCTGCGCAGGCCAGAAAATTAACCCGTGCATAAAATTATCACTTAATTAAATTAACGTAAGTGAATAGCCGATAATTGTATGTGTCGTTATTTTCTCGTGTTGGATTAATTAATGCTTTACTATGATTAGTGACGAGTTGTGTATTCATCGTACCAGTCTTTTAATCATTAGTTTTTGTTTTTTAAGGCGACGAAGTACCAGCTAGGCTGACCATGGATACGTTGGAGAAGTCTCATGAAGAAATAAATTGTGATCGCTTCCACCTCATCGCAGGGATATGTATTGAAGCAATGTGCTCACCCATGGCCACTTATCCTCAAGGAACCGTGGAGACTTGCATCGATGCTGTTAATGCACTGTTGGAATCTAATTTTGGTAGAACGCGTATTGTTCATAAGAATGTAAGTCATTTTAAGAAAACTGAGATGCCATACTCTAGGTGATACCCGAGACAAACTATGTCTGAAATTTGCAATTGCAACGCCACAACTTTAGTCCCCAGTTGAATGGAATGAGGTTGTTTATGCGATGTATTTATTCTGGGAAAAACGTCTGAAGTGAGTTTACACCCACGGGGAATT
Organism: Hydractinia symbiolongicarpus; assembly: GCF_029227915.1. NCBI lineage: Eukaryota > Metazoa > Cnidaria > Hydrozoa > Anthoathecata > Hydractiniidae > Hydractinia > Hydractinia symbiolongicarpus. The sequence goes on from NC_079883.1 coordinate 26,073,793, forward strand.
TCCTTTGGAGATTTCCATCGCGTGACTTTACTTCGTTAGGCCATCTAATTCCGTACCAACTAAATCGAGTTAACTGCCGCAAGTACGCCGTTTAAACCGTGTGAAAAAAATTTACCTGGGCACAGGTAGCGGTGTATGAGTATTGGGTCTTAGGTTTTAGCATGAAATTCGTGTGTCGTGCCTCACTCTTATTTAATGTAAAGCACGCGCACCTTAAGGCGGCTGATAAACTTTCCTGACTAAATGACAGTTTGGTTTAAGAGCACTTGCGAAAACGTTTAGTTAAATTACGTTACAGATACCAGGTGTTCTGCTGTTTTCAGGAATTATGTATTGAACTCTTGACTGTCCTATACCGTTTGTTATTATCGTATGAAGAAATTCGCATCCAGCAAACCATATTAGATATAGTTTTTAAGTGCACGCAAGCTTATGGCGAGAAAATAAATTCGCGAGAGGAGGTTGAAGATGATACTGAACCAAAGAAATATATAGAGCGAAGAGAAGAAGAGTTAGTGCCAAAAAAGAGTGTGGTATTCTCCATCTTAGAGGTTTGTACATACATGGTCACAAAGTATGCGCATTCAGTCATGCCAGAGAGCACTCAGAAGATAAAATCAAATTCTCGAAAATACGGTAAGTAAAGAAATACCATACTAGTTTTTTTAAGTGTTTTCTCGCGTGTTTTTACTGTTGTATCGTGTGTTTTTAAGTGTTTTCTCGTGTGTTTTTAGTGTTGTCTCGTGTGTTTTTAAGTGTTTTCTCGTGTGTTTTTACTGTAGTATCGTGTGTTTTTAAGTGTTTTCTCGTGTGTTTTTACTGTTGTCTCGTGTGTTTTTACTGTTGTCTCGTGTATTTTTACTGTTGTATCGCGTGTTTTTAGTGCTGTCTCGTGTGTTTTTAATGCTGTCGCGTGCGTTGTCACTGCTGTTGCGTGTGTGGTAAATGTATTCACGTGTCTTTTTAGTACTTTCTAGTATGTATTTTGTGCTATCGCGTTTTTATTTCTGTACCGTGTATTTCTAGTGTAACCCCGTGTATTTCGAATTTACTCGTGTTATGATACATAAACTGTTTTTATCACAGAAGACATTTTTAGATGTTTTTTTTATTTAGAGTTTAGTCCGTCTTCTGTAAAGTTGTTGTCGCATATCACTTCCATTTTGTCGCAACTACCTGATCTGTGTTCTCCATCCGCAAGTCTTGTTTGCCTTCCGACAATCGTGTTTTTGTCGACGACAGTACTCAAATATATCGCTGTCGGTCTTGATGAATCATTTCAGAATGTAAGCGAATTAAAGCTGGCATTGGAAAAAATTATACGTAGTTTTAAAAAAGTGATAACCTCTGAACATGGTCGAAATGAGTTATGCGTTAAAAGCTGGGAAAAAATTATTCAAAGGTATGTGTGTAGTAAGATTTTGAAACTTTTTTATCAAACTTTTATATCAAACAAAACTGAAATGCAAACTTGACTACGCTTTTTCTTAGTCTTATGCTTAAGAAAATTTCATATATTACTGCCCCCGCCCTCTCTTTAATTAACCTTTACACCTGTTCTCATTTCATAAATGAATTATAAATTACTGGGCAGTTCATTTCGTTAAGATTTCATCCAAACAGACGTTCAGTAATGCCAACTTAACCCTAAAAAATGAAAATAATATTTTTGTTTAGTTCATTTATGTCATTACTTCAAGTCCCACAAGAGTGTGTCAGGTATACTGCATTGAAAGATGCGTCATCGCCTGGTCTTGCTTTGTGGGAAAATTTGTTACTCTCCTTCTCTGTGTTTATTTTACATACTCCAAACCAAGCTGTGAGTAAAACGGTGTTGCTGGCAGATTGTATCGAAGTGTTTGTTGATGTCATTAAATATGCTCCCGCAAAGGTTTGTACATTTAATTTTACTCAAAGAATTACACAGGTTTTTTCTTAAAAGCAACTTTATTCTTCATCTTCTTTTTTACGGCCTCCGTAAATTTTAGCTTTACACTTGCTATTTTTACTCTTGTTCTATTATTATTTATTACAAAGAATTTTTATGTTCTTTTAATCCTATTAACACCGGCTTTTTTGTTTTATTGTAGCACAGAAGCTCATAAAATAACTTTCTTTACTGGAAATAATTGTCACGTGTGTTAATTTTTGCGCTTTTCGCGGATTTTGGCTAATTTCGCGAAATATTTTTTTATAATACAGTACAATTTTTCTTGTGGTCAATTCAACTGGCATAAAGAAAGCCTTATGTTTTACCCCAGATTTCTATTTTTTCTCTGCAATTTATGGTTGTGATTACAATAATGATGAGGGAATTAATTACTATGAAAAATGTATGTTTTCTTAGTTCTTTAAGTATTAAAAATCCTAAAATCTACCGCCTAAAAAATATCATGCTAGCACGTATTTAATGTTTTTCCTTTTTGGCCAACCCTCGATTTCCCGAACCCCCGATTTTTCGAACATTTTTCTATGGCCCTTGGTGAGTTCGAAATCGTGGACGGTAACTATTGCCAAAATCATATAAAGGATAATTAAAAGAAGAATTATGTGAATACTTTATTGAGAAAAATGCTCTATTTCAAAAATGTTGGATTTTAACGTCACTCGCGAAAACTAATACCCGTGAAAGTATTTTTTATCGACCTAAAAAATTAGTTCACGTAACAAAAAGTCTAAGTGAGAAATAAAATATAACCTTTTCTATATTCAGAACAATAATAAACTTTATGGCTAGTTTTTAAATATATATGAACAATCCTTTAGTGAATATAATAATTTCACCTGCGTACATTTTTTCTAGTTACGTCTGCATGCTTTAAAAATTATCGAGAGCATGGTGAAAAGCGTGGACGAAGATATATCCATACCGTTCATTCGACAGTGTGTACCGCACGTGGTTGGGATATTAGAAGAAGCTCAAACTAATAAACCATCGTGTGACGTCGAATTAACGGTTTGCAAAGAAAGTATATCGTTGATCGAAATTGTGTTAGCAATGGTGGAAGATAGCAATCGTAAGAACGTTTTTTTTTTTAGTAAAGTAAAATGTACGCTGAACCTTGTTTGAAAAGTTTTCAAAAATCCGCTTAGACGGGCTTTCGTATGAAGGTACATAATGCCTTTCTTAAAAAAAGAAGAGTCACAGTCAAGCGAGGCTGTTTTCTAAGCCGGTAAAGAAGTGTCGAGGATAGAAAAACAAGTTGATTTTACATGAAATAACTTGAAATGTTGTCTATGAATCTTTTTATTTTTTCTGAATGATCTTAATAGTTTCGAGTCTTTAGCTACTTATGCGAAGTTATGGCATCATTAGTTACACGCTAAAATTGCTGGTGTGAATAATAATCAGGCTAATCAGCTGGCTAAGCATTATTATTCATGTAAATATGTTCAAAATATTATTAAACTTAAATACGTCCCTGAAAACCGCATGTCATCAAATACACTAAAAGATGGAAAGATTCGTCGATAACATTTCAAGTTCATTCATGTTTTTTTTCGTAAGGCAAACTTTAAAAATCTCAACAAAAAATTGCGAGAATTCCAGTGAAATTCGCTAACAATTTTATACTTTCACAGGTGTTCATATGATGTCAATATATGTTCCTGTGTTGATTTATCTTCTGTATGATTCATCATCACTGAGTAAAGCGAACGGATTTTCGCGATCACTTCACGAATTTTGTATACAACGATTAACTGCGACTGGACCTTTGTATCCACTTGCATTCCGTTCAATTATGGGTGGTACGCCTGAATTAAAAGACAAACTGACCGCAGGTATTAAAGCCAACGAAGCGATTAAAACAGCAAAGAAGAACATGGAGATGAATAAGTCATCGGCGCCAGCACAGCCACAAATAAAACTGAAAATGGACTTCAGTAACTTTAAATGAACAAGAAGGAATGCGTGAATAGATAAGAGAACTTTTCAAGTGTGTAAATAAATAAATTTTATATGAATTTTCAAAAAATAGCTGACAACTAAATAAATGACTTTATTCACATATCTTTTTTATAAATAAGGCCTACTTTGGTCTAAATTTATTATTCCGAATATTTATACAGAATAGTCATTTCATTGATGGAAACACTGTTATCCATTAGGTATACACGGTATTGCCTACCCATTTCCCTCACATTTTCATGGAGATTCCAAACATCAAGGTAATCGTAAAAACCACGCATTGGTAATGAAAATATTAAAATCATGGATGAAAATATTAAAATCATGTTTATGTCAACAATGTGTCAACAAGTGTTATTTAGAAAAGAACATATGCTCTTTGGAATTCCAGATATTCGAGAGACTTCATTCCATACGCAATTCTATTGTCGTTTTTTACTTTATATTTTGTTTACTTGATTGGAAGGATTATTTTGCTAAACTATTTTTGATGTTTTTGATGACAAAGAGGATTTGTAAGTGATTTTGGACCTTGCACTTTTCTTTCTCCCTCTCGAAAATTTAAGAAAAACCAAGTTCACGAAATTAAATCCTCGCGAAATACGATTTTTTGAAAATTTGTTCGGTTATGGTATCCGAAATCTAACGTTAAAATCGACAACGCGTGACTTTTGTTTTCTAATGAAGCGTTATCCTCGGGTTTTGTGGTACAGCTGATATGTTTAAAGAACGAACTGGTATTCTAACATGAAATTCATTATTATTGCTCAACAATAGTTGAACATATATATACATACAAAATTTGCAGCTAAATCTAAGAGAAGTGACTACAGTGACTAATTTTTCCAAAATTATTTACGTGCGACCAATTATTTAAATTTAGTCAGGTTAAAAAATGTTTCTTCGATGAGGTAGGTATTTCACGTTCAAGACTTTTTTTATAGCTACTTACTCATAAATTTTCTATTCGCAAAAAATCATTAAGGTTGAGGTCGTCGATTTGCTTTGGCAAGTACGAATATGTGAACGCAGGTTTAGTGTCAAAAGTTTACACACGATCTGCGTCAAGTTTGGATAAATTTCTCTAACCAACAAATGGTGGACGCTACCTTCTCTCCTTCTCTTCATTTTTTCTGTTTTTCTCGTCAATAACTTTGATAATAGCTTCCATATTTTGAAATCTTTGCCATCTCGAATAATAGCAGTAACTCCTACAACATAGAAAAAGTAGTCCTTATTAAAACCTTGAATGGATTAACAACCATAAAAATATGAAAAACGTTTTCGCAAGTTAAAAGAAGTTTCTAATGTCAATTCTTATGAAATGAAAATCCCTTACAGACATTTTATTCTGCAAAATTTTAAATTTTAAACCATGAACAGCCAAGTGTCTGCTTCGCAATAAATATTACTAAGCTTACTTTTATTTCGCAAAAATTAATTCCGGCTACTACTTTCCGTTTCCCGCAAAATCACAAAATTTCGCGATTCTTTCTAATCGCAAAAAATTTCTTACCGTTAAAATTCCTGACATGTAAACAATACGAATTCTTTTTTTTAAATAAGAAGAATTTTTTTAAATTTTTTGAATAATTTCTAAGATATTATTTTTGATTTAACACCATGTTGAACATTTGTTTGTCCCTGTGTATTTGTTGAAAAACGAGTTTTCTTTTTTTTGGACCAATTTTGATATAACTAACAATTAAATTCGGCACGCCCTTATGTCGTACATCCTAAATCTTGATGACGACACTTTATAGGAGAGAAAAGATTGTTACTTTTATTCGTGATTCTACATAGTCATATTTTCTAACAAACGCCTAATTTATCCGTGCAAGGTTTTACAGGAGAGGCTATAACAAGAAAACATACCATGAACCCAATGACGTCATAATGAAGGAACCAACTGCAATATCACAAGATTTCTTAATACGTTCTAAGAAAGAAAAAAAACATTTCCCGAATCTCGCACATGCTAGACAGCCACTAAAGTTAAAGGTATATATAACTTGTGAAGAAATATAAAAAACCTGAAAAGCGTTCGCAATGAAGTTGGGATAAAAAGAGTTAATAGGTAATGTCAATTTACTAAAACCGATCGCAAAAAACCTTGGGGACAAAAATTATTGTAGCTTTTGCAAGAAAATTTTATTGTTTTATAGAATAAGCAACTATTTATTGAAATGGTAAGAAAAAAAATTACTTGGCAGTCATGAAAAAAGTTGAAAAATGTAAAAAAAACCGTCAAATTATTATCAAAACGCAATAATTAATGCAAAACGCAATAATTTATGCAAAACAGCAACGAGAAAATTGAGCTGTGTCTAAACAGCTTTTAAATTGGGTGACAAAAAAGAGACAAAAGCAAAAATTGAACAAACAAAATATTTACCTACTGGAATACAAACCCATACCAAGACCAATAGTTAAACCGCAACTTATACCAAATAAAAGCGAAGATCGGACGCATGGTGTTTCTGAGATAAAATGTGATAAGTCCCACTAAAAAGAACGAATTCCCATGATTCCTGCTCTCTATGATGAAGTTACTTCTATATTAATAATACCTGCATGTGGTCTATGTGGGTGTGCGTACACGTGCAAGAGAAAATTTACACACTTGAATTTTTGCAAGCAAATTATTGTGGCTTTAATTAATGTGAATATAAATTAATAAAGTTATTGCTCAAAATCGCAATAACGTGCTTCAAAATGCAATCTACCTTCGTAAGTCTAATGTAATAAGAAACTCAATCTATTGCAAAAATTCCAAAGAAAAATTCTTACAAAAAATGCAGGGGTATTCATGAAAAACATTTCATTAAGAGAAAAACATCTAAAAAAAGTTGAAAGAAATTAATAAAATCTCAACAATTTATGATGCAAGATCATAAATTATTGTAAAACCTCAATGATTCATGTTGCAAAAATAAGTTTTTGTCCACCTTCAAATCCCAATAAAGTTTCTTCACAATAATTTTTGAGGTACAGACGCACGAAATAGAAAATGTCATACATTTTTATCCAATTTTTTAGCGAAGGGCGAATTTTTGTGGAATATGTGGGTTTCTATAACATTTAATACAGGTCCGCCATGGCAGAAAAAAATGCTTTCAAACTTTCATCTGTTTTGAAATGGCATTTATGTAATCGCATAGATTTTGAACTTCAGGGTATGTCCTTTGAATAAATTTTTAAACATATCTTATTACTTTTCTGTGAATTTTCAATTTCTGTCTGGTTTTGTGTACCTTTTTAACTTTTGGTCAGGAGGAAAGTTACAAAAACCCCACTAGCTAGGAATATACATGTTTTCTATAAGCAATTGAAATTTTAAAATGAGGCTAAGGATGCTTTCAGGCTCAAAATATGCTTAGGTTATGCTTATGACAAAAAATTTTTTGGAATATGCTTATGAAAAACACATATGATCAAGCTTAAAATGGGTATGGGAAATATTCTAGTAGTGTATGAGTTGCGAATTCCAAGGTCAATGAGTTTCTTTTTTCATGCTACCGAATCATTTTTACAGACTTGAAACAACAAAATTATTTCTGTAAACTCTTCTTAAAAATAGAATCACTGCATAATAAAAACTCTTATTTAAATTAAATCATACACAATAACACATCTCTTCGGAATATTGCTACAATCCCCTTTCCTGCTGCCATGCCACTGATTGTTGATGGGGGGACGAGGTCGATTTGACTTATGCGCAGACACCAGTGATCAAAATCCCGCGAACGCTAAAGCGAATCAAATTTAATATTTTTGCCTGGGAGTTTAAAATTTAAAAATAAATAACTTCAAATATTTATCTTTCTATCTTTCATCTTATAGCTATACGACATTGTTTTATGGTCTGTGAATTTTATGCTTTTATTTATGTGAAATGTCGGACAGTACCCTATACCACACTTTTCAAACGTTCAGAACACATAGAGCAAGGAGCTAAAGTTCCCTTTTTCGTCCTTTACTGTTAAGAGGTAAAGTAAAACATTTTTCAACGAGGTTAATTAATTTTGCACATTTTCTAAAGAAATTGCTTTATTATTGAAGATATTATTTCGGTTTGTCTGTTCAGTGTCTGTTTCGGAAGATCCTTCTCCCATCATCGGGCAAAGTAAAATGATGTTGAGCATGTATTTATATAATTGCAGAGGATCGAAATTCATAAAAATTAACCAATCAGAAACGAGCTGATAATTACAGTTAATTACGGTAATTAACATTTTCGGACCTAGATGTAGGTAACTACTTCTTCTGTAGGGCTGGTAACCAAATCTCAGGAAGTTGATACGAGATGCTGTTTATGTGTTTGTTACGTGCTACACTGTTGATAGTTTCTTTAATTTTCCTGGCCATTGTTCTGGATTCTCTGTCAATGATTTTCTTCTCATCCCAATTAAACTGATGACTTCTGCTCCAGCTGTGGTTCGCAATTTCGTTTTTCTTCACATCTCCGTTTCTCACTGCGCGCATAAGTTCTTGTACTCGTTGCTTAAACTTTCTTTTTGTTTCGCCTATGTACACTGCATCACAATCTTTACACGGGATTTCGTAAACAACATTGCATTGTTCTTCCAGGTTTATTTTGTCTTTTGGTTTAGACAAAGTGCTTCTTAGGGTGTCTTTAGAGTTAAGAATGCATTTGATCTTGTGTTGCCTTAAAACTCGACGAAGGATCTCGCTAGTACCTGGTACAAAGGGTAGGAATGCTGATGCAATGAAATTCTCTGATGTTTTCTTGTTGTCTCCCTTGCATTTTCTCTTTGTTTTATTTTCTACTGGCGTGATGACTTTATGACTGTATCCATTTGCGATTAATGCATTTCTTACACGTCGAATTTCTTCTCTCGAATTTCTTCTTTCCTCTCCTGTTTGCTTTATGCAAGTAATCGTTTATAAGAAACTCAGTGGTGGAGGCTGACTGTATTCAGCGATTCGGTTCAGCTTTGTTGCCGTAGTGATGATTGACATTTTGCTTAACTGGCAAATCACATTTGTGCTACATCCGACATTTTTAAAATTTCGCAGGGTGAAAACAAAGCTAGTTCGTAGGGGGAATAATGCTAAAAAATGTGGAAATGGAAGAATAATTAGCTAACGAAAGGTAAAGACAACAAAATCTGTCTGGAAATGATGCTTAGCTATCTAGATTTTGCTCAAAAAATTATCTGTGTAAACTTCCTAACATTGTTCTTGAAACTCCAAAATGTCTCTAGCTTTGCACTCTCTTTACCTAAAATACGGAAACCTCCAAAAATTGTTATGACGTCAATCACCGAATGGATGAGTTGCAAATGTTTACAAAGTTCCCTATATGTGCGCACATCTTTACAGGCAATAAAGAAGGACCGCATAAAGAAAATTGACTATTTCCTTTCATCTGGCTATAGACTTAAGGAATAAACAATCTAAAAGTAGCTGGAATGGATTATTATTAATTATCATTTTCTCTTAACATCATGTTTTAATTTTTTCAAAAAGTAAGTTGCCTTTTAACTTGACTTCTTTAATTGTTGTGGTCTGTTCTTTATACTTGTTGCCTGTGTGCATGTATTTTCTGCAGTAAGCCCTTCCACGCTCTAAAAACAACTGCGTAGCAGTCAGAAATATGCAAGAGGCAAAGAAAGGTCTTTTTCAGTCCATTTTTTTCCACCAAAATATTGGTGAGACTTACTATTATTATCGAGTGTAGATGGTCAATATGAATAAGGCAGTCATCAAAAATTTGTTGTGTTCGAGTCCTCCGACCGACTCACTTTTGGTAATAAAAACCTGAGTCGGTAAGTCGGAAAAAAAAACGGAAAAAAATTATTATTAAAAAGAAATTTTTTTTTTGCCAGAAATAATTCATGCAAAATTGAGAAAAACTTACAAAAATTGATTTTCGTAAAAATTAATTCCTTTAGGGACCGTTGACGAACAGTTTTCGTCTCCGTTAACAGCAAATTGGCCGTTAGGGGGGGAGGGGGTAATGCTTTGTCCGTTAAAAATATAAAAATGGAGACAAATTTCACTTTCTCGCCCTTTTTGTTTCTTTTAGGGAAAATGAAAAAAAATTCGACAAATTAGAAAATGTTTCCACAGTAAAAATCCGCCATAATCTAGAATTGGTTGTTAAAAAAATGTATCTCGTGTTCGTATTATAAGTCTCCACAAAAATTGTTCCGTAAAGCGCGGAGGGGGCAAATTTCTATTTAACAGCAAATTTGACATTAACGGAGACGAAAACTAAGTTAGGGGAAATGGGCTTGCCGTTAAGAAGCTGGGAGGAAGGGGTCCAAGTCTAGCAAGAAAACTGTTTGTCAACGGCCCCTTAGGGCACTCCTGTGGCTACTGACAGTTTAGGGCGGCGAACAATGGTCTACAAACGATGTCGAGTGGCGCTATACTGTTTTGGCCCTGGGAACGAATTTGCTTGCTCCGATCTGAAAATCCCTGAAAAAAATACGCCCGACCGCCCGCCCGACTCTTTTTTGCAGGGTCTTCAGGATGCGAACACAACATATTTTTGATGGTGGCCTAACTTCTGAATGACATAAAGTCTTAATGATATCTTCGTGTGATAATGATAACTTCATCTAGCGCATGTACCTTTTTACCTATATAATTATAAAAAATAAAAGGGCTTACTGCGAAAAATGTAAACATTCAAAAAGTTTTATGAAGTCACTGTTTTCTTCTCAAGGGAAAGGAAAACATGGTATGGAGCTGAAGGGTTTTTTTTTCAAATGTGTCTACGCTTGTGTTGTAGAACAAAATATTTCCGCATATATTTAAAAGCCTAAGGACAACTCCTTGAATTTAAGCCATAGCTAGCTAGCCATACCTTCTTCTTTTGCTTTTTAGCTGGAGGATCAAACAATGCGTGTTCTTCGTTTTCTGCCATCTTTGGTTAAAAAATTAGTTGAAAAATACGGAATCGACTTTTCAAAACATAACACGCGCATGACATCATGAGAAAATAAGGTACCTTATGTTATCGGTAAAAAAAAGTCGGCAAAAAAATTAGCCGGCAAAAGTAAAAAGTCGGCAAAAATATTAGTCACTTGGACGAAATTTAATCATTTTTTGTAGACTAAATTTTAGAATTTAGTTACTTTTTGCCGACTTTTGTTTTACCGATAAGGTATTTGATAAAAAAGCAACACACGGGAACCAAGTTGGGATCTCTTTTAATTTTTTCTAGACTATGCAAAATTGACTATGTTATTACTAATAGCTTAAAAACGTTTAGGCATAAGAAATAATTCATTTAGAAACAAAAAACCATGCTTTGTAGGTCCACATCACTTTTCAAAAGCGCGTGGTTATGTACAGGCACGGGGGTTTATGATTTATATGAATAACGACTTTTCGTAGGGCTATAGCTTGCGCACTAAATCCTAAAAAGGTATAATTTATAACCCCTACTCATATAGCTACGCCCATGAAAATCAAATTTATAACATATCCTAACAAAAAATGCCAGCGGTAATCAACGTCACGTCCCCCGTTACTAGACATACTATGCTATTTATCTTTTTTGGCCAAAGTCTTTTTGTAAACAAACAATAAGAACAAAAGATTCTTATCGTACCCAGGCTTCTTACACAATTTACCGAAAGCGATTCTGCTTCCATAATGGTTGCTCTCTTGTAACAAAAAAAGTGACTGACATCAGTAGAGATACGACGAACCTGTTAAAATCACTTTGAGAATACTATCATTCTGAAGTTACTTTTTGCTGCATTTTTTAAAGTTTGATTACCCACATTTGAACCGTCAGGTGAAAAAAGCCATGTCACAAAGAGATGGACCCATGGCTGACTGGTTAAACACATGGGAACGTAACACGAATGCAGGGTAAAGCGTTAGCTAATCTTATGAAACAAAAAAAGCCTTGCTACTAACTATATTTATGTAAAGCTTACAACATACAGCTAGCTGCCTATTGAAGGTTTTTATGCTCGTCAACTTTTTAGGGACAATCCAGGAGGTGGAAGAATCACCTTAAATAATGATAAAGAATTAAGTGATTTACTTGACTTTAGTGCGGTAAGATCTGTTTTAATTTCTTGATCAAGTTAATAGCTAGCTAGCCTTACAAATGCATATATTTGTTAGCTAGCTAGCCACCTATTTGACACAAAGACTTTTTTGTAAATTAACTGTACACTTTTTTAAGCCATGGTTGCTTGGATTGGTTTCTAAGACATCCATTAAACCCATTTATAGTGTAAAGTAGCTCTATATAGCTACATATGTAAATAAAATTATCATGGTTAAGAATGTGATGTCACTAGAATGGTGTCTAAATAGACCACTAATTACTTTTACGTTAACCTCAGGAATTATAATATTAAAGACAAAGGCTCTTAATTTTTTGTTTATGCTATTATTAGCACAATGCACCTCAATGACGTGGTATTGTTTTTAAAAACAAGCTAAACATTATGTCCATGGTGACCATGACGAGTCTCCTCTAATTACATGTATGAGTTCTTTGTCCATTACTCTAAACAAACGTCACTTAAAACATTTCAAATAATTGAGATGCACTTCGTAATAGGCATATGAAAGTGCCTGAATAACAAAAACAGTTGAAGGTCAACATAGCTGCAAGAATGCTGGATTTTTTCTCCATAGATTTAGCTGAGGTTTGCTATGTATATATCTTGCAATAAAGTCATGATGAACTAGCTACACTATATATAAATACTCCTTAATAAAATATATCTATATAAATGTCTAACTTACAATCAACTTGGTTTTACATCTGTTACAGAAATTGTATATACCTATTATGTTTAAAAACTTTTTTTTAGATGTTCACTCCTCCAGCTAATAACACTGGAATATCTAGAGTTAACCCTAGTTCGCCTTCTACTCAACAAAACACAACTGGTCCTGTTACAGCTGTGTCAAGGCCAGGTGAATAAAACATTCTTCTTTTCTATAACAAGAATAAAATTATTGCTGAAGTTGTATTAAAAATGTTGTCCACCTGTAGAGTGTGAAGTAAATAAAACGAAAGCAGATGATGAACTTTTATACAGCTTGGTTATATTTGAGTGATCAGCTTTAAAATAAAAAATGTATTTGATAATTAAAACCTTGATGCAACACTGCATTTTATGTTTACCATCTATATACTTGATTAAAGTTTGAAAAGGATATTTTATATGCCTTTTTAAAAAATAGGCATATTTCTTCTCTTTGGTTTGTTTGTTTTGTAGTTTATTTATATATGGTTTGTAATGCATTTTTATGTGCTGCTTTATACAGATATACATGAAAAATCTTCCCTTCAACATTCAGCTGTTTTACTTTTAAATATATCTATATTCAGGTGTTTTTCTAGTTTTATAGTTCAGTGCAAGGTGTTCAATCTTTCTACATAAGCATGCCTTGAATTTTTCTATTTTATCATTTACTGGTTTCAGCTGCCTTTGAGTTTGAGACATAAAAAGCAGATGTCTTAGTTTGAAAAAGAAAAAAAATTCAGTGTCCACAGAGTATACTGTTCTGTGTATCACACTACTAAAAGAAGAACAAATTCTTCTCTGGTGCTCTAAGGATAATTTTTGTTGTAAGGAGAAGGTATGACTCATTATGGTTCAACATTTTTATTAAGGCCCTACAACTTTATATGATTTTTTATGAATTTTATAACCTTAATATAATTTATAAGTTTGTTTATCCAAAGCTGAACAATTTTTATCATTTTGGGATTTTAGAGGAAAAAAATATGGTTTATACTTGAAATGAATCTTTAAGGACTTTTTTTCCGTGTTTTTTTTTCACCTATGTGGATTTTTTTGCAGCTGTTTCACAAAAAAACCTTTACTTTATTGTTATGAAAATTTTTAACTTCAATATTTAGATTGTTTTAAGAAACATCTGCTTCATGTAATCAGCTGTTTCTTTGTATACAGAGAAAGCAGTCACAATAAGAATGCATTAACAGATATTTCAATGTTTCTTTGTTTCATCTTATGATTTTTTTGAATCATTTTATTCTGAAGAAATCTAATAAATGTGATTAAAAAAGTGATTTTCACTTAAAACCTATTGTTTTATTAATCAAATTTACTTGCTAGAATAAGGAGTCTAACAAGGTGGGGTCATGACAAAAGCTAGTGAGTGGCAATATTATTTGTCTATCATAAATGCGTGTTGTTGCAACTGCTCCACCTACAATGATATACTTTACATTGTTGCTTTGTAAAGTTTTTCCATCATGACAATGTGGTCAGGAACCGTTGATCCCCCATATTTCTTGGTTTTGTAGTTCAACTATTAATGTAATATCATCTTGGCATACCTGCCTCTTTATTAAGTAGATAAGGACTGTTTTTCATTTTATTCACAGCAAATATTTAATATATGGGGTTAGATATTTCTTCCAAATGGACTAAAGTTTAAAATAAAAATAGCCTCTTGGTTATTTTTCAATCCCATTATATTTATTTTTTATTAAATTAATTCAACTTGCACAATACTTCAGCATGTCCATATAATTTAAAAGCCATTGTATTGTTATGCGTTAATGAGGTCAAATAGATTCTATCATGTTGAGGGTGTTATTAGGCCCGATTTGAGGATTTCCTTGACAGTCTTCCACAGGACGACTGATAGTGTATCCAGAGGAAAAATTTCGAAATTCTATGGTACCAATTGTCTGAAAGAGCTATTATTTATAAATAATTAAATGACAATCATTTAGTTGCTGCATGCTTTGACAAATACCAAAATAAAGGCATATGCGTATGCAATACCTTTTCCAGGAAATTAACGAAGCACAAAATTTGCATTAAATGTCCCTTATTAAAGTGTAGTTGAATGTCCAGGATGTTAAGAAAATTACTAGTTAATTTAAAAACTTTTCACTCCCTGCATCTGATATTGTAAACATGTTGAGGAAAACAAGAGAAGCTGTTTGTCAGTGATACCATTCTCAAAATATAGATCTCTTGATATACATTATTTTATGCTTTTTGTAAGTCAGTTGGGGAAAATCATGTTAATTAAATTCTTATTTATAAGTTATTACAGGCATTCACATTGATTTCTAGTGTGGTAAGTGTGTGGTCATTAATTCTGTGCCTTGTTAATTTCCTGGAATGAGGTAAATGAATTTTCAACTGACATCCCCAGGTAGGTTTTGAGAAACAAATACATCTAGATAACAACTAGGCAAGAAGGAAACTTGAAAACAATGTTCCTTAATTTACATTTTGTAATATTCCTGTTCTTTCTGTTTCAATTTCCATAATTTGTAAAAAAAGTTGTAGTGCATACTTAGGCCATTGAAAACTATTCTTACAAAAATGTTTGTAAAAATGCATGGCTTTTGTGTACATCATAAAAACACATACATTTAGTTTGTTTCTTTGTATTTTTTATATTATTATATTATATTATATATTATATTATATTATATTATATTATATTATATTATATTATATAATAATGTATTGTATTATGTATTGTTATTTTACGATTCCAATATTTTGAATTTTGAATGTTTAACTTGTATATACTTGTTATTTAATTTAGGTTTAGATGAACCTTGGACAACATATGATTCAAGGGTATGTAGTTTTCCTATACTTTGATTCCATGTGTTATTATTACAGTTCATTTACTACGCACGCCTGTTATTTAACAATAAGAATTACAGAGGAAAAAATAAAAAATATTTTCAAGTACCTATTCTTATTATTTCAGCTGGTATATTTAATGATTTTTTGGGTTTCTCATTTGTGTGTGGCACCCTTAAATGTTTCTTGCAATTTAGAAGTTGCCTCTAATTATGATCCCTCCCCTTCCTTTTATGAAATCCAACCAGTTAATTAACCCTTCCTATTAAACAACAATTAACAAATAATTTTAAAATGTAAGGTTGGGTTTTTGAAAGTACATGTTAAAATGTTTTTCTATATTTTTATAGAAACATGAATATGAACAAAACTCCCATCATTTAATCACTTGTTTTATGACTTTAAAATGTCTCACAGGTTATTTTATCACTCCTCCATGCTTATATTATTGTTGGTTTGTTGTACTGTTTCAATATTTGTGATATTTGAATTTGTGTATAAGTTAGGTGAATTTAAAATTAAACAAAAATCAATACATGGAAATAACTTTTACCAAAAAGATTGCATAAACATCGCAAAATGTAACATTTGGTTATCTAAGTGTTCAAAAATATCTTAACCTTTAAGTGCACAGAATTAAGTTGTGAAAATTTAAAATGAGTACCACTTCAATTTTGATACAAGTAAGACAAAAAGTTTGTTTGAAAATAATTTTTTAAGGGTAAATAAACTAGCAACTACCTGGGACTAAAATAGGACCATTTTCCCAAAGCTGGTATAATGCCTAATTATTTATTTTTTTGCATATATGAATTTTTTTCATGCGTCTTATCGACTAGCAATACAATAATATAATTGTATTGCTAGTTAGATGACCTCAGCCATTAAAATTCAGCCTGGTGAGTGACGGCAAAAAAATTGCCACGGTCAACCACCTTTGCGTATGGCTCTTTTGTGCTCTTGCACACGTTGTTTAAACATTCGTTTTGTTTCACCGACATAACAGCATCCCAATCCTTACACGGATAGATACAGACAAAAATGAGATTGCGGACCATAGCTGGAAGAATGATCATGTTATAGACTTGGACAATAAAAAGATCATAGACCGAGAGTCTGGTTGGACAGCAAGAAAAGTAACAGAAACCATAAATAGTATAGACAGAAATACTCATATCAATAGTATTTCCTATCAACTTCCAGAAATATGGTTTACCCGCACTTCGGAAAGCGAACATTTAGGAAAAAAGTGCAAAAAATGGTTTGGGACAAACGTAACAAAAAAGTGAACTTTTAGAAAAAGAAACGCAACATAAAGCGAACTTTTAGAAAAAGGAAAGATTTTAATCAATTTATTGCTTCCATCTGGGTCCGTGAAAAAGTTAATTACTTTAATTGCTGTGATCTGATTGGTTAATTTCAATCCTCTAATTATCTCTTCAAATAATAAATAGCCAAAGATGATTATTTTTAAAACACTGTCTATATTAAAAGAAGTATATAAAAGCATATATTTTCTGAAAGCTAGATTAATTTTTTATCAGATTGTTATTTTCTTTATAAAATAAAAGTTCTTGTAGTAGTCTATAGTTTTTGTTTTCTTTGAACAAGTCACCTACAAAACTGTATGAAATACATTTTCCTTTTTATTATTGAGTTTTGTCTTAACATGGGAAACTTGATTTTTTTTCTGTAAAATATCAAAATCTTGGACTGTCCCTACTATGATGCTCTGTATTTGTAAGTTTGTTGTGTGCAAAGTATTAAAGAAATCATGATTTTGTTTCGCACAGAGGCCAGCAGAATGTGAAATAAAAACTGTCAAGGTGTGACAGACAGACCAAACAAATTTAATTACATGTGTTTTTAATGCTAGAAAAATTTTTGTTTAAAATAATTGATAACGGACTTTTTCTACAACATATCAATTATGATGCAATGATATCCATAAGTGGCTTGCTAAGCTTCTCATGCCATTGGTTTACTAAAAGTACACATTGAATTAAGTTTGCAAAATACATTCTTTGAAATTATATCTGTTGTCACATTGACAAAGAGGGAGCTTATAAAAGTTTAAAAGACCATCTTTCTACAACAAAGCAGCAAAACAAGAGACAGTGTGTGTGGAGGTGCAAGACTTTTCAAATTCCAAACACATTTCTTACATCTTCTATTACAACTGCATGTCCAGAGACTGCCAGTGCTCTCTATGCAAGAAAAACCTTGGCTGTGACAGGGCACCATGCTACCAAAATTTACATACTGTAATTGACTACATACTGTAAATGCACACCTGAATACTAGTCTATGTTGAAATAAACGCAACGTAAAATGTGAATAACCCATGCTCATAAGGTATACTGTTGAAAACAAGATTAGTAAATCTAAAATGATAAAACTAGTAATTCTTTGTTATTTCCAAAATATGAATTGCGTACATTTTTTTTCAGTTATTAACTTGCAAAAGTGTGTTTATGTCCCACTTTTCAGCTTCTGTAGCTCTTTTAAAGGATTTTAAATATTGTTATTGAACTTTAAGGATTTATTAAAATAATAAAGAGAATTATTAGAACAAGCCCTAACATATATTTTTTAAAAATAATTGCTTCTGTCTGTTTAAACGTGTAAAAGTTAATTTTTTTTATCACAGCCAGCAGTGATAATGACACCAGCAAACATCTCACAAATAAGATGATGAACAAGTCATTAACAGCCTATCCTTTTTTATTGTAGTTATTCTCTTTTAGCCATTCGATGGTAGTGCTGCAGGACCATTATTCGGACAAGATGACACAGAACTTATTGCAAACTCACGGAAAGCTCTTTCTACTTCAACGTCTTACAGTCCTTCTTCGAGTATGCATTTTAATTAATATGATAATTTGATTTTTAATTTGATAATAATAATTATAATAATTGTGTTCATGATGAAGTGTAAAAACCAGTTTAATTATGGCAAATTAAACTTGCTATTTTTGAAGAAACACACTTTTAATCTTTTTGAGTTCTCTGTTGGTCAAAAATTTTCTAGTTAACAGTACCTATAATCTAAACTTGTGTAAGTTGTATTGATTGTGGATGCACCAAATTTAATCATGCATAAATTAATACAATTACGGTAGATGGGTTTTTCTAAATCAAACTACGTAATATTTAAAATCACGTTGTCAAAAAAATCCTTTTTTTAGGCAAAGTTTTTTCTATTAGAAAATTGTTTTTCCCAAATTTTTATTTTACAATCTTTATCTTTAATTGAACTTTTGTATAAACTAAATGAGCCCATTTAAGCCAGGAATTTATCTAATTTTTTTCGATTTTTCAGGATTTGATCAAAATACTAATTAAATTAAAGTCCTGTCATTACTTCTGTGAACATAATTGTTATTTTTGTGTTTAGCTAAAAAAGATCCATTTTCGTCAATGCTGTTTTCCAATAGTGGGCAGGTAAGAAGTAATTTGCGAACCCTTATCAAACAAAGCTTAAGTGGGAATTTCAATAAACCAACCTATATGAAACTACTGTACAATCAGCATTGTTTTAAAAACTATGTCATGTAGTTAGGATGTAACAAAACGGGCAAAGTTCACAGCATGTGTGTAACATAAGCTTGAATCAGATACATCACCTGATTTTTTTTTAAGTTCCCTATTACTTTTAATGCTGCTACTTTTAATCAACTTTCATGTGCCTGTATTGTTTGCCGTATGTTGAAAGGTTCCAGTTCTTTAAAAGGAATTATCCTTGTGTTTTAAAAACAATTTCAGAATAAATTAGGCTCACTTATAAAAAAAAGAGTACTTATTCTGATTTTTTTAAAATTTTAATGCTATATTTTTGAGATGTGTTGTTAATTATTACTTTTTTCTTCAGCCTTTAGGTCCATACCCTGGTGGTGGTAGTAATAGTGACAGCAGTAACAATCCCGAAGCTGGTATGAGCAGTCCAGAATGTATGTGTTTTTATATACTGTAATCTAACGTGTTCCAAGTTAAGAGTATGAAAATGAGAAAAAACTAACAAAGTAACATTTTGTTTAAGAACTAGTTCTACTCTAAAAAAAAGATTAGATGAATGGTTTGTTTTCCTTTATCATGGTAGATCATGTTTCGGTAATTATATTGCTTTTAGAACAAAAGAATCAATATTTGTGAACTGGAAAGCTTTGTGGAATAAAAATTTTAAATTAGTGTAAAAGAAATGAATCGTCCCGTTTTGATAACTATCTTACAAACTTTATTAATACTTATTAATTTAGGGAGGCGGTACAAACAAACAAGCAAGAATCAACCTCCTCCACATATTCGTTCTGTAAGTTGAAAAAAAATATTTTTGGCCTCATACAAGTTGATGATCCACACCAGCTGATTATTGTCAGCTGCTGTGACATTACAAGCTAGCTTTCATAGCATAATAACTTTTTCTTTTTCCTGCAATATTGCATTCCTTTGTATAACCGACGGTTGTTGAATTTAATTAAAGTCACCCCTTAATGCAAAGAAAAAAGCTGTTTAATGCAATTAGCACTGATAATCACATACTGTTTTTCTCATTCCTAATCCTTTGTTTGTCGTAAATCATTTTGTGGTTAACATATCATAAATGTAAACTAACAATTTCTGTCTATCAAAAAAAAGAGTTAGGCAAGGCAACGGAATGTTTGACTCGATTAGTCTGACTGTTATAAAGATTTTTAGTAGAGATTGTCTGACTTATTTGTGACTCAAAATCCAAACAAGGAGTTGTGTGTACTTAACAAACTTGTTGTGTCCCTCCGTGTTTGAAGTAATATTGGTGTTTTGGGGAATGGTATAATTCGTGATATTTTTACATCAGAATATTCATTTTTGAATATTTTTTGTGTTGAAATTAACAATGCGGATTGTTAAAAGTACTCTTTGCCATTAGCGACTTTCTAATTTGACTAAAATTGAGCTGAGTTTCTCCGATTTTCCGTCAATGACAATAATAAGGTTTGACACGAATGTTTTAGACCTATGTTTTGGTCAAATCTTGCTGCCGCATCTATAATAAGGCGATCACGCTAACTTCATTCAATATTCCACAAAAAAATTTATATCAAACTTTTTTTTCTTATTTTTTTGTTTGTTTTTTCTTATTTACTTTGTCACTTTCTTGTGAAAAAATATTGCGAGGTTTTATGTACAGAAAACAAAACCCGTCACTATTGCTGTTCTTTCCACTAATAATACGTTAAGTCTATGACATGCCGTTATAAAGGCTTTTTCATCGTTTTTTCTGCCGATCTAATTGCTCAAAAGTGCAACAGCTTTTTAGAACCTAGTCGAAGCTCAGAACCAACTCATTTAATATTTAGAGAAGGGAAATGGAAAAAAGGAAACAGGACCAAAAAATAAAATTTCTCTCCCTAGCCATCTTAATTTTCGATATTTTTGATGTTTGAGAGGTGTAAAAATTTGGACGAAATTATAGTGTTAATTTTTTTAACGCAATAGAAATATTATTGTGACGTCATTTTTAACAACTCCCATGGGTATAAAATAAGAATAAGATAATCAGTGAAACGTTTCTAATTGAGACATGAAAGAGGTTTTTATCTGAGTAGTTAAGCGCCTTATTATTCGGCGCACTTAATAAACCATTTTAAAGTTCAAGTTAATGTCTTAAAATTTTACACAACATTCGACAAGGTAGTAGTTTCTGAGTTTGTTTTGTTGAGAATGTCTTCTGTCGTATCGTCTTCGAACGGAATGCAGTTATATTTTGTAAGTGTGTTCATCCTTGTGATACGTAAAGGTTAGAATGTGTCCGCCGTATTTTTATGTTTTTCGGCGCTCGAATTCAGCGCATCTTTACATATATTTTTTTCTGATATAAAAAAAATTAAATTTTAACAGGCGATTATTAGCTTTATTAAAAGCAATTCTAAACACCACGATGTTTCTTTTCTTCTTGAAAGAATTCGACGATATAGGGAGCGTGTTTTTAATTGGTTCACTGGCTAATGACTTTCAAAACACATGTGCGATCGAAGATATAATTACAAGTTTACGATGACGATACAATAGCCATGTTTTTTTGACGTTCATTTATTTATCAGTTCGTCGCGCAAGAAGAGTTGTTATTTATTAATACTGTTGTTTTTAACATAAACTTGAACATGTATTTTTTTGATACGGTAAAATATTTTTAACAATTTTTTTATTTATTATTCATTCCTTTTAACCACAATTTTTTTAATCACATTAATGTGTATTACTAACTTTTACTTCAGTAACTCTGTGTTAGTTTATGCAGGAGAATACAATTTATTATTGTTGATATTCGTTTTCATGCAGGTTTATTCTCCAACGTCTGAAGACATGATACCAGGCGAACCTCCTTTGCAATACCCATCACCGAAAGGTGGCATATATTCCAGTGATTACTATATGGGTAGGTTTGTTGTTATGTGTTTTTGTTTGTTTGTTGTTGTTGTTTTTGTTGTTATTGTTGTTGTTGTTTATTTATACCAAGCTTGTTTTCTTTTGGAAGTAGTGGTATTAAAACATTTCTTTCCTAAAGTCTTAGTGGAATTACTTTTAAAGCTAATTTTTCTATAATTTAGAACACGGATCTCCAGATCCTTGGGGAAATCATATGACTAGTTCCAGACCTCCAGCTCCCACAATAACTGGTTCATATTCCACTATTCCTCCAGACCTAGTAAGTATTAGCCATCTTGTCAAGTTTGAGGTTTATTTTCTATCTTTTTTCTTTTAATTATTTTAATGAAACGTTTGTAGGGCTACCCACCAATGGATGGTCATGACTCACGCCTCCCTCCTTCTTTACCTCCTATGTCTTCTTTTCGTCAGCCTGGTAGTACACAGCCAGCCGATTCTTCAGCGCAGTACATGCAGCCATCTCCGACATTACACGCAGGTAACAGATTTATACTCCAAAATTGTAAGTTTTTGGAACAAGGAAAAAGTTGATTATATTAAGAGAGTCAATGAGAGTTAGCGATTTTTCCATCCAAATAATTTTGACAAGAAGCATTTGAAACTCAAATTGTAAAGTAAAAAAACACATTTGCAGCCTTGACCAAGAAACGTGTATCGTTTCAAAACAAATCGTTTCCAAAATTAGTTTAGATGTCTAAAAATTTTGTATTTTTCTTTCAATAGCACCTTCACGTGCAACGGATTCAAACAATCCTGGTAGTGGCACACAAACTGCTGATGCGCTTGGAAAGGCTCTGGCTTCGGTAAGCTTTTAATATCAATAAAAACAAAAATGTTTTAGCCTACAAACGATCGGTAATGATGTTCCATTTAAAACAATTGACAAGGTATAATTATCTCATTGCGATCTCGTTTGTGTCATCAACATTCTTAATGTGGTATTTTATAGATGTATTCCACTGATACGCCAGTGAGCTACTCCTCAAATCCGTCAACACCTGTCGCTTCTCCGCCTCCTCTCATCAGCGATCGTTCTGGCACTGCTGCATCTTTACATTCAAATATCGCATGGGCTAACCCTCCTCCACAAACTAATCACTCTCCTCCGTATGATAATATGCAGCAACTGGTACAGTATTTCAGATGTTTTTTTACTTTTAAGCCATCCTTTTTTTTCAAACTAGTCAGATTGTGGAAAAGTGTTAAATACAGCTTTGCACAACTATTTTGAGTACAGCAGCTTTTTTGTTCTTTTAGAATCGCATGCAAGAAAGTTTAGATGACGCTATTTGGGTTTTAAAAAGTCATGCTGAGAGTTCGGCAAGAAACCAAGGAGGTTACCATGGAGCGCTTCATTACCCACAAGCTCTCACAGATCAACTTCAGGTATAATTTTAATGTCATGTTGTATTACTACATAAAGATTTTTTTTTTGTGATATATTTTATAGTTATATGTACTAATTTATTGATGCTTTGTTGACTCTATGTTAAATACCTGCAATATGTGTTTAGAATGCATCCATTGAAAACAGTGCAGTTCTTGAGCATGCTGGACATCTTTTGCAGAATTTAAACATACCTCGCCCTGAATCCGGAATGCTAGGTAGCTAATCCTTTCTACCACAACAGATATTTGAAATGTCATTTCCATAGCAACACTAATGTTTAAACCTAAGCAAATCTGAACATAATGTTGTTATTTCATATTGACAGCTGCCGAGAAAAAAACAAAAACGAAATCCGAAAAGGCTAAAAAGCGACCTAAGATCGAACGCGAAAGCGATCTTTTGGGAGAGGATGACGAAGAAGAAATCGACGAGAAAACGGGCGAACCAAAAGTCGTACGTGAATCCGAAAGAAGACATGCAAACAACGCGAGAGAAAGGTTATTATTTCTAGATTCATCTTTTACTTTTATAGTCTTTTGACGATTATTACGTGATCTTTTTAAAATTTTGCATGAACAATGTTTTAACTGGATGTTGTTTGGTTTTAGAATCCGAGTTCGGGATATAAATGAAGCATTTAAGGAACTTGGTCGAATGTGTTCTTTACACCTAAAGAATGAAAACCCGCAGACAAAAGTATGTATCCACTCTCGTCAAATAGTTGTCGCTGTTATAAAAATAGCTGATGAAATTGAAATGTCATGCCTTATTTTTTTTATTTTTTTTAGCTTACCATTCTTCACCAAGCAGTCACAATCATCACAAGTTTAGAATCCCAAGTTCGAGGTAAGTATCTTTGAAAGCTTTTCTGTTTTTATTTCGTCCTGTTTAAAACACAATGCTTATTACTTGTCTTTTTTCAGATCGCAATTTAAATCCAAAAGCCGCCTGTTTAAAGAGGCGGGGTGATGACGAGAAGATGCACGAAGACGACAAACGTATGAATTTGGGCGGTCTTGTAGAGGGCGGAAAACGAGGGGGTAGACGCCCGCAACAAGTTAGACGGTCAGGTAAGAATAATTTTTTTACTTCCGTCCTTAATTTAGCAACAATGTATTTAAATGTCTGCATAAGTCGCCATTTTCCCGCATTCTTTGATAGAATAATGCCCATTAATCTATTGTGTACAGTTAGTTCCTTTATCATTATGTTTTTTCTATTTTCCTCTTTTCAGGTTTCCCTCCAGATCCGCTTGATGGCTCAAGTGGTTTGATGCAAGACTCTGGGATTTTCAGTCATTAAAATACACAGTCGCAAACATAGAGGGAAAATACGGGGCGTAACTCGCAACCAGTCAGTATTGATTTTTTGTTAATATGGAATTGCCAAGGCTGTGTAAAATAGCTATTATATTTGGAAGATATATTTACTGATTAATCGAGACCGTTACGATTCATCACCTGGTGATGTCAATACACGCGTGACGGAGATAATGAGAACCTAGAAGGAGATGCGTTATATGCACTTTTTCGTAGATGACAAAATGACAATTTTATGTAGATAAAGACGAAGGTGAAGTTTTGAGACAGGGCAGTGATATTTATTTTCAGAGGTGTATATTTTATATATAAATTATATTTAATATTAGTTACGATTTACAACCTTACAAAAAACTTCACTCTCCGTCGCAGAGTATACATAGTTTAATAATGTGACGATAGTATTTACGTTGTATATATATGGTATTATTTAGCGGTGAATGCCGTTTGTGCGTTCTTTTCAAAGATAACTTAAAAAATATTCTCACTGTCCTGGTAATCCCGAAATGCCTTAATGTATCAAGTGTTTTTATAGATGTTAGTTTGCGGTTCAGCTTGACCGCAAATTTTTCATGAAAATCTTTCTAAAAACAAGTATCGTTTTGAATACACTTTTCTTAAAGCAACTACATTGTGGACTTAACAAGAACAGATTAAAATACGAATCAATTTAAGTATCCAGGATTTTTTCCATTTTACAAATTTTAAGTGGCCAAGGTTCCTCGCATCCCACCCTCGATCTTAATTACCGCCCATCTGTTTAAAGCTAGTCGATTGATACTTATCGTAGATGTTAGTGTTTTTTACGTGACTTCTTTCTCCAGGAGTTTAGCGATGTTAACTAAAATTACCTAAACCATACTAATGCGTTTAAAATAACCAAGGGTTCCCTTACGTAAAAATCTTCTAAAATAGCCAATGCGGAAATAAAATCTGTTCAATCCAGTTGGTCTTCCTTGTTTAATTCTTTTGACATTCTTATTGTTATTCGAAGTAAGAAATATCACTAATCCAAATTCTCCTTAAATCTTTTTTTTTTGTATTTTCTGCTAATTAAAAAAACCTAAATATCCTGAAAAAATTAGTTAAACAATAAGTAGAAACACTGCAACGTCAATCTCATCCCCAATCATCTATCGTTCTGATATCGCCCTTACGATGTTTAAAAAAATACGTAATGCCCTGGGTTAAAGATTACCAAAATCTATAACATTGAAAGCATATGTTAAAGCAGTATATTTGAGGTGAAAGGATACTCGCATGGATATTTTTGAAGTTTACTGCAGAACCAAAACAATTATCGGTACAATTTTTGCCGACGTCAGCATAATTTTCTTGGGTTTCCTGATGTTGTGGACTCTAACGAGGGTACGTTAGGGCAAAAAACGAGCACCTGGCCACTGCAAATGTGACGCAAGCAACTTGTGCGGAGTCATTCTCGTGTAGAGCTTACTGACTGACGCTTTCGCTGCCGAAGTCAATTTCGTTCCAGAAAGAACAATTGGTAATAGGGTTGATGCGAAGTATTACAGGGTGGCAACAGTTCCTAAAAGACTACATAACAATTTCTCAACGTCGTTCCCAGGACTTCATTACCATTGTAAAAACCAAAAACACCTAAGTTTTTTATGACTTGGTCCTAGAAGCAGCGAATACCCTTCGATAACAAAACTTGAAAAGATAAGTAAAGACAGCTCGTGTGAAAATGGTATGCAAATACACCCTCTTTCCAACGGATTTTTGCTTTTTAGGTGCGAGATTTCAAAAAGACAAAAATACGTGGAAAAGACGGGTCTTCAAATATTCAAATTTCGTTTTCGGTTTACCTAGAGCTCTAGGGACAAGAGTGTTATTGGTATTATTTATTCTAAAGATTTATACAGGATGGCCAATGTATACATCGGCATTGCCCACCCAATTTTCCTCACAGGGCATGGGTTAACCCTGAGCAGTGATAAAGGCTCTTGCCAAACATGCCCGCGCTGTGGAATGAACCATGTACCTAGCGGTTGCGAAGCAAACCTCCAACCTCGATCCCAGGACAAGTTGTCTCTTTTTGCATATCAGACGGCGAGAAGGACATCAGACCTATAAAAAAGCGCAGCGCCGATGAGAGATAAAAAGCCCTGGGAACGAGGTTGGCAAATTCCATAACCAATAAGCTATGCGCCAACAACTATAATTGTCCGATATTGTCTATTTTTTTCCCCGTTTAAGAGAACTTAACCATCTAGTGTCTCCCTAACCCACATACGTCTGCCTATTTTATCTAATAAATCTTTAAAATATTTTTTTTTATTATGCATTAATTTTACAATTTTAAGAATTTTTAATCTAGAGTAGCGTTGGTTTTTATCACTCAGCAGAATGAACGAGCGATTAAGACTGACTGCGTATATTGGCCTTATAATTGCTTCCATATCGTTAGCAGCTCGAATGTCTTAAATGGATTAAAAAATTTTTTGGATGAATTCCTAAAATTAATCCTCTTACTTAAGGGATGCACGATATTAATGAAATTTCGTGGGCAGAGAGAGGAGACTAGCTGTAAGAAGGTTGTGGTGATTAGTCTTTGTGTGTTGTCAAAATGATGGAAGTGACCTTATCACGACAACACAACATCGACCCATGCTGTTTTCTCTTTCTGACAATCAAGTAAAAATGTTAACTCTTGAAAAACCAATAAATAAATACCTTTTCGAAAGTGCAATTGCGTGTACGTACAAAATAAAGTTATTTTACAATAAAAAACAATAAAAACAACACTCTACCTATGCAACAAATTGACAACAGAAAGGTATGATTTCTACCTCCTACTGTCTTTCTGTGCTTGAATATTGTGTTGAGTGGAATCAGTGGGTGGGTTGGGAAATGTCACTGAAATGTCACTGGCTGACCTAATACTTTTTAAATAGAGGTCATTACAAACGGGTTTTTGAGATTTCAATATAACTCTCAAAGCGAGAAACAGATAGCCTGAAAATTTTCGCGTATTTTTTAGAATAAAATATCAACACAAAAATGTCTCTATAAATTATTTCTATTCGAAAAAAAGAAGAAATTATCTAAGCTAATGGATGTGTTGGACACATTTTACGGACTGGCTCATTTTCTCTTTTACGAAACACCTCCTTGTTTTGCGACAATTATACGCTCGTAAACCTAATTCCAACTCGTTACCATATTTCCGTCTCTCTAGATAACCTCTTAGGTTCTTTGCTTGTATTATTTTTACGTCTACCACTTGGTGTATGCACTTTTTGTTCACTTGTTTCAGAAGTCCCAGCCCGACTACTGGATCCAGCAAAGGACTGTAAATTTTCAAGTTCATTTTCACATAATGGTGACGTTTCATGTACAACGTTATTTCGGTTACTGGTTGGATCTTCAGTACCGTTTGTAGTCCCTGATGTACTTGAAGATATTGTTCTCGTCAGAAGTTCTGTATTAAAATTACCCTGTATATTTTGAAAGTTCAGTGAACCAGCAGAATCATGTTGGTTATTCGCAGGTGAATTCGTGCTCGCTTCAGTATGGTTTGAAAACTTTTCTGTTGCTAAATCTAACCGACAAGTAGGACATGTTGATTTCTAGAAAAAAAATTTGAGTTTTTGTTTACGCATAGGCCTTCTATTACAAAAAAACCCGCCAAATATCACAGAAGTATAGATGAATGCTGTTGTTAACATTTTTAGCGGTAAGCTCTTTCGGCTTTGGCATTTGCGTGGCAGGAAAAAAAATAGGGGCGCTAAAAAGCAAAGTTATTATCAGGTTATTTTTAAGACTTTAAATGAATTCAAATAAATAAGAAGGCATCAATCTACACTCGATAATTTATAACCTCAATGATGTTTCTGTGAGAAGAAATCCACAGGAATAGACCTCCCTTCACCAAATCCTAGCATCTTTTTTCCTGCCACGCAAATGCCAAAGAGCTTACCGCTGAAAAGTAAACAAATGAGGTAACACTGGAATTTATCTATATTAACAGGAAACTACATCTACGACTTACAATTTTAAGCCAGTTTAAGATACATGCGTTATGATAAAAATGAGTGCAAGGTAATTGTAGAAGCTGTTCGTTTAAAACGTATTCACCAAAACAAATGCAACACGATAAACTGGAAGCTAAAACATGAGAAAACAACAAATATTTTTCAAATTCAACAAAATAAAAAAGAGATTCATGCTGGAGGGTAAACTTTCTTCCAATACGTTAAAAAAAACCTTAGATCATTTTCACCCTAGATTTGTTTACTTTTCACCAGTCAAAACGAAAAAGACAAAAAAAAAATTTTTATCGTGGATTTCAATGGATGTGCCGTCACTTATTTCATCAAAAAAGTCAAAAATAACATTGGTCACAAATAGTAAAAATAGATTGGCACATGGAATGATTTATTGGAATAATTTAGGCAAATATTATAACGATTGAAGTTTGTTACACACCGTAACACACCACACTTTTTAGATGATTAAAAATATTGACACAAATCCCTACCAACTTGTGCGATAGTGACTTTTACAGATGGTAATGATTCCAAGATATGTTGTGGTGTAGGAGAGTCTTTCTCCTCCTCTTCTTGTAGACTGTCCATTATTCTATCATATAACATCTAAAAACAAATGTGCGTATATTCAGTTTAAGGATTTCCACAACATTCTTTGGCCGACATTATAAAATGATTTTACTAGTAAACACATGGAGTTAGTGAGAAACCAGACCTGTAGAGAAACACCAAAAAATGATGGTGCAGAATTACTAAACATCTCAAAATGATGACTCAGCATCTAAAATAAAATGATAAAATAATTATCAACTTTTTGAGCTCAGAAAGTTGTAATTTAGTGATTCCAGGTCTGCTTAATCTTTTTTTTTAAGTTGAAGTTAAAATGACCCTAACAGCAACTCTCAATTTCCTTTCTTTCTCCAATATAGTGTTAACAGTAAAGTATATTGAACATACCAATTAAATAGATAGTTCCTATGAAAACCTTACCAAACAATCATTTAAGCTTTAAGGCTAAAATACTCAATTCTTTTAAAAGAAAGGTTTTAAACCTGAGATTAAAACTTATAGATTCCAAAGTGCATGTTTACCACTTTTTTTTATAAGCAAACCCATTTTTGGGGTAAGGCCTCAGGTTTTTTAGGGTAGAGGGCCTTTTGGGGCCTCAAGATTCTTGTCTGGTTGCTTAGCGCCTTTTTCTTTTTCGACACATTGACTTTGCCTGATCTTTCGATTTTTTTTTAAAAAAAGGATGTTTCAAAAAGTCATCTTTTTTTGCCATTTACGCTATTCTTTCTTTTACACAATACCACTAAAAATTCCCTTTAAAGGGGTCATATATTTTAGCCTGAGGTAGAGTTTTAGAGGGTGAAACAAAAATTTAACTTTAATCTCTGATCTAGTCTTTAAAAATGTTTACATGATTTCGGCTGAAATAAAACTTATGTCAGTTTTGATTTCATTTTAATCTACAAGAACAAAATCAAATTTCATTTCGCTTTCAAAATATTCATGTAAACACGATTTACCCATATAAAACTATGAATGCTATACCAGGAATATGTTATTGCTACACATTATTGCGCATGTGTACAAAGCTTCACGCTACATTGATATAAAAAAGAACTCCATGTAAACACAATGAAATTTCATTGCCGTTTAAACACTCATTTCGGGTCCATGTAAAGGCTACATCTATTTTTTAAGGTATAATGTATATCTTTGCTTCAAACAAATTCTAGACGTATTTTTACGTATGTTTAAACATAAAGAAACGCACCTCAAACACACTGAATTCATCATCTAAAACAAAAAAATAACAAAATCATATAAAATACCATTCTAATACTTCATTGGGAGAATCACAAATGTATGTATGCAGGATTTCACGTTTTCCCAAAAATCTGCAAAAATAAGTCCTGTGAAAATATTTTTGGCCCAACCGCAAATGTAAATCTCCATGTAACTTTTTTTTTACCACCAACCACAAAAGGGAATGATGTAGGTACATCTTTTATTATCTTGATGTTGTGTTTTTAGTTAAAATATAAGATTATCAAGAGAAAATGTGAAAGGGATAAAAAAATTGGCAGACCAATCAATTTAGAGTTCTATAAATTTGATGCTAAATAAAAAAATCAACAAAATTATATTCTTATAAATAATCTAAAATAGGGTGTAATCCACAAAAATAATCTCTGAAAATAAAAATAAAATCTTGTTGACTCCAACCATGACGATTTCTCCCAAGAAACTGTCTTGAAACATCAGAGTTTTTTTATTTGCAAACTTACCATCTGCTACTGAAGAATCTTCTGAGGGCACTGAAAAACTGTCATCGAAATCTGACGTGTCGGAAGCATCTGTTGAGGAATCATCAACTGTACTCCATCCTGAATCATCCTCATCATCTAGTGATTCGAAAATGTGTGTTTTTATAGCAGAGTTATACCCAATTTGGAAAGAATTGTTGCAAATAAAATCTTTTAAAGTTTCTTTAAATTGAATATATCAAACTTCTAATAACAAACACCTTTACTCAATCCTGTTAATAATAAATATTGCTGAAGAAAATTCAAAAAAAGGATAGCCTTAGAATCACCATGAAATAGGAAACAAACAAAAGTTGATTAGATCTTCAAAAATGTTACATCTGCTTCTTGTATACAATATATACAAAATATAGAGAACTAACAATAAAAAATATAATGCAATGCTGACCTGTTCCTGATTGTTGTGGCAACTGTTGAAAAACATTGTCTCCAGTGTTTTGAACTTCCTCTGACATCATAGCATTATTGCTTAAAAAAGATGGATTTTGCAAGTGGTGACTCATATTAAATTCACCTTCTTCACCTTCAGATTCAGATGAAAATTCCGGCATCGAATGACCAGAAGAACCACGATGATCCGAATCTGAATCAGACACAAGATTTGGAATCTCAAAAGAATCGTCCATTATTTATGTCTATAGAATTACATATAAAATATTAGCATTAAAACAACAGAATGGCACTGTAGCAAAAACAACAAAACAATGCCACAAACAACACAACATTTTTTTGTATAAACGGCATCTCTAAGCAAGAACAAGCACTGACCATGTCACATTTATAAGTTAACAACCATTTTTCTCTCAAAACACAACATACAAAAAACCATACAAGAGCATCTGTTTTTTTTAACTGTTACGTCACAAGTTAAAAAAATTACAAAAACAAGCTGATCGTCATTGCACACTTGGAAAGCATTATAAATATATTGCAAAAAGTGAAGGGTGTTAATGTTTTTATCTTTTTAAAGTGATTGCTTAATTCTATTTTAAACAATCAGAGAACTTCTTTAGGAAAGGATTCTATGTTTTCTTGGACACAGGTTAAACAGTATCTTTTGGTGTAGAAAATGCTACATTTTTGATCCACACAAACTGCTTTCATGCACAATGAACAGATACCACCAAGTACCAACGGGATAAAACTCTTGTGAGCAAAAGGGTCTTTTATGTAGTATACATCTTCAAGGATGTAAAAGTTTGATTTTTCATCTTTGTATTTTGAAAATTTGTCGTATTTGTACTTATTTTGACATTGTGAACATTCAAAACTCTCTAATGGTTTATCAACATCTTTATTTTTCTCCATTACAATCTGATCAAATATTATATCACAGATCTAAGGATATAAGATGTGCATTAAATATTTTTTCAATGACATGATAGTTCTAAAGGTGATAAAACATTATTTTAGGATTCGATTTCATCTAAAATTACATATGAACCAGAATTTTATGAACCAAAAAGGTAAATAAAACAAATATTCAAGTAAAACAACTGAATCAGTTTTTTATCTCACAATTATAAATATACAGAAAAAAATTAATTGCATTAAACAACTTTAAGATATGCTATAAAATAAACAAAATAAGAATTGTCTTCTATAAAGCTTTTGATGGGTGCGGACAAAAGGGCCAGTGAGATATAGATAAGTTTGATGATACATTGGATAGAGTGAGGTGGTAATAAAAAAAATCTAGATGTATTGCGGATGTGTTAAGAAGGGAACACCAGTATGCATCTTAGCTAGTGCAGACAAGGAGAAAAGACTTGGAAGAGTTCTTGTAGCTAACACTAAGTTTTATCCAATGAGGATCATTTACCATGATGCAGTAGAGGGAACAACTATGCAGATCTAGATAGAATGGGTAGTAGAGGATTGTCAGGTGTTGTTGCAGAAATTGTAAAAGTGTCTGGATATACTGCAGTTGAGCTTATTACAAGTCTTGTCAACCAAAACACAAAGGATGGTGTTATTCCTAATGACAGGCAATCAAGTGTAATAGTCAATTGTTTCAAGGACAACCGTGATACCTTAAACAGAGTTAATTATAGAGGGTTGAAGTGCGTTCATGAGGTAAAGAAAGTTATTGAAAGAGTGGTTGATAAGTTATTTAGAAAAAAAATTGATATAAATATGATACAATTTGGTTATGTTCCAGGGTGTCGTACAACAGATGCAATATTCTTACTACTTACAGACTTACAGTTTACTTAGACTTTAAAATTTATATAGAATGTCCTACAATTCTGCTTTTTGTTGCCATCCTTGAATCATCACTATCATCATCATCACTGCCACCACTAGCTGATTTGGACCAAATCATTTGAAGAAGGAACCATTCCAGACACACTAACCAGTGTAATAATAACACCAAAACACAAGAGTGGAAGCAAAACTAAAGCTGAAAACTACCACCCAATTGCCCTAACTTCTCACATCATAAAGGTCTTTAAAAAGATTGTCCGAAATCAAATTGTGTCACTCATGGAAGAAAATAACCTGTTCAACAGCTCACAACATGGTTTTCTTGGTGGACGGTCATGTCTGAGCCAGCTTCTTGACCATTTCGACAATATTCTACAAATACTCTGCAACAACTCAAACGCTGATGTTGTATACTTGGATTTCGCAAAAGTGTTTGACAAGGTCGATATAGACATATATAGCTCTTAAAAAGATAGAAAACTTAAGTATCAAAGGCAAACTACTCAAATGGCTGAAGTCCTTCCTAACAAAACAGAACCCAGTACATCTCAGTAAACGGTCACCACTCACGTACCACACAAGTCATATCCCGCGTACCACAAGGAAGTGTGCTTGGATCGCTCATCTTCCTTATCCTTATGGGGGATATTGATCTTTCTGTAAAGAACGGATCCCTCTCAGGCTTTGCAGATGATACAAGACTTACAATGAAGGTTAGCTCTGAAAGTGACATTGAAAAAATGCAAGCGGACCTAAACTCAGTCTACGAATGGAGTAAACAAAACAACATGATATTCAACAATACAAAGTTTTAAGCTCATGCAGTATGGAAAAGACCTAGATCTGAAGTCAAAGTACAAAACAACAGCATCAACACAAATCCAACCAAAAACACAAACCAAAGATCTTGGAATACTAATGACAGATGCTACCTTCAAATCGCATATAAATAAAATCGTAAAAAATACAAAACAACTTACAAGCTGGATTCTTTGACTCTTTTGATCGTGATCACCAGAAGTTCTCCTACCACTATGGAAATCCCTTGTCATCCCTAGATTCGAGTACTTCTCTCAACCCTGGTCTCCTGCTAGTAAAGGACAAATCAAGGTACTAGAAGCTCTGCAATGGAGCTACCTGAAAAAAAACGCATTTAAACAGCTTAAACTGTACTTATACAACGACAATGTGAACACTATCAAGCCATACAATTGGAAAATAGCTGAAGGAATTGTCCCAAACCATCACCCACCCATGCAACACAAAGAAAAGGGCGTTTATTTCAACTACCACCGGTGCTGAACAATTCTACAAGCTTCGCTAAACTACACAACAGCTTCCGTTTATCAAGCTCCAAGACCCTTCAACGCCCTGCCCAAGTCTCTAAGAAGCATCACTTCATGTCCAGTTTAAAGTTTAAAACAGCCCTCGACAAGTTTCTTAAAATTCTCCCAGATTAACCTTCATTCCCCGGAACAAATGAAGCCTCAAAAAACAGTATGACCACTGTAGTTCGATCTAACCCTCATCCTCCTCTCTCTAGAGATGGAGTAGAAGAAGAGGAAGAAGTGACTGACCTTGGTTGTCCATGACAGGCGTGAAGCTACAACTTCAAAAGTTAACATAAGTAAGTAACATAAGTAAGATATAGATTGTAGAATTTAACCTTTTAAACATTTTCCCCCTTATTTATGAGAAAAGTGCGTCTAAACTGATGAAAACACAACCCTCATAATCAGGGTATTTCGCCAA
This sequence comes from Hydractinia symbiolongicarpus, assembly GCF_029227915.1. Lineage (NCBI taxonomy): Eukaryota > Metazoa > Cnidaria > Hydrozoa > Anthoathecata > Hydractiniidae > Hydractinia > Hydractinia symbiolongicarpus. Next base: position 26,108,735 of record NC_079883.1, read on the forward strand.
TTGATTGATATGATTCTCTTACTGATAATCACTTTTTATATTTAAACATGATATTAAACAACCTAAACAGCTTACTAATAGAGTAAGTACGTAATTTATTTTAACAACACCAAAAAGTATACAAAGCAGAAAAAAGGGTTGAACCAAAAGGTTAAATTAGTGTAAAAAACAATAAATTTATCGACACATTTTTTTACTAAAGCTGGGTAAGCCTGTTAAGTCATTACAGCCCACTGCCATCAAGGAACATTTACTTTATTGTGGGTCACCATCTTTTGAGAATCTTACGGTCATTATATCTGCACCCAATAATTTTGTATTAGAACTTAAGGAGAGTTTAATAATTTACAGACATAAACCTTCACTCAATAGAAATGTAGCTTCAGCGCCATTATTGATAAATACCAATGATTACTTCTCTGGGAGTTACGCGTATGCTGAGAATTTAAATTTTATACAATGTGAAAACTAATATAATAATAATATTTGATTAGTTTTCACATTGTATAAAATTTAGATTTTTATTTTATTTTCTTGTAAAAATTTTTCTATAAATTTATAACTACACTGTATGACTGTTATATTGAAAATAACAGAAGTTGTGGCAATAGTTTTAATAAAAAAATGTGCCAATAATATTGTCGTTACTTCACACTAAAGTAGAAAAAGTATCTAAAATTGAGAATATTATATTTAGGTCATTGATTAGGACAAAGTATAGGCTTACAGGAAGTGCAACATTATCAGATTTGGTCAGCATACTTATCTGCAACAACTGCTAAAGGATGTTAACCTTTTGAGGCTAGGTCAATATTTTATGCTTTTCAAATTGAAAGTAAAAATTTTCACAAGCTATTTAAAGTTAATCACTGTTTTAGCTGGTTAATTGATGTTGTCTCAATCCTTGGTACAAAGAGAAAGAACTTTAAAAAGCCAGATAGCTAGCTAGATAGCTTTATCAAACATATATAAGGCAAATGAAAGGAAAAATTAGACAACAAGATTTAAGTTTCCTTCAAATGTTTTAACTTAGAGTACCTAACCCAAAATATATCTGAATCCTTCTGGCCGCTTTTGTCTTTAAGTATGTATATACTGGACTAAAACAAGCAAAGTTTTTAACAAATATAAAGTCAAACGTCTTAAAGCAAACCTTTCTGTGGTTTTCGCTGGTCTTCCTGTCTTGTGTTTTTTTCGTAACAAAGTGTATATGACGTCATGCAGTTTTGGGTGATCTCCACCACCAGGTTTCAATTGAGATAAAATTAAAAAATGACTATATAAATTTAAGCACAACGCTGGAAACTTGTTCTCAACACTAAACTGGGACAGCAAGACAAATTTCAAAGCAAAATCCACACAACAAGCACATGCTGCATCTAACAAAGGTCAGTAGGGGGGAAGGTCCGTTTCATGGTCACTGCAACAACTTGCCCTTTTATTTAGGAAGCCTAGAAGCTCTAGGCTTCTAGAAAATTCACCAACTCCGACTTCAACAATCCCTTATTCCCAAAGTTAGTAAGGGATATTTAAATATATTGCTTCTTTGTTACTGTCCCTCCCACTTTCCTGTGGTGGAGAAATCAAATTCAAAGAAGTAGCCTGGAAGGTTTTTGAATCAACCGTAAGCGGCAGTTTATACTGCAGTATAGCTACGGAACAGCAAAATTTACATAAGATCTGAGCCAACTTTATATTACAGCCTTTTTAATTATAAAAAATGCTGTCATCTCATAGTTCAATGGAAACCATTACCTCTATTATGATGATGAAATTGAGAAACTCCCACCACAAACTGTGACATAAGTAATTTTTAGTTAATCCATGGTTGGTTTTTGGTGATCAATAGGCAGGTGCAACCATTCCATTAAAAAATACATAAAAGGTTATATACCTATTGACCATGCTAGTGAAGAATTATAGAATTCTGATGTTTTACTGTATAATGAACAATCGAAAAAAAGTTAAAAAGAGTTTGAAAACTTTAAAATTAAATATATATAAGTAAACATGAAAAACTCAATTATCGATGTTAAACTTAAAAATATTTTTGTTTGATGATGCTGAAAGAGGCTGATAAAATAGCATCAAATAGAATAATGTACGTCTGTCTGTCTGTCACGCAAAATGGTAGCTTAGCTGCGCAATAGCGAGAAGCACGCAATTCATTGGATTTTCCACGGGCTAACGACTAGTATAGTTAAAATAGTGTAAAGAATTTTCCGATTCCTTTACTTTGTGGGTTTTTGTAATATGAACCATCCCCATTATTCAATAGAGAATTTGATGGTGTGTCCAGTTTATCACTAATTTCCTTTCAAGACCTTGAAATTTTTTAAGCCTAGGGAGTTTCAATGGTTACGTTTTTACAGGATTCTTGCGCATGTGCAGAAAAATCAGAAAAATCGACAGGCAAAAAAATGAAGACCTTAGGTGAAGAAAGTCAAATTATGATTAAAAACTTTGTACTGTGGTTACTAGAATCTTTTGACTGATGAATGATCTAAATCTAAACTACATGCAAGCTATATTCTAATTTCAAGATTAAAAGATGCCTCTACCTTAAAATAAAGTTTTTAGGCTGGGCTGGTCCATGGTTTACCGCCTGCATTATTTTGCCTATCCATTTTCGTAAGAGGTCTGGGGATTATAAACAACATGCATCACGATGAAAGTGGTCTATAGAAATCTTGCGTGTCCATGCCTTTTTTTCATTTATAAAGTTCAAAAAATAGGAAGCGAAGTATTTAACCGCTATTTTCGATTAACAATACACTTCCATTATCTTGCACACTGTAAAAGACTTGAACTATTTTAAGAGGTGGGGAGGGGGGGCATAAACTGTTGTGAACCCCCAACAACAACGTCACATAGTAAACACTTGACCATAAATCATCTAGTGATACCAGCATTAAACTTGTTACCTCAAGTAATAGCAACCCCATTATTGTTGAAAGTTTTAGGTAGTCTCATTGAGGATATTGTAAGGGAAAGTGAGCATGATTTTTTAAATCATGATATCTTCTTCACATTAATTTAACATATTGAAATGTATAAATATTTGGAAAGACCTAGATAGATAGATAGATAGATAGATAGATAGATAGATGTGCATATTTTACATGGCTAGCCTCACAAATATCGAGGGATATACCCTGTCTATTATTTCCAGGAGGGGCCATGGCGTAGATGGAGAGTCCTAGAGTATTTAATGCTCATTTTAAGCTACGCAGACCCAATTAGAGTCCGCGCTCTACTAGACAACTCCCGGCAACATCCAACGGCCCACACAGTGTGCCATCTTCCCAATTTCCCTCACATGGCTTGGGTTAACCCGGGGCTATAGTAACCTCAACATTTTCTATAGGTTGATATAAGTTTTTTGTATATAAATAAAAAATACAAGGATTTATAAGGTGAAGAAAATTTGACCCCCTCCTTAACGTTCAAAGTTTCTTTTTCGATTATCTTATTCAGGGGTTAAAATGGTTCTTTGATTTTTTCTTAATTCTAAGTCGTTTTGTTTAAATTTGCTTTTTTCAAATTCAACACTTTGTAACTCATATTTTTCATAACTTACACCATAACTTTTGTCAGTGTTATCAAAGGAAAAAAATTGAAAAACCATTCGGGATATATTATTCAGCTTGATTTTAAACCAGCTCTCCTATGCAGAAATTCCCTGTTTTGTAAAAGAAAGTCAAAATGTAAGCACTACCTCACGAATAAAAGAACACAGGGAAAACTAGCTTTACAGATTTTCAACAATAAATTACCAATCACTTTAATCACGCTGCTTGCAAGTTTTATTTTCAGAACGATAATGAACTTTATTCAAATATTATTTTTCTTTCTGTATGCACGTGTCTAGATTTATAAGTTAATGTGATTGGAAAAAAATAATAAGGAAACTTTAATTGATCTTTGACAAGTTTTCTCAGGTTAGTCCCTATTTGTTTTATGACATGATTGACACATTGGACAGTAGTGACACTGAATAGAAAACATTCATTGGTATAATACCACATAGTCAGTATGATACCGAATATGTGTTATAAAGAGATCACATTTTGATCTCAAAGTTATTAATGAGTTAACATTGTTTATTTATAAATAAACATACTTCCAGATAAAATTTAGGATAAAAATTTCATGATTAAAAAAATTTGTTTTTTTTATACCCATAAGCAAAGAATTTTTTTAAAAAAAAAAATCATTATTTTTCCTTACAGTAAACTTAACTACATTTTTTATTTGCTTTTGGTTTTAAACACTCCGAAATTTTATTCCATTTTTTTAATTAATTATTGATAACTTACAGGTAACACTTTTATTTTATTCTTTAAACAATTTTAAACTATTGAAAGGCAAAATAAATTCAATTCTAGCGCCTGTTACGCAACTGATCGATCAAAACTTTTATTTGTTTAATTTAATTTGTTGGATTGTACAAGGACATCCTTATTTCAGATAAAGATTAAACCATTGTTTCAGATGATGATGAAAGTGATGATAGCGAGGTACAGAGTGAAGGTGACTACGAGTAAACAACCTTGCTAGAACTTTTTTTAAATTACATATTTTTTGTATTTTTCTTTCATAATGAAAGTCATGTCTTTTTATTAGTTTTACTCATCCTTCTTTGATTCCGTAATTTACTCACCAGACCAAGATCAGCCGAAAAATAAAAAATAAATTTATGAAAATGACAGTATAACATACTATTTCTGACATGTAGAAAAGGAAGTTAAGATTGAGAGAGTTGCTATACGTAGACACTCGATCATTGCGTTTTACACCACACACCTTACTTGATTTACACATGCAAATCATTGCACACCTACCCAAATAATCCTGAAAAAGACTGCATTACCAGCTGTTACATTAAGAATTTGAAGTGAAAAGGATATTTTTTACTAAAATAAACTTTTAATATTTTTATTTTGCTAATCGGTTTATACGTGTTTATACGTGTGTTGCAAAAAGCATGCCTAAAGTATTTTAGGTGTGATTTTGGGTGTGTGCACTGGTTAACTTCTTATAAAATTTGTCATTTTGCAGGGGCTATCAATAGCATTTTGTGTGTGTGTGGAGGTGTGCGCGTGCTATTGCACGCCTTTTCTAAAAAGGTCTGTTATATAATCAAGTCATGCAAAATATAAATATGCTTGACATTCTACAAAGTGTGTAAGACTATCTCCTTCCTTCGTTGAACTTATGGATTGATTAGCTAAGCTGGCCAAAAAAGATGCAATTTAAAATGGGCATGAGACATTACACAAGTTTCAGTACCTGTATTACTTACACGCAATCTCCATGTCACCTTGAAATAAAGGCGATTTTCTATGATGCTTACTTGTCAGTTCAACAATGACAGTCGCCCCACGATCGAAAAGATTTTTTGTGACCTGGATATTTCCATTGGAAGATGACCAACAGGAGTTTCGCTATCCATTTTGCAAACTTTTAGGGCATGTATATCAAATGCGTTGTCTATGGCAGCAATTTAAAATTTGACAAAGTTCTGGATTCCAGAATTTTCAAAAAATAATAGTATCCGCGAACAGCTGCTGTGAACTCAAAAACCTTTAAGTACCTTCAAGTTCCACGTACCTTCAAGTACCTTCAAGTTTCAAGTACCTTCACGTTTCACTTCAAGTACCTTCAAGTTGTTGTTTGTTCTAGTCTTAGAAGCACTGTCGATGGAGTTCAGAACAGATTGTCCATGGGAGTTATTGTATGCAGATGATTTGATTCTCATAGCAGACACGATGGAAGAATTAGTTGGGATGTTTGAGAATTGGAAGAAAGGACTAGAAGAAAAAGGGCTAAGGGTGAACACAGCAAAGTCTAAAGTCATGATCAGTAGCATTGCAGCCAAATGTGACCTTGTAGTAGTTGAAAATACAGAGCAGTTAAAGTTAGCAGTTGAGCAGTTAAAGTTATAAAAAAATAATACTTGAGGACAATGTTTCAAAAAAAGCTACTCAAGGTAACACGAGGGTTTTTAATGATTCTCATTTGCAACATGAAAAATTTGTTTAAAATTTCTACGAAAAAAAAGTTGCAAAATGAAAAAATTTAATGTGGGGACACAGTTAAACACTTTCATGTGATGATAACAAATCATGTTTTTTGTTGCAATCGCACGAAGTTTATTTCCCGTAGCTTTATGATACTTGTGAAATTTTGATTAGGCGTGCCAACTGTATCTTCGAGGACTGGATTTAATTTCGGGAAGAATTGTTGTTCTTATAAACTTGTTTCTGATCATTCTGTTTTTTATTTACTCTTTTTTAGTTGTGATAAAGGCTCTTGCCAAACATGCCCGCGCTGTGGAATGAACCATGTACCTAGCGGTTGCGAAGCAAACCTCCAACCTCGATCCCAGGACAAGTTGTCTCTTTTTGCATATCAGACGGCGAGAAGGACATCAGACCTATAAAAAAGCGCAGCGCCGATGAGAGATAAAAAGCCCTGGGAACGAGGTTGGCAAATTCCATAACCAATAAGCTATGCGCCAACAACTATAATTGTCCGATATTGTCTATTTTTTTCCCCGTTTAAGAGAACTTAACCATCTAGTGTCTCCCTAACCCACATACGTCTGCCTATTTTATCTAATAAATCTTTAAAATATTTTTTTTTATTATGCATTAATTTTACAATTTTAAGAATTTTTAATCTAGAGTAGCGTTGGTTTTTATCACTCAGCAGAATGAACGAGCGATTAAGACTGACTGCGTATATTGGCCTTATAATTGCTTCCATATCGTTAGCAGCTCGAATGTCTTAAAATTAATCCTCTTACTTAAGGGATGCACGATACTAATGAAATTTCGTGGGCAGAGAGAGGAGACTAGCTGTAAGAAGGTTGTGGTGATTAGTCTTTGTGTGTTGTCAAAATGATGGAAGTGACCTTATCACGACAACACAACATCGACCCATGCTGGATATTTTTGAAGTTTACTGCAGAACCAAAACAATTATCGGTACAATTTTTGTTGACGTCAGCATAATTTTCTTGGGTTTCCTGATGTTGTGGACTCTAACGAGGGTACGTTAGGGCAAACAAGAGCACCTGGCCACTGCAAATGTGACGCAAGCAACTTGTGCGGAGTCATTCTTGTGTAGAGCTTACTGACTGACGCTTTCGCTGCCGAAGTCAATTTCGTTCCAGAAAGAACAATTGGGAATGGGGTTGATGCGAAGTATTACAGGGTGGCAACAGTTCCTAAAAGACTACATAACAATTTCTCAACGTCGTTCCCAGGACTTTATTACCATTGTAAAAACCAAAAACACCTAAGTTTTTTATGACTAATCCTCTTACTTAAGGGATGCACGATACTAATGAAATTTCGTGGGCAGAGAGAGGAGACTAGCTGTAAGAAGGTTGTGGTGATTAGTCTTTGTGTGTTGTCAAAATGATGGAAGTGACCTTATCACGACGACACAACATCGACCCATGCTGTTTTCTCTTTCTGACAATCAAGTAAAAATGTTAACTCTTGAAAAAGCAATAAATAAATACCTTTTCGAAAGTGCAATTGCGTGTACGTACAAAATAAAGTTATTTTACAATAAAAAAAAACAATAAAAACAACACTCTACCTATGCAACAAATTGACAACAGAAAGGTATGATTTCTACCTCCTACTGTCTTTCTGTGCTTAAATATTGTGTTGAGTGGAATCAGTAGGGTGGGTTGGGAAATGTCACTGAAATGTCACTGGCTGACCTAATACTTTTTAAATAGAGGTCATTACAAACGGGTTTTTTTGAGATTTCAATATAACTCCCAAAGCGAGAAACAGATAGCCTGAAAATTTTCGCGTATTTTTAAGAATAAAATATCAACACAAAAATGTCTCTATAAATTATTTCTATTCGAAAAAAAGAAGAAATTATCTAAGCTAATGGATGTGTTGGACACATTTTACGGACTGGCTCATTTTCTCTTTTACGAAACACCTCCTTGTTTTGCGACAATTATACGCTCGTAAACCTAATTCCAACTCGTTACCATATTTCTGTCTCTCTAGATAACCTCTTAGGTTCTTTGCTTGTATTATTTTTACGTCTACCACTTGGTGTATGCACTTTTTGTTCACTTGTTTCAGAAGTCCCAGCCCGACTACTGGATCCAGCAAAGGACTGTAAATTTTCAAGTTCATTTTCACATAATAGTGACGTTTCATGTACAACGTTATTTCGGTTACTGGTTGGATCTTCAGTACCGTTTGTAGTCCCTGATGTACTTGAAGATATTGTTCTCGTCAGAAGTTCTGTATTAAAATTACCCTGTATATTTTGAAAGTTCAGTGAACCAGCAGAATCATGTTGGTTATTCGCAGGTGAATTCGTGCTCGCTTCAGTATGGTTTGAAAACTTTTCTGTTGCTAAATCTAACCGACAAGTAGGACATGTTGATTTCTAGAAAAAAAATTTTTGTTTACGCATAGGCCTTCTATTACAAAAAAACCCGCCAAATATCACAGAAGTATAGATGAATGCTGTTGTTAACATTTTTAGCGGTAAGCTCTTTCGGCTTTGGCATTTGCGTGGCAGGAAAAAAAATAGGGGCGCTAAAAAGCAAAGTTATTATCAGGTTATTTTTAAGACTTTAAATGAATTCAAATAAATAAGAAGGCATCAATCTACACTCGATAATTTATAACCTCAATGATGTTTCTGTGAGAAGAAATCCACAGGAATAGACCTCCCTTCACCAAATCCTAGCATCTTTTTTCCTGCCACGCAAATGCCAAAGAGCTTACCGCTGAAAAGTAAACAAATGAGGTAACACTGGAATTTATCTATATTAACAGGAAACTACATCTACGACTTACAATTTTAAGCCAGTTTAAGATACATGCGTTATGATAAAAATGAGTGCAAGGTAATTGTAGAAGCTGTTCGTTTAAAACGTATTCACCAAAACAAATGCAACACGATAAACTGGAAGCTAAAACATGAGAAAACAACAAATATTTTTCAAATTCAACAAAATAAAAAAGAGATTCATGCTGGAGGGTAAACTTTCTTCCAATACGTTAAAAAAAACCTTAGATCATTTTTTTTTTCATTTAGAAAATTTTTATCGTGGATTTCAATGGATGTGCCGTCACTTATTTCATCAAAAAAGTCAAAAATAACATTGGTCACAAATAGTAAAAATAGATTGGCACATGGAATGATTTATTGGAATAATTTAGGCAAATATTATAACGATTGAAGTTTGTTACACACCGTAACACACCACACTTTTTAGATGATTAAAAATATTGACACAAATCCCTACCAACTTGTGCGATAGTGACTTTTACAGATGGTAATGATTCCAAGATATGTTGTGGTGTAGGAGAGTCTTTCTCCTCCTCTTCTTGTAGACTGTCCATTATTCTATCATATAACATCTAAAAACAAATGTGCGTATATTCAGTTTAAGGATTTCCACAACATTCTTTGGCCGACATTATAAAATGATTTTACTAGTAAACACATGGAGTTAGTGAGAAACCAGACCTGTAGAGAAACACCAAAAAATGATGGTGCAGAATTACTAAACATCTCAAAATGATGACTCAGCATCTAAAATAAAATGATAAAATAATTATCAACTTTTTGAGCTCAGAAAGTTGTAATTTAGTGATTCCAGGTCTGCTTAATCTTTTTTTTTAAGTTGAAGTTAAAATGACCCTAACAGCAACTCTCAATTTCCTTTCTTTCTCCAATATAGTGTTAACAGTAAAGTATATTGAACATACCAATTAAATAGATAGTTCCTATGAAAACCTTACCAAACAATCATTTAAGCTTTAAGGCTAAAATACTCAATTCTTTTAAAAGAAAGGTTTTAAACCTGAGATTAAAACTTATAGATTCCAAAGTGCATGTTTACCACTTTTTTTTATAAGCAAACCCATTTTTGGGGTAAGGCCTCAGGTTTTTTAGGGTAGAGGGCCTTTTGGGGCCTCAAGATTCTTGTCTGGTTGCTTAGCGCCTTTTTCTTTTTCGACACATTGACTTTGCCTGATCTTTCGATTTTTTTTTAAAAAAAGGATGTTTCAAAAAGTCATCTTTTTTTGCCATTTACGCTATTCTTTCTTTTACACAATACCACTAAAAATTCCCTTTAAAGGGGTCATATATTTTAGCCTGAGGTAGAGTTTTAGAGGGTGAAACAAAAATTTAACTTTAATCTCTGATCTAGTCTTTAAAAATGTTTACATGATTTCGGCTGAAATAAAACTTATGTCAGTTTTGATTTCATTTTAATCTACAAGAACAAAATCAAATTTCATTTCGCTTTCAAAATATTCATGTAAACACGATTTACCCATATAAAACTATGAATGCTATACCAGGAATATGTTATTGCTACACATTATTGCGCATGTGTACAAAGCTTCACGCTACATTGATATAAAAAAGAACTCCATGTAAACACAATGAAATTTCATTGCCGTTTAAACACTCATTTCGGGTCCATGTAAAGGCTACATCTATTTTTTAAGGTATAATGTATATCTTTGCTTCAAACAAATTCTAGACGTATTTTTACGTATGTTTAAACATAAAGAAACGCACCTCAAACACACTGAATTCATCATCTAAAACAAAAAAATAACAAAATCATATAAAATACCATTCTAATACTTCATTGGGAGAATCACAAATGTATGTATGCAGGATTTCACGTTTTCCCAAAAATCTGCAAAAATAAGTCCTGTGAAAATATTTTTGGCCCAACCGCAAATGTAAATCTCCATGTAACTTTTTTTTTACCACCAACCACAAAAGGGAATGATGTAGGTACATCTTTTATTATCTTGATGTTGTGTTTTTAGTTAAAATATAAGATTATCAAGAGAAAATGTGAAAGGGATAAAAAAATTGGCAGACCAATCAATTTAGAGTTCTATAAATTTGATGCTAAATAAAAAAATCAACAAAATTATATTCTTATAAATAATCTAAAATAGGGTGTAATCCACAAAAATAATCTCTGAAAATAAAAATAAAATCTTGTTGACTCCAACCATGACGATTTCTCCCAAGAAACTGTCTTGAAACATCAGAGTTTTTTTATTTGCAAACTTACCATCTGCTACTGAAGAATCTTCTGAGGGCACTGAAAAACTGTCATCGAAATCTGACGTGTCGGAAGCATCTGTTGAGGAATCATCAACTGTACTCCATCCTGAATCATCCTCATCATCTAGTGATTCGAAAATGTGTGTTTTTATAGCAGAGTTATACCCAATTTGGAAAGAATTGTTGCAAATAAAATCTTTTAAAGTTTCTTTAAATTGAATATATCAAACTTCTAATAACAAACACCTTTACTCAATCCTGTTAATAATAAATATTGCTGAAGAAAATTCAAAAAAAGGATAGCCTTAGAATCACCATGAAATAGGAAACAAACAAAAGTTGATTAGATCTTCAAAAATGTTACATCTGCTTCTTGTATACAATATATACAAAATATAGAGAACTAACAATAAAAAATATAATGCAATGCTGACCTGTTCCTGATTGTTGTGGCAACTGTTGAAAAACATTGTCTCCAGTGTTTTGAACTTCCTCTGACATCATAGCATTATTGCTTAAAAAAGATGGATTTTGCAAGTGGTGACTCATATTAAATTCACCTTCTTCACCTTCAGATTCAGATGAAAATTCCGGCATCGAATGACCAGAAGAACCACGATGATCCGAATCTGAATCAGACACAAGATTTGGAATCTCAAAAGAATCGTCCATTATTTATGTCTATAGAATTACATATAAAATATTAGCATTAAAACAACAGAATGGCACTGTAGCAAAAACAACAAAACAATGCCACAAACAACACAACATTTTTTTGTATAAACGGCATCTCTAAGCAAGAACAAGCACTGACCATGTCACATTTATAAGTTAACAACCATTTTTCTCTCAAAACACAACATACAAAAAACCATACAAGAGCATCTGTTTTTTTTAACTGTTACGTCACAAGTTAAAAAAATTACAAAAACAAGCTGATCGTCATTGCACACTTGGAAAGCATTATAAATATATTGCAAAAAGTGAAGGGTGTTAATGTTTTTATCTTTTTAAAGTGATTGCTTAATTCTATTTTAAACAATCAGAGAACTTCTTTAGGAAAGGATTCTATGTTTTCTTGGACACAGGTTAAACAGTATCTTTTGGTGTAGAAAATGCTACATTTTTGATCCACACAAACTGCTTTCATGCACAATGAACAGATACCACCAAGTACCAACGGGATAAAACTCTTGTGAGCAAAAGGGTCTTTTATGTAGTATACATCTTCAAGGATGTAAAAGTTTGATTTTTCATCTTTGTATTTTGAAAATTTGTCGTATTTGTACTTATTTTGACATTGTGAACATTCAAAACTCTCTAATGGTTTATCAACATCTTTATTTTTCTCCATTACAATCTGATCAAATATTATATCACAGATCTAAGGATATAAGATGTGCATTAAATATTTTTTCAATGACATGATAGTTCTAAAGGTGATAAAACATTATTTTAGGATTCGATTTCATCTAAAATTACATATGAACCAGAATTTTATGAACCAAAAAGGTAAATAAAACAAATATTCAAGTAAAACAACTGAATCAGTTTTTTATCTCACAATTATAAATATACAGAAAAAAATTAATTGCATTAAACAACTTTAAGATATGCTATAAAATAAACAAAATAAGAATTGTCTTCTATAAAGCTTTTGATGGGTGCGGACAAAAGGGCCAGTGAGATATAGATAAGTTTGATGATACATTGGATAGAGTGAGGTGGTAATAAAAAAAATCTAGATGTATTGCGGATGTGTTAAGAAGGGAACACCAGTATGCATCTTAGCTAGTGCAGACAAGGAGAAAAGACTTGGAAGAGTTCTTGTAGCTAACACTAAGTTTTATCCAATGAGGATCATTTACCATGATGCAGTAGAGGGAACAACTATGCAGATCTAGATAGAATGGGTAGTAGAGGATTGTCAGGTGTTGTTGCAGAAATTGTAAAAGTGTCTGGATATACTGCAGTTGAGCTTATTACAAGTCTTGTCAACCAAAACACAAAGGATGGTGTTATTCCTAATGACAGGCAATCAAGTGTAATAGTCAATTGTTTCAAGGACAACCGTGATACCTTAAACAGAGTTAATTATAGAGGGTTGAAGTGCGTTCATGAGGTAAAGAAAGTTATTGAAAGAGTGGTTGATAAGTTATTTAGAAAAAAAATTGATATAAATATGATACAATTTGGTTATGTTCCAGGGTGTCGTACAACAGATGCAATATTCTTACTACTTACAGACTTACAGTTTACTTAGACTTTAAAATTTATATAGAATGTCCTACAATTCTGCTTTTTGTTGCCATCCTTGAATCATCACTATCATCATCATCACTGCCACCACTAGCTGATTTGGACCAAATCATTTGAAGAAGGAACCATTCCAGACACACTAACCAGTGTAATAATAACACCAAAACACAAGAGTGGAAGCAAAACTAAAGCTGAAAACTACCACCCAATTGCCCTAACTTCTCACATCATAAAGGTCTTTAAAAAGATTGTCCGAAATCAAATTGTGTCACTCATGGAAGAAAATAACCTGTTCAACAGCTCACAACATGGTTTTCTTGGTGGACGGTCATGTCTGAGCCAGCTTCTTGACCATTTCGACAATATTCTACAAATACTCTGCAACAACTCAAACGCTGATGTTGTATACTTGGATTTCGCAAAAGTGTTTGACAAGGTCGATATAGACATATATAGCTCTTAAAAAGATAGAAAACTTAAGTATCAAAGGCAAACTACTCAAATGGCTGAAGTCCTTCCTAACAAAACAGAACCCAGTACATCTCAGTAAACGGTCACCACTCACGTACCACACAAGTCATATCCCGCGTACCACAAGGAAGTGTGCTTGGATCGCTCATCTTCCTTATCCTTATGGGGGATATTGATCTTTCTGTAAAGAACGGATCCCTCTCAGGCTTTGCAGATGATACAAGACTTACAATGAAGGTTAGCTCTGAAAGTGACATTGAAAAAATGCAAGCGGACCTAAACTCAGTCTACGAATGGAGTAAACAAAACAACATGATATTCAACAATACAAAGTTTTAAGCTCATGCAGTATGGAAAAGACCTAGATCTGAAGTCAAAGTACAAAACAACAGCATCAACACAAATCCAACCAAAAACACAAACCAAAGATCTTGGAATACTAATGACAGATGCTACCTTCAAATCGCATATAAATAAAATCGTAAAAAATACAAAACAACTTACAAGCTGGATTCTTTGACTCTTTTGATCGTGATCACCAGAAGTTCTCCTACCACTATGGAAATCCCTTGTCATCCCTAGATTCGAGTACTTCTCTCAACCCTGGTCTCCTGCTAGTAAAGGACAAATCAAGGTACTAGAAGCTCTGCAATGGAGCTACCTGAAAAAAAACGCATTTAAACAGCTTAAACTGTACTTATACAACGACAATGTGAACACTATCAAGCCATACAATTGGAAAATAGCTGAAGGAATTGTCCCAAACCATCACCCACCCATGCAACACAAAGAAAAGGGCGTTTATTTCAACTACCACCGGTGCTGAACAATTCTACAAGCTTCGCTAAACTACACAACAGCTTCCGTTTATCAAGCTCCAAGACCCTTCAACGCCCTGCCCAAGTCTCTAAGAAGCATCACTTCATGTCCAGTTTAAAGTTTAAAACAGCCCTCGACAAGTTTCTTAAAATTCTCCCAGATTAACCTTCATTCCCCGGAACAAATGAAGCCTCAAAAAACAGTATGACCACTGTAGTTCGATCTAACCCTCATCCTCCTCTCTCTAGAGATGGAGTAGAAGAAGAGGAAGAAGTGACTGACCTTGGTTGTCCATGACAGGCGTGAAGCTACAACTTCAAAAGTTAACATAAGTAAGTAACATAAGTAAGATATAGATTGTAGAATTTAACCTTTTAAACATTTTCCCCCTTATTTATGAGAAAAGTGCGTCTAAACTGATGAAAACACAACCCTCATAATCAGGGTATTTCGCCAATTGATTGATATGATTCTCTTACTGATAATCACTTTTTATATTTAAACATGATATTAAACAACCTAAACAGCTTACTAATAGAGTAAGTACGTAATTTATTTTAACAACACCAAAAAGTATACAAAGCAGAAAAAAGGGTTGAACCAAAAGGTTAAATTAGTGTAAAAAACAATAAATTTATCGACACATTTTTTTACTAAAGCTGGGTAAGCCTGTTAAGTCATTACAGCCCACTGCCATCAAGGAACATTTACTTTATTGTGGGTCACCATCTTTTGAGAATCTTACGGTCATTATATCTGCACCCAATAACTTTGTATTAGAACTTAAGGAGAGTTTAATAATTTACAGACATAAACCTTCACTCAATAGAAATGTAGCTTCAGCGCCATTATTGATAAATACCAATGATTACTTCTCTGGGAGTTACGCGTATGCTGAGAATTTAAATTTTATACAATGTGAAAACTAATATAATAATAATATTTGATTAGTTTTCACATTGTATAAAATTTAGATTTTTATTTTATTTTCTTGTAAAAATTTTTCTATAAATTTATAACTACACTGTATGACTGTTATATTGAAAATAACAGAAGTTGTGGCAATAGTTTTAATAAAAAAATGTGCCAATAATATTGTCGTTACTTCACACTAAAGTAGAAAAAGTATCTAAAATTGAGAATATTATATTTAGGTCATTGATTAGGACAAAGTATAGGCTTACAGGAAGTGCAACATTATCAGATTTGGTCAGCATACTTATCTGCAACAACTGCTAAAGGATGTTAACCTTTTGAGGCTAGGTCAATATTTTATGCTTTTCAAATTGAAAGTAAAAATTTTCACAAGCTATTTAAAGTTAATCACTGTTTTAGCTGGTTAATTGATGTTGTCTCAATCCTTGGTACAAAGAGAAAGAACTTTAAAAAGCCAGATAGCTAGCTAGATAGCTTTATCAAACATATATAAGGCAAATGAAAGGAAAAATTAGACAACAAGATTTAAGTTTCCTTCAAATGTTTTAACTTAGAGTACCTAACCCAAAATATATCTGAATCCTTCTGGCCGCTTTTGTCTTTAAGTATGTATATACTGGACTAAAACCAGCAAAGTTTTTAACAAATATAAAGTCAAACGTCTTAAAGCAAACCTTTCTGTGGTTTTCGCTGGTCTTCCTGTCTTGTGTTTGTTTCGTAACAAAGTGTATATGACGTCATGCAGTTTTGGGTGATCTCCACCACCAGGTTTCAATTGAGATAAAATTAAAAAATGACTATATAAATTTAAGCACAACGCTGGAAACTTGTTCTCAACACTAAACTGGGACAGCAAGACAAATTTCAAAGCAAAATCCACACAACAAGCACATGCTGCATCTAACAAAGGTCAGTAGGGGGGAAGGTCCGTTTCATGGTCACTGCAACAACTTGCCCTTTTATTTAGGAAGCCTAGAAGCTCTAGGCTTCTAGAAAATTCACCAACTCCGACTTCAACAATCCCTTATTCCCAAAGTTAGTAAGGGATATTTAAATATATTGCTTCTTTGTTACTGTCCCTCCCACTTTCCTGTGGTGGAGAAATCAAATTCAAAGAAGTAGCCTGGAAGGTTTTTGAATCAACCGTAAGCGGCAGTTTATACTGCAGTATAGCTACGGAACAGCAAAATTTACATAAGATCTGAGCCAACTTTATATTACAGCCTTTTTAATTATAAAAAATGCTGTCATCTCATAGTTCAATGGAAACCATTACCTCTATTATGATGATGAAATTGAGAAACTCCCACCACAAACTGTGACATAAGTAATTTTTAGTTAATCCATGGTTGGTTTTTGGTGATCAATAGGCAGGTGCAACCATTCCATTAAAAAATACATAAAAGGTTATATACCTATTGACCATGCTAGTGAAGAATTATAGAATTCTGATGTTTTACTGTATAATGAACAATCGAAAAAAAGTTAAAAAGAGTTTGAAAACTTTAAAATTAAATATATATAAGTAAACATGAAAAACTCAATTATCGATGTTAAACTTAAAAATATTTTTGTTTGATGATGCTGAAAGAGGCTGATAAAATAGCATCAAATAGAATAATGTACGTCTGTCTGTCTGTCACGCAAAATGGTAGCTTAGCTGCGCAATAGCGAGAAGCACGCAATTCATTGGATTTTCCACGGGCTAACGACTAGTATAGTTAAAATAGTGTAAAGAATTTTCCGATTCCTTTACTTTGTGGGTTTTTGTAATATGAACCATCCCCATTATTCAATAGAGAATTTGATGGTGTGTCCAGTTTATCACTAATTTCCTTTCAAGACCTTGAAATTTTTTAAGCCTAGGGAGTTTCAATGGTTACGTTTTTACAGGATTCTTGCGCATGTGCAGAAAAATCAGAAAAATCGACAGGCAAAAAAATGAAGACCTTAGGTGAAGAAAGTCAAATTATGATTAAAAACTTTGTACTGTGGTTACTAGAATCTTTTGACTGATGAATGATCTAAATCTAAACTACATGCAAGCTATATTCTAATTTCAAGATTAAAAGATGCCTCTACCTTAAAATAAAGTTTTTAGGCTGGGCTGGTCCATGGTTTACCGCCTGCATTATTTTGCCTATCCATTTTCGTAAGAGGTCTGGGGATTATAAACAACATGCATCACGATGAAAGTGGTCTATAGAAATCTTGCGTGTCCATGCCTTTTTTTCATTTATAAAGTTCAAAAAATAGGAAGCGAAGTATTTAACCGCTATTTTCGATTAACAATACACTTCCATTATCTTGCACACTGTAAAAGACTTGAACTATTTTAAGAGGTGGGGAGGGGGGGCATAAACTGTTGTGAACCCCCAACAACAACGTCACATAGTAAACACTTGACCATAAATCATCTAGTGATACCAGCATTAAACTTGTTACCTCAAGTAATAGCAACCCCATTATTGTTGAAAGTTTTAGGTAGTCTCATTGAGGATATTGTAAGGGAAAGTGAGCATGATTTTTTAAATCATGATATCTTCTTCACATTAATTTAACATATTGAAATGTATAAATATTTGGAAAGACCTAGATAGATAGATAGATAGATAGATAGATAGATGTGCATATTTTACATGGCTAGCCTCACAAATATCGAGGGATATACCCTGTCTATTATTTCCAGGAGGGGCCATGGCGTAGATGGAGAGTCCTAGAGTATTTAATGCTCATTTTAAGCTACGCAGACCCAATTAGAGTCCGCGCTCTACTAGACAACTCCCGGCAACATCCAACGGCCCACACAGTGTGCCATCTTCCCAATTTCCCTCACATGGCTTGGGTTAACCCGGGGCTATAGTAACCTCAACATTTTCTATAGGTTGATATAAGTTTTTTGTATATAAATAAAAAATACAAGGATTTATAAGGTGAAGAAAATTTGACCCCCTCCTTAACGTTCAAAGTTTCTTTTTCGATTATCTTATTCAGGGGTTAAAATGGTTCTTTGATTTTTTCTTAATTCTAAGTCGTTTTGTTTAAATTTGCTTTTTTCAAATTCAACACTTTGTAACTCATATTTTTCATAACTTACACCATAACTTTTGTCAGTGTTATCAAAGGAAAAAAATTGAAAAACCATTCGGGATATATTATTCAGCTTGATTTTAAACCAGCTCTCCTATGCAGAAATTCCCTGTTTTGTAAAAGAAAGTCAAAATGTAAGCACTACCTCACGAATAAAAGAACACAGGGAAAACTAGCTTTACAGATTTTCAACAATAAATTACCAATCACTTTAATCACGCTGCTTGCAAGTTTTATTTTCAGAACGATAATGAACTTTATTCAAATATTATTTTTCTTTCTGTATGCACGTGTCTAGATTTATAAGTTAATGTGATTGGAAAAAAATAATAAGGAAACTTTAATTGATCTTTGACAAGTTTTCTCAGGTTAGTCCCTATTTGTTTTATGACATGATTGACACATTGGACAGTAGTGACACTGAATAGAAAACATTCATTGGTATAATACCACATAGTCAGTATGATACCGAATATGTGTTATAAAGAGATCACATTTTGATCTCAAAGTTATTAATGAGTTAACATTGTTTATTTATAAATAAACATACTTCCAGATAAAATTTAGGATAAAAATTTCATGATTAAAAAAATTTGTTTTTTTTATACCCATAAGCAAAGAATTTTTTTAAAAAAAAAAATCATTATTTTTCCTTACAGTAAACTTAACTACATTTTTTATTTGCTTTTGGTTTTAAACACTCCGAAATTTTATTCCATTTTTTTAATTAATTATTGATAACTTACAGGTAACACTTTTATTTTATTCTTTAAACAATTTTAAACTATTGAAAGGCAAAATAAATTCAATTCTAGCGCCTGTTACGCAACTGATCGATCAAAACTTTTATTTGTTTAATTTAATTTGTTGGATTGTACAAGGACATCCTTATTTCAGATAAAGATTAAACCATTGTTTCAGATGATGATGAAAGTGATGATAGCGAGGTACAGAGTGAAGGTGACTACGAGTAAACAACCTTGCTAGAGCTTTTTTTAAATTACATATTTTTTGTATTTTTCTTTCATAATGAAAGTCATGTCTTTTTATTAGTTTTACTCATCCTTCTTTGATTCCGTAATTTACTCACCAGACCAAGATCAGCCGAAAAATAAAAAATAAATTTATGAAAATGACAGTATAACATACTATTTCTGACATGTAGAAAAGGAAGTTAAGATTGAGAGAGTTGCTATACGTAGACACTCGATCATTGCGTTTTACACCACACACCTTACTTGATTTACACATGCAAATCATTGCACACCTACCCAAATAATCCTGAAAAAGACTGCATTACCAGCTGTTACATTAAGAATTTGAAGTGAAAAGGATATTTTTTACTAAAATAAACTTTTAATATTTTTATTTTGCTAATCGGTTTATACGTGTTTATACGTGTGTTGCAAAAAGCATGCCTAAAGTATTTTAGGTGTGATTTTGGGTGTGTGCACTGGTTAACTTCTTATAAAATTTGTCATTTTGCAGGGGCTATCAATAGCATTTTGTGTGTGTGTGGAGGTGTGCGCGTGCTATTGCACGCCTTTTCTGAAAAGGTCTGTTATATAATCAAGTCATGCAAAATATAAATATGCTTGACATTCTACAAAGTGTGTAAGACTATCTCCTTCCTTCGTTGAACTTATGGATTGATTAGCTAAGCTGGCCAAAAAAGATGCAATTTAAAATGGGCATGAGACATTACACAAGTTTCAGTACCTGTATTACTTACACGCAATCTGCATGTCACCTTGAAATAAAGGCGATTTTCTATGATGCTTACTTGTCAGTTCAACAATGACAGTCGCCCCACGATCGAAAAGATTTTTTGTGACCTGGATATTTCCATTGGAAGATGACCAACAGGAGTTTCGCTATCCATTTTGCAAACTTTTAGGGCATGTATATCAAATGCGTTGTCTATGGCAGCAATTTAAAATTTGACAAAGTTCTGGATTCCAGAATTTTCAAAAAATAATAGTATCCGCGAACAGCTGCTGTGAACTCAAAAACCTTTAAGTACCTTCAAGTTCCACGTACCTTCAAGTACCTTCAAGTTTCAAGTACCTTCACGTTTCACTTCAAGTACCTTCAAGTTGTTGTTTGTTCTAGTCTTAGAAGCACTGTCGATGGAGTTCAGAACAGATTGTCCATGGGAGTTATTGTATGCAGATGATTTGATTCTCATAGCAGACACGATGGAAGAATTAGTTGGGATGTTTGAGAATTGGAAGAAAGGACTAGAAGAAAAAGGGCTAAGGGTGAACACAGCAAAGTCTAAAGTCATGATCAGTAGCATTGCAGCCAAATGTGACCTTGTAGTAGTTGAAAATACAGAGCAGTTAAAGTTAGCAGTTGAGCAGTTAAAGTTATAAAAAAATAATACTTGAGGACAATGTTTCAAAAAAAGCTACTCAAGGTAACACGAGGGTTTTTAATGATTCTCATTTGCAACATGAAAAATTTGTTTAAAATTTCTACGAAAAAAAAGTTGCAAAATGAAAAAATTTAATGTGGGGACACAGTTAAACACTTTCATGTGATGATAACAAATCATGTTTTTTGTTGCAATCGCACGAAGTTTATTTCCCGTAGCTTTATGATACTTGTGAAATTTTGATTAGGCGTGCCAACTGTATCTTCGAGGACTGGATTTAATTTCGGGAAGAATTGTTGTTCTTATAAACTTGTTTCTGATCATTCTGTTTTTTATTTACTCTTTTTTAGTTGTGATAAAGGCTCTTGCCAAACATGCCCGCGCTGTGGAATGAACCATGTACCTAGCGGTTGCGAAGCAAACCTCCAACCTCGATCCCAGGACAAGTTGTCTCTTTTTGCATATCAGACGGCGAGAAGGACATCAGACCTATAAAAAAGCGCAGCGCCGATGAGAGATAAAAAGCCCTGGGAACGAGGTTGGCAAATTCCATAACCAATAAGCTATGCGCCAACAACTATAATTGTCCGATATTGTCTATTTTTTTCCCCGTTTAAGAGAACTTAACCATCTAGTGTCTCCCTAACCCACATACGTCTGCCTATTTTATCTAATAAATCTTTAAAATATTTTTTTTTATTATGCATTAATTTTACAATTTTAAGAATTTTTAATCTAGAGTAGCGTTGGTTTTTATCACTCAGCAGAATGAACGAGCGATTAAGACTGACTGCGTATATTGGCCTTATAATTGCTTCCATATCGTTAGCAGCTCGAATGTCTTAAAATTAATCCTCTTACTTAAGGGATGCACGATACTAATGAAATTTCGTGGGCAGAGAGAGGAGACTAGCTGTAAGAAGGTTGTGGTGATTAGTCTTTGTGTGTTGTCAAAATGATGGAAGTGACCTTATCACGACAACACAACATCGACCCATGCTGGATATTTTTGAAGTTTACTGCAGAACCAAAACAATTATCGGTACAATTTTTGTTGACGTCAGCATAATTTTCTTGGGTTTCCTGATGTTGTGGACTCTAACGAGGGTACGTTAGGGCAAACAAGAGCACCTGGCCACTGCAAATGTGACGCAAGCAACTTGTGCGGAGTCATTCTTGTGTAGAGCTTACTGACTGACGCTTTCGCTGCCGAAGTCAATTTCGTTCCAGAAAGAACAATTGGGAATGGGGTTGATGCGAAGTATTACAGGGTGGCAACAGTTCCTAAAAGACTACATAACAATTTCTCAACGTCGTTCCCAGGACTTTATTACCATTGTAAAAACCAAAAACACCTAAGTTTTTTATGACTAATCCTCTTACTTAAGGGATGCACGATACTAATGAAATTTCGTGGGCAGAGAGAGGAGACTAGCTGTAAGAAGGTTGTGGTGATTAGTCTTTGTGTGTTGTCAAAATGATGGAAGTGACCTTATCACGACGACACAACATCGACCCATGCTGTTTTCTCTTTCTGACAATCAAGTAAAAATGTTAACTCTTGAAAAAGCAATAAATAAATACCTTTTCGAAAGTGCAATTGCGTGTACGTACAAAATAAAGTTATTTTACAATAAAAAAAAACAATAAAAACAACACTCTACCTATGCAACAAATTGACAACAGAAAGGTATGATTTCTACCTCCTACTGTCTTTCTGTGCTTAAATATTGTGTTGAGTGGAATCAGTAGGGTGGGTTGGGAAATGTCACTGAAATGTCACTGGCTGACCTAATACTTTTTAAATAGAGGTCATTACAAACGGGTTTTTTTGAGATTTCAATATAACTCCCAAAGCGAGAAACAGATAGCCTGAAAATTTTCGCGTATTTTTAAGAATAAAATATCAACACAAAAATGTCTCTATAAATTATTTCTATTCGAAAAAAAGAAGAAATTATCTAAGCTAATGGATGTGTTGGACACATTTTACGGACTGGCTCATTTTCTCTTTTACGAAACACCTCCTTGTTTTGCGACAATTATACGCTCGTAAACCTAATTCCAACTCGTTACCATATTTCTGTCTCTCTAGATAACCTCTTAGGTTCTTTGCTTGTATTATTTTTACGTCTACCACTTGGTGTATGCACTTTTTGTTCACTTGTTTCAGAAGTCCCAGCCCGACTACTGGATCCAGCAAAGGACTGTAAATTTTCAAGTTCATTTTCACATAATAGTGACGTTTCATGTACAACGTTATTTCGGTTACTGGTTGGATCTTCAGTACCGTTTGTAGTCCCTGATGTACTTGAAGATATTGTTCTCGTCAGAAGTTCTGTATTAAAATTACCCTGTATATTTTGAAAGTTCAGTGAACCAGCAGAATCATGTTGGTTATTCGCAGGTGAATTCGTGCTCGCTTCAGTATGGTTTGAAAACTTTTCTGTTGCTAAATCTAACCGACAAGTAGGACATGTTGATTTCTAGAAAAAAAATTTTTGTTTACGCATAGGCCTTCTATTACAAAAAAACCCGCCAAATATCACAGAAGTATAGATGAATGCTGTTGTTAACATTTTTAGCGGTAAGCTCTTTCGGCTTTGGCATTTGCGTGGCAGGAAAAAAAATAGGGGCGCTAAAAAGCAAAGTTATTATCAGGTTATTTTTAAGACTTTAAATGAATTCAAATAAATAAGAAGGCATCAATCTACACTCGATAATTTATAACCTCAATGATGTTTCTGTGAGAAGAAATCCACAGGAATAGACCTCCCTTCACCAAATCCTAGCATCTTTTTTCCTGCCACGCAAATGCCAAAGAGCTTACCGCTGAAAAGTAAACAAATGAGGTAACACTGGAATTTATCTATATTAACAGGAAACTACATCTACGACTTACAATTTTAAGCCAGTTTAAGATACATGCGTTATGATAAAAATGAGTGCAAGGTAATTGTAGAAGCTGTTCGTTTAAAACGTATTCACCAAAACAAATGCAACACGATAAACTGGAAGCTAAAACATGAGAAAACAACAAATATTTTTCAAATTCAACAAAATAAAAAAGAGATTCATGCTGGAGGGTAAACTTTCTTCCAATACGTTAAAAAAAACCTTAGATCATTTTCACCCTAGATTTGTTTACTTTTCACCAGTCAAAACGAAAAAGACAAAAAAAAAATTTTTATCGTGGATTTCAATGGATGTGCCGTCACTTATTTCATCAAAAAAGTCAAAAATAACATTGGTCACAAATAGTAAAAATAGATTGGCACATGGAATGATTTATTGGAATAATTTAGGCAAATATTATAACGATTGAAGTTTGTTACACACCGTAACACACCACACTTTTTAGATGATTAAAAATATTGACACAAATCCCTACCAACTTGTGCGATAGTGACTTTTACAGATGGTAATGATTCCAAGATATGTTGTGGTGTAGGAGAGTCTTTCTCCTCCTCTTCTTGTAGACTGTCCATTATTCTATCATATAACATCTAAAAACAAATGTGCGTATATTCAGTTTAAGGATTTCCACAACATTCTTTGGCCGACATTATAAAATGATTTTACTAGTAAACACATGGAGTTAGTGAGAAACCAGACCTGTAGAGAAACACCAAAAAATGATGGTGCAGAATTACTAAACATCTCAAAATGATGACTCAGCATCTAAAATAAAATGATAAAATAATTATCAACTTTTTGAGCTCAGAAAGTTGTAATTTAGTGATTCCAGGTCTGCTTAATCTTTTTTTTTAAGTTGAAGTTAAAATGACCCTAACAGCAACTCTCAATTTCCTTTCTTTCTCCAATATAGTGTTAACAGTAAAGTATATTGAACATACCAATTAAATAGATAGTTCCTATGAAAACCTTACCAAACAATCATTTAAGCTTTAAGGCTAAAATACTCAATTCTTTTAAAAGAAAGGTTTTAAACCTGAGATTAAAACTTATAGATTCCAAAGTGCATGTTTACCACTTTTTTTTATAAGCAAACCCATTTTTGGGGTAAGGCCTCAGGTTTTTAAGGGTAGAGGGCCTTTTGGGGCCTCAAGATTCTTGTCTGGTTGCTTAGCGCCTTTTTCTTTTTCGACACATTGACTTTGCCTGATCTTTCGATTTTTTTTAAAAAAAGGATGTTTCAAAAAGTCATCTTTTTTTGCCATTTACGCTATTCTTTCTTTTACACAATACCACTAAAAATTCCTTTTAAAGGGGTCATATATTTTAGCCTGAGGTAGAGTTTTAGAGGGTGAAACAAAAATTTAACTTTAATCTCTGATCTAGTCTTTAAAAATGTTTACATGATTTCGGCTGAAATAAAACTTATGTCAGTTTTGATTTCATTTTAATCTACAAGAACAAAATCAAATTTCATTTCGCTTTTAAAAATATTCATGTAAACACGATTTACCCATATAAAACTATGAATGCTATACCAGGAATATGTTATTGCTACACATTATTGCGCATGTGTACAAAGCTTCACGCTACATTGATATATAAAAAAAACTCCATGTAAACACAATGAAATTTCATTGCCGTTTAAACACTCATTTCGGGTCAATGTAAAGGCTACATCTATTTTTTAAGGTATAATGTATATCTTTGCTTCAAACGAATTCTAGACGTATTTTTACGTATGTTTAAATATAAAGAAACGCACCTCAAACACACTGAATTCATCATCTAAAACAAAAAAATAACAAAATCATATAAAATACCATTCTAATACTTCATTGGGAGAATCACAAATGTATGTATGCAGGATAACTTTTTTTTTACCACCAACCACAAAAGGGAATGATGTAGGTACATCTTTTATTATCTTGATGTTGTGTTTTTAGTTAAAATATAAGATTATCAAGAGAAAATGTAAAAGGGATAAAAAAATTGGCAAACCAATCAATTTAGAGTTCTATAAATTTGATGCTAAATAAAAAAATCAACAAAATTATATTCTTATAAATAATCTAAAATAGGGTGTAATCCACAAAAATAATCTCTGAAAATAAAAATAAAATCTTGTTGACTCCAACCATGACGATTTCTCCCAAAAAACTGTCTTGAAACATCAGAGTTTTTTTATTTGCAAACTTACCATCTGCTACTGAAGAATCTTCTGAGGGTACTGAAAAACTGTCATCGAAATCTGACGTGTCGGAAGCATCTGTTGAGGAATCATCAACTGTACTCCATCCTGAATCATCCTCATCATCTAGTGATTCGAAAATGTGTGTTTTTATAGCAGAGTTATACCCAATTTGGAAAGAATTGTTGCAAATAAAATCTTTTAAAGTTTCTTTAAATTGCATATATCAAACTTCTAATAACAAACACCTTTACTCAATCCTGTTAATAATAAATATTGCTGAAGAAAATTCAAAAAAAGGATAGCCTTAGAATCACCATGAAATAGGAAACAAACAAAAGTTGATTAGATCTTCAAAAATGTTACATCTGCTTCTTGTATACAATATATACAAAATATAGAGAACTAACAATAAAAAATATAATGCAATGCTAACCTGTTCCTGATTGTTGTGGCAACTGTTGAAAAACATTGTCTCCAGTGTTTTGAACTTCCTCTGACATCATAGCATTATTGCTTAAAAAAGATGGATTTTGCAAGTGGTGACTCATATTAAATTCACCTTCTTCACCTTCAGATTCAGATGAAAATTCCGGCATCGAGTGACCAGAAGAACCACGATGATCCGAATCTGAATCAGACACAAGATTTGGAATCCCAAAAGAATCGTCCATTATTTATGTCTATAGAATTACATATAAAATATTAGCATTAAAACAACAGAATGGCACTGCAGCAAAAACAACAAAACAATGCCACAAACAACACAACATTTTTTTGTATAAACGGCATCTCTAAGCAAGAACAAGCACTGACCATGTCACATTTATAAGTTAACAACCATTTTTCTCTCAAAACACAACATACAAAAAACCATACAAGAGCATCTGTTTTTTTCAACTGTTACGTCACAAGTTAAAAAAATTACAAAAACAAGCTGATCGTCATTGCACACTTCGAAAGCATTATAAATATATATTGCAAAAAGTGAAGGGTGTTAATGTTTTTATCTTTTTAAAGTGATTGCTTAATTCTATTTTAAACAATCAGAGAACTTCTTTAGGAAAGGATTCTATGTTTTCTTGGACACAGGTTAAACAGTATCTTTTGGTGTAGAAAATGCTACATTTTTGATCCACACAAACTGCTTTCATGCACAATGAACAGATACCACCAAGTACCAACGGGATAAAACTCTTGTGAGCAAAAGGGTCTTTTATGTAGTATACATCTTCAAGGATGTAAAAGTTTGATTTTTCATCTTTGTATTTTGAAAATTTGTCGTATTTGTACTTATTTTGACATTGTGAACATTCAAAACTCTCTAATGGTTTATCAACATCTTTATTTTTCTCCATTACAATCTGATCAAATATTATATCACAGATCTAAGGATATAAGATGTGCATTAAATATTTTTTCAATGACATGATAGTTCTAAAGGTGATAAAACATTATTTTAGGATTCGATTTCATCTAAAATTACATATGAACCAGAATTTTATGAACCAAAAAGGTAAATAAAACAAATATTCAAGTAAAACAACTGAATCAGTTTTTTATCTCACAATTATAAATATACAGAAAAACATTAATTGTATTAAACAACTTTAAGATATGCTATAAAATAAACAAAATAAGAATTGTCTTCTATAAAGCTTTTGATGGGTGCGGACAAAAGGGCCAGTGAGATATAGATAAACATAGTGGTAAAAAAATGAGGTTGACAAGTGTATATAAGTTTGATGATATATTGGATAGAGTGAGGTGGTAATAAAAAAAATCTAGATTTATTGCGGATGTGTTAAGAAGGGAATACCAGTATGCATCTTAGCTAGTGCAGACAAGGAGAAAAGACTTGGAAGAGTTCTTGTAGCTAACACTAAGTTTTATCCAATGAGGATCATTTACCATGATGCAGTAGAGGGAACAACTATGCAGATCTAGATAGAATGGGTAGTAGAGGATTGTCAGGTGTTGTTGCAGAAATTGAAAAAGTGTCTGGATATACTGCAGTTGAGCTTATTACAAGTCTTGTCAACCAAAACACAAAGGATGGTGTTATTCCTAATGACAGGCAGTCAAGTGTAATGGTCAATTGTTTCAAGGACAACCGTGATACATTAAACAGAGTTAATTATAGAGGGGTGAAGTACGTTCATGAGGTAAAGAAAGTTATTGAAAGAGTGGTTGATAAGTTATTTAGAAAAAAAATTGATATAAATATGATACAATTTGGTTATGTTTCAGGGTGTCGTACAACAGATGCAATATTCTTACTACTTACAGACTTACAGTTTACTTAGACTTTAAATTTTATATAGAATGTCCTACAATTCTGCTTTTTGTTGCCATCCTTGAATCATCACTATCATCATCATCATCACTGCCACCACTAGCTGATTTGGACCAAATCATTTGAAGAAGGAACCATTCCAGACACACTAACCAGAGTAATAATAACACCAAAAAACAAGAGTGGAAGCAAAACTAAAGCTGAAAACTACCACCCAATTGCCCTAACTTCTCACATCATAAAGGTCTTCAAAAAGATTGTCCGAAATCAAATTGTGTCACTCATGGAAGAAAATAACCTGTTCAACAGCTCACAACATGGTTTTCTTGGTGGACGGTCATGTCTGAGCCAGCTTCTTGACCATTTCGACAATATTCTACAAATACTCTGCAACAACTCAAACGCTGATGTTGTATACTTGGATTTCGCAAAAGTGTTTGACAAGGTCGATATAGACATATATAGCCCTTAAAAAGATAGAAAACTTAAGTATCAAAGGCAAACTACTCAAATGGCTGAAGTCCTTCCTAACAAAACAGAACCCAGTACATCTCAGTAAACGATCACCACTCACGCACCACACAAGTCATATCCCGCTTACCACAAGGAAGTGTGCTTGGATCGCTCATCTTCCTTATCCTTATGGGGGATATTGATCTTTCTGTAAAGAACGGATCCCTCTCAGGCTTTGCAGATGATACAAGACTTACAATGAAGGTTAGCTCTGAAAGTGACATTGAAAAAATGCAAGCGGACCTAAACTCAGTCTACGAATGGAGTAAACAAAACAACATGATATTCAACAATACAAAGTTTTAAGCTCCTGCAGTATGGAAAAGACCTAGATCTGAAGTCAAAGTACAAAACAACAGCATCAACACAAATCCAACCAAAACCACAAACCAAAGATCTTGGAATACTAATGACAGATGCTACCTTCAAATCGCATATAAATAAAATCGTAAAAAATACATCCAAAATACAATCCTTTGACTCTTTTGATCGTGATCACCAGAAGTTCTCCTACCACTATGGAAATCCCTTGTCATCCCTAGATTCGAGTACTTCTCTCAACCCTGGTCTCCTGCTAGTAAAGGACAAATCAAGGTACTAGAAGCTCTGCAATGGAGCTACCTGAAAAAGATCAACTGTGTACACAGAATGACTTACAAAAACGCATTTAAACAGCTTAAACTGTACTTATACAACAACAATGTGAACACTATCAAGCCATACAATTGGAAAATAGCTGAAGGAATTGTCCCAAACCATCACCCACCCATGCAACACAAAGAAAAGGGCGTTTATTTCAACTACCACCCGTGCTGAACAATTCTACAAGCTTCGCTAAACTACACAACAGCTTCCGTTTATCAAGCTCCAAGACCCTTCAACGCCCTGCCCAAGTCTCTAAGAAGCATCACTTCATGTCCAGTTTAAAGTTTAAAACAGCCCTCAACAGGTTTCTTAAAACTCTCCCAGATTAACCTTCATTCCCCGGAACAAATGAAGCCTCAAAAAACAGTATGGCCACTGTAGTTCGATCTAACCCTCATCCTCCTCTCTCTAGAGATGGAGTAGAAGAAGAGGAAGAAGTGACTGACCTTGGTTGTCCATGACAGGCGTGAAGCTACAACTTCAAAAGTTAACATAAGTAAGTAACATAAGTAAGATATAGATTGTAGAATTTAACCTTTTAAACATTTTCCCCCTTATTTATGAGAAAAGTGCGTCCGAACTGATAAAAACACAACCCTCATAATCAGGGTATTTCGCCAATTGATTGATATGATTCTCTTACTGATAATCACTTTTTATATTTAAACATGATATTAAACAACCTAAACAGCTTACTAATAGAGTAAGTACGTAATTTATTTTAACAACACCAACAAGTATACAAAGCAGAAAAAAGGGTTGAACCAAAAGGTTAAATTAGTGTAAAAAACAATAAATTTATCGACACATTTTTTTACTAAAGCTGGGTAAGCCTGTTAAGTCATTACAGCCCACTGCCATCAAGGAACATTTACTTTATTGTGGGTCACCATCTTTTGAGAATCTTACGGTCATTATATCTGCACCCAATAACTTTGTATTAGAACTTAAGGAGAGTTTAATAATTTACAGACATAAACCTTCACTCAATAGAAATGTAGCTTCAGCGCCATTATTGATAAATACCAATGATTACTTCTCTGGGAGTTACGCGTATGCTGAGAATTTAAATTTTATACAATGTGAAAACTAATATAATAATAATATTTGATTAGTTTTCACATTGTATAAAATTTAGATTTTTATTTTATTTTCTTGTAACATTTTTTCTATAAATTCATAACTACACTGTACGACTGTTATATTGAAAATAACAGAAGTTGCGGCAATAGTTTTAATAAAAAAATGTGCCAATAAATTTGTCGTTACTTCACACAAAAGTAGAAAAAGTATCTAAAATTGAGAATAGTATATTTAGGTCATTGATTAGGACAAAGTATAGGCTTACAGGAAGTGCAACATTATCAGATTTGGTCAGCATACTTATCTGCAACAACTGCTAAAGGATGTTAACCTTTTGAGGCTAGGTCAATATTTTATGATTTTCAAATTGAAAGTAAAAATTTTCACAAGTTATTTAAAGTTAATCACTGTTTTAGCTAGTTAATTGATGTTGTCTCAATCCTTGGTACAAAGAGAAAGAACTTTAAAAAGCCAGATAGCTAGTTAGATAGCTTTAACAAACATATATAAGGCAAATGAAAGGAAAAATTAGACAACAAGATTTAAGTTTCCTTCAAATGTTTTAACTTAGAGTACCTAACCCAAAATATATCTTAATCCTTCTAGCCGCTTTTGTCTTTAAGTATGTATATACTGGACTAAAAACAGCAAAGTTTGTAACAAATATAAAGTTAAACGTCCTAAAGCAAACCTTTCTGTGGTTTTCGCTGGTCTTCCTGTCTTGTGTTTTTTTCGTAACAAAGTGTATATGACGTCATGCAGTTTTGGGTGATCTCCACCACAAGGTTTCAATTGAGATAAAATTAAAAAATGACTATATAAATTTAAGCACAACGCTGGAAACTTGTTCTCAACACTAAACTGGGACAGCAAGACAAATTTCAAAGCAAAATCCACACAACAAGCACATGCTGCATCTAACAAAGGTCAGGAGGGAAGGTCCGTGTAATGGTCACTGCAACAACTTGCCCTTTTATGAATGCTCTAGGCTTCTAGAAAATTCACCAGCTCCGACTCCAACAATCCCTTATTCCCAAAGTTAGTAAGAGATATTTAAATATATTGCTTCTTTGTTACTGTCCCTCCCACTTTCCTGTGGTGGAGAATCAAATTCA
This sequence comes from Hydractinia symbiolongicarpus, assembly GCF_029227915.1. Taxonomy (NCBI): domain Eukaryota; kingdom Metazoa; phylum Cnidaria; class Hydrozoa; order Anthoathecata; family Hydractiniidae; genus Hydractinia; species Hydractinia symbiolongicarpus. Next base: position 26,140,546 of record NC_079883.1, read on the forward strand.
AAGAAGTAGCCTGGAAGGTTTTTGAATCAACCGTAAGCGGCAGTTTATACTGCAGTATAGCTACGGAACAGCAAAATTTACATAAGTTCTGAGCCAACTTTATATTACAGCCTTTTTAATTATAAAAAATGCTGTCATCTCATAGTTCAATGGAAACCATTACCTCTATTATGATGATGGAATTGAGAAACTCCCACCACAAACTGTGACATAAGTAATTTTTAGTTAATCCATGGTTGGTTTTTGGTGATCAATAGGCAGTGCAACCATTCCCTTAAAAAATACATAAAAGGTTATATACCTATTGACCATACTAGTGAAGAATTATAGAATTCTGATGTTTTACTGTAGCTATAATGAACAGTCGAAAAAAAGTTTAAAAAAGTTTGAAAACTTTAAAATTAAATATATATAAGTAAACATGAAAAACTCAATTATTGATGTTAAACTTAAAAATATTTTTGTTTGATGATGCTGAAAGAGGCTGATAAAATAGCATCAAATAGAATAATGTACGTCTGTCTGTCTGTCACGCAAAATGGTAGCTTAGCTGCGCAATAGCGAGAAGCACGCAATTCATTGGATTTTCCACGGGCTAACGACTAGTATAGTTAAAATAGTGTACAGAATTTCCCGATTCCTTTACTTTGTGGGTTTTTGTAATATAAACCATCCCCATCATTCAATAGAGAATTTGATGGTGTGTCCAGTTTATCACTAATTTCCTTTCAAGACCTTGAAATTTATTAAGCCTAGGGAAATAATTTATTTATTTTTTTAATGACGGTAATAATTCTATGTTGTAAACTTAATAGATGAGTTTCAATGGTTACGTTTTTACAGGATTCTTGCGCATGTGCAGAAAAATCAGAAAAATCGACAGGCAAAAAAATGAAGACCTTAGGTGAAGAAAGTCAAATTATGATTAAAAACTTGTGGTTACTAGAATCTTTTGACTGGTGAATGATCTAAATCTAAACTACATGCCAGCTATATTCTAATTTCAAGATTAAAAGATGCCTCTATCTTAAAATAAAGTTTTTAGGCTGGGCTGGTCCATGGTTAATATAAAGTGTTTGCTTTGCTATTATAATATTTTTTAAGTATTTAAATTCTCAAATGGAGTAGAATTGAGTGCAAAAATAATCTTTTTTGGAATAATAAAAAAACAATGTAACAAATTTTTTATCTTTTTTTTTTATCTCAGATGATTCTTAAAAGGATGCTGGACTTTGTTGCTGTAACTGAAGCAACCACCGCAACAAGCAAAAAAATGTAATTGAAAAGAGACATATTCAAACTGGTCAGCAAAAGAAAGGTTTAATATCAGTAAATATGCCGCGAAAAATGGCCATGCTGACAGTGCGAAAGTATAACAGTGCAAGAAAAAGGTTGCATGAAAGTACCGTCCCAAGGCTTTGCAAAGCATACAAAGAGGAGTTACAGGAGTGTGAAAAAGAGAAACTTGAACTTAAACAGGAACTGTCACTAATGCTTAAAGGAAGACCATTACTGTTAGGTTCATTTGATGCTATGGTACAAAAGTATTTGTGTGCCTATAGAAGTTGCAGTGCTCCAATTAATTTGGTAATTGTATTATTAGTTGCAAAGGTGCTGTTTGCAAGGAACCCACAATTGAACCTCAATCATATTGATATTGACTCGTCTTCTTGGACAAAAAGCCTTTTTCGCTGAATGGGACTTTCAAGGAGAATGAAAACAACAGGAAAAGTGGAAATACCAGATGGCCCAGAAAAAGAAGCCAAGCTATTGTTTTTACACAAAATCACATCGATTGTAGAAGAACACAACATTCCCACAAGCCTTATTATGAATTTGGATCAGACACTGCTTAAGTATGTTCCTGTGTTGCATCATATCATGGCCAAGAAAGAACCAAAATCCGTATTAATTGCCGGTAGTTCAGACATTGCATTGCATAACAGAAACATTTGTAATCACGCTGAATTGAAAATTTCTTCCAATACAATTGATATACATTTGTAAAACCAAACAAAGTTTTCCGCGTTTCAAATTCCCTGAATTATTCTCATTAAGTTTCAATCCAAGGCACTTCTGCAACACTGAAGAATCAGTTAAATCACCAATGAAGTTATCATACCTTACGTGGAGAGAGAAAAAAAGAAGTTGGACAACGCAAGCCAATCAACCCTTCTGATCTTGGACGTGTTTAGGGGTCAACTTACGGAGGAAGTTGCAGATCTACTTCAAGCAAACAAAATCTTTTTTGTTAATGTTCCTAACAACATAACCCAGATCTTTCACCCTCTGGACCTCACTGTAAATGGCCACTGAATTCGCTGAATGGTTTGTGTAGCAGTTTGACAAACAACTAACCTTGAAAAGACAGTCAAGGATATAGAGCTCCAATTTCGACTGACAGAGATGAAACCAATACAAGCAAAATGGACCACTGAATTTTACAACCACATGTCAACCGCAAAAGGGATTGCTGTTGTTGTCAATGGTTGCAAACGATCTGGAAATTCTTGACTCTGTCAGTAATGGTTCAGCATCTCTCCCATCAACCAATCCATTCCAGGAAATTGCCCCACTTCCAGAAGCCGAATCAAAAAATAATGGCTCAATTTTACCATTAAAGGCAAACCAAGATTTTATAAGCACCCCCCATGAAGGTAACAGTTATAATTCTGAGTGGGGATTTGATGAGGACGATTTGGATCGAAACACCTTTGATTTTATATTTGATGATGGCAACAACTAAAATTTGGTATAGACTTTGTATTATATACTAGTTTGTAATAATGTATAATATTTTGTAATGAAAACTGAAAATGCGACTAAAAAGTACGCACTTATCTTTGAGGCCCGGCAAATTAAATTCTCACCAAAATTAAATTTTTTTTTTGTAATCTGCCAAATTAAATTCCCACCAAATTTAAATTTTTTTGCCTTCCGCCAAATAAAATTCCTGCCAAATTTTGTTCCCTCAAAAATTTCTTCCTGCCAAAATTCGTTACCCTAAGGTAAAAGAAATTTGAAATGATTTTTTAGAAATTGTTTTTTAAAAATTGTTTTAAAATCATACGGAGAAATCATATATCAAATTAAATATTATATAAATTGAAACAATTATTTTTAAAACGATCATGGAGACGACCCCTAATCATTATTATAGGCTGTTAGATTTATATTCATTTAAATTTGCTAATGTATTTTGTGTTTTATGCAATGTATTGTAGTATTTTGTAATGTGTAATAGTGACTGTATTACTGCAAATTGTTGGAATTATATATGAAAAGTAAATATAAGAAATTATTAACAACTAACAAAGAAATATTTTGTTGCTAAACATGTGTTATTATACAATATTTGTCAAAAACAGACTCAGAAGCAAATAATTTTATATAAATAGCCATAAATGCAAAGTGCACATATTCTTACCCACCTTTTATCTGATAGACTTTTTTCAAGAACTAATAGTTCTGTTAAAAAAAGTTCAAAAATTAGAGAAAGTCAATTGATAATGACTTGTATAGATAAAGAGGAAATATCCATAGCGATACAACTACTCATTTGCTTCAAATTAATGCCTGAATCTTTATACATAATGTTATACACAAATTTAATGATTGCTGAAAGTGTAAAACTTCTGTAGTTCTTATATTTTGAAAAATTGTACAATGCTTATAATTTTTAGGAAAATGGAAAGCTTTACCCAATTAACACAAAATCTTGAAGAGAGAATTATGATATTTGATGGTGGCATGGGAACAATGATACAAGGTTACAAGTTTGAAGAAGAAGATTTTAGAGGTACTATAGTACTACTTGTTAAGCTATTCACTATCCCTACATAGTTAAACCCCCCTCCCTTTTATAAAGGGGGGGGGGGGGTTGTCTTTCTGAAATTTTACAAAAATAGGAGGGGTATTCCCAAAGCAAAATGAAAGGTTGTAAAAAGAATGGAGTTGCTCTGTATTCCACAGCAAATTATTACTTTTTAGATTACATACTTCAACAAAGACAGATCATTTAATTTAGCCTTGAAACAGCAATTTCCCATTTTTTGTATTGTTTTAGTTTGCAGCCAGTTTCTATTTTTTTCTTTTAAAAGTTACATCCTATTTATTCATTAATATTAACGTTTCTGCCTGTCAAAACGTATTGTTCTACGGGCCCGACTGACCCTAATTTTCATGAAAACAGAAAAATAATAATATCAAGTAAAAAAGTTTTAAAGAAGAAAAAAAGGGGGAAAAAAGTTCTCATCCCATCTCGTAAAAGTATAATGAGCATAGAAGATAATCAATGATGTTATTTTTTGTTGGTTGAATGTCAACAAAGTGAATCAATAACGTTACTTTACTTAGGACCACTGTTGTTAAGGCCACTGGAAGTTGATTCTTTGTTCATGATATTTTGTTGCGATAAAACTAAAATGTGCAATGCGCTAATTTTGTAATCACAAAAATAGTTATACGTGGTTAAACAGAAGTTTTTAAATTTTTTTGTGATTTATAACAAAAATTAGCTTTCGATAAAATAGTTATAATACAAGCGAAAAACAAGACAGATTATTGTCGTAACACCCTCCTTCGTTATGATTAATATATGTTTAAAATTACGCTAGCTAAACTGTAATACAGTTGATACCATTTAGGAAAAGTAATTAAAACAAGATAGAATACGCTTGTCCATTACACCCTCATCCATTATGAATTTTAAAAAAAAATGATTTTACTGCTGCGAAAGAATTTAAATATTCTCAACTGAACAACCATAGTCCGAAAAAGAATTCGCACTTAAATTTAGATTTTCCTGCGCAAAAGACTGCGCAAAAAACATTAAAAGAAAACTAAAATTGTTTGTTTTATTATTTTAAGTAGGAGAAGAATAACTTGCTGTATAAGTTTTGAAACAGGCAAGTATAACTTGCTCTATATATTTCAAAACAGCACAAGAATAATTCTTGCTGTATAACTTTTAAAACAACACAAGAAAAATTCTTGCTGCATAACTTTTAAGTATTTTTATCTTTTCACCTTTAGTTACATATTTTTAGTGAGACAAATTATTATTATTTTTCTTCGCAACTAAAAAATATAAACTGCATGCGTTATGCAAAAATACATAGAAAAAAACCGTTGTCGTAGCACCCTCCTCCGTTGTTAATTTTATTATATTTAGTGTTGTTCCAACCATACATTCTCGATAAAATTATTTTTGTTTCGCTGACCAACCGGCCGTATGCTACTATCGACTTTTGCCCGTAGAACAACTAGTTAAATTGGAGTCGCCTTAGAAAAAATCATTTGAAGTTGATAATTGTTAAAATATTTAATAAACCCAGTAAACCAATCTTGTAAGAATTTTTAAAATTGGCCATGTTAGAAAATTACAGAGACTTATATATGCATTAGAGATCTTACTGAAAGTTCTAATAAATCCAGGTATTTTGTCAAATGTAGTGGCTATGAAAGACAAACAAAGTATAGAAAAAATGGTATTAGCAAGAGCACAATTTAATCTGCTAGAACTTTTTTTCACTATTAATATGTTGTAACTGTTTAACCCCATCCTTTTTGGTATAGGTCCAATAGATTTTTTAACAACAACAAAAGTGCTCTTTGATATCTTGGATATGAGTTCAAATTAATAGGGTGTTTGCATTACATATTCATTACTGGATGAAGATAATAGCTTGACTTCGAAATAATCTGGGAGTTATACTGTTAAAATAAGAAGAGCGGTGTTCCCAATAATAGGGGAGTTGCTTTAAAAATAGGGGGCATCTTACCCCTCTGCCAAAAATGCCCTAGCACTTTTTTAAGAGGCAAAAAATACCTACTGGCATCAGAGTAATCTAACTACGTTATGTTAACTCGTTACAGAGTTCAATACCTTAGCAATTGGGTCTTTGGAACTTTGTCGTTCTCCTACCTTTCTAAGCAACAAAGACACCAAAATTATTTAGAATAACGTGGGTACTTTTTTATACTCATGTTCTTACTTACCTTTTCTTAGTGTAGCGGATATTGTCAGTTCCCAAATTAATATTAGAGCGTTCTCACTAATCATCATGATGACAATGATCATGATGATGCAACGGTATTGTTATTCTTGTGTCAACTCATATTACCTTCACTCTGTGGCATCACAACATGTTCATCTGAATTTCTTAGAAAATTTAAAATGGTTTGCCTTGGCTGAACCTACGGAACCAACCATTGCCCATTAAATAAAAAGAAGGAGTTCCGAAATTGGTGAATGTCTTTTGTCCCAGAACTTTGCTTTTTTGAAGTTTCTCTTTCTCCCTTTCGTATTTATTCTGTAAAGTTACTGAAGGCTGCTTCAGCTGTATCACCTGAAAGTTTAAACAAATGATAAAATAGTCATCATTAATTGTAAGAATCAAATCAAATAACTTTCACTACCATCTTCCTGTGCAACATTTTTGTGACATTCGCCCCAGCCAGTTTTTTTTTTTTATTGAAGGTGTATACACTGCATTTTTCTTGTGTTTTCATTTGCGTCTTAACCAGTCTATAGACTTAATGAAAAAAAACACTAGTATTTGTTGCTGATGTTTCAGATGCTTCATTAATCTGTATGTATTAAATAAGTGCATAACTTTTGGTTTGTTTGCTTGTATACTAATTTCAAGAACATCAAAGGCAATATCAGGTTGTGATTGATTTGCCACCAAGTTGATTTGTCAAACAGCAGCTTTGAACAATTGATGTTCATTTTCATTTAATTTTTTTTTTGAAGGTCTTTTACTATCAATTGGGATTTCAGTTATTGATTTGTAAAAATTTGCGATCTAGTGTTTTTGTTGAACATTAAGTCCAATATATTTGAAGCAACCTGCGTCCTCCTTACTAAATTTAAAAACTGAGCCTGCGTATATAAAAATCATCCACATAAATCAGTAACAATCCTTGTTAACCTTTTATTTCTTTTTTGTAGAATAGAGCAAGATTGTCTTTTATTCGGAAACTCTTTAACAACATTTTGATACCAATTTCGAGTTGCATTATTAAGTCTATTAAACCACTTTATTAAGCTTCCAGAAAACATTTTCGATTACCATGTTCTTGAGAAGGAGGAGGAAAACTTCTTGTTCTATTTGCTTTCCTTGCAGAAATGCAGATTTTATATTTAAGGTTTTGCACAGCCGTAAAAACATTGATGCTAGTGCCAGTAGCATTTTTACGGTACTTCAATCAGCTGTTGGTGACTTCACTTGACTTATCCTTTCTTCTTCAAATCCCTTGTCACCAATCTTGGTTTAACTTGGTAATTTCCGCCTATATGTTTCTCAGTGATGGCCAAAGTTATTGATATCGTTCTTTGTCCTTCTATGGGTATTTCTGAATATAATCAAATTCTTTCCACAGTTCTAGTTCCTTTCTCTTTGCTGCTAAGACATCTAGATTATTATGACAATTAACTTTTGCCAAAATGACACTTGTTTGCTCGTCCCAGGCCTCCTAATTTTTTACTTATGACCCCATAACTTAGGATCTGAATGTTGGTTTCAATCAATTTTTGTGAGTAAACATATAGGGTCTATACAAGGTTACCAAAATTTATTAGCAAATTATTGAGAACTTTGTTGTTTTCACTGCAGCAAATATAACTATACTGAAAGCAACGATTACACTCACACATAATACGTACAGAATGCGAAGAATGTGTACAAGCTTTGCGCAATTTAAGTTTGCATCTTGTCACATCCAGTAAAATGTTACTCTTAAGGAAAATTGTTTAGCGTAATTAACTCGCGTCTAAGACAATTTGCCCAAAATAGGGTTGAAAGCCATAAGCCAAATAACATGAAAACTGGTAGAAAAATTGATATTATCTTTCATCTAAGTAACTACGGCCTGCGTTGATCTTTCTCATAAACTCATCTGTTTCAGAACTAATTAATAACTAGCTGAATACCCGTGGGGGAATCCACTGAATCTCTCATTAAACCGATGTAAGGGATACCAAACAAAAACATACAACACAGTAATATGAATCTTTAAAAGTCACAATTTGTATTATTCTAGTTTATAACCACTAGAACAAAACGTCCAAAAATATAAATATGTGCAGCAATAAAAAAATAACAATAAAAGAGAAAAAAACCCTGGGATTGAAGTTGCTCACAATCTGCGTTATATTTGTACCCGCTGAAGCAGAACGCTTAAAAATATAAGCATGTCCAGCAACAAATAAAAATGCAAAAAGTTTAACAAAATCGAAGGTGGCTAACAAATCTGTTAAAACTATATACTTGCTTTGTCATACCCGAAATATAAAAGGGAAAATGGTATACCAGACATTAGAAAAAATCGATAAGTCACACAAATAAGGTTATTGCAAAGTTTCCACAACGTACAGATTCTAATGCATCATACCAAATTAGCTATTAAGTCTATTGCATATAGCAACCTTCCCAATGCGCAAACGTGCAGTGCATGATAACAATGCAGTGTTTTCGAATTGAAGAATCGAATATTATTTTAAACGGTAACGTAACAAATGTAAACATTGATTTAACTTTGTTTACATTAAGGTTTATTATAACGACATCAACCACTTCGTAGCGTTAAAAACAGTAACAACGAAAAAATACTTTCTACATTTTATATAAACTCTTCTCTATTATATACACGCTGTATTTTATAAGAATAGTGTTTGTTTTTTTCGTTTCGGCCTTCATGTTCTTAGCTTTCCCTGGTGTACTTGCCCATTGTTTTGGAGAGAAAAAAGTTCAGTCATACAAATTTTTATATCAAAAGAAACAACCAAGCTTAGACATTCTTAGGATATTCTGACCCATTGTTTAGAGTATATTCTTACAAAAAATGTTAAATATGTTCAGGCTAAAGACAAAACATATTTAACTTTATATTAAAGGGAAAGTTTAGCTGGAAGCGTGTAAACGGCTTAAAAACGTCGCTTTACATTTTAGATTCTTATAAAAATTGTGTCAAAAGAAAACGCATTTAAGACTCAACAAGGAACTAAAAATTTAAAGGAAAAGCTGAGCTCTGAAAGTTAAAACGGTTAAAAAAAAACGTTACACACCTAAACTTATCTCTTTACCAGATAAACTAAACAACACACCTGCCTTTTTTTGGCTTTCTCAGTTAGCTAGCGTCTCTGGATAAAAGACCAATCAGTTTTTTACTTCAATTATTAAACTTCGCTTCATCCCAAAGAAAACAAATTAAAATGTATAGCTAGCTACAATTGTCTGATACATTTCTAATCAGTTCTCTTTTCGACGTTATATTATCGTACGTTTTTCTTCTTTATAACAAATATTTCTGGCAACAACATAAACTTTTTTATTCTCGCTCGACATCAACAGTCGCTCTACAATGACAACAGTTTTGTTATTTACTTCTTAGATTCGAATTATCATTCGAATTCGATAGTTTTTTTAAAAGAAAGCAACTTCGGTCCCAGAACACAAAAAAGATAGAAGAAACAAATAAGCTTTAATCTAACCTCGTGATGAGTAAACCTTGTTTGAAATAACTTTTTTCAGGATTACTTTGAAAAAGAGACAACTTTCTTCGCTTCGGTTTTCATTTTTCAGTTAATAAACTTTGTTTCCGTGAGATACGGCGCGCACATGGTAAACCGGGGGTAAAATTTAATTATTCTATCTTAAACGACCAGCGGGGCTTTTACAACAAAATAACAAATAAACCATTTGAAATTAAAATAAAAATTAGTTTTAATGAGTAAGGAAAAAGAGTTTTATTTAAAAAAAAAAATAAGAAAAGAGAATTAAATATTTATATAGTAACCCCCTGATTTGCGTTTTCTTTAACTTGGTAAATTTTAGCGTAACGCCACGTCGTAAGAAAATGACCTGTGATTTGTGTGACGTGGCCTCACCGTGCGCACACACACACAAGGCGTATTAATATATAGATGATTACGTCATTGGAAAACTTACACCTCAATATCTTCTTGACCACTGTAAATAATACACAATTCTATACATTATTCTAGATCAGGATGCTCTACACAATAGAAGGAGTTGAACATTTAAAAAAAATTGTGTGGAATATCATATGGGATCTGGAATAAACAGGGGGAGAGAAAATTAACAAATAAGAGGGAGGGAGACATGAAGATTTCTATTAAAAGCTTTTATAATGGTTTGAAATTTTGCTCATTGTATGTATATACCATCGGAAAGAAAGGTTCCATTTTGAGAGCTAAACGAAAGATAAAACATGAAGGAAGTATTACATAAAATTACTTGTGTTCGTTCGTTACCAGCTTTTCTTAGATTTTGTTTATTAGTTTTTTTCTATTTTTTTTACAAAATGGAAGACAATAGACACTCGAATGTCAGTTATTTTTGAAAAAATCTGATCTGCCCAAATATGGCAGATTTGTGTGCAAAATGAGCAAAAAATGTGGTTCTTACTACATTTCTCAGGATTTGATCTTTATTTTTATCTGATGTTCTGCTTGATGACAAGTAACAATAGATCCTCAAATTAGATAAAGTCATTTTTCTGAGAAAAAATTTAATCAGTGCATAATTGCCGGATTTATGTTCAAAATGAGCAAAAGTGGTCTTGAAATATGGTTTTTATAGCATTTCTCAGGATTGGATCATTTGTTTATTCTGGTTATGTGCACAAAGATAGAGAATGTAACAAAGCAGTTTGTGAGAATTTTTTTCCGGCCAAATAATGGCGGATTGGTGGGCAAAATGGTTTTTATTTTTACAAGTTCTTGAACCATTATTTTTTAGGTGAAGAATACATAAATCACCCAAAGAATTTAAAAGGAAATAATGACTTCTTGAGCTTTACTCAACCTGATGCTATCTATCAAATACACAAGGTTTGAATGCACATAAAACAATCTTGATAAAATTTAATCAGGCTTTTATTGTTAGTTTTAGTTTATATACATTTAAGATGGTGGAAATCCCCTAGGCCACCATAGATTTTGATCATGTTTTTATAATCACTCTCTTTTCTCATTCAAATTTTTTTTCTATAATTGTGGCAGAGCAAAATGACTTTAAAACTTACACTAATTTACTAGGAAAGTTTACTAATTAGAGTATGTTCTCCATAATATGGTTAAGTCTTGGGTTATGGTTAAATCTATTGTTACATAATTTAATTTAATTTGTCTATAAAAAAACAATTAGTGTAACTAAAAATTTTGGTGTGATCATGCGATCCTGGCTGTTGGCAAAAGCTAACTACATCGATATGTTGAAATAATTTTTTTTTTATTATACACACTGCTCACTCTCAATAACCCAGACATTTATTTTTTTATTCATAGGATTACTTGGAAGCGGGTGCAGATTTCATTGAGACAAACACATTTAGTGGGACGTCTGTTGCTCAGGCTGATTATGGCACGCAACATCTTGTAAGTCTGGCTAGGTTATTTTTTAATGTGAAAATATATATTTCGTAATCAGTATGTACAAAACTTTTTTTAGGTTTATGAAATGAATAAAACTTCTGCCCAACTTGCTCGTAAGGCAGCTGATGATGTCACAAAAGCCACAGGTAATTTTTTCTTATTAAGAAAAAAGTGTAAGAGATATTTATACACTGTAGATGGTAACTGAGAGATTTTAATGTTTTTTTCAAATAATTATATCTGCCACAGAGTCGCTGTTTTGGCATTTCAGGGTTCTCAAATTATGCTTTTGACATTGCACCCTTTCTTGGCCTGTTGAATTTTAAGTATACACTCTTTTTACTCCAGTTGCGTCAAGATAGTTTGTATAGTCTCGGTGCAAAATAAACTTTTGGTGCAGAAATTTAAAATGTGTGTATTTAAAAATAATAAAACGGTTCTAGGTATACAGAGGTTTGTAGCTGGTGCAATGGGGCCAACAAATCGAACGCTTTCAATATCACCTTCAGTGGAAAATCCTGGTTACCGTAATATCAGTAAGTTTAATAACGGTTTTACACTCTGTTTGATTAACAGTATAGTTATTACTGGTTTAGTGACTAATTTTGAAACAAAACCAAAAAATTTTTGTGAATCAAAATTTTAATTTTGTTTATAGCATTTGATGAGTTAGTTGAAGCATACACGGAACAAGCAACAGCACTCTTAGATGGCAATGTTGATGTATTATTGGTGGAAACTATATTCGATACTGCTAACGCGAAAGTAAGTATACGATATAGGCATATGGTTAAGAAATTCTCTGAGCTAATAGTATTCACCAAAATAATTTCTTGTCCTAGGCTGCATTGTTTGCCATTGAAACCCTTTTTGAAAAACACTACAAAAGAGTTCCAGTTTTTGTAAGTAATAAATTTCTTGATTAGTTGATATTTTCTTTAGTGTAGTGTGTAGTTTGTCGTTTTTTTCGTTTGATGCTTTTACAAGTGATGTTTTTAATTAGGTATCAGGCACTATTGTTGATAAAAGTGGTCGCACATTGTCTGGTCAAACAACCGAAGCATTTGTTATAAGTGTGCAACATACAAAGCCATTGTGGTGAGTTATTTTAGAAGCAGTTCATTTAAATTAACCTTGAAAAACAATTGCCCATTTTTTGTATTGTTTTAAATATTTCTTTCTTTTAAATGTTACATCCTATTTATTCATTATATATACCTAAATTCATGTTTCTGTCTTTCAAAGCCTACTAGACTTTTCTATGCATTAGAGATCTGGAAAGAACTTTTATAGCTATCACATTTGGTGGCTATGAAAGGCAAAAAAGTAGACGAATAGAATTAGCAAGAACAAAATTTAATTTACTCTCAAGAAGGGTGCGGTTCCTAATAATAAGACGGTTGTTTAAAAAATAAGGGGGTTATGACCCCTCTGCATCATCATCATCATCATCATCATTCTTGGTTTAACGTCCGTTTTCCATGCTAGCATGGGTTGGACGGGGTATATTAATGACCCTCTTCCAATCTGATCTAGACTGTGTTAGATCTAAACTCAACTTCCTCTCTATCAAGTCTGTCCCTATAACCTCCTGCCAAGTCTTTCTCGGTCTGCCTCTGGGCTTTGCCCCAGGAACTATCAAGTCTCTACACTTTCTTACCCAATTATCCTCCTCCATTCTTTCCAAGTGCCCCAGCCAATTCAATCTTCTTATCTGGATAAAATCTTTAATTCTACAGAGACTTAGCCTGCTTCTTAGCTCATCCGAACTCTTTCTGTCTCTCAGACTGGCATTACACATCCACCTAACCATTCTCATATCATTCCTTTCTAAACGGTCAAGATCTTCCTGCTTCATTGCCCATGTCTCACTACCGTACAACATAACACTTCTTACACAGGCCTCATACAACCTACCTTTTACCTCAATTGACAGGACTCTGCTAGTCAATAAAGGAAGTAACTCTCTAAACTTTTTCCAAGCAGAACCTATCCTGCAAGTAACACTTCTTCCAACACCCCCTTCACTGCCCAACATATCACCTAAGTAACAGAAGTTCTTAACTATCTCTAACGAGCCACTGTTGTACATCATTAAAGCTGGAAATACTTCATTCTCTATAATCTCACCTTTGCAATGCTTGCATACAAACTGTATGCCAGCTCTTAACCTTCCACTAATACTACTGCACTTCTTATGTACCCAATGCTTGCAAGTCTGACAAAAAATTGAGTTACTACCAACCCCTTTCCTGCAAACTCCACAAGGCCACTTTCCAACTACAAGGTCACACTTGGCTGCAATGCTACTTATCATGACTTTAGACTTTGCTGTGTTTACCTTCAGCCCTTTCTCTTCTAGTCCTTTCTTCCACTTCTCAAACTTTTCAACTAATTCTTCCATCGACTCGCTATGAGAACCAAATCATCTGCATACAATAACTCCCATGGGCAACCTGTTCTGAACTCCATCGACAGCGCTTCTAAGACTAAAATAAACAACAAAGGACTAAGTACAGAACCCTGATGTACACCAACATTTACACTAAATTCATCACTAAGTGAATCGTTAATCCTGACACGACTTCTAGCATTGCTGTACATAGACTGAACCATCGTAACTAGCCACTCATCCACACCTAATTTGCTCATAGCCCACCAAATAACTTTACGTGGCACTCTATCAAAAGCTTTCTCTAAATCTACAAAGGCAAAATAGAGATTCTTTCTCTTTCCTAAATACTTTTCCTGAAGCTGTCTGAGTAAAAATATTGCATCTGTAGTGCCACGCCCTGGAACAAAACCAAATCGCATCTTATCTATATCAATTCTTTCTCTAAGTAACTTATCAATCACTCTTTCAATAACTTTCATTACTTGATCAACCAACTTCAAACCTCTATAGTTACCCCTTTCTAATGCATCACCCTTGCCCTTGAAACAATTCACTATTACACTCGACTGCCACTCACTCGGAATAGCACCATCCTTTATAATCTGGTTAGCAAGACTTGTAATAAGCTCAACTCCAATATATCCAGATGCTTTTACCATCTCTGCAACAATACCTGATACTCCCGCAGCCTTGCCAATCTTCATTTTCCTAATAGCCTCCACTACCCATTCTGTCTTGATCTGCATGGCTGGCCCTTCTACGACATCATCATTAGACAAATTATCCTCGTCCCAATCAAACTCAGTGTTAAGCAACCTCTGATAATGATTCTTCCAAGCTACCCTTTTCTCCTCCTCTGTGCTAGCCAAAACACCTTCATCATTACGTATACACTTCTCACCTACAATATCTTGATTAGTCTTCTTCATTTGCTTTGCTATCTTGAATACCTCATTGCGCTGGTCTTCCCTTCTTAACACATCTGCAAATCTGTTTCTCTCTGCTTCTGATTTTGCCTTATGCACTGCTGTACGAGCCCGACGCTTAGCTTCTAAGTAAATATTTCTACTACCAACTATTTATATTTACTACCAACTATTTATATATTTTGCCAACTATTTATATTTATATTTTTATTTTGAAAGAAAAATTACATTTCTTTAGTATTGGGTTGAATTGTGCATTAGGAGCAGAAGATATGAGACCGTTTATTGAGAGAATTGGATTAAGTTATGAAGGCTATGTTTTATGTTACCCAAATGCAGGTTGGTTTTTACTCTGCAAGATTTCAGAATTACTGATTTGGATGTTGCTAAAACGAAAAACAATATTTTTAGGTTTACCAAATGCTTTTGGTGACTATGATGAGTCTCCTGAATCTATGGCAGAAAAAATTAGGGTAAGCGTATTGATCATGAACTGAGAGGTAGCATAACAACAAGATTACGTCTAATTTAGTTTCACAATATCACATACAGGTATTTGCAGAAGATGGGTTATTGAATATTGTTGGTGGATGTTGTGGTACTCGGCCTTCACATATCCGGTGTGTAAAATATTAGCAAAACTTCCAACGTTACTTTAGTAATTGATTTTAAAAGATTTAAAATTCGAATATATTTAGAGCCATCGCAGAAGCTGTAAAGAATTGCAAACCAAGGATAGCACCACGCAATACAAATCAGAACGCAATGCTTTTGTCAGGTAGGTCTGTTGCTACATGAAGGAACATTTCAACAAATCTTAAAGTAGCATTTTCTCAAGGATCTTTTAAGATGTGACTTTCACAAGCTTATTCTTATGAAACTTTAACCTCGGTTTTCTTGTTGATCACTACATATATTTGTTTTGACTAACATTGCAATTGTTTGCACATTACAGCTGTCAAATTATTGCGAGATTGTGACACAAGTAATGACAATCATTTGTAGGACTTGAACCAAAATACATCACTCCTGATTCAATTTTTGTTAATATTGGAGAAAGGTGTAATGTAGCAGGATCAAGAAAATTTTGTAACTTGATCAAGAACAACAAATTTGAGGTTAGTAACATGTTGTTATTTTTCGTGGGTAGTATATAAGATATTCTGTACCCATCAGGTTCTTTTTAGGATGCACTTGCAGTTGCAAAGATTCAAGTTGAATCAGGAGCACAGATTCTAGACATAAACATGGATGAAGGAATGTTAGATGGAGAAAAATGCATGGCATTGTTTTGTAATTTGATTTCAACAGAACCAGACATTGCAAGGGTGTGTATAAATACTTGTCTTTTTTACCGTTACTACTGTCACTTTTTTATTGGTTTATCACATTGCAACGGGATTATGTGTAACATTTTGGTTTATTTTCAGGTACCTTTGTGTATTGACTCATCAAAGTTTGAAGTCATAGAAGCTGGTTTAAAATGCTCACAGGGAAAATGCATTGTTAACAGTATCAGTTTAAAAAATGGTGAAAAAGACTTTATAGAAAAGGCTGTACTGATTAAAAAGTATGGCGCAGCGGTTGTAGTAATGGCGTTTGATGAAGATGAACAGGTGAGAAAAAAGACTTATTGTGTATTTGTAGCTTCCTATTATGCCTTAAATGACTCTTTATATTGGGACAAAGAACATTTTGCATCAAAAAATAGGTATAGCTACTAACACTTATGTATGTTTCATTAGGTATGGTAGCCTATTATTATGTAAATTAGAAAACGTTTCCACTAATATTGACTATGTGAGATTGCTCCTGTTAACCTGTAATGTTTTCAGGCAACGCCTAGGACATACACATTTTACAATCAACTTTTAATTATGACTATTATGACGAATTATAAATTTGAAATTCAGCCCTGTGTAAGGGAATATAAACCACTTGAAACAGTGTTTTAAATATAGGCTCATTTAAAATTTACTATTATTAAAAAAATGTGTGTAATCTTGATTTCAAGCACCTTTACAACAGTTGTTGATGAATAAAAACTAGTACAAAACAAACTTCCATTTAAAAGAAGCTGCATTTGTTTGAAAATAATAATGTATTATTTGTGGTAGTTAATCTCTAGTTATTTCTAACTGCATCTTTACAGCAAATGATATGTTTGTATTTATGTTTGAGTTCATGGCGACACTCACTTTAAGAGAATATGAATTTTGAATTGTATTTCGTAGTTTTTGGGAACAAAGGACTCTGAATGAAAAATAATTGCTCAAACTTTCTAGGCTGCCGATTTACAAAGAAAAGTTGAGATTTGTGAGCGATCGTATAACATTCTTGTGGATCGAGTTAACTTGAATCCTAACGATATCATATTTGATCCAAACATTTTGACAATAGCGACTGGTATGGAAGAGCACAACGAGTATGGCATCCATTTTATAAAAGCGATATCGGAAATCAAGGTTATCTTTTTTGCTCTTCTTTTTTTCTCTCGAATTGTGCATACTTTTATGTGGCAATGTCTTCTGTACTATTTGTTTGCTACTAAGTCAAATTCTTTGCTTTTTTATTTTTAGGCAAAATGTCCAAATGTCAGAATAAGTGGTGGATTATCAAATCTGTCATTCTCATTTCGTGGTGTTGAAGTAGTTCGAGAAGCTATTCATACAGTGTTCTTGTACCATGCGATCAAAGTAATGTCCATTTTTTTGCTAAGTTACTCTATATTACACATTTTTCATGTAACTATTTTTTAGACTGGGTCGAAAAAATTTCATCTGCGAGTTGATTTTAGCCTGTCAACCTGAGCCAACACAACTAACCGGAATCATATGAACATTTCTTAAGTTACTTCATGTTTTGGAGGACAACGAAATGTACAATATAAGGGTTTATTTTTCAGGCTGGTCTTGATATGGCTATAGTGAATGCAGGTGCCATTCCACAATATGATGAAATTCCTTCAGATCTTTTAAAATTGTGCGAAGATTTAATTTGGAACAAGTCACCAAATGCAACAGAAAAAATGTTGGTGTTCGCTCAGGTAGGAAAACTTAAATGAATGCTTAACTCATTGTTTCAAACCCCGTCGTGAAATATTAGCATACTGTTTAGTCTGTTGGCAAGTCCACTGCAAAGCAAATCATCGATGAAGAAGCATGGAGAAAAGATGATGTGATAAAAAGACTTGAATACGCTTTGATCAAGGTTTGCGTGCTCCTTAGTTTTTGTTGTATTTTTTATTATTTTTCTAAACATTTATCCAGCATGACAACTTCAGTTTCAGTTGGTATTGCAATCATTAATGGAATTACAAAGTGGTCCTAGTGCATTGAAAGTGTTGAGGTGCATGTGTCATGAAAATCACGTCTGGGTTTCTTTTTCGTACTGATTGATCGTGCTACGCACAAGCATATCGATATACATTGTTATCTATACATAAATACATGTCTATTTTACATGTAAAATCTGCAAAATAAAAAAACTAGGTAGTAAAAGAGAAAAAAAGAAAATATAATTGGATTTTGAAAATGATTTTGGATGTTAGCAAAACAAAACTTTTGAAAACAAAGCCCTCTTATATTTTTTCTTCGTCTGGCTCACTGTCCGTCTGTCACGCTCTCTGTCTGTCTGTCACACTATTTGTCTGCCTGTCTGTCTGTCACTATCTGCTTGTGTCTTACATTGTCTGTCTGCCTGACTGTCAAACTGTCTTTTACACTGTCCGTTCGTTTGTCTGTCACATTGTCTGTCACATTGTCTGTCACATTGTCTGTCTGTCTGTAACATGCAAATGTGATTTTATTGTCTAAAATTTTCTATGACGACGGCTATTTTTAAACCAATTACCTTTTGCATTTATATTTTTTGCCTATTTTTTTTCAGGGAATTGATAAGTATGTGATTGAAGATGTGGAAGAAGCACGACTAATGACAGACCATTTTCCAAGACCGCTAAATATTATTGAGGGTCCGTTGATGAGTGTAAGAACTAAGTGTTATGTGAAAAAAATGTTAATTTTTACTCAGTGTATACAACCCTCTATGCAATAATTTTGAATGTTACAGGGTATGTCTGTAGTCGGAGATAGATTTGGAGCAGGAAAGATGTTCTTACCTCAGGTAGGCAAAAACGATGCATGTTTTTTTAGGGCGGAGGGTGAGGTCGGGGTGTTGGTTGTTGGTTGGGAGTGTATGTCATAGGTTTTTTTTACCTTTGTTCCACTGTTTGATTTCAGGAAAATTGTAACTTCAAAATTCACATTTTATTAAAGACTTGTCTTGTAGGTGATCAAATCTGCTCGTGTTATGAAAAAGGCAGTCGGTTATTTGGTGCCATTTATGGAAGCAGAAAAACGAGGATCCTCGGTTGAACATTTTGTAAGTTTGGATTACATATTATTTTTCTTTCCAACAGTGATGCACGCACAAAGCAAATCATTTAGAGTTGTGCACAGAACTTAAACACCTTAAAACGAATATGTTTGCAGGATAACCATTTAGAAAACTACAAACAGTAATTTCTTCTTTTTATGTATTATATTTGCACAATTCACTTGTCATTGTTCACTTGTCATTGTTCACCTGTCATTGTTCACTTGTCATTGTTCACTTGTCATTGTGCACTTGTCATTGTTCACCTGTCATTGTTCACTTGTCATTGTTCACCTGTCAGTGTTCACCTGTCAGTGTTCACCTGTCAGTGTTCACCTGGCAGTGTTCACCTGGCAGTGTTCACCTGGCAGTGTTCAACTTGTCATTGTTCATCTGTCACTGTTCACTTGTGATTGTTAACAACAAAGTTAGGACTTAGAGTCCTAATAATCTAGAAATCTTGCGATACATTTACCTACAAAAAAGGAGATAGGTTTGTTTTGTTGCTTACAGAATGTTTGGCTTCTTTTTTAGAGTTGATATAAGTGTTCTTTCATCCTTTTATAGAGTTCTTATAATGGTACGATTGTTCTTGCCACAGTAAAAGGTGACGTCCATGATATTGGTAAAAATATAGTCGGTGTTGTACTGGGTTGTAACAACTTCAGGTAAACTGACACTGAAAAATCAGGGATTGAAATTTTAAAACCTCTTTTAAAAATTCTTTACCTTTTTCTTTCAACAGAAATCCTTATCACTAACATATTTTGCCATCATCGACTTCATAGGCTGATAGAAGGTTACTTCTAAGAAAAATATAAGGCTCTCCTAACGTGAGAATACTGCTGTCAGGCTTGGGTTTAGTAAATCAATCTGGGTTTATGCTTTGTAAGTCTTTGCTTTGTGTAAGTCTTTTTTCTAAAGTTGCAACCACTACATATATATTACTGGAAATTTTAAAAAGAAAAGGGAGATCTCTAAAATTACTGAGTTATTAAGAATATTCAATAATTTCTAAGGCTGGAAATATATCCACTCACAACTCCCCCTTCGTTCAGAGTTATAGATTTGGGTGTTATGACTCCATGTGAGAGAATTCTTCAAACAGCAATCGAGGAGAAAGCAGACTTCATTGGATTGTCAGGACTCATCACACCATCACTTGATGAAATGATTCATGTTGCAAAAGAAATGGAACGAAAAGGATTTAAAATCCCACTCCTGATTGGTGGAGCTACAACATCAAGGTTGCAATTTCGTACAAACGTGTAGATACACGGCATTGAAAAATGTCTTTCGCATTGGAAGTGACGTGTTTATTTGTTTGTAGGACACATACCGCTGTGAAGATAGCTCCAAGATATAGTAACACAACAATTCATGTGCTGGACGCATCAAAGAGTGTAGTAGTGGTGGGTTTTTTACGTCGCAGAATATTTTTAGTTAATAAATATTAATATTACTTAGTTGGTCATTCATGTCATTGTTTAGGCGCAAGCTTTGTTGGAGAAGGATACTCGTACTGAGTTAATCGAAGAAATCGATGAAGAATATGAAGAAATTCGTGAGGATTATTTCGATTCTCTAAAGGTTAGTTTGAACTGCATTCACAAAAACGATAATGAAATAATTTTTAGGTAAACATTGAAGTGAACAAGGTTTTCCTATCTATGTTTGAAAGCTTCAAGCTGAAAAAAACAAGTTGTTTTTTTTTAATTAGGATCGGAAATATGTTGATTTGGAAACAGCTCGTCAAAGAAAGTTGAAACTGGATTGGTCAACATTTAAGCCAGGTAATCTAGACTTTCAAACATAACTTTAATTCTTATAGTGTGTAAATGGCTCAAGTGTTACAAAATGCCTCGGCAAATGTTTTTCTATTATAGTGAAACCTACTTTCGTTGGGAATAAAGTTTTTAAAGACTTTGATATCAAAAAGATAGCTGGCTACATTGATTGGAAACCGTTTTTTGATGTGTGGCAATTGCGTGGTAAATATCCTAACCGTGGGTTTCCAAAAATATTTAAGGATGCTACCGTGGGTAAGCCCTTTGTTCAATTTTTCATGTTTTTTTTTCGCTTCGAATATTTTTACAATAAACCCATAAGAACGAATTTTTTCAGGCTTTATATATGTTTATATAGATGAATCTTCCGTTTATATAGGTGGGTTAAACACATTTATGTGTCCTTTCTTAACAGAGAATGTTTTCTTGTGTATTCTGTGATACTGATATGGGCCAACTCCCTAGTATGTACAACAGTTCGTTTGCTAAATACGAGATTTTACGCTGTAATTTATTAACTTGAATACGAAGTAATAGCAAAAGTTTTATTAAAATTATTTGAAAAACTTACATTTAACTACGCATTTCAAATAAGGCATTCCAAAAGAGTAATGTATATGGTATGTTTAGTATACTGTAAGGAGTATTATTTTAGAAAAGCGAAACTTTTTCTTTGTATCAGTTTGTGTAAACGGCTGACTTTTCTATTATACCTTGTTTACCCTTTCCATGTTTGACTTGGAATTAGTAAGGACGATTTGACTGCATGAAAAAATGAATGGATGGCGGTCGTCGATGATATATGCACTATCTAGCAACATTTGTCCCCCGGTATATTTAAAAGATTAGAAATTGTCTAGAGTTTAAAGTACTGAGTGTGTACTAATCAATATGTTGTCCCCCCCTCCCCTATCCCCTCCTCCCCTCCGTTATCTCCCCATCATTGATTGCTGCTTTATTATAATAAGTTCTTACAAGATTTAGTTTCAGCTTGTTTGAGGGAACTTGTTATTATAGTTATAGTCCACTCTGATAAGTGTTGATATTGGTAAATTGCGTATCTCTATAATAATAGCCGTCGTCTGTCTGTCTCTGCGCGGACCCCCCGCTAAGTTAGAGAATAATGTTACGGAAACACGAATATCAAATGCGATATATTTTTATCCACTTTGTTGCGACGGGTAAAAGTATAGTGCGAGCAAACCCGTGGATTTTTCCACAAAAAACTAACTGAATGATGAGATCGTCAGTTGATTGCTACTGTCGTCGGAGTTTCGGCCTTGTCCTAGCACTAGTAGTTGTTGTAGTTGTTCATAAAGTGTCATAGGGGGAGGTAGGGTATTTGTTTAGGTTATGGGAGTGTTTGACACGTCGGTATCTGGCCATTTATTTTTCATGAAATCCGGAGAAAGCTGTAACTCTAGGAAATTGCTTTTAGGAGCGGAAGCGCAGCGAGTGTTTAACGACGCACAAGCTATGCTAAATGACATTATTACAAACAACTCTTTGCAAGCGGTGGGTGAGGTGTCCTTCTATCCTGCGAATAGCGTGGAAGATGATATACATTTATTTAAAACGACGGATGGCACGAAGAATCATGTTGCTACTTTGTATGGACTGAGACAACAGGTAAGCAATTTTTTTGTAGTGACTGGTTTAACTGTTAAAACAAGATATCGATTTTGAACCTTCATATCACATCGTCTGTCAAGGAAGTTGATCAAAATGAAATCTTTATTTTCCGATGTTAAATAGGGTTTGTTTTGCATTAGGCATCTGTCAAATAAGTACAGAAACGAGTCTAGTTTAGCCTGAAACAGCATATTGACATCTCAAATATCTCTTATCATCAGCTTATTGGTCGTTTTACTCGTACCTTACGTAAACAACAACAACTCCTTTACAATGCACATTATTGTTATTTTCAAAATTTGACCCTTTTGTATGTAACGTATTTCCCTTCATTAGTTATGTTTTTTTTAATACAGGCTGAGAAAGATTCAAACAAAGAGACACCATACGTTTGTTTGTCAGACTTTGTAGCGCCCTTAGAAACGGGCGTAAATGATTATATTGGTATGTTTGTGGTCTCCTGTCATGGCGCAGAAGAACTTTCCGAAAGGTAGAGAAAACAAAGTTTATTCTTAATTATTTTATATGTTAAAAAAGTACCTCATTATTTGAACGTTGGTTTAGTTACAAATCTTCTTTCGACGATTACAATTCCATCATGGTGAAAGCAATCGCCGATAGGTTAGCTGAGGTACATACCATTACTTGTTCCTAAAGTAATCATTCCGATGTTTTTCCTTGCGTGCAGTTATTTAATTACCTCAATTGTTTTTGTTTAGGCGTTCGCTGAGTTGCTTCATGAAATGGTTCGCACAGAATTATGGGGCTACTGTTCGGACGAGAATATGACGTCATCCGACCTTCACAAAATAAAATATCAGGTTTTTTATTTACTTAATATTCTTGCACGCAATTTTTCCAAGCTAGGTATGTTCTTATATTTAACCTTTAAATTATGGCGTATTGTACACAATTAAGAGGCTGTTTATATCAGAGGCGGGACGGTACGATTTATCAAATCACGTAACAATTTCGTCTCGGCTAAGCGTGATCCTGCTTAGGCTAAGTGGGATCCCTGCTCTTTCCTGTGATAGCACCCATATTCTGATGTCGGGCCAACATCTAGTACACGATTATTTTAAAATGACCTTGCCTGTTCGTTACCAGCTTTTGCACAATGACAGGGAACAATAGACCCTCGAGTGTGACGAAGTTAAGTTTTAAAAAAAACTCTTATCGGCTTAAAAATGGCGAATTTATGCGCCAAATGAGCAAAAACGATTCTAAAATATGGTTCTGGATATTTCATTAGTTTATTCAGATTTTTCCACAAAGATAGGGAACAAAGTGTTAGGAGAATTTTTTTCGGCCTAATAATGGCGGATTCGTGGGTACATAAGTTCAAAAATACGGATTTTTGAACTTTTCTGAGCATTGGATTATTATTTCTTTCTAATATTTTAAATCCAGGTAGGGTCACTGATGTTTCGCTTGTTTTTTAGGGCATAAGACCAGCTCCAGGCTATCCCAGTCAGCCTGATCATTTAGAAAAACTGACCATGTGGTCTATAATGGAAGCGAAGGAGCTTACGTCTGTAACGTTGACAGAATCTCTTGCAATGGACCCTGCATCCTCCGTGTCTGGTCTGTATTTTGCAAACCCAAAATCATTCTATTTCGCTACTGGTAAAATATGCAAAGATCAGGTCTGGATTTCTTTTACTTGTACAACCGAGTCCTGATTGTAGAAACGTGTGTTTCGATAAACCACACGTTTTTTCTTTTATAAGAATATGCTTTATAAGAATATCAGCCTAGGTCTATTGTTTAGAGCAATAGAGAAATAAGAATAATGACCAGAAGTTTGGTATTTTGATATAGAAAAGCGTGTTTATATATGTAACTGTTCTTAATAACCTCTCTTTTTTCAGGTTGAAGACTATGCCCGAAGAAAGAAGAAACCAGTCTCTGAAATTGAGACCTGGTTGTCACCTGTTCTAGCCTACGATCGAGATGCTTTATGACGTTAGATTTAGCTAGATAAATATATTTAAATATAAAACAGAAATTAATATTGTCTTGCTTTTCATATTTTCGCGCAATTACTCCTCGAAAATCTTTTTTTAGAGTCATACTCCGTTATACTCCGAGTTATCACTGCCACAGAAACTTTTCCTTACATGCGGAAAGAAATTTATGCGAAATTTATTTTCACACGATTGAAATGCCTCAATGGAGTTTTTTTACGGAACATATTTTTGCGATTAGAAGATTTTCTATACAAATTACGGAACTTAATTTGCAGTTGGATGCCCTGACGAGGGAAATGCGGAGCTAAAATGTTGCTATCAGAAGCCTTTTTTAATTGCAAGTATATCACAAAAAACATGATATCAAGAGTTCCTAATAAATCTCCTAATTTTTTAAGGCAACATCCATTTATCCAACTCAATTTTTATAGTGGATTTTATTTTGTGCTAATACTAATACGGAAATAAAATCTGGCCAATCCAATTTGTATTCCTTTTTTAATCCCTTTGACATCCTCAGTTCTTGCTAATGTATGTTACATCTTCACTAATACACTTATTTAACATTATCCGATTACGTAAGTCCGGCAGTCTCGGTACTATTTCGGGGTGCTGCTAAGATTTAGTACACTTGAGAAAACGAAGTATAAACATCGCACTTTAGCTATCAAGTTATTTACTAACATTTAAAACAAACATGGATTACGATTTAATATCAAAAATGTCTGTCGAAGAGCTGAAGAACTACTTGAGAGTTAGAAATTTAAGGATAAGTGGAAGAAAGGAAGAACTAATTGCTCAAATGTTTTCAGCAGCTAAGAACTTCGTTCAGCCTGTGAAAACTGCTCAAAAAGTCGGGAGTAATTTAAAAGAATCAGTAATTGCAATGGAAGAGAACAAAAAGTCCCGAACAAAAGTTAATGCAGTTGGTGCAAAAGAGATTTGTTTTAAAACAACAAGCCAAAGTTAGAATATCTGTTTCACAAAGCTAAAGTCCTTTATAGATTTTGGTGGAGCCAAAGGGAAGGCAGCAGCTTTATATAAGGAGTACGAATCACGTTATATTGTTACTTCATCATCAAATGCATGGATGTATGAAGATCTTACCCTTTAGTATGTTCAAAGCGTGTTCGGAAAGTTCTCGTTCGCACCTCGACTTTTAGCCTAGGATTCATTTAAATTTTACTTAATAGTCTGTGTTAGATAGCAAAGTTAATTCGATAATTATACCAGAAGACTGTACAAAGCACATACATACAAGCACCAGATCTATCTTAGAACTAACCATTTAAGGTTAAGCTTACTGATTTATGAATGGATGTGTAATAAAACACATATACACAGCAGCTGAAAATCCAAAGCTGCCCATAAGACAAAAGATGGCTGAGTGGGTTTTCGAATCTTGAGTTGCACTGCCTCAAGATATCATTATAAAATCGTTTAGGGCGGGCGCATGGAATTTTGCAATTGATGAAAGCGAGGATAATTTGATTCATTGCTTCAAAAAAGGAACACCTTTTGCAGCGGGTGCTGAGTTGTTTAAACAACAATTGTTAGTTCGAGGTGATCCAACGTTTCAAAAGATGCAGAAGAAGTTATTTTGGTGGTTCAGAATGACGACGAGGATGATGTTATTGACATTTTGTAGGGAAAATTCGTTAATATGTCATTTTGGAAATTAATGTATTTTACTGCCCTCTTATTAGCGCCGCCCTTTAACTAGCGCCATATTTGTCAATTTTTAAATTAGCGCCGGGGCGCTAAAAAGAAGGAAATACGTTATCTATTTATAGCTAAATTTGAAGAGCTAACAGACTAACAAATGCAATTTTTTCACGAAATCGCAAAAGTTTATCCACTAAGTTTTTTTAAAAAAAAAAAAGTGAAACGAAATTACTCCTAAAAGGCCAGTAAACCTTTTTTCGACGAAAGCATATAAATCTCAAACTTACCCTCCAAAATTTTAGATGTCGTTAAACAGAGACAACACGATGAGCTGTATTTGTTCAAAAATGCTATGTCACTAGAAGAAGGTAATTAATACCTCTAAAAAGAGTCACTGTTGTTGCTTAGACTGGCTTTATGTGCAATAGACTTGTATGTTCCTATGCAAAATTTCGAAGGATATAGCTAGCTAGCTAGTCCAAAAATTTAAAGAGCATTTTATAAGAAGACTTAAGTTAAAAGCATGGTATGTGCTTATATTAAATAAATTATGGATAACCAATATATGATATTTTCGTGTCTTTCGTGTCACAAAAGTCACAAAAGTCAAAAAGCAACAGCCCTTTTTGTAGCCCCTTTAAGTACAAATTTGTTATAATAAAGAGAATGAATAAAAGGTGAAAATTTATTTGTTGCAACTTGAATAATGTTTTTTTTTACCTTAACTTATTACAACGAACTTACAAGCACACTCCCTCTCAATTGAAAATTTGTATTGAAGAATCGCGTGTGTGGATGATGTGTGTTCGAAAAATATACTTGTTAATATTTGTTCTGTTACAAAATTATTATTCAGCTCCCACAGAATACATACAGCTCAAAAGTTGGTCATCATTTCTTTCCTGCTGTTCCGCATTTTAACTTCATTGTTTTGTTTCGTAACTTGTCACGTTAATGACGTCACGTGTTCATGTTTTTTATGTAAAACTGGTTATTACATAATGGCGGTGTAGCGTCGAATTCATCAGAATAGGGGTCAGCATTTGTATCTGCAGTGTATTTGCAAAACGTTTTCTTCTTTTCTTGCTCCCGTTTTTTTACTTCGATTGCTCGATCTCTTTGTCGGCGATTTTTAAACCAATTGCTTACTTGTGTTGTTGAAAGTTCTGTCGCTCGGGATAATTCTCTTTTCTCTCGTGGCGAGGGATAAGGGTTTTGCTTGTACCATATCCGTAAAACAGCTCTCGACTTTTCTTTAAAGCAATAACTTGTCTCTTCACCGTCCCATATTGTTCGTGGTAGGGGATATTTTCGTCGTATACGATACTTGGCTACTGCCCCTAACGGTCTACCACGAAAGATTTCAGCTTCTAGGTAGTGAGCGTCCAGCCAAAGCATTTGTAGCTTTGGGTGCCAGCTTGGTGCGAAATTATTGTTTTCGATGATGTGACGAAGTTCTTGCAAATTACCTCGATGGTAGGCCACAACTGATTTTGCCACTAAAACGGACTCGTTAACATAAACGTCATCGTAATCTGGTAACGACCAGAGAAATCTCGCTAAATAGTCGATGTTACCGCTTTGTTCAAGCGCCTGGGAAATACAAGCTACTTGTTCATGTGTATAGTTTCGTATTGTCTGTTGGCTATCATACTCCATGCATGAAGGAAGGAATTGTAGCGTTGCCATCACTTTAATCAGATTTCCTTTTAACTATCTGTGAACTTTTACAGAACTTTTTAAAGTCTCAATCTACTATTGACAAGATCACCAGCCAAATATTTTTATCTTCTGTTTATTCATTTAGCTGAGTATACTACCTCAAAGACAACATTTCCAACACTTTGGTATGTGACAAAACCAATTCTTTTTGACTGTTGGATATCGTAACGTGTTATGTCACGCTAACATTTTTGAAAATGAATCGTGTCACGAACTTATTGTCGGCTTGCAATAACGTTATAAAATTTTATCCTCCGTCAAGTTTTACAATTTTGCGTGAAAATTTTGCTTTTTGCTGAGTAATTGTGAAATTAAATTTTACGAAATCTTTACTAAAGTTTTAACAAACACAAAGTTTTTCATTTATTTCTCTTTGCATCACTTTACGAAGAAAAAATTGATCAACTGTATGTGGCCAGAAAATCCGACACAGCTTCAAAATTTTATGATTTAAGGACATTTTAGAAGGTTTCGAGGTCAAAATGTAGAAATAAACACCGAAAAACGTATAAAATGTAGCTATTGCAATTTTTGCGCAAATTTTTAGGATATCATTCATGCTTGCAGCATTTATGCAATTCAGTTATTCATCTCAGTCCTGGTGCAAGGTAAACATATGTTCCCATCTTATTTAACCCTGAATATACTGGGCTTTTCGCAAGGCTAAAATTCTATATTTTAACGATTTCAGGGTAAAAATCTGAAAAAATCGAGAGATCATGTTAATCGCATTTCCATGCTTTGCAGAATGATTCATTTGATCCAATTAGAAGGATTTCACAAAGATTTTTAGGGGTAATTTGGCGTATTAGCCAATATCTAAAGCTCTGAAAGTTATGAGACCTAAGGAGCTATTGAAAAAGAACTGGCTGGAGGGCGGATACCGTATTTAGGATTGAGGAGGAACGATATTTTAAATTTAAATTTTAGATTTTGGAAAACAAAATAATCATTCTAACTGTTTTAGGGTCCATTTTCGTTTTTCCCATACTCTTCTGTTTCAGTAAGTATAAGCAGAGACAAATTCGCCCGATGCTAAAAGGTGTTTGCGCTGTGTGACATCATTTATGTATAAACCAATCATTCTTTTATAAATATTTGTCAACATGCAATGAAATTCTACGAATCGTTTACATGTCAAATAAATAAATCAAATAAATTGCTACAGTGAAAAATTTGTTCAGTGATTATAAAAATTAGAAAAAAAAGAGAGCAGGAATAGTTTTCACTCTCCCCCTCTTTAAATAAGGTTTTGCAAAAACAGTGTTCTGCCGAATGTGCCAGCAGTATGGATAAATATTTTAAAACTATAAATACCAGCATAGAGAGTATATTAAGCCATGTCCGAACCTTCCCTCGTGGTGATTTGTTGCTGTTGTGTTTTTTGGCTGATTCGGTGTTTTGCATAAATTTGTAAAAATAAAGCCATAAAAACTATGGTTACACCAAAAATCGCTTGAGCGGACAACACATGTCGATATATTAAACAGGACAGCAAAATGCTCAACATCTGTCGTGTGACCATGATGATGGTAAAAACGAGAGGTCCGAACTCACCAATCGTGTAAAATATAAACAACTGTCCAGTCGCTGAGGTAAGCGAGATAACAACGACGTGCGAAAAAAACGACGGGTATTTCATCATAAACGAGACTGCGTAAAACATACCACCACTTAACAAAAGAGGCGCCGAAGTAAACAAAACTGAGAAAGCGTTCACGTTAAACATCATTTGCATGGAAGAAACTTTGTACTCCTTGAATAGCTTTGATTGCCAGTTCGATGTGAAGCTATCAAAACCCATGTAACCGAGCATCAACACAATTCCTGGCACGGTAGTTGCAGCGGAGTGATGTTTATCGGATGCTGTCGACATAAGAAAAAGACTCACACCTATGGAGATCATCACAGCGACTACGTACTCATAATATTGATAGGTTTTTTTCGACACAAATTTCCCCATTAGCATTACTGGGATCATTTTCGAAGCTTTACCAAGAACTTGAGTGGGAAAGCTGACAAACTTTAGAGCCTCGTATTGACACCACGAGCTGCAAATGTTTGACAAGGAGCTAAAGGAAAATCTGTAAAACGGCCCACTCCAGTTGGGAGCCGTAAAAAAAACGTAAGTAGCAGCGACGAGTAGCGCAACGATACGATTCATAAAGACGAGAAATTCTGAATTTTCGAAATGGACAGCTTCATCGCCCACACCATATTTCTGTGTCATGACTTTTTCTTGAAGGACGCCCCAGGTGAGATAGGATACTTGCAGACCTGAAGCAAACAGTATGTACTTACATATAGGTCTGAAAAAAAACGCTTAATGCCAGCTAAGGAGAGACTTAGCTATCTCTGAAGTTTTATTGATCGAAAAGATACTTCCCTAATATCGAAAAGCGCTTGGAAAGTGCAGCTGAACACTGAGCACTGAAGCAATAGATCAAGTGAACAAACAGAAAAAGCATTATCAAAAATTTAGCAATCCAAGAATTTTTCATTTTTCCACACTGCTTTATCCGAATGACGAAATATGTAACATTCTTGAAAGATAAAAATACCTGTAGTACAGAAAATAAGTTTTGTTGCAACCACAGATGAGGTTGTTCCAGTAAAACATCGAAAGATGGAAGCTGGTGCTACTGCTGACGCTGTTTCCTTGGTAACACCAAACACACAACATTGAATCAAACGGAACATGAAGCCTTGCCCTGAGAAATAATAATTTGATAATACGATCCCAACATTATTCATGAAACACTTAATGGTAAGTGATAAGTGTGTGACAACATTTAATAATTGGGATAAAAAATGATAGTTAACGCTAAAGGGAATTCTGATCAGGTCAAGTTTTGATGCCGCTTTACAAATTTTTTCAACCTTCTGACTTTGTGGACAACTTGATTGGAACGAATATATTTTGTTGAACACGTGATAAAAAAAATGAGGAAACATTAGAACCTGATTCAATGCAAACATTTAATTTTTTTTTTGGATACAAAAAGGGAGCTAACAAAAAGACAAAAGGATCAGAACAAGTTTTCATTACTTTTTATTTTTAGGGACTTCCTTTAAACTTTAAACTTTAGGGACTTCCTTTAAACTTTAAACTTTAGGGACTTCTTTAGGGACTTCCTGATTTAAGGACTTCTTAATTGGTTCGAACACGTGACGATAAATTTATTTACCTTCCCTTTCGTTAAAATTCGACGTTTTAATCATGCGCATTATAAAAAAAGCAGGGATGAGGATGACTGAGTAACCAATCACATTCCATGCAAAACTATGAAGCCAATTTTCTCCACTGTGCATACGATGTGGAAGATGATGGCTGTGCTATAAATAAAAAAATGCTGACGTAAGCTACATGATTACTTCATGTAGTTCAAACCTGAAGTGCAAACAACACGAATAAAAATATAGATAGCGACAGTGACAAAAAAAATCAAAGAACATTTTAGAGAACATTCCTTATAAACCTCTGAGAAAAAGGCTGTAACACTTGACAAGCTACAAAGAAAACATAAACGAAACGCCTTGTGTGGTATATACGTATCTTTTATACAAAAAAAAATTACTTTAAGACTATATTTTGGAGTAACAGTTGTACAAGAAAGTATGCAAGGAAGTTGCTTAAACTAAATTTTACATATAATCAAGTCTCAAGTTTTTTATAGTTAACTAAGTTATAAAGAAGCGGAACTTCCATTGACTTTAACCAATTTTATGCAATTACCTCATTGGTGTAAAATTTGACGCGTACTAATTTTAGCGCATCACCATTACTGGTAGATTCTTAAAACGTGGTCCAGCCTAAACATTGATGCATACTCTAACGTTGATGAAAGAATTGAATAGGCTGCAAGGAGGAGCGTACCTACCGAATGAGAATGAGGCAGTTGTGTCGGTTCCATTTTACTCTCTTCACTCTTTTCTTCACAGAAAGTAACATAAATGAAAGCGAGGTGCAGAAAAACACGAGATAATTTATTGTACGCCATTTTGTTATATTTTTTTTCTAAAAAAATAATTTGCTATTAACGTAACGAATCTAATGAGTTTAAAACAGTCTCATCACATGTTTGCCACGCAACAGAAACTTTAAAACTTGATTCCCAAAACCTGTCGATGATAGTACGTTGCCAATAGAAAAACATTTAAAACATCCTTCAGAACTATCAGCACCCATTTTAAAGAATTAAAATAAGAATATAATATACAAAAGAACACTTAAAATTTGTTATTATGTCTTGATCCATTTACATACGCAGCAGATAATTTATGAAGACCATAACAACTGTCAGTATCGTGGACGCGTAAAAAATAAAACCAGTGCTATTTCGAAATGAAAATAGATCAGCCTGTAGCAAAAACGATTAAAATTCCATATTTCCATCCATCCATTTTTTCAGATTCCTCCATGAAGTAATACAGAAGTAATTAAAAGATGCAAAAATGTAAAGAAATATTTTCTTTGAAATGACGAGATTACTCTCCATAATTTAACATTGTCCACTTCATAAAGGTCAGCCTTTAATTTCCCGAGTCTTCTTTTACCAAGTTTTCCGAAATTACACCAAGCGCGTTTTTCCTTTCCATTTATACATCAACCTGCAAATCGTAAGACTTACGCATTTTTCTAATTTTTCTATTTAGAAAATTATTTCATGGAATAAGAAAAATAACCAAAATCAAACAAGACTGGTCACTTCTCCTCGCCTTTATAAACCACACACCGGAAAAACTTTTCCGATTCTTTCGGAGTTCCAGCAAGTTTAACCTCACAATTTAACTTTACTATCAGCTTCTCATAAGCCTGTCGAGGTGTCACGTGACTTTGGCGAGGTTTTGATATCTTCAGCGTCACTTTATAACCTTTATCTAAGAAGGTCTGTAATTTTTTTGCTTTGACGTTTAAATCTTGATCTTCGATTTGTGACTTCATAGTCAGTTCTTTAGATTTCATTGTTCTACTCTCCACCGGAGATGTCTTCTGTTGAGATATCTTATTTACAATTTTAAACACGCTATTCTCTGTTTTCTGGTTAGCTTTTGAGACTTCTTTCAACTCAAGCTGTTTGCTTTTTGCAATATTTTTGGCTTCCATTTTAGACACCACACCGAGATTTTGTCCATTTTCATCAATAAGTCGGACAAACGTGTCGCTGGTCAAGTATCTATTCACTGGCCATACTGGTTTTGGCGTCCTTACTGCAAAATTAAAAACGTGGTTTACATACTGGCGAAAAATGCATCGATACATCTGTGAAAATTTATATTTTGATCTAGAAAAGAGAAAAGAATTTGTCAAGCAACTTTTCATTGGCTAATAACATAGTCTCGTATTTCGCATACACACACAAACAATAAACAAAATGATAAAATCACACTAACATAACAATAAAATAACATTTTAATTTGTTTTATGTTGTCTCAATTTGCAAGCAATAAAGACTGTCATTACGGCAGCCGACAATAATCCGATCATTAATCACCACAGGCGACGAATAAACTTCTCCGGGTAAACTATATTTAGCTACACAAATCCCTTCACAGTCCAACACAAAGACATCACCATTAGTGGAAACCACGACGAAACAGTTACGATCAGCTTCGTTTCTTTTGCGCTTTGATCCTGCGGCAACTTGTTCCGACTGTTGGACAAAAGCAACACAAGCATAGACGGCAGCCGAAGTTTCATATTTCCAGAGTAAATCACCGTAGTTAGATAGACAGTACACGTACTTGTCGTTACTTCCACATAAGATTCTCTCTTCTGTGTCCACACGAACTGGCGAAGAGAAAATCGCTGCAGCAGTTTGAAATTTCCACTTCACATCGCCATCAAAATCAATAGCGTACAATGCACCGTCAACACAACCAACCACGATGAAGGATTCACACACACAAAACGAAGAAAAAACTGGCTTCTGCAAGTTCACTTTCCAAATGCTCTCTCCAGTCGTAATTTCTAGCGCATGCACACACCCTGATAGAAGAGCGACGTAAACATGAGTTTTTCTAACCCCAGGAGAAGAAAAACATGAACTGGAAAAAAATACTTTCCATAAGCACTCCTTCGTAGCGATGTTAAGTGCATGCACATGTTGGTCATGTGACCCCACTACAAGAATTCCATAACGACGATCGACACATGGCGACGACTTGACAACGTCACCAGTTGCATATTTCCAATAAATTGCACCGGTATATCTTTCAAGAATGTAAACACAGCCATCATAACATCCTAAAATACACCACAAAAATTAAAAAAAAAAAAAGAATTGACACGGCTAAAAATTCTCCAAACAGTTTCCCTCTTGCATTTAGATAATGTCACAGCATTGCTCGCAGCTACAGCCACGGGGCTTGGGAACGTATTATATGTGAATTTCCAAGATCAAATCTTTTATAGACGGAAAACATGAAGAATAAAACTTTAACTTTTAACAGTTACCAGATCGAAGAGAAACACTGTTTAAGGATTTTTAAGATCATCTTTTTCCGTCAAACCGTTCACAGCTTGCTTAAAAATGTATATATTGACCGTGTGCTACTTTCAAAAATCATAATTTTCTACTTTCAAAAATACCTGCAGTTAACTCATGTAATTTTACCATTAGAGTACTAACATGCTAACTGACGGAGACACGCTTCATCGCAGCAGGAGATCTGCGACCAGCAACACAAAACAAAACTAACTCACCAACGCATATATATTTTCCATCCAGTGAGATGATAGATGAAGACTCGATCCGATCACCAAGAATAGTTTCCCATAACATTCTACCATCATCTAAAAAAACAGCTGCAAAAACATGAGCATGTGAACCGATGTAAACAATACCGTTCTCGTAGTCATTGCTGAAAACCACCAAAGGCGATGCATCAATGCACTTCTTCATGTCATATTTCCATAATTCGGAAATTTTAGAAACATTCGAGAATCTCATATTTGTGAAATTTTTATATTCACAACTACATGTAAATTTTTTGTTTTGACGACAGAGAGCAATATAATGATCACAGGTCTGCTTCGTATCAGAGAAGGGGCGCTGTTGCACTAACCGCTCTTCTTCCTGTTTCCCGTTTCCCGTAATATTTGCAAAACGACGGAGAAGCAACTCCACGTCCCCATAAGTTCGCGTCAGTACTGCATTTAAAAGTCGTTCAAACGACACATTGTTAGTTGAAATTAACGAAGACAATTTATTAATAAGAAAAACAGCTGCGAATGAATCTCCACCACACAGGATAAAATTGTCAGAGTTTTCAGGCTCCTTCGTAGATTTATTACTCAGAGCTAGCTTCCAATTAAATTTCAAGCAGTCACTAACAGATTTCTGATGAGAAAACTGCGCATGCGCATCAGGCGAACTAACCAAACCATACTTATTAATCTTTCCATGATTGTTGACAGGAAAGTGCTGACAAAAAACAATTCGATCAGGAATGTATGAACTGGAAAGATCTTGATTGATCATTTTCAAAATATCATCCTCAATGCTGGGAATGTGTTCCGCAGCAACTGTTGGAGTAGCTACGAACATAAGCAAGTTCTCTTTCTTCGACGCCACCAACTTGATGACACAAAAGCAGTGTTTTACATCTGTTATGTTCTCAACACGTCGTTGTAACAAATCTAAACAAATCAATTGTCCATTACGCTTAACATTTGAATCGGCTCTCCCACAATAATAAATGTTCCCATTGAGGATGATTCCTAAATCTCCTGTATCTCGCATGTAATCCTCATCAGTACATTCTTTATCGTCGACCTTACACACCCTTTGGTGACCACCTGAAAAAAAATCCAAAGAAAGGGTGCAAGATGTGAAATATAAGTTGCTTTTGAAGTCAACAACCATACATACCTACGAAAATTCTTCCCCCGCCATTTTTAATTGACTTATTTTCTTTACTTCTTACTTCAATTTTCGTATTGGTTAAAGCATCTCCAAGTGGAACCCAGTCTGCCGTCTCCATTTGATCGTACTTGAAATTAAAACTCGCATCTGTGATACGATATAAAGTCGCCCACGCTGATACTTCACTTGTCCCGTATATATTGTACACGCGTAGATTGTTTCGCGCGTCCATCAGCGCAATCGCGTCTTCTCTTTTTAAGAATCTTTCACCTCCACATGCCAAAACTCTTAAGTTATTTTCACGGTTAACGAGATATTTTTTCAGACGTTCCATCCCGATTAAATGGAGAAGTGACGTTGTGCACTAAGACAAAGGAATCATATTTTTAAAAATTGCGTGATGCGACGTGTCGTTCGTTTGTTGTTTTCATCGTTGTTGATTTTGATTGTTTTTTTTGTTATTATACCTAACTTGAAAAATATATATATATTAAACAGAGTGGAAAACTCCATATTTTATCTGACATTTTTATAGCCTGCCCATTTTGTTTTTAAAAAAACACAGATAGAATTATAATTATTTGTCTATTTTAGAATTTTTAAAACGGTTTTTAAATTTAAACAAAACCTGTTTAAACCACAGATGAACATAAACACTCTGCTTTCTTGGTTTATTTACAGCTTTGATGGTTATTGAAATTTTGAGTTTAATGAACGATTTTCTGATGCTGTTGTTTACATCATAAAATCTAACGTAAACCGAAAACAATTTCAGGGTGGACTTCCTTTGGAAACTTAGGTTTTACTATAAAGCAACAAGGACAAAGCTAACGTGATAGAAAATAAAATTGATTATTCTAACAGCGCATGAATTTATCCTACCTGTATAATCGACACTTGATTCTGTTGCAAAGCCAATGAGAGAGAATCTGGATTACACATTACATTTCTTGATACCAAAAGCATAGTTGCACCAGATGACCAAGCAAGTAACATCAAAACAATTGATGCATCAAATGTCAATGCTGAAGATATGAAAATAACGTCTTTGAAGGTTGCTATGAAGGTGTTCCTTTATATAGAGGACAACAAACTCATTATCAAGTCAAACCATCATTAAATTTTCAATTGTTTGTCACAGAAGAGGTCAAACAATTCTGATTTTCCCTGATCAAATGGCACACGTATTTACGAGTAACCATAAGGCCAAGGAGACAGCTTGTCTTCTATTTTTGAGTAAGATAAAAGTATAATCGTAACCTTTTCTGTTTGAAAATTTACCTAATACCCCATTCACATCTAAAGTTAAAACATGTTTTAACGTGGTTTTATAAACCATGTTTTATATATATATCCGTTCATACCACAGTAAAACCTGTTTTAATGAAGCCAGTTTTAATGAACTTAGTTTTAACAAAACAACCTGTCGAGGTTGTTTTATTCGTGTTTTATCGACAACCATGTTTAAACATAAACAAAAATGGCCGATCGCTGGCGTGGTCATGCAGCACGAGAAATTTGTTCACAACATTCGAAGATAAATGAAGCAAAATACAAAGAATTAAATGTAGTTGCACTTATATTCGAATTAGGCTTTTATTCAGAAGAAAACCCTTTGATGTTTTTTACGCTGGTCGAACTATTATATTGGTTATGCACATCAGGAGCAGTAGCTAGCTACACATTCATATTGAAAAAGGATTTCAATACGCAAAGTAAACATGAGGATGTATATTAGAAGACACTTTGTTATTAGGCTGAAGGCGAAGTTTTAAAAGTAAAAAGACGAATATTGTTGTGATCTGCCTGCAAACTTCCAGTTAAATAAATTTTCAAGAAATATTATTATGGTGTGGCTAACCTAGCTATCAGATAGATTCTTTAGAAAACTCTATTCATGGTTCTGACCAGAGAATATTTTTTACTCTCTTGAAAGAGGCTTTAAGTCAGAAAATTGAGCAAACCTAATTTTATTGTTGATTGTGGCAAATGTGTTTTGAATTTTAGGTGCAAATGGTACATGGAGTTTTAATAAAAATCAGTTTAAGTACAACCAGTTTAATTTAAAGCAGTTTTGTTAGGTGTGAATGGGGTTTAAGTAAGTTTCGTGACAAGTTGACACGAAAATTTTAACTCACCTCATGTCAATAACATTCGGTTTAACGCATTCCCAAGGAGCATAAATAATTTTAGGTCTTCCAGTACTCCCAGAACTTTGTACAATGTAAAAATAATCTTGAGAACTTGCCTGGCTTTCAATTTTTAACTTGAGTAGGACATAATCCTTCATGAAATTGAAGGAGATTTCTGTTAACAAAGGTATTTTGTCTTTAATTGCAAGTACAAATGAAGGTAATGATGTCTTCTGAACAAACACGTATTCCACTTTACACTTTTTAATACTTTCAATGATAGACATTGGTTTATTTGTTGAAAGAGGTAAAAAGACAGCTTTCAGTGAAAATATTGAATACACTATTACCGGTAAATTCAAACTAGAATCACTGTACACTGCTATGACACCATTTTTGGAAAAGTTTTTCTCATGTGTTAGCATTATGCTCAAGTGTTTAACAGTAATATTGAACTGTGGATAAGTAAGAGATTGTTTGATACCATCATTGAATATTACCGCCGTATTGTTGCTGCTAGTGATACTGCAAACATCCAAAAAACTCATAATGCCTCCAATTTTTAGTTATATTCTAAACAAATAAAACACAGTGGCAGATGATTCTATTTTACAGAACTTAAATCAAAGAAAGACAATGACAAAATGTTGTCTATATTGCAGTGTATCCACTTAAAAGTTGACCTCAATTTTCCTGACATTTTTTAACTACAAAACTGACATTCTTCAATTTTCTTCCCTGCTGTTTCCTATAGTTGTGGCTGATGAACTAACTGACTGTTTAAAGAAAATGTGAAAATACATTATACGCAAAGAAAAAAGGAAAGAAATACAAGCTGGAGATACAAACCGACATTGAAAAACATATTAAAATGAAAAGCATATGCATTACCGGGACTTGAAGGAGTGGTTGGATAGCGGAAAAATTAAAATTTGTGATTTTTTATTCCAGACATTTCATAAAAGTACCAAATTTTTCTGATATTTTGGCTATATTTTCAAAATTGCTGACAATTCCTGACAGAGTGAACACCTATATTGACATTGTAAAATAAAAAATTAAAATAAGGGATGTTTTTTGGTGCAAGAAATGCTGAACAAGAAAACAATTTCAAATCAAAAACAATTGTCCTGCAAATAGTTTCCCTCAAAGATTTACAATATAGGGAGAGTTAAGAAAAATAATTATTGTTTTTGGATAGGAATGATTACTGGTTTCCTTCTGTACAGTCACAAGCAAAATTGAAAAATCAGTTTACTGAACTAAAAAGAATATAAGTATAAACTTAAAATAACTTGAAATGTTTCTACAAGACCATGACTGCATATTAATAACATTTTTTATCTACTATGTTCTAAAAACTACAAAAAAATATAGCAAGCATATAAAAATATGAACAACCAAGGCTGATTTTAACGAGTCGATAATACATCACCATGATATATTGGACAAGGTCTCCTAAGCATAACAAGTGCATTAATGGTTATTTGAGTTTTAAATTAAAAAAAATTGCCAGGATTATTTATGAATAAGTTTACTACAATTATTCAAATGTTGTTAAATTCTCAGATATTTTGATTTATTGCTTTGCACTATTTTGCCAATTAAAAACTATCCTGCCTTATAAAAGTGCACGGT
Source organism: Hydractinia symbiolongicarpus (assembly GCF_029227915.1). Taxonomy (NCBI): domain Eukaryota; kingdom Metazoa; phylum Cnidaria; class Hydrozoa; order Anthoathecata; family Hydractiniidae; genus Hydractinia; species Hydractinia symbiolongicarpus. The sequence goes on from NC_079883.1 coordinate 26,180,059, forward strand.
TTAAAAACTTAACAAATAAATTAAGTACAATTAGTTAATACATTATTGTACATTATATATACATCCAAGAAAGTGTTAAAGTTTTTTCTGTTATACTTTTTTAGTTAATTAAACATATACATATAAAAAGCCATAATAACGGAAAAGTCTTGAATCTGTTGTATTATCAGCATTTCTTCAGTAATGCCAAGGCTTCCTCTCTTGCTTTTTCATCCTACAAAAAAAAAAAGAGAAAAATTCATATTGATCACAACAATATATGATTTCAAATATAATTATATTTAAACAAATATAATTAATATTTAATATTTAAACAAACCTCTGGAGACTTTGTCTTTGCTTGCACTACCTTCCTGAACCAGATTTTAGCATTCACATAATCCCATTTGTGATAATAACACTAGCAGAGAAATATAGAATGTAGCTAAAAATTCTCAAAAGCAGAGAAAAAAATGATTTTCACAAAGATGCATAAATTTTAAAATTAGGCTAACAGGTGTAACTTATGTATACCTTCCCTATATATAAAGGATTTTCGGTCCAGAATCCAGGGTTTAGTTCTTCAGCCTGTAAATAACCAACAAGTTAGTCAGTATGAATTTATATGCATGCCAATGTTTAAATTATGTATGTGTCAGCAAAAAAATGCTTCGTACCTTTAAAAAATGTTGTAATGCATCATCTGCTGTAGCTTCTGGGGGGCTTGCAAACAATGCTCCTGCTGCTTTTCGCATGTACCACGGCAACATAAATATCTATAAATACAAGAATTACTTCTATGAATTCCTATAATTTGTTTTTGCATCACCAAGGTGACACAGTTATTGTAATGTTTACAAAGTTTGTTGTATATGTTGACCTACCTCAAAGCAATATCTTCCTAACAGATAGTATGATGTCGCATTGTCTGGTTCCAGTTCTATGGCTCTTTCGATATGTTGCTGAAAATAACCACATTATTTGTTACACCTTTTACTAAAATTAACATAAAAATAATCATATCATGAAGACGATAGAAAATTAAAAAAATCACCTTATATTTATAACCTGATAAGATTTTTTCCTTTGTTTCGAGAAATTGAATATTGTTACCAATAAGTATAGCGTACCTAAAAATCAATAAAAAATTTTACTGTACAAATCTGCTTTTACATACTACTTTTATGTGAATGAGCATGTTTTATTCCTGCAACATTGCTCGTTTAATAAAATTTTTTACAAAACCGTAAGGTATAATTGTATTATGTTTATTTTGTGACAATAATTCTAGACTTTCAATATAAAATAAATAACAATAAAATAAAAAAAAAAATTAAAATTATTTTTTTGTACATGTGTTATAGCTTATTATGAAGTATAGTATTTAGTGTAGATTCTTCATCACATTATAAGAATTATATGAATTATATAAGGGGAAATAACATACCATTGATGTGCTCGGAAATTCTCATTATTAATTTTTATTGCTTTCTCTGCTGTATGTATTCCTATGAAATAATTCTTGATACTAAATTAATTAGAACCAATTTGAAATAACTACTTATCAATTAAAAATGTTGACAGTTTAAAACTGCACTTTGGAGCTTTACATAATAAATCATTTTGAGGAAGGAAACAAAACCTTTTTCATTGATTAGTTTTTGTGCATCTTTATCACCCGCTTTTTCTTTTAATTCGGAAACTTGATATTGCGATTTTGCCAACCTCCACAGCAACTCACAGTTATCTTGTATCTGCAAAAAGAAACATGGCGTCAACCAAAAAAAACTTTGCATGTTTAAATTTCGTTTACAAAATAAAAAACAAAAACTACTTCGTTTGTTTTAGTGATAAGTAAGTTATAGGCATCTTGCTGGTCAGCCGAAGAACCATCCTGTAGTCTGTCCACCTTCAACATAAAGTCCTCAAGATTATCAGATGCACTAAAAAAATCAAATCAGAATCTTGCGAAGATTATTATTCAAGAAGGTTTTCAATGTTTGTTTTGTGTAAATAAACAGACCTAGTTGTGATTGGTGTGTAACTAAAATTGAACAAACCATTAAGAGGGCACAAAAACAGGCTACAGTTTTCTTTGTATGATACAAAATTATAGAAAGGGTAACCATACAAATTAAATGACCTGCATAAAAATGCACTTCATTACAGGGACATTTTGATGATGTCACAAGTGGCCCTTCCATGGCAGAAATTTTTAACCTGCTTTCCTCCAAACTGTTAAAGGCAAATTGATGTTTGTTAAATTTCCGATGACATTATTTTTTATTAAATCTCTATTGTGTAGAACTTGAAAAGGTTATTTCAGACAGTTCCATTATGGGATTGTTAACCTGGCTTTGACAAATTGGCCTAATTTTGGTCTGGAATGGATGTCAGTTATTTCTATTTGTTTCAAGTTATTACCAACTTTAAGTACAATGCAATTCACTAATATGTATCAACATTAAAAACAACTAATCTGTTCGGAAAAACATAAAAATATATATATACATACGCATCATGTCCTTTCTCTGTGTCAAAGAATTCATCTTCATCACTTGAATCACTCCCACTTTTAATTTGCTTAAGTTTCGAATTTGATGCAACAGTGTTTATAAAAGTTTCACGGAGTTGCCTGACCTCAGCTGCTAATTGTTTTAAGCATGATATTAGATGTTCTCTCTGCTTGGCTTTTTCTCTGATAACTTTTCTGATCACTACACCAATGCCAACTCCAACACCAAGTCCAAAAGCAAAATGTTTAGAGAAATCAAACGGGCTAAATGACATCAAGTAACCCATTCTTTCTTTTTCTGTTATTCCATTTTTATATAAATCTATATATATAAATTGAATACACATTATGATTCTAAAAACAGTTCCTTAAATGGTCGATATCCTTTAAAGCTTGGTGTTCACTTAAGCAAAAAGTGATAACAATATTGATAAAAATATGCAAAAGATCTATTTATTTTCACTTGGATGACTGTACATCTGCCTAACTGCAATTTTTTTAATGTACAGAGTCATTGGAACAAGAGAAGAGTTTCTATTGTTTTTAAAAAAATTGTAGGAAAAAAGTCAGAAGTAACCTTCTCTGTATATGGCTAGAAAGTTTCTTTTTAAAACTTAAAAATCTGGTCTGTAATTTTGCACCCATGGTCTATGTTTTTCACTTTTCGCAAGAAGTATATATATGGCTAACACATGCTCAATCTACCAACAACTTTATATTGCAGCAGGTCCCAGTGCATGTGTATGGCTACATCCTATATCAATTCAGCTGAGTAGCAGAGTAGTTAATTTTACTTATCAATAGATGCAATAAATGGCCAAATGGCAGCCCAGAGTCCTTAAAATCATGGTAGTGTCCACCAAGCAATCTACATGCTTTTTCTTTTATAAGAATGTGCCTTATAAGAACACCAGGCTGAGATTTTAGCTTAAAAGCAATAGGTATTTTTGGTTAGCTCAATCAATATTGCAGACCAGAATAGACCTATTTCCATATCCATATGGTTCCACGAAATATGCATGCGAAAATGCAGAACAACAGTTATAAAGAGGGTGTTGGTAGTGGTAGTATGACAAAAAAGTTAAAATATTGCAGATTTTAAGGGCGTATCTGCTGGTATATGTTAGCTAGCTAAATCTCTCTAAAACCTAGCCACGTTTTTAAAATTATCTGAATAGATTTTTATTTTACTGTTTTCAAGTAAATTTAGAACTACAGCTCAATATAAAGGTTAACTAACGCTAAGTGGTACTTCATATTACACTGATCATTTAAAAAAATTAAAATTAGCTTGCTGGTAGCCAAAGTAGCCAGCAGCCAAAAGCTACAACCCTGGAAAAACATATTGTGAATATCATTTTGAGCTCTCCATTCCCCAAAAATCAATATTGAATATGCTTGACTGATGCTAACAGAAGTACTCCAGAAACCTGGAGTACTAAAGAAAAGTGACATTGACTTCAAGGGAAAGGGGAGGGGCAGTAAATGAGATTTCAACATCAAGAAAAATGGAAAGGCTGGATTTTCTTATAGCATTTTCACAAGTATTTTTCCAGGGTTGTTGCTTATAGCTTAGCTGCATGAGTAACCAACAAATCATTTTTCAACATTTGTTGCATAAAATGGTATTTAAAATTAATATTTTCAAATGGCTGTTGTGATTATGAAACTGTCACACTCCCTCTGTCACTACTCCCTCTGTCACTACTCTCTCCCTCCTACTGACCGTCAATAATCATTTGTATTAAGCATTGTGATGGTTAACTTTAATACTTACTATTTTGAAGTAATATGAATAAATTGATAGAGCATAGAGCTTATCAAAATATCTTCGTGTTTAGAAAAAAGAAAGTCCTTTTTTTAATGGCACCATATTTTTTTTAGGTTTTAACCCAAAAAATGGAAAATGAAATAATATACTTTTTCTTATAAGAATCTCTGGATTTCAGCTGTAAACGTGCTTAATTTTTGTCAAAATCTCAGTCTTAATGTTCTTAAAAACCAGGTCCTTATGTATTTTGTTTTCTTGCTTACATGAATGCAGAATTGTTCAAATTGTTTATTTACAGAAAATAAACTGGATGAAATTTTTCCAAAGTGTCGATTTGTAAGAATAAAAACTCACTTCACATTGTTTTCACTTATTAAAGTTAAATTTCAACATGACAAGCATTTTGTGGACAAAATTTTACGGAAAATTTATTTTCGAAGCAGTTATATACCTCAGTAACCATTTTGTGTTTTTTTCAAACAATTTTTAAATTGTTTTGTGAAGTGATCCTCTTAAGGAAAAATTTGTTTTTAAGAATTTCCTTTTGTTAACCTTAACTTTATTTTTGGAATTTTAAATAATTTTTTTTACCAAATAAAATTTACGATAAAGGCTCAAAATGTGACACAAAGCAAGAACATTCCAAAAGTCCAACTTTCACCACCAAGTCAAATTAGTATCTAAATTCTGAAATCACAAATGTGTAAAATGAGTTATAAATACTTCCAAAACTACCCTGCCTTGGAAAAAATAAACAAGTTAAGGCACACACAAGGTCAACTCAACTACTATTTTAAAACTACAGTTTTCTGTAAGCCTGGGTAATGTTATTTTCACAGATGTTGTTTAAAAAATAAGGTACACTCAATAACCGGAGACACAGGATATATACCAGCAACTACACTAATTTTGGTAAACAGCTTGAAATTTCACGTTTATTTGAAACAAGTCAGTCAGTCAGCCAGCCAACTAGCTAGCTACTCATATCATATTCAAAGCTAGCTTATACCTAGCTCATCTAACACCAAGAATAATAAACGAAAGCATTGGAACGACCCAATGATACATGCTATTACCCCATATTATCACCAAATGTTAATAACAATCTGTATGACAAATAAATTTTGCAAATATTGCAAGTAAACAAACCATATCTGCACTACTTCGCTGCAAACTAAAAATTTGCTCATAACTAATCTCGTTTCCATGTTATTTGGTATTTTGGTATGTATATTCCGCGGAACGAAAATGGATATTGAAATAGGTCTATTAGGTCTGGGAAGTTTTTGAGTTCATGAAAGAGAAGTGGGGCCATGGCTTAGATGAAGAGTCCTAGAGTATTTAATGCTCGTTTTGAGCTACGCAGATCCAATTAGGGCCCGCGCTCTACTAGACAACTCCCGGCAACATCTAACAGCCCACACATGGAGCCATCTCCCCAATTTCCCTCACATGGCTTGGGTTTACCCGGGGCTATGGTAACATTCACTCGCCCATGTTGAATCGCCGTCAAGAGGAATCAAACCCTGGTCTCCCGCACAGAGTACAAGAGCTATAACCACTAATCTACGGTGCCACAGAACAGACAACCTGAACATTATCAGTTATAAGGTACATACCGATATTTCAAGCAGCTACTAGCTACATCTGAGACAAGTCGCCAAGTTGCAACCATTTTAATCAAAAAATAGACTTTAGAAAAAATTCCAGTGGATCTCACACTGGAAAAAAACACATCACAGAATTAAGACACAAATCATGGAAATAGGAGATTTTTAATGGTTTTTTCGCTCGACCCTGCGCAAACACCCACCTTGTTCACAAACATTTTTGCAAAGTTGTTTTTAGGGATGGCTAAGTTATATAAAACCATGATGAAGTTGTGTGTGGCAAGTGGAGTTGCCCAGATCGTCACGTAATTAGGACGGTATACACTGGGATTTTATATGAATTTAAATAAATTAGAAGGCATCAATCTACATTTGATAATAGTTTAAACGATGTTTCCACATAAGAATAAAATCTTTTTTTTTTACTAAATCCTAGCATCTTTTTTCCTGCCACGCAAATGATACTTACCACTGAAAAGTAAGCAACAAATGGACAATTTCTTGATTGTTGCTAGCTAGCTAGCTATATTATATGCCCAAAACACTGTAAAAACATACTTTTAACTTAACTGAATGCTAATTCTGCTCTTTATTACAAAATATGTACCATATTAGCCTGGTGGACTCAAAAAAACAACAACACGACGACGACGAGGGGGTTTCCTCACGTATATTTCATGTAACACCACGGCTACTTCTTCATTTAGTTCCAATATAAGGTATAAAAAACAACCGTGTGATTACACAACCTCGTTCGCCAGAAATCAAAGATCGACAGAATCTCTAGCAAAGTCTTTTGGAGATTTGATGTTTTCAGGAAAAGTGAACGCGGCATTGAAGCTACTAGCATGTGAAGGAAAACAGGGCATATTGCAAATTAATGATGATACTGAAAGAATTTTGAAAATGAAACACCCTGCGGCAAAAGAACGTTTTGATGAATTTCTTCTTCAAGGACCTGTTGAATTGATTGATAGTGCTGCATTTAATGAATTAACCGGTGATATGCGATACGAAAAGCTGCCTTGAGAACGAAAGGTGCTGCTGGACCATCAAATCTGGACGCTGATGGGTGAAGAAGAATATTGGTGTCGAAATCATTTGGTTCATACTCTACAGATTTATGCAATGCTATCGCTAAAATGACTAGAACCTTGTGTATGGAAGAAATTAGTGAGAGAGTCAATTCTCTAGAATGCTATACCGCTTGTCGCCTCATACCCTTGGACAAATCACCTGGTGTGCGCCCCATTGGTATTGGGGAGGTATTAAGACGAATCATTGGCAAATCCATAATGTGTCTTGTTAAAAGCGACGTTATCGATGCAGCTGGAAATCTCCAACTATGTGCTGGACAAGACTCCGGGTGCGAAGCAGCGGTTCATGCAATGAAGGATATATTCGAAGATGAAGAAACTGATGGTGTACTTTTAGTAGACGCATCAAATGCTTTTAATAGTTTGAACAGAAGAGTTTTATTGCACAATCTGAAAATTATTTGTCCGAAACTAGCTATTTATGTTACCAACTGCTATCAGACTCAAGCGAGATTATTTGTTACTGATGGACTGGAGATATCGTCTTGTGAGGGAACCACTCAGGGAGATCCTACAGCGATGGCAATATATGCACTTGGTATTCGCCCACTGCTAGAACTTTTGATAATACACGAGGTAAAACATGCAGCTTATGCTGATGATATCAGTGCTGGGGGCGAGTTAGCCCGCTTAAAAAATTGGTGGCAAATGCTTATCGAAAAGGGCCCGTTAATTGGCTACTATCCAGAAGCGTCCAAATCATGGCTGATAGTTAAAGCTGACAAGGAGGAGCTGGCTAGTGAGGTATTCAAAAGCTTTAACATCAACATAACATCGGAAGGAAGAAAACATCTAGGCGCCTCAATTGGTTCCCTTAAATACAAGAAACGTTACGTAGAAGACTTGGTCAATACATGGGTGAACGAACTGCTGAGTTTATCAGCAATTGCAGAAGTTCAACCTCAAGCTGCTTATTCTGCCTTTATATCTGGATACAGGCATAAATTTAACTATTATATTCGTACAATACCTGGTATTTCGGAGTTGTTGCAACCAATAGAAAATGTAATTCGCACAAAATTGATCCCATCCTTATGTGATAGAAGGGCATGTAGCGATGACGAGAGAGTATTGTTGTCTCTTCCGGTGAAAATGGGAGGCCTTGGTTTGATAAATGTTGTTGAAACCTCGAAAATGGAATATGAATTTTCAAAACTTGTCACCAACGAACTCACGAAAGAGATAAAGCATCAAAACTTGATGGTGACAACAAGTGCTTTGACGAGCAAACAAATTAAGTCAATGGTTTCCAGGGAAAGAAATGTATTCTATTTAAACAAGCTAAAAGATGTGACGACACGATTATCCCAAGATGAAGCAAAATTAAACGAAATTGCAAGGTCGACTGTTGCTTCTAGTTTGTTAACAACTCTACCATTAAAAGACCATGGATTTTGCCTGAATAAGCGTGAATTTCTTGACAGTATTTCTTTACGTTACGGATGGAGCATTAAAGGATTGCCACTAGTTTGTGCTTGTGGCAAACAAAATTCTATTGAGCATGCATTGTCATGTCATGTTGGTGGTTTCGTGAATATTCGACACAACGAACTGCGCGATCTGATGGTTACCTTATTGCAGGAGGTATGCAGGGACATACGCTGTGAACCTCCCCTGATTCCCCTGACCACTGAAGCAACTGATTTTCCCCGTTCTGCAGTTACAGACGCAGAAGCAAGAGCTGACATAAGTGTAAGAAGTTTTTGGCAGAGAGGACAACGAGCATTTTTAGATGTAAGGATTTTTAATCCCATTGCTCCAAGTTATCGACGCCAAACAATGTCATCATTATTTACATTCAAGAAAAAGAGAAAAAAAGATCTTATAACAGACGCATCATAGACGTCGAATATGGGACGTTTACACCTCTGATATTTAGCATCAATGGGGGTATGAGTCGAGAAACAAGTGTTTTCGTATCCAGACTAGCCGACATGATCGCGGAAAAAAAGAGATGAAACAAAGGTAGAAGTTGTAGCGTGGCTGAGACGCAAAATTTCGTTTAGTTTGGTGCGTTCGGCCATTCTATGTCTGCGTGGTTCCAGAAACTATTCCGTCCGTAGCATGTGCGACGACGACGTGCGGATTACAAATGAGTTAGCAATAATCCGAGAAAGTTGAACTGTTAAATCGATATTTTAGTTTATGTTGTGTCGTTCAGTAATGTTAACTATCAATGTTTTTTGTTATCTTTCCACGTATAACGTCTACGTCCTTTAGTGTTGTATTGTAAAAAAATTATTTAGTTAATATATTTCAAACGGATTTGCCTTTTTAGCCTCTTTTTGTGATAACTACGGCCGTGTGTAAGAGTCTGTTTGAAATGAGTTAGAAACTGCAAAACCGCAGTTGTCATTAGGGAATGATGAAGAGAGATTAACGTTTAACACATTCTTGATCCGCGTAGTAAAATTTGACTTAAAGTGTCCACTTCCTTTATCTTAATGTCATTTTAAATAATAACATGAATGTACAATTAACATTTTTTAATACTCAACAACTAGGGGCTTGGTGATAAGGCTCAATGCCTTTTACTTGCTCCTGCCATTTTAATTAGTGCAATATTAATTAATAGGTACCCAACCTTGTCCCTAGGACTATTTTTTTCTTAACAGCGCTGGGCTTTTTGAAGGGGGTGGGTTTGAGCTTTTCAATAGCCCGTATTGTGGAAAAGACCCTTTTTGATCAAAAAATGCTCAGCTTCTCAAAACTTGAACCGCGACAGGCTTTCTTAGGGCAAGACCTTGATAAGTGATATATTGCTTATACTTGATATATTGTTAGCCAAGGTGGCATAGTGATTTATAGCTTGCGTTATGCCTCCTCAAATTTTCTTCTTAAGGGACTGTTTATATGGAGGCAAGCTGGCCCGGTTAACCAGGCTGCCTCACTTAGGCGAGATCTCGCCATGCTTTAGAAAACTCATAAAAAACGCATGTGTTCATTCATATGAGGAGAGGGCCAGCCATCTTGCCGAGATCTCTGTTGTTTCCACCGACATCTCGGAAAGGCGGGATGGAATTTTTCCATATGAACACATGCGACATAAAACATATGAACAAACTTTCGTGACTATTTTCAGCCCGCTTAACCGGGACAGCTGGTCTTATATAAACCGCCTCTAAATAATAAAACGTGAGTAATTCGCGGGCATAAGTTTAAACCCTTGTATAGAGAGTAAAGAGACATGTTTACTTTCATGATGCAAAGGTTTTTTATTCCAGCAGTTAAACTGTATATTATATGTTAACGCTGATTGTTTTATTTATGCGTATGTATGAAGGTGTGTTCTCATCCTCGTCTACAAACAACAACAATGACCGCAGCTATCAAACTCATCAAGAAGGCCCTGGAAAAAGGAGGTTGGTATGTCCTGCATAAGTGTACAGGACGTCTCAATGATTGAGAAAACACGAGTTGAATTAACTCTTTAAATAACATGTTCATGTGAACGTATGTTAATACTTTAAAGAAACATATGCATGGCCGTTCAGCATATATATTTTTATGGTAATACGAGTTGAATTAAATTTAATTTATTGCGTAGAGGACCATTGTAACGACTGCTTTAGTTAGTTTAATTTTTTCTTAAAAATTGCACGAGAGAAAATGTTTCAGTTTTTAATCTGTAGACGGCCTAAGCATGCAACTCTGAATAAGTTTTATTCGATATGTTAACCACATTCGTTAAAACATAATTTTGCGTTGCGCCCCGGGCCACTTCTCTTTAAGGTTGATAATATCGTTAAATTGTGTAACTCATTGCCTATTTTTATTGCACAACTTAAATTTCACGGCTGCAATGTTTAGATGGAGAGTCCTAGATTATTACATGCTCATTAAGCTACGGAGACACAATAAGGGTTTGCGCTCTACCAGAAAACTTCCTGCGCAACATCCAACGGCTCACACAGTGTGGCATCTCTCCTCTGGAAATCGAATCTTAATCTCCCGCACAAAGTTGCGAGAGTTATAACCACTTTAAGCTATGGCGTCAAGTTGAAAATCTCAAAAAGCGCTGAGGAAGAGCAAAATTTTCGTTCGCTTTCTTTTTCAAAGCCTGAGAATTAAGTTTGCGATATCAATTCGTTGTACCTGACATAAAGAATGAGCCACTGAATTACGACTTACGTTACGACGACCGAAAACCATCCAATTGTTTTCATTTGTTTATTTACTTTCATTAGGATTTCCTCTCTCAAAGGTTAAGTGAAAACGTCACATCGAAACAAACTCAAAACATTGGTGATCGTATGTCCTGAAGAACATTTTAGAATTTTTAATAAACAGGCTGAATGGATGTCGCCCAGTAGCTATTATTTAAAAAATTAATGTATATTTCCTACACCTTACTTTTAGTTGTGAAGGAGCACTTCAGTTAAATATTGATGTTGAGTAAAATGACAATTCAACTCTGAGGTTGGCATGCTCACACTCATTTACAAATTTACTCTTAGTTGTCAGTAGTGTAATAAAAGACTTTTTTCTTTTATTTTAGTAATGTGTTTATGTAGCTATGTGTGTAAAAGTTATTTTACTCAACCCACCACCATTCCCAGAAGTATCTTTGACTAAAGTCCATCCACTGACTGTTGAAAATTGAATAAAAATCCTTAAATTTCCCATTATGTGAATTGGAAAATCAAGAAATTTTGCCAATCATTTTCTCTAGCTACAAATAAAAAGGCACGATTGTGAATCATAACAACACTGTAGGAACAATTTTTTAAACAAAACTCTGCTCCTGCTTAGGCTCAGGCCACAAAGCTGCTTTCTCCATGTGTATAATAATCTGCTGTCTAGCAGTTCATATTCTGCCCAGATTGCCAATGTGGCCTGTTTATAAACAGGAAAGTCGGATTATTTACGCATGGCTCAATTATGTCGGGGGGATCATATTATGAACCCCGATATAATGGCTGACCAGGCAGGCTGTGATTGGCATTTTCTTCAAAATTTTGCGAACGAAACGTAATAAACATGCGAATCATAAATTTAGTTTCCATGAAATTTTGTTTCATTCCAGAACAGCAACAACTTTGATATCATGGGTATTTGCTTCTCAGAAGTGATAATGAATGATATAAACACCGGTCAGCCCAATTATGTTTGTTCTATAAGTGAAAAATAGTATAAGTGTTGTACACAAGCCGGCCAGTCCTGACTATGTTGCCCAGATTATGTATTTTCTGCCATGTTTATAAACAGGGCGAGCTGTCGTACAAATCTAGGCAGTGTTCATAATCCCGGAAGAACATCCAGAACTGACCAACTAACTTATTTTAGGATCATGGAAAGGGGGACACAATTCAATTATGGGAACGATCTAGCTAGGAATCTCTTCCGGCCATCTTTAATATATATGTTTAATTTGATGCTAAAGAGGTTAAAAAGAATGTCAAGTTTGTTTAAGTTTAAACACAAAAACAAACAGTCTTGCTAATCAGGTAGAACAAGAACACCTTGTTAACACAATCACTAAATCACTGTTCGCTATAAAAACCCTGTGTTTTCTATGCGACTGACAGCTTTTTCGATTAGCTAACAACGTGGTAGTGGCCCCCAGTGGAAACAATCCACTAACTATAGGTTTTTGTGATTTTCTGGGATGATAAAATCTGGGATTTTATGGGATAATAAAAACGGCTGTGTTTGATAACAAAATGAAAAACTAATGTAGATCAATTAAACACAGAAACAAGAAGGAAGGTTCAAAATAAATGATCTTAAAGGGAAAGCATGTAGAATATTTCTGAAAAAGTATCTGAGCAAAAGCAAAAGCATTTAATGCAAATTAAAAAACTCTTCGCTTAATTTTGTTTCATAAATAAAAACTATACAATGTATATACCATGCATTACCTGGCCTGGTCTTGCCTGATAAAAATAAGTTGGAACCAATATTGAGGAATTTTTAACGTTTTTCAATTTGTTTCTATATAGCACCACTTATATTTCAGCAAAGTTTATTCTAAAATTTATTAAATTTATTCTAAAGTGATTTTTGTCTTGATTTTCTCACATATAATACTGTAATATAATGATCTTCCTCTGTATAAATATGGATTTAAAATTCAAACACATGGACTAAAGCAAAACAAAAATTGGTATCACCAGGGGGGTGGCTGACTGTATCTTTGTTTTACATTCAGTTAAAGTCACAGATCTTAACTGAAAGAGAATTTTTATCATAACAAAAAACAGCAATATGACTGACCAAAATCCTAAACTTGTAGGTATAGGTGGTCTAATTTATGTAGAATATTTAAATATTTAAAAAGGTTAAGTAAAATAACTTTTTGAACTCTACTAAAAAGTTCAACACCATTTATCAGTTTGGAATCTTTTAAAGTCATAAATGTAACTATATGAAGACACTTGGCGTCTTTCAAGTCTTTCTTTTTGTACGAAGTCTGTACACTTCCCTACCCAATAACCTTATTCCATGAAATTAACAAGTCAAGATATTAATGCGAATTATATTAAATGTCATGAAATTAAAGTGGTTCAATAAAATTATTTTAAAAAAGACATTTACTTAATGTGGTAGAGCAAGGTTGTTTTCAAAAATGCATTTAATTAACTCGAATTTGAGATAATGCGATATTACACGAAGCAAAAATTACGGCAACAGTCAAATCCACGGTAGTGAAGTGGTCTCTTCTGTTGCAAGGCAATTTGGAAATCAAAATAAAAGTTTTGTTGTTTGGAAAGACATTGTTAAAAATTTTATAATTTTGGAAGAAGGGATGCTTTTAGTTAATTCCATACTTGGAAAAAATTCACCAAATTAACAGTATTTTAATTACCGAGTCAGGAAATTAAAAGTCTTTAAATTAACACTGCATTAAATTAATGGTCATTAAATTAACGCGAATTTTGAAAAAGTCGCGTTAATTTCACGACTTGTTATTTCATGGAATAAGGTACTCCCCCTCCATTGTTTTCAAATGTCCCAACCAACTCAATCTTCTTACTTGGATAACATCTTTCATGCTACCGATACTGTCTTTTCTTTAAAATTAATTGATCCTAAAACAGCTAGTATTAAAATAATCACAACTTTAAAGCATTTTCTAAGTAATGAAAATGCCTACATTTTATTATATGTTTTATCATTCAATGTTATTTTTCTATTGAGACACAACTCCTAATACTTCACCAATTGTTTTGAAGCTTAAACATAAATGTTAAGCTTGGTGTTTAATCTGTTTAGCTTTAAAAGGAACTTCACCTCATTATCACTTATTCCTTACAAAACAATGAATATGAATAATAATGTAATCAAGAACTGTTTTATGTTTCTTTTTTGTTGCGTAGAAAATAAGAAAAAACTCAAACCTCTCGAATAGCTGACATGGTGTACACCCTTGTTGTGTAATTTTTCAAAAGTATTATTTTGGTCAAACGTGTTTCAAACTATGATTTGTCAGGCATATGTTCAAGCATAACCCATAGCAAAACTAAATTTCCCTTACATTTCGTGAAACGCTTTGTAAATAATTTTTTAATCAAAATGTTATCTGAAGTGTTTATTTCGTTAAGTGGATTAAAACTCTCTCTAAATCAAACTATCTAACATCTGATTTTGTTAGCTTTCTCCTGTTTTAATTTTGTGTAAAATAACAAACTTCTCTCATAAAACTTCGAAATTGTTTTGTCTTGTATTATAATGATCTTTTGTTTTAGTCATGTACTATTCTCGCATTATTTATGTAATCACAAGCGAGACATTCGAGAGAATATGTTTCTGTTATTACAGCAAGAATAATGTTTTGAACTTATTAACAATAGATTTATTTACAAAAATGGAAAATTGCTATAATATTGTATCCTGATTTTAGTAAAAAGTAATCGTTGTTAATAAGAAAGATACACAAGTGAGTGCTTTTGTATTTTATGTTGTTTCTATAAAATAACTACTTTTGTATAAATATACAAACATTCCTAATGAAAATTGATTGTGTTAGCAACTTCTTTCTTTTCATTATCTAGTTGTCAATATCACCAACTGATTTCTCTCTATATATATAATGTTTGATACAGGAAAAGTCAAACTATTAAATGTTTTTGTCTTGTGTTTAATAATGTTTTCTAAAAGGAGAATAAGTTTTAAATTGCAAAAATCACCCACTAACAGAATTTATTTTTTTTGAATATATTGTTTGTTTTATGTTTTTATCTTGTTTATTTTATTGGATAAACTTGTGTATGTGTTTTTGTTTTAATTTCTTTTCCAACATACAATCATAACTTACACCCATAAGTTATTCATTTCAGTTGACAGTGGACTTTTAATTAGAAGAATTCATAAATTTGTATCACATTATTAATAACAATATTCAGATGCAAAAAGGAGGTCTCAAGTTCACAGTTTTTTATACTCTATAACTTAAAAAAGGCTCCGCTTATAATATGTTTGTAACATGACTTGGCATAATTCCTTTCTTATTTGGGTTGCATTTTTATGTTGTTTTTATTTTGAAATACTTAGCAGGGCACAAGGCTAATGTTATAAAGGTGACAATTCTTGTAAAAAATGTGTGGGGACATGCAATGTATTTTGTAATGTTTTTAACTATAGTTTGACTGTATTTAAAGAACATATACATTTATCTGCATGAGTTGATTCAAGAGAAGGTTATGGATGAGGAGGATGAAGCAGCAGTTCTTGGCCAAGATGTTGTGTTGCGTGAAAAAGACATTCTTAAGGAATTACTCAAGGCTTTACCACATAAAGCTCAACTTGGTTATTCGGGTTTGAAAGAAAAGTTCATTTCAAGTGGTGACAAAAGTTTGAAGAAAATAATAGCTGCTGCAAAAACGAATGACTCTCTGAAAGTCGAGTACACATGTCTGGATGTTACACCAAAAACAATTGTACTTGGTTGTAGTCTGGGTATTGCCTTTCTCTACGATCGGAACACAAAAATACTTAGCAGATTTGTCTGTGAGGTAAACATTGACTTTGGCTATTTTAAAGAGATGCACAGTATGTAACCCATGAAATACACAGGCTTTTAGATAAATTAAAGATAAATTTCTTATTGTGTTTAGAAAAAGCAGATACCAATTGTTAGTATCAAGTTGTTGGAAGAGCGCAACTTTATTGCGACTGGTCAATTTAGTGGTACTATCACAATATTTCAATATGGAGAAGAAAAAAATGGTTTAATGAAGGTATGTGTGATTTTGTTTCTTATCTTGTGTTTTGAACTGATCAACTTAGTGAATTCTTGCTTCTCAGAACTTTTTTAAGACTTTTTTTAGCATATGTTTGTTCTCAGCATTGTGAAATACACTTCGTATAAATATTTTTTTGCTGTTCGAAATCGATAATGATTTAAAAAGTTATTTCTTGCAGTGGTTGTTCTATGATAATTACAAAACTCATGCAATGCCATTTTTTGTCAAGCTTGTGTCATCATTATTTTTTTACTGACAAATGTTTTATGTAAATGGATTACTGCCCCTCTAGATTTTGAAAGTTTGTTACCTTGACTACCATTTTTTCAAAAACTAACATGTTTCTCTATACTTCAATTTGTGTTATTAACCAGAACTCTATTATATACCATTCAAACTGTCAGTTTTTACTGCCTCTGAATAATTAAAATTTCAAGTTGAATTTCAAGGATATCTGACATCTTGTTTTTTTAAAAAATTGAAAAAAAAACAGGGCCAAAATTAACACATTGTTTTCAGCCTAACTGGTGGCAAAAAAGTTACCTGGGCAGCTGGAAGTTTTTTTAGTGTTTTGGATCGAGTAATATGTTTTTATAGGCCTTTACTGCCCTTTTTTAGTTAATGTATGTTGATCAATCCATTGTAGTGTACACTGACAAACACTTACCTTTATTATAGTGTAAACAATGTGATTGGCGTTTATGCTTTTGTTCGAATCTTCGTTTGTATTGATTTGTTTACTTTCCCCAAGTACTACAATGTATATTGGTCTTGTGCATATGCAGCTAGCTATTTTTATTTGTTATGTTAAAGCTTGACAACTTATAATGAAAAAAAGATTGTGGCAACATTATTTTGCTCATGCACACCACACCAGGGCTGCTATTTTAATGTGAGGAATGTACATAAGGTGTAAAATTCCAACATGTGTTTACAAGTTGTGAGGGGTAACTTTAATTTAGACTTACAACTGCTTGTGGGACAACAAAGAGTGGAATGTAAACTAAAATTATGAAAGATGGATGCTTTTTCATGAATAAAATACTTCATTTACACAAGTGTAAATGTTTATTGATTATTATATGAAATACTTATTCCATTGCACAAATAGAATGGAAAATATGTTTAAATACAATCAGAGGAAAAACAACAATAATGTGTCTTCCTCAATTTCTTTATAAAAACAATTTTTTAATTTTTATGAACGCACTGCTAATATATATCAAAGTTTGTAATTTGGGAGACACTAGTTAGTTTCTCTTTAACTTTCATATTCTTCCTAAGCTTCACACTATCACGAGTATGCTCAATAAAATTTTGTTATATATATGAAAACTAGTAGCTGTCAATGAGAGTTCAATGTTTTGTTCTTTGTAAAGCAAAAGATGAACAGAAGCTTTAAAACTATTTATTTTGGACCAAAAAACAAAAAATAGCTAATTTGCAAAACTCCTAATAAAAAGATTAGCAATTAATATTGAGTGTATTTTTTCATTCACTTTTAAGTACTTCTTATTTTTTCATCTACATTTAGGCAATTCTGAAATGTACTGTGGAATCTCATCATACAGCCCCTGTCACCAGTATTTTGTGGACACCTGACAGTATGAAATTGTTCACAGCTGATAGTGAGGGTAATGTCGCAATCACTGTCATCAATATGGACGAGGTAATACCCCAATGTTGCACATAAATTTTTACATGTAAAAAGTTGTGATAATTTTTTTGGTTACATTTACCTAACACTCTATTAAAAATATTCCCCCTTCAGACTTTAAAACAGCCATCTTTTTTTTCTTTTCTCTTTTAGTGTTTTTCAATATTGGAACACCAGAAATGTTGTGCTAATAAAAATATTTTAAGTAATTTTTAAAACAGTGCTGTTTATAAGACTGAATTAATTCCTAACTACCATTTCCGAATTGTACTCCTCACAGAAGAAATTTACTTATCTAGGGAAAAACACACACTGTCTTTCTTTGCAAAGAGGATTCTCCTGTGACACAGATGTCATTCTCCCACACTGGCTTACTGATATCAACTCTAAAACGAACCATTATATGGCCTTTCACCACAAAAAAAGTTGTTCAAGTTGGCATGCAAGAAAGAAAGGTGTAAGTGCGATGTCTTACTCATTACACTGGTGCAAGTAGATTGTTTTAATAAGTAATGCAACTAAATCAAGTTGTTATTCATCTCTAGCTTTGGAAATTTTGGTGCTTGTTTTTTACCACCTGCAAGTCAACTTCCCACAGATGATCACATTGAAGTATTTGCATCCCGCCCTGGCTTGCGATTGTGGAAAGCTACAACAGATGGAAAGGTGCTTTCAACGATGATATTCAAAGAATCAATAATGAAAGGTGAACCAATTATAGAAACAATTGATCTTTCATCTCAGGTTGACCTGCCTCCACAAAGTGAACAGAAACAATTTGGTTCGCTAATTGTATTCAAAGAACAATTTCTTGTTTCATGGCAAGGATCTTGTGTGTGGGTAATTGACCCAAATACTGGCTATGTTATTGGTTGTCATAGTAATTTAGGTTGTGTTGTTGACGTTAGTGCTTGCAACAATGAACTCTTTATATTATCGAAAGGTGAAGAACATTTTATACGAAAAATTGTTTTTGAAACTGTAGTGCCATGTATTGTTGTAGAAGATTTAGACCTTAATAATCCACAGGAAATAGCAAAAGCTCAAGGAGCTAGTTCTGTGAGTCAGTTTGAAGACCAGGACAAGTTAGATAAACATATTGATGAAGTTGTGTCTATTGTGAAAAGAGGGTTGATTGATGTAAAATCAAGAGTTAAAGGTATCACAGAACAAATCCGTTCAAGAGATGCTTCTGAAGACGACAATTCAAGCCCTCGCGCTGTAAATCGAAATCGTGACAACATTGAATCTGTGCTTAGTGGGGAAGCTATTTCAACTAGTGATGATAACGGTAAATTCGATGGAACAACAAGTGATGAAAATATACTTAGTGATGGTTCTGGTAGACCCTTTGAATCAAGTAATGAACTTTTAAACTCTTACGAGGCTAGTCCTGAAAGAAAAACAGAAACTATTGAAGTGGAAATTACGCACAAGACGAGAGAAAAGGAATCTATGTTTGGTCACTTATCAAAGGAAGAATTTCCAACAGATATTGTATTTGAAGGTACATCCATTGGCAAGAAAATAAAGAAGAAAAAGAAAACAAAAAGTTAGTTCCTTTTTTGGCAATAACAAAAAGGGAAATACTTTTCATGAGATAAAATGCTAGTGTATATATTGACCATGCACTTTCTTCATCATGTCATGGTTTTACGTTATTTTTTATGAATTGGAAAGAAGTTTTTTATTTTTTTTATTTTAACAATACAAAAAATTGCCAAACAATCAATAAAACCTGTCTAAAATTATTTATATTAAAAAACATTATTTCAGTCTACAAGCCAATGTGATTTTATCAAACACTAGTGCTGCGTTTTTGATAATATAAAACCTAATATAAATCTAAAATGATTTGTAAACACCTTTTTTATCGGCTTATTTATTTTAGAAATACCACTTTAAGAAGTGTTTATTTGAATTTGTTTAAACAGATAAAATGATTTTTTTTCTGTGATTGTCTCCCTCTAAAAAAAAACCCTCTAAAATCTTTGCAAAGTGATTGGATTTTCTGAAGTCAGGTGTGTTTTAGTGATATCATAAGTCATCGAATTGTTATTTGAAAAAATTTGTTTTTAACAAAATGACATGATGAACTGCTATTTAAGAATTATATTTTTTATAGAAATCACTGACACTAAAGAAAATGTGGATACTACGGAACCGACATGTGATGCTGCAACAAAAGATGACGACACGGTCACATTATGTGATTTTGATGAGACAACATCTTCTGGCATGAATAGATTTCAAAGAGTTAACTCTGTACTTAATAAAGAAATATCATTTGACAATGATGTTAATGAGGACAATTTAAATGTTCAAAATAATGATGTTTGCAAGGGAGATGAACTTAAACTAACCTTGAATGCTGGGACTGAGAATTTAATTGATGAGCAAAAACAAGGTGATGATGTAAAAATGCTATGTAATAATCACAATGATAGGACACAAATTTATCAAAGTGAAGAGTTTTCTCCACAAGACGAAAAAGAAGAAGTATTATATAATGACATTCAGAACGAAAATGGTGAATTGCATGTAAATAGCTCCTCTAGTGATATGAAAACATTAGAAAACAATACTTTACACCACTTTGAGAAAAACATTCAAAACAATACTTTGCTACTAACTGTTGCGTCTGATACTGAGCAGAACAATATGTTGAACGAAAAGAGTGTGGATTTATTAATGAGAAACGATGGTGTTATTACAACTAATAGCACACCAGAATTTTATTATTCACTCGAACAACCTCAGCAAGACAATAAATTCTCTGAAAATGATAATGCTAAACACTCACCTAATTTGGAAAAAACGGACAATGTTAGAATAGAAAATGATGAATTAATTGCACAAGTTTCTGCTGAATCAAATAGCAATCACATGTCAAATGAAATCAATAACCAGCCTTCACTGTCTGTGATGTTACCCACTACAGATGTGTTGGACATTTCAAAGGGTGATAATGTTACGATTGAATATGATAAATTGATTGCACAAGACAAGACAGAATTTTCTGCTGCATCAAATAGCAATCACATGTCAAATGAAATCAATAACCAGCCTTCACTGTCTGTGATGTTACCCACTACAGATGTGTTGGACATTTCAAAAACTGAGAATAAGCCAAGCAAGAAAAACAATGATGACCAGGAAGTGAATACTATATCTGACAATTTTACAAAATCTGATGAGAATGTAGATATAGAGATTTCTCCAAATGATAAAAATTTAATTGGTGTAAAAAACCATGTAACAAAAGCATCAGAAGAAGACATGAATATTGTCAACGTGAAAATATCTCATCAGCGACAAGGAAGTAATGCCAGTGTTCAGAGCCTTGGATTAGCCGAGCGTTGTAAAGAAGTGCGTGGCGAAGCTTTGGAACGAACACATGTACGACAACCTTCAGGTCCTATTTTACTAGGTGCTGATGATACCCTCGATTCGAATATTCATCCATATGATGAGGATGAAATAAGTATCGATGTGCGTGATGACAACAGAGATTTGGAGGGAAAACTTTACCCCATTAGTCCGTTTCCAGCTCCACAAGTGCATTCCATTTATTCGCAACGCAGTGTAAGCTTGTCAGAATTTTCACTTTCCAATTTTGATGATAAGACTGAGGAAGAAAAACTTTACAAAGCCATTGGAGAGTACGACAGCATTGATGTACAAGCAGATCTTATTGAGTCGATAGAGAGCATAACAGATGTCGAAGACAATTTATCCAACTCTCCTCCATCAGATGTAAGCCTCAGTGATGTAAAGAATTCATCTGGTTAGTTGTTATTATTATTGTCGTTGTAGTTGTCCTTGATATTGTTGTTGTTGCTGATATTGTCGTATTATTGTTGTTGGTATTTCACAAAAGCATCATTTATATACTTGTTTTGCCTTCTTTATTACTGAGGAATCTAACAATTATGTTTTTTTTTTAAAAATTTAGGTGCTATTGGAATCAGACGAAAAAAACGCCCTAAGAACAGGCTAAGTTATCCTAACTCACCCTGCAGTTCAGATATGGAAGGCCGCCCTCTTCATTCCCCTAAAGCGATGGCTGAATCTGTGCAAGAACGCCTGCGGTATTTAGCAGACAGCTGGGCGGATGTCAATTTGCCGTCATGTGGCCAGATACAGTACATAGCCTGCTCTGATTCCGTGGTTTGGGCCATCGATAACCATGATCACATCTTTTGTTCTGGCACCTTTTCTCAAAGTTATAACTGGAAAAAACTAGACGGGAAAGCAATGCAGGTTGCATGCAATCCAAGAGGTTCAGTTGTGTGGTGTGTTGATCGAAACAAGGTTGCTTATTACCGCACAGGTATAAAAGAGCAGTGCCAACAAGGTAAATAAACAATATTTGACATGTTGTTGTTGGTGGTGGCCTAAATCTTCTCAACCTAAAAATCTATTTACGCTGAACTTTCTTTATTTAACAAAGAGAGTTTTGATATTTAGTCCTATAAATTCATTCTTTAAAATAAACAAAAATAATAGAAAAATTGAGGCGTTTTGCTTGGCACACTAGATGTACTTTACGTTCAATGTGATACCCACTGTTAAAAATGTTATAAATTCTTTTTGAAGGCACAAGTTGGGAGGCGTTCGAAAAAAATATACATTACGTTGCTGTGGATGATGATTCTGTTTGGGCGATCAAGACAAATGGAGACGTAGTTTTAAGAACTGGGGTTTCGATAACAAAGCCTTTAGGAACTGCATGGCTGACAGTGAAAGAGGCCAGTGATCTTGTACAAATCACGTGTTTGGATGGTCTCACTTGGGCGCTAGATATATATAACCACGTGCAAATCTTTCATGGTTAGTACATTCATTGTTTTTCACTATCATTGTCTATCTATCATTATCCCACATTTGTAGTTGCGTCTTCAGACTTTTTTATTCACGTCGGCACTTCAAACTATAATCGCTTTCTAACTCCTTGCATGGCGAATATCACTTTTTTAGGTCTATAAGTGAAAATTGTTGTTGCAGACAAGCTAAATTTTCGACGATTCGCCAAATTAATTTAGAAAGTCTTTTTTAGTACTGTCATCATATTAATTTTTCGTAAAATTATTCTGTTTTTTGTTTTGTTTATTTTCCTGACTAAAAACATCCTTTTTGCAAGCGATAAAGTTTTCCAAACATTTAAAATGTAAAATGTAACTAAATTAGGTGTCTTTTGTACTTTTTGTGTTTACTTCTTAGACTGTGAATTTAGGATAAATTTAGTGTGTATATTTAAGTAATAATTCACAAATTTTGCATACATAAAACTTCATACCATATTTTGTGCTGCTGACATATAGTAAACATGTCAAGCGAATTTTATGCTATCTTGCTGAGATGAAGGCTAATTTGTCTAAGTGAAGCTTAACTTGTAGAGGTGAAGCTTTACTTGTCGAGATAAAGCTAACTTGTCGAGGTGATGCTTAACTCGCCGTGGTAAAGCCTAACTCGCCGTGGTAAAGCCTAACTTGTTAAGGGGAAGCCTAATCTGTCGAGGTGAAGTTTCACTTGGCGAGGTGAAGGCCAACTTGTCCAGGTAAGGCCTAACCTGTCGACGTGAAGGCTAACTTGTTGAGATTAAGGCTTACTTTTCCAGGTGGTAACTTTTCTATGCAATGAAATGGTTTTTATCGGGTACTACTAAACGGAGTTTCCCGGTAATTTTCTCAATGCAATTATATTTTCGAGTTTCGGGAAATAGATTAAAAATAAAAGCGATTAAAGTTAAAATTTAGACTGTTGTAAAAATAGCGGATGAACGATTGCCATTCGATGATTTAGAAAGTTTATACTGAATAAAATTAGCTTCACAAGAAAAAGTTTTCCGAAAAAAATTTCTACGATTAAAGTTGCAACAAAATATAAATTCAACGATTTGTTTTTAATAGGAAATTCTAAGGAGCTCGATGTGCAAACCGTCGATCAGTCTTCGCATTGGTGCGAACTACCAGGAATCACTGCCAGTCATGTTATCTTGGGCACGAAAGGCGTGTGCTGGATTATTGACGGCGAGTCAGGCGTCTGGTTTAATCAGGACATAACGCGGGAAAATCCTCTTGGTGGCACATGGTATCAGTTGTCACTGGGTGAACATCACAGTCAAGACTCTGGCTGGTTCTCTTCTGTATTATCCTACTTCACGCAGGGAAATGAACCAAAAATGATAATCGCTAACGAAGTAGCAGGCGTTTTAATTCTTGGCAAGCAAGGCTACATTCATGTTGCTCATGGACACTTGCTAGGTACACGGTGGGAAACGGTAGTGCCATCAAATGTAAAAGAGCCAGCCTTCTGGACGTGCGTCGCTGCTGGTGGCATGGATATGAACAAAGACTATATTTGGGCCTTGCAACCAAATGGTCAGTTGCATTGTTTTAAGCCGGGAGGTCATGCTTACAATGTTCACCCACCTACAAAAGTTGTGTTAAAGTATTGTTCGGCAGGCCCACGCTCGTTATGGGTGCTAACAGGTGGTCCCGATGTTTACTTGCGAATCGGAATATCTGATTCATGTCCACAAGGATTAAAATGGTTGAAAGTGGATATGTTGGCTCAAGGTAACCGAAGACTTAAAGATATATGTTGCGGTAATCATGTTGTATGGGCTGTTGATTTCGAAGGTAATGCTTGGTTCCAGATGGGTCGTGATGAACGAAGAGGAGTTGGATTTGCTCCCGCTTGGGTAGCTGTAGAGGGTTGTCCTCTCGATGGAAGTAAATTTATCAAAATTGTAGTAGGCCCTGATGATCGTATCGTATGGGCTTGTGATGATAAAAATAATGTATATGCAAGAAAAGATATCACTGAAAATTTCTGGGTTGGAACATCGTGGGAAGTGGTTTCAGGTACAAGCGGGAAAGATTTAGCTATCAGTAGCAACCACGTGTGGGGTCTGAGTCCTAATGGTGATGTAATGTGTCGATTTGGCGTGTCAAGTAGTAACGTCATCGGCGATTATTGGAAAAAAGTGCCGGGTTCATTTGATAAAATTAGCGTGAGTGCCAATGACGATATTTGGGGCATTGACAGACACGGGACCTTGTACCAGAGACAGACTTTATTATTTTACGGAAGTACGATGTCAAGTAAAGCCCCTTCGTACAACGACCTGTTTTCTGCGCACGATGATTGGGAGTTTATATAGCAACGTTGGACTGCATATGAGCTATGTTGGACGCACATGAACGACTTGGTGGAAGTGTCAACATTTCCTTTGTGTTGACAAACACCATTGTACAAATATATATATTTTATGACTTTTGCTGCCCAGAACGCGTATTTTTTCATTGCGTACAAATTTATTTTTTCTATAGAAAGTTTATGTCATATATTACGCATGCGCAGTATTTTATAGCAATAATACTTTTCTTAAGCAGCAACTAATTTTGTAGTAACTTTCAGTGTTCATGGTTTCTCTATTGCGAAAAGACGACTAAATTTGCATTTTCTATTTCTTATTTTATTCATATTTTAGAGAAACGTTTTTTTTTCTTGACTGAAAATATTCTCATTGTGGCATCGCCCGTTTCATGTCTCTAAATAAATAGTCCTTTGATTTTTGTCTCTGTTAGCCATCGATTATAGTTCGTTTAGTGAAGTTTTATACACACGTTTTTTTTTCTTGACTGAAAATATTCTCATTGTGGCATCGCCCGTTTCATGTCTCTAAATAAATAGTGCCTTGATTTTTGTCTCTGTTAGCCATCGATTATAGTTCGTTTAGTGAAGTTTTATGCACAGATTTATTTTTTTCCTGAATTTTATCGATATATATGCATTCGTCAGCATTTGTCAACGCTTTAATTACACCGTGATTTTATCTTTTCCGAAAAAAAAAACGATATTTTTTGTTTGAAGGTATATTTAAAAGTTTTATTTATAACTTTGTGGTGTTTGCGTTCAGTGGTAAGAAAGTTTAATGTAACAAAGTATTTTCGATAAAATCTCTTTTTTTAGAAAGTCGAATTGATTTTCTCCTTTTATGTATAAATTTGATAGGTATGGATATACTGCTAGGAGTAACAGAGCGCAGCGCTCACCAAATACGAGTAAAAGACAGGTTTATCACTTTTTGCTGATAAAACATTTTTATTTAGCGGAAATCCGCCAGAACTTCTTGTTAATTTAATTATGCATAGCTGATTTAGTCCGACCTTGTTAATTCAGTCCTACCTCGCTTATTCATTCCTACCTCGCTAATTCAGTTCTGCTTCGCTAATACAATACTACCGAACTAAATATTATTCTTTTGCTATTTGCTGGATCGAATAGCATTTTTTTGAATCTGAATACTATAGAAGTACCTGTTAAAACTTCCGAAAAGCGTGGTGTGTTTTTAGCTATTACTCCCAACTAAATTCCATGCCGGTTGCCGGCAGACTTACAGTGATAAAATAGGTCTGTTATTTGGTTGGATTTGATTAGCTATAAAAAATATTTCTGTTTTTATTTAGTTATATTAATCATTTTTTTTGTAAACATGCTTTATCAGATGAGTTTGACGTGTTTCCATGTACACATTTCTTGAAAATTAGAATGGAAAACAATTTTTGGTTGGAATATGGACGTCTTTCTTTCCCTACCGTCGCCTCAATGCTGTAAAAAATATGTCTTACATAAGTTTAGCAACTTCCATTTAAATTAAACTGGTTTTGTGTACAAGCAACAAGCTTGGCAACGCGTTCATTTATGCTACGTACAAAACATCCTTTTGATAAACAAATCTAAATTTTTGCGGAGAGTAGCGGAGTGCGCGCTAGCGCACGGAGCGTAGCGAAGCCCATTTCCTCATTAAGTAAGCCAAATATAAGTGAAAAGTAAGCACGGTGGAGAGTATATAGGATTTCTATACGATTTCGTCCCTATACATCAAATTTATAAAAAATTCTGCCATTTTATCAGTGTTGCCCAGTAATTTTATCTGGTCATTTGTTAGTAAATTTTCGTAAATATCTGATTGAGCGAGACAACGTGTTTTTAGCACGGCGATGGAGTTGTTGTTGTTTTTTAATGTTGTTGTCATTGGAACCAAGTTAATCTCAGATTTATCAAAAAATGATATGTCGTTATGACCGATTGTTTAAATACTTGTAATGGCACATAATTCTGCTATGATTCCCTGTGTATTGATCTGAGATAAATTTGAGACTTTTTTTTGAGATATTGAATTTGAAACATTTGCACCTCAATATTTTCTATACTCCTGGACTAATATGATACTTAACTTAGACATATTGAGTATACGCAATCTTTGAGTTGTAAGGTGGAGATTTTCTACTAAAGTCATGCACCCCTGCCTTGCCGTTCCATTGCCCTGCTAGCACTGTCCGTGCCTTTCTTTGCCTACCCTTCCTATGCCTTTTCTGGTGCCTGCCTACTATGTCCTTGCCTGTGGCTCCCATGCCTTGCCTACCCCTGTCTTCCTGATTCCTCTTCCTATTTCCTTGCATGCCTTTGCCTTGGCAACCTCTCCGCAACACTTTCTATATTGATTTCCAGTTTATTCTAGTTTTCTTAAAACATAAGAGTCAGATCTTATTACATTCATAAAATTTGGTTACTAGACGAATCCTCTTCCAACTTATGGTTTTTTAGTATTGAAAAGCCTGTTTCTTATACGATCACTTCTGTGGCGCACAATTTTTGTTTAGCTTGGTTAGATTTACATTCAACATGGAGAAAAAGAAAGTTGATCATAGATCTGGAAATTAATTCTTTCTTTTTAGAAATTTTAACCCGGGGCATTTTTATCTTTCTAAAATATTTCTAAAAAGTGCTGTTTTTAAAAACCCGTGTCTCGTGTCTATTTTGAGTACACAAATCAATCATCGAATGGAGTTTACAAATTGAACTCGTTTATTTGGTTTTATTTTACCGAAAGATATTGTGCAACAGCAGAATAATCGAGTCAGCATCGTAGACACTATGCCAAATTCTTAGAAATGTATGAATAGACTCGAGGCGGGATTGTTGCCAAGTGATTGTATATTCTCTGCTATTCTATGAGAGAATGCGATGAGGTTGAAGTTTGTTTAGATTGTGCAAAGGTATATAAAGATTTTAATTTTACTTATATATTTTATCAAGTTTTTTTCTTTTCTTTTTTTCTTCTTTAGTTTATTGTTGGTTATGAGAAGCCAGCGACACTTTCAAAGTTCATGTTTTTAAAATGTACTTAGATAATCAGGAAAAGTCGTTTGTTTACTATATAAAGTTAAGCTAGCGAAAGATTCCATGTTTGAAAAATCACTAATTTTTAGCTAAATTTTATTGGTGCGAAGTAGAAGGATTGCTCAAATGGGTATAGATGTCTATACGCTTAGAGTTAAACACAATATTCTCAGCAATTAGTTTACTGTGTTATGACATACACAAATAGTTCTTTTCTGTAAAGTTTCTTTCGTGGCAAAGTTTTCCAGATTTTCATAAATCAATTTTTATACAGAACTTTTTTTTTATATGTTTACAAGGAATTTTCAATCACGAGTTCTAACTCTTTCTTGTAGATATTTTTCATTAAAAATTCGTCATGTATGACTGAACAATTTAAATATGTTTAATTCATTCCTTCCAAGTCTACAAGATTATAGTAAGTGCTTCTTTTTATTTCTATTTATATAAGCTGACACGGTCTATTGTGCCTGGAGCTTGGGGAGAGAATTATTTGTAAAGGGCTAGGCTGTTGCCAAGCAACAAAAGAAATTAAATGTTGTGTCAATAGAAGCCAGCTTTTTATTACTTTTTGTTTTTGGTTGGTTTAGTAATTTAATACATCCTGGCAACCTTGTTCCCAGATTTTTCTGCCTTTTTTATATTGGGACGCCTTCCATCCTAATATAAAAAAAGGCAAGAGATCATGGGAATGGGGTTGACATTCTTAAGTTTCTTATGCAAATATTTTCAATACCCAAATAAAAAGTAAACATGTCTTCACGGCTTTAAAAAAAAGTGGAAACGTGTTTGTTTTTTAAAAGAATTCCTATTTATGGGGTCATGTCAAAGGTTGCTGATAGTAGAGGGTCTTTTAATCTTCAAGTTGATTAACCAGCTTCTTAGCACCAGCTATTTTTTCTACCTGTGAAAATTTGACCCTTAAAATGTGTTCATCAGTAGTAAATTCAACATACACAAAAAAAATTCCTGGCGCATAATATAGCACTATTTTAACAACGTTGCTTCTAAGAGACTTGCAATGGTTTAGCTAAAAAGGTTAAGTTGATTGATGCGAGGTTAAAGGATGCTAAATAAGTTGCTTAATTTTTTTTGCCTAATTTATAAAAAGTGTGTAACCTGTTGTAATTAAAAAAAATACTAATTTCAGCATAGAGATTTCTTAAAGAAATTTCAATTTTTTTCTTAAACAGTCTTTTAAAATTTTTATTGATTTTATTGTTCCTTCTATGTAAGCAGAATTATAATTCTTCGTTTAAACAATTTAATGATTTCGAATAGTCATGTCTATTGCATTCTCTATAATTCTTGATTCAATCTTGTTATTTTGAAACACAAAGTTTATACCCGTTTATAGCTGCGATGTCTTCTTTCTTAGTCACCGATCAAGACGTCCAAGAATTTCAACGCCTTAAACGGATAGATGAAATTCAAAATATTTTGAAGGAAAATCCAGATAAGAACATAATACTAAAGGTCAGTCTACATTTAGTTAATTCTTACACAAGCTAATACAGAATTTAAAATTGGTAAAATCACGATTGAATACCAGGCTTTGGAATTTAGAATAAGGAAACGAACATTTAAAACTAAAGCTAAGGTTAACGCGCGGGTTCAATTTGAAAATGGTATTAATGGTTTACAGGTTTTTTTTTGTAAGAAAAATTTTTATAAGAAAATTTAAAGAAAATCTCCAGCTTCAGCGTGTTAAGTTCCAATTTTTAAAGACTTTGATATTTCGGTCGCTAAATCATCATAACTTTCAAAAACACAACACAATCAAGTTTCTTTTTATAGTCCAATGTACATCCTAACAAGATTTATCTAAAAATAACAAAAGACTTTAATGAATACAAAGAAAATATTAAAGAAAATTAAGCCTCAGGTCAAAAAACGGTTTTCTTATAAAAAGAAACGTGTATAAAAGAAATTTGTGAGAAAATGTTTTTTTTATAATACCTTACTAATAGTGTGTGCGTAGTTTAAAATAATGGCAATAATATAGGCAGAAGAACTTTGAATAAATCCCTGATTACACTGCAATCTTTTGTAACTAAAGTCGGAAGTTAAATTTTTGCAATTATACTCATGTTTCTAAAGAAAAAACCTGTATATTTTGTTTTACAAAAAGTTATTTCAGTTATTTCCAATCTAAGTTCATCTCATCTCATCTCATATAGTAAGTTCAGAATTAGCCCAGATTCTAGAAAATTTGCAGATTCAGCCATCTAACGCAATCATGCTTAAAAATATAAATGTTAAATTAGAAATAACAATATTGATAAGGCTTA
Source organism: Hydractinia symbiolongicarpus (assembly GCF_029227915.1). Classification (NCBI taxonomy): domain Eukaryota; kingdom Metazoa; phylum Cnidaria; class Hydrozoa; order Anthoathecata; family Hydractiniidae; genus Hydractinia; species Hydractinia symbiolongicarpus. The sequence goes on from NC_079883.1 coordinate 26,210,358, forward strand.
CTAATTTTATAAATGGAACTTATAAATATTTAATTTTTAGGAGTTTGTCAGAAATGCTGAAAATGCGGGAGCATCCAGAATTGTCTTCATCCACGATGAAAACGATCATCGTTTTATCAAAGGACAACATTTTTCTTCTGATATTATTGCCGAGTCACAGGTACCTATGGATTTTAAGTAAAAATGTACATTCCCTTCTTGTTGTAATTATCTTCTTCATCATCAATACCACTTAGCATGCTTTGTTCATACTAGCATGGGAGGGTAGTTTATTCCTCTCTACTTGTTGACAAGGCAGTTGGTGCAACGTAATACTTTCCTACAAGAAAAACCTTTTATGCTACGTAAGAAAACACTCCTGATCATATTGAAATAGAACTAATTCGTGCATTACTAATGGAATTCGCTCCGTGGTTCTCAGAACCGAGACCTGCAGACGAACCCACTACACTATGTGCGACACTTTATTATGATTTACACCTATACTTGCCCATCATGATCAAAGTTCCGATCGCAATAAAACATTCTCCGTTGAGATGGATACACAGCTGTGTCATGATAAAGATTCATTTATAAACACTACTGACTCATCGGCTCTATAGCAGTCTTCCACCAAACTCTTTAATAAATTTAATAGGCGGCTAGAAGCTTAATATCTCCCATATGGTTTTTTTTGAGGGGCACATTTTGCGATTTTGAATGACTTGGTGTTTTTTTAGTATAAACAGGGGGATATCGTTTCGACTATGAATTTTTACTTTGTGTTATCATTCTCTACATTTTCCATCTTTTTATGATAGGGACCAGCGTTGTATGTGTTTATGGATACCCTAATGACTCCTTCTGATTGGGATGAGCTGAGTTCAATCCACCGCAAATTATTGCGTGACGATTTCAACAAGAGAAGAAGATTTGGTGACAAGTTTCAATCTGTTTTTCATATCAGTGGTGAGTTGTTCGTTTTCGCTGCATGTTTCACCTCACAAGCTGCATAATTACTTTCAATCTGGTCAGGTTGTTTTACAACACGAAACGACACGACACAAATCGAAACGGCGCGATATAGTAATAAATGATACTTAATTTTGCCTTTTTCATGATGGAATGCGTTTTTGTCAATTTTTGTTTGTTTTGCAGATCAAATGGTCGTGGCAAGTGGCAGCAGGATGGCGTATGTTGATCCACTAACACGCGTTCAGTCGGATCTTGAATATTTGGATTTTTCCCAATCTCGGGATAGAATGCTGTTTGCTGATGTTTCACTATCAGATTTTAACTTGTTTAAAAAATTACCACCAAGATTTTCGCTTGATGCTGATGGTTTTTGTAATGGTACCTTATTTCGATTTCCTCTTCGACATGTACGAACGGAGCTGTCAAAAGCATGTTGCACGAAAGACCATCTAACAGTCCTATTTGAATCCTTTATAGACAATGGCCATTTAAATCTTTTGTTTGCAAAAAATCTGGAAACAATATCATTGTACAAGATCGGTACTAAAAAGAATACTCTTAAAGAGGTTTTTATGCTAAAAATAACTGAGGGATCTTCGCAACAATATCAACAGAAGAGAAAAGACTTTCATAATCTTATGAAAGGATGTACGGGAGAACAGAATCTCGGCGAGGAAGTGTTGAACCATCATGTTAAAATAGAAGAACGAATACACGGCTTACGCAGTGTTTGCTCATACGATGTGAGCGAACAGTTTGGTTGCCATGGTGATCTCAACAATGTTGCTATTAGTAACAATTTATTTTACAATCCCTACATCGCAGTTGCTATGCCAATGGATGACGTCGAGGCTGGTGTTGTGTGCAGTTCTGCAGAATTATTAAATCCAGCTCCCTCTGGATTCCCGGTTTATATAAATGGTGGCTTTGTCGATTCGTTAGATATATTGACGTGGAAAGATTCGGATTGGAACGACCTTTTGGTGAAGCATCTTCTTCCAATCGTTTATGTCAACTTGATGAAATTTATGATGCAGGAAGATAGAAAATTTGACTTGATCTACCAACTGTGGCCTGATCTAAATTACGTAAATCAAAAATGGCTGCCTTACTGCGGAAATATTTTAGCCAAACTAACAGCAATTCCAAGTATGTTTGTTGAAAACAAAAAAGAATGGGTGTTTATTAAAGACGCTGTTTTCATCAATGAAAGAAGTTTCAGATCAAGAAATCAACATCTTGCTGTGTTCAATTTTCTGGAGAGTTTAGCAATCAACGTTGTCAACGTTCCCGACCGTATTGTGAACACATTTAAAACGCATTTTAACGTAGTGAACAAAGAAAGTATACAATTACTACTTAAACATTATCCGCAGTATTACCATCAACTGACTACTCCAGAGCAATCCCATGTCTTCTCGTTTGTCTTTCAAACTTTAAGCGATTTGAAGAACATAAGTGGTCTAATGTTGCTGCGTCTCGGAAATGGACAATACTCGTGTATCCAACCACGAAGTGAACAAAATGCAATGTATCTTACAACAAATGTTGCAACGAAAGAAATCTTACCACGATGGAAAAATGTCGTGGACGAGGAAATGTTTTACAACAGAGAGATGTTGTTGACACTTGTTATAGCTGCAGCACGTTCAGGTAAATATTTTGTTGATAATTTAAAAAATGTTAAAGCGAGTTGTTGCTTCCTCGATATACTGTACATCAATTTGTCCCGTGAAATCTACAGTAGACAAATTCCCTGCATATATTCAGGTTGTAGGAAGCCATGCGTGAATTATTGATTTTGAGAATATTTTCAATGTAGGGAAATCAAAAGTCTAAGTTTCTAAATATACAGAACAAAGTTACTACATATTATTATTTTTAAAACTCTTTGATTATCCCATTTACCCCTAACTTTATTTGCAGGTCAAACGAACCTGGTGTTATTAGACAATTTCGAGAATGTCCGACACGCTGTAATATCAAACCTTCCACAACAATGGACGTCAACTAACCAAATTCTTGTGGAGTGGCCATTAAATGATCATACGTTCCCTGAAAAATCATGGCTGTCTTATTTCTGGAGGTACGTCAAAACACAACGAATCCGTATGGAGAAGTTGGATGGTCTTCCTTTAATTCCAATTACACAACTTAGGAAGCAGTACTTGTATAAACTTTGTCAACCACCTTTACTTATGTGCGATGGTTTATCAAATGGGTTGGAAGATTTCTTTCGTCAGATCGGTCTAATATTTTGTGACGGAAAGGAAATACCTTCATTGATAGACGATTTGGTGTCTGCTGATAGATTACTACTACCAACTAATGGTGTTCTACAAGCTTTTCAGAATATTGGCGTGTATAAAGGAGTGGATATGATCAACGTGATGTTAGATAAATCATCTCCTGATGTACATCAATCTATTCTTGAAATTATATTACAATCCACTGAGGAAATACCTGCTGTGATTTGCGACTTAAATTTGTTGACGGCTGTTAACGGAAACACTCGTATCTCAATTAGGGATGGAAAAATTGTCAATACAGACGACGTTCCAAAAGTTTGGAATTGTGATTTTGGAAAATTTGTTATCTCAGAGTCCATATCCGATATTGTTAACGGTCGATTGCATGACAGTTTGACATATTGGTCATTCGAAGATATCTCTGCCTTTGTCTTACAAAATTATGAATTACTTTCTGAAGATGAGGTGGTTTCTTTCAACGAATTTCTTCTTCAAAGATTGCCGCAATGTGAAGTGTCAGAAATCTTCCTTGATACTTTAAAAAACAATATTTTTGTCACCAGTGAAGGAGTGCGTTGCCAACCTAAAGACTTGTTCGAACGCACAGAATTATTCGACCTTCTCTTTTCCGGAGAGGTAGGAAGGTTTCCTGATGAAAACTTTGACGCAGCAACATTGAAGCTGATTGGATTAAAATCAACAATTAATGACATCACTGTAGAGGACATTGGATCCAGCATTCAAAGCATTATTAATTTATCTACACCCAGAGAAAGAATCACTGCAAAAGCTAAAGCCATACTATCCATCAGCTTTAAAAGAAAGTTTGACTTGGGCGGATATATGGAATTTTCATGGATGCCGATTCAAGAACACCGTCCTACGGATTACCCTTCTTCACTGGAGTGGTTTGGAGGTCTGGAAAAGAGAGAAAGTGTTGTGCATTTAGAAGCCGTGGGTAACATATATGCGCCCAGGTTTAACCATTTAGTTGGTTCCGTCTCGTACATTGTTGATGAGGAATTAACTGAAGAACTCCAAAAGCTTCATTTTATAGCTGTTCCAACGTTAGATACTGTTCTATCACACTTGGAAAAGATTCACGACATAGAAGATTTTGCTGAGGAGGAAACACTCCTTTATTGCAAGATGATCTTTGACGTGTATAAATATCTAGCTTTGTTTGATGTCAACGATGTTGCAAGTCGTTTCAAAGAAAACAATTTCAAGATATGGCAAGGTAAATCCTTTTTATCTTATGACCAGATTTCACTGGCGGAAACGAAAGTTGATGTGAGTCCCTACTTCGAGTTGCTGCCAAAAACGTTCCCGAAAAGTTTTAAACAGGTCCTGCAAAAACTGGGTTGCTGTGGCGAGACAGAAGAGACAGTGTATGTTGAAGTTCTAGGAAAAATGAAGGTAAAATATGATGAAGTCGGCCACGAGACTAGCGACGCTGATTTAAAGCTCGCTTTGAAAATTACAACAGCCTTAGCAGGAAAAGCACTGGATGATGAAGTTAAATCGTCAATATTTATCCCAGTGGAGTCAGAAACACTAAAATTTTGTTTAGTTAAGGATTGCTTCTATTTTGACTTTAAAGAAGACACAAGTACTGAGCACATCAAAGATTTCAACATAGTGCATCGTAAGTTAGGTAGAAAGATTGCTGATCAACTTGGCGTGCCCTATTTAGTATGCGAAAAAATGATCTCAGATGTCAGTTCTAGCAAAAATCAGGAAATTTTAATATCGCGTATAAAGAATAACATAGATGAACAATCTAGCGAGACCGCATTGCCGGTCCAACTCATTCGAAACGGCGACAGTATTGGTGCTACGAAAGTTTGTTTCTTATTCGATGAACGACAAAACAAGAATTTTAAAACAGCGTTAATAGATGGAGGCATGAAAGATTGGCAAGGTCCTGCTCTTTGGGTGTATTTTAATACATGTTTCAAAGACGAAGATTTCCAAATTCTAAGTGACAATTGCACTGGGAAATCAAAGACGCGAGATTTTCATGCAGTATACAGCATAACTGACGTCCCAAGTTATTTCAGTGGAGACACAATGTTAATAGTTGATCCACATATGAAGTATCTCGGGAAGGCTTGCGAACAGAAAAATATACATGCCGTCAAAATTCCTATAACGCCATCCAATGTTAATGCAAAGAAATTCTCAGATCAGTTTAAACCGTTTCATGGAATATTTGGCGCATGCGTAGATTACAGTAACGAAAACGTGAAACAGTTTGACGGAACTCTCATCAGGTTACCATTAAGGAATGACACTACAGCGGCTAAAAGCAAACTGAAGCAAGACTTAGTGGACATGAAATTGTTGTTTGAGGGTGTGAAGCGTTTGTTGAGTGACTTACTTCTCTTCACTAAACATGTATGTTCGGTTGAGATACTTTACTTGAATGCAGAATCCAAATCGTTCGCAGAAAATCTTACACTCTGTTCTGTGCATAGAAATATTATCTTGCCTCAAAATAAGATGGATAATCAAGACATATCAGGCAATGAGGAGATCGAAGAAAGAATGTCGTGTGTCGAAATACAAGGTGAAGATGATAAAACAAAAAAATGGTATGTTGCGCGCGATGACCAGTCAAGCGAATCAAATAGTGCAGTAGCTATTGGATACGAAGAGAAAGAGGATGGGACAGTGACGCTGGTGACAGATGCTGAAATAAACAACATCTACTCCTTCTTACCACTGCAAGTTAAAAGTTTCTTGCCTGTTTCTATACACGACGCTAGGTTAAGTGTTGCTGCTATAGCAAGTGGAAAAGTTGAGAAAGAGATAAGTCGTAAAATAGTAGAGTTATATCTCAAGTTAATTGTCCAACTGTGTAAACAGTTTCCTGGGTGGTCATTGAAAGAATGGATTCAAATGTTTCCCCTGCAGAATCATGTCCAGCTTCCATTTGTATTTGATATAGCGCAGCAGGTAACAAAACATTTGTGCACGTGCAGCGAAGCTGTCATTCCGATTGGTGGAAACGTGTGGATGAAGTGGGATAATGTCAGATTTCTAACGAAAACGTTTGATCAGAAATTAACTAGATTAGTTCTATCCTATATGAATTGGTATTACAAACAGTCAAATCAGAAAGAGTTGGTGTGTGTCGAGTTATCAGACGAATTTACAAGATTATTTCCAGATGAAGTTTCCAAGCATACTGTAAACGAAGAAAATTTCCTTGGTGTATTTTTCAAATCTTTACACTGGGATGGGGTAGATCAGAAAGTGCGAGATGAAATCTTGAGCTTTTTGTTAAACGAATATATAGTGCACAAAAAGCTGAGAAAATACCTGTCTTCTACACCTTGCATCCCTACCCAACCACGTGGTAGGCTACGCTTACCAAGTGAGCTTGTTATGCCAGACAGTAGAGTTGGGGTACTGTATCATACTAATGAGGAAGTATTTCCAGAAACTAGCTTTCAAACTTCCACCTTGCAAGCGTTGGGCATGGTTGCAGTTACACTGTCGTGGGAGAGATTGATTAAAAGAATTAAGTCTGTTTGGTTGTTAGCTCAAAATAAAGACGACATACCCTGCGCTATCTTACGAAGTCAATACCTCGTGCAGTTTATCGAGGAGAAGTTACAAAGAGATAACCTGTCTGACGAAGCACGCAACGAGCTGCTACATGAACCGTTCATACCAGTGTTAAAGAAAACAGACGACTCGTTGTTTTCGAGTTGGTATATGGATGAACGTATGTTTGCTTCAATAGGTGAGGTGTATCCTTCCAAATATAAGGATATTGCGTGTTTATCTGTCCTCCTTTGTGGTGAAGCTTTTGATAAAATTGTGATGAAACTAAAACCAGGTTGTGCGCCTGCAATAGACACAGTAAAACTGCAAATGGTCAAATTAAACGAAATTCACGAAGCTGGTTGTAAAGATGATCCTAGATTTATACACACGTTACAAACCTTTTACGATTACTTGAAGCACGATGTAAAAAACGTCCCATATGAAGAGCTGAAAAACCTCAAAGTACTATACACTAATACTGGTGAACTTGCTCTTCCTCATCGAATGTATTTTGAAGTTTCCCAGGAGATTCCCAACTATATACACCAACTTCCAGCGCTTTTGAGGCTTAAATTTCCCGATGTAATGTTGAATCTTGGTGTAAGAAAGCATTGTGATGTTAACACTTACGTGCAAGTGTTACAAGAAGTCAAAGAAGACTTCACATCCCGTCTACCTGAGAGTATCTTGCACACAGTTTTGTACCGCGTCCTGCCACAAATGATTACCGCTGATTGTTCCGGAGACATTTTTCTACCGGACAGATCTGGTGTTATGCGAAACGTCAGAGATATGTATTTTACGGAACAGGTTTTGCTACATGGTCAACAATCTGATCAATTCATCCACGAAGGAATTTCAAAATCACTTAGTTGTCGTCTCGGCATTCGGCAGTATCAAAGACCACAAAATGCAATACAACTCGCATCTGATGGCGGAAATCTTGTAAGTTCACCTTCTTTATTTAGAGCGGATTTTGTGCCAAATACTCCTATTCAGGATGTACTGAAAGAAATGCTGTTTAACGCTGACGATGCAGCTTGTACAGAAGTTGAATTTGTACTCGATTCTAGACACCGTGTCGCTCAAACTGATTTATGCAACCAATGGAAAGAGATGCTAGGACCAGCGTTAATATTAAAAACGAACAGTGTGTTCACGAAGGATAACCTCCAGTCTTTTCCATCTTTAAACAGAATTAACTGCGATGTTCTAACTACAGGAATGTACGGTCGCGGCGACGTTGTAGCTTGCGCGATCACTGATTATCCGTCCGTCCTAACACATGTTGCTGCGTGTAACAGCGTGTTAAAGATAGTCGATTGCAACGCTTTGTCCGACGACAACGCCATAGAATCTGGGTATTTTTTCCTTGAAAACGCATACAACTGCGAGGAAGTAAAAGAAACTTTTTTGGTGGAAAGTTTAAATCCAACTGATTCAAAGGATGTCACTTTGTTTCGCTTTCCCTTGAGGACTGAGAACATGGCGTATCAATCTCAAGTTTCTAATAATGTAACAACAATTGACGATATGAAGGAAATTATTGGGGCTTTCTTGAAAGATGTGCCAGGTTTTCTTTTATTACTAAGACATGTCGAAAAGCTATCCTTCAGTGTTATTGACGAAAATGGAAAAGTTGCAAGTAATGATTTTCGTCTGCGAAAATATGGCGCAAGCAAGCAAAAAGTAAAGAATTTCCAAAACTTTGAAAAAAAACTTCATCGAAACTTAGGAAATGTCACGCATTTGACGCGCGAGTCACAGCGTATATTGTACAACGCGTGTCTGCAACACACCTCTTCAACTGATACTCACGTTCATCACGTAAATATGCTGAAGCAAGTTGGTTTTTCTGACTTGACCGATTTGGACTCATCTATCGTGTCATTGGTTGAAAACAACGAATTGAAATTAATACCAATGGGTGTGGTAGTTTCCATTTTGGAAGACAACGCATGTCCATACTGTGAAAGTGTGTCAACTTGTAACCCGGATGAGCTGTTTCATGCTGCAGATAATTTCTATAAGGGTCTGTTAAATAACGAATTAAAAGATTGTATATTCGGTGGAAATTTTGTTTTGAATGCGCAAGAACAATCGTACGGATCAAGTGGAGAGTTAAAGCAAGAATGGAATCGGCATGTTTTGAAAAACTGCGTGGTACCTTGTTATGTCGAACATGTGGTAACTTCAGCAGAAAGGTTAGCAGTTGAGGATGTAGGTACTTCAGAAGAAATGCTACAAAAGGTCAACAGTTTTTATCAACTATTTCCATCACTAGAAGATTTCAACCCTTATGATTTTTGGGATAGTTTCGTTGAGGAGTTCTACCGACAAATTTTAAGTAAACGCGTATTATCTGTTTTAAAAGTTGAAGAAAACTGTCTGGCCTTCTACACCCCGAAAGAATACTTGGTATATATACCAGCAACAAGAGAACATTCATTCATGTGTGTTAAATCACAACTTCTTTGTGTTCTTCAGCGATGTATGATCACAACAGATGTATTACCAGAAAGAATTACTTCAAATATTGAAAAATACGGAACTTCCTTAACCAAGGTAACGCCTGCGTTGGTGCGAGAACAGTTAAATAAAGTTAAAAATTCAATTTTGCCAGCACAAGGAGAGAACAGAAAAGTGAGCGCTTCTATCTTTCAAAACATTGAAGATACTTTAACTTTACTGCGCTACTGCTTAAGTGAGGATAATAACGTAGAAGAACTTCCACTTTGTATAGCTGCAGATGGGAGCATCTCAGAATTTTCATCAAAGAAACCCCTCTTCTTTACGCGATTCAGCAACATATTTGTAGATCATAAAGGCTTGTTTGTTCATCCTCTACTTTTTCAAACTTTATTGGAAGTTAAACGTGATTGGAGTGAACAAGCTTCCTTTAAAGATCTAACATTTGAAGCATTTTTGGAGCTCTTTGAGGAGTATGTTCCTACAGGAAGCTATTTGAACAGTTCATCGTTTGCTAGTGGTGTTGAGCTACCAACAGAAGAATGGCTGAACAGGGTGTGGATGTACCTACTCGAAACAAATGACGACCGTGATCAAATGTTTCACAGCATCTCAAGCTTGCCGTTGCTACTCACAACATACAAGGATAAAAAAATGCTACTTCCAGTTGGTAGAGGAAAGGCCATTATGTTTTGTGACGACTGCAACGATGACAGTCAAGATTTGATGAAAGCATATGGAGATGGTCTACTTGAAGCAAGTCACATTTTTGATTATGAGATAGCTAAGCACATTTTCGGTTGTGTGAATGTTGCTGAAAATTACATCGATGCAATGTTGCTGTCTTTTGAATGTGGAAATAACAAACCACCAACACCGTATCAAGCTCGACTTATACTTGAGCATTTAAACCAACAAGTAAAAGAACTTGGTGAAAATTATGTATTGAAACTGTGTTCGTTACCATTGTTTGAAAGATTGGATGGACAGATGGGCGATGCAGTTGGCGAGGTGTTCTTTTTAGAGAGAGACGTTCCACCTATTGCTAAAGAATTCCTTAAAGATGACAGAAAAGATCTGCTTTTAAAAACGACTGATACTCTGAAAAACTTGTTTCTCTCGCTTCATTTTAATTCATTAGACTCTTTGAGTGTCTATAAAAAATACATTTTTCCAGTCATAGATAGACTCACTGATGAGAAAGTTATGGAACACATGCAATTTCTTAAGAACGAGGTACTTCCTAATAAAACTAATGAGTTACTCAATGCTTTAGCAGCAGTAAAGTTTGTTCCGACGCAATGTGGAGAAAGGAAGTGCGTTACTGAACTGCATGACCCCAACATAGAGTTGTTCACTCTACTGCTTTCTAAAGATGACTTTCCGTCAGATATCTACGTAGAAGGTGATTGGTTGATTTTTTTAAAATCGATTGGTTTAAAAACTAAGGTCACTGTTGACTTATTTGTCAAGTTTGCCAAGCATGTCGAAGGAATGAAGGATTTGCAAGAAGCAACGAAACTATCAAAAAAGCTATGTGAAGAGTTGTCGGAGAGCGACTTATTTTTGACCGCGAAAGAAGCCTTGTCGAAAATTAAATCCATTAATTTCATAATACCATACAAAATTAATGAGCGTTTTGAAAAGATTTCGGCCAGCAAAAACTTAAACCAGAAGAAGATCTGCTTCAATAACTCCTCGATTCAAGAATATGAAAAGCTACTCTGGACAACAACCACAATTCTTCCCAAGTACGCTGTGAGTACAATACACCAAGCTACCCAACTTGGTGTTATGTGTCCCGCACAGGACAAGCAACCAGGGTCAAACATTTTCATAGATAGAGTTATCCAGCATATTAAAAACATCACTGAATCGATAACAAGCACAGATACAGCGACACACAAGAAGCTGAAAGAAGAAGACGGAGAGGTGATTGTTGATATATTAAGTTCGTTTTACAAATTTGTAGCTGATACAGGTTCTGTGACACAAGATATCGCTCGCATGTGTGGTGAAATAAGCTGTATATTAGTTTGCCATAGTAACGCCATCGATATCCCATCCAGAGCATTTCTTTGTAATGATACCCAGCTTTCACCTTATTTGAATCCGGTTTTTCCCGGATTTGAAAATCAATCTGGCGCTCTAGCAAAGATTGGTTGCGCGAAGCATCCAACTGCTAAATCCTATTGTGACATGCTTGCTTCGGTCCATTTAAAAATTGGTGGAAATGCACTTGATAATTCAGATTTTCGCTTGGTAAAAATAGCTTTGTTTCAACTCAGTGAAAGTTTGAAAGAGGTAAAAGAGAGTGAATTGAAGGGTGTGGAATTGTTTCTTCCAACTTCGGCTATTAGACAAGATGAAATGCGAATGACAATATCTAAGCAAGCCATTTTTATCAACGACTTGGAGATGCTAATAAGATTGAAATATTGCAAAGAACAAGTTCTATTGCTCTCTTATGAAGATGATAAAAATAAAAACGATAGATTATCATTTAATCAAAGTTTGTATGAACGCTTACCGTTGGAACTAAAGCCGAAATTAATCACGGAGGTGGTGATTGAATTCGTTGCAACCTGCCAGCAAGTCACAGTTAATCAAGACCACGTTAGTATGAAAGTTAAATCCGTTTTGCAGTCACCGTTGTTTTTAAAAAGTTTAGCACGGCTTGTTATGGACCGGGAGACAAATTCTGGAATGCGCAAAAATACTTTTCAAATGTTTAAGAATGCGAAAATAATAGTCGTGAAAGATTTAGTAACTAGTTTGACTTATCGAGGAGAAGTTATACTCGATAGTAAAACGAAAAAAATTTTTTTCGTTCAGAAGACTGAAACTGGTTTAGTTGTTTACGTTGCAGAGTCTGCTGTGGAAAGTAACTTCGACAAAATACCTCCCCTGATTTTTCAACTTTTCTGCGAAATCTTCAAGCAAAAAGAAAATGTTTTCTTGCAGTTATTTCATCCGCCCCCTGATGGTCTGGAAAAGTTACTCGAACAGAATGATATCAGGACTGTGATTGATATGGCTGAAGTTGTGAATTTCGATCAAATTGCCTGGATGGAGCAAGACATTGTCGAATTTAATAAAAATGAAGCGGTTATCGTCAGAGCAAAAAAGGATCAAACGAAATACTGTTACGGAAAAATTGTTGCAGTTGAAAAGCATACAAACAAAGCGTTGGCAGAGTGTCAAGTCAAGATATTTGAAAATATTACAGAAACTATCAAAGCGATGCATTTGTACAGATATGATGTTGTTGGAGGTCTGAATGCAGAAACGAAAACAACAAAAAATAAAAGTGCAAAAGATCAAGAAGCGGAGATCAGTTCAATGTTGACATGCAGCCAAGATGAAGAAGAAGTAAAGATAATTTCACGTAGGTTGTACATGAAACATTTTACAAATGACTCGAAAGAGTCACCTCTGTTTAACCATGTGCAAAAAGAAATAAAAAAGTTAAACAAAGAAATAGAAAAAGAATTCTCTGCATGGAACCACGAAGCTAAAATTTTAAAGGTAAGTGTAAAATGTATATTTTGTCGTTATTTTCTTACCTGGAATGTTTACACATTTTATGGACTCTGAACATTTTTTTTTAGCTCCGTAGATGATCCTGAGGACAACTCAAACGTAACATAACTTAAAACAGCGCATACCAGCACCAACGTATTGAAGCACAATGATTTTTCAAACAAAAACTTCAACCGACAACAAAAAGTTCGAAATGACTCACGCATGGAAAAGCGACCTTCACATATTTCCCGCCTTTTTACTGTAAACGTTAACGTTTTCCCAACCTCGTCCCAATGCTACATCATTTTTTCTCTGGCTACCTTTTAAGAAAAAATGACGAAAATAAATTCTAGCGGGAAAACTTAAAGCTGTTTATAGCAATTGTCTTGAAAATAAAAATTGAACACTGTTTTTTTTCTGCAACAAGTTATTATAAGTGTTTTTTTAAGGTAGATATTTTAAGTAGTAGAGTACAAGTTTTGTTTTAGAAGTAATCGCGTTGCTAAGGGCTGAGGCTGAAGTTTGGGTCAATACTTAAGCAACTGGCTAGGCTGGAAATTTAAAAAGTTAAGCCACTGCGACTTAAATCTGAATCACTGCAAACAACAACCTCTACAACATCAACAAAATAGTGTAAAGCTGAATTGTTGTGGAAATTAAATATGACTCTTAACAACTTCTAAGCAGGCTGATATTGCCCCTAGCAACTGATAAAAAGAAACGTGTAATTTTAAAACAAATTTTAGTTTTTATTAGAACAGATTCATTGGACTACTTTTTTTCCGGGACTTTTACGCATGAATATGGGAATGACAACGTCGCTGAGTTACTACTCGAATGTTTTGGAACGACGAGAATGTTTTTTACGACGACGTAATGTTTTTTACGACGACGTAATGTTTTTTACGACGACGTAATGTCTTTAGGTCCTCCGTGAAATAGTTTTATCAGGTTTCACGACAACTCCAGAAGTTAACAAGTCGAATTTTTGCCACCACAAGTAATTGGGTAGGCTATTTCTGTATTAGATTCACACATCACACTAGATAGGGAAATGTATGTTCTAGCACAGTCGCGCATACACGCACGCGCACGTCACAGCAAGTCCTCATTATCCAGCAATACCATCCAGTACCATGCCGTGCTTAGCCATGGTTATTCCCTAATAATCAGTGCAATGTAGTGTCGTCATCAAAACTCATACAAAAATGAGTCAAAAATTTTTAACATAATTCCCTAATAGTCTACTGCTCATCAAATCATACAAAAAATGAATCAAAGGGGAATTCCCTTATGCTAATAATCAATGCATGCGCAGTAAATCTCAGCAATCCTTGGACCTTGTTGGGATGGATTTAAAATGGTACTCTGCTACTGGTGCTCTGTAGAACTGTGCGATAAAGTCAGATGCCCCATGAGATACAACCCTCCACAGGTGAGTACAAAACATAAAGCGAAATCTGACTTTTTTCTTGTCAAGGAAAACATGGCTGCCCATATGAGCGATGGTGGTGAGTACGTATACGAGGGCTACTTTTGTGGAGATGCGTGCTGCTTGGCTTATGTGGAAGAGCGAAAGGTGTATGATAATGCATACGAAATATCACAGTGGCTGTTGAAAAGGCGCTACAAAGCCCGCTCTAGACTGGAGACGCCTCAGAAGATTTGGGGGTGACCTGAAGTAAAACAAATTCCTTGCATTGATTTGATACTATGGTTATCTTGTTGTAAGATACTACTATAAAAAATGTGCATCAACTGTCAATCAAAATTTGATATATCTGGAAGTGCAGTACCCATGACAGTTATGGCCGGTATTGCTATCTTACTCCCAATTTTGGCCCTAGCGATATCGAAAGAACAGGGAAAGGGTACTCGATGTCTACGACAGATGCGCCTGCGGACGTAGAATTAAAGTAAAGGGTAAACTTTTATTCTGGCACTGCTACCAGGACCATAATCACGTATAACGGGGGTGGCTGCATGTGTACAATGACAGGCAATTCTCTGAATTCGTTTGAAATACAATAAACATGAAGCTACAATTTGAGAATGAGCTTGTCAACCCTAAATTATTCTACTCAATTGCTGCTACTTTCACAGACATCAACGATATCAATGTGGATTACCTGACAGTGTCGGATCCAATCCCTGCTAACGGAGGTAAGGATAATCGGTACATAGTAGGATACCATACACGAGACCTTGTGGTAGCCCTCAGGGTAAAGACGCCAAAAATCTGGTCCCCCGCATGGAGTGACCCAGTACAACGCAAATGCAGTACCGGCACTGAGTCTTGATTTTGAAGAGTACCCTGATTGGGTTGCCAAGTATCGCCAAATCTGGTCCAAGATCGAGGAGCTGATATCTGAGCAATTGACGACAGAGCCCGTGAAAAAGAACCGTTATGTGAACGCTAAACTCAAATACTACAAGGATGCAATCACGACTAAATTCCACGGTATGCCAGTACCCTACGATAAACCCTGCCAAGCCAGTGCCATCCTGGTTATTTCATCGGTGTATGTGCAATGTAAAAACCACTACCCCCAGGTACATATTACAGAATGTCGATATAAGAACTTCAAAAAAGAATGATTGCTGAGTGGGGATTAAAAAACCATATAATTCATAGGTCATACGAGACCTATAAAATATACAAAATCAAGGCTTATACTCAGGTGGGGACTTTAGGTACCGCTTACATACTGCACAGACTGATTTTTTTTTAAAACGTCTTGCCTCCCTTCTTCCCGGCTCTTAGCAACTAACTGGGCACGTTCCTGTTCTATGATAGCGTTCACAATCTGTTTAACACGTTGACGTATCTGTTCCTTTAGTAGCATGCACTTATTATATTCCTGTGTGATCAGGGTGAACTCAAATGGCTTTTAAGATAAGATCAACGATAGAATTCAGCTTTGTCTTTGCAAGTAGCCTTATAGTCTCATGCTTTTTGGATTTCACACCCAGCCTCTTCCCGGCGTTCCGCAGACCGGCCTGTCCGATTCCGACGGCGATGGTGATCCCACCCATGGCAATAGCCAAGGGTACTCCTAGGCCAGAGGCTATGGCTCATATAGCAAGCCCTGACGTGATAACGCTTATACCTAACAGACCATGGTACGTATACCTCACCCAGGTCTCATGCATTTTAAACCTCTTTGCGAGCCTGGTACGCTCCTTAATCTCATCCCGCAAGTACTTTTCAATATCCTCAATCTTTTTTAGCCTTTAGACCTATCTTTCTTCCGGCATATCAGCACTTTGTGCAGGTGCACTCGGTAAATTCGGGTACAGCTTGGTTATATCGCTCATTTATTCTATCAGCAAATGCATCGTGAGGCCGGTGAACGAAACGTTCTTCTCATGGTGATATTTGTATGTTAACATGAACTCGAGACGATCTGTCGAGCCCTTCAAAGGAAGGTATATTGGAGTGTCAAAGCTACAGGTCGGCGCCATACGGGTCTGATACTTATCGATTTCAGGGCAATTCTACCATCCTGTCCAAGATAGTCCTCAAATATAGTGGGCTTTTTGATATCGGTAATATAGAGTTGTTTCATCCCTTTCGTGTTAGAAGAAAAGGACGAACATATACTCATACAACCCCAAGGCAAAGTACAAGTCCAACAGGGGAGAATGGCCACTTGGTGTTACAAATCTTGAACATCAGGGCTTGTACGTGTCTACAGACTCGCACATCAAGGTGGTATTCCCCGAGTTTAACAAACATGCTATAAAAATCCCTACCAATTTGCTGGATGACCCTGTTAAGGTGGACTGGACAGGGCAGGCCTTGGACTATTGGAATATCCAGGTTAGCTTTGCGACCCATTGCGCAACCACGGCACTAGGCATATCCGCCAAGCACCTCACAGGCTCGGTACCACTCGTCAACTCGATCTTTAAATTCCATGTCTATTACCACATGCGCCGTATCCTGGCAAGAATGAAGGTACCCATGCCGTATTACGATGGGTTTTCTCAGTATAAAAACCCCTATTCCACCTCTGGGTACGCCCAAGTGTGTCGCGAATACGGTGCAGATACAAATGCCTTGTACAAGCTTAAAGCTGTCATGTTGTCGTTGACAAGCGGGGGATGGTGGCCACAAGTCGACGGCGACTGAGCCAAGTTCATTATTCCGACAAGTCAGGGCCTAACTTCAGAGGGTCTAACCAAACTAAGCGAGAGTATCCGGGTTTCCGTGGTCCTGTTGCTGGGGACGCAGGTAAGGGGTAAGGCATCCCTAATCGGATACGGTGCAGATAACTACACAGCAAGGCAAATCCTATTACAGAAACTTGAGGCCATGGTACAGCGTCGGGAAAATGTAGGACATGACATTACGGAGTTCCAAAAGGTGCTTCAATATGCCCGAACTCCGGTGAATTTTGCCGTCATGCCAAGCGTGTACATGCTGCCCTCTGATATGAACTTGCGTATCGGGAAAATTGTAGGGTACAATAATAACATTTTGATCGCACCTGCCAACGTCAATGTGGGGGTCCAGGTTGATGTGAATAACAAGCCTATTGTGAGGCATGCAGCTCCGCACCCCTTAAGCATACTATCAAAACACCTATAAATACTACTCCCCCAAAGCATACTATCAAAATACCTAAGCATACTACACTTCCTAAGCATATTACCAAAACACCCATACCTCCCAAGCATGCCACACCTATTACACCTCCCATACATACTCCCGATCATACTATACAGGCTATGCCATCTATGCCTCCCAAGCAGGCTACACCTCCTATACATACCCCTGATCATACCCAACAGGGGGGAACAACACGAGGATACCAAGACCGCATTGATTACAACGGAGGTAGGGATCATCATTACCTACATCTGGCTCAAAAATAGCTAATATTACACCTTTCCAACATAGACCACGACAAACCCAACGGCGGAAGAGATGGCCATGTACAGATGCTTGGCTGCGAACTCAACAACAGTTGCCGCTACCCTCAAAAAGAACGAGACTATGGTACCCATAATTCCGGGTAATGCGGCACCTGCTTTACCTGCTAGATATTTGAGGAATTTACCCAATTGTTCCAGCTGTTTCTCTACAAATCCATTCCCCGCGGCACCTCCTGCAGCACCCACTGCGACACCTCCTCCTGTAACTGCGAGCACGAGAGTGCTTATAAGTAGATTAATTGCAGAGACGATACTCGCTATGGTTATCCCTGCTCCTTGAAGAAGATCTTTAGCTTCTCCAGCAAAGACGTGTCATATCCGGCAATTCTCATCAAAGTTTCCTTGATGACCTTCAGCTGGCTGTAAATTTGGGAGCAAAGTAAGCTATGGGCATCCTGCGCGGCCTCTTTTAAATCGTTCAATTTTTCAATTTTTTCCTCCAGCTTTGCTATTTCCCTCTCAAGATTAGCCCTCTGTCCTTCGTCTACCCCGCTTTCTGCCCCTCGAGTTCTTTCACCTTGCCCTCTGCCTTGTTAATCTCGCTATCATATAAGATCATCTTGCTTTTCAAGTCTTTGAAGTTACCCTTTATAGTCTGTGCTGCTTGGTTAAACCCTCTTATTTTACGTTCATTGAGAACTTCATCAGTGCCAGCAAATGAAGTTTCTTGGATAAGGCTCTTCGTGGCATCTCATCAAGCTTTTTCTTAAGTGCATGGACCGTTGCCTTACCCCTGTTGGGCGTAGTAAAATAGTCGGGAAAACCCAGGGCTCGCATGAGATCTGCCTTCAATTTCTTGATCATCTCCCCGGAAGCTTGCAACCCACCCTTATCTTTTGTAATTAATGCCGTAAGGTCTATATCGTTGAAAAAAGACGTTTTTCTTCTACCCTAAACTCGTCGTAGGGTATCGCAATAGGCTTTTCCAGCCTCGGATCAACCTTTTTTTTTAGTATTTTTTGCCTCTGTTCTGAAAGGCCAACCCTCCCCCGCGACACCCTGTTGTTCTCCTGATGTTAAAGGACATGGCGTTGCCGGGGGGTTTGGAAGTTTCTGCGTATCATCGGGTTTATCATCCGGACACCCCTCATCCGGAAGATCGTGATAAAATACTGGATTAATTAGAATTTTATTAGAAGATTTCCCTTATATAATAAAATGAGTGCATTCGGAACAACCCCAGACCCATATGCAAAGACGAAGCAGCTTTTCGGTATCAAAGGCCGAAAACAGAGGGTTCAGATAAGCTATATACTCTCTACAATTAACCAGAATGTAGATCTTTATGTGGATATTTTAAACATGCCCTAGAGTGATGTCATATTTCCTGGCAGTCTCAAGCTCTTATTTGACCTGACGCTGACGGGGACCAATACAAAGCGTACCATTGTCAGCAACATTGGCAAAATCCTGGTGAAGAATCTACGTATTACCCTGAACAGCAATGAGGTACATAATATATCTGATTATAACACCCTGACAGTGTACCGGGACTTGTGGTTACCCAAGTTCAATCGTGATAACAACCTTATCCTGGCAAGTCAAGGCCACTGACCATGTAGGTACCGACGAGGAGAAGGCGATTGTTGCCGTGTATGGCAACACCTTCTGCGTGCCCTTGGGCAAGATGTTTGAGTTAACGAGAGATCTTCCGTTTTATCAGGCGGGATTGTACGACCGTCTCCAATTTGTCCTGCATTTCGCAGCACATGCCGACGTAATCAAAGATGCAGGGACAGCAGCCTCGGGAAGCACGGCAGCCAAGGCTGCCGACGCCGCCAACAAGATCACCAATATAAGACTTGAGTTTGATAAGATCACTTATGTAGGTCTTGCGAGTGCCATGATGTCAAGGTATGCGAGACTCGCTTTGCCGTATGAACGAATCCTAAGAAGCAAGGTGGTTACAATGAAGAAAGCTGATACCAGCTATAATTTGCAGATTGATACCCTGCGAAAAGCCTCAAGGGTGTCTTGCTACTCTTCATAGACCCCGGTAAAGTGAAGGGCTATGCTGGTGTGAACGAAGTGTTTCATAACCCCAAGATTGAAAAAAATTAGTTTTACCGTTGAATGGAACTGTACAGACATGCAATGCTTCCCTAAGACTATCTCGAACAAATCGTGAACATTTGCGGTGCCCACGATGGTAACGTCACCATCGGGAAATTTTTCAACGAAAGATATGCGTTGTTCGTCGATTTTTCAGCCTCCTCCGATGACAGTCTGCACGGTAGTGGAAGACCCCTACAACGCCTTAGTGATGGCATCACGTTACATATAGCTAAGAAGGCCGACGGAACCTGTGATTTCAGATGCCATGTTTACCTTCTGCAGGACGCGCAGCTGAACATCTTAGACGGTAGTTTTCTTAGCGTGGAGTACTAATGACCGCAACTCGTGTTTGTCCTCCAAGGGCAAAAACGAGTCAATATGGAAAACAAGAGCTGCTCAAAATGTAACAAGAGTCTTTTGCTAGATGCATTTAGGGAAATGGTCAAACTACAAAGACATGCATCAAATGCCTGGATAAAAAAAAGGCGTCACGAGAACGTAACAAATGCCCTCATGGTAAGCGAAGATCAGAGTGTAAAGACTGTGAAGGGAGTCAAATATGCCACCATCAAAGCGTAAGGGCCTATTGTAAAGAATGCGGGGATAGTTAGATTTGCCCCCATCAAAGGCAGAGATCCATCTACTGCAAGGGCAGTCAGATTTGTCCTCATTAAAGGATGAGATCACGGTGTAAAGAATGCAAGAGTAGTCAAATCTGCTAGCATGAAAGGAGGAGAGCTTGCTGTAAAAAATGCAAGGGCAGTCAGATTTGCCCTCATGAAAGGGTAAGGTATCGCTGTAGGGAATACAAGCAGCCGGAGGAAACCAGGAGCTGCCCGAAGTGTAAAAAAGTGTTGCTCCTAGATGCATTTAGAGTGCTGGGAAATGGAAAGACGGCAACAGGTTGTATATGTTGCCTGGATAAAAAGAAGGCGTCACTGGAATGTAACAGATGCCCCCATGGTAGGCGGAGATCCCAGTGTAAAGAATGCGGTGGTAGAGATATATGTCGGAATGAAAGGAGGACGGCCTATTGTAAGGATCTGCCAGCATGAGAGACAGAGGGCTTGGACTGCAAGAAGATCAAACAATGAATGGCAACAATAGCTGTTATTGTCACCAGCGTGCCAATCAACGCATTAGCCTTTAGTGGCACAAATTTTCTATTTAGTACACTTGCAGGAGACGGTGAGGCGGATAGGAAAAGACATGATAGGGCAATGGAACAACTACAAGCAGCCCAAGCAAAGTGGGTACAAGATCGACAAGCCAAATTTGATTGGTTCAACGAACAGCGGGAACTGCAACTACAGGCTGGTAAAAGTCTTCAGGAGTTGGACGACGAGATGTACAGGTACTACATCGCCTCGGACAAGAAGGCCCCGCAATTGAAAGATTTTTACACACCCTCCAAGCAGCAACAAGATGGTGAATTGGCCTTCGTTGTTGGCTCCTTATCCCTGCTAGGGTTCGTAGCCTATAAGTATTTGTAAGAACGCGTTTTTAACATGTATAATAAAGACATATCAAAAATGCATGTTGTTACCAAGGAAGAGGCTGAAAAGCTAAGCAATATCTACTATACCCCAGAAAATCTCTGGACCGGTCGCAAGGCTATCAAATTTCTCGCTGCAGAAGCCTGTCTATCCAAAAAGAAGGCCACCCACTGGCTATCCAGGCAGCTCTTGTGGCTGAGATACATCAAGGGCGCACTTTACCATTACAAGACCTAATGAAATGCATCAATTTGATCTACTCTATATGCCACATGACAAACTATATGGCAATACGTACAAGTATATCCTAACAGGTATTGGCGTGGCTTCACGTTACAAAGTAGCTAGATCCCTGCGTACCATAAGGGCTAGCGAGGTCGCGGATATGATCAAAGATATCTACAAAGCGGGACCTTTACACTACCCAAGAACCTTCCAGTGCGACAACGTTAGCGAGTTCAAATCGGACGTAACCAAGCTGCTGGAGGATAATGGGGTGGAGATTAAACGGGCTACCACCAAATAGCATAATACGTTTACGGCCTTTGTCGAGTCGTACAATAAGGTACTTGCAGAAGGACTCTTTAAGCCTCAGGATGCGCAAGAGCTAGTCTCCGGGGAGCCTAGCTTCATTTGGGTCAAGCACCTGTACACTATCGTAAAAATTCTAAACAACAGCAAGACTGCCATGATCGGCATGAAGCCCAACAAGGCGATTAAACTAGATGATGTACCACTTGCGAAAAGCGAAGAATATCCCTTAGAAAAACCCCTACCTGATGATGGATTGTACTTGTATTTGCTACAACCAGGAGAAAAGCACGCGGACTCTAAAAGACGTGCAACTGACGCCTTTCAAAGCAAACATACTTACAGGTTGGATCGTATTGTAGCAGGTAGTCGTATTTTATACTATTTAAGAGACTGTCCTGAAAGGAGTTTGGTTTCGGAGGAACTCATGCTAATCTCAGAGGGTGTTCAGGTACCTCTTTTGGAGGTTATCAATGAATAATAAAATGCTTTCACGAGTTCCTCTGGATCACCCAGATCTATTTCGTCATTCTCGTCATCATCTTCATTCGGATCACTTAGATAGTCCAAAAGATATTAGGTGTAGAACTGGTACCCATAGACGATACCTTTGATAACATTAGGATCATTCTCCAAATCAATATCGACTAGACGTCTATCTGGTATTGGAAAGTTGAGTATATCGCCTATTGCTGCAATATCAGCCAAATCCGATAGATTCAAATTCCTATCCTTGATGACCTGGTAACAGAGTGCACCATAGTTGTTCTCTTTAGCCCAAACGATATAGAGCCCTAGACGTTCAATATCATCCTCGAGATCATCATCGATCTCGCTTCTTGCAAATGTACCCATGCTTTTTCGCCTGATGCCAACATGTCTGAAGGCTCTTCAGCGGTGGGGTATTTAGAACCTTCGTAGTATACTCCACCTTGATGCCTAAAATTGTTCAAGCAGGTTGGGCAATATCCAGTCACTGACCCTGCCTTGATACAGCAATTTAGCACAGGTAGCTGGATATTGTAGTTGATGTAAATTGGTTTTGTTTTATGTATGCTTCCATCTTTTGATATTTCACTACCTTTTAACATACAGTCAAAAGGGTCAAAAATGATATCCCATAGGAAGGGGTTGGGAACCCACCACTAAATGAGGCCCCTGATGCTATATGGTGTGGGTAATTTTTAATACCCGCAAGAGTAGTAAAAATCGTGCCTGGTTGGGTGTGGAAAGATCTGTCCACCCTTGGAGACCACTTATTCCTATATTTGGTGTCTCTGCTAGTACGACAATCCCACCCTTGGGGTAGTCAACAAGCTTATTCCGAATCTTTTGCGCTACATACCCCTGTTGACCACAAATGGCAAGATATTGGAAGGTATCGTCGTTGTTTTTCTGGATAATTACCACACTGTTATCCTTTCCAGGATCTTGGAGGTGGGGCACGGCACGTTGCTGTAGCTCCTCAATTTCATCCCACAACGCCGTGAGCTGGCTATCCCTATCCTCAATTTCATCACCCAGGAAGGCCAGGGCATTATCCTTATCCTCAAGGGCTTGACGCTGCTCCTTGAGTTCCTCCTGTAATTTCTCAACCCCTTTTTGAGCTAACCATTTGATTAGTTTTACTGCCTTGGGTTTCCTCAAACGGTGTGTAATTTCAAGGGCCTTGTCCAACGTTAGGGTTAGGGTCAAATACATCATGCCGCTTTTTCTCTCCTCCTGGCATACCTGAACATACCCTCTATTTCTCCCTTTGATATTGTCATATGGCGGTCAAGACCATACTGTCTAGCATTGGAAAAACACAGGAATCTCTCGAGATCGGCACGTTTGAACAGGGGCTGATTTTGTTTATCGAAAAAGGTCTCAATCGATCCTGCAGGTATTGCGTTGAATGAGGAGAGCTGTGAAGACATTTCCTATATACCAAAGCTTGACCAAAGGATTTCAACGTGGTCACTCGAGAATCTTCCAAGTCCTGGGGTGTTCCAACCATGTACAAGCATGCGTGCTTGGATTTTTTCAATTCAATTTTAATCTCATCCCAGTCGGGGATCAAATTCGTCTCCTCGTCTATCATTTTCATATCGCTCCTCTCGTGTGGATACCACAAAAAACAAGGCATTCTTTTGCCTCCTGAAGTTCCTGGGGAAAGCATTATAGCTCTGAGTTAAGAGCCATATGCTTCCTATGCTTACCACTGACGGCAAGCTCAAGCAGGGGCTGTCAGCGCTTGTCAAGGCTCTCGTCGGCTATGACGTCGTCCACGATAAACAACGTGTCCTCTCCTGCCAACAATGATGATAGTCTTTGGATCCATTCAAACAGCTCATTTCCGGGGTCTATAAGAAACACGTAGTCGTCACGCCAGAGCGATGCCCTTTCTAAATAGGTGATATTCCACCGTAGGGTAGGGCATAGTATCACAACATTATGAAAGTGCTTTTTATACTCATGCTCAAGCAAATCTAAAACACGCTGTGTTTTGCAACAAGAAGTAGGGCCAGTGAAAATTGCTGTATGCTGATCTCTTACGACATCCAACATTTACTTAGTAGTTGCTACACTTTCCATCATGAATTTCAGGGTATAGCGCGGCACATGAAGAACATATTAAAACACCACCGTGATTGTTTACCAAAGGCCCACAGACTGCGATACCGGCTGTATACTTTTTATATAGAAACACAACCAATCACCACTACCACGTGGTCCGGATCAAATAAAATGGATATTATTCTTTTGTTACGAATTAACATGTTATGCGTAATACATATTATACCTTGTATTAAATAACAAGACTGTCTATACAACTTTTGTTATTTCATCCATTTTTGTTATCAACTCCTTATGTTTCCAGTCGTATTTTCGGTTTTAGAATTGCTCCTTTGGCTATTTTAATTTCAGTTTTCTCGGCCCTTTCTTGCGCATTTGGCCCTGAACAGACCCTACTCGCCGCGTAGCTCAACAACCCCATTTGCGTTTGCCAAAATCTTTAATCCAGCAAATACAGCCAGCTCTTCAGTGCACCCGCGTTTCGAGAATCTGTATACCCGAGAGGGAAGGGTATATGAGTAGCTTCACCATTTCCTTTACCCCTTTATAGTCAATACTTTACCCTTGTGCACATTTCACCGACTAATTGCACTGTACATGCACGCTAGCTCGTTTGTTAGCCTAGTTTTTAATTCATCCAGATTACCCCCGGGCGCTTTTTCCACGTCTCCAGCACGGCCCCTTTGCCTTGTTTTACATTCGCTACTCACCGACTGTACATTACGTCACTTTCTCGAGGTGCAGTGGTACTCTCAACCAATTAAAATCTAACCATTACAGGTACCTTCCACCTACCTTATATTTAATTATATACCCTCTAATTTCGCTGTCAATGGCAAGAGGATCTACCTCGTGCCCAACGACTTTGATGTCCTTGCATTTGGTACGCCGCTTCACCTATGCCTTGTCCAAGCAAATTATGCAACTCTTTCTTCGACTATTGCCCCTGATCTTGAACCTGTCCGGAGTTAGAACGTGCTTGCACCCTCTACGGCGTTTGTTATCCGTTTACCATTGAGGTATACGCCCTATGTAATACCTTAGCAACCTTAGCAAGCGTTGGAGACCTGCCAGTCTCCTGGCACTTGAATGGTATCTTATGGTGTATGTGAATGAATTCATAGAGCTCCCAGGTATAACCCTCTGTGCTTCAATATGGGCCCTACAGATAGCTATGACATCGTGCAGAGGATGGCGCTTGCGCTCTTTTGACAGTTTCTTTTTATTGAGGCAGGGGATGCATGTCGTCGTTGGTTGACCGTTACGCTTCATTTTGAACTGGTTCAAGGGGAGAGAGTTTGAGCATTGTGAACACTTTTTGGCCTCCTCCATATTGATTTCTATAAAAGCATATCTAAAATCTCCTTTTCTTTCGGTGTTACGTTGCTTGTGGTCATTTATTTAGTGTCATTCTTTGAAAAAATTCAATGCATCTTGAAGATGTCAATCTGAGGCTGATTTTTGCCCTGTTTCCCTTGCTGAGGCTCCGGAGTCGCCGGCTTGTCCTAACCTCTATCAAATCTGTACCAACATAAGCGATCGGAACATAGGGTAGAAATATAGTAATATACAAACACACTTCAATTTATTCCCGCGTAGACGCCAGGCGGTAATGGCCACGGGCAAGCGTGGTAATTTGATCGGGTTGTACGAGCCTTTTGTCATCTACCTTGTTTAACGCTAAGTTCGATACCTCCTGGGTGTAGATTTGATGGCCCTTGTTTTGAATCAACATTTGACTCCTATAGACGTCAACGCCCTCTTCCAGACATCGCCGATAGTCATCAAGGGTGATGGAGTTTTTAGTCACGCATCTTTTTACGCCCTTCACTTTGCGATCACCGCCCTCTTTGGTAAGGCTCTTGTAAGTATAGAGTTTTGCTTTCAGGGTAATGAACTCGGGCATTATCTTCACCGCTAGTTCGTCTTTCATGAGGCCTACGACCTTCTTGTTCTTACCTACAGGGAGAGGCCTATTATCATCCTTGTCGTAGGCACTCGTATTAAAACGTGTCTCGACATCGTCCTTGATATCCCTGTAAAAGTCTTCTGTTCGTATGTGGTACACAAAGAAGTCTGTATCCATGTGACAGAACTGTAATTTGCTACCATATTTGGGCTGCATGTAGTCGTAATGGAACTCGTACATTACCACTTTTAACATATCCAATATAGCCTGGCCTATATACACCGGCTTATTCATCTTGACCTCCATTTTACCCATCTCTACACCTAGTAGGTGCTTGCTGAACCGACTTCCACCTAAAATTTGGTATCATCACGAGCTTCGCGTACTTGTCCTCGTTGGTGACCAGCTGAATGTTGCGGTGATTTCTAATATTCTCCATCGTCTTATCAAACACGCTTATATTCATCAACTTATAGAAGTCCTTCTCGAACTTGTTTTTGGCAGCCGTTCTCAGCCTAGTGTTGTGATCTATATACCCTTTAAGCCCATGTTTTAAGGACTCGTGAAGGGCTCTGATATGTA
Organism: Hydractinia symbiolongicarpus; assembly: GCF_029227915.1. Taxonomy (NCBI): domain Eukaryota; kingdom Metazoa; phylum Cnidaria; class Hydrozoa; order Anthoathecata; family Hydractiniidae; genus Hydractinia; species Hydractinia symbiolongicarpus. Next base: position 26,237,186 of record NC_079883.1, read on the forward strand.
CCACATATTTTCGCTTGTTTTCCAAATTTGGTACCAGTTTCTCGACCTTGTGGACCGTCCTGCGTTCGGGTAAGAACAGCAGTTCGTTATGGCAATCGTTTAGTCTCTTCAGGAAGTCGATGTCAACCTCTAGGATATACCCATGCCTATTGTCCCTAAAGAGCTTTCGATCCGCTTTTCGGTAAATGCCTCGGTATTTGATTCCCATTTGAAACCGTCCATTGGCAGGTTTTGATGCATCGCCCATCCGTATAGGTTATTGTTATCGAGATATTGGAGGTAGGAGGATTCAACCTTTGGATCTTACTGGTCTCCCATGTACTTGTTATTAGCCCTGGAATACCGGTGCACAGCCTGGGTTATACCTCCTCTTATACCCCTCTGGAATATCAGGAGCATGTCAGGATCCGTAAGGGGCTCTAACCTGATTCCAGTATATTTGAGAGCCACCTTCCAGGCCAAACCAGGTGCACTGTAAAAGTGCGCAGGATCAAGTTTGTAATTCGTCAAGCATACGTCTCGGAACGTTTCAAAAACGTCGGCTAATAGCAGAACGTCCGTGCTGAAGTACACATCCATCGTTGAGGTTGCTTGTAAGTTTGTCTAGGCTTGATGCCATAAATCGACAGGAATCTATGAACCTGATTTCAATAGTATAACCATTTTTCAGCCTCTGTTGGCATCGTAATTTTAACGGCCTCGTGATCCTTGCAGTAGCTATGATGCTTGTCCCTCGATTCAACCGCGTTGAAGCCCTGTAGGTAGTTCAGGCATAAATGCATCGATTTTGTGTTCTTTGATGTCTCACTATTTAAGAGTCGCAATAGAGATTTGACGGCTGTATAGTGGGTCTTTTTATCATCCGTGATAAGCAATAGGGTCACCGATCGACGTAGGATGTTGATCTTCTTTCCTGTTATATACAAGACGTTTACCGCATCTTAGTTTTCACGGTCGAACAATTTTTCAACATTTCCGGCCTCTCAAAGAGGTCCATGGCCTCTGGTGTTGGTACTATAATCACGGGCTTGACCGGCTTTCGTTGTCCAGCCCTTCTGACCTGTCTCTGTGGTACGTCCTCCAATAAAGAAATCAATTCAGCCTTGCGTAGCTTGTAATACCCAGTTAAGCCACGGGTTTTCGCAATATCACGTAATTGTTTCACGGTGTATGTATTCATTTCTTTATTGTATAGAGTTTTTTATTTTCTCAGAGGATTTCACTCTTGTCGACTAACACAGTTGACGTCTTGACTGCGCATGCGTTGATTATTAGCATAAGGGAATTCGCCTTTGACCCATTTTTTGTATGATTTGATATGCGGTAGACTATCAGGGAATTGTGCTAGAAATTTTTGACTCATTTTTGTATGATTTTTGATGACGTCACTACATTGCACTGATTATTAGAGAGTAACCATGGCTGGGCAGTGCATGGTACTGGATGGTACTGGATAATGAGGACTTGCTGTGACGTGCGCGTGCGCGTATGCGCGACTGTGCTAGAACATACATTTCCCTATCTCTACACTTGTCAATGTTTAGAGTAGACTTATGACTCAAGTTAGGTTATTTGGTAACATCCAAATGTGTTAATTGTTGCTGACGTCAACATCGCCATTTTTTCGCGAATTCCAGGGCAACGTAAATTGTCCGCCTGGTCTACGTGTGTGTAAAAGCAGTGACTTTGCAGCCTGCCGGCCGCAGTCGAAACTTTTGTCCATATATGAAAAATATGGAAAAAACTTCCTTTGTCGCAAACACGTTCCAAGAGCATTTTGCCTCGCTGGGGGCCAAGAGAGAACCTGAGCATTAGACGTACTTTAAAATATCGAGCGAGTATCCTTTCTGAAGTCCGCCAATCATCTGAATCAGTTTACCATTAACTCTGTTCTCATTTAAGAGTAGACTTTTTAAAATAAACTTTAGTACACTACCTTTTGATGAGCCTTTTTGGCAGAAAAAGTTAGCTAAATATAATGGGTTTGAATTTTTGCAGTTCTATGACCTCACACGCTCTCGTCCCCAAGGATTTTTGTGTTTTTGATATTAAAAAGGCAAATTCCACCCCTGGATATGAGGGTGTTTCAAAAGCGGGTAAAATACCTCTGCTTAAACTAAATAGGTCGTTTTATCCGCCCTAAAATACGGTTAAATAATCTCAAGAAATAAAGAATTTTGACCGCTTTTGGACGGGGACGGAGATGCTTGGCAACGTCTGACATTGTTTGTTATTGTAGTCTCGCTTGCTCAAACATTCTAATAAAAATGGTGGCGTGATGTTTACAAAACAATCTGATCTGCGCTCGTCCCGTGCGTAGCTGTCTGTCTCTAGCAAGCTAGGAAGAATGGACGTCATTTGTTTAAAAACAATAACTTCGCCTGGAAAGTCTACTTTAAAAGACATAGCACTTGCTTCTTTCGGATCTTTCTTTGCTTGTTCATCATACTTAGACTCGTCGGAATTGCTGCTATGGACAAAAGGCGAGAATAAGGTCAGTTACACATTCTCCACACCAGAGGTAACTCTCTGCTAGCTGCTGGCTAACACAATAGTTGTTTGCCTCACTGGTTTCGGGAGGTATACCCTGTCAATTTTTCCAGGTGGGACTACAAAGGCGGTTCTAGATTGCTTTAAACTCCCGCTGTTTTTGAACATCATGGCTAGCCTCACAAATATCGAGGGATATACCATGTCTTATTATCTCTAGGAAAGGCTGTGGCTTTGATGGGGAGTCCTGGAGTATTTAATGCTCTCTTTGAGCTACACAAACTCAATTAGGGTCAACACTCTGCAGACAATTCCCTGCATCGGCCGACACAGTGCGCCATCTACCCAATTTCCCTCGCATGGCTTGGGTTATCTATCTATCTCTAATGATCTACCAACTGAGCCACCGACCACCATATAATATACCTATACCCCATTTAACATTGCTACTGTAATGTTATGAATTACCACAAATAAATTTTATTAGCCTCGCTAACTAAAATGAATTTTCCTCATTTGAATGCTTAAATGCAAAAGAATGTGCTACAGAGCAAATCCCTAATTGGAATCCACTAACAAACACAAAAGAATTGTCCAGAAAAAAAACCCAATTTAAATCAACCAATAAAACCAGTGTGGTTACATCTTGCCCTTTTATACGAGATAGGAATTAATCATGTTTGTTTGGGTGAGTGAGTGAGTTAGACCATTCTTGTTCAAAACATTAAATAAGAAAGGATATCATGTCAGCAAAGGACAAAATAAGTAACCAATAAAAAAGCGCTGTCAGTATTCTGACCACAAAAAGTTTCTTTTTGACTCAGTATATTTCTTTCCACCTCAACTGTTTGATTTGTGCCAGGTGATAAAAAGAATTATCTTGGGTCTCCTGGCTAGTAAATTATGGATTTTTATTCAGGGAGAACTGCAAGTTAGGCTATGATAGAGTAATCAGTTTATAATGCAATTTATTTCTCATAATTAGGCTATTTATTAACATTAGTTCTGTTTTATCAGGTAAAACAAAGTATGAAATCTACTTGCAATGCTACAAAGATATTTTAATTATTATATATTTGCGTTGCCAAAAAAATATAGCACTTAGTTTGTTTTGATTTAAGAACACATGTGTTATGGTTCCTTTGTTTTGATGCCAAAGTTATCTCTTGAAAAAAGGCAAAGTCCTGGCGGATATTATCAAAATGGCTGCATATATAGCTTAAGTAGTCTATTTCTAGCCAATTCATTTTTCTACATCTTATTGGTTCAAAGCAGCATATATTATATCTTTTAACTGTTACAATAAAGATGTAATTATAATCCGTATTCCAATTATATATATATAATGATTTATTCTGTAATATGTCTATTTTAGTTTATTTATGATAACTATTTATATTTAGGCAAAGTCTCTTTTGGGACACACAGGTATGGTACGGGCCTTATGCTTTGGAAACAATGCTGACAAATTATTGCTTGCTTCTGCTTCAAAGCAAGCTATCAATGTTTGGACAATATTTGATCCTGAGAGTGATGGTGGTAAGCCTATTCATGCAGATTTATGTGTAGATATATATATATATATATATATATATATATATATATATATATATATATATATATATATATATATATATATATATATATATATATATATATATATATATATCCCAGGACAAGCTTGTTTCACGGCTCATCAGCTGGGCTAGTGTGGGGTTTGAACCGCAAACCTTTCAATTCGTAGTTGATGATATTGAAACCCATTACACCAACTAGGCCACATGCGATCGTACTACATGTTACCAGAGTGCTCAATGCCCCTAGGGACAGAGCTATGCGCAGTAAAGATATATAAAAATATTTTTATAAAATCTTGTTATAAAGGGTGTATGTGCGAGATAGAATAGATCTAGAAGTAATTAGTATGTAGACAATAAAGTGTATATATAAAGAAAGAGAGATTTACGGAAGGACTGAGCAATCAGAATTTGCACGAAGGATTTAAAACTTAAATGCATTAATAGAATGTTTCTTGGAGAAAAGTATACTGTAACGATAAGATATCTTGGCGAATATAGACAAAAAAAGACAGTTGAAAAAGTTTTATTGAGCTAGTTAATTTGAAGGTAATAAGATCAATGTCTTGGTTTTTTAAAAAATCGGGATTAAAATGATCTTAAAATTTTGAATGTAAGAGAATCGAAGAGTGTTTTGAATAAATTTGTCGTTAGAAAAATTAAAAAAGAAAGTCCAAATAAGTTCATTTTATTTAAATCACATTAGCCAGATCATAAATAAAACTAAATTTTGTAGTTTCTAATATTTTGACTATAGTTCAAGTCATCATCAGAGAATAAAATTTTTTTGCAACAAGTAGCTGTTATATATGTGACATTAAATTAGTGATAGTTCTTTAGAGCCCATTAAACCATGGTTCAATGCAGGTTTCAATTGATTGATACACAGCGCTTCTTTTGTTATCACACTGCAATCTATAACGTTAACGTTTGATTGGATACAATTTATGTGTGATAATCGGACTTTACTGTCCTTCGGCATGATATCATCAAGCAAGTTGGGAGCAACGCCATTGCATCAACGCCATTGCATCAATGTGTTTATGTATCACACTATTTCTAACTCCATGCATGTTCTAAGGTTCTCTCATACAATGTACATTCAATTTTACCAATGTATTGTGCGTTAGATCGAGCACAGGAGAACTGGTAAACAACATTTGATTTAGACAGGAGAGATTTAGCATCCTTCGTGTTTGTAAAAAATTCCAATTTCTTGGTGTCATACATAATTTTAAATTAAACGAATTTATCTTTTTCTAGGTTACGATGGATTTTACGAATACATGATTTATCAATTTTTTATTTTATTTAATTTATTATTTTTGATTTTATCGTTACCCCATGCTAATATCCAGGGGGGACTCCCATGAGTTTTTAAATGGGCGAGCGAGTGACAGACTCCGGAGAAATAAACTGCAGGAAACAAAATGGTCTCATAATGACATTGCTTTTATTAAAACCCCTTTTTAAATTCTTTTTGTCAACAACTTACTCATAACTGTGTGTAATTTGTTTAGATATGCAAGGTTCTTGCATGAATATTGGAAGAAATCTTGGTGATGTGAACCATTTAAGTTTTTCCATGGATGATTCTTTAATCTCAGCATGTATATTCGATGAAGTCTGGGTGATAAACATCAAGGTATAGGAAAGTCTTTTGTTTTTAAAAGCACTGATACTGCCATAATAAGCCCTTATATATAATGAGATAAAATTCCTAACATTTTATATTATGATTATGACCTCAAAACAGGGAGAACTTCTGCAAAAAAAGCAATTACCAGGTCAATTGTGAAAGCTAAAGTTAAAAAAGCTCAAACTAACACAATAGTTCTCTACAAGCAGCATATACCAACAATTAGTTATACATGAAAGGTGAAAATAATGTACACAGAGTTTGCTAAATTTTTTTCTTAATAACGAAAATAAATTCCATAGAAAATCTGTCTTATAATTTTTTTTTCCTGAAGGTTGTTGTGAAAATTATTTTTATTTAGAGAAGTGAATTAGTTGCCACACTTGTTGGTCATTTAGGATGTGTTGTTGCCTCTGAGTTTTGCTCACAAGATGAAGACCTGTTAATTACAATATCTGAAGACAAAACCTATGGTGTATGTTGTTTTCAATACTTACATGCTCATTATTTTTAATAAATTTGCAAACAAAAATTAAATGCAATTAAATTTCAAGCTTATAACCATTATATACTGTTGTCACTATTTTTGTTTTGTTCTGGGTAATAATATTGTGCTAAATCAAAAATTCTAAAAGTTCTTCCTAGAACACATAAAAGCCTTTACCTTGTAACAGCAATGGTACTAGGTCTTTCCATTTTGTTTCGAAGTCACCATTTCTAAACCATTCTAAATGAACAGAACTTTTTACATTCGATTAACATGTTGAGGTTTTAAAATTCATTAATTTGTATTTTGCTAATGACAGTAGTGTATTTTTTAGATCTGGAGTCTTTCAGAAAAAGATCAAATTTATCAATCATCAATTATCTCCGGTAAGATTTAGCTGGAAGGTTATATTAAATGTCTCCTAAAAGAGATAGCATGTAGGTAGTCTAATTCTATTGAGTCCAGCATATTTGATCATGCAAGTTTGGCCATGTATTTAATATTCTCATGTAGCTCTTGAGCATTTGTTTGAAATTAAATTTTGTGAAACCTTTCAGTAATATTTACTAAGAAGTGCTTTCACACTACTACCTTTATTTATTACCTCTTTATGACATTGTTTACATTTGTATCAAAAAAGTATTTTTGAATTCACTTTTAGCTTCGTCATCACTCTTTTCACTAGCCACTCACCCCTTGGAAAATTTCTTTACAACTGGATCTAGTGATGGAATGGTGGGTTACTACATTCTAACTTATAAAAGCATTTTGTTTTTAATTTGTTATGCTATTATTTTTTAATGTTGTAAATCAATTATTAAAAGACAACTTTCACCCTCGGTGAATGATTTGGGAGCCTGCTACTGGATATGGTAGATGCTTCAACCAACAGCCATAGTCGATTGAACTTAGCCAAATCGTCAATGACCAAATATGTTACAGCCAATGCTAATTTTCCGATCTGAGAAAAATGACTTGAGTTGAACTTACACTGAAGTTGAAGTCTTCTCAACTAAATTATCTATCCCTTCTTTTTTAGTTACGTATATTTGATGTGACACTTCGCAATAGTTTACATGAAGTCAATATTGCAGCGAGAGGTGTGTAACTGTTGTTACAAATTACCATTTTTTATATATCTCCAGGATGTTGTTCAAATTATTTTGTTGTAGCATCATCTACAGAGGAACTAGGAGATAACTACAATGATTATGCAATTTTATCTCTTAAATATTGGAATCGAAGCAAACCAATTGTTGAGGACAAAAGTTATGTTAAGTAAGTTATCAAAATTACTAACTTCAGATATTACTATTCTGGGGTGTCTTATTTATTCAGATTGTCAGTGATGTTTGTCTGCCTTATTCACATATCACCAGTTTCTTCTTCATTCAAATGTTAGCAATTGTTCCTCTTAGGGTAGCATTAAATGAGGAACTTTATTTGGCTGTTGGTTGCTCCTCTTGCTTTATGCTGCTAAATGCAAATTCATTGGATATATTATGGATTGTCTGTTTTAATGGTTTGTTTGTTTATAAATTTCGTACTATTTTTGAATGTGAATACAAGGTCTGTTTTTTTTAATTTAAATTTTTTGTTAAAAGCTTAGCAGTTACATGTATTTACTATTTTGCTTAGTCACGTTCGTGACACACAAGAATTTTAGTAGTTTCGAATATATATTTAGTTGCAGCAAGACTAAAATCCCATGAATTAATAATTCTTTTGAATAAGGACATTAATTATTGACAAGAAAACATTGGTATGAAGTTCTTTGAATTAATTGGAACCACCTAGTTTCTCACGCTTCACACATCATTAAGCTGCATGTTTTTTTAATTTAAAAATTAATTTTCTTGTTTTTAGAGGTCACATTGAACACACTATCAACTCAACTTTCACAGGCATCGAGAATTTCTTTTTCAGTTTCAGATGAAGAAAGTGTATGTTTTTATCTGTTTAAGATTTTATTCTTTATCAGAATGCCTACGGCTCTGTTTATCTAATTTGTACTCCTCAATATTTTCAAGATGTTTTGTTATTAAAATTTGGCTGTAAAATCTCTTATATCATTTTTCTTGTTTAAATTTATTCACTTTTAATTAGGTTAAATATTTATTTGTTTTAGTTAATCTGTACTGTTTCCAATTTGTTCACGAACGACATTCATATTTTGCAAGTTGAAAGCACCGAAGGTCTGCTGTCATCTGAACTATCAGTTCTTTCACAGTAAGTATAGCTTGCAAAATCATAAAGCAGTGAGGAATGTCAGTACGTTTACGTTAAAGCTTGTGTTGTTTATGTTTAGAGATCCGTTACATCAAGACTCCCCTTTAAAATCCAAACTGCAACCAAAATTGAAACAAGGTTTGCCTTTCTTTTTAAAAATGAGACATTTATGCTGCCTTCGTCAATATACAGTTTTTAAATTCTTTATCAAGATTTAGACGATATTTTAAGTCTAGCCAACTTATCATTTGAACGGTTAGGTGTATACTATTTAAAACAAGATGTTCAAACCAACTGCAACATGCTTCGTTACTTTGCTATTGTTGTTCTTTTGTAACGCCCTGGGCGTTAATTAAATAGTTAAGAAATTTGTTAGAGTGGGTACTAAAAAAAGTATTCAAAGTAGCATTGTTAATTTCTTTTTTTTTGATTTTTTTTTTAAATTTTAAATTATTAGAATCAAAGAAGACACGAGGTAATAAGCCGAATAAAATGAACCAACCCTTGACATTTAAAAATCAAATTAAAAGTACTGGTTACACAAAAGAGTCACCAAGGTATATCCCAGACTCTGTAATTGTGCATCTGATGAACAGTTGGTTATGTTAACTGAGGAGATTTGTGACGAGTTTTATGTGTTTTTTCTAGAAAACAAATGTTTACACCAAATACAAATAATAAAAAGAAAGAAAGTGCGTTATCAAAAACAGCTACGAATTCGGTTGGTCCATGGGGTGCTACGCCTTCACCCAGGTACTATCAGCTATAAATGATTATTGAGTTTCGGGAAAAAAGTTTTAATAACTGAAGGGATTTGAAAGTCATGTAAATGCAAGAAAAGGAGAAGAAGCTTTGTAGGCTTTTAAACGTCACTTACTTTTACCATTGGGTTGGCAACACGATAGGAAATTTATTGACCTAAATTGTTTTAAAAGCCCCTCTCCAATAAACGCCCGCTCTAAAAGTAAAAATATTATATAAATATTTTATTAAACGACCCTCTCTGTATTGAAGCACCTCCCTAGTGTGGTTATAAACCTCTTTGAGCCAACTGATTCGGACTTTAGAGATGCCAATATTGAAGATAATTTAATTGACTTTGATGAAGAAGAATATAACCTTTAAATTAAGGATATATAAAAAATATCTCACATATTAAAAAAATATTTTTTCTTTTTCTTTTATTAACTTTTATTAACGCCCCTCTGTAATAAACGCCCCCTAAACACCCAGGGTGTTATTGGGGAAAATACGCTAAATGAATTAAAGCCCTTGGAATTAAAATGGTTTCGATTGAAGACCATACTTTCACAGATTTTGTATTTTTATTTAGATCCACTGGGAAAGAGTATCCTATTGATAGTGATCCACCAACAAGACTTACCTATGATAAACATTACGCTTCCGCTTTCAATGATATATCATTTACAGGTAGAATCGAAATAAAGGATCCGAAATTTTGTTGTTATTTAAGATTATTAGTTGACTCTGGGTAAAGTCCTTCCTTCTTGTTGGTATTACAAATAGGAAGGGTCACGCGAATTCAGTGTGAGAAAAATTTCGAACCCCTGTATTTTCGTGCATGATCATCATTTACTCCCCTCGATGATGAGACCTATAATATGACCTATATTAAAGTTTCTAATTCTAATTTTTTTTTCACGAGTCCACATCAAATTTCAAAAAATTAAGGATTGCCCAAACTTACCCTCCATTTGCAAATGCCTTACCGCAGTCAACAGTTATAACTTGTTACATCATTAATATGTCTTCGTTATTTAGATTCAGGTAAATCATTGGTTTGTGCATTAGCAGACGGAACAGTGTTTTTGTTGAAGTCTCCAAAACTGGAGAGTAGTGTTAACTTTATTGGTAGGTTCTTATGTTCTAGTGTCATTCACAATCATATGGCTAAATTGTGTAGTCATAACTGGAGTTGTTACATTGACATGTGTGTGTTCGTAAAAAAAAATCCTCTTTCTTACACTTCTTACCTTATCCATTCCTTTTCCTTTAACTTGAAGAAAAATGATTCCATGTTTATGATTAATGTTTAAAATTATTTTGAGGCAATTGTTATTCATACACAAGGGACACCGTGATGTTTTCTCCTTAATCAGAAAGAACTCTTTTCCTGACTTTGTCCTTATCTTTATTTTTAGGCCATAATGGCGGTGTATCTTCTGTTTGCATGAGTCATACAAGCAATATGGTGCTGTCGGCTGGTACGGATAGAACTGTTAAGTTGTGGCAACCGGGACAAACAGATCCAATCCTAAACTTTTCGCATCTTAAGCATAATTTTCACAAAGAAAAGGTTTCGCAGCCACTTGATCCGGTAATTTCTTTTTTGTTTGTTTAGTCTGTTTTACAAGAAAAACAGGAAAAAAGCTACTAAGAAATCTTAGGTTATGATTTAAAATGCTACAAAGCTTGACAAAGAATTTTTGTAAAATATTATTATGGTTTGATACTTCTCAAAATTACCAAACAGTATAACTCTTGGTTCAATAAACTGTAGCCGGTCGACAGCTTTTCAATATTTTCACAATATATATCGTCCGAATTGTTAATAATCACCATCATGGAATTCCATGAAATTTTTAATGGACATTTTAAGGACTGTTCGCAGCTGATTAAATTTTTATCTGCATATAAAATTACAAAAACAATGGATTTGAAGTTTTCTTGCCGGTTGAAGGGAGTGCTACATTCCTCTACGAAATCACATATATGATGCACATAGAATTGTTAAAAAGGCCATTAAAATTTTCACCTTTTTTTTAACGAACATATTGTAATAATTTTTTCAGGGAAACCCTTCTTACAGCAAAGATATCAGTCGTGCGATGTTTTATTACGTTGATCAATTTATCATGTTGTCGCACGGCAATTCGTTGTGTCTGTATAAATATCATGTTGATTCCACGAAGAAAGACGTCAAAAGGTTTTGTTTTTCTTTTTGAGCAAAAATATGAACGGAAACTGCATTGTTCACTTGCAGTTACGTGTTACTATTTCTTAAAAAATAGGTTAAATTGGGCAAAAAAAGACATTGACTTCTTAAATCACGTGTTGCTTATTGTTTATTCTTTGTGGCTTTTCTAATAATGTTAGGCGCAACAATAGTGTAAATAAGCCGTAAAAGAAGTAAAAATTTTGTGCCTTGTTACAGAGTGGTCTCCATCGTAGACGATAGCAATTTTTTCCGTTTAGATATCAAACCAACAACCGTTACAAACTTGTGCAGGGTTTCGAAGTGAGCGATGCACGGAACATAACGACATTCTCAACTATCAATTCATTTTACTCTTGTATCCTTTTCCAAAAGAGAAATCATCCTTTATCTTCATCAACACGATTTATTATTATAACTTATTCATTACGATGGAGTATTTGTACACCATAAATGATCACGCCCATTTCTGTGAATCTGTTAAAAAAAGCGGCCATTAAAACCTTGTCTTCTAACAAATCACCCTTTTTCTTTCAAATAATACCACATTTATTTTAAATGAGTTCTTAGTTTCAAATATATGCCAATGCAAAAAATATTTACACAGTCGCTTTTTTCGTATTTTTTAAAAATCTGTTAGCCATCTGGATTCTTTATACACTTATTACTCCTTAATTATTTGAAAGATATTGCATTGTGCGCATGCTCCAACAAATCTGTAGTCGTGTTCGACGTCAATAAAGTTCAACCAGTTCGAACAATATCGGACGCTCATACGAGATCAGTGAATTCTTTATGCCAAAATCAGGTAATATTTTCATTACAAGTAGCTTTTTCAATGCTGACAGCGTTTGCAGTAAAAGGTTTTGTTAACATTATCGCTACTTGAGCGATCTTATCAACGCCCGGGAAAGATTATAAATATACAAGAAAATAGGGGCGGAATTGAAGATGGTGTAGTTTTAGAATTATAAGTCCTATGCAGCCAACTGTTCACGAAACCCTTCGTCTTGTTTACTTTTTTTCGCGGTATACGATGTAGTTACCCTTCCCCTTTATGGGTTGATTATTAAAGAACCAGGCGTTTAAAATGTGTTCATGTTTCTAGTTATATTATATTACCTTATTTCAGGGCTCCGCCTTTGTGTCGCAGACTTCTGAAGCATATGATTTATTTTTAACAGCCGCTCCGACAGATGGAGTGAAATTGTGGGACTTAAGACAAAACAGGTGAGAATGGAAAAAAAATTCATTTACAACAATTCAAAAAGTAGTTAAATAAACATTCTCCTCCCCCAAATTTCAAGGTTGTGTGTTTTTTTTAAAAAATGGGGGTCGTGTGGAAACAATGATTCCAAAGTTATCCAATGTGTATATATTTTACTGTGCTATTGATTAATCGAAAAAAAACTTTATTTTAGATGCGTGCGGAAGTTTGAAGGCCATATGAACAGAGCGCAAAAGATCGGCTTGGCTTATAGTCCATGTGCGAAATACATTGCTGTTGGGTCAGAAGATAGATCTGTAGGTGGATTTCGTCAGCAGTGTTTACGTACGACTTTTAGTAATTCGTTACACGACAACATTTTTGATTTTCCTAGGTTTATCTGTACGACATCCGAAGTAGTTCATATTTGCACAGATTATCATCTCACTCGGATGTTATAACGTCAGTTGCTTTCCATCCGCAGAAACCACTCGTAAGTTATGTTTTCAAATCTTTGTTGTGATATGCGGACGGCGAGTAGCACATAGTGGCACAGTAAACAAGAAGCCATGGCGAGTTTCATATTTTAATTATTTTTTGTATTTTATTTAGCTTGCTTGTGGAACCTTGTCGGGTCAGTTGAGAACGTACGAAGTATAACATATCTTCGAAATAAAATGTTGTGTTTGTTGTTTTTGTTGTTGTTGTTGTCTTTGTTGCTTATGTTGCTGGTATACAGTACAGCCTGTTAAATGATTTTTATAAACCGCCGATACTGTTAAAAGACGTCCCCTTTAAAGCAAGAACAAATTTTATTATCTCCTTTGTTTTTGTGGAATATATTCAATATGTGGTGTAATATAAAATGGTTGTAAATATATATATTAAATGTTTTCAGACAATTTTTGCAGGTAATATATTTAAGTTTTGTTTTTACTATATTTTTACTTGTAATATAATTCAATAAACAGTTATTTATATTTCCTTGTTAGAAGAGCTTAAGATCTCCTTTGAATTTAGAAAATTTTGCAAAGAGTTAAAATTCGCGATGAAAATTTACGATTCGAACGAAATAAAAATTAATTTTGGGGGAGAATATGCACTCAAGCTTTTACAAACAAGTGAATTTAAAATGTTTGCAAAAATTTGCGATCTCATTAAGCATATGGTTTTCTATACTAGCACTTTTTAAGAATTTTTTAAAGGAATTATTTATTATGAAATAGATTTAAATATAAACCAGCTCCTTTTTTTTCATCATCAGAATGATTATATGGTCTTTTAAAAGAAATTTAAATCATGCATAAAAACGTACTATTTAACTCGCTCCAATAACAATACAACTTCGTTTGCAGGTCCACGTGCTTCAACTATACTGTGATTTCTACCAGCTGTGACTTCAAGACGTTTTTTAAAAACTCTGAAATTTCCGTTGTTTGCCTTCAATCTTTATCTGTTAACCTTGGGCGCTACTGCATGGGAAGTTTAATTCTCTTACCTATGCGCCTCCGACGACGACGTCTTAAAGTTGAGGGATCACGAGATATGGCTAATAGACGGCGCTTTTTTCGGGGCAGGTTTAATTAAGTCTCTATTAAAAACATTTAATCTACCCAGTAAACACGAGACGTCTTAAACACGTCTTTAAAACGTCTTTTAAAGACCAGATGAGACGTCTCTAAGACGTCTCTGACCCGTCTAAAAGCGTAACGCCTAAAGACGTCTTTAACAAACATAAAAAGACGTCTTTTTGCGACGTGTTAAAGACGTTTTAAAGACGTCCTTATCTAGTCTCTTTCAAACGTTATACTGCCAATAATTTTAGCCTATGCGTATTAGGATTTTAGTAATTTTAATTCTGATGGAGGTGTGACAAACAAAAACAAGAAAAGGGTTAAGAAAATGATGATGAAGTATTTAATAGAAAATTTATATTTCTATCATTTATATAAATAAACAGTTTAATAAGAATAAATTAATATCACATACAAGCTTTTTTATAAGCAACAACTTTTCTTGTTCTAAAAGATGAATGTTCAATGAGCAACAGATAAGCAACAATCAAGCATTTAAAACAGAAAAACCTAAGCTGCATTAAGCTAAACTGCTGTTTTGCTTATAAAAAAGCGTGCATTATACAAAATATACAGCGTAGCTAGTACTACAAAATTAAAATTGTTGACCATAAACAATAACAGTTAGTATCTTTGAAGGTTGTCTTGAACAACGGCGTCGTTTTATTTCGCCAATCAGTAACACTTTGGTCTGAGCCCTGCTTGAAAATATGTCTGTCATATTGTGCACGTTGGATGATGTGTTTATTCTTTGAAGTTATATCCAAACAACCCTTTAATAAAATGCATTTCAGTCATTACGCCAATATATAAAGTAGCTACTGTTTTTTTTTTCAAGAACAAACTTAAGAGGTCTAAACGTGCAATTGAAGGGGAAGGGATAGTGAAGCTAAAACTAAGCATTTAAAGTATTATTTTCCCAAGTATTGATGAAAGCTCCCCTTGAATTCAAACTGAATTAAAATAAGTCGTAAGCATAATTTTCCGCGTGAAGACCAAAAATCGCAAATGTTTCTGCCCGAGAAAGTACAAAAAATATCTAAGATACTTACTTTTAATCAACAAAATATTTTCTTTATTGTCCATTCATATCTCGGGTAAAAACAGCCTTTTGCTTTGCTATTTACTTGTTGTTTTATGGAGCACATTATTCCTTTAACTTCAAAAGTAAACGTCAAATGCAACATTTGTTGAAATAGAACGATGTTCTTTACAAGTTTATTCTATGCGGTCTTTCGAACGCTGTTTTCATTGTAAAATGTATCCGTTTTTGGACAAATTTAATTCGAATTTTTGGCTACCTCTGTATAAAAAATTCTGAAATATCAAAAACGGTTACGTCAATTATTGCGAATTGGCAAACAAATAACGTTCTTATTTATTTCTTGTGAAATTATCTTTAAAACGAAAAGAAATGATGACATTCATTTCGAACGAGATTATACATGTCTTGCAGAGACCAAATAAAGACGTCTTTGAGACGTTTATTTCCAACGGGATTTTACTGGTCTTACGGAGACCAAATGAAGACGTCTTTGAGACGTTTCTTTCGAACAAGATTTTACTGGTCTTACAGAGACCAAATAAAGACGTCTTTGAGACGTTTCTTTAGAACGAGATATAACTGGTCTTACAGAGACCAAATAAAGACGTCTTTGAGACGTTTCTTTAGAACAAGATATAACTCGTCTAACGGAGACCAAATAAAAACGTCTTTAAGAGGTTTCTTTTGAACGAGATTTGACTCGTCTTATAAAGACGTCTTTAAGACGTCTTTTTCTGGTCGAGAGACGTCCGAACGAGCTAGAGACGAGAAAAGACGTCTTTAAGACGTCTTTGTGTTTACTGGGTACTATTGGTTATAAGTAGAAACAAGATGTTGCATCTACTTATAATATGATGAGTGTATACGTGGGAGAGATTATCAAAAAAGATTAGAATAGATTTGTAAAAGTTCATATTTGAGTATTTCAGAAAACAAATTCATAAATAAATAAATTTTCGATTTTGATAAACAGATCTCAGTGCTGAGAAGCAAATCTTATGTGTCGCAATCAAAAAAGCAAATATCAAATCCTGGAAGTAGATCTTTATTCTGAGACGCAGATCTCAGGATTGAGAAGCAGATCTTAATTCTGAGAAGCAGATTTAAGGATTAAAAAGCAGATCGCAGGTCTGTACCACAATGGTACAGTACCTTTACGGCCAAATCGAGTACCGAGAAATAAGTGGCTAGAGTTACTTTTTAAACTCCTTAGATTCACTTTTTAAATTCTCAGATTTCCTTTTTAATTTCTAAATTTCTGAAAGTGATTTCCCAGATTGAAGATTTGCTTCTCAGATTTGATTGTAGGAATTTTTTCTTGGATCTGATTTTTCACACAGAGCTTAACACAAAGCAGAAGATGCTTCCGTTACTTTCAAAATGGCGGCACTGGAGGAGGTTGCTGATGTGTATTTGTAAATGATTTAGTGCATAGAGGCTATACACATCGACACATTTCTGAATTTTATCACTCCTTTTATCCAGATTTACTTGGTCCTAGTGAAAGAAGTGTACGACGTTATTGTAATACTTATGGTATTACAAGGATATTCGACAACGAACTTGATCATATGGTAGAAAACGTTATAGAACAACACAGGCATGGATATGGACGAGCTATGATGCAAGGCAGCATTCGCTCCGTTATGGGTGTGAACACTGGGGTAATATCACAGAGGTGTGTTGCAAGGTCTTTAAGGCGTGTTGCTCCTAACGAATACGACACAAGATCACGCGATATAATGGTGTGGACAAATCCAATACCATACTATGCTCCATATTTTGGCTACGAAGTCCATATGGACCAAAATGAAAAAATTGGACAAGCCTTTTGCTGCACTCACGCTGCATTAATTGACGGCTGCTCACGTATGATTTGCGGCTACGCAACGATGGAAGTCAAGAATCCTATTATAATTTATGAGTTTTTATATCGCCTTAATAAAATACGGACTTTGGGAGCATAGGGTGGACCATGGTCAGGAGTTTGTACTTTGTACTTTTAGAAGGGTATGGTGGCGGTCAAAATAGGCAAGTCCGGCGACAAACAACATCAACTGAAAATAACGTCATAGAGCGATTTTGGCCAGAAATAAATTCGCGTGTAAATTACTCAATAAAACATGCAATAATTAGAATAACTGAAGAAAACGACAACGTTATGTCCAATTCCGTGTTTAATTCTTGCGTTTCCTGGGTCACGTTGTCAATGGTGAACGACGCAGTCCGTGATTTGATAAATTCATGAAATCACCATAGGGTACCAGGTCCAAATGGGTTGCGTGCCAATTGAAAACACGAATAGTACGACACGATCTATTAGGGTTTCAGAGCAGTATATACCTACAACACCCGAA
The DNA here is from genome assembly GCF_029227915.1 of Hydractinia symbiolongicarpus. Lineage (NCBI taxonomy): Eukaryota > Metazoa > Cnidaria > Hydrozoa > Anthoathecata > Hydractiniidae > Hydractinia > Hydractinia symbiolongicarpus. The sequence continues at coordinate 26,254,747 of NC_079883.1, forward strand.
ACTGTCCGAATGTACGAAGACATGGGTGGTTTCTTATTCAGAAACTCGTCATTTGGATTCGACGCCTTTGGAACTGTAGAGCATAACTATGAGCCTAGACAGCATGTTTTTACTTGTGGCGCGTCGTCGAATTTTGTAAATTTGAATCTCTGGGAATAAAAAATTGAATTCCGAAATTTGAATCTCGAAATAAAAAATTTGTAATTCCATGTTTTTTTAAAAATTATAAAATAAATTTTTTTTAGATAGAATCGCGTCTGTAAAGCAAATCCAATGATTGACCGCATTGACCCTGTCATTCTGCTGCAAAAGGTTTAAAAAAATGAGTTACGTCATTGCCAGTTCCAAGGAGGAGGTTATTTACAACAATTTTAAATTGTTTAATATTCATTTTAAATTTCTGGTCCGAAATTCTGTTCCTCAACTGTGGCTCCACTAGTTCTTATGGAACAACTACTCACTTTAAGAGTTTTTTGTGATATAAGAAAAGTGTCTTTGGAACAATTTTATTTAGAATAAATAAATGTCGTATTATTTTGAATAAAAGAAAAATTGTCAACAAACAGACAGCGGTTTTTATCTTAAACATGAAAACTTGATAGATTTTGAGTTTGTAGATATGCTTGGATTGATTCATTGAGTTCAATATCAATACAGGTTGTATTGATATCTGGTTAGCAAATTGATCTTATCCTGTACATGTTTTACCTGTATTCAGGCCGAAAGAAAAAGAAGAAGGAAAGGTCTTTTACACTATTATGCTACAGGTTTTATTCGTGCTTTGGGTTTTAAACCTCAAACTTTCCTATAGTTTATTTCCCTACCTAAAGGGCGTCGGTGAGCACGGCTCAATGAGCTAACAATAAGGACGCAAGATATCTTTAGAGGCTTTTTTGTGTCTGGGTTTTTAATTATACACATCTATCTCCGTAAACATCAAGCATAAAACGTCGGTTGCCGTTTGCTAAGCATTAAGAAACAAGCATAAATAAATATGGCGCGTCAGCTCCCATGGAGTTTGTAAACAACAGCAAAGCAATGCAAAGATCAAAATATTTTACACCGAAAGAAGTCAGCGTTCATAATACGCAAAAAGATGTTTGGGTATCATTTTTGGGGAAAGTTTATGATCTAACTCCCCTTTGTTTGCAGCATCAAGGTAGCTAGCTAAGCTTGACTTACAATGTTTTTACAAAAGTGTAATAGATGACTTGCCAATGTTTATAGCCCAGCTAGCTGCAAAAGATAAAAAGTTTGCGGTTTTTTTACACACATGCGCAAGCATTTCTGTAATTAAAGAAATCCATCTGGAAAAAGAAATATTCGTTTTTTAAAATTTGTGAAATTTTTCGAGAAGAATTAGAAGAATATAGCTAGCTAGCTAGCTAGTTAAAATATAATTCCAGTTCCTCTTGGATTTTATGCTACCCCTAAAATAGATAATATCTTTACTAATAGACATTTTACATTTTGTGAGTTTTGTGTGAGTACCTACACAAAAGTGTGCGCATGCCCCATTGTTCTCAAAATGAAATCAAAACAATTAGGTCACACGGAAAGTGGTCTATTTTGCTAAGCTAGGTTTAACAATTCAAGTTAATATTTTGTTTATTAAAATTGATTATTTCACTTCCATGGTCTATTTTTTTATATTTTCTACCTACAATAATAAGCATTTATGTCCATTGTCACGCAGTTAATTGCTGTCGTTCCCAATAAAAACACAAACTTATAGTCCAAAATTTATTTCGATTTTTAAAAAGAATAAACAAAGGATAATTTGGCGGAATTGGGTGGCGATGCTATGCTGAAGATCACTCTTCTCCAACACATCCGTAGCTCTTCTCCTAGTACCTAAAAAGCAGAAAATAAGGCGAGGATAAAATAGTGTGTAATAAAATAGTGCGAATTAGGTTGTTTTTGCACTAATAAATTCCACCCAAATCTGATTAAACTATGCAATTCGTATAATAAATTCCCCCCAACATAAAATAATGTAGCAATTCGGACAATTAAAATCCGCCCAATGTAAAAAAAATTGGCCAGCATTTGAAATTTCCATGAAACTCCCTAAAATAGAAGGCTACAGGCTGGGAAAGACAAGAGATAATAAAACAAGCATTTTTCATAAGTCAAGATTTATTTCAATAGGTGTACTTTTACTGATTCTCTAAAACTGGAATTCTTCCTGATTTATTAAAAAAAGCTCTGATGTATCGTTATTGTTCGTCACAACATTATCTTTCTTCTTCAGCTTTCTCCCCCCTTTCTTATCAGGTTTTCCTTTAGTCTCTTGAGATGCCAAATAAGATCCAGCAACAAAACCTTCACCACTGGGTAAATGTTTGGCTGCATCACTGTTTCAAAAATGTTAATAAGTTTTTTGTTTTTTAATGTGTTGGGCATGTAAATTGTTACTGTACAGGAAATTTCAAGTCCACCTTGTACCAGTGGTGAAACACAGTAATTAGACAGACTGCGATGACCTTTGCTCCACGGTGAAGTAAAAACTTCATCACTCAAGAATTTTCCATTGGCAAATGTCCAACTGTTTTTTCTGTTGTAGTTTTGCTGACTTTCATGTCAAAAAAGTTGAAAGGTTTGTCCCTTTCATGCATACAATTGAGCTCTTCTCCCACAAATAGCTGCCAATAGTTGTGACAAAAATAATACACTCTTACAGCAGATGAATATTTTAGATTTTCTCACCCATGTTGCATTGCTAAAAGACGACTTCCACACGTCTTCAGATATCTAAGTTGTCTTAGAAAATAGGACCGTTTGGGGACCTTGCTTATGAAATAAAAACATACGAAATCGCATAAATAAAATCCACAAATTTCATAAAAATTTCGAAATCGCACTAAAAAATTCTGCACATTTAACCATTTACCTAGATTTGCACTAACTAATTCCGCATTAATAAAAAAAAATTCAGCTCTTAATTTGCACTAATTTATTCCGCATTTTTTTATACTCAACTTATTTTCTGCCCCTAAGGTAGTGTTTTCGTGTTAACTAATTTTCTCAATCGCATGCAGAGCTCCTCACCTCTGATTTTATTTACTCTACTCTACGTTACTTGAACCTACTCTTTATGAGCTCTTGATTCTTTGTATTTTACACTTGTTGTTAACCTCTTGGTTTCCACCTCTGACTGCCAGTGATTCAGGAGTTATTACCCCATTCATCTGTTCTGCTTGCGTTGGGACCATGGTTCTCTTCGCATATGTACCATACTCTTGCGGGGGTGCATGCACATCTCTACACCTTGTGGCTGTGAACTGCAGACTAGCATCCCCATCAGTTCTAGCCCTTGTCCTTGATTTACTATTACACATGACCTCTAGTCACTTAGGATAACACCATCCTTTAGAATGTGATTGACAGTAATAAACTCAACTCCAGTATTTGCAGGCACTGCGCTTTTACCATCTCTGCAACAACACCTGACACTCCTGCAGCCTTGTCAATATTCATTTTTCTAATATCCTTCTAATAACCCTCTACTGCATCATTGTCATGCAAATTATCATCATCCTGATCAAACACAATAATGATAACTCTAATGATAACTCTTCCAAGCATACTTTTTCTGCTCCTCTATAGGAGCTCCTTAAATGCACACTTCTCATTTACAACATTGTAATTGGTCTTCTTTATTTACCTTGCTATCTTGAACACCTTCTCAACACGTCTGCAAAACTGTTTCTCTCTTCTTCTGACTTTGCCTTATACAGGGCTGTGTGTAGTGCTTATCTTCTAAGTAGATATTTTTACTACCACCTGACTTTAACCCTTTCTCTTTTTTTTATACACAGACCTGGTGGTGGGATAATGAGGTTAACCACAACCTCATTATGCCACAACCAGGTCTGTCTATATGTCTAGCCAGTGCTTTCGTCTGTCCAAAGGTTTTATCATAAGCTTCTGGAAGCCAGTTTTTCAAACTAGTGCAAGTACTTTCAGCATTTTCACTATCAAATTGACTATTTTAGGCTAACTGCTCACTTCCTTTAGCTTCTGGCTTTCTCAATATATACTCTTTAAAACAATATCACTAATCAGCAACCTATGCTCGGAAATACACACTTCCCCTGATGTAACTTTCACAGCCCACACCTTCTGTCTGACTTTCTAACCAGTAAGTAATCCATCTGTTCCTGATATGATACTATTGACCCATCACATGATTTTTTACTATATATTTTTTGTTAAATAGGTAATATGTTGTTGAAACCGATAATAGCAAACAGTGGTAAAGATATTTCACACTGGTTTGATGTGAAAACCAAAGATGTAAGTATCCTTTTCACCATGTCATTGTGACCATTTATCCATGAATTTTTATTTTGTTCTAAATTACAAAGAAAACCTAAATTTTAATTTTAAGTTGATTCTTAAAAGAAAGTAAGCAAACTGTGATTCTGCTTTAGATACGCACGTATATTGATCCAGTCACCAACTGTCGATTCCCATATACACCTATGGGAAGAATACTGCACACTCCTCCTTTGTGTCCAAGAACTGATTGGGCAAATGATTTTGGTCGACCTTGGTGGAAAACCGAATCTTATTGTATAGGACTGTTATCAGAAAAAACACGAAAAATTCGAATTGTTAATACCCTAACCTCCCAAGAACAAATATTAGAGGTAAGACACAGGTTCCAATCAGCCAAACCGGATATATTTAAATGAAATGAGTCAGATTGTCTTTTTGTCTTACCTGACTGCGTTATTGGTTTCAAACCAGAAATTTTTCTTTAAATATTAGCATGCCTAAAAATAGATTTTTTTTGCGATCTATCAGGCTTTAAAAACATATTTGCGATTTCCAACCCTATTCGCAAAATCAAATTTGCCATAAGTGCACTTTTTAAAACAAACCAGAAAAATAAGATTGGCAGATAGCAAAAGCTGATCAATCGCAAAAATAAAATCTGTTAAGTTTTTGAAAACAGCATTGCAAATACAAAACAAAATCTCGATGACGATGATCTCTAAATAATGTATTTGTGGAGTGATATATGCTTTATGTACGTGAAGGGGAGCACAAAATATCAAAGTTAGTGTCGTTGTTTTTGATTAGAAAAACCGTTTTATTCACAAACATTAGTACCACATTTTTATTTCACATCTCTCAATTGCCAAAAATTCTTCCCGCAAAAAAATTCTTTTCTTAAGTATTTTTAATAGTATTCGCAATTTGTCAATGCTCTCTCGATTTTTACTTAGGTATGCTCCGAAGAAACGATGAATGAAATTCAAGAACGATATTTTCGTTACAACTCCCACGCTAAAAGTTACACATGGAAGTACAACGCTCAAAATTTAGACATGAATAAAACCCTGCAGGAAAATCAAGTTGCAAATGAAAGTGAAGAATTTTACGAGCTAGGTTTAGATGAAGACCAATTTTTGCCTGCGATACATCTTTATTTCAACGATGATCTGACTGAGGCGTAGCTGGAAAGCTTCCGGAATTTTTTTCTGAAAAAGAAAAGTTATCAGAAGTCTGAAAAATCAACTATTACCAGAAGTGTTGAAAGCGAAAGTTGTTTTTTAGTTTTACTTAATATTATGTGATTATCTTGCTTACTGTAAATATTCTGTTGTACAAACAAAAATGTAGTATTTTATGTCTCCACATTGAAAAAAGTCGCTCCAATATCGATCTGCCATAAAAGTGTCGTACTAAAGCCATATTGCTATACACAATTAAGATTATACCAGCGCAGACTTCAAAAGATAATCAGCTAAGTGGTGTAGTGACGTGTTGTACATAAAAACATGGATTATTACTTTCAAATTCCTACGGAAAGGATTGTGATAACTTCTGAACAATGTCGTATTTGTCTTAACATTAGGTTTATGCAAACACGTTCTAGAAACGAAGTGTATATTCGTACTCACTTAAATATGGTGCGTACGTATATGTTCATCCGCAAATCGTATGTAAAGTGCGTATTAATAGTGCGTAGCGCTATTTATACGTAATGTATGACATATTTACGCAGGGAAAAAAAAACATAACACACACACGTGGAAAATATTTTTCTTTTCATTAAACGCTTTTCGCAAACAAGGTTCAAGTTTTTATTCTTCGAAAGATTTAAACGAAGTGATAGAAAAGTATCAAAAAAATTTATAGCTTTGTATATTCGCAATTCTAAAAAGCATATAGATAGATGGACAAGAGGTGGTGAGTACTGAAAAGAAACCTGTGAAGTTTGAAAATATGGAAAAAGCTAATTTATATGATTTCATGTTTGAAGTAACAAGTTAAAGTGTAGAAAACATTTTTTATTGCGAAAATACTTAGTAACTGCTCCATACAAGTCGGAAAAGTTGCTCACAAATACTATAATTTATGAAACTTTATACCCGTTCTTTACCGTTAAGACTTTTTTTTTATTGTTAAATGTTTTTTTAATTGTTACTGTGACAGACATAAAGTTACCCACGGAATCAAGAAAACGTGGTGACTCAACCTGCACGATCGGACTTCCCAAATTCAAAAAGTCTGCTGGTCCAATTCCTTTCGTTCGAATGCACCCGAAAGAAAAAGAAAGAAGTACTTTTAAATCTAAACATACTTGCCAAATGTTTTATAATGTTATAAAACAAGTTTAAAACGGGGACGGTTTAATTCTTTCAATGCCCATTTCTTTAAAGAGATGCTGTCGTGGTTCACATCGCGAAAGAATGCTGACCTGGCCATCCAAAAAGAATGCCTGATCAGCCATGCCATGGTACAAGAGAAAGAAGTTCAGCACCCTGGAATCGGTGATGATTTCAATTTTAACGTTATCAAAAGGTACTTGTCGCCATCGGGATGGAAAGCTACGACTAGCACAATCAATGCTTTCTCAAGATATTCTTGCAAGACGTTTGATGATAAAGAAAAAATATCAATACAATGCAACAGATGTCTGTATTGCTATTGGTACCATTTATCGTGTGTGCTATTAAAGAATACACCCAAAACAAAACATTGGTTTTGCCGTTACTGCAGAGGAAGCCATCAATGTGAAAGCGACTAAGTTGTACGCGTATATTGTAGGATGAAAACTTATATTTAACAATGATATATACCATTTAATCAGCTTCGCGGTCTTTATATTTATCTTGCCTGCTTCCGCCTCGTGTCGCTGTGTACGCACCTTAACGATTGTAAATATCGTAAGCATAATACATTACGTATGAATAACGCTACGCACTATTAATACGCACTTTACGTACGAATAGCGGATAAACATATGCGTACGCATCATATTAAAGTGAGTACGAATATACACTATTCTCTAGAAAAATGTCTTAAATGAGAACACGTTTTCCGTATAAAAAAATAGAGAAAACTTTTGTGCGACCTTGTCCCCAGGGCTTGTTAGGCTTCATAGACAGTCTAAAAAGCCTTGACAACGAGATTGGCTTTTGTGGTAATACGGCAGCCTTTCTAATTCATATTGTCACTTGACAATCGCCGAAGCGGTGACGACGACGTCTCTCTGTGCAAGATCCTCTTACCTTTCAGGTAAGCGCTAGCGGTTCTGACGTTAGGCAGCAAGTTCTTGGAGTGACTGTGGGTGGAAGGATGCAATGGTTATTAACTAGCCCGAAAACAGAAAGGCGTTGTATACCAGTGTTAACCCAGGTTTTTCTCGCTCTCTGTTATAAATTGTAGCAATGATTATGATGTTTATTTAGCAACCTCGTCCCAAGGGATTTTTGCCTTTCTGATAGGAGGGAATCTCTCATCAAAAAGGCAAAAATTGCCTGGTTTATTTAGGTATTTGTTCCCTGACGGAAGTAAAAATATTTTTGTCTGTCATCCTACGCGCGTGCAGGGGGAAACGCACTGCGCGTTGTGTATTTGTTGAGAAAAAACACTGGGCGGTTTGGCCGAGGAGGCCACAGTGTACGTGCACTTAAAGCAAGATCGTCATTGGTTTAGCGACTCAAATCCACTGAAATTAAATTAGCCTCGTTTTGATGGATAGCTTTTATTCTATTTTGCAAACGCATCTAGTGTAACGAGATACAAAATTTAAATTTGTAAACAGCTGTCTGTCAAGTAAGATAAAAACAGAACACTTTTGTTTTGCGTTGAAAAATGTAAACATTAAACGTTATTATAGAATTCCTTTACATTACATTTTATAATTTCGCAAATAATTTTTTAATTAAAGTCTAGCCGAACTATTTTGTTCTGTACTTAAGTAAATCAAGACGCATGTAAAGAAAAACAATGTTTGAAGAAGGCTTATGTGAAAAAAGAGTAATCACAGTCATTACTAGAAGAACTTCTTAAAGATAAAGAAATATCATGATCAAGAGAACTTTGTTTATATTTCGTCACTTATTTACCTTATCACCATGGAAGTACAGAAGAAAGCTTGTTAATGAATTTTCTCTTTTTATTTACATTTTAACTGTATTATCTTTCTCTATACCAAGTTTTACACAAAAACTTAGAGGTGGCCTATTTCCTGATGTTAGAGATTTATCTAGCTTTAGACCGGTAAAAGCTTCATCCACTTGTGGTTTGGGTAATGCACAAACGTATTGTGCGTCCAGTGTGTCAAATGATAGTTTAATATCCTGCACTCAACAAACATGTGACTTACAATGTTGTAGAAAATGTGGCTCTTCAACTCCACATTTTACAGATATAGGGAAAGATGGTACCACTTCCATTGGTGTGTATACCTCAGCAGATCGGAGGCCTGGCAGTGACGTGTTTAGTGAATCTAAAGATATTAGAAGTGGAAGTATAACATCAAAAAAATTTGATACTTCATCTAACTTTACATTTACTACTTGGATGAAACAAAGTGCGCAAAATTCTGGGTAAGTTTGCTGACCTAGATTATGCATTACAATTGTCAAGGTGAATGTTGAAATGTTAATAGAAGTTCTTGATTCGTGTCAGCGAATATTTTCTGTTAAAGTAACTAGAATTTAAAAAGATTTTGCTCTCATTTTCTTTCTTTGATTTGTATATATATATGAACTGTTGTTTGTGTATGGAAATATGCTATTGCAAAACAAAATATAAATGCAGGGTTTGAATTAGAAAAGTAAAGTCGCTTCGCAAAAATTTTGGCACTCTGTAACGAAGTAGACCACCATCTGGATGTGGCCTGGGAACATTATAGATCAATGACCATTGGCTTTTTCAATAGTAACACTTGTTTCTTTTGACAAGAATTTGTATTTTTTGTGACCTGTACATAAGTTTTATTTTTTACTGCATTATTTTTTTTATGTTCGAGACAATTAGGGGGCGCTTAAACTCGTGAACCCAAAACACGAGAACTGAACGTCTGAGCTAGTGACTCTCTCAGTTTAAACTTTCTTGTCTCCGATAGCCAAAGTAATGTTGCAAAAATGAAATAAGTTTATTTTAGCTTTATTATGTTTTTTCGACTTTTTTTTGCTTACGCAACTTTAAGAAGTTAATAATATTAATTGAACTTTTTGCCGATATTGAAACTGAAAACTTTAAAAAAACCTTTTGACTTTATAATTTTATCTAAACAACTTTATCTAAACAGCCTTATGATAAATTAACATTTTATTTTACGCAATCATTTATAATGAGCTGTCCTTGATAAACCAGGTTTTAATCACAATTTCTTATAATAAAAACGGCTTTTCAGAAGCAAATGTTACGAAACTTGTTCATGTATTTTCAGCCAAAACTTCATTAAATATGTACAAGTGAAATACACTAACGGGAAGAGTTATTATTTCTTCACTCAGAGTAAAACAATCAAGCAAAACGTGAGAATTAGATGGAAACACAACAAACATAAAAAAGGAATGATTAATTTTTAATATCGCAAAAAAAGACAACGAAGTGATACAAAAATATTCGATTCGCAATTTTATCATTTTCTTCACAAAGTGATTCATGGCATTTCGATTTGAAAATTGCGAACTGCTAATTCGAACCCTGAAATGTTAATGTAATATGCAAAGTTGCTGACATGAAGCAGGCATTTCTCGTCAGTAAGTTTTTGCTGATGTAAAAGAAATTGAATTAGAAACACTGGATAAGGGGAAGGGGAGCTATCAAAGAAATGGGATATTGTAACTAAGTAAATTAGCCAGTTTTTGATGGGAACACATAATTTTGATTTGAAAGGCTAAAGGGAATATTGACCATAACAATCAGGGGAAACTGCTAACTGAGCAATCACTGCTAAGTTGATACAATGTTTTAATTAGCAGGATTAAAGTTTAATTTGGGTAATGAATGTCTAATCTAGATCCACAAAAGCGTAATCATTGATAAACCAAGATAAAGTCTAACTATGTATGATGTTTGACAATCTTACACAGGAATTAATTGATCGGGAGCCATTTGTTTCTAAAATAAGAAATACTGTTGGCACTGGTGTCAGTAAACAACCATTTCGTAATTCATATAAGGGCATCCTAGTTTGGTGAATTATACCATTCTTTTTTAACCATATATATTTAGAAAAAAATGCTTGCATTACTTAAATAGTTCAAAGATTGTTAAAATATGCATTAAAGAAACTTTTCCAGAACTTTTTTCCGAAATCATGTATTTAGTTTTATTTATGAAGATAAATTTTGTTCGTTGAACTGGACTCTCAAAAAATGATTTGTATTAAATAGGCACCAGATGCAGTTATATAAACATTTGCTAAAAAACTAACAAAATGTGTTTGATTTCTTAAAATACTGTTTTGTTACCACAACAGTTTTAGTTTCCTAACATAAAAAGTTTATAATCATATATTTTGGAATTGAAAGAAAGTGCCTTTATTTTTAAAGAGAAAACTCTACACAATAAGACTATAATCATCAGCGCCATTGTATTTATTATAATTTTTTATTAAAATTTATTAAAATTTACAAGGCAAGATTAGCTATGAGCAAGCAGCATGATGAAAAAAAATTCAAACTATTGATTAGTAATTAATATCATATTCAAAATAACAGATTAAGAAAATTATTCAAATAAATAAAACATGAGAATTTATAAAAATTATGATGAATGAACAGTTAATTTCTCTTACTCATCGAATTTCTATTTTAATATGCAATTGTATACAGTAGTAAAAAATACCTATTTTATTTTACCGGTTTTAATTTTTTTACTCTAATTATATGAATCATTTAAAAGATTTAATAGGGTCCTACATTTTACAAAGTGAAATGTACATACATTAATAAAATCCATATATAAACATTTTTTAAATAAGAAATCACTAAAATAAAAGAAACCGAATAAGCATCTTCTGATAAATAAGAAATTTTTGCTACTAATTGATGGTTACAGCAATAAGAATCATATGAAAACAAATATTTTTGACCCATTTTGGGTGTCAACGCCCATATTCAAGTTACAACCGATTTAAAAATAAACTAATTACAACACTAGATAAGGCATAACTTTATGCTTTAATAACTTTTTTTTATATTCAAGTGCTGTAATTAAATTCTCACTAGTTGTAAAAACGTAAAATTTTTAGGTAAGGAACTTTTTTCACTCATGATTTATCATAGTAACAATTATGTTTATACAGGTTTTAGAATTTGTTGTATCCAAATCATGTTCTTGATTGAATATCCCTCTTATAGATTTATCAAAATTAAGGAACTTTTTCTGGTAAATTGACCCCAGAAATAAAGAGGGTAAGGTTAGTGGTACCCAGTAGGGTTTGAGCCTGAAATGCTGAAACTACTGGGGTTTATGCTCATTTGGCATTTGTTCCTTCTTGCCTGTTAATGATGATTTTCTGTTACTGTCAAACTTACCGCTTTTCATGCATTTGCTGTTTTGTTTGAGTGTAGATTTTGTTAAATATCTGCTATTTGTTGTTCAGGCTAGCTATCTTTTTCAGTTAATCGCAATTGTTCTTTCAATAATCTTTGGATTCTTTCAAGTTCTTTTGGTGATTTTAGATTTCTTAACATGGTAACTTTATTCTGTTCCTTTTTTTTATTATTAGCAAGCAAGTAATTCTCCATGTGTTCTTGTATTCTTATAGTTGAATGTTGATATGCACATTTTTTGTTTTAGTTTTCAAAAGGTTGGTTATTTCTATATATACAGTGATTCACACATACTAGGCTTTAGTGATTTACTTTCTTTGTTCTTGTCACTTGATTTCTCAATGTGGAATCCACTGCTGATATTCAATGGGGTTATATCACAGTATTAATGTTTTCCATAATCATTTTAATCGCCAGAAGATTAGGAGTGTGTGGGTTACCAACCTTGCATAGTTTTACCATATTCAAATTAACTGTGGAAAACAGTTTTGGAGTTTGCCAGCATGTCATCCCAACTGGGACAATTTTCTAAACCATTTTGGATGTCCTTTTGTTTACACATGCATAGTTTGTTGAGTTTAATGGGCAGGGTCTATGCGTTCAATGGCTGCATGATATTCTATTTTTCTTTTTTCTTTACAATAACCTCATTGTCATCATTTTTCCTGCATTTTCTTCCAGTGTATTATCTTTTTATTATCTCTTATTTTTAAGAGCGTTTAATTTAAATCTATGAATACTCTTTTGTGAGTGTTGCAAAAGTAAGGCATAAAAAGTTTTGTTTTAAACAGGTTCTCTTCTAAATTAAAATTTATTTATTTTAATTTTGCAAGTGAGTTATGCTCTCCATCACTGCTTGAAATGCTGCCTAGAATGTATATAACTTAAAATTACCAACTTTTGTTTCATGTGAAGTGATGTAAAGAATGTGCTAAAATCTTAGACATTGTAAAGCCTTCTTAGGCTCAAATAAGAACACAGAAACATTTTATGTTTAAATTATAAAAATTTTAGGAAACTTTGTATTGAACTTAATGGTAATATTTCTTACGAAATGTGAAGTATGCGCTCTGTTTACAAAGGGGACGTACAGCTAATAAACAGATTTGGTTAATGAACCCGTCTAAAAACAGAACTGCGAAGAGTGTCATAACAGGATAATGTTTATCGCAAAGACAGAACCATTCCACAGTTCTTTAGCTGCGCGAATTTCGTGTTTTTATTGCATTGTGATAACTTTTTTTTACTTTGGTTTAGTTCTAATTTATCATTTTGACTTAATTAAATTTTTTTTTTTTAGTTTGCTAATTTCAAAAGGCAACATCTTCAATATCCAAGTTCAAGAATATGCTATGACATTTAACTATAGAACAAAAGATTCTGGCAGCATTACAAACACTTTAAAATTTATGAATGTTAATTTTCTGCAAAATAATTGGCACCACATTGCTGTAGCAGTTTGCGGACATGATATTACGTTATTTATTGATGGTGAAGTTGTTCGAACTGGTATGCTTTCTGGCGCAGTGATTGCAGAAAGGGAAAAGTTAATCATTGGTCAAAACGTGGATGGTAAGATTTTTGTTATCTTGAAACAAGTATTCAATGTGGTATATCCATACCTTTATATTCTAAATTTTATTTGACTTTTTTATTTCAGGAAATAATCAATTTGTGGGACTTCTACAAGATATAAAATTCTATGCAAAGGGACTCACTAACAGGTAATAACAAGAAACATATACATAAAATTAATTGTTTCTATAATTGATTAAAGAACATACAAATAATATTTTTGGTTTTTATGAATTCTTGAATTCTTCTTTATTTAATCATTTCTTTGTCTACTTAAAAAACTGTCTTCATATACCTTAAATATACTGCATAAATAATGCCAAAACAACACATTTTACTAAAAAATTTTGAACTAAAATTTTAAAAACCCATCCTGGCAAATAATTTTCTTTTCTCCTGTATTTAATGTAGAGTATCACTTTGTTTTTTAAACAAAAATAACTACATTTCCTTTTTTGGCTTATAGCATTTATCAAATATTTATAGAGCTTATGTAAACAAAGAATTTTTAAATTAATTGCTTTGATTCTTGAAGCACCGTGACATTACTAAACACATTTTAATTTTGAACAACCCCTGTCTTAACAAATGTTTTTAACTAGAGAGGTAATCGAGTCGATGAATGGAACTCTTGTGCCAATTCCATATACACACTGTCGCTGTCCAGAATCTTATCCTCTTGTATCAGCATCTAATCCATTTTACTGTATGAAAAACGATGTAAAAACTGGTCAACTAGCTGGTCAATTGCAAAGATTAAGTGTAACCTCTCATCCTGTTGATTATTTGGCTGACAACGAAGTCATCACTTACTGGTTGTCAGAGAAAGTAAACAGTGTAACATTAGAGTTTGATCTTCAGTTTTCTCGCTTACAGGTTTGTCACATAGTTGTTGTTTTTTTGCACAGAATATTCCTATATTCGTTTCTCATTCATGTCTTATTTATAATTTACTCACAGATTTATCTTGTCAGTATCACATTCTACAGTCCTACACCACCAAGTATAACGATTGAACGCTCAATAGATTTTGGACTATCATACAAACCATGGCAGTATTTTGCAATTGACTGTAAAAGTTCGTTTAACATGGATAACAATGGTTTCCTACCTGAACCTGATTCAATTAATTGTTTACAAATTCCAAGGTGTGTTGCATTTTGTGAATGCTTTGAAATATATCTTGCATTGTAGGCTTAGCATATTTGTGCTAAAATTTTTTATGGAACTTGACACATTTAATGATTAACTTTGTAGATATAAGATCTGTATTGCATCTCAAACATGTTTATTATTAAAATTAAATAAGGGTAGTAAATTTTTTGCAAATAAGACTGCTTCATTGGGAAAATAGAATTTGGATTCAACCTCTTTGTAGTGACTTTGTAAATGAATGAATGTACCAGATTAGCAGACAGAAAGAATAAATGAAAATGATAGTATCATTAAAATAAAAGAAGATATTTTTTATTTTTGTAATTTTTACAAGAAAAGATTGTTATTACTTAATGAATAACTAAAAATGATTTTTTCTCTTGCGTTGTGAAAAAGCCTGACAGGTCTGATAGAACTCTTGTAAAGAGGTATAGTTGAGTCCTAGTACTTGCAGATCCTTGCCAGATTTGCACCCCTAAAAGCAGCATGGATGTTATCAACTTTTAAGGGAAAGTATTTAAAAAAAATCTGCTTTGACCCGGAAGAAGCACAATTTAAAACATTTAAATCTTTAAAGGTAAAAGTTTAATCCAACTATTTTTGTCTTGAATTTCAAGAAACAAAATTTCATATAATTTTATTTTTTGGTTTAATGTCAATATATGTAATAATTATCTATCACTTGAAAATTTTTTCATAGACCAAAAGCATCATGGGAAGTGATAACGTTTCAGCCGGCTGAAGCTGGTCCTGAAAATAGACCACAACGTCCATTTGGTACTCCTGGTTGTAGTGATTTTCATTGTTCTCCTAAATTAATGCAGTTTGTTCAAGCTACGAATGTGAAGATTAAATTATCAGGTCATCTTTTTGCAACCCACCCTGATCACAGATATTATGGTATTCGGAGAGTTATTATTGGTGGCAGGTATGGTTTTGTTTCTTTGTTTTTTATGAAAAAATAACCTTGATATAAAAGGTTCTAGCTTGTGATAAATTTAATGTCAACAAGAAAATTGTCAGAAATTTATTTCAAAATATCAGAAAAAGTCAGCAATGTCAACAATTTTTTTTCATAGCTGTGATTGTTATGGTCATGGGAAGATATGCATTTTTAATGCATCTGCTACACCAAATCCCAAGTACATTTGTCAGTGTGATAGTCGTACTAATACTGAAGGAGAGCAGGTATGGGTTCCAATAAGACATTTGATTTTTGCGAAAAAAATCAAATTGATTTCAGCTCAGGTACACACTAATTGCCAATTAATTAAGCCTTTTATGTATTTGTGCAATTACCTTTCCGCAGATCCACAGATTTTGGTGGTAAGGTAACAAGTTATTTAAATCTCAATTTAAGCACGTTGTTTTTCGTGATAAATTTATATGGTAAACCTGTCAGGGGCACTAGTGGTATTATAGATCATTAGAAGCTTTAAACATTTTTTCTCCCTAAGAAAACAATGTATGCATTTTACCTGTCTGCATAGAACTGGGGAGAAAAAAGTAAGAACACGTTGAGACCGGATAATTTGAGAATCATACGTAACCTTGTCCCAATGCTTAGTTTACAAATTTTTGTCTTAATTTAGGGTGCAGTTTAAACATTAAATAAAACTAGTCATAACCTATCGATTTTATCATTAATTATTTTACCGCTCAATGTACTGTATATCATAATGTACTTTTGTACTTCTAGTGCCAGCGTTGCTTACCCCTATACCGTGATAAACCATTTGCCAGAGGTACAATCTTAAATGCAAACCCATGCAAAGCATGCGAATGTCATCGTCATGCTGACTCCTGCTTTTATAATCGAACACTGGACCAAGATCCAAATGATAGAAATAAGCTAGGTGGTGGAGTGTGTACAGGTTGTAAACACAATACCATTGGTAGGTTCTGTGAAACTTGCAAACCTCTATTTTATCGTCCAAGTGGAAAATTACTTAATGTGACCGATGTATGCCAGCCTTGTGATTGCATTGGTCCTGGTGTTGTGTCTGGCCAGTTGGATTGTCAAAAGGTATATGATGTATTATATCATCTGAAATTTAAGTAGTATTAAAAAATGGAATTAGATGAGCTAAATGCAAGAAGCATAGGATGTTCAGAGGAGCCTAAAGAAGTTAAATATAATTGTTGATTCAATGTCTATTTTTCAATTTGTGTGTGTCTATACTTCAAGACAATACAAATTTCTTTTCACTTTATATATATTTATGTAAATATATATATATTTTTTCAGGATGATTCTACTACAGGGATTCTCGCTGGCCAGTGTAAGTGCAAATCATTCGTTAATGGTCGTCAGTGTACAGAATGTAAGATTGGCTATTTCAAACTCTCATCCACCAATCCTGATGGCTGTTCTGAATGCAGCTGTACTCTTGCGGGGACAGTAAACAATGATGCATCTTGTCATATTTCATCGGGACAATGTAACTGTAAAATTAATGTTATTGGTGCCAAATGTACCAATTGCAAGTCTGGTTATTATGGTCTCACTTCTGTAAATCCTCTTGGATGTTCTCCATGTAATTGCAATCCTCTTGGGGCTGACTTAGCTGCTTCTTGCCATGTAACTACTGGACAATGTGTATGCAAGGACAGATATGAGGGTAGAGCTTGTGATAGATGCAAACAAGGTTACTATGGTCCAACGTGTCAAGTTTGTTCATGCTTTCCACCTGGTACCGAAGGTGGTAAGTGAAAATAATTATAAAAGAAAAAAATCTCTTTTTAAATTACTTGAACAGAATAGCAAAAAAATTTAGCTTGGAAAGGTTTTTTTATTACCTACTTACTACTTGCTTGTGTGAAACTAACTTAAAAAAATGGTATCTATTTCTCAAATATTTTATTAAACAACCTGTTCATTGGAAAAGCATTATGAAAAGTGATTAAAAGCATTTTTTAAGCATATAAGGATAAAAAAGGTTTGTTTTACCACCTTAGACTCCAAAAATGTTTCACCAATTCATATTTCTAAAGTTAGAAATTACTTTTAACAAAGTTAAAAAAGTGTGGATATTTTACTTTATTAAAAATTAAACTGCAAAACCTATCGTCGTTTTTCTGTAAAGCTGCTAACCCATATTCCTCTGTACCCTGTGTTTTTTTGCTGCGAAAAACATAATACTGTCAAGTATAGCAGAATTTCGAATTTTTTAATTTACTAGATCTAATGATGACTTGATATTTAAGTTTTTGTAGCCTAACGTCAGGAAATTTAAGGTAAAACCAACAAGAATTATTTGGGACATAGTCGTTCAATATTCTTGCTCATTTGAAATGCTAGGCAATGAAAAGCTTTTCGAATACTACTTCATTTATGTGAACCATGCTAATGTGTGAAAAATACCTAAAACATTGTTTTGAAGAAAGAACAAACAAACAAAGAAGAAACGTATGTAACCATTATATTCCTTAGTAAAAACGTTTAGATGCAACACCTTGATGACTTAATGTGTTTTAGTGAGTTGACGATGTCATGTATAATTGGTGAAATTTTGTGGTTCAAAGTATTTAGAGCTGATAAATCTTTTTATAAAAATACCAAATTTTCTTGTACTGGTGTAGATAATTGTGCTAGTTATTTTAATCTTTTTTTAAATAGTTGTCATTTTTATCACTTAACACATTGTTTAACATACTTTGTCAAATCTTTCTTTTTGCAGGATCTGCATCACTTTGTAACAATGATAATGGAAAATGCAGCTGCAAGCTATACGTTACTGGTTCGTCTTGTAATCAATGTAAAACAGGATATTATGGACTTTCAATATCAAATCCAACTGGTTGCCTTCCTTGCAACTGTGATAACAAAGGAACTATAGGAAATTCAGGTGGGTTTAAATGTTATAATCTCAATGTATTGCATGTATACAGTTTTAATCTTCGACTTCAAAACTCAATCAGACATGCCAGTCATTGAATTCCACAATTGGAACGACTGAAGTTCTCTTGAAGTTCTTGTTGAAGGTGCTAAGCATTATGTGCAATAATTATGAAGCTTTAGTTGGCTTTTCTCTTTCTTAAGACTGATCACGTAGGTCATGTGTTGATGTCATGTATATATTATAGATACTGATGATTTTTAAGGTTAACTGCCAGAAAATTTCACTGTACCTTCTTAAAAAAAACTTTTTTATTCTCACTTTAAGTTTACTTTTGTGTCCACCCCGTTTATGTAGGATTATCTATTTCTAGGTATGTGTGACCAGAATAATGGCACATGTGCTTGTAAGCCACAGGTAGCTGGTCGTGGTTGTAACATATGCAAAGTGGGATCATATGGTTTAAATGCATCAAACCCAGATGGTTGTACAAGATGTAATTGCAGTTCACGTGGCACAGCAGGTGGAAATAACACACCACAAGGTTTCAGTGAATTCAATGCTGCTTTTAAGCCTCATGTTTATATTTATTTGTTTGTTCGTTCGTTTATTCATTCATGCCTTTATTATTCATTATTTAGACAAATTAGTTTGTACATCAACAGGACAGTGCAGCTGTCTATCCAATGTTGTTGGCAAACAGTGCCAAGAGTGTGCTGGTAATTATTACTGGAATCCTAATGGACTTGGTTGCTTGCCATGCAATTGTGACGTCAATGGATCTACCTCAATTGGATGTAATACTACAGGATATTGCAAATGTAAACAAAACTCCGGTGTGAGTGGAATGAAATGCAATGAATGTTTGCCAGGATACTATGGTTTTGTCAATGGAAAGTACGCAGTTCTATAAATTCTAGTATTTTCTTGTAGCTGTTTATGTTAATTGATGAGGCAAAACTTTCCTTTTTTTAAAAAAATGACTGAATGACTGAAGTGTGACAAACACTTTCCACACTTCTTAAAAAATGTTTGTATAATGTGAAAAATAGTTTAGAAAATAAAGTTTCTGAATTATTGTATTTATAGTTGTCTTAAATGTAACTGCTTGACTGCTGGTAGTTCTGGTCCACGTTGCGATGGATTTGGGAAATGCATAGAATGCAAGAAAAATGTTCAAGGATTGAAGTGTGACGCATGCAGGGCTGGCACATCTAACTTAACTGCAGATAATCCATACGGGTGCAGTGGAGGTATGAACTGTTAAAATACATTCTGATTAAATCTCAAAACAAGAGTGACACAGTTTCTCCGCTATTTTATGGTGTTTACCACAAAGTTGGAATTCATGTTATGTTATTTGTGAAAAATTTCGTAGGTCTTTTATGTGTTGTACCTGTTTGGTAAAGAGATAATGCTTCAAAAAGGGAAAACTATAGCTGTCAGATTATCACTAGATTTCTGGAAGTATTAAGATTTTTACTGCTAGCGCATAACGTTATCATACACTTCCTTTTTGTAGCACCGTACCAACAAGGCCCACCTTTTATCATCTCTCAAACTGCAAGATCGGTATCATTAGCCTGGTTGCCACCAGACCATCCGAATGGTGCTATAACGAAATATGATCTGTATAGAGACAACAGTCGAATTTATAGTGGAATTCAGCGCTCATTTGTTGATAATACAGTAAAACCTTTCACGAATTATTCATACTATGTCGTAGTTTACACGTCTGGTGGATCAGCAAAAAGTGTGGATGATCTGTTACATCAAACACTGTCAGCTGCACCTGAACATGTTCAACCCCCAAACATAACTCAGATTCAGGAAAGATCTGTAGTAGCAACTTGGATGCAACCCAAAATTTCAAATGGAAAAATAGTTCAATACATTTTGAAATCAATATCAAGTTCTGACACGAAGGAAGATCATTATTCTGGTTTGAATACTTTATATCAAGTGACAGGATTAAACCCTTTTACAATCTATAATTTCTCTGTCACTGCCTGCACTGTGGGTGGCTGCTCGTTTAGCAGCAATACCATTGTGTCAACTCGATCTGCAGCTCCAGACAGTCAACCAGCACCATATCTCAAGCCATTATCAGGAGGAGCATCTATATTGGTAACTTGGGATGCTCCTGCAAAACCGAATGGTGAAATACAATTTTATGATTTGTTCTCGCGGCAGGCACCTTTCTCTGGAGAAGGAAACACTATTGCTTTGCGATTGAATCCGAATATACGGAACTTTACTGTACCTGGACTTGTTCCCTTCACCTTTTATGAGTTTCGTGTGGTTTCGTATACAGCACAAGTTGAAGGATCAACATCTAGTAACTGGACGAGAATTAGAACTTTAGAAGGAGGTAGGATTTGTTGTTTGTTGTTCACTAACGAACATGCACATTTCACAGTATGAATATTTTTTATTAGATTACTGTTCTGAGTTGATGCTATTCTATGGCTTGAAACGTTTAGATTTTTAATGTATATTCTCAGCTCTGTAGTAGAGAACAAGATTTTACTTATGTGTGAGTTTTGATTTGTTGTATCTCACAATATCTTAATATATAAATGATTTAAATTTTTAGTTCCAGCAGGTGGGTCGTCCATCCAACCAAATGCTATATCACTTAACAGTACTTCTATGGATTTATCATGGAGCGAGCCAGCACAACCAAATGGTGTGATCCGTCGTTACGAGATCTTTCGATATGAACAAGCCTCAAATTATTTAACTCCAATATTATCAAGCTCTACACATGGAACTGTTTTCCACACAAAAATTAATAAATTACAGCCATACACGCAATATCAGTTTTCTGTAACAGCATGCAATACTATCGGTTGTACTCGCCATAGTTACAAGGTGACTGCACGGACGAGAGCTTCAGCACCACAAAATCAAAGCGAACCAAGTGGAACTGCATACAACAGTAGCTCGATATTATTAAAATGGTCTGTACCAGAAGTTGCAAATGGTCCGTTGCCTCTTAACTTTATCGTTGAAATGGTGCTGCCTTTATTTAATTATCCCCCGTCTGAAGTTGAACAAGGTATTCGGTTTCCTGGATTTGGGTATTATCAATTTCCAGGTAGTCTTATTCCAGACAGTGCAACTAACCAGTTAGAGTTCTCCTTCAAAACAAGATTTTTAGATGGTTTAATATTTTTTGCTGCATCTCAGAGACAAGAAGACATTATTGTAGTTGAGTTTCGAGATGGCTGCCCATGGTTCATCTTTGATACTGAAAGCGGTGTGGTCGAATTTACTATAACAAAAAACACAACCTTCAATGACAACAAATGGCATCACGTATTAGCAACAAGAGATTTAAAAGAAGGAAAAATAGTTATTGATGGTACATATAGTGGTTCCGGAACGTCTACTGGATTAAAGAATGTGATTGGTCAGATTTCCAATGTCTTTATTGGTGGTTTACCGGACGAGTTCAGAATTGTGCGTCGTGATGGAACCACTCTAAAAAGAATGTATTTTATTGGCTGTTTAAAGAATTTCAAATACAAGAACGTTATTGTAAATTTCAAGCAAGCTGTAAAGAATGTTGCTGTGTCTCCACTATCCAATTTTTGTCCTGCATCTTACGAAGCAGGAGTGTATTTTAAAGGAGAAGGCTTTGTAGTTTTAAAGAAAGGCGTTTTTAAAGGTGGAAAATCTTTCTCTATTCAATTGAAATTTCGAACATTGCAAGCATCGTCATTATTACTTTATGCTACCGGTGAGCGTGTCGTGTTTGCAGTTTACTTCAGCAACAATACTATTCTTCTGAAGTACAAGACTGCAACTGATGCTGGAATATATCCTGTCTCTACATTGAAGCTCTGTGATGGAGAATGGCATGAACTCTCTGTTGTAAGTTTAGCTCAGCAGGTATCAGCTACATTAGATGGTAGTAAAAGACAAATTGCATCGTTTCCATCTAATTTCGTAATTGACTCTGAAATGTATATGGGTGGCGTACCAGTTAATTCGGAAGAAAAAACTCTTCAAAACCTCCCATTAACACAGGGATTTAGTGGATGCTTACGGGATGTTTATTTCGGAACTGCCGTTCACTACCAAAGTGCGGTTATGAAGTCGCATAATGTTGAGCTAGATGGCTGTCCACAACAAGCTACCACTGGTTCGTCTTGCAGCAACAGTGTCATCCAAACTGTTTATCGTGGTTTCGATATGGGTGTATCAGTTGATGGTCTAAACACCTTTACTGAGTATTTGTACAGAGTGAAAAGTTACCACACAAATATACCAGGTTATGCTGCAAGTGAGTGGATTCCAATAAGATCTGGAGAAGGATGTAAGTAAAGATGTTGTAGTTATCTGTAGCTTTTTGTCCGTTGCTTTAATTTCTTCTTTTGCCTTGATTGTTTGATTTTTAGTTTCACAATACGCCTTGGTTATTAGGGTGAATTTTAATTCCAATAATTTTGCATTAAAATTAAAGACGTTTAGCTTGTGGATAATTAGCAAAAATCAACGAGTGCATATTTTACGTGTGAAAACGAATTTATTTGCAACACTTCATTTTTTTTAGCTCCACAGAATCTATCTAAACCAATCGTTGAGAATGTTAACGCCACTTTTGTTACATTGCAATGGCGAAAACCAGCGATTGCAGGTGGTTTGATAACATCATATCAATTACATGCATATCATGCACCAACTAAAGAAAATAAATCAATACAAATCGACAATGTGTTAAATTTTAGAAGTGTTTTTCATAACCTTCATCCTGCGTCCTTGTATTACTTTACCGTTGAAGCTTTCACAGCTACTGGTAGTGTGGAAAGCGAGGCTGTATCTGCAACTACTCTTCCAGCTGGTAAGTGTTGATCTACAGTATTTGTCAAAACAATTTAGCACAAGACCGCAAAATTTTGAAGTCCGTTCCCACAATTAGTAATTTAGGCTATTTTTATTATTAATTTGCATAATTTGAACTTGTCAAGTTTCACTTATCGATGTTTTCAACTGTACTAATTTTCTGCTCATGCCAGAATGACTCTTTTTTTCCAAATTTTCGACACTTCATTGGACCTGACGTGTATTACTCCGTAAGTTTGACATGTGTAAAATTGTGACCAGCGCATTTTAAATGCTGCTTGGCGTACCTACGCATACACAAAAGTAATTTTCAGCCTCCCGCGTTGATGGTTTTGTGCCAACTTTAGAAAGTCCAAAACAACTGGCGCTGAGCTAAATTTTTTGTCAGAGATTGTGGTAGAAATGACATTCCAAGTATAGGTTTTACGTAACCAAAGTAGAATGAACTAAAATGTCTTATATTGACGAGACGTCGTGAAGTCTAAACCAATTGAGCAAAGGAAATATTAAATTTCCTACCTGTTCAGAAATTGTGCAAAATTATTATCTTTCGACCTTTTTAAATATATATATATAGATATTTTTTACTCAAAAAGTACAACCGTTTTTCCTATTTCTAACAGCTCCTAATGGCTTTTCGCCACCAAACATTGTATCTTTTCCGACATCATTGAACATATCGTGGCAACCACCTCTCAAACCTAATGGCGTCATCTTGTTCTACCAAGTTGATATTGACAATGTGAAAAGATACTCTGGGAAAAATTTGCATACTTATATTGATGGACTTAATGTGTACAGGCTTTATAACGTTAAGGTATATGTATGTGGTATCGTAGCTTGCGCTACCAATACTCTTCAAGTATATACTGGACAACTACCCCCACAAGGTGTGATAGCACCTCAGCTTCGTGTGCTAGGTAGCCGTCGAATTGAAGTGAAATGGTTTGTTCCTACTCAGAAAAACGGGCAAATGCAAAGATACGAAATTTTTCTGTCGTTATCAACATCATCGTTTAATATGATATCTGTGTTTAATGCGACATCATCAACATATGAAACAATCATCAGTAATCTACGTCCAGGAACATTGTACTTTTTCAGAGTTAAAGCCTTTACTGAAGCTGGAGGGACATTAGGAGATGTGTCTCAAGTCCGAACACTTGAAAGCGCTCCTGAACAAATACCTCAGCCTGTTGTTTCTGTTGTGAACTCAACTGCATTGTTAGTAAAAGTTCGTCCGCCGAAGCTGCCCAACGGTGTTATCAACCGTTACGTGTTACTCCAAAATGGTGCCAATGTTTTGCAGACATCCACTTTACCAGATAATTACCTCTCTAAAGATCTACAGCCTTATTCAAGACATACTTTTCAGGTGGAAGCTTGCACATCAAAAGGTTGCGGATATAGTGATCCAATAGAAGTGTATACTGGACACGCCCCTCCTGTTGGAAACATTGTACTAACTGCAACTATACTAGACTCACATTCTGCACAAGCTTCCTGGACAGCTGTGCAGTCACCAAATGGTGTGGTTACATATAACTTTTATGTGACTGGAGAGTTCTACATTGATTTGAAACAAGGCTATGATACGGTGAACAAGACAATCGTCTGTATCAGTAGTAATACCACCAACCAAAATGTTGTGTGCAATCAGTTGTTAGCGTTTGAAGAGTACAGAGTTTTTGTGAATGCTTCAAATGATGCTGGATATATTCTGAGCAACACGCTACTACTAAAAACTCCTGCAGATGGTAGGTTACGCATATTTTTTATTTTTTTCATAAACTTAGTATCCGCAGTATTGTTAAAAAATAATAATAGATAAATAAAGGAAAAGGATGAAAATGGACAAGCATTTGTATTTTACAAAATATGACGGGTTTCATGTCTGATGTCTAGATGTTACCTTCACCCTTGTGTAGAATTTTCTTTATTGTATTTTATATTTCGATTTGTAATTTTTCTTTTAGTTCCCGAAGGTATTTTCCCACCATCTGTTTTGTTTGTGAATTCAACAACAATTACATTAGCCTGGTCTCCGCCTGCTCGTATTAACGGCTTAATAAAAAAATACACGCTGTATGGATACCGTGAAACTGATATTCTGGGAACGTATAGTAAATATGTGTTAACATCAGGTCTTGTTAACACTTATACAATCACGAGCTTGACACCGTATACAAATTATACTTTTTGGATAGAAGTGGAAAACCAAATCGGAAAATCAACAAGTGATTGGACAAATGTGACTACTGCAGAAGATGGTGAGGAATGTTTTTGACGAAGACGTATCTGTTTTTATTTATTTTTACTGTTGCTGTTTTGTTTATTTGTAGTTCCAACTAGCCTGGATACGCCCAAACTATCTACCGTCGGGTCTAGATACGTTATTCTAGAGATCTCACCACCAGCAAATATAAATGGTGTTTTAACTCAGTATGCTGTGTATTTGAACGATACTCTCCAAAATAACACCCTAAAAACAACGGTGTTAGTATCTGGCTTGCAACCATTTGTTTTTTACCAAGTTCATGTGGCGGCTTGCACAAAAGTGGGTTGCATCAACAGTTCTGTGATTTACTTCCGATCACTGCAAGATGGTAGGTGAAGATGTGACGAGTTATTCACGTATATGTCTTTGTGCATGTACACGTATTTTATATAAGCAACATTTTGTAAGCAAAATTAGGATGAAATCCCTAAATTTTTCACCATTTCTAAGGAACATCCTCACCCACAACTTAAATTTTCTTTGTGGATTCCTTTATCACTGCAACTACATACTTCATTGACGTACGAGCTCTTTATATAGTCCTAAAAAAAATCTTACTTGTAGTAAAAAGTATGTATTACAGTGTAGAAACCCAGCCAAAATACGGTATTTTTGAAAAGGAAAATCTATTCGATAGTAAGATAAACAAGGTTGATAATGACTTTGTTGTGTGAATCTAAATCTTCAGTTTTAGAGTTAATTTTTCTCTGTATATACTCACACTCTTTTTAAGTTTTGCATTATAAAAGCTTTAAGTTTATTAGGTTTAACCAGTGAATCTGGTTGCTTCTATTTTAATATTTTATTCGAACAGTAAAAGAGTGTCTGCAATGATATTCATATCGATTGGTTTGTGTTTAGTTCCTGAAGGAATGTCTGCTCCAATTCTGACCACCAATAATTCGCGTTTGGTTTTTGTATTGTGGAGTAAGCCAGATGTTTCAAACGGAATCATCATTTCATACAGCATACAACGAAGAAGAACGGACACCAATGTACCTATCCTCATCCAGAAAGTGAATGCTAGTTTTTGGAATACTTACGTAGATGGTACTGTCGAACCCTACACCTCATATGATTACCGTATCATTGCAGAAACAAGTGTGGGTGGTACACCAAGTCCGTATAACACGATAAGAACTCTTCAAGGGGGTATGTGTCATGCGGCTAAACTTTGTTGTTTAAGTTCTCTCCTCTGCTTTAATATGGATTTAGTCCATTTACACGTCTTGGAATAAAACAAATAACCCACAAGACAACATACAAGTCTTTATTACGTTTGAAGGAAGAAACTATTGTGAGTCTAAAAAATCGCGAATTTAAAGCAAATAACTTTCGCGTTTGGCCCCTTTTTAAAATTTTTCGCGTGAAAAAACTTTTGTGAATGATTATGATCCAATTTTTGCGAGAATTAACTTTCGCGATAGGCTTTGATGTTATTATTATTTGTTCAAGGAGGTCTTAAAATCGTACAAAGTTACCATAAAACGCCATAAACGGTAAAATACAAATACATGATTTTGCATCGATTTAAAGAGTTGGTTAACAATTATAATACGCAACCTTCAACAATAAGAATGAAAATGATATAAAGCATTTTTTTATCATAAGATAAATTCCAGAATAAATTTGAATCCGCAAGAATTAACTTTCGCGAATATCGCCGATTTCAATATACTTCAAAGGTGTCATCTTTCGCAAATAAACATTTTTAAAATATCTTGCGAGGCCTAAATTTTGTGATTTAGGCCAAAAATCGCAAAATCGCGGAAATTTCTTTTTTTAAAGAATCACTGCTTAATTTTTTTCTTCTGCGGGACTTACATCTGCTTATGGATAAATGTTACAAGCTTGTAGTATTCACCTCTTTATCTTTATCTCAGAACCGGAATGGATACAATCACCCATCACTTTTGCCTTATCATCAAGTTCTATCTCAGTAAAATGGGCAAAACCTTACAAACCCAATGGAATTATCACTCACTATTATGTAAAGATTGCTGGAAGATCCGATTTGATCCGAAATGTAACCCTGTTTGAATACACTCTAACCGGTTTACAGGCTTACGTGAGGTACAGTATTGTAATAAGTGCATGTACCATCGGAGGATGTGGCAAAAGTCCCCCGTCTCTTGCGCGAACGTTACCTGCAAAACCTGATGGTCAATTGCCGCCATCTGCAGAAGTTTTATCTAATTCCAGTTTGCGTGTACGTTGGCAAGAACCTATTTTTCCTGGTGGTCCAATCCAAAACTATTTATTATGGAGTCGTGTTATGGAAAGTCTTGTTTCTGAAAATATTACCGTTCCTACGCCCTGGCGTAAAATCTATGAAGGCGTGTCAACAATTTATGACGACAAAGACTTGGGAATTTATTCTCTTCACCAATATATGGTAAGGTTATATTTTTTGTTTCTTTACGTTTTCTAAAGTTGTTTTTCACTGCGACAAGTGGATTAAGCAAAAAAAATTATAACAACTGTTTGTTTTCTTATTTTCTAGCAGCTAAAGGCCGGGGCTAATCAAGGCAACTTTTTTGAGCAACATTACTCGTCAACATTTGTTAATGAACATGTTGACTCGATTTGCTATGGGTATCAACATATTGACGAAGAAAAAAAAGCTCTAAAAATGATGATCAACATTTATTAACTTTTTTATAAATGTTGATCAACATTGTTGATGAGTTTTGTATGTTGCTACGATTTGCTATAGCCATCAACATTTCTGGCAAAAATTTTCAGTATTTGCGTTCATTTAATTGCAAATTCGAATGTTCTAGCACGAATTCTCTTTGTTCGGGTGTATACACGACTTGCATGAGAATAAGATCAAAACATAGAGATATATTCATTTTGAAAATGGCGGAAGTCACTGCTTCAGCAGGTGATCCTGCAACTACCACTGCTGGTAAACAAAAATTTATTTGGAAGGATGAATTAGTCGAGACGCTTTCATTTTTAATTGTCATCTACTACCAATGCCAGCAGTAAACCTGCTGCAGTTTTCTTCTCCGCCATTTTGAAAAAAGAAAATGAATGGCCACGTTTCAGTAGAATGTAGTTGGTCAAAATGTTGACGAGAATGTTGACCCAGAATGTTGATCGATTTTCCCCGGGTTTAATTGACAACAATTGTAAATGTTTTAAAGATTTCATGTATCCTTGTTTACGTAAGTTTGTCTTGTAAGAGCAAGTACTTGCTTATAAAGGAATAACGAATTGCCAAAGAAATTGTGAAGTTAACCAGCATTAAATCTTTTTGAGAGTACTTTTTCATCTCGTTTTCTCACTTATCCCTAAAATTACTAATAAAGATATTCTGAAACTGATTTTTACACAACAGGTGATATGCGTCACAACAGAAGGCAACGTTTCAAGCAAAGCTTCATCCAACTACAGAACGGGTCCAGGGAAACCTACTGCTGGTCCACTTGTGCGAGCAACAGCGTTTAATCACACTACCATCTCCGTCTCATGGACCGAACCACCTATATCGCAACTTCAAGGAGACGTGCTAAGTTATCTTGTCACATATGAAGTAGTAAGGACTTCGAGTGTTTACAACTTTGGAACTTTCCCTGGCAACATTGGCACCATTTTGATTGGCAACTTAAGACCAAGTACTACGTATGACATTCGCGTAAGTATATGTATGACTACATGCAGTTTTAGCGAGGCTAGTAATATCTGTCTGGGCAAATCTTTTTTATTTTTTCTTTATTTTAATTGGTTAATTTTCAGGTTACGCTATTTAATGGAGCTGGTTCGAAGGAGAGCAATGCTGCTAGAACCAAGACGCTAGCAGGAGGTATTCTTCTATTACTGTTATTGGTGAATATCATGAATCAATTATTGACAATGTGGCATATATTAAACAGAGCGTATTACATGTGATGATCTTGATAAAGCTCCAGGCTCTTTATTTCAACTTTGTATTTTGATAAAACTTTATTTGTTACCATCGGATATACACGTAACGTTCTATGTTTCACCAGACAAGTCCCTGTATTAATAATAGCCGTATTCTGTCTGTGCGTGACAAAAGAGTCGTGCTACGTAAACACGAAATGCGCTATATGAAGGACAAGCGAACCCGTGATTTATCCACGGGCTACCGATTAGTTTTAAATAAATGTAGTTATTTATATTTATTTTAATTTCATAGTTCCTGAAGGATTTGACAAACCTATTATCAACAAAATTGAAGCTTACAGTTTGGGCATCTTTTGGGTTGCACCTAGAGTACCGAATGGTGATATCACCAACTACACTATCATTTTGTGAGTATCGCTGCGGCGTTTTTTTTCACGGGGGATTTTCACGAATCGATTGTGAATGACGAATTTAACGGCGAATTAGCTGCGAAATATCTTTTTTTAGTCCCAAAAGAAACAAACAGCATGTGACAAATTTAAGTGTTTGTTTCCATACCATCATATATACCGATTACTTTCGGCTGTCGTGATAGCAAACCACGGTGAACTATATTGAATTTAAAATGATAGATGAATCACGATCAAACTTACACATCTACGTGTTGGGTTTTATCAAACACATTTCTATATATGAGCCTTGCTCAAGACTTCGCAAGTAAATTAATTTTTCTCCATTTTTTCCTTAGTAATGACCAAAAGATGGATACAGTCAAAGGGGATGTAACATACCATCATCAACATGGATTACTACCATATACTAATTACTTGATCAAGGTATTTATATAATTATTCATTAAATCTGTTTTTAGTTATATTTAGCAACAAACTAAAACGAAATAATAATGATGTGTTTTTAAAAGTTACCCTCCCTGGTGGTACTTAACGACAGATTTTTTTTATCTCTAGATACAGGTGTGTACGCAATACACGTGCATTTTAAGTAGTAGTACGATGCAGAGAACGAACCCTGCAGGTAACCTTTTTGATGATTAAAGTCTTTATTTTAAACTTTATATAGCTGATGATTGTAAGAATATACTAACATCTGTTGTCTTCTGTAGCTCCTACAAACTTGTCGCCACCTGTTGTCACGGCTTTATCACCAAGCTCAATAAACATAGCCTGGTCTCGACCGCTTAATGAGAATGGTATTATGACTGGTTATCAGTTATATAGACGAGGCTACACAAAGTGTTTAACGAAGTAGGCTAAACTTTCTATATGTACATTCTATATTTTATAGATATTCTTGTCTAATTCACGTAATGCGATTATTGTGACACTTTTTTAGGCCAACGCCCAAAAGAAAATGTACGTATGTGACGTGTGAGATTAACAAGATGTTGTGTGGAGCAAAATGTTACGATCCAAAGACGCAGGTAAGTGGAAACATTATGAAGAATGTGTGAAAGCTGTATTATAAGCATCCAAGAGACTTTTTGTAAATTAAAAGTTGTTTGAACCAATTTTTTTCGTGACGACATTCAGCAGGTATTGGATACATAGAAATTTGTTTAGGTATGTTGCGGGGACAAATTATACGCAAAAGATGCAAGAAAAACGTGCTGCGAGCAAAACTATGGCATTAAGAATGACGTCACAGATGTTTGTTGTGGAGGACAGTTCTTTCCCTACCAATCGTCGTATCAGTGTTGCTATGGATACTATCGCCAAGTTACCAAGGGCCATGTTTGTTGCAAAGGGGATAACGGTGTGGTGGTCGGCGTTGGCAACAGGTGCTGTGGAGACGTTCCTTATGATACAAATGGAAGTAAAACATGTCTGTGTGGAGGGCTTTATGATAAGTAAGTGTAGGGCTTTATGACAAGTAAGTGTTTATGCGTTGTTTTAAAAATTAGGTTGTTTAAAAGCTGATTTCTTGTGATATATGAAACTCTGTTTAGTTTTCCCATGACCAGGCAATGTTGTTAAGTGGATGGCTTATTTAAGTCCTGACTTCCTGCGATCTGTGAAACTGTTTCCACGACAAAGCAATGTGTGGAGTAGTTGAAGTTTTTAAAACGTAACTTCCTGCGAACTATGAAATTCTCTTTAGGTTTCCCATGGTAAGGAAATGTTGTGGAGGCAAGATTGTATCAATTGCAGAAACATGCTGCGGGAACTCAACTAAAGGGAAGGCTTATACGTCGAACCCTTCAAAGACTTGTTGTGGGACGTATTATGTACCTTCATCCAGTTCACTCTGTTGCAAGAACGACATTGGGATAGTGAAGGTATGTGCTCTCTTCCATCATTGTGTTTTGAATGTTTTTAGCTAAAAAAATATTACCCATACTTTACCATATTCGGGTCAATGATTTCGCTGACTTCTAATTTTCACGCACTGTGTGAATCACGCCTTAATTTTGCGTAGTTTCTTTGTGTGAGCATACCTTAAAGTATTTTCTAAAAACACTTTCATTTCTAGGTGTACAACTACACGCAATCTTCGTTGAAAGAAAATCACAAGTGTTGCGGAACGAACCGTATCTTGAAAACACAACAGTGTTGCACTATCACTGGATACGATAACTCAACAAGCGTTTGTGCTGATCGTTCAAGTTTCTCTGTGAATGGTTGCGGAGATGGAAAAGTGTGCTCCCTCGCGCAAAAAGCGACGTCGTACTGCAATCGATGTGATTTCGACGTTTCCAAGCACGTATGTGCGTATGTTGCTGGATACTATGACAAGACACGAAACGTAACTGAGCCCGGGATTTGCGTTACGCTATTTAAAGAAATTCTAGAAAACCGCCGCAATCCGTCAATCTTATCATTTGTTGACAATGCTCTGATTCCGCACACAAAATACGAATATTATGTCATTGGATTTAACACAGCTGGTAATGTAACAAGTGGTTTAGGCAGTACACGTACACTCATGTCCCGTCCAGAAGGTTTATTACCACCAGTTCCTACTGTCATCTCCTCGAGCCAAATAGCCGTTGTATGGTCACCCCCAACCAAGCCGAATGGCCAAATTAGTGAATACAGATTATTTCGAATTAAGTGGATAACGAAGGAGGAAGTTTTGTTATATACAGGTGTTTCTACTTCACATTTGGATGAAAAAAGCTTGCAAGCGTATACAGGATACATGTACGTGTTGAGCGTGTGCACGAACCAATGCACAAATATCTCAGCAACTGATTTAGTGTATACTCAACAGTCTGTGCCAGAAAATGTAAATCCGCCAGTATTAATTGCCAAGTCAGCGTATATAATAAGGGTGGAATGGAGTGTTCCGAGAAAGCCGAACGGGGTCATAGTAAAATACAATGTGACCCAATTAATAGATGGACATTTTGAACCGATCTTACCTGAAGGAAATTTAGGAGAGATGATGATGGCAGAGGTAAAGAATTTGAAACCGTACACGTTGTATACATTCCGAGTAGAAGCGTGTACTCGAATTGGCTGCGCTGCTGGTCCTTCGGCTTCCGAGCGCACTTTACAGGCAGCCCCTGTAGGTGTAAACCCACCTCGAGTGGTAGTCATCGGTGCTAGAACTGTCGAGGTAGAATGGAGTGAACCTGCGGTAACAAATGGTGTTATATCATATTACGTGTTATACAGAAACGCTTCAGTTGTGTATAATAACACTGGTCAAAGCTTCATTGACAACACAGTCTCACCTGCTACATTGTACACCTACAGTGTGGAAGTATATAATGCTGGTGGAGGCACCCTCAGTACAGGTGTATCCGTAGTAACTCCAGAGAGTTCTCCCCAGGGTATACCGGTTCCAGTGTTATATCCGCTATCTTCTACTTCTATCAACGTTTCGTGGTCTCCACCATTATTTCCAAATGGAGTGATCGTAAAGTATGCAGTGTTTTATCAAGAGATAGATGATGTGATTTATAAGGGGGACGTAGGGTTATTATTTTTCAAAATACTTGTTGGCTTAAAAGCATTCACGTTGTATCGGGTAAGAATTGAAGCCTGTACAGTTAGAGGCTGCGGGACAGGCGATCGAGGAACAGTTCGAACTTTTGAAGGTGTTCCACAAGGACAAGCTGCGCCAACCTTTCTTTCGACAACCAGCAGTAAGATAGAATTAAAATGGAGTGCACCATCTTTGCCAAACGGAAATTTAACAAAGTATAAAGTTGACCGTCGAAAACCGCAAGGCCCGCCCTTTCTTATTTACATGGGCAATAGAACTGAATATATTGATTCTCAACTACAACCCTATACTGAATACGAATACCGCGTCCAGTTTATAAATTCTGTGGGTGTGGCCGAAAGTACTTGGGTGGCTCATCGAACGTTGGAAAGTATCCCACAGGATCTCGCTGCACCGAAAATCGATGTCATAAATAGCACGGCTATAAGAGCAACGTGGACAAATCCTGGAAGGCCAAATGGTATTCTCAAATCATTTTCTATTCGTACCCGTAAATTTAGTCAGTTGGGCGATGAGAGAGTGGTCAAGTGTTGTATCAAGGCTAATGTTTTTACAACCGTGGTTAATGGATTTTTGCCAGCCACGAGGTACCTCTATATGTTTATTTTCTTTGCTTTACTTTAAGCAACGACAACTTGTCGCATCTAAAGTCGCTTGGTACTTTTTGTTGATTGTGTCGCCACTTTTAGAAACAAATGTTATAGCTCTAAATTTAATTTTTGTTTGATTCATATTGTTTCTGAAAAATGGAATTTCCTAAAAATTGTCTCACTCTTATAGATACGAATTTCAAGTTGGCGCGACCACCTCAGTAGGTACAGGGTATAGCGGTTGGACTATTGAAAGGATGAAAGAAGCCCTTCCTAGTGGCATACCTGTTTTGAAAGCCGACACCAACCCAGACGGAAACAACAACGGGCGAAGCATGGAGGTCTATTGGGATCCTCCCGAGATTAGCAACGGTGTTGTGCTTAACTACATTCTATATGAGGAGTCCGTGGTAGTGTATCAAGGATTGCAAAGGAAGGCTTTAATCAGAAGGCGATTACCATTCACGAATTACACATTCCAATTGGCTGTGTGCAACTCTGCAGGCTGCAGAACGGGACCCAAGCAAGTTCTCACATCTGGTGAAATCATCCCAAAAGGATTAATTCCACCAACAAGTAGCTTTTCTAACTCGACTTCAGTTTTGTTACAATGGAGACCACCACTCTCCCCAAATGGCAAAATAAATTTGTACCAAGTTTTACGTGAGCAAGTTGTAAAGCTCCGGCGGAGGAGAGCGGAAGTTATCATCTACTCAACCAATGATACGAATATAGCAACATTTAGCTTCTTAGATATTTTCCTGCAGCCATTTACAAGTTATCGCTACAAATTACGCGCGTTCAACAGTCAAGGGAGTGTGGACAGCGACTGGTTTACTATCACCACCTCTGAGGATGCACCTCAACATCTGTCCATTGTCAATGCGACAGCGTTAGTTGGACCGAGCGTACTGTTGGAATGGCTTCCACCTGCTCAACCAAACGGTATCATTCGTCATTATGACATATTAAGAAACGAATCACGCATTGACAGCACTTCGGCAACGTCGTATATAGATAAAACTCAAGACCTCAAATGGAACACGCTATACTGGTATCAAGTGTCGGCTTGTACTCTTGCAGGCTGTACAAAATCACGACATGCGACTATCTTAACAGTTCAGTCAGCTCCAAAGGATATGCTTCCTCCATCATTAGTGGCGCTCAGCCCAACTCGTGTTGAAGTAAAGTGGCAACCACCCTTAACACCAAATGGCAAAATCAACATATACAAGTTATTTTTGAACGATGAGGTCACGCCTTTGTTCCAAGGCGATGCGTTGGAATTCAATGCAACTGGATTGCGTACTTTTACAACTTATTCCTTCAGTGTCAGCGCTTGTACTGTTGAAGGATGTACGAAAAGTAGACCGTCTTCGGTGACAACAAGAGAAGATCTGCCAGAGCACATGCCGGAACCTGTGTTGTACGTAATCGGAGCGACTGTCATTGATGCAAGTTGGTCTCCCCCTCAGAGACCGAACGGGATTATTTTATATTATGTGTTACGTAGAGACGGAAATTTTATCTACAATGGAACGGACAATCGCTTTACAGATCGCACAGTATCTCCAGGTCGTACATATGGTTATACTGTCACTGTTTACAATTCTGCTGGTGGCACTACAAGTCAAGAAGCAACCAGTCCACCGACAGACCAAAGTGCACCGAAAAATGTCACAGCGCCTACATTAAAAGCATTGACTTCATCATCAATTCTGGCAACGTGGACGCCACCAGGCATTCCCAATGGCGTTGTGATAAGATACTTAGTTCTTTATGATAACAAAGAGATTGATGTTGGCACGGTTCGAACGCATATCGGGCGAGCGCTAAAACCTTACACGATGTACGAGTTTCGTGTAAAAGCTTGCACTTTAGCTGGTTGCACATCTAGTCAAGGTGCTAGTGCTAGGACCTTGGAGTCAACCCCATCACACCAGCCTGTACCGACCTATCCAATCGCTTCAATAAAAAGTGACTCTATTGGAATCATTTGGAATGAACCTAGACAACCTAACGGGGTGATTCTGCGTTATGAACTATTTCGGAAAGGTGAAATTAACAATACTTTGGTATATAGTGGGCCAGATAAATCTGTTACCGATTCTGGTCCTGATATTACATCGGAAACAACATATTTGTATAAAGTAGTTTCATACAATACCGTTGGACGTACTGAAAGTGCATGGTCTGAAGTAACGACGAGAACATCAACGGCAGTGCCGCACATGGTGTCACCTGTAAAGGTTCCACCCGAAAGCATAGGAGACACCTACTTCTCAGTTATAATCACTCCTCCTGGCAAATCAAATGGTATTATACTGAAGTATGTCGTCGAATTGGTTGACTTAAGAAACGTCACAACGAATCTGACGAATTCTTTAATACTCGTTTCCGAACTGCAGCCTGTGAGCAATTACACTGTGCGGTTACATGCATGCAATGCAATCGGTTGTGGAGTAAGCAGTGACGTTTTAGTGGTCACTAAAATGACAGCACCGGACAAATTCATCAATGCTCCTCTTATTAAACGAAAGACATCAGTAGAAATGGAAGTCACGTGGTTGGAACCTTTGTATCCGAATGGAGAGATTACAAAGTGAGTAAATTGACTTTTTCTTAAAATTGAAAAAAAATCTCATATTTGAATATAAGCTAGGTTCCAGTTACTGAATTCTTTTTTCTTGAAAAAAAAATTATTGAGGCCTATATCTTGTGTGTTGCGGTTTTAAAAATAAAACACAACAAAACCGAGATCAAATAATTAACTTGACTTATACATTAAATTATACTATTTCACTGAATTCACTTGTCAATTTCGACTGGGCGAACATATCAGCATCTGGATCGCATAATTTACATTGATTTTTACCTGTAGATATGAAGTCCTTCTAAGGCTTGTGTGTCCACAACAGATATTACCAAACTGCCAAACAAATACCAAACGATATTCAGCTGGGACATCGAGATCATACAACGTCACTGAATTGTCTCCATATACTCTGTACAACATCTCCGTAGAAGCGTTCAACGCCGTGGGTTCTACTAGTTCTCCCTCAACTGAAGAGAGAACTCTCGCTTCCGGTAAATTATTTTATTTACCTTTTTTACTGGCTTTAATTATATCACGAAATCTTAGAAGTGCTTAAATACGTTTTAATTGTTTTTGAGAATGATTTACATTTTAATGACTTGGAAGACCTGTCCAATGTCTTCCACCTTATCATTCTTTTAAAAACAGAAGTACAAACATTCAAATTGTGTTTAAATATATATGCCTTTTATAGCTCCTGTACTTGTTGAAAAGCCATCTGTTCGATTATCTGAGGCCTCCAAGAATACCATCATTGTCGATTGGTCTTCATCTTTTGATTTGAGAAGTAAATTGGTACGCTACGAACTGTATGAAAATAACATATTAGGCTTTAGTGGCCCTGATCTTGTTGCATCGAGACCTAACCGTCCGGTTGGCAGTAAGTATGTCATAGTTATGTCACCTTAGAGAGAAATGGCAAAAAAAGTTTATTTTTATATTTGTATATTTTAGGCTATATTTATACGGTAAAGGTTTTTGTTGATGTTAACGGAGTTGAACAGACTTTGATAACAGATGAAGTGAGTATCGATGTGGGTACAGTTGCTACGGGTAGGTGGTCACTTTTACTTAGTATTTAATAGCCTGGCATACTTAGTAAATAATATTCACCCCGTGAAAATATGTGAGAACTATCACCTATTTTGTGTAGTTTCTTCTGACAAGTATTGTCGAGTGGAGTGTTTCAACATATTTACGAGCATGAATCTACGATTTTATTTGTTAGATTTTTCATAGTAAGCCAGTGTTAACAGAACCTAGCAAAAAGCGTTTTGTTATAAAAATAGTTTCATACTGAAACACATCATCGAATCTGTATACAAACCTCACATGACAATGCTCTTTCTTAATTTTAGCTGGTGCGCTGTCTTCGGATACTCCTTGGTATAAGACAGTCTGGTTTTTAGCCTTATGCGCCTTGGCTGGCGTATTGGCAATCTTCCTTTTTTTAGTATGTTATTGTCGCAGTTGTAAAGGTGATCGAACTGTGTATGTTCGTCAGCGCGAGCCTCTACCAATCAAAAACAAGTATGGACAACGCGAGTCTTCCGTGGATGCGTTCAGCGAGAAAGCATACAGACAAGATCGAGTCGGTTCACGTAATGAATCGCTTGTAAGTTAGCCGAGTAAACATTCTGTAGCACATCCAGTGAAATATTCCACTGTTTGAAGGATCTCCGCATTTTATCTTTTACGCCTCATAAAGTGACTAAATTTCTTGAGCAGTGACGATAATTTTTCGACGAATATTTAATCCAATGAAATAATTTTGACGTGAAAATAGTAATCGAGTTGCCGACAGAGGCGACGAAAATTTTGTTTAACGGAAATTTATTCCGGCAAAAGAGTAATATTTTTAGGTTTCATTTATTTCTTTAGAGTCGGTATAACACCATTGGTTTTAACAACGAGATGTTACCCTTGTCACCAACGTTGCGATACGACAGCACACGTGAAAGGTTCGGCCCTTTATCGGCCATGAGTGAATCGAAAATTAATGAGAATTATATTAACGACGATCTGGTGTGGGAGACAACAGCTAATGGCAGAGATTTGGACTCTGGATTGGTAAGTTAGCTGTTATTTTTACACTCGCCTATCTATGTGTATCTCCCGCATAAAAAAGTCACACTTTGTTGAGATGTATTTGTTTTCTTTATAATTTTTTAAAGAAAACTTGTTTTATCAACATCATCTGGTGCTTCTCAACAAAGGTTCCCTTTATTTAATACTATCGTATACTTGTTCTTCTTGCGATTTATAACTGAAATTGCTAAAATACATGCCACGAAAAGTTCAATCAGTTGCTAGCGAAATTAAATTCTGAATAAAAACACTGCGTGATTTTTCTGCACCACATTCCCGGGTAACATAATGTAAGGCTGTAGACCGAGTAACCAACGTTGATGTTACCCTAGCTGCGTTTACCACATTGTCCGCATTATGGAATAATGCGCTCAACGACCCGGAGAGACACGAAAAATCGGGGAATCTGGGCGTGCTGACATTCGCAAAAATTAGTAATCTTTTAGATTTTAGATCCTAAGTTCCCTGTGAACATTGACACGTGCGTGTTATTTACATAGAAACGGCTTTCTCAATTGCTTGTGGTGACGAGCTTTGAAATTCCGTCCTCCTACGCGAAAATTTATGTCCGGGATTGTAATAATGCTACAATAACTTTAACAAATCGCTTAAAAAAGGTCAAGCTAAGGAGTCATAATAAGTTCTTCAAACCTGCAACACAAACCCGGAAGTAAATTCCGTAATTTTTTACCCATTTTCGAACTTTTCTTTGGCGAAAATAAATTACTTTACGACGTTCATAATAAATTTATCGCCCTTTTTTATAGTATGACGAAAGTCCAACTTCGTTTGATGAAGAACTAGATGACACGCCGCCCGACAATGATTTAATCAGTGTCCAGCATGAACGTATACTTTTTCCAGACACGCACTTGTAAACATTGACGTAACGTGCGCCTGCAATATGAAGAGTAGTCATAAAAGATTTAAAATGATTTCTTAACATAATTTGAAAAATTGCCTACCCAAACAGACGTGTTTATTAGGTAGTAGTAAAATAAAGAATTTCAAATAGATATTTAAGAAAGGTTTTTATTTGTATATATTGTGAATTATTCGTCGAGTTCATTTAAATGTACGTACGTACCCAGACTACTTTGTTCGTGCTCGGGCTGCTCCGGTACATTTAAATGTTCGAAGAATAAAAAACAAGATTGTTGATATATAAATTTTTTTAGTAATATATTTGTAGTTGTAAGTTTTTTAATTTGCATTGAATTTTATTATCGTTTTAATATTCGCGCGTTTTTTATTATCTTCGATTATGCGTTTTTTCTGCTATGTTTTTTACTTCTCCTGTGTCGCAGGTATTTTTTGGCGTCTTCAGAAGTCCTGTAAAATGTTTTTAAAAGTTTTTAAAAAAATTGTATTCCAAAAAAATAACCGGAACTTTATAAATTCGTTTTATTACGGGCCTCGTTATGGAAATGAGGCAGATATATACCTTTTGAAAATAGGTTGAATATGTACGACTCAAGAATTTTATATGTTGAATAAACTATAGTCTAATAAATAGTGAGTTCCTTCTTTTAAAATACGTGACCTCCACCACCCTTCTCTCAAGCCTGGCGAAACGAAAATAATACCAGAGCAATAATCGCTTGCCCAAAGTTACAATAATTTAGACTGCGCGAGCAATCTTAATAAATAGAATAAGGTTATAACCACATTTTATGTTTATTTTATTTTATGTTTTATATTTCTGGAACGGAAGGGACATCTGTAAAGGTTATGCTTATCAAAAATCTTTTTACAACCTACTGATTCCTGAGTACTGTTCTATTGATGTTGTTGGAAACGCTGTCGAAGAATATCTTGCTACATCCCGCGTGTACTAATTTATATGTACTATCCCAAAATGGTTAAGTACTTGCTGCACTGCTTGTTAAAATGATTTTTAGGGTGATATTTATACTAATTCTTGTTGTGCGAAATTCATATGTTTAGAGTCTAAATACAGTCTGGTTCACAAAATGTTTTAACGCGAAATTATCATAAATAAAGAATATATGTTAGGTTAACGATAGCTATTATCTGTACGTTTCCTTTATACAATCTCGAGTTTCGCAGAAAAAAGATAAAATTGTAAATGAAAGCTAAAATGGTAGATAAATATATTCAGTTTCAGTAGAGGATTAAATGCTTTTCAAAAACCCAGCAAACTTCTTTAGGCAAATATTACAGCCAAACCGACAAAATTTAAACAATTGGGAACACCAATTTATTTTTTAGAAAATTTATAACTTTTATCAACTTTTTATTTTCTTCAGCTAAGCGCTTTTTTAGCATTTCTTACTTTCTTATTATATAAGGAAAGATCAAAAGTGAAAATATCTTGACACGTTTTCCACATCGCCATATTTACCAACACATGTCTTTTGAACATTTTTTAAACAATATTATAGTTGCTATGGCAACATTAATAAACCTACTATTACATGAGAAGAAAATTAAAACATTAAAAAGATGGCAAGAAATTTGATCAGGTAATTTTCATTTTATTTATATTTTCCATCTTAAAATAATATTTAAATAAGTTTATTTATTAAACAATATAGAAGGGAATTATAGAACAACATTTGTGTGGAAAAATTGTTGTATTATCCTTCACGTTTCGTCAACAGCCTCGGTTTCACTTCATTTTCACACAGCGGCACACAAAACAAAGAGCTGCGCAGAAACATTGACTTCTACAAGTTCTTTTTATTTGAGATGAAACGAACTCCTTTTTTTTTTGGTTTAAGCCTGTCATCGGGTTTTGTAGGGTCAAGAAAAGAAATATCGAATCAGAATTTCCAGTCCATAGGCACCTTCACAATAATCTATTTTTTCTTCCAATAACATCTGCTTTCATAGAGCAATGAGAATGACTAACCACATTTTTACAAACGTTTTGCAGAATATGCTCCACCATAAATTGTTCTTCTATATAACCTGTTTTGTTTTTTGGTTTCAACAACATTTGATCTTCTCTATTCGTCAGTTCGCTCCCTTGCACTTTCTTACACCACTTAGAGAACTCTTAATGTTAATATATGCTTGATATTCTCCAGCAAATATGTTCCAGCTGGATTGAACTTCTCAGCAGTCAAAAAATCAATAATATCATATACTGAGCGAAAATGAAAAACTTATTTTTAGCAGACACTTTTTTCACGACTTCTATTTTATTGGGACAAGGTTTATAATTTCCATTTCATTAGAACTTCTGTATTACAATTTTATATATTATATTTTTAATATGCGCCACCACCATCCACATTTCTCGTTATTCTTCCTTTCAGAATCTACAAGTATTCTCAAATATTGTTCCTTATATTGGTTATCGCCTTTGTTTTCAAGTATTATGGCTTGGATGTACAGTTTCTGCTCTCAATTCAGCTCTGCAAACGTCAGTTAAGTTCTCATATACCTGTGTTATATATGCAGCAATTTGGGAAACCAAAGCCAAACAAAAAGAAGATTTGTAAGTATCTTAAAGAGGCAACACAAGGTGGTTGGGAGTTAAAACCAGACTTAACTCGTTATGAAAAGAAAGAAAGGGAGCGTTTGGACATTGAAACACGCCTTGCCATGGATTGGCCAGCTTTGTTATATCGAAATGACTCTAGGTAGGTTCGAATACCGTATAACAGCAAAATCAAGCGCAGCGCTTATCAGTGGTGATAGCAAGATTTTGATGCGCTTATCCACGGGTGCGCTTTTAAACGAGGATAAAAAAGTGGAAGAAGAAAAACAAAAAAAATCGAATAATTTTTTTTGATGATGTATTTTCTTTTCTGTGTATCGTTTTGTACATTTTATATTCCTTAATCTTCATCAGTTGTTGAATCGTCAGGAGAAATATAAGAACGAACATCACTTTGTTCGTACTCAACAACATCTGTGTCAGAGGATTCTGAATCATCATCATCATCATCGTCACTCATAAGTGGAATATTAACAAGATGGGCTTCCGATCCGTCGAGACTGTTTGATATTCCACACTTCAAGAAAGACCTAACAATCGAAAGGTTGTATTGTGAAGTTGGTAGAACAACTTGTAGGACACGTTCCAGAAGCTTTAGCCAAGATTTTGTATCCAATGATTAATGAGTGGCCAATTTTTTGGATAAAAGCAGTCATTACTGATGAAAAGCGTCGTGTTTCCGTGTGCATATTATATATATGCTGCAAAAATTCATAAATTCCGTAACAAAATTATAGAAGCAGAAAAAAATCTCACATTTTAAGTGAAACAAACATTGTATTCTATATTACTTTTTCCTATATGCGTTTATCTGAGGGTGCGCTTATAAACAGAAATAAAATCTTGGTGTGGATTTGAAGCGCTTAACAACGGGTCTCTTATGATCGAGTGCGTTCGATTTCGGCATTTTACGGTATTTGCTACAGAGCTTGTGATAAATTCGAGAATTGTGGATATTATTCGGTTATTAT
Organism: Hydractinia symbiolongicarpus; assembly: GCF_029227915.1. Classification (NCBI taxonomy): domain Eukaryota; kingdom Metazoa; phylum Cnidaria; class Hydrozoa; order Anthoathecata; family Hydractiniidae; genus Hydractinia; species Hydractinia symbiolongicarpus. Next base: position 26,297,823 of record NC_079883.1, read on the forward strand.
GCATAATGACAGGCATCTGGTTTCACGTAATACTGTAAGGAATGTCATATCAGCTAAATGACTTCTAAAATTTTCACTTTGAGAACCTCAACAATTAACGACTAGAGGGTGATAAAAGTTTTTTTATAAACGTCCACTGCCGGTGTAGATATTCTGCGAGTGGAAGTTCATAAAAAAATAGCAAAATGAATTTGTAATTTTGCTAACTGATAACTTAAGGTAGCTAGACTGTACCCGATAACTTCTTATTTATATCTCTTGTGTAAACTGTCATTTTGTCAAATTAAATAAACTTGGTGTTTTTTTGCATCAGGTGTGGTACCCAGGGTCCACTTACTGGTTATCGTCTACTCGCTCAATGTGATCCACAAAGTGATAAACCGTGTTGCCATCATTCGTCCGGACGATGTGGGAATGGACCTGAATTTTGTAACTGTGATGAGTGTACTGACCAAAGAAAATTTATCTCCGCTGAACTAGGAAACTGGGTTCCAAACACGTGCACGTTAAAAGAAGTTAGCCACAATGAAGCGTGCAAGTTCTTGTCTGAAAAGGATGTATCGCTGGTTTTTATTGGTTAGTTTGTTATCAGTTTTTTTTTATTATGACAGATAAGAAATAAGTTATGAAAAATTTTAGTACCAGTAAGCGTATCCGTATATTGGTGAACGTTAAGAGGCACAAAATACACAATGTCACTTGCAAAATTAATACCGTGCAAAAAATGAATGTGCGATAAATTAAAAGCGGTTCGTCTGCGTTTTTGTTCATATGCGAGGCGAGACGGAACGATTACCGAGACGGTACATTCGCGAGATTCCGCTCTCATTAATAATTACACTAAAAATTATTTTATGTTTAATTCATGTACCGGGACAATTTCGTATCGTCCCGGCTCAGGCAGGATTTTTTATTCATATAAACAAGCCATCCTGAAAAGTTCATGTTTTCAATTACCTTTTTATGCTTTTGTATATGCGTATCAGAGATCGCCTTAAGTGTACCACATAAACTATCGAGTCTTACTTCGCCCTGCTGTTTCTTGACATGAACTATAATTTATTTCTCTGCAAAGTTCACTTCGTTTCAGGTGACTCCCTTATGCGACAGTTTCACACCATGATGCTTCTTCTTCTCACTGATGATTATTTAGAGGGAAGCATTCCGTTTAACGCTACATATAATAAGAAAAAACTCTGCAGAGGAGAACAACAAATAACAAATAAAGTGTGCAGCGTGGAAATAGTTTCCAAGACAACGGACGAGCTCCCATTGAATAGTGTTTGTGGTGGGAAAGTTAATTTAAAAGTGGATCTTGTCCAAGATTACCATCGAACGCTAATTACTGACGTCAGCAATAAATTAAAATCCATACTAAATTTGGAAAATCACTGGGTGATTGCAGGAGTTGGTTTACATTACCAGTTAGATTTTAACGCTGTAAAAAAAGAATATCTAGACAAAGTTTGGAACATTTTAGGAGAGTCGAAAAATGGATGGCCTAAAATTATCTGGATAGGAATACACGGGGTACATGGTTTCTTACGCATGCAAACTGGACAAAGTAATGCAAAGATACAAAATTTTAATAAAAAAGTGAACAAATACTGGGAGGAGAGGAATGTGACCGTCATTGAAACTTTCAACATGAGCGTAGGTTTAAAAAGTTATGATGGCCGACATTATGGATTCGGTTTTAATCGATTAAAAGTTCAAGTTTTGTTAAATTATCTCTATCAAGCATATAATTAAAAAAGAAACGAATATTACCATAGCATCAATATGACTCATCCGTAGACAGTTTAGCATATGGTTAAAAATTTGGTCATTTTTAACTATATGCTCAACATTATGCGAAGCCAAACAAAATGTTGTCAAGCATAAATGTCTTTTGTTTCGTGAGCATTTTTTCATTACTCCATTATCAAACCTTTTCTGCCACACTAGTCGCAGCACCTCTGTTGCACATTTTTGAACATCGATAAATATCCCACCTAATATGCGTTGATACCTCACCTACCTGATGCACTTCTTAAGTATCTGCATATAGGTGTGATTCTGGTGTGTATATCGATCTTTCCAACGCTACTTTGACACTAGTAATTTTTCGCAGTTATTATTCTATAAGGGTTTTCTCCTCTCTTGAGCAGAGTAACGGGAAATCTCTACTCAAGCCACCACTGTTGTTTTCTAGTTGGAGGCCCACGAATCTACATTAAATGAGTGCGTTATATTTGTCCATCAGAATGAAAAATCCATTGCAGAAACCTATAACAAAGATGAACACGAGAAAATCTCTTTATTAAAACTAGCAAAAAGACCATCAGGAACAGCTCCAGCAAAACCATTAAGGGTCTACGCACCTCCATAGATAATTGTATCTGGTCACCGGTCGATCTTTTTGTTGAGCAACAAAAAGATCGACCGGTGGTGAATAGCAAGGAGGTGGGTATGGTATGACTGGCTGATTAAAGTTGTGACGAAACCCTGAAAGGAACGAACCCTGAAATGAAAAGTGTTTGCAAAAGCTTCAGGACAAAGGTGATGGCTTTGTATGATACAGAAAGGTCCTGAAACGATCTACACTCCATAAAGAAAATGAGGAAGAGGCAAATTATGGGACTATGATTTGTTTCAGACCATGTGCGCCCAGATCAGGAGGCATGTAAAGCAAACAATTTTATGAAAGAGTAGGTTTACCATAGATAAAGTCCTGCGCCATGACGTAGATTTCCACAAACTACGGCCTACTCAGCGATCTTCGTACATCAAGGTATCTGCATGGATCTTCCCAAAAAAGGCCATCATCAACCACCAACCCCAATAATAAGGCTGATAAGGAGAGATTAGAATAGGACGTCGTAGCTTCTCTGCACCACGAAGAGACTGGTAAAGACCACAAAGGATATCTAAACTACTATAGTTCGTACATTACTACAACTGGCAGGATATAAAGTTCTCAACGGCTATTAATCACATATCCAATTTCAAGAAGAACAACTCGAATATCGCGGTCAAAGTCTTCTACATCACGCAATAAAGCATCAACACCCTGCAACGATCAGTCCACAACATCACGCGCAGCAAACAAGCGAACCTACTTCTCATTCGAGAAAACACACTACACCAGCATCAAAAGCCTCTCAAGAAGGCTAGGCACCAGCAACTCTAAACCAATTTGGTATGGGATTTCTTGACCCTTCTAGGTATGGGAGGGGACACTGGAAGTAATGACGTCATAATGAGACAATAGTCAAAGAAAATATGCCTTTTTTGGAAATTCTCGTTTTTTTATATTTTTAAAACTATTTACAGTACTAGTCATTAAAAAAGTAATATAAGAATGTAAGATTTTATTAGGAAAATTTACAGGTGTTATGAAGACAAAGCATTTCTCTAGGTTGAAATGGAAATCGATCAGAATTCAAATCATAATTTTATTAAACAATCGATGTTTGAGAATGGTATTAATGGTGCTTGGTGTTAATAGCTGTCATGGAATAAAACCTTGTATATCTGTTCGCATTTATATCAATAGCTACTCAATCAAGACAAATTGGATTTACAAGTGACAAAATGACTTATGATGTCATCATATGACAATAGAAGTGAAAAAATAGGTAAATACAAATATTCCGGCCTGTAAATTACCAATTTTCCGGTCTGCAAATTAAACAGCATGCATGTCAATAATATATGATTGTATGATTTTTGCCACTATCAGATGCATTATCACATATTCATACAACTGATTAGTTTAGAAAACATTTATTTTTAGCCCTACAGCAAGAGTTGATATGATGACCTGTTAATAAAGCCCTGTTGATATGATGACCTGTTAATAAACCAGCAAAGCCGATGTTCTATAGCATGCTGAACATGAATAGGATCCCTTTCAGGGACTGCGAGCATGGTATGTAGATGTTAGATAGACCAGGTAAAAAAAATCTAGGGTGCTACAATTCCACTTACCTTGCTACTGACGTGCTGCTCCTGGCAAATGACTTTGACAATGATTGAGATGTCTGCCTAGAAGATTATAAACTTGATCGTTCCCATTTTTACGCTGCTTCAGGACTAGCATGAAATGTATAGAGTCGGCACTCAAGTATTAAGGTATAGGGTTGAAGCTTGTAAAACACATTGACATGATCCTCATATTTAGGAAGAGTATCCAAAGAGGTATTACTCACAACAATAACAAGTACACTAATGAACAGTATAATCCAGACGTTAAACCTTAAACTGTAACATCTCGATGTCAACAACCTCTACGGGTGGGCGATGGCTCAAGACCCATAAAAACCTGGCTTTAATAAGATCCTCAGAACAAAGATATTTACGCTAAAGCAAATTGTAAATGTAATAAAAAAGAACAGGTACGGGTACCTACTGGAGGTTGATGTAGACTACTCAGCTGCGCTGAACGATAACGAGCTACCGTTCCTACCGGACGGCATAATGATCGGTAAGGTGTAAAAACTTAAAAAGCCTAAGCATTAACGTAGGTATGTAGTACATAGCAGTGCACTTAATAAAGCTACAAACTACGGCCTTAATGAAAAAGCTACACAGAGTTATCTAGTTTATGCAGAGGTTAAGCCATCTGAATACAAGGTTGAAGCCGGCTTCTAAGAACGAGTTTAAGAAAGACCTTTTTAAGCTCATGAATTGCTCAGTGTTCCGCAAGACCATGGAAAACATCCGCCATCATTGCAACATTAAGCTTGTGACAAACCAGGAGAAACACCTTAAGTTGGTTGCAAAGCTGAACTTCAAAAGTTGTTAATGATTTAGCAATAACCTCGTGGGCTTGGAGATGGTAAGAAAAGCATTAAGATGTTGAACATGTGTATTTAAGGCAGGCAATCTTGAATCTTATCGAACTGATTATGTACGAGTTTCGCTACGACTACATACAACCAAAATACGGTAGAAAATACAGTTTTGTTATACCGATACAGATAGCTTCGCCTATCATGTAGTGACACACTTTAACACAAGCGTCTACTACAAGGATAATGCAACATTACTTCCAAGAAAGCTGTAGGCCTGATGAAGAACGAATTTGGTGAGATAATCATGAAAATATTTGTTGCATTGAGGACAACACTTTACGCCTATCAAAGCCCTACTGAGAAAAGTGAAGATCGAAAAGTTTTTACTTTCGACGGTTACAATGAAGGTTTGTAGGGAGGGCTTTAAAACCCTAAAAAATCGAGTGGTTTTCTAAAACAAATAGCACCAAGTCTACACATATAATACATTTCGATGACTGTCAATGCAACTTTTGTTATTTTATCCTCTGTTATCCACTCCTTAAGTTTTCGATTATTAGTTTTAAAATTGTTCCGATATTTTTCGATGCAACCTTTGGCATTTTTAATTCCAACTCGCGCAGCCCTCTTCTGCACATTTAGTGCTGCACTGACTTTACTTCCCGCGTAGTTTGCATACCCCATGTGTGTTTGCGGAGTTGGTTAATCAAGAAAATACAGCCAGCTTACAAGCACGGTTTTTGGTAAATCGTTTAATTATGCGCAGCTGATTTTCGGTCGACCCACTTTTTGAGAGTATGTAAACACAAGAAGGAAGGGTGTCTGAGTACTTTTACTTTATCCTTTACCTTTTTTATAGTGAAGCCTTTATCCTTAATTACACAATTTTTCGACAGTTTCGCCTTGTTTAATATTCGCTACTTACAAACTGTATATTACGTCACTTATCCGAGGCGCAAAGTTTCTGTTAACCTATTAAAATATCACCATTACAGGCGTCATTCCGTAAATAAGTCTTATGTGACTTTTATAATGGTCTAAATGGGCTTCATTTTCAATCTATTAGAGACATGCATGCTATTGGGATTGTTCATAATGACAATCTCTTTAAAGCGTGGAAGTTATGTCTTATTCATCGCCGCTTGATTAGTAATAGTACGTTGCAGAATACATATGACAGTACTCGTCTTGGTTTTGTGTGTTATGCTTGCGGTAGATCGTAGGACCTTGACATTCCTTAAAACTCCTCCGGCAAGGTCATGCGACGATATCGTGATACCATAGCTTTTTCGAGACTTTCAGGGTTGCCTTTTTAAATACAAATGTAATGTTGATGATCTTGTAGGCAGAGTCTGCATCTTTAGTGGCTGTAAACACTGACGCAGCCGTACCACCATCTTCGGCAACGTCTTGGTGTGGAGAACAAATTGCAATTGATCATGTAGTTCTAGTTTATAGAACTAGGTATCTTCTGAGTTTAAACATCTTTCCGAGAGGAATGCAGAGGGTATTGACGTACCCTGCTACAATCGCCTTCTCCTAGTCTGTACCAACATAAACACTCGCCTTAACCTGTAATACTCGTATCGTACCATGTTTTGGATTAATACTTCCGAGGATCAAGTTTTTCTCAAGTTTAAACTTGGGTAGCCAAATATCTTTGTATGCTGCCAGTACATTATACATATCATTAATGCTCTTCACTTCGTTGGGGTTTAGAATGATAGTGTTCAAGACTCTTACCGATGTTGTTCATAATGGTTCTCTTTGTCTTCGTACCAATTAATTTTAGACGTCCTGAAAAAAATAACATCATCTACGCAAGACTGTACGTAAGATGGATTACTATCCTTTTAGACTCACACCCATCTCGCAACGATTAAAGAGAACATGACATTAAAGGAACAAGGCATTACCATTGCATCCATTGTTATACCCGTTGGTTTACTGATTTCAACTACCGTACTAAACTGCTTTGGACTTGACTTGCTAAAGCTGGCATTATTGGAAGTAATGTTAGCTTATTTTTAAGTTGCTGCTGAAGTTGCAAAAGTGGTGGCACATTGCTGGTGATAAGGTTCTTGTGGTGGGTTATATGCGGAAAAAGCATACGCATTAGCGAAGCGCAGATATAAAGGTAAATCGAGTAAAATCATTGAGCTTTAAATTTCGCTTGTCGTGTCGTAAACGTCACACAAAATCTTCATATTTGGGACAGCGTGGCTTTGCTTATTTCCACATCTCATTTCCCTTTCCCTACCGGATCACTATGAGTAGATATATTTCAGGATAAATCCGACCCTTGTTGTCATTAACACGAATTTGGTAACCTCGTGCTCCCCACACTCGTGCTTGCTAATACTACGTCTCAACTTTTTCTCCTTAGCAAAGCTTTTGAAATCAGTACTAACCGGACTCTGTGTTCTACATGTGCTCTGCTTCCGTTGATATATGGATACACACCGACAGAAAAATACTCATTACTAATGAGAATCGTGTTTGTAAAATCCGAGATGTTACCGATGTGAATGTTCATATCGTTTGGTATCATGTACACGCCATAATCAACACTGAAATAGACCTTCAATCGTACTTGAGTCCAAAATCTTACCACTTGACCCCAATTATTCCTGATTGGGTATTTGCTCGAATTTCAAGGATCAAGTAGGCGTAGAATCTCACACTTTGCGACAACCGCTTAATGCCACCTTAATCGTCAAAGTAGCTTGACCCTGCACCAGGCAATCCCTACGGTGGCTCTACTAGCTACTGCGGCTATTACAAAATTCGTTGCGTTGTCGCAAAATTTGATAGTTAACAGATTGTTATTTTCTGATAATAGGATAGTGGCTAGGACAAAAACAATAAATATGTTGTCATTTTATACTCGTTTTTTGTTTTTGAGCTAGTTAACATTGATACTTGAAAAAAATTTGCGTGATGGACGGACAGAAATGTTTTCTTTATTAACAATGTTATTTGACTCTAATTCCCATGTTTCCCATGTAAATCTTAGTAATACTGATCCAAACAGGTAGGATGAAATAATTTATCTATAACGTTAACTATGCTTGTACTTAAACTTTAGTATGTTTAACCTATCTCTTCAGGGTGCATAATTTACAAAAAGTTTAAGTAAAGTATCTGATATATCACTCCTTTTAAAAAAAATGAGGATCTTTAAAGTGTCCGTCCGTCACGGAATCCGTCCTTTTTTAAAATCAGTGGTTTCCAACAGATTCACAAATACCAACCAATCCCCATGACATTGTTGAAAGATTTGCTTGTAACTCTGCTGTCGAAAGTTGTATGACTTCAGAATGTCATATGTGCGGAGCAATTCACAAGTTGTAGGGTCAGCGGTCGGTGTAATCCACAGAACACGTGTGTCTAAAGACCTTACCGAACATCCTCCATAAAAAACTTACATCTTTTGAAGAGGTACAATCTTGATAAGAACAAATAGCTCTCTTTTTTCTCAATGCACAAGGAAAGGATATAGGGCAGTTCGAGCGCTGTGCGCATTTGTGAACGCCGACGGTGTTCCTTCTTCATTCACCAAGGATCCACTTGAGACTGACCTTAGACCCCTTGCTAACCGCCTTTATTACCCCTGCTGTTTTTTTATCAAGCCTCTTCCACGTTACCTACCTGAGACTACTCCTGAACAGCTGTGAAGATAGTTGTGTACATTGATGTTTGCAACGTTGCTTCTACACCTACCTTGAGTATATCGGTAATAGCTGTCGCACAGTTGTACATATCGATGATTACCCACTATCACAACATTTCTACCGCACTTTTAGCGCACCTCAGTGCAATAGCTATCGGACATGTGTGAACATTGATGAGTATCCCATCTGATATTCGCTGATACCTCACCTATCTGATGTACGTCTTGAGTAACTGTGTATAATTGTAAACATGGTGAAAGGATCTACTCTTCATAACGAGTGTGCAGAAGTAGCAGATGAGGACTACATCAGCAATAACCTAAATGTATGAAGAATCTCGTGAAGACAGGGAAAGCGTGAAGCCTGACTTTACACTTCGAGAACATGAGCACGCAGTGCAAGCTAGGAAAAGCTGACGTTGATGGATATATTGCGATGATGAGACCTAACGTAAAGACAACGATCAAAGTGAAAGTGAAAGACATGACATCTGCTAAGGTACATATGTCTATGCCGATAGTGTAGAAGGAGAAGATAGGGAAGGGTTTTAAACCTGATGCCATCAAAAAAGAGCTGAAAGGTCTAGTGATGGATACACAAGGAAGCCCTTCTACAGTAACCCTACTATTCATTATTCCATGTAGATTGATGTGTTTGATGCCATGTACACACAGATTAAGAAGCATGTAGAGCATTCAGCTGTATCAAACTGTGGGTTTACCATGGATGGGATCCTGCATCACGACGTAAATTTTCACAAGTAACGGCTTACTCGAGGGCCTTCATACATAAAGGTACCTGCATGGATGTTTGCAAAGATGGCCATCATTAACAAGCGAACTTAATGCTCATGACAGAAAACACACTACACCAGCATCAAAACCCTCTCAGGAATGCTGGGCACCAGCAACTCTAAGAATACACATGTGTTGAAATTCTGTGGTAATTGCCTTTAGAGTGATCGATCGATAGGGTACCGTTTGCTATATACACAGGCTAATTCCTGTAACTGATGGTGGGGAAAATAAGACAAAAAAAATTAAACAAGCAGGTACCATTTGGTTGATGCATGTACAACAAGTTTGTCTATGATAATGTGTCTGATCTGTTAAAGGTTTAACGTGACAAAAACTGTGTCAAGCGATTTGTGAATCATCTAGAGGACGAGGCGAAAGGTTGTAGGATACGTCAACCTCGTCCTCAGGGTCTTGTGGCCCCTGAGCCGTTATTACGGAGTGGTTGCTATCAACTTCATTACAAGGCAAAATGCCCTGGGAACGAGGTTGAAGAATTTTGTCGCAGCAAGCAGTGACAAAATTCACAGATATGCCAAAGAAGGAGTATACCAAGGCTACAAAATGCCACATCTGCACGTACTTTTTTAAAGAAGACGCAATGTACAAGATCAATGTCACTCCACATATCTATACCGAGGTTCAGCACATAACAACTGCAAACCAAAGTACAAGACCCGGATGCACATCGCTACCGCCTTTCACGACTTAAGTGGCGACGACCTGCATATTTTTACCAGAGAGTTTGAAGAACAGGACGCACAACAGAGAGCAACACGCGTAAGCTATCGCAAGGCATTGAAAGTGCTGCCAAGAGTAAAGAAAGGTACATCAGATTTAACGTGAAAATCAGGAAACCAGTGCGCACGTCACCAAAAAAACAAGTGTAAAACGAGAGCTCAACACAAGTATACAAATAGAGCTCATGTTCACCTGCAAATCTCATCAAGCGTAGACAAGCTATCTAGCAACTTAAGTGACAAATAGCGCACAAATCTGCAATGGTTTTACTAGAAGGAAGACATATTCAAACTGACGCGATGCAAAGGTGTCTATACCTATGAGCATATGGATAGGTGGGAACAATTTGAGGAGACCGACTTGCCAGCTAAGAAGATGTTTTATAGTTTGCTGAACATGAATGGAATATTTTCTAAAGACTACGAGCATGACATGCTGGTGTTGGATAGCCTTGGTGAGAAGAAGCTAGGGTGCTACAAACACAATTAACTTGCTACTGACCTGCTGCTTCTGGCAATATGTATTTGACAATTTTGGAGAAGTTTGCCTAAATGATTATAGGCTTTAACCTTCACCTTTTTACACGGTTTAAGGACTAGAATGAAAGGCAGCACTTAAGTATAAAGGTTTAAGCAGGGTATCCAAAGAGGTACATCGTTATTGCAAAACCAAGGCTAACTGTAAGTACATGAATGAACATTAAAATCCAGACAAAAAGTCTTATGCTTGCAGTATCTCGATGTCAACAGACTCTACAGATGGGCGATGGCTCAATATCTACCAACACATGGCTTTAATAGTATCCTCAAGACAAAGAAATTTACGCAAAGCTAATAAGAAAGAACAAGTACGGGTACATACTTAAAGTTGATGTAGATTACCCCGAGGCGTCGAACGATAACGAGCTACTGTTTCTGCCAGAGCGCATAATGATCGGTAAGCTGCCCGAACTCGTACAAAAACTTAAGCGCTAACGTAGGTATGTAGTACATATCAGAGCATTTATTAAGGCTACAAACCATGGCCTTAATGAAAAAAGTAAACCGACTCATCCAGTGTATACAGAGAAGACTTACATTGATCCGAATACAAGATTGCAGTCAGCTTCTAAGAATAAATTTAAGACGAAATTTTTTAAGCTCATGAATTGCTCAGTTTTCTGCAAGATCATGGAAAACATCCGCCATCATCACAGCATGAAGCTTGTGAAAAACTAGCAATGGTACCTTAAGTTGATGGCGAAGCTGAACTTCAAGAGCAGTTCATGGTTCAGCAATAACTTTATGGGCGTAGAGATGGGCAAGAAAAACATTAGGATGTTGAAGCCTGTGCACCTAAGACAGGCAATTTTGGGTCTTTTCAAACTGATTATGTACGAGTTTTCTTACGACTACAAGCAAGCGAAATAAGGTTGTAAATCACATATTTGCTCTACCGATGCACATAACTTCGTCCATCATGTAGACACACTTTAGCACCAGCATCTACTGCAAGAATAATGCAAGATCACTTCCAAGAAAACTGTGGGCCTGATGAAGAACGAATTTGGTGGGAATATCATGCGAGAATTTATTGCATTGAGGACAGCAATTTACGCCTATCAAAGCAAAACAAATGGTGTTAAAAAGTGCGTGATCAAAAATTGCCTAAATAAGGGAATCGAAATCTCTAAAAACTAAGTGGTTATCTAAAACAAAAAGTACCAAGTCTACACACATAACACACATAAGATGTGCTTTGTGTGGAGACTGTCAATACAACTTTAATTATTCTATCTTATTATATCCCCTTTTAACGTTTTCGCTCAGGTTTTTGGTTTTAAGATGGCTCCGATAATTTCACACAATCTTTGGCATTCTTATTTTCTGTTTTCTAGGTTCTTTCTTGCGCATTTGGCACTGCACAAACTGTATTCGCCCAATATGCGTTTGCTAAATTTCTTATTCCAGAAAATACAGGCATTGTTTTTGGTAAATCGTTTATTTCCGCACGGCTGATTTTTGGTCTACCCACGTTTGGAGAGTCCGTATACACGAAAAATAAGGGTGTCACTTATCCTTTACACCGTCGCCTTTAACACCGGCTATCGCCAATGTAATCGCCAGCGCTAGCAACTTTCCACTTGGATTACGTGGATTTGTACCTTACTGATTGATTACAGATCAAGCTTTGGGTCGTTTTGGCAGGCGCAAAAGATCATTTTCGTACAATAGTACTTCGTCAAATTTTTGTAAAGAAGGGAGAAATGCTAATTCCCTGTTTAAGATTAATTAAATATCCACACATTATTTAATGTTTTTTATTTCATTTGATATAGATTGAAATACTATATAATAATCTGTCTATAATAAGTAAAAACATGATTATATACAAAATATAAAATAACTCATTAAAAAGAGCCCTAGTAGCACTTTCCGTCTCAAGGGTATATTGTATCTTCTTTGATATCAAAACAGCGAAGGATAAACAGACTTAGAACCAAGGACGATTTTAACTAAGATGTTTGTTGCACAACTAATTTAATTTTAACAAGGGTTTGATAAATACATATTACACTATGGCAAGGAATACTTAGTCTCAAACTTTTAGAGGGGCGTTTGATCGAATTATTACGGCATCGTTTTATATAGAATTGTAAAATGATCATATGCAAGATTTTAAAAATAACGCTACTTTTATTCTAAATCTTCGCATGTAACCATCTTATTTCCGGGAGACCCTCCTGATTCGAGGTATAAGGTTTCAGTATGTACCTTCAATAACCTTGACACTCTTTGGCTGTCAGATGCGTCACAGGTGTCGTACGAAACAATAATCACGTTGTCTAAAACAAAACATGTCCATTAAAATGATACGTGTATATTGAACCTTATGAAGGCCGAATCAGGACAGCAAAACAAGATCTTACGAGCCTGAAAATGTTCTACAAACCTCGTCTTATTTCTCTTGAAGTTCTGTTACCCCTAACATAAGTATTGTTGAGTAAAAGTCTCAAAAGGATTGTAAAATAGTCACTGCTATGACTTTACATGCTGTACAACAAAGCAACACAAGAGACAGTACAAAACAATAATGAACTTTATTAGAAATCTAAGGAAAAGAAATTAATGTTAGTATAAAGTAACCCACCATTACTTCTTCTTTGATAACAAAATTTTCTCCATATTATAAACAGCAAAATTAATGAAAGTACTGGAGCAACCACTACGAGCAATAATTTAGTCATGCCAGCATGCGTTGTCTGAACCGTACTTCCTGTAGAAGATTAATTGGTTAAGTTTTAAGCAAATACACGATACATTTGTATCCCAAGAAAAATAATTGAGTGAGTCAAGAGTCAACTTGACTTCCTAATAAAAGTTATTTCGACAATGTCTGAACAGTAGTGCCAGTAAAAGATTAAAGAAGAGCGGTCTAAGGCGTTTTCACTAGATGAGCTTTCCTTCAAACCAGAAGGTTCTAAGTGCGGTTGTAAGAACGTGAGTTTGAACCTCGGAGATAGCGTAAACTCTTAACGGATAATGTTTACCATTGTTTAGGTTTAGGATTTTAAAAAACACGTAAAAATTATAATTTCTAAACAGGTCGTGTATTTTACATGTGAAAAATTTGGCTTATATTTTAGGACTTTATCACTTCCCGTATTAATATTTGTAAATACAATCTTTAGAGAAAGCACAGCGTCAGTAGGAGGAGACAATGAAGATAATTTAAAGGCAGGAATTGGTAAAAAAATTACACTGCTAACTTTTCCTTACGAATATCACACTGTATTGGTATTCTACAAGTTTCAGTCAACTAGTAAAAATAAAAATGAATTGTTACGTTTACTTTTCTTACCATTAACACATTTAGGAATGTTACAATATTCCCAATGACGAGAAGTTATATTTACATAACACCAAGGTGCTCTTGCATATCCTTGAGGATTTCTACAGAAGTTGCTTTGTAAATCACTGTATACTGGATAAGATAAAAATGGATTAATACTCCAAGGCAGACATGTCTTTCCTGTTATAGTAACGTTGACAGATCCGTTGTACGAGCCACCATTGTCTTGAAAACATTTCGTCGTGAAATTTCTTTTACCTTCAGTATCTGCTGTAAAGGAATTGGCCTACATTTAAATATAACATAATTACATTTTCTTAAACAGTTGAGACCTGCACTAATTGCCTAAAACATATTAAAACGAGACTGGCAATTGGACCTTATACTATATTTTTGATATTTTTTTAATAGTAAAATTTTCGTCTGTGAAACACTTTGTAATGCTGTATAAGTTTTTTTTGAGGTAGCTATTTTGTTTGTTGATTGCAATTGATGATCATATAATTTTTAAAATCTACAATCTTCACAATTTTGAGTAAAATTTGGTTTTGTCAAATATATATTGCTTCGTTAAGATGAAAAAAAAAAAAAAAAAAAAAAAAAAATAGAAAGAAAAGGTTTGAGTTATTTTGCTTTCAATGAAATAAAAACGTTGCATCCAAGCATACGCCAATTCACACTAAATAGGGCAACGCGCAAAATCGAAATAATTGCCAAAATTGCGCTAATTTTAGCGACTACCATGCTAGTTTTTAATTATTTTATTTCTCATAATTTACACAGGATGTTTACTTAACCCTATTCAGGCTGGGCTCTGAAATGCCGGAAGACTCCTCGAACAGCAATAAACAGGACATTACATTGCTATAAAACTTGGCACAAATATATGTCCGCACATTGGAGCACAAATGGGATAAAAAAAGATTTAAAAAAATCATTAAAATTTTGTAACACAAAAATTGGCTAAAACGGAACGTATACTTTGGAATAAGAAGAAGTGGTTCAGTAGATGCGTAAAATTAGTGGACAGAAGAATAAAAAGGCGAAATATGACTTTGGCAGTGGTAATAAGGATAATTTTTCTTTGGCCTAAAGTCACCATAATGTCACGCTAAAGACATTATTGGCTAGCTTGAAGCTAACTAAAAATGATCAAACAATACTAAGCGTGCCAGGAACTGCGATTAATGTGGATCCTGTGTTATGAATGTATGCGCTAATGTGCATCGGTCAGGTAAAATTATGCTTCAGTAAATCTTTGTTTATGATAAGTGTTTTAAGATAACTTGCTTATCAACAAATTAATAGAAGCATGCACAATGCATACAGTAAACCCAATCAAGATAACACATTTCTTCCTATAGATACATTGTATATCGTATAAAATTGCAGGGTATTAACCATCTTTACGTGGCGAATACACATTCACTGTTCATTAAACTTCCATTAAACAATATTGACAATAAAATAAGGCCTGCAACTTCATAACAATTCTTGAAAGGCAATGCATAAGTAGTCATAATGGAGATGGAAAAAAATTAAGGTGTAGCTACTTACGAAGTAGTTGACAACGTTCAATATTATTCATGTCTTCGTGTGGGAAATTAGCACAACCCTGAGTTAAGTTGATGTTAAAACTTTGATCGTTTACTTTACGCGGACATATTTCATGTAAAGATTGAACTTTTTTTAAAATCTCCAGCATCAGTCCAATGCACTTGTTGTTTTTGCAAATTCGTCGGCAAGGTGGCGAAATGATAGTCTGGTTATCGATAACAGATCGCAAACATGTAGGATGCTTTACAAAACATAGAATCTGTATTATTTTATCAACACAATCCAAAACTTTCGTGAAATATGTT
The DNA here is from genome assembly GCF_029227915.1 of Hydractinia symbiolongicarpus. Taxonomy (NCBI): domain Eukaryota; kingdom Metazoa; phylum Cnidaria; class Hydrozoa; order Anthoathecata; family Hydractiniidae; genus Hydractinia; species Hydractinia symbiolongicarpus. Next base: position 26,313,503 of record NC_079883.1, read on the forward strand.
TCTATATTAACTCTAATTGTATCAAACATCTGATCAAAAGCTTGAATATTAACGCAAGAGCGAGGCCTATAAAACATGAGATTGATAAGTTAAACTTTGGATACAGATGTAAAAAAGTAATTTTACGTAAGCTCTTATTGAAGTAAAGTTATTTTAAGTGCAGATACCGTGATCTATTACCTATGGGGTTCCATGAATTTAGTTTAACTCATAAAATCATAAATAACATTTGAAACTTTTAAGCAAAATAAAAGATTAGTTTATTTGATGTGGAAACAAACAAGGAACACGTGATGTCATAAAGCAACAGCAGTTCTCAATTCAATAGCGACAGTTGAGAGGAAACACGTCAAACTAAGTTCCTAACTCGTGTGGTAAAACTACCAAGAAACCTATTCTTATATTTCTTATGTTTATAAAGATTCTTACCGTTAAGTCTATATTTTGGACCGGCTGAAGGAGCATAGAACGCAGCAGTAAGATATATATATATAATTTTGCCTTTTTGTGTTTTGTTTCTTGCCCCATCGGAAGCATGCACATTGAAGATATTTTTACACGGTTTGGCAGAAGCACCTTTATCTTTTATATATATATTTTTTACTTTATTCGAAGAAATTAAGATACGTTTTTTTGTATCAGATAGATTGTTTGCATTCAATACCTAAAAAAATTAGTGGCATGAATACTGTACCTTATCTGCTCGACTATAAGACCAACTGCTCTTCTCAAGTAAGGTATGGCTGGATTTTTTTTTACAAGGTTGAAAATGATAATCCATTCGAAATCTTTATTCCTTGATTTACTGCGTTTAATTGATTGATAGATTTTGTATTTGCTCAAATACTTCATACAAGCTCCGTTTGGAAGGATTTCTTTATAATTACGGCATCTAAAACAAAACATGTGTTTGTTTAGCTTGTCTCAATTATGTTATTTAATAGTAATAGTATGAAAAAATAAGACTTACTTTATTTCATGTATATCTTTATATGACTCGGTTAAAATGGTATCTAAATACAACATTATCAAATAAATTCTGTTGAATAACAAAACAGTAAAAAAAAAATGTGGCGGAGTCTCCCTCCCAAAGGCTGAAATACACGACCCGTTTAAACAGAAGGTGAAAACCTGACAGATAACATATAGGATGAACTTTGCGAAAGGTTTCTTGTCTACACGTAATCAGTTTAAGCATGCAACATGCTTCAAAAGTCTTTTGAATTGTGGCAAGCAAAATGGAAAGCGAGAACGTTTTTAAAAAAAGAGAAAAAAGGAGGAGATCCATTGGGTAACACCGTAACTAAAACGAAGGGAAAATCTACATGTAACATCCAAATTACTAGGCGAATTTCGCACAGAAAATCAGTTTGAATACGTAAAAAAAATTCAGAATCAGTCCAAATGGCGAAGCAAAAAAAATAGAATTTACGGAGGATAAATTTCTTTGTAAATTGAATTCTTTTTTCTTTCCCCAATTTTCTAATTTCTAATTTTATTGTTTTTTACTTTAGCTATCTTGTTTTCAAATGCATTTTGCATAATGTTCTGACGCCAAACGTTTCAAACCAAATTTACGAAATTTCAATGACAAGTAATCATTCGTTTAATGGAAAAGAATGAACACATCCATCGTTTTGAAATGACGGTTAGGTCAAATTTATTAGGTCAAAAAGTTTCCATTTTTTAAAATACACGATCTGTTTGACCTATGAATCATGCGTCAGGGATAAACCTTACGTTTAAATGAATTGTGTTTTTCAGCCTTTAAACGCTAATACTAGTCGAAAAGACTCGTGCAAAAAATCCATTCAGGCTAAAAAGAAACAAAACAGTCTGTCATTTAAATTTTCATGACATCAGCAATGGTCTGTCAATGTCAATGCACTGAGAATCAAGTTTACAATTTTTTATTAGCCGTTATCTGTTTTGTCTTGAGCTTGTAGCGCGAGGATAACGTTGTTTAGGCGGCTAATGACATATAAAAGAAATTTGCAGACGTCAGCAAAATATCAACAATCTGAAAAATTTGTTTACCTATCGCCTGTTTCGTGCAGAACTTGAAACGAAGATCAAGAAAATTATAGGATCTTTTGATTTTGATGAAAGGTTGTGATGTTATTGGTGTTAAATGTTTCTTAGATAACGTCATCATCCCGCCTGTTAAAATTTTGACCAAAATTCGGCAGGTTTAATAAAAAACACCACTGTTTAAGGGACTTAAACAGAGGTGTTTTTCATTACACCTGCCGAATTTTGGTGTCTGCCTATTTGGATTGTCTTTAATTAGACAGAACACTGTATTTTACGGCGAAAACATCCTAAGATGAATTGCTTCTTTGCTTTCTATTTTCAAAATATAAAAATAAAAAACACACAAATTCAACATACTAAAATAATAAACGATTTATACAGTTGTTATGTGGTAAAAATGTCTGGTGCCTTCAAATAGAAAAAAGAGTTTTAATTTTACACATATGCTACAATCAATACTACACTGAAACCTTTTCATAACGGACACTATCCGGACCGAGAAAACGATTTTGCATAGAGAGGTGTACCGTAAATAGGGAGACTATCCAACTTTACTTGCTCTGTAACGTTACCAATGAAATCGACCAAAGTGTGTAAAGAAGCTGGTTCAGCGAGACGAAAGGGCATTAAGATAATATATGTATTGCCTATTATTAAGATTTCACAAATTTTTGTTGAGATTTTGCTTGTGTTAGCAAAGACAGCTAACATTTTCTTAACTATAACATTGGCAAACTTCTGACTAGAATTATTTCTTTATGTGACCTACTTTTGACGCGGTTCTGCGTGCCTATTATAAGGACGTCAATTTAAAAAATGTAATGCAATTAGAAACAAAATATTTCTAAAACCTTAAAAACAACGAATAAAGATGCCTTTAACTTTATCTAGCAAAGCTGAGAATGAGGTTGGATTGTAATAATAATATCTTTCGTATTACCAAGCGAGTCTGACGAGAGGTCAGCTTGCAATAATGGTATTTTTAAGATTAGTTTTTAAGACTAGTTGATACAAAGCAAGAAAATCTATAACCATGAGTAAGCGCTTGTGATGCATGAGAAAATAGTCACTATAATTGATACAGAAACTAACCACAAATGTATTTCCTGTTATTTATTATTATGTTATTCATTCTACTATTTATCACCTACCAGAAAAACTTGTTCCAATAAGAAGTAAAACACAACTTGCCAACCAATTCATGTTTCAGCTTTTCTTATTTAAAGCTTATCAAGATCTATGTAAATGAACTTTTAGTAATTCTAAAGGACGGTAATGCTAGGAATTACAACTACACAGTGTTTTCTTAATTCTTAAATTGCCAACATTAAATAACTCTTTTATATCAAATAAAGAGATTTTGTCTTCATAATTTTAGTTATTACAATTTTGAACTTCATAATATAAATTTGCAAGTAAATAGAGAAGTGATATACAACAAAAATTGAATGATGTTTTTGTCAACACAATGCATATCGACAACTAAAACTTCAGTGCCTGCCTTTACAACCATTTTCACTTGGATTAACATTTTTTTACAAGGCTAACAGCAAGCCACTTGAAATAATTAAAACTAGCTGAATTACCGTTAAAGAATCTATTGAATCTCTCATTAAACCGATGTAAGGGATACCAAACAAAAACATACAACACAATAATTTGAATTTTCAAAACTCACATTTCAACCTCGACCCTGTCTCTTTTATAACAGGATGGCAAAAGGAGAAAAAACCTGACACCGAGGTTGCTCACAATCTTCATTATTCTATGTTTATAGCCGCTAAAACAGAACGTCTAAAATATAAGCATGAGTAGTAGAATATCAGGGAGTCGAAAATATCAAACACCTGTTCCCGCGAGAGAAAACCAACCCAAAGGTGTCGAAGCCATCCAGTACATATTTGATGAGCATGACACGCAAATGTTGGAAGACGGGAATCGTATCAAGACGTGGAGGTTGAACAAGAACCTTAACCAACCACTGCCGGGGGCTATCATGCGAGAAACACGCCTCACATAGACATGCGCGTCAAGGTAGTCTACAGTTTCAGCTGCGATATTTACCGAGGTGGTGGCGACGTGTCTGATTACCACAAGACCAAGAGTTCCAAGTCACTATCGAGCATGGCGGAAATCGAAGCCTTCAGAATAAGGGATGAAGTATCTTGATCTGGTAGATCAAGAGTTCTGGACTAAAGCCTACCTACCACCCGATAGAACCATGGAGACCCCGGGAGCGTATGGAGAGAAAATAGTCTTCATGCACGTGCGAGTCAAGATCATCTCTACGAGGAAGTCTTTACTCGGCTTTGGACCTTTGCCAGATTGGTTGAGCGAAAAGAAGTGCATCTACAGCTTTGACAAAGACGATAAAAGAACGGACAATTTGTGCTTCTGGAGATGCCTCGCGGTGCACTATCGGGGAGAGCGAAAGTAGCGTGAAAAGTACATCACGCGGAAAGCCCTCGTCCTGGCACGCGAGTACAACGAGGACCCCAAGCTAAAGCGGCAAGAGGTACATGCCACGAAGCTGTTGGACTTTGAGGGTATTGCCAAACGATTCAAGATCAACATCAGAGTCTTTGAGCCCAAGACGACAAGGCACCATGGCGGCTCGTCTACGGTCAGAATCAGCACGAAGAGGGGTTAGAAACGATCAACCTCGGCATGCTGGATGGCCATTGTTTCTACATCAAAAAGATGACTGTTTTAACGCAACACTGGGAATGCGAAGCGTGCAATTAACGGTTTACTCAAAGCAGCCACCTCACGCGGCATAAGCAAAACGAATGCGAGGGTGTCAAGACGACAATCATTTGCAAAGGCGAAAAGGTAAAGCACATACCGAGAAAGTCTGAGAAGGTCTTTTAAACCGAGGAGGGTTTTAGTTACGCGGCGTGTCAATGGATAGAAGCAATGTCAAAATAGACGGGAAGGCATATACACCACGCGCTTTGTGGGCACGGTGGCAAACGCGTGATTCGTTACGGGAAGAGAGACAACGAGTTCTACAAGGTCGACGGCTACGAGCCCCAGACCCAAGTTTTCTACAAGTACCACGGCTGCAAGTTGCTCGGATGTCCTTGCCAACCGAGGAGAACCAAGGCGGCTAAGAAACGTCTCGCTGCTACCCTGTACAAGGAAGAAGGCATCCAAAAACTTGGTACAGCATCGTTACAGCCTGGGAGTGTGAGAGCCCACCCCGAAGTGAGAGGTACTTCAAGAAGGAATTTCGACCCTACCCCCCACTATATCGTGTTTGACTTTAAAGCCCTCCTAGCACCTAATACACCAGCGGCAAACAGCAGATCTAACATATCTGCCGGAGCATATTCCCGTGAGTGTCTCCGTTCACGAGAGTCTCAACGAAAGTCCAACATTCATCAAGCACAAGGATCTGCAGGTCCTGGTTAAGCGGTTAGTCGAGGAGCTGGAGAAAAGACAAGCCCTCATCGTTGAAGAAGTCGAGAGGTATGTACCGAGGCCCGAGGACTTTGAAATGCTTCCCGACAAGAGTCAAGCAGCTTGGGACGAGTAGGTGAGCCAAGTGGCTGTGATCAGCTTTAACACAGAAAGTACGAAATCAACCTGACCAAGCAATACTTTGTCGAGCAAATTGCCGAAAACGATGAGAAGATCACGACCTTGAGGTTCAAATTTCTCGACATCAAGAACTTCCTCGCGCCGGGGATGAGTTACGCCGATTGGTGCAAATCTCTGGAATGTGGGCTCGAAAAGCTCGTATTCCCTTACGAATGGTTGTCCAGCTACGACAAACTGAACCCGTCGAGCACGAGGCTTTCTACAGAAAAACACACTCTCCCTCGAAGAGTAGTAAACATTCCCCGGACAAGTGCGGCTGCATCACTATGAAGGACTGGCTGTGTGAGTAACACCTGACCGATGTGGTACCTTTTGTTGAAGCCGTCGACAAGACGAGGCTGTAGTACTATGACGACGAGATTGACATTGTGAAGGACGCCGTTAGCATTCCGGGCGTGTCGATGAGATACGTCTTGAACAAGTCACTGCGTTTACACCCCGAGTTAGACCTATACGCACCAAGGGAGCCCTGCAAGCACAAATGCGAAGATAACTGCTTCAACAGCCGGTTCAAAGCTTGCAAAGAGGTTCAAATAGCCTGCACGGAGTGCACGAGAAACAAGGCCTACGAGCTCTTGCGGACGGGGATGGTAGGCGGTCCAGGCTCGTCTTTTGTAGGTACCCTGAGAGGGATCTGACAGGCATCAGATCCCACGTATACAACGAACCCCGCGGGGGCAAGACCATTCTGGGGTACGACGCAAACATGCTCTATCCGAGTACCCTGCTGCAAGATTTCCCCTGTGGGAAGGAAAAGCTGATAAATGTGGCTGAACCAAAAGCGAGAACAACAATTGGAGGCGCTAAGATAAGGCGTTCTAGACGGCTTGCTCTTCGGCTTTGCGCAAGTTGATATAGAGGTGCCTCCTGAGCTATATGACAAGTTCAGCGAAATGTCACCGCTATTCGTGGTGAAGGAGATACCCGAAGCTCAAATCCCCGAGCACATGCGGGAGTACTTGACCAAGACGGGGCGCAAGCGTGTTCCAGACACCAAAATCTATTGGGTTTGATAAAAGCCGAAAAGATCCTGTTGTATACTCCCGTGCTAAAATGGTACCTCGAACACGGGTTGAAAGTCACCGCTTTTTACCAGTTCCTCAAGTACTCTCGAGGTAAGCCCTTTGCTTGGTTCCCTGAGGAAACTGCTGATGCGCGATGACAAGCTGATAAAGACCCAGACAAGCGCTTTGCTGGAGATACTGCTAAGATGAAGGGAAGCTCGATTTACGGGAAGATGATTGAAGACTTGGACGGCGACAGAGACGAAAAGGAGGTCGATGCGGCTATGAGATCCCCGTACCTCGAGGACCTTGAAGAAATAGGAGACGCATACGAGATTAGAAAGGGTAGGCGCCGGGGTCAGCATTGAACGTGCTTATAAGTGCGGTATTACCGTCTACCTACTGCCGAAGCTGCGCATGCTGGAGTTTTATTACAACTTCATGGATGAATACGTGGACCGTCGAGACTTTAAGTATTGCTACATGGATACCGACTCGGCGTATTTTGCCATCTCTAGAGAAGAGCTGCAAGATGTTGTTCGCCCCCGAATGCTCGACAATTACGACGAGGATATGAAACACTGGCTTGTCACTGACAAGTACTCGAGTCGAACGGGAGGGTTGTTCAAAGCGGAATTTACCGGGTCTAGGATGATTGCCGTGACAGCCAAGTGCTTTTTTGTCGAGGGTACGTTAAAACGCGCCCTAGACTGAGAGCGGACATTGAGGAAGGCCCAATCATCAAAGACTCTATGACGAATCTTGGGATCCTACTCGGCTTTTGGAAGATTCCTAGCACCGCTGCTGGTGGCTGCTCACACCGTGAATCACACCAAGTTTTCAGCGTACAAGACAGGTGAAGAACGAGATGACGAAAAGCAAGAGAAAGATGGGGAATATATGGTCAAAGATACTCTTGGACAATCGTGAAATAGTTGAGAGGGAAAATAACGATAGCAGGTACAAATTCAGTAAACCGCGGTAAAGGGATTGGTGTAGTATTTACGGAGACTTTCACGCACGCGCGTGAGTGATTTTGACACCATCAGGGGATCGCTTTCCGCCCCATGTCTGTGAGTTAGAGATGGCTCCGTATAAGAACAAGATAAGATATGCTGGCAGAGAAGGTTTGAAGGCCTCATAGAGTGATTTCTTCAAGTCTTGTGACTTAAAGAAATGAGCGAAGAACAGAGACAAGAAGAGACAGTTATCACAAGACCAAAGCAACCGGGAAGAGTTGCTTGGGATCGCAAATTAGCAGCAAAGAATAAGGAAAAGAAGGAGAAACTAAAGCAACAAGAGGGCACAGTAGAATCCACAGTTAAACCCTCTTCTGGGGGTACCCCCGGAGGCACTTCTGTACAATCAGGTGCTGTATACCTTGGCGGATGCCTCGTTGTCGTACTTGCCTGTGTACTACATTTTACGTAAGTTGCCTATGCCCATGCAGCAGCAGCCTGCCGAAATCTTAGAGCCACGTGCGCATCAGCGAGAGCCCAGCGCATCCCCTGACATCGATATTTTTCGCATGCGATAAGCATATAATAAATGAGCTCTAACGTGACTCCCTAAGAGAAGGAGATAATCGACATGCTGTATGAAACTGTCGTGGCCCTTGGTTTCACTTGTGCAAACGCCATGGCGGGGAAAAAATTCGGTATTCGGTATAACGAGCCCCAGCACCAAGATGAATACAAGCAACGTAATGAAGATGATCGCTTATTTTTGAGCTGGACGGGCCAGTCGCAAGATGGCCGTGCAAAAAGGTTAGATACCTGCGAGTATCGTGCCAAAGCCGAAATAATTGTGCTGCGAGGTTCTATCTGCTACAGGCAGACATAATAAATATGAACCTAGATATTGTAAAGGATCCGTGCACGAGCATCTTTACTGGACCTACCTCGTGCGGTAAAACCCAGCGAGTGCTGGACTTGCTCGAGAACGAGTACAAAGCACACTTCCACAACATCGTAATCCTTTGCCCAACGATCCGCTGGAACAAGACTTACTTGGCAAGGTTCTGTCTCTGGCAGGACAACTATGTCTTCCTGATAGACCCCAAGGATCAGCTCTTCGAATGGATAGGAAAATTGTCGTCGCTGCTAGCGGGTGAAGAGACGTTGTTTATCGTCGACGATATGACAGCCAACGAATCTCTAGACAAAACGCGACAACCCCTGCTCGAAATTGCCATGAGTGGGAGGCATCGCGAGCACAGTCTATGGCTCCTCACTCAAAGCTACACCGCCTTGCCAAAGAACCTCTGTCGACAAAAGAAGCAGCTTTTCATGTGGTACCCCCACGACGTGCAGGATATGAAATTGATCATCGAAACGAACATGATCAGTGACTGGGAGACCATCAAAGCCCAACTCATGAAGTCCAAGCATGCGAGCCTGTACGTGAGACTGGAGCACCCTCGGACCTGGAAGATTTTGGAGTGACGCAGCACATCAGTGTATAAGTAGTACTTATACACTGATCAGGCACGCATAGGCGGACAACCCATGTTCCCAACAAAGTATAATACGATATAAAGACGTTACAAATGTTGTGGAAAAGGGGGTCAATATTTACCCCCTTCATCCAGACACGTTTTACTGACAGAACCAGACCTTTATTGCTTTATCCTGATGTTCGGCAGACCTGAGGCAGAGTCCGGCTGACGATGATGCTCGTTAAGTTCCAAGGTTACAACAAAAAATGTCTTCGATTACCCTGTTTAATACCGTGCCCGCGGGAGCCATCGAGACCCTGGTAGACAACCGGGGTCAGCCCCTCTTTAAAAGAACCGATCTCAGGAGGTTTTTGGGGATTGAGAAAATTGCGCGCAATTTTCAGTATTCAGCTGAAGAAACCACAACGAGACAAGAAATAACGCGGGGTGGTGCCACCCTATCCCGGTCAGGTATGCTAGGAGGCGTGAAAAATGCGCATGACGTCTTCGTCAAATTAGATGGCGCCCTAGAGATTGTGCAACGCTCCAGGAAACCAAAGGTTGTAGAGCTAATCAAAAGGCTAACCGGGAAGGAAGTGGAAAAATTGAAGGATGAGGTCAGGGAGCAGCGCAAGCTACTCGAGGAAAGAGACGTGGCTATCGAAGAGCAGCGCCAAGCTCTGGCGCTCCTTAAAGACGACCTCGAACAAATTGACGTGGCCATCGCCAACCTAGAGGACGACCTCCAGAAGAGGGAGGAAGAAATTGGTGAGCTGCGAAAAAGACATGTCCGCACCGCTACCCCTACGATACGATACTCCAGGTGGTTGACAAGAACGATCCTAACGAGCGTGGAAAGAAAGGTAAACATCGCCACTACATGATATGTTGTCAACGCAGAGTGCTTAGTACACAACCTCGTTCCCAGGGCATTTTGCGTTGTTGATAAGTTGATAGCGGCGAAAAGGCCCTGGAACAGGCTGGTCACATGATCGCTTATAATTTAAGATAATTATACCAAAAAAATAATTTATGAACAGTTCTTGCCATGCAAAAATTTATTTCTGCCCCGCGCGGGAGTTTTATGTAAACAAGAGTACAACAAATATGGTGGTCGATTTATTTTGTGGAGTGGATAAAAATACTAGCTAAGGTTTAGCACTGACTTTAGAGAAACTAGTTTTTGAGAAAAATATTAAAAAAAGATACCATTTTTAGTCCAACATGATATGAAGCAAATTTATCTCGATAATTAAATTGATATATATGCGGTGTTTGTCTTTTCCTGTAGAACTACTGGTAGCTAGCTAGCTGGAGTGTATACCGTCTAAATTACGTGAATATTTACCTAATAGTTAGTAGCCACATATATCGATGTTGTTAGAGTCATTACCCTACGTGGATACAAAACTGAATGTTGTTAGTCAATGTTTGAGTTTTTTTCATAAATATTGTGATGACAAGACGGCCGTGTTCTCCTTAAATCTTATGTGGGCAAATTAGCTAAATTATCTGTTACATTTCTGAGAAACATTTTGTTAGCTAAAAATTTTGCAGCTGACTTTCATCATGACGTGTGTTGTTTATAATTCCTAAACCTCTTCCGCGAATTGGCGGCAGGCAAAAATTGCAGACGGTAAGCCGTGTGCCAGTCTAGTCCAAACTTTTTTTTCAGGTAGAGACATATTCTGAAAATGAAATTAAAGTATATATATAACTTGCATATAGTTTAGATTTAGAACACAAACAGTACAAAAGTTTTTAACCATAATTTGACTTTCTTCACCTAAGGTCTGCATTTTTTTGCCTGCCGATTTTCTGATTTTTTGGCCATGCACAAGAATCTTTAGAAAATGTAAACATTGGAACTCATGTATATACGTAGGTAAATATGATGAGCTTATTTGATATATTAACCAAGCCCATGGAATGTACAATAACTGAGGCACTTGAATGTAACCAGTATTGTGCTTTCTTGGCACTTCCTTTTAAATGGCTCTTACAAAAAAAGCTCTTACAAATTCGTCATATCACAAATTTTATTCCCATTCACCTATATACTTGAGGATAGATATAAAGAATGATTTTGTATTAGCTATACTTTCTAGGTTTCAGAATTTGAGCAATTTAAATGTGGCTGATAAGGCTTTTGTAACAAAACTTCTAAATCTTGACCAAATAAGAACAAACAAGTAAGGTTTTTGAACAATTAATTCTTCTAAGGCCAATAAATGTCCTACTTTTATTTTTGGCCAGTGATTGATTATGCTCCACCAGCATATTTTTACATATCGTGGTCAAGTACAAATGGCATTTTTGGATTAACACCCTGCACGTATATAATAAACCAGCTTTAACTTAACCCATTGTTTATGTCGTTCATATCAAATATATCAAATATTGTCCCTTTTACAAAATATAATCAAGAACAATATGACAAATGTTTACATTTTAGAACTGGTAGAAATAGAGTTTTTTATTCTCGGGTTTTGGTTATGACCATTTTAAAAGATAAAACAAAAACATTCGGAGAAAATGAATTAATTTTATAAGAGTTTGACTGTAATATTCAACTGTAGTGAACCATTTTCACTGCAGTTGATTTGTGTAGTCATTTCATCATAAAACATTAAATGTTTTGTTACTGATAGGGGCAGTTTACTTAGAGTATAAATTTGAAAATTGCATGATTCCATAAATTTTGATGCTGAATTCAAATATTGGTCATTTTGGTTGAAAATGATCAGAAAGTGTCAAGCATGTTAACCCGGATCCGAGAATAATGCATAAATTTAGCACTACAACCTGTCATTCTTAGTTTTGATTTTAAAAATAGGAAAATTTGTTCTGCATATTAGAAAAATGTGTGCAACCCTACAATTTCTAACGTGTTCTTAACAAAATCACCTACCTGGAAAATAATAGCCATTTAATATGTCCTTTATAAATGTGGTTGAGTAAAGCTGTCTCAGGAAGTTACGTTAGCTAGCTAAGGCAGCTACATATAATACACAGCCCAGCTAGCTAGCTACCTAGCGCTCATGAATTTTTATGGAAACAAACTTATAAATTAAAAGCCTTTCGCCAGTATTGAACAATCAAACTAAGCCAGATTAATAGACTTTACGTCACTAATGTTCTGACAATTTTGCTTTTATCGACAAAATAGTTTCTTTAACGCTGTGTCTTTTTTCGCCCGACATCTCTAAATCTTGCGTGTAGGCGAGCGCCAAATTTGCATCTCATTATCTTTGGAATTTCAAAAATGAACCTACGTGCCGTTGAACATTTGGTGTAAAACGTCCTTACGACGACGAACTATGACTTGAAAAGAACGTCCTACAACGGACGTTTAACGGACGTGACACAAATGTTATCCCGCAGACAAAGCCGAAAAGACGTCCAAAGGATATCGTCTTACTGTATGCCCTATGGACATACATAAAAAGGATGTCCAAAAGTTGTTAAAAACATGGCGACTAGAGAACCATTTCCTATGGACAACCTCTTCACGTCCTTTTGTTGTCCTTCCTATTATCCAAAATGTCACGAGATTGTAGCTTACATTTTTAGAGGTTCAAAATTGACATCCTTCTAAACTGTTAAAGATAATGCTGTGGGAAAAGGCTGATGAATGCTGCTCGAACTTGAAGTAGTAATTACACAAGATTGTAAAGTTGCGTTATTTGATTTAGTTTAGTAAGTGGCAGGCATCATGTATCGGAGAAATGTGTCGGAGTACTTGTTTCTTGGCAAGGCAAGTCGCCTTCTAAATGGCCTTCCCAAAGCTCTCGGAGAAAAACCTGATCACAAATAATTTCGTACTTTTTTGAAAAGATATTTATTAGACCATAGTCTTGCGATTTTTATTATGCAACATACCTGTTTTTTGTGTGTTTTACCTAACTTAACCTCTACTGGCATGAGCATTACTTTATGATTTGATTGATTCCTTCTGCTCCACTTAGTCTAAATTTTTGTTCATTTGTTTGATTGTTTTTGTTTATTTCGTATATTTAATGTATGTATATTTTTATACTATACATTTTGATGTATAATTTTCATTTTCATATGTCTTAATTCTCCGTCAGTATCTATTATATCGATGTCTTTTAATCTTTCACCACTTTGAACTCTCCTAATCCTGTCTACAGTTTGCAGTGTCTTTTTTTATAGAATAGCTTATTTCTTTATTTAAATATTATTATTTTATTAATAGGACGAATAGCCATTGTATAATATGGAAGTGCCTGAAAGACAGTTGTTAAAAAAAAAATATCGCCAAAAAAAAAATCCTTAGGACGTTCAAAAATAGGATCATAAAAACTCATTTCTAATGTCACTCAATTTAAAAAACATCAAACAGTGCAGTTCGAACAACAACTTAGCCTTAAAAATTGCTAAGCCTCTATTTTGCATTGGAATAATTTTAATCTGTAAAGTATAAAGTTTCAACCGCGTGAAATATAAAATAAAATAATATACTGTGGTTAAAATAAACATATTTAATGGAAAATAACTTTTTAAACAAATTTAGTGACTATTTTTTCGTCAAATATTTTCGATTGCCAATTTTGCAGAATTGTGCAAAATAGCTATTAAAAAATTGTAAAAGTGGTACTACCTAAATATATTCTTGCATTTTACCAAAATTAAGAACACAGTAATACAGTGTAACATGCTATTATATCTATATCCCTTTCTAGCTAGTTATGTAATACTTATATACTAGTCGTTGCCCGTGAACAAATCCCCGGGTTCGCCCGTCTTTTGTATTTACCCGTCGCAACAAAGTGGATGAAAGTATATCGCATTTGATATTCGTGTTTCCGTTACATCATTTTATAACTCAGCGGTGAGTCCGCGCAGAGACAGACAGACGACGTCTATTATTATAGAGCCAATAATTTCTAGCGAAAAGTCAAAGACAGTCATTATATCATTAAAGTGTATTTTATTTTAATCCATTTCATCTGTGCTCTTTTTTATATAACTAGTTAGTTATACTTTGCAAATAAGTCCTTTATTAAATGCTCTTCCACGTTAATCCATGTCAAACTTGCAGATCCATATATAGCTAGCTAACTATAGCTTACTGTAAAAAAACTTCCTTTAAGTCTTTCTATAGCAAGCTGTAATTTTTATTTCTTCTTGCCAAAGTGCACTGATAATGATAAAATAGTGTTTCTTTTTAACAATTACTTTATTCCTCACAACACAAAATGTATGGTATATGTAGCTTGCAACAGGAAGCTAAAATCCCTAAAACCAGCATCAACAATATGTCTTCTCTTGCCTCCATACAAAAGTCAGTAAGTTTTCTTCGATTCCAACATCTTACCCATGTCAATATACCACAAAGAGGGTTAGCAACACCATTTAAACGTGTTATTAAAAAGCAAAACGTCAGTTAAAGTAAAAAATTAGTTGAAGAAACGTCAGGCAGGATTTTGCATTTCTGCCTCTTTTCACACCACTAACCAGGATAGTTGTGAAAAACTGACCATAAAAGTTATTTGGGCTATCGAGACAAATAAAAACAAGCTAAAAATTTGAGCAGTGGCTATTCATACGTGACCGCACTTTAAGATTTTTTTCTATTCGTACGTGACTCCCATGTACTTTATTATTTTTTTTCTATTCATACTTGAAATTCGTGTACTTCATTATTTTCTTTACATTCGTACGGGACGCTCACGTATTTTACTTATTTAAAATAAATTTTGGGGAATTAAAAAAAAATAAAGAATTTCACAGTATGTGTATATCTTCAAAAGAGAATTCTTAACAATCTTTTTCATGTTTATCTGATTTTATGGCTGCAGTGTGTCGTACGGAGCAAGGTTTGCAGAACCAGATCCTAGCTGCTGGCATTTTTGTTCTGCCAATACAATATACATGCCACCCATCACATGCCACAGACGTTTCTTCGGAGAGATCGTTGTTTTTTGATTGGGTGTCCCTACTCTCCAGTGGAGAATTCGAAGTATCGTATGTAGAGAAAATATGTTGTGTGGGTAAAGGGATGACCTAAGAAACAAGGGCTTCATGAGACGCACAGGCTTGTTTCTTATACCGCTTTCTGCTCAGGTAGTGAAATTGATCCATGATAAAATCAAAACCACCGGATCTGGCGTAAGCGGTCGGTCATTATGAAGGGTAAGTTTAGGGTTATCTCTGTATAATTGTTTCTCGATTTGTTTGTTTGCCATGCTTAAGAGATTTAGTTAGTGATTGATAACAAAAAACGTGCGATTATTAGCGAGGTGAAAAAGGAAAGAAAAAAAAACGTGCTGTCTTGTTGCTAAAAAAAACTAAGCCACGTGATTTTATGGGTAAAAATAATTGGTAGGTGAAAGGCACCTGTAATGGTGAGATTATAATTGGTTGACAGCGCCACTGCGCATCGGGTAAGTGACGTAATGTACGGTTGGTGAGTAGCGAGTGTAAAACAAGCAGAGGGTTTGTGCCTAGGGGTAATCTGGACTAGGCTACCGAACGAGCTGACGTGTATGTACAGTGCAATCAGTCGATGAAATATGCACAAGGGTAGAGTTTTGAATATAAAAGGGTAAAGGAAATGGTGAAGCTACACATATACCCTTCCACCTCGTGTGTACGGACTCTCAAAACGCTTGTATACTGCAAAGCTGCGTGTATGTGCTTAAGTAAAATATTTTTGCAAATGCACATGGGGTTGTTGAGCTACGCGGGTCTGTTCAGGGTCAAAGGGCCGGGAAAACTGAAATTAAAATAGCCAAAGGAGCAATTCTAAAACTGAAAATACGACTGAAAACACAAGGAATTGATAACAAAAATTGATGAAGTAAGAAAAGTTGTATAGACAGTCTTGTTATTTATTACAAGGTATAATATGTATTACGCATAACATGTTAATTCGTTACAAATAGAATAATATCCATTTTATTTGATCCGGACCACGTGATGGTCCGGGCATGGTCATAATGGCGGCTGTCCGTACGGACGTGTTTTCTGTGTTAAATTTTTTGTTGCTGTTATTTTTGGCATTAGTCAACAATGTTTCCTGTAATAGTTGTGGGAAAACTATTAGAAGAAATCAAACATCAGAGAAATGTTATACGTGTAAAAATTTATCTCACTTGAAATGTTTAAATGATAAATTTGTTTGTGATGAAGAGAGATTTTTCTGTGTTGACTGTACTCCTGCTGATCCTGAATATATCATAAATTCACTTGATCCTGAAATTTCTGGATTTATTGGAAAGAAAGGATTTAAAATCATGCACCAAAATATTAATGGGATCGAAGAAAAGTTACATCACATAAAATCATTCTTGTTAGATACCAAAAACTCTGTTCATATTATCAGTTTCTCCGAAACTCACACAAACAACACTGTTACAGATGCACAATTAAAGATTCCGGGGTACACACTCGAACGAAAAGACCGTGTAATTGAAGGCCATGGAGGAGTTTCACTCTATATTCGGGACGATCTGCACTACAACAGGAGGGTTTAGAAATTGAAGGAATTGAATTTCTATGGATTGAATTCTTCCCCAAAAAATCGAAACCGTTGCTCATATCTTCATGCTACCGACCCCCTGATAACTCAAAATACCTCGACAAAAACTTTGTTGAAAAATTTAACAATATTTTGGATGCGATTACAGCAGAGAACAAAGAAACGATTATGTGCGGGGACTTTAACTGCAATTATAAGGTCCCCAGAGACCATTCCGACTTGAAAGATCTTGTAAAACTGCACGGTTTCAGTCAGTTAATAAAGTCATACACGCGAATAACAAAGAACAGTAAAACACTTATCGATTTGTTCTATACGACAAACAAAATAGTAATTACCGATACATTGGTGCACACAAATTCAATAAGTGATCATTGTTTAATTGGCATCAATAGAAAGATGAACTGTAAACGCTATCAACCAAAAAGAATAACGGCGCGTGATTACTCTCGATATAACAAAGAAGACTTACAGAACGAACTTCGTAACATACCTTGGGAAAACTGTTTAGCTGTCGATTTCAACAAAGGCTGGGATTTATTCAAAAATTATGTCACATCTACCATCAACAAACATTCACCACTGAAGGAGAGAAATGTTCGGGGAAAGCCCAGTCCCTGGTTGACACGAGAAATACGTCAGTTGATGCACACAAGAGATTATCAACTACGCCGCTTCAAACAAACTAGCCTTGATGCTCACTGGGACAATTATAAGAAACTCATAAATACTGTAACAAAAAAGATACGTGCTGCAAAAGCAAACCACATCAGAAATGTATTTAAGCAATCCACTGACAAACCTAGCGACTTCTGGAAGCAAATCAAAAACTTCTATCCTACTAAGGGTACATGTGCTCCAAGTAAATTTTTCAAAATCAATGGGGAAAATGTATCGAATCCCAAATGTATATCAAATGCATTTTGTTCGTTTTTTACAAAAGTCGGATCCAAATTATTGAACTGTAAAATCATTAATTACACATGGAAAATGTTTGACCATCGGGACCCCCTGAAGGATATAAACCGAACTAATGCAACATTTAAGTTTAAAGAATTAACATTCCGAGAAACATTAAAAATCTTAGAATCGACAAATGCATCGAAAGCGGCAGGTCCGGACACATCACCTGCAAGAATTGTAAAGGATATTGCTACCGTAATTGCAGCACCACTTACGTTCTTAATAAATGCAAGCTTGTTATCTGGCACCTTTCCAACATCAGAGAAAACTGCAAAAATTAACCCTGTGTTTAAAAATGGAGGTCGCAGTAATATTGATAATTACCGTCCGATTTTTTGTGCTCAACATCCTGTCGAAGACCATCGAAAGAGTCGTTTATAACCAACTAGCTGACTACCTGGAAGAAAACTTCTTCCTGAACAAACACCAGTATGGCTTCCGCCGGAAACGATCGACTAGTGATGCAGTTACCAAACTTACAAATAACATCCGCGAAAACATGGACAAAGGCAAAGTAACAGGTGCCCTGTTTATGGACCTGAGAAAAGCATTTGACACTGTTAACCACAGTTGTTTACTTTACAAACTTCCTTACTATGGCATACTTGGTAAAGAGGTTGATTGGATATCTAGCTACTTGTTTTACCGAAGCCAAATCGTTAACGTTGATGGAGTACTTTCTGAGAAGGAGTTTGTTACCCATGGTGTACCCCAAGGTTCGATATTGGGACCTCTGCTATTTGTCCTTCTTATAAACGACCTTCCGATCCAGCTAAATTACTGCAACGTATTAATGTATGCTGATGACACTGTGATTTATTTTTCACACGAATCGCTAACTAAGGTTCGAAAAATGTATAAACTCAGATGCTGAAAAAGTGTTCAGATGGTGCAAGATAACTGTCTTATCCTAAACCCAAAAAAAGCTAAAACAGAATTTGTAACATTTACATCTCGATCACGTAACACCCAGTTCAATATAACAATCAATAACAATGAAATCCACCAGCCTGCGTTCTACGAATATCTTGATGTAATCATGGATAGCCATCTAAACATGAGCTCTCACCTTCAACGAATGTACAGGCGGGTTAGTTCAAGGCTCAAAATGCTCAAGAAAGTAAGACATAACATTTCACCAATTGTTGCTGAGAAGATATTCACGTCAATGATTCAACCTCTAATTTTCTACTGCTACCCTGTTTATGGTGGCATGAGCGATACATGGCGATTGAAATTCGAATCGTTATTTCTGAAAGCAAAATTCATTGTCAAAAATCGTAAAAAATGGCCACCTTTCACAATTCGACTGAAAAGAAAAATTGTTATTGACGTCTTCAAATCGTTACATTTCGAAACTGATGGGGAATATGTTATGATCAACCACTCGATAAACACTCGAGGAAAGAACTGTTCACTTCGGCTCCCATCAATTAAATCTGAAGCTGGGAGGAAATTATCATATTATCAGGGAGCAGTTATTTTTAACTCCCTACCTGGTAGTATTAGGAAAGAAACTAATTTTAATTTATTTAAAAAACTAATAAACAATTATGATTTTTAAACTTTTCTGGCTCATCCACGATGTGGGAGGGAACGGTTGACGCCATCGACACAAACAATACAATTTCCACGTCCTCTCACTGCCATATGTATGGATTGTGTGATGACGTCGTCCGTCGTTTCTTGCATCGTGTTTCTTGATATACTTGAAAATTTTTCGCACAAAGTCTTTCACAATATTTTTAATTTTCTCATATATGGTTCTCAATGTTCATTCTCTTAAATTTTTCAATATCCGCGAATTTTTATTTCTCTCTGTTTAAATCTTACTTCGAAAATTTTATATTTTGTTATTTTTGTTTTACACAGGTCTCTCATTGAAAACAGTAACATATATCTTGTATATATTATACTGACGTAGATAAACCTGTATAAAGATGAATAATAATAATAATAATGATAGTGGTAATTGTTTGTGATACATTCTATATAATAAGTATACACCCGGTATAGCAGTAGGTTACTTCGGTAAAACATCCACAGTGATTGTGGTTAGCTACGTTCTTATATCGTTTTAGTATGAAAATTGCAGTGTCGTTGTTCCACAGGAGTTTAAAACTGTTTTTTTTGTATTGCGGTGGGTTACGTCGGTAAAACTTCAACACTGGTTAGCTGCGTTCTTTCAAGGTATCTCTTTCCGTCATGTCTTTAGCAATGACCACTACTTCTATCTGATTTCTTGAAACATTCTGCGGACAATTGTCGAATTCTCCTCGTTCACTATGAAACAAAAATCATCGACTATCATATAAATAGAACTTGATTACGACGCATATAGATTCAGTTCCATAATACTCACGATTGTTTTAGACGTTTTCCAGTTGAAGTGGATAAAAATTTCTTGCCACCATTAATACACCAATAATCAATCTAAGAGAATTTTAGGTTTGTATTATACTTTTTTTTCGTTGCACGTTTAGCTACACTCTCTATAGAACGAGAACTCCTGACATAAAGTTGTTTTATTTAACTGGTCGAAGCTCGATAAACTCTATCCGACCTCCATCTTTTTCCTTCAGCATAAAAGTCTTATTGGCACCTTTTTGCAATTGAAATTGTAATGAAGTTGAAAAGGCTGGTTTCTACTAAAACTTTCCTTGTAATAAATTGAAATTTCATGCTAAGTATAAACTAGCCATAGTTACCACTAATGCGCCCCGAATTACTAATAACGATTTTAAACATTCAAATTTAGAACGGGATTTAAAATTAAAATGGAAAATGGTGGACGTTTGAAATCTATAAAAACTGCAGTGTTAGAACTTATTATTTTCGTTATTTTCACATTTGGCTAAGGCTCTATCTATAAAGTTAGATCTTGATTAAATATATGTACACTTTAAACGCCTCTAGCCTTCTTGTTGTGTAATTTCACGTAATCATTGCTTTTGATTTTTGGTTAAAATTCGTTCAAAAGACTTACGCATACATTTTTGACTTATCAAATCTCCAAAAATTCTTGTGCTGTAACAACAAATTGTGTCTGAAAGCTATTCTGCTGAAACATTTTCCGCCAAATATGACGAATATGATAGAAATGCAGTACGGAATTGCATAGAGGCTTGTGAATAAGCTTATTGCCCAGGGGAAAATTTTTAAATAAGAAGCCCTGCGACTTGAAGATTTCCGTCATTAGCCTAAAAGATTCTGAAATTTGAAGTAGACTTTAAAACGGAGAACAATGGGGTATATAAACACATCATAAGTATCCTAATTCTCAATTATTATTGCGTAAAATACAACTTGATAAATAAAAAATAATTTTTTTTTTACATATATATAGTATATATTCTAAAACAATAGTTAAAACTTTAACTGGATTTTTTTATAACTGATCTCGAAAATTCCAGGATGCAGGATTGCTATGTATGAACTTCACGATTCGAATATATATAATAACTTCTGAACAATTTCAATTTCAATGAATTATTACTCTGTTAAGTTACCAATAAAATCCTTAAAAATTTCTCTCGTTGAAGATTTTTCGAAACTGCTGATGGTGCATGGTTTCATAACAAATGATCTGAAAAAGAAAGTATATTTAAAATTGAGAAAGAAGAATACAATTTTACCAGAACTGAATTAATACTAGGTTGTTTAATTATTGTCTACTTATCTGATTTAAAGTTAGAATTTATTAAAAAGATACAAATCAATGCCATGTGATACACAAAAGGTATACTATATAAATAAAAATATATATATAAATTTAGTCAAGCTGGCTTTGATATCATTGTTAAACAAGTATAATATTAAGCAGGCGATACAAGATTTTCAAACCTGTGGACAATACAGGACTTATTTTGTTGAAATCGATTTATTGAATTTTACAAATTTGATTGTTTATTATCGAGGAAATTGATTGGTCATTGTTTTCGAATTGAATTGAACAAGTTGATACAAAAAAGGGTAGACACTCATTAATAAATTTGTCAGATTTGATAAATCAACAACATCATTTATAATTTCAAGAAAAAACATAAAAAAGGGAAGAAAACAAAGAAACCTGTAACATACTGTGGGTAGCGTCTAGTTGTACTGCAAGGGCTAACTATGTTATGTTATTGGTTAATTTATCAGTTCAACTTGACTGTTCCGTGCAATGAACAACAATATTTTTTCATGATTCAACAAATATCTTTTTATATATATTCTTGCGGTCGGATTCGTGTCAACCAATCACGGGCAGCCATTATGAAATGGGGTACAAATGCCGTAATTAATGTTTTTGTGGTGAAATCTTCATAAATACAATACTGGATTTTTCAAGGAATTCTTTTTTTTTAGTCAAATCTTTAATATGTTTTAGATACTGCTTAATTTTTGCCATTTTGCGACATTTTAACGACGTTTTACTTGTAAATTCTGTTTAAGTAAGGTTGCTACTTTGAAGGTTTGACCGTGAAAAGTCCACTTTGTTCTCCATCGGATAGCAACGAAGGAGAACATTCTGACCGCAAGAATACATGATAGCAGCCTCACAAAGGTTCCTTTAGAAGTTATTTTACTCACCCAAAACGCCTATACTTTTTACGGTGTATGTGGCTTATCAGCACCCTCGTTGATAAAATTACACAGGGCAGGATAAAAGTTTTTTGTTGCTTCTGAAAAAAGGGACTCTAATGAAAGCACTATTTTGTGCAGTTCTAGCTTGATAGCTGTAGTACAAGTGAGAGTAGTTTTACGACTATTAACTTATAAAATGCAAGAATTTAAAAATAAGTATTTAGCTCCCTAGCTACATCATTAAAGCTATTACGACAAGCCAGACCATCGGGAAGGGAAGACCAATAAAATGCAAGCAGTTTTAGTCATGGCCATACACGGAATGTTCTGTTCTTGATTGACTTTAAATTGTGATGCATTTATAAATTGCGGCCTTTGGATCAACGCCATAAACCGTTCTGAGTTTAATTTCATATAAAATATAAGTAATCCTTCTACTTACTGTTAACAAGTTTCGAAACAACTTGGACAAAGAAAAACAAACCTTTTCTTGAAGATAAATTCACGTGGGCTGCAGTGACATTTAAGCATATTAAACGAGACAATATTACAAAGCTTTAAATTAACATAACAAAAGAATCTCGATTAATATTTTTTATGGCAGTCAAATCTTCAGAGACAACAAAGAAACCGAGACAAGATAAGTTTTGCTCGATCAGTGTTATTTTTGTCTTGATGGTACC
Organism: Hydractinia symbiolongicarpus; assembly: GCF_029227915.1. Classification (NCBI taxonomy): domain Eukaryota; kingdom Metazoa; phylum Cnidaria; class Hydrozoa; order Anthoathecata; family Hydractiniidae; genus Hydractinia; species Hydractinia symbiolongicarpus. The sequence goes on from NC_079883.1 coordinate 26,336,303, forward strand.
AAACACACAGGTTGTGTTATATCAAACCTAGGTTGGATGTTCGAGCCGAAGTTCCCCCGCGAAGTAAAGAGTGGAAAATTTTTTTGCCATACACAACACAAACACTATATACCCGCGGTCCACTAAATGTGCGCCCCTTCGGTGGGGCGCAAAAATGTTTTTTTTATGAAAAGAGAAAGAAAAGATTTTATGTACGAAGAATAGATATACAAAATCGCAAATATAGAAAAAAATATAAAAATAATAAAGTACGTGAGTGTCACGTACGAATAGAAAAAAAATATTAAAATACGTGATGCTATCTTTAGATAACTTGTGTTATCTAAAGATAGGATTATCTTCGTTTCAAACGCGTCAAATTACGCAATAAAAAACAATTACAGCGTCGAAGTGTCAACTTCGTTCCCAGTTAGTTTTACATTTTAAGCGGGAGACTTTACCATGTGCGTTGCGATTTTATAGCTATCTTAAGATAACATTTGTTATCTTAAGATAACTGTATGTGACTTTGGAGTGCCATACGCTAGCGCCCAGACCTGCACGGTATGAAACTCCGTAATATGTCTTAAACATTTCTCATACTACGCAATCTAATAAATTTTCAGACATGTTTACAACAACAATAAACTTAAATCAATCTCTCTTTAAAGTAATCTTGCATCCAAGCAAGCCAAACCAACATGTAACCAAACTAAATTATCAAGTCCCTCAACGGGCGCCAGTTGTAAAATTTTACTGGAAATAATTAGAAAAAATACATTTATTTGCTATGACATTCGTTATAGCTGATACTTACCAGTAGACTTTAAAAAAAAGGTCGTTCCCTTGAGAAAAATATTTTACGTACAATAGTAGTAACAGCCTTTTATAAGCTTCGTTTAAATTTCTTTGAACTTAAGAAATATCTGTAATGGCCAACAACATTTTTTGAGAAACGTTGAATTTTTATAACTCTACAAACATTTTCAATATCAAAAATTCTTAGTCTTTGTTTCTAGAATTTTTTTTGTTAGATGGTTGTACCATATAAATTCATTTATTATGGAGCAGACCAAGCTAGTCGGTCTGGTCTTTAAAATCAACACTGTCATCTTGAACATTTACTCACCAACCGTGCCCTGCGCAGTTCACCTTTGCTTTAAATTTTTTGTAAAAGGTTGTTATCAATAGAAAGCTAGGGGTGAAAATACTTTTAAAGTAAGAAAAACACGAGACAAAGAAATAAATCACGAGTATTTTGTTTATATAAAAATAAAGAATTATTATAAATTCATTATGAGATTATTAAATGAAATACTTATCATTTACGTATTTATATGGTTATTTGACACACCTTAAAGTATAATTAAAATGTAAAAAGAATCATTATAGTGATAACTCGCCATAGAATGAATATGATAAAAAGATTTACTTACTTAATTTACTTACTCAAACTTCAAAGGCTTCGACGCTCTATATCTCGACTATCCTTTATCTCAGGCCTTTTCGTCCGTCCTCTAAGATTTCGAGATATCGAGCGCCGACGGTATGTTTATTCGTTCTTAAGTTATTTGTCCTTAAACCTAAAAGCGCTATCCACTAGCTTCGCTTATTTAAAAAATGCTACTGACGTTAGTCTAAAAAATAAAATATAGATTGGAAAAAACTCTGAGCTATTTCTCTAGACAGATCAGGAAGAATATCTACGCTAAGATAATTGGATTGAATACATAATCCCTGTACCAATAAAAAGCAAATAACGAAATTAAATTTATAACTACAGAAATAGGCATGAATATATTTATAAATTTCAATAAAAACACACATAAAAATGCTCCTAAAAGACATCCAGCTTGTTTGATCATTATCCTTATGCCTTCCAAGTAACATTGATAGTTGGATGATATTAACTTAGCAAAGACAACGACCAAACATAACTGATGAGCTATTTCCAGCACACTTAAAGCAATAACATATAAGATCAACATGGCAATTTTAATGGTAACACTAAGGGGAATATAAACAGATATATACTGAAAAATTGATAACACAATCATAGAAATTAGGCTTAAAATTCCTATCCAATAAATAACGAAATTTCCGAGCTTAATTTTAACACCAACAACATACAGCAATAAAGCAGCAACTCCCATCGCAGTAAAGCCAATTGAAACAGTTTCGTAAGGCATAGATAATACGTCCAACACTAGAACTGGGAAATTTCGACTGGAAGCTACGCTTATTAAAGCAGTAGAAAATGTCATGAATAGCAGAAATAGTATAACTTTAGATTTGCAGGCTTTTTTCAACACCTTAATGTTATCTCCACTTACATCTTCATGCTTGTCAGTAGTGGCTGCTTTCATGTCATACTCTCGTGATAAATCATGCGCAAAATATATAACGCAGAATTGTGAAAATACAGTCAAAGCGAGTAAAATGACCCCTGAGAAGTTGCCATATGCAATATGCAGTCCTCCAAACCATATATTGACGCTTGCAAATGGAAGAACCAGGCAAGGTCCAACTATAAAACCAACTGCTTTTGACCCAACCAGATATACTATTTTCACTTGCAGCTCTTTTGAGGGGTAAGACCTTGCTACTTCGGCTGTCATCAAAGATCTTGATACGGTAACCCCACCATTTAGAAGTTTCCCTAAAAAGGGAAAGAGTGGTGACCATGGAATGATATAAATTAAACTTCCACACATCGCTATAAAGTTTGTTGTGATGATAAACACTTTTATCCGCCTTGTTCTGTCAGCATGTTTTGCAACCACAGAAGAGAACAGAAGTGGCAGAATGTAAACCGCGATATTTATTAAACCATAAAAAAGGTGTGGCTGATTTGTGTTCATCATTTTTGTTAAATAGATCCATAATGTTGCTGTATTTGCACTTTTTTCGGCTCCAATTAAGAAATGAACTGTCATGTATGCGAAGAGAGTGTTCGATCGCTTTTTCTTCCAAGCCTTCATATTAACTGTATCTTCTATTGTGATTAATTATCGTTGCTTAGTTTGTCTTACATTGACGTTGTCACCTTGATAAAATTATATGCGCCAGTGTTTTTGTGGCTATAGAATTTATGAGTTTACAAGTCACATGAATGATGACGCAAAACGTTTAATCTGTTTTGTTAACTTGTTGTCAATTGCAATAAAAAATTACGAAAGATGGATTAAAAATTTTTAATAAAGTAGACAACAATAATAACATCTTAAAAACATTGCAGCAGTTGTATTATTTGGTAATAGGCGACCAGCAATTTTTATCAATAACGATATTTAAAGTCATTATCAGGTAAAATCTAAAATAATAGTAAAATCAGTTATAACAGATTAAAACAAAAATATCTACAACATACCTTTACTAAACTAAAAAATATTAATGTCGTGTATTTAACGATGGCTTAATGTCACTTATAAAAACGCATTTCAAAATCGATAAGTGCGTTGAGACTTCAGGTCAATAAAATTTTAACTGTTTCAATTGATACATTCGCAGCCATTAAAATGTAAGCCCACTGGACTTGAACATGTTTCCACATGCGAACAAGAACTTTCTTAAGGGGGTAGGTCTAGAAAAAACATTTTTTCCGTAAAAAGAGATCTGTTTGCCTAAAAAATAAATTTAATTGATAAATACAGCTAAAAAATTAAAAAAAAAATTCTGCAAAAATTTGCCTCGATAGCCTGGGTTTACGGCATAACTTTGCTCAAAAATAAGGTATGCTGCTTACATATCATTCTATCATTTAACGAAAAATAAATTATAAATTCATAATAAATTTTAATTAATGCATAATTTATTCATCATTAATAAAAAAACTCACGTTTGAAAAAGTAAGTAGTTAGATTTTCATAATGTATAATGTTTATGCATGGTGATTCTTCGTTAAATGATCTCTTATATAAATGTTAAAGATACTGTGGAAATTTCAAAATACACGTCACAAAGTTCAAAAAACCCGCTAAAATATGAAGTCCCTAAAAACGCAAAAGAAAGCTACTGTAGATATAAAAAACAACAAAACAAATGATGAATTAGCTTATTCAAACCCTCCTGGTACATATGAAGGATTTTCATTTTGAGTTTCTTTATCAGCATGTCCTTTTCTTATTTTTCTAAGGGTTTTTCATATTTTTTTAAATTAGCTATTCGCCCGATTTAACCTCCTGGCGCTGAATGCTTTCAATGTTGCGCTCATTAGATATTGAGTCTGTCATCATTCCTGACATTCCAAAAGAATTCAACACATTTTTAACACCTTTAGTGGCATCATTATAATGTAACACTGCAGAGTTTATTGCCATTTCTAAAGTTTGTTTGCCCACAAAAATGTTTTTGGGTCAGCGAGTCCATACGACAGCATTGAAACTCTTATTCGTGTTTTGGGTTTGACCATGCAAACACTTGGACAAAAGAGAGTCATCAGAATGTGCAGTAAATATAGGCCTCAGTAGATCAGATATCCAAATGTCTAAATTGATATGATCCTTGTATTTAGATGTACCATGTTGTTTGTCATATCAAGATTTGCAGCAGGTACTATCATTAGGAGGACAAAATCGATGACGAATTTCAGAATTTGTGTAGGCAGTGCAATGGACTAAAATTGCTCAAATTGATTTTTCTTTGGCATGAATGTTGTTAGTTTTATTCCTTGTTGCTAGACCATACAAATTCTGCATATTGTTGATAACACTTTCTGTCATTTTTTTTCTTCTACTAAGAGGGGTTACAGTTCTTTATGGCTTTTCACCAAGGTTCGTAGGCGGGTACCCATTCCCTTCTGGCTGTGACCAACACATTCCAATTTTTCAGGTGCGACTCCATATTCTCTATAAGGAACAGACTTTACAACTTGATTAAAAGGGGAAGTGTCACCATCTCCAAGATAGTGAGAATACATAATGTTATTCTTTTTTATCGAACGCTCAAATATTTGCACCGCGCCAGCTGCTTTCATTGCTCCAGAGGACTGTGTGTTGTTGATATTGCACACATGCAATGCTTTTCAAGCATTGTATCTTGGAGAATTTTTCTTATTTTTCCACATTCTGCAACCCATACAAAATATTGTCAAAGCTTTATAGTCTAAGCATTTATCGTATACAACACCAACAACAAATCCATTCAGGGAAGCATTTCCACGACGCTGCCACGCTCCATCAATTTTGATGCGCTTGCATGGTGGGTCATTTTCCTTGCAAAATTGTACCATCTTTAGCAGCTTTGCCATATGCCATTGATATATCAGCTTACAATTTTTTAAATGGAGTGTCTGATATGCAGTGTAAATTTATACAGCGACTAAAATTTTTTATTGTATTATGTCCTTGTCCAATTTCTCGGAAAATAAATACCATATGACTATTGGCCTGAGATGTTTCCTTCCTTGTACATCCTTCTTGTTGTCATCAAATTTGCTACACACAATAGATTTTCCTCCACTCGCACACACTGCCGCATACTTCCAATTGATGTGCAAAACCAATTCGTGAGGACAAACTGTCAACAGTCGTGACAGCACAACTGCATTCTGGACAACCAAGACTTTCTATGACTTCGCTCAAAATGGAAAAATTAACAAACATAAAATAGTCTTTGTTGACATTATCTACAGTCTTTCTTTTATAAAAGGGGCCAACTTTCTAGCACTGGCAGAACACGAATTTGGAGTAGTATTTGGGGTTTGTAGATCAGGACTGCTTTGATTTTGGCGGCGTGTATGAATGTTTCCAGTGAATTGTATTTTCTTCTTTCTTGCAAAGTTCTGCTTGGCACCTTCTCCTTTAGTTGCTGTATTATTCATACTATACTTAATAGTAATCAAACGTGTAAAATGAAAAGCCCTTGCAGGCTAAAAGATTTCAGACTCTTGTTCGCGTGTGATTTTGTTCCCTATACCTTTTAAGGTCGCCAGCAGCCAGTTTTGTACAGAACTTCTACAATGTTGTTCTGTCATTTCAAATAAATGGATATTACCCCATGGTTTTATATAGAACTTACAAAATGTTTTATGTAGTACGTGAGATACAAGATAGACAAACCAACGCGTTACTTTTAGGGCAAAGCGAGGGTCAAATGGATTATCAATACCACCTATATTATGCTACAAAACTAAATACGAATGTTTACACAGCCAAATAATACACGCGAAGGTGGTCGTGAGCAAAGAAAACGGGTCAATACACTTGGTCGGTGGTCGTAATATCTATCCATGTAACAATGCACAAGCGATAAAACGCAAATTATTGATTACAGATGTTTTATTAACGATTAGAAAATAGAGTTTTCGTAAAGATTTCATTGTGGCGGCTTAGTTTATGCAGTTGTATGTATCAACATTGGCGTACAGTCAATGTTCTTGAGAATGTGCGTTTTGTTCTTCGAGGTTGGTGAAATAGGTTGCAAGTTGGGAGTCAATACTGTCCAGTTAAGCCGTAGCAAACTAATGTAGATTATTCCAGTTTTCTATGTGGCAAATGTCTGCGAAACAATCATTCGTAATACATTTTAATAGGCTTCACGCCATACCGTCGTGTTATCGGTCTTGTGTAACGAGAAAGGATTGGTTTGTGCCCTCTCGTTAACAAGTTTTTCAAAGCAAGTTTTTTTATAACACAATGATATTCAAATTATACCGGTAAAAGTTATACGCGGATTCAACAGTAGTAGAATACTAATGGTAAGTAAAGCGAGCAGCGATATATGCTCCATGTTTTTTTTTTCTCTGAATGATGAACGGAATACAATATGGAAGAATTCAGCTTGTTTAGCATCGTGTTAACCTTTGCAAGATGAATAAATAATTATGTCATGGTGATTGAATTGGTGTGTATGTTCAGACTTTTGGAACTAAAAACGAACACAACTCTTTAACGACGTTTCGGCCGTACGACGGCCATTTTCAAGTTTAGCTATTTACAATTGACAAATTCAACACTATATACAAAATATCGTACGATATATCATCGTACGATCAAATATTCCGTAGGGGCAAGTCAATTATCTGAAAATAGAAATAATGGCATTGATGCAATATTTCTATTAAGAATTGGCTTATCCCTACGGATTAACAAGCTAATCTAATTAGCTTGTTAATCCGTAGGGATAAGCCAATTCTTAATAGAAATATTGCATCAATGCCATTATTTCTATTTTCAGATAATTGACTTGCCCCTACGGAATATTTGATCGTACGATGATATATCGTACGATATTTTGTATATAGTGTTGAATTTGTCAATTGTAAATAGCTAAACTTGAAAATGGCCGTCGTACGGCCGAAACGTCGTTAAAGAGTTATGTCATGGTGCTTCTTTTATCGTAAAATGAGGGTACTTCTTCCCAAATGTAATCTCCCCAAAAGTGCACATGGGCACTAAAATACGAAGAAAATTGTTCAGTTAAAGGTACTAACTTGATATGGTAATATGGAAATGAAACCGTAAACATGAAATCATTTTATTGTTTATCACATCTTGTGGTATACACATTTCTTTTAGCCATCATATTAATCACCATATCCAGTTAAGCATACAGTTCCTCGCTGTTTTTCAACTGAAAGTTTTTTAGCCACCTAAGGCACGTTTACAATTTCTACAACATTGTACTGTATCACAAAATACAAAAAAAAAAACGTAAAGAAATAAACATAAAATGTTTAATAAATTTAGAAAATGCAATATTTCCAAAATATTTACAATAACTAACCATGAAGAACAAGAGACATTGTACGTGGAAGAATAACAAAAACATCTAAAAGTTAACATTACGAATCAGAAATCATCACACATCAGTCTTAGTAGAAAACCTAGCCGCATCAATTACATAAAAAGGCGCACATTTTAAATGCGAAAGTACATGATTTAACTTTAAACTGGGTAGTTTTAAAAATAGGTGTGCACGTTAATGAAAAACGAAGTAAAAATTATTCTCACATAAAAATGCAGTAGAGTTGAGAAAACAACAAATATTCTCCACAATAGCTGGTCCAGGTTTCCTTTGATATAACGTTTCGACTTCACAGAGAATATTTGTTGTTGAGGGGAGAAAATTATATATCCCGAACTAATAGTTATGGTTAGGGTTAGGGTTATGTCTGCTTATTTCAAAAAGAAATTGTGGAATATGTTAATGAAAAAATATTTTCTTCTATAATTATATAAATACTAGTCGTTAGCCCGTGGAAAAATCCACGGTTTCGCCCGTCCTTTTTATACAGTATTGCGTGCGTCTCGCTAACCTACCATTTTGCGTGGCAGACAAACGGACGGACAGATATATACTGGTATTATAATATAGATATATAAAAATAAAAATAAAAATACAGACATAATACAAAATAATACAAAATTCAAAATATTGACGTATTGAGCAAGTACGCGTTTTGCATAAGAAATTCAAACTCTCTTTTGTGAACAGCTAAAAAACTTTTTATTTTATTACTGTAGCTAAACAACACACTCTGAGTCTGAAAGTTCCTATGAAAACATGCACATTGTGGATATTGACAAGACAGGTATTTGAAACCATATAAATTTCATCAATTATGATAATACACACCTCTACTAACTTGTTTCGTAAATGAGTTCGCATTTTATCACTAAGGGGAACATAATTATTCCCGTGAATTCCAAAACATGAATGTACTGTTGTACCTCTAATGTTTACAGCAGCTACACCTGTTGGAGCCATTCTCACCTTTGCACATTAATAATTTTGTAAGAGATTTGTAAATTGTTTTGATCAAATACGTCTTTCCACATGTACCTTCACCAGTTAAAAATCTTCACCCGTTAAAAATATAGACAGAGGTTTAATCAGTAGGTGAAATGCAGTTACGATTTTTTATAAATTTTCCTGCCCAAGTGAACACTGTTTCAAATACTGTGAAGTATTTATTAAATATCTCTATTAATCTCCTGGTCTGATGCCACAACAAACAAAACTGTTTCTAGGTAGAGACAATAAGTTGGAACAAGTTGGTTCAGTTTCATTTTCTGTCTCATCTTGCTCCCTTGATGCTAAGAAGTCAACTTCTTCATTTTCCTGTTGTGCAAATGGATCTTGATTAGTGTCCATGTCAGCTTTAAAGGTAGCCAAAGCTTCGTCATCAATTTCACTATATGGTTCTAACTTTTGTTTGTTCGCATTGACAATATTTAAAACTCCTGGATGGTTAAGCTTCTCCGTGTAAGTACCATCAAGTAAATCAGATTCAAAACGAAAAGGATAGTATAAAAATGATAAGTGATGAGTATACTTTTTTGGCTGAGTATGTCGGTTAGGTGTGGAATTCATAAGTGGTATCGGTGATGGATATGTAGAAGGAATGTGATTTATTTCCATGAAATTCATCATTCACAATGATAGGTTGGTTATCGTTGTCACCTATTTCAGATTTTGTGGTATCTAAATAATAAAATGCAAAAAATTTTGCATAGCACATTTTATCCAAAGCAGCATATTTACCACTTTTGAAAGTAGTATCAGGTCTGATTAAATAACGATCAAGCATGTTTGTTTTAAATATATCAACATTGTCATCAGGTAGCCCTTCAAGTTCTGTCTTACTTTTGCACATTCTAAAGCAGTCTTCTGGTAAATTACTATTTGCAAAGATTACCTTAGGAAATGTTATTCGAAGCCACAATTCAGGCATTAAATGATACACTGCTTCTTGACAGAGCATTCCCTATGATTTGAAAATGCATTTGCAATTTTATATATTTGTTCATTGTTGTCGCTATTTTCACGTGCCTTTGATAATACTTGCTTCATTGCACGCAAACATTTATCTTCTGATTTGGAAAGACATGTATGTTATTGCCTTATAGTGATTAAAAACCGTTCATGTTCAAAATTCTACACCGTTCCATGTAGTCCATATTCTCAAAATCATCTTCTGTGAGATTATAACCATTGAGTTTTGATATTATGAAACAACTTCGTTCCAAAGCAGGTCAGCACAGGACAATGTTCAAAAAAATATTGGTGTTCCGAATTGTTTTACCATAGCTAAAACTTCATGAAGAAATTTTTTCAATAAGCGGGTGTACCTTTGACAGTATTCATAAAGTTAAAGGCCTCATCATTAGCTATGAAAGATTTAACAGTTTCCTCGAAATTTGTACTGAACATACCAGCAGTTAAAATATTACCACATAATTTTTTCATGGCAATATTTATCCTGCTTTTTAAATTTATTTGTTGAATAACATGATGGGCATAAAATATATAGTCTGCATCTGATGCAAATTTTTGCGAATAATTGAGTAAACGCTCGTTGAAATATTTAATAGGACTTAGCTTTATGCTGCGTTCAACATTGTACCCAAATTTACCAGTTGGAAACAAATGAGGGTGGGCCAGTTCTTTACAATTTTCATCATTTATGATAGATAAAGGTTTTTTTCCCTCACCAGGAGCAACAACTAGTGTGTCGTTATCTATTGCATGTGGAATTTTTGGTGTCATCACAGTTTCATTTGCAGCTACTCCGAACAAATTAATGGGTTTTCCTCTTCAATAGAATCTATAATATCTTCTGACCCATTATTAACAATTACTTCCAGTTGTGTATTTTCAGTAAAACGTAATAACTCTGTTGGTATTGTATTCATATCAATGACAGTATTTTAATAAAAAGGGTTATTAATTTTCAAATATTCTAAAACATCTTTTAAAATTTGTGGTCATGCAGGTTCAAAGTATACATGGCCATTATACATTAGTTTACGTTTCAATTTTATTAACACTAACCGACTGAAGTCAGCCAAATTGAAAGAACATCACATATATCCATATATTCTACAGGTACATTGCATATTGCCCCTTCTAGTTTTAGAGATTGTCCTTTTGGCATTATTGCAACTTTTTTAAACAATAACCTTTGTGCAATCAAAACGCGTTCACAAGTTTTCTTAATAGTGGATACCCACAGGGAAAGTCAAAAATCTCTAACTTATTTGAAACAGCCTGACATAGTATTTCTTAGCTTTTAATTTATTATGACAAGTTTGACAGCCATAACAGTTATCATTATAGCTTGTAACTAGGAAAAATTGGAAACTTTTTAGATCCATGATATCATACTTTGCTTCATCAAACTTCAAAGCAGATCATTTGTACAAGCACCTATTGCATACCACACAAATCCTTAATCATATTCCTGAAATTAAGTATCCGCTTTTTCTGAACCTCACTTTTCTTATGATCAAATGATTTACGGGATCGTTCTTTGAATCTTTCACTATCTATTGCATATTTTTCTTTTCTTTTTGACAATACATTGTCACGCTCACTCTCATAATACTCTTTTCGTTTTAATTTTATATTTTCAGTCCTTAGAATGTAGTGCTTTTTTATTCATTTTCATTATTTCACATTCATCAGCATAGAACTCTATCTTTTTTAATTTTATTTGCTCGTGTTCAACGGCATAATATTCTTTCCATTTTTTTAATTTTATTTGCTCGTGTTCAACTGAATAATATTTTTTCCTTTTTAGTTTTATTTGCTCCTGTTCTGCGGCATAGTATTCCTTACTCTGTTTTCGTTTTCTAGATTTAATATTTTCGTTAGTAGCATATTGTTCTCTTAACCTTTGTGTAACATGCTCCTTTGAATTTTGGTACTTTTCTCTCCTCTTTTTTGTTATAATAGAAGCAGAAATCTGAGTCAATTATTTTTCACTTACAAGAACCTTAACAGGTTGTTTATAACTCATATTGAAGAGAAGACTTATTTTGCTTTGTCAAATAAGTCCTTGATGAATATTTTTAAACTTTAACAACACAGAATAACCATCTGCAGCAAATGAACCATCATTTCCCTGACTATGGGAGTCAAATATAAAAAAGCAGGACTTGTTATATAAAATTGATGTTGTGAAACCACTTATCATAAACATCATTCCACTACATTCTGCAAAATTCAAAAAATTATTTTGCAACAAAGTTAGTTCACCATTGTAAATTGTCTAAAAAGGTTATAGATAATTGAGTACCCACAATTGAAATTGAATTTGGGAGTTGATAAAAAAAATAGCACCAGTTGTATTAAGTGACTTTATAAACAATCACCATTCTCCAAAATATGGTCTAAATCCCGATAGATAGATAGATATGCATATTCTACATGGCTAGCCTCACAAATATCGAGGTATATGCCCTGTCTATTATTTCCAGGAGGGGCCATGGCTTAGATGGAGAGTCCTAGAGTATTTAATGCTCATTTTGAGCTATGCAGACCCAATTAGGGCCCGCACTCTACTAGACAAATCCCGGCAACATTCAACGGCCCACACAGTGTGCCATCTAACCAATTTCCCTCACATGGCTTGGGTTAACCCGGGGCTATGGTAATATTCACTCGCCCATGTTGAATTGCCGTCAAGAGGAATCGAATCCCGGTCTCCCGCACAGAGTACGAGAGCTATAACCACTAATCTACGGCGCCATATCAGGCCAGAGTGAAGCTTTGCGAATAGTTGACCAAATGATAGCATGCATGGCATTGGCTACACATCGAGTACCAGCACTTTCACCGAATTTTTCATTGCCTTGATGAGAATTTCCTTGAACAGACTTATACTGTAAGCAACGCCTGGGTTACTCTCTACACACAATACGCTTTGGGAGTGTTCATACTAAATTGTGACAAAAAAACGAAAGGGGTAACTAGCTAACTAATAATGTGGCCTATGCTGGTGTACTAAGATGTAGCTATATATACTGTAGCCTATATGCTGACAGGAACCTGCTAAAATAACACTATGATGGTATATATAAACAACAGTATGGTGTAACCTTGCTAATTAGTGTCTTAACAATTCTTTCTTTATTAAGTTTCAGTTAAATAGTTTCAATATGTATTTTCATTCAATAAGTATTCAGTAATTTTTTTTGGTCATTTTGGGGCAAACTGACAGGAAAGAAAAGACCTTGTGCCCCACCTGCAACACAACGCAATTCAGAAGACCCCTGGCGGAAGAAAGGGGTTTAATAAAGCCGCTTAGCAGAACTAGATACAGTGAGAGAATATCTTAAACGTTGATAGAACCGAAATTTAAGTAGTTGTATAATTATACTAACCGAACCAAATATTTAGTTTTTGAGACGTATGGTTTTGGACAATCTTAATCTTTTACAACTTCTTTCGTGAATTTTTGTCATTTGATCGTAATAATCATCTGACAGTAAAGCACGTGTATTCCCGTCAATTTCCGTTATTCTATTCCACAGATAATTTTCCACAATATGGTTCAGATGAATCCAAATTGCTCGGAGTAGTATGCTTCGACTTTCCGGGTTTCAATTTGTACTGCAGACGGAGGGAGGTCTGTCGGAACAATGTCATTGTGACGACAATGCAAAGAAAATTCTAAATAATTTAAAAATCTTGTGATTCATCAGCCAACATGGGGCTAAATATCGCTGTTTAATATTTGTAAAAGTATCACGACTTATCTGTTCAGTCATTGTTTTTGAAAAATAAAGATATGACAAGCCAGTTTATTCTAAGCTACATTTTGACAGCTACAGCTGTCATCGCTTGCCCATTATATATGGGCACTTTTATATGTGTGACCGGTCTGTGCCAGGCTAATTCTTAGCTGTCCCATATTAACGCCTTAGCGGCCAAGAAACCCTTTGGACAAGAATATGCCTCAGTACTCGCGCCAATAAGCGATGATTTAAAAATGGTAGATCCAGCCTGCAATGATCTACTAAACAACCTGCTAAGAATTTCCTGACTTAAAATTAATTCGAAAATGCTCCGAGCAGAAATAAGAAAAGGGAGCTCACCGAGAGCCTATTACATGCTTAATGCTGCGCTTAAAGTCCCGCTTTTTGGTGATTTGGTTGTCACGATATTCCGAAACATGTATGTCAGGTTTTCCATTTAAAGCTACGGAAACGCCAACGTCTGCATTTTACCATTCTCAATTCTCCAGGATATTTGGTTGGCGTCCTAATAACTAGTTTCAATTTTACACTATCTTGTAAATGATGTGTGATCAAGCCAAGTGTTTTTTTATTTTATTTTGAAAAAGTTGACCAATACGTCGTACGGAATATGATTTTTGGATGACTTCTTTTTAATCCCTATAATAATATGGAGTGTGTATCCGTATGTGTGTGTGTGTGTCTGTAACAGGCGCGTCGTCAATATTACTATTTTAACGTCGATGTCTTAATATTATTATGTTAATGTCCTAATATTTATAACGTCAGTCATTTTTCACCGCGTTGCTAACTAGGGACCACCTGGGGCCAATTTGGGTAAGTTTCCTAAACTTAGGTTCCCCGGGTTGATGACGTCATCAAAAACCTTAAAACACCAATATCTCTACAACTATTTGTCAGATACACGATCCTATACATTTTTTTGATCAGCTTTTGAAGATCCATACAATAAAGGCAATAGGTATACACATTTCAAAAAAGAAAAATTTTTGTGCTATAAGGGCACTTTTATGACGTCAGCAAAATGTTTACCCTTATATCTTCTTTGGTATTGGCCAAAAACACACGATTCTATATATTATTTTGATCGGCGTCCCAACCTTTACTTATTACAGGCAATGAATGAACTAATTTTTACTAAATTTTTGTATCTGTACTACTAACGTCAGCAAAAAATCTAAAACAACCTATTTTTCTATTGTCGTTTTGCCTAAGTGGATTTCTCCACGGGACTTATCGACTAGTTCCGGTACAAAGCTAATTGTGACTAAGCACTTAGTAAAGGTAAAGCATGTTATATATCCGTATAGGCGTACACCCTTTTCCAAAAAGCTTTACCGAACCTCGGTTTAAATAAAAACACAAGAACAAACCTGTTACATATAGGTGAATATTTATCATAGCACATCCGTATTTTATTCTCAACAGAGAATGCTTCACCCCGATCAGACCTCTGATCATGACGGGCGAGTATAATGCGTGTAAGTCATATTGAAGAAGAACTACTTTGTTCATCACTAACACACTGCCAAGCAGTGAGCGGGATTCGATCCGCGGTCCCCAGAAC
Organism: Hydractinia symbiolongicarpus; assembly: GCF_029227915.1. NCBI lineage: Eukaryota > Metazoa > Cnidaria > Hydrozoa > Anthoathecata > Hydractiniidae > Hydractinia > Hydractinia symbiolongicarpus. The sequence goes on from NC_079883.1 coordinate 26,351,333, forward strand.
TGGGAGCCGCAGACGAACCCACTACACTACGTGCGGCCATATGTTAGTGATGAACTCAGATAGTTTATCCAACAAACCTGTTGTGACATCGCTCAACTAAAACAATTAATAAGCAATTTTATTTTGTTAAATTAATGTTCGTAAACTTTAAAGGGATCATTTTGACCTCTGCAGCCAAACTGCATTGTCGGTTGATATAAAAACGCCTGTTGTGATAAAATTAATTGTTGGAAAAAAAACCTCAGCTACATATTACAGGTTAATTAAGTTTGTTGTACCCTTAAGTCGATAAACTTTTGCCCAAAGTTATAGTATGAAAGATGCAACTACCTAGCTGCACCTACCACTAGAATCGTTGATTAAGAATTTTGTTGCAGCCAAACCGCATGTCTGTTTTCATCTTTTAGCTTAAGGTAGCTAAAGATATAACTAGGTAGACACAGCCCCAAAACATAATGAAATTCGAATACCAAACTAATTTAAACCTTAAAGAAATAACATAATAATGAAGGGTGGCTAGCTACTTTATTTATACATGGCTAGGATAAGTGACAGTATATTTACGTAACATACAAAAACATACAGAAGATAAATATTCCTATAGATACAATGTATTTAAAAAACAAATGTCAAATGGAACATCAATTCCAAACCAAAATGGTCTTTGTGAGCGCAGCTTAATTGTTACTTGTTCCCTCCGTTTGAATGTTAAGACCGTGAAGAACTTGGATTTCCTAATTTTAAATATCAAGCCTCTTGATTAGTCTAGTACGAGTAAGCGGTCAAAATAAAGCCCATAAGAACAAATTTGTCTGAATTCCACATCAAACCTGCAAGGCTACCGAAGTTCTGAAAATAAAGCTGAGGCGAAGGCTTTTGAACACACAGAATACGGTTATTAATAAAGAGACTAGTCGACCACCCGTGGCGGGTTGTCCATTTAGTGTTTCCGTAACACAACTTTCTTCTCGCGCATAGCAGATGGAATACGGGTATTATTAAAAATAATGCTATAAACAGCGTATTATTTCTTCTATCACAATTTTCAATTCAGTTAAGTCATTATTCCAAAAAGAAACATACCTGTCGTAATACATAAAATAAATCCAATCAAGACAAGTGTGGTATCCTCGCGTTCTTCAATGTCAATTTTTAAACTAAATTTACATTCGATGAGTTAGGGAGTCGAAGATACCATTTTTGAATGGGCCTCTATTTGTTTACACCCGTTGTAAAAATCCACATCAATAAAACGTCGGTTCATTAAGCTAATTATTCAACTATGAAAACTTGCAGAAGAATATCATCTTAAATGATGAAGTAAACGATCTTGAATTGAATGTATGTAACTCCACCATGATCAAGTATAACACGAAGAGGAAATATATATTTGAACATACGTCTATTCTTAGTTGCAATAGTTGCGAAGTAAGCACGAAATTAAAGATTGTATTAGGCTAAATTAAGTTTATTGTGTCCAGAAACAATTCCACTAAACGAATTCTTTCACAGCAAGTACTTTAACTATTTAGCCTTTATCCAAATAAACCTATTTTAATATTCATATCCTTTTCGTAAGATACACTGCCAGAATTCTTAAGAACCGGCGACACAGTGTATTTGTGCTAAGCGTTTAGCCCAGAGTCACGACGGGCTGTTTCCTGGGTTTCTATTTAATTGAATTGTGACAAAGTTTTCTGGAGAAGCGGTATTGTACCTATATGGATGTGCACATTAATTACCTGTATTAGACGCCCAAAAGTGTGTTTTCATTTCAGCTTATAATTTTGTCTGCGCTTCACTCCATTCACGACATACTGTATACCTTACGGTATACGGTTAACTTTTTGTATTAATTGCAACACCGGATTTTTAACGCTGGGTAACACTTTTACTTATGGCCTAGTATTATAAATAATGATGGAAACAGAGTTCCTTTTACCACAGTAATGAAACACCAGCATATGGAAAGATAAATTCGGATAAACTCCGAAAGAACGTATATTTCCCGATTCCCTTCTTGTCTCTGAGCGAGGAATGTGCGCAGGTTTCTCTTTAATAAAGTTATCTGTTCTTCACAGATCTAGTAACAGTCCTTCCTAACTACATCCATTTCTTTTCAAACAAAAACATATACTCGTACTTTCCCTTTTTTTCACGGAATGAGTCGTTTTTTCTTTGGGGTCAACTGAACTCCTGAACTTCGTAAGTTTTAGGTGGGCTTGTGGACGTTCGGGGGAATAACTTTTGCGATATTTCTTAAACTTTTGCACATAACATCAAAATTTAAGACCCGTTTAACCTGTTGTTCACAGAAAAATGGTGATTCTCTTACGTAAATAAAGGACAAAGTACACGAACAAAAAACAAAAAATCCGCGGAGCTTATTTAGGAAATTTAATCCCCGCGAAGTTTTATCCCCCTAAAGTTTATGAGCCGCATCAAACATGGCCTTTCAGGACGATGTTGCGAATTGCAACTGAGCGATCTTCTCACCAAAGTTTCTTCTCAATTTGTTCGTGGTAGTCAAACTCGTTTCCAGGGCTATTTTTTGATATGCAAGTCAAAGTAAATAAGTTGTATACATTATAATATTTTATCACACCGGACAGGGACTTTCTCCATTACTGAAAAAACGCATACTAACCTTTAGTAGAATTTTTATCTACTATTTCATATGCGGGTTGTGGGGGAGGATAAAACTGATTTGCTAAATACAATTTAGTTGTTTGTTGCTTAATGTCAGACGCCAGTAGCCTACCCTACCAACTCGATCCCAGGGTTATCTGTCATTCTGATATTTTTTGAAACTTCTGATATTTTCTTGACATGTTTAAGAAATGATAAACCTACGATGTTAATTATGAATCTGAACGGACAAATTGAAACAATAAGCAATTTGTAATTACTAAGTACACTGAGTAAAGATAAGAATTAGATTTTACGGTAAAAAATGTAAACTTTTTGGAGGAGTAAAAAATAAGATGTGTGTTAGCTATAGCTAGGCTAGCTATCTAGTCAACATTAAAGTTGTCATAAATACACATCTAATATAAAAAAATATTCATTATTTTTGCCACACTACCACTTCTAATACTCTCTACTAGTATCCACTACATTTCAGGGGCGGATCTAGGATTTTTTTATGGTTAGGCAAATTTTGTTTTTTTTTCAATTTTTTTTACGAGATACCAGAAGACCAGAAAGAGGTTTTCGAGGTGGTAACAAGTGCTTTTCGGCTACTAAGGCTATATAATAATATAAAATACAAATAAAAGTTTTGATACATAATGCGATAACTACTCCCGTCTTTTTACTATCTTCCGACGTTTTGTATATGCCAGAATAATGTTTTTTATAAATTTGAGGTTAATCTAATAACCAGGCAAACAATTTTTCTTCTTTCTTCTTTCTTCTTCACTTGTATATAAGCAGAAACAGAAGTAATACCAATGGACGAATGAATCTAGCATTGAAATCAAAATAAATGATCAATTGTCAAACAACAAACCATGAAGTGAATGGAGCGCCACTCAACAGATACAATTATTTGCATCAAGACCAGTCAAAATGATAGGGTAAAAGGCTAAAGGTAAAAACAATCATAATAAAAAACACACAAAATTTAGGAAAAACAGAACTTAAGTAATTACGTAAATTGATTGTGAAATTTGGACCTTACTCTGGAGGTGCTTTGTTACAGTCAATTGCTTCCAGGAGAGGCCACAAAGGCAACTCGAGAATTAAAGTTACAGAAAACATTTTTGTCAAAAATAGGTAAGGTAAGTACATAAAAATGTAAGTATAATTTAGGCAATGATAAGGCATATACTAATATAAGTATAATTTAGGCAAAAGAATAGGTATGGTAAAATAAGAGGTACATATGTATATATAATAAAAGAAGTGTTCTACAATAACTTGAAGTAAGGTTTTATGAAGAAGGTAATAATGTAATTCACTTAAAGTTTAATCGTCTATTTTTCAATGAAAATTTCTCAATAACATCAGAAATATTAGGAATGATGTTTTGATGTACATGCATTAAGGCTAAGCCATTTAGTCTATCTGAGTCCATGGTTGTGCGAGTAAATGTTTTTAACCTCTTCATGGCTGAAAATGTCCTTTCACACTCGCAAGAAGTCACAGGTAAAGTGGCTAAAATTCTCAAGGCCACTTTTACATTTTCAAACCCAGTAAAATTGACAGATTTCAATGTGGAGGAAATGTTGTTAGGTATAGGCCCTTCATATGATTTCCAGTAAATTTCCCAAAGTTCCAATTCATGTTCGATAGATTGAACATTGGGCAAGTCTTCTAGATAGAATTGAAAGAAAGCATTGAACCTTTTTTTCCAATCTACATTTTCTTTGATAAGACTCAGCATTTTTTCTGGGAGAATAGCTAGCCCACTATAGCAAGACAATGCTTTTTCTTCAAACCTGCCAGTAAGTTCGGAATGTAAATGATCCAACATAGGTATTGTAATATTCCTTTTATAATGATCAGAAGGATTTTCTGATGGTGTGTTGGATCTAAAAAGTGTTATACCCGAGGTTCGAGGACTTGCCTCAGTAACATGTAGTTCCTTAGCAAGATCAGAAGCTTCTTTGTACCACTTTTCATGGTAGTAGTCAATGTTGTTTCTAACCATGGTAGTACGAGACTTGAGAGCATCTATCATGTGTATACCATCCATGATATCATTTGCTCTGCTTTGTAAAAGCTCAGTTACTTGTAAAGTCATCAAAAAAATATTTTTAGTGATCATAAATGTAGCCATGAAATCAAATGAGGTTAGGACTTTTAAAAAAGGAAGAGCTTTAGAGGATGTGTCAGCATTACAAACATGATTTAAATTTAAATTCATTTCATCTAATGTGTTTACAATAGCTACATAAAGGTCATTAAATACCTCCATACCTTTAATTCTCTCAACCCACCTTGTTGCACAAACATTAAATAATTTATATTTTGTAGCTGATGGACAGTGTTCCTTGATATTACGTTCTAAAATCAACCGCCTAGTTTCAGAGTAATTAAAAAAAAATGAAATGTCTCTAATCTGTCCCATAACATTCTCAACTGCTTGAATGCCACAGGTTTTACAGATTGCTAAATTTAATCGATGGCTATGGCAATGCGTATACAAGGCTTTTCGGTTTATGCGTAGGATTCTTGCTGCCAAACCATTTCTAAAACCTGCCACTGAACCTGCACCATCGTAACCTTGACCTCTACAATCCATTATATTTAGCTGAAGATCTTCTGCGAGACATTTTAGGACAATTTTACATAAACCATCACCTGACAAACCTTCCCCACAATGAACCAGTCTTAAAAATTCTTCCCTAACATCACAATTTTGGTCAACAAACCTTATACAAAGAGAAAATTGCTCTTTGCATGAACTGTCCATGCATTCATCACCAAGAATAGAAAAAAATTTACTGCCTTTTATTTCAAGAACAATTTTTTCAGTGATGACTTCACCAATACAATTAATCAACTCATTCTGAGCTGTTTTTGAAATGTAGGTAGCATTTTTTGCACTGTTGTCAAGAGTTTCTTTGAAAACAGGGTTTGCACGAGCTCTATAATTTAAAATTTCTATGAAATTACCAACTCCCCCAGATGAGTAACTGCCTACTTCAGGATGATAACTGCTATCATCTCTATGACCTCTTAAAGGGATATTTAGTCTTCCACACAACAAAATTGTATCGATGATTGGCTCAAGTTTGGCTTTATTTTCAGAAATCTGTTTACTTATTTGCTGATCAACAAGTTCAGAAATTGGTTTGCTTTTACCAGAATGCTGGCTCAAATATGTTGTAAACAGTGAAAATGTTGCCTGGTGAAGACTTTTTACAGAGCTAGATGTTTTTTCATGGTTTTTGAACAACGTTGTAGCACAACGTTTTGCATTAACAGGCTGTGTTACCAGATTTCTTATGTTTTTTAACAAATTAGGAAACTTATTTCCAAAAAGAACACATGGCAAACAGTAACCACCATCATAAGCAGGTGAATAACAAAGCCAGGTGTATTGTTTTAACCAATCAAATTTAAAGGAACGACCATCTTTAACAGGAAATTTATAGTTATTATCAGGGATGAAAACTTCGTTTATTAATTTAATTATTTCTGAATATTCCATGTTTTGAACTTTATTCATATACGAAGCTATATCGTTGGCTAAGGTTATTTCGGTTGACACAGAAATAATAGAACTTATTGCACCTCCAGAGGATTGCTTAGTTACAGGACTAATACTAGTCACTGATTTAACAGTAGAACTTGATGACATTGGAATATTTTTTGTTTTGGTTGACATATTGACAGCAGGAAATGTTACTGTAGGTCTGTCAGAAGCAATACCTAGGTCATTCATGCCATGTCTATTTACCCAGAAAGGCAATTTTGACTGCTTATTTTTTTTAATCACAGGTTTTGGCAATGGTTGCTTGATTTTTCTTTTTGGATGTACACCACATAATAGAGGCACAAAATGATTATGTTTAAATTCAATTTGTGTCGGTAAAGTACCACAATAACAAAGTAAAATGTGAAGACTTGTAGAAGAAACTGCAGAATCTCTAGGTTCAATATTTTGACTGTAAAGAAGTTTCAATTTTGCGTGACCACAGTCTGGATATAGTGTAATGATGTTCCTCGAAATTGCTGAGGACAGTGCAAGAACACAAACAAAACTACACCACTCAAAGTTTTTTATATTATGCATTGCCTCTACTTTAATTAAAGCATCAGCAGTTTTACCTGAATCTAAAGCAGCATGTGAAACTAAGAGACCACCTAAAATGTTTCTGAAATTGTTAAAATAAACTCCTTTGCCTTTCTCATATGCCGAAATTATAGTGGGATGCTTTATATAAAAGCCACTATTTAAATACAGTTCTAACGATGTCAAAGTTCTTAGTTTTCGAACAAGAGAGTTATCTCCACACAAAAACAAAGATACAGAGCTGTATAAACAGTTACCTGAGGCTTGTGACCTAAAGAAAGTAAAAGTTAAAAATTAAACAAAATTCCCAACTATCACACAAGCAGCTGCTGGCTAGCTATACTCCATACTAAACTTAACAAACTCATCAAAACATAAAACAAGATTACACTTGTCTCAGTTATCTTGTTTTTAAAAAAACAAACTATTCATATGATCGAGGTTATTAATTGAAGCTTTTGTTTTGATAAGAAAGATTTAATAACACGTTTTGTAAGAACATCTGTGGAGGTGGGGGTTAATTATTTCATAACAATCAGTGCTGGTGCTTAATAACTTTTAATGTTTTTCACAAAGAGGTACCTAATACTCAAGACAGAAAAAGCTACAAAAATTATCTAGCTACTTACTTCAAAGCAATAAATTTGTCTTTAGCAAAGGTTGGAATAAAGGTTTCAGCAACTAGATCGCGAAAATACTTCTTTCCAACATTATTAATCCTCTCATTATCCGAAAAGGTAGCTGAATCCAGAATTTCTTTTTTCAATTTTGCATACAACTCATTCAATTTATTCAAATCATTTGACTTGAAAGCTTCTTCAACAGTGTACTCCTGATCAAGGGAATCCATGTTGAAAAAGAAGGACACACCCTTGGCCGCACAGAGATTTATGTAAAACTTACCCGCGGTCGTTTTAGGCGTTTTTCTTCTCGGTTTTAGAATTCTATTCATTTGAAGTTGAAGACCCACGGACGTTTTAGGCGTTTTTTCTTCCGATTTAAGAATTCCATTCATTTGAAGTTGAAAACCCACGGACGTTTTAGGCGTTTTTTCTTCCACCCGTGATTTTCATTCATTTAAAACTTGGAAACCCACGGACGTTTTAGGCGAATCGGTATCTTGCCTAAAATCGCCCCGGGTTTACTTCTTATTGAATTTTTAAAAAAAAACAGTTCCTAACAACGCGCATCCAGGTTGGCGAAGCAAAGTTAGCACTACAAGACAAATTTACAAAAATATTTATTACTTTCACAAGTTATGCTATATGGCATATTTTCCTTTTTTTTGCCCAAGCTTAGGCTTAGGCAATTGCCTAGGCTGCCTAACCCTAGATCCGCCCCTGCATTTCCTACAACATAAGGGGGCACGTTATCACATCCCCACTTTGTTGGTTGTGTGTTTACTACGCACGTTACACCAGGTCCACCAACATGGACCAATTTTATGTCAGTCATTACTGCATCATGTTGTATATCAAATGTTCCAAACTGGTTTGCGCGTGATCCAAAACAGACATTCCGTTTCAATAAAATCCAATCACCTAAGAAATACTTTATGTATATTCTAATATTTCCCATTTTTTTCCATTTCTCTTATTATAAATTTCACTTTAAGTTTTTGATTTATTCTTTAATTTCAAATTTGAAAAATAATCTTGAAGATATAAACTAGATTCTCTAAATGCTGTTATAATATACCATCATGCATTTCAAATTTCATGCAAATGAACCTTTGTTTCAAAGTTTCAAAAAAGTCTATTAACAGTTGAAATTGAGAAAGGAACAAAAAATGCATATATTGTACTTCGTCAAACTTATAACTCTTTGCAATAAGTTTAAACAGTTCGGCTAAATAGTTAAAATTCTGCTCTTAGAAAAATTTTTGTTGTATTCCGCAATGATAGTGGCTGGCCCTTGGATAAACCCGCATATCCTTTGTATACCGCATTTGATGTGTTTCGCTACTTGCAGGACCATTTTGAAAAGACAGACAGACGTAAGCGGGTATTATACTTATGCTTCAAGAATAGAAAAAAAAGTAGATGCTCTTTTCACTGTCTTAACAGAATAAATGAATAAGAAAGAAAATCTCGCAATAAAAAGAATGCGGTATTAATATTTAAGAAATTAATTGCATTGTATTTGCTAATTCTGGACAAATTCTGGACTTTTTAAAAAGAGACGAATATTCACTTTACGGAAGAGATACAACGGAATCAATAACTTTGGTTTCTAATTCGCGATCATTTATTCCGTAGTTTGCGCAATTTGAAGGACGGTGACATGATGTAAAATGTCAGAAGAAAATATGCTGACTTTGTGATGTTTATTTCTAAATTTTGATGAAAAGTATTATGTAACTATCCTTGCCAAGACAATGAAATTGTAATCAGAATACGTCCTAGCAGAATAATTAACACAGACTTGAAAGAAATGAGCTTAACATAACTCATATTTTTACCTTTGCACATTCCTTTGGTTGTATCTGTCAAAGTTTTTGCGGGTAGTGTCTAAATATTAAAGTGAAGATTTTAAAGTGACTGTAACACTTTCAACAGTCGGAAAAAAGATTCACATAACTAGTTACATATATAGTTTATTTTGTAATACTATTATCTTTACCTAATCAGTTTTAACAATCCCTTTTAAAATTACAACGTCGTTAATAATTATTTAATTCTACCGAATACAGTTTAAGTGCGACGTTTTTGTAAAATTATACATCTACATTACTGTAAATTTCTGCTGACTTAGCAATTTAGATAACAAATAAAGATCATTTTTATACGTTCTACACAACATATTTTCAGGAAATAGTAAAGAGCAATTGTGTACATAAAATACCGAGGAAAAAATGCTGCTGTTTGGACATTTAAAAAAGGTTCAAAAACACATAAACACAATTTTATTTGCGTTTAATATTATGGATAAGGTATGGTTTCGACTTATGACAAACTTTATCTATTACGAGTAGGTCTGGAAATAGTCTTGTTCATAAACAAGCAGTCAAACTTATCGTTAAAAGGAAATACTTTTTTTGCATTCTTTTCTATTCCAGCATGTATTATGGAAAAATGGTAAACACTAATGAGATAGACGAACAAAGATAAGTATGAAAGAAAAAGACAAAAATGGATAAAAAAACACGTTAAAATTACCTTCTTATATCCTTCGATTGCTTTGTCTGTTTTCAATTTCTGTATGTCTTCTGCTGTATCAGTTGCATTGTTTTTCACAAACCAGCACTCTCCATTCATCCTTTCCTTATTTTGCAACTTGAACATAGCGTTGTCACAATTTTCATCTATTTCGCATTTTAACACACAGCTTACTTTAGTTTCTCTTTTCAAATACTTTGTTACACCTCCATCAGGCAGTTCATCATCCTGAGTATAATAACCACCCCTTACAAAAAGTATTTGAAATGCAGCAACTGCAATTTCGAACAATCCGAGCTTCATCTTTTCTTCCAAGTGAAGCTTCTGAATCTGCAGTGGTTTTTTAATGAAGTTGTCAAAAATGTTACTATGTAAAGGTCTGAAAAAACAGTTTCCGTTTGAGAACTCTTTTTGTGGCTTTCCTAAATGCAGTTAAAAATAGCAAAATGTAAATTGATCGGTGGTGAAAGACTAACCTCAAACTTAAAATTCCCTGTCACGCTAATTGCAAAGCCGAAAGCATCCCAACAAACATGGTCAAACCACTTACAAGCAACCCTTAAGCCTCCTCCTGTCTGGAATACTCACTTTATCGTTTTGTGATCGTTTTAATTTAATACAAGATTTCTCATCAGAAATAGTTTATTCGCATCTATGCTAAAAAACGCTTTTGTGAATTTGACAATATTTTGAATGTTAGAACGGCTATAACTAGTATCGTGTTTGTTAATAAGGAAATAACAGTTGAAATGTTGGAAAAGGATTATTCCTTAGCCAACCCTAATGTACAATCCTTCGCCTAAAAATCCTACTTGAAGCAGTTTTAAAAATAAATATAACGCACTACGGTTATGACTAATTGGGAGATGCTTAAACAGTGATAGAACCCATTCTTATTTCAGATATCGTGTCCGTCGCTCTTTAAATGTTTGTATTGTGGTTCATAATTTTTATTCAGGCCAGCGCTCATGAATAAGTTATTGATGTGAGTCTAGCTTGCTTGCTAAGGTTTCTCTTTCCATTCTCGTTTTTATCTGGCTAAATTTCCATTTTGATTTAAGTTATATAACAATAACGTTTTTGTAGTTTTTTAATTGCATAATAATAAAAAAAAATTAATATAATAATATTAATAAAAAAATAACACACCTTTCCCGAATTTTATAATTTTTAATTATTATGACGTCTTCCAAGAATTTATAATGATTCTGTGCTCTTCAAATAAGGATATTCAGATAAAATATTAAATTATCATGAGAAAAATGAAGTTTTAAGAGCAATATAATATTCTGGATAAGATTTAAAAAAATAATTATTTTTCTATTGTTTTGTAAAATAATCGCTCGACGATCATTATAGTTTATAATATTGCGTAAGTGTAAACCCACAACTGACGGTTTCACGCTACGCCAGTTGTATACTGTTATCAATTTTTTAACAAATGTAAATAAATTAGTCAAACTTTACTTCGTATTGAGCACTGTTTTTGACATTTTTCACCGCATATTTATTTATTCATTTATATTTATTTATTTATATAATATGTAAACCCATGTATTAACTATCTTAAGAACACTGTGTAAATGTTCTTAACCATATTAGGTCCGGGGTATTTTGAACATATTATAACCAGTGAGAAGTAGATTCTACTCCCTCCATAACTTTTAATAGGTCTTTCAAAATAAAATAAAACTGATGATGATGATGATGAATACGTCTGTCTGCCTCTCACGCAAAATGGTGAGAAGGAACAAAAAAAAGGCTGGGAGGTTAAAAGTAGGATAAATCTACGACAAACGGGCTAGTCGCAATAAATATTCCTTCACTTTAATTACTAACTTATTAAAAATTGCTCCCTCTCGTCTATTCTTCGGCAGGCTGTTGAATGTCGAAGATGAAACTTGTTTCAACGAATTTTCGCAGACATCTCCTTCCAAGATAACTCCATTTTTTATTCATCTCAATCGAGATGATTTCGTTCCACATTGAGATAGCTAGGGATTTATCGTTGATTCCCTGATTTGTAAGTTTCAATAATGATGGCTCGATGCACTGGTAGCCATTGATTGTTCTTTCTTTTTTTAAAATCACCACGCACAATGAGATGGAGTGATATGTAATATTTTAATACGTTTGTATATAACAAAGAAAAAGATGCCTCAATTCGCGGTTTCTTTTCTCGACATTTTATGTAGAAAAGTTGAAGCTGTTTTAAAATCTTAATAACGTGTTAACGAAAGCGTCTTCAATTCTATGGATTATTTGTTTTTGTTTCAATTGTCTACTTTGTATTTTGAAACTCGTTGAAACAGACTACCGCGCTGTTTGCTTGGCTTTAACAAATAGATTTTCAGAACTGGCACCGTTATTTTTATATAAAAAAAGACCACAGGCTGCTTCATTGGACTTCTGCTTCGCTAGTTTATCTGGTCGGCTGATGCGAAGTCTCTTTTCGAAATCTGCTCTATTTATAATTTTCCGGTTGAAAGACACAACCTAATCAGGCTTATCTAATATGCTTCCGCCCAAATCCGTAGCTAAGTTTAAAACGAAGATCGAAAAACATAAGGAATGAATAAAGAAATAACTCCGTACTTTAGAAAATTACCCCCGGCTACGACCTAGACACTTATGAAAAATTAATTTGTCGGTCTTATAACTATATTTGGATCTTGTACCTAAAAGGGCTATTAACACATTGCATAATTATAATCACAGATAAACAATTTAAAAATTCACTTAAAATTATCCCGTCGAAAATAGTAACAAGATATAAGTCAAAGTATGTATGTATGCTGTAATAAGCGCTACATCACATAAATTCCTGTTGAAACTGTTTTTTGATTCTTTTCTTTTTTGAAGGCGCTTTGATTTAAAGCAGGCAACTTGTGGCAAAATCGTTTAATAGAAGCAAAGTCTTAACCATATAATAGAAGCAAGTCTTAACCATATAATTGCAATAATTGCGAAAAGAGTGGTGACGTTCTCTTAGTGAACTCTATATCATTGTAAGTTAAAAGTCACCACTATATACTCACACCTAAATATGTAATCGAGATCCGTTAAATGACCATCTAAATATTCGTTATCATAATTTAATAATGACCACCTGTTTCTTTAGCCAAGATCCGTTATCATAATTTAATAATGACCACCTGTTTTTTTAGCCAAGATCTGTTATCATAATTTAATATCTTATGTGTGTCTTTAAGAATACGTTAACACCAATAATCCATGTATTTATAATAAAATTAATTCATTCAAAAATCAGATTCCAAACAATGCTGTGCACAACTTTTTTAAAATGAAAACATGAAAAACTACCCGGTTTGCTCACACATTTAGATCATTACAAGATAGCGGCGAATTAAGACTAGTTGGCAGGAGACCAACCTAAAATATCCTTGAAAGTTTGGGAAGGTGGAATGCAGACGTTGGTTTTTCCTTTAACTTTAAACGTATATCTACGGGTCGAGAAAGTAGGCAAAACAGGACATTCTTGTTTGTTAATGTGTGGCGATGTTGAATCATATCTAGGTCCGACAACATCATACGGATCTGCGAAAAGAATGTGTGGTAAAATGATTTTTCAATAAAACGCACGAGGTTTCCTTTGGAAAATTTTCGAACCTAGAAGCAATTTTTCAAACATTCAAAAATATAGATATCAAAGGCTTGACAGAAGTGTACATAGCTACTCCTTTTTTCTCTAGTAACGATAACTTGGGCTACATTCCAGGATACACATTATTCAAAATAAATTGCGAAAAAGGCTAAGGAGGGGTTATGCCGATGTATGTCTTTACTAACTTACAATGGAAAAGGCGTTTAGGCTTGGAAAGTGACGATATAGAATGTATCTGGATTGAAATTTTCCGAACAAATTCAAAAAGATTCTTAATATGTTGCATGTTCAGACCCCTGCAAGTTCTAAACATCACTCGGAAAACTTTTAAAGTAGCTTTACTAACATATTCCCACGCATTACAGAACTTTCCAAGGAGGACAGATTTAAATGTAAACTACTTGAAACGTAATAAGTGCAAATCTATTAAAGATATCTTTAGCATTTATGGTTTTTTGCAAAAACGTTTACCCATTCTTTTGATAAATAATGCTTTTCAACAGATTCCATTATTATAAATTCTAGTTCTAGGGTGAAAACAAATAATAACTTGGTTTGAAATAAAAACTTTATAAAATCAAGCAATGGAAAACATAAACAACCAAAATCAATCGTCCATCGCAAGTGAAGAATGAGAACTCGATCAAGTTCCTTTACTAGCCCCAGAAATTGTAACACCCAGACAAGCTAACTAATTATTTACAGTATCCAATATACTGGATATAAAAAGCAGCCTGTGCCAGGGACTTGTTAGCCGTCAAGTACCCGCTAGATGCTTTGATATCAGGTAACAAACCCTGGGGACGATAATTGGTTGGATCTGTTAAACAAGTAATAATTTTTTTGATACATTGTGTTTTCTGCATTGTGTTAATTTTTAAGATAATATTCCATAATATCTTGCGATGAAGGTCATACGGATGTCAGCAGGGTGTATGACTCAACTAAAAAATGCTCATAGTCACTTAATGGCGAGAGTTAAAGTATTAACAATGGTGGCATGTAGAAAAACAAAGAAGCAAGGGGAAACATGTGTCTTGCAATAATAGGAAAGTATTCTTTTAAAACACATGACATCCGAAAGGCTTTATCGCTGTAGGTGGTCCACTTGATTTAAAACACACCGTATACCTTTACTTTAAGCTGCACTTAGATGTAGAACATGGTTACTTGCACTGAAGCGATCATTCTAGCGAATAATTAGACGGTTTAAATTTTATAACGCATCTTATTGTGCTGTTGCTAAATGACTCAACTAACACAATGTGGATGATAAACAACGTTATAGGCGATTTAGCGGAGTGAATTAGTTAGAATCTTTTTATTTTTCCCACTAGTCAATAAGACCTGTGGAAACGTGGAAAACTCCACTTAGGCAGAAAAACAATAGGAAAGACCCGTCATTTGAATTTTGATCACGTAAGCAATTATTTCTGTTTATTGCATACTGCCCTTTACAAAAAAAATTAATCTGAAAATGCAAAAAAAAGAACTTTTGCAAGGAGTAAGTCCTAAGTTAACAAAAAAGTTCTTAAAATCTTACAGAAAATTTCAAATGTCAAATCGCATTCAATCCTTCCCACAAAACCTTACAAAAAAAATATATATATATACACCTTACGAGGTGTAAACTCTAGTTGATAGAAAGTTACAACATCGACAGTCACAATACCGGCAATAGCAAAACCGGCAGTTACAACACCGATAGTTACAAAACCGACAGTTACAACGTCAATAAGAACGTCAAAAATAACGCATCTAAAATATGTACATCTTTAAGTGAGTGTGTTGAAAACCTTTATAAGAATGTCGAAAACGCCGGCCTGAAAGATTACGCACAAATCAACAAAAATCAGTTCTTTACACATTTTAAATATCATGTTTTCCCTAAAAACTTATAAAAAATATTAAAAAGTCACAGTTTAGAAAACATCAAGTTTTTTTCGGTTGCATAGCATCGTCTCCCACAAAAATTTACACAAAATGTGAAAATCAACCGCTTAACAACACAAAATAATTTTTTTTTCGGTATGATCCGTACTGCCCTTTTCCAAACATCTTAAACCGAAATGTCAAAAAAGTGGCGAGTAAAGGGAGTAAATTTTAAATCAACAAAGATCATTATTTTGGAAACATTGTATGCAGTCCTTCTTCACGAAAGTTTACACAAAATGTAAAACAGAATGGTTTCTGTGTAGCAAATTTAAATCAACAAAAATTAGTTTATTCGACAGGTGGTATATTGTCTTTGCCCCCAAATCAGTGATTTTAGTATATTGCATACAGTACTCAACCATTGGAGTTTATACAAAATATGAAAAATACAACTTGCACGGTGTAAAATGTTATTCAAATAGTCAGTGGGTTTCCCCGTCTTTTTTTATACCGCACTGGGTGCGTTTCACTCCTTGAGATATCATTTATCGTGACAGACGGACAGACGTATATGGGTGTTATAAAATGGATAAAATTTATTACTTTTAATATATATATTTGCATAAGTGAGAACCCCCTACAAAAGTTGAACATGAAATGTTAAAAAAAGTATTTATTTATTATTGAATTTTTACACTGGATTAAAAAAAGTTACATTTCAGTAGGCTAAGTACTGCTATAAATGTGTGCCCTGTTTTATTTACAATAACAAAAATTATATTAAATTAAAGAAATAAAAAGTATCTAACGGAAAATAAAATACTCTAATTTTTATTTTATTTATACAGATGCGAAAAAGAAAGAAAAAGAAAAAGTGGAACTAAAAACAGATGGACTTTCAGCGCATTCTTACATTTTGAAAAGTCCTCAATCTTTCTTAAATCATTTGGCAGTTCATTGAATGTTTTTGCACCGCAGAAATGAATCATATTCATTCTTATATTCAAACTTTACACCAGGCAGTCTAATTAACGAATTTTTGCCTCTATTGTTTTTTCTATGACTCATCAATTTAAAATATCCATCGAAATTTTTCACACAGCTTTCTGTCGATACATTTCTTCACAAAAGAGCAGTTGTTCATTTTCATACAACATTCGTGACTTTTTAGCGGGAGGTTAACTCTACTAATGATCATAAAAGGCTCAGTTGTGGAGTGATTTGAGTTTATCAATTTTTAGTTTTCGTTTTGCTTGTGTGAATTTGACTATAATATGCTATGACAGGCATAATGAGCATGTTGTAGATGTTGACAACATCAGCTTTTGTAAGGTATGGTCTAACTTTAGCCATCAGCTTGATTTGATTCGAAGCTTGTTTGCATTTTGCTTCAAAGTCAGTTAACAGTGTTAACGCTGGATCAACAATATTTTCCAGGTATTTGTATTCGTCAGTATTGTTAATTTGCGTCGAAAATCATGTCGAAAGAATTGATTTTTGTTGATTTTAATATTATTCAATTCAAATTGTTCTCCTTTAGCATTTCAAATTAAAATATTGTGAAATTTTCAAAAAAAACCCGCGAAACTATGGAATTTTCTTCCAGCAAAAATACTCTGTGGGAATAAAAAAGTCGTTACATTATCCTAAACAGTTCAGTGAGTCTTTGGAAGATTTTGTGGCTCGTTACATCTCCTATAATTCATGCTCAAGAAAGAGTACTCGCCAAAGGTTACAAAAGTTTTAGGATTTGCACACACATTCCTGTGGGTATGAATACTGGAAAATATCGAGTCAAATAATTGTTATTGAAATTAATTAGGTTTTTGGAAGCACCAGACCACTAAAAAATATTTCATTATTTTTAAGGGAATTTTGTTTTTAAATGGATTTATTTTAATTCTGTGGTCGGTTGTGTGCATTTTTTACCTGCAGGAATTAGTTTGCATTTCCATTACTCTTAATGCATAATCAACACAATATGTTGCGCGGAAAGTGTTTCACATAATTATTCTCATGCAGAATGTTCTTTGCAAAAAATCGAAAATTAATTTTACATCTATTTTAAAATACCCGCATACGTCTGTCTGTCTGTCTGTCACGCAAAATGTTAGCTTAGCTGCGCACGTAGCGAGATGCACGCAATGCGGTATAAAAAGGACGGGCGAACCCGTGGATTTTTCTACCGGCTAACGACCAGTTTTATATAAATGTACCAATTAAAACGTGCAGATGTAAAACGGCAACATAACTGTATAGTAATTCTGTCCGCTCAATATCCATTTTCATTTACGTTTTTGTCGCATCTAAATGTCTTTGCCGTGATTCCTGATATTATTTCGTTCGTCGATGCATCATAACTACAATATGGTTTAATTACTTCTAAAACAAAAATAAAATTATTACCCTTCATTTATTTCGTATAAAAGCTTCAAATGTTTTAGCAGCTCCTGTGAATATACCAAGTTATTATTTGATTTCTGCCTTGTTATTCTCTGTCTCTATAAAAAAGCCAATGACACAGTAGTGGTGTGACAATGCAATCCTGACTTCACTTAGTAGTATGCCAATCAATTTAGCTGTGAATGCATAGTTGCCAATTCAGGCACATTCAATCTTGCCGGCATCAATTTGGCTTGTCTAGTATCGCAACTAAAACGGTTGCAATTTTATCGGTGCTTTTTACCACTAGCTTTAATAACCCTAATAATCGTAGCCCTAATAAAAGGTTTTTCTAAGACTCAACACGCAAAACGGAAATTTATGTATAAACAAAACATTGTATGCTCTAATAAAAATTTATTAATTAAAGGTAAACAAGTGACTCATTTAATCTACTAACCAGGCCTTTTTATTCTTTGCGACCACATTTTCCGCCTCAAGACAAGTACCGACGCAAAAGTAGTACTAAAACACCTGCTACAATGACAAGAGTAATTTTTAGTGACATTTTGTTGTGGTCAGCAGCAACTATAAAAAAAGGTAAAATAAATTAATAAGGATCGTTTGATGAAGTTATTTTAGCTTGTTCTTAAACATTTACTTAATCTACACATATTCACACACGCATCCCTTTTAGCCATCATTTTATGAGTTCTGTATCTAATCTCGAGGTTTATTCAAAACAATAACAGTATTCAATATTTGATTACAGTAAAAAATAACTGACACCTTTTTGCATCTATTTCGGAATAACACACATGACGTACACGCTAAATCTTCTCATTTTATAAACACTCCCGGGCCATGGTGTGAATTTTCACACAATCTGGCCTACACATGTGCCCAAGTAGCGCTTTTTGCAGCATACTGGGGCCAGAGATTTGAATTTGTGTTTTTTATCAATTTTCACAACTTCATAGAATAAGAATTGTCTAAGCAGGTAGTTTTTAGCGTTTTCTCAACGTATTTCCGGATTCTGACGGCACATCGCGTAAATTTCTGCAAAATACATTCACATCTTGTTAAAGAAAATTTTGTACATTATTCACACAAGTAATAATATACACTGTTTATG
The DNA here is from genome assembly GCF_029227915.1 of Hydractinia symbiolongicarpus. Classification (NCBI taxonomy): domain Eukaryota; kingdom Metazoa; phylum Cnidaria; class Hydrozoa; order Anthoathecata; family Hydractiniidae; genus Hydractinia; species Hydractinia symbiolongicarpus. The sequence goes on from NC_079883.1 coordinate 26,370,253, forward strand.
TATAGAGACACTAACTCTGAGAATGTCAAACTGCACATCCAAATGTTTAACGCGGACATGGGACCTTAGCAAAACCACATTTTTGAAACACTTGCTGTATCTAAACACGGCTTAACCAGTGTTTATTGACTTATTTATTAAATTGAACCAATCCAGACCTTCTTTTTGACACCTATATTTCGATTACCATAGTTTTGACACATTTTTTTTCTTGTATTGGAAGCTGTTGTGTGAATTTTGTAATACCATACCAGATGAGGATTTACTACTCTTACCCGAAAAACATGTAGGAACGTTACAGTATTCCCACAGGCGCGAAAATTCATTTACATAACACCAGGGTGCTTTTGCATATCCTTGAGGATTTCTGCAAAAGTTGTTCTGTAAGTTGCTATAAAGTGGTGCAGATAAAAATGGATTAATACTCCAAGGTAGACATGTCTTCCCAGCCATAGTAATGTTGACAGTACCGTTGTACGACTCTCCATTTCCTTCATAACAGTGTTCGGTATAATTCATTTCTGCATATGTGAAAGCTAAAAAAATGATTAAATATTTTACCTTATTAAATGAGTTAAAGAAAAAAGGGTAAAATTAAGAGCTAAACAACTTAAGTAATACATTGACACCAGTTGTCTAATTTCAACGTTCAAACCCAACCGTGTTTGGATACCATACTTGTGTTTCAGATTGTTGCCCTTTAGTGGATTAACCTCCTCTAGCAGAAGTTCTTGAGCAATTATGTGGTTAGAAATTGTACCATTCATTTTTTTAACGTTGTATATCTAGCTTACGCATCTAAATATCATACACCTTCGTGGTGTGCAGACTACACTGTAGTTAAAGGCTAATGCTGCTTGCTAAATATAAGAATCTTATTGGGGGTTTGTAATCATGCGAAATTACTTTCTTGAAGTGATTGCACACTAACTTCGGTGATTATTATTTTTATTCGAGAAATGGTAACTAAGTAACGTGTGCTCATGTCCTTCATTTACCTGTTGAAAATAATGTCGTTAGGAACGATCGCATTTAATAACGCTTGTTCAATAGAGCCAATTGGACTGCAAATGATGATAGTAGCTACTACGTCTCTAAGTTTCCTTATCAATGGCTTTACAGAAAATCAATGTTAACCTAAGGACGAGATAACCCTACAGAGTTTTGCGCAATTTTTTGGTTATTAAAATTTTTCAGGCAGTTATTATTTACACAAATACATAAATCTGCATACAAAAATGAACTTACGAAGTAGTTGACAACGCTCAACGTTGTTGATTTCTTTCTTCGGAAAGTTGCTACAGTCACTTGCATTGGCAATTAATCCTGGATGAGGAAGTTTGTCTGGGCATAGTCTATAGAGACGTTCGTAAAGCCCTATACCGTCCTTGATCAAATTATAGCAATCTTTTCTTTCGCAAATTCTTCGACACGGTGGCGATATAACAGTTTTATTATCACTTTTTGATACCAAACATGTTTGATGTCTTACAAAACATGATAACTGTATCACCATATTTGCACAAGCATACATTGTTTTGATGTTATTGTCTATGAAGAGCTTAAATGAGCTTAGCAATGGATTGAAAGCTAAATTCTCAGTACAGCTATAAAACCTAAAAAATACCAAATAATAAATAATAAGGCATTAAAATTAAATAACGTTATTGAAAGGAGACGGACGGGCAAAATGTATTAAAGATGGGTATACATATATTATATACAAGTATTATAGACCAGTCTGGGAACCCGGTGAGTCGGCAAAATGTCGACTTCAGCGATAAGTGACTGAATGATCCGGTGCCTGATCGAAAGTATAAAAATTTCAAACATAACAGTAGAAGTTGCAGCTGCTTTAAATAAGCATTACACTTTACATTATACTTACATCAGCGAAAACCAGGTTTACAAGGATTCCAAAATTAGGCGCCAAAATTAGTACCTGTCGTGCTCAAATATTAAGTCAAGCATTCTGTGTGCGTAAACTCTGCCCTTTTTTCTTTTAAAATAATGCAAAAGTAAGGTAGACCATTGCATGTCTTGATTGGAATATCTTCCTTGGTATATTGATTGATTTGTCTTGTAATTTCGCAACTGTTGCATACAAACTCCGTTTGGCAGTACAACGCTGTAATTTTGGCATCTAAAACAATAAATCTTTTAACAAATTCTGCTACATGATTAACCAAATATTTGTGTAACGATCTAATCTATGAAATACAATTAGTTTCTTTCAAGTGACAAAAATGAAAAATAGTAAACGCAATAAGCCTTTTTCCGAATCTCTTTCTGTTTCGCGAAGTATACTTTCCAAAATACCGAATACCTTGAAAACAAGATTTGTTATGAGCAAATGTTTACTTTGCAGCGACGAAGTGCATAATATGGTTTGTTTACTTCGCAATATTTGCAATATCATACAATGTAATATTCATACAATCTAACTATCAACCTTTGGTAGTAATGGCATATCAGCTATATTTGCCAGACGCTGGGAGCCATTATAACGACTAGTTTATTGTTTTACGAGCTAAGGGAGTTAGGTAAACCAGCTTCGGATATGATATGATAGGTGGCTTACGCTAACTTATTACCAGGGTAAAAGTTCGGCATCGATATTTTCGAAAGTCGGGAAATGTGATTGGCGAGAACCTTCGTCATAGCGGGCAATATTCCGCGGTATTGCCCGCTACCATAGCAACTGTGTTTAAAGTTTTAATATAGTAACATTAAATGTAAATAAATGACGGAAAAAAGTAAACAAAACGCGAAACAGAAGTGAAACTTACTTTTAATTTTTAAAAGATTTCTACGTTGTAGCTACAATAAAAACCTGTAATGGTTACACGATATTTGATTTCAAAAAATTATATTTTTAATTCAAATCTACGCTCCATATGGGAATAGTTTCTATAAAGACATGGTTTCTACATCTTGCTTATAATTTTATATTTTGTAAAATGCAGTACCCGGATAATTATCCATATAATAATTGAATATTGACCTCTGTCACGTATTACCCTCGCAAGCTCGGGCGATACTTTGACGTCGGTCAATATTCTCCGGTATTGCCCTCATAAACAGTTTATTATTCCAAACAAACGTTAAATAAAATATTAATACTTATAATGAATGTTTAAAGTCGCTAGTAGTGTTATAGTTAGTAGATTGTTTCCACTCACGGCCATTGACACGAGAAGGAATAAAAAATGATAAATCTTAGGCTGTCACATCTTCATTTTAAGCTGTTTATTAATTGTGTCATTAATGTGCCATATTTTTCAAACAACATTTGTAAAACTAATATTAACTAGGCTGACTGACGGCATTTCTAAATTAGTAGGTGACTTATATTGTAAGGGATGGATTCTCCTGTCCATTTCTGTTAAATGGAACAACAAGAGCAGTTAGCAGTACTTACAACCCATTTTTCACCAGTTTGTAATTTGAGGATTTAGATAGTAATATGACTTTCTTATGTTTGTTGGGCAAGTTGGACTTTAAACCACCTGTTCCCCGTGTTAAGATGCCAAAATGTAAGGAATTCACAACTTTTTTGCTTCTTTTTGTTATATTTTAAGCCATTAATTAGTTTTGTAAAACTAAATATTATAACACTAGTCGTTAACCCGTGGAAAAATCCACGGAGTCGCCCGTCGTGTTCGCTCGTCCTTTAAATTTACCCGTCGCAACAAAGTGGATAAAATTATATCACATTTCTTATTCGTGCACACTTTAAAAATGTCGTGTTTCCGTTACGGGACGCCGCTTACGCGGACACACAGACAGACGACGGCTATTATTAAAGAGAAGACATGAGGTTGATAACAGTAAATACAAAGTCTATATTTCCGCCTGAACGATCATTACAATATTCTGATTTTTTGTATTGAAAGATTTTATTTTTTAAATTTCGCCCTGTTCTTGTAATCACTTAAAACAATTTTTTTTAAAAAAAACTCTCTTAGCAAAGCAAGTTTGTTTTCTCCCAATCAATTTATCAATTGTTATTCAAAAAAATAATGGCAACTCGAAAGTTCTGACGTACTTCATAGAAGGAAAGAACTTAGGCGGTGAAAACAGTGTAAAAACTTTGTGAAGTCAAAAACTTTTTGATTTTATTTTTTGCAAATCGTCCCTATGAAAGAATTCCATGAAGATTTTACATATCTAAAAAGGGAGAAAATACATACAAGAAGCTAGCTTATAGAAACAGTGAGGATGGGATGTGTTTAAATATTAATAAGCACCTCACAGCTGTAATAAGACTGTTTAATAAAAAAAGACGTGTGTTAAATGGAGACCTCAAGAAGCAAATTGCTACTTACGAAGGGTTTTTTTAAATATGCAACTTTTTGAAGATCTTATAATTATAATGAAATCATACAGGATACCACACAGAATAAGGCTAACCACACCAATGCTTAATACATTCTGTTGATTAACTTTCGCGAATTTCTGAATGCACTAGCAAATATTAAGATAAAATTTTATTCCCATCATTCTAAAAACGTGGCTAGGCAGATGGTTTAGCTATTATATCTGAAAAGAGACGCAAAATTAAGACATCTAGAGATGTCTTAATTTTCTTTTTCACACCACAATTGCCAATACCATCTTGTGTTAACCCTATTTGGTATGGGCTTTTTTGAGCCTTGCAAGTATGGGGGGCATAAAGAGCCCGCGGGCTGTAACTTTTGTTCTGTTTCGTTTTAAGTGACGAAACTTGGCACAAAGAAGCATCAATATGTTGTGACTTAATTGATGACAAAGTATTTTGGTTGACATGTCATCACAGGAAATGATGACGTCATAATGAGACAATGGTTGGCGAAAATATATCTTTTTTGGAAATTATCGTTTTTTTTATCTTTTTTAAAAATATTTGCAGTACTAGTCATTAAAAAACCTAATATAAGAATGTAAGTCATTATTAGAAACATTTACAGGTGTTACAAAAGAATTTCTGTAGAGAGAAAATGGAAATCAATTAGAATTCAAATTTGTTTAAAAAAATCGATATTTGAGAACCTTGGTGTTAGTAGCTGTCATGGAATAAAACTTGGTATATCAATGCGCATTCCGGTCAGTAAGTACTCAAACAAGGCAGATTGGATTGACATGTGACAAAATGATCTATGATGTCATCATTTGACGATAAATATAAAAAATAGGAGAATAGAAATATTCCGGTCTGTAAATTACCAATATTCCGGTCTGCAAATTACACAGTGTGTATGTCAATATTGTATGATGACTTTATGTCAGTACTGGTTAGTTTATAAAACATTTGTTTTTAGCACTACAGCAAAAGTTGATATGACCACCTGTCAATAAAGGACAAAGTGACATTGACAGGACAATTTTTGTAAAAAAAAATTGGATTGTCCGAAAGACCTATAAAAGTTAGGAAAAGTCCTAAAATTTCAAGGAATTTCATCCAGTAAATAAAAAGTAATGGGACTTTTAAAATGCCGCGGACACTTTATGCCCCCCCCTCCCTCCCCATACCAAATAGGGTTAACTACGATATTAAAAGTCAACATTTTGTTGATACATTCTTCACATTTGCAAGTAAAGAACTAGCGTCCTAACTTTGCTCATAACTAATCTCGTTTTCATGTTATTCTGCATCTTTGCATGTGTATGGATCAAAAACGGATTGGCTTCTGTATAAAGGCTGCTTTCCACTTAGTTGGATCGGACCGGATCGGATCAGACTGGATTGCGGTCCGTTTAGTTTCTGAATTTCCACTCACGAAACAGAATCTTGGCGCGCATACATGGCTGCCTTGGAGATTCGTACTTTGTGTTTTACCATACTGATTAAAAAATACATACAGAGAAGACGAAGAAAACTAAAATATAATTTCTTTTGGTACGTCAACTTTCTAAAGAGCGTAAACAAAAAGGAGAATACCATTTGCTTGTTCAAGACATGTGATTGTTTGATCACGAGTACTTTTTTCAAAAATTTCGAATGTTGCCACAAAAGTACGAGAAACTTTTATAATACGGTGCTCCACTCATAACAAAATCATCATTACGAAGAGAGAGTTATCAGCAGATCAACGCTTATGTATTACACTAAGGTATCTAGTGACTGGTGATGCTAAAACTGCCATTGCCAGTAGTTATCGTGTTGGCCTTTTTACAGTTGGTAAAATAGTCAGCGAGGCATGTGAAGCAATTTGGGAAAAACTTTTGGAAGCAGGCTATTTAAAACGTGCAGCAACACAGAAACAGTGGTTATCCATTACCTACCAAATAAATTTCCTTCTCTCAACATAGACGTTTTTCGAATAAGCGCTATAATGGCTGCATTTATTAATTCTAAGTCACATGACCAGAAAAATACTCTTCATTGGCTTAAACATTGATCCGGGAAAAGTTGAATGTTTTTCAGGTTTTTTCAGATCCATTTTGGATCGTTCTGGACTCAAAATATGCGCAATTTCGGTCCGATCCAGTCCAATCCGGTCCGATCCAACTAAATGGAGAGGAGCCTTAATGTACAAAACAATGGGAAGATATACTTACTTTATTTTAAAGAAGTCTTTAATCGATTTGGTTACAGTTAAAGCTGGCGCTGGAAAGCCTGTGAAAGAAATTACATAATTAATGGGGTAGCTAAAAGTTTGGTGTTAATATTGATGTTCAAGTTACAAGAGAAGTCCTGAGGTGATCTTAGTACTGCTAGGCGGGGTTACGCAATGCAATGTTTTTAATTAACAGTTATTGCACAGTGCCGAGACAAATATTTCACCCAACCTCCTACCCGGGGCTCTCAGACGGCGAGATTGTCACAAAAATCAGAGAGCACTGGGGACGAGGTTAAAATGGACCCAATTAAAATAGTTCCACAGCCTTGTGTCACACAAGAACCTGCCCTTGTGTACTGTCGCATAATTGGATAGTTTTACCTCGCAGATTAAAATCTATTGCAGCAATCTGTAAGAACAAAGTGCACATTCTTAAAAACATTGACTGTGCGCCATAATGTCGATACAACTGCGAAACTAAACCGCAACAATAACCATTCAGGGAAATTTATTTACTAATGGTTAATAACAAAAAAGTAAAATCAATAATTTTTTTGTTATTTCTATATTATTCCATGACTGGTTGTTACGATTACCAGCTTATAAATGTTTGTACCGGTTCTTTGCTCACGAGCTCGTTACAAAAAAAATCCCTTAATATTAAAGAAGAAAATGCTGCACGTATTAAACAACGATTGTTGTATTTTAGTCGAAACGAAAATTGTACCTGAGATTCCTAGGTACAATTTTGCTATAAAAGATTTTGATAATGAAAGTGAAAACGACGTGAAAGTATTGACAATACTCAGAAGAACAATAATCACATTATAAAGTAAATTAGCGAGTAATTGCAATATACCGCGAATGATCTTTTTATTTGATAGTTTTGTTTCGGCTTTGGTTCATCGTCAATTCGACGTTTTTTAAAGTTGTTTAAAGCAATTACTTTTATACGTACAATATTCACAGCGGGTAAAAAAATTTCTTTAAAACATTTTTTGTACATGCACTGCTGACGTCAACAGAAACAAGCTGTGCCTTTTATCGACTTGTCTTTTATAATAATACATAATTTGTGTGTGTCTGTAACAGGCAACGTAGTTGCTGTTAGTAGTATGTGAGAGAAAGAAGTGCAATGTGATAGGGGATACAATAACAGAATAGTGCTGCGTATGAATACTATCTGGAAATACTATCTGAAAAACCTGGAAGTATAACCCTCATCAAGCATACTCATGATTTGAGCCTACTGTAACCAATGTAACTAATTTTTGAATTAAAAAAAATAGAGAAATATTGTTAAAGAAACACAATATTGTCACAACCATATTTCATGACCACAGATATAATTATACCTTTCCGCCTTTCACAAGTGATATCTAAATGATATCTATCATTATCTATATTTGATTTTTCATATTTTTTTATTTTGATTTGTATATTTGTAATTAATTACAAATTCCTAACGAATGTTATGTCTTGTTTAGCTAGTGTAACGTTTCAAGAAAAGAAAAAAAAAATGATAACACAAACATTAAAAGATAACTCAAAATTAGAATAACAGCGCATTAGTTTATGTTGAGATAAATGTTTACTTACCAATAAATGTAATACATGCGTTCAATAACATTAACCAAACATTATATCTGTTTATTGTTACTTCTTTCAGTACAAACAACAACCACATGTTAAAAATAACAATAACATTTATCTTAAAGTCTAAAACACTTTGAAAGCTTACAAATGCTGCCAACAACATGCTGTTTTGTGCTGCCATAGTAAAACTCCTAAATTATAATGATAGACCGACAAGGAACGGCCAGGAATTAAATCAAGACAATCAGAAATCGACGGCCAAATTAATTGCACTTCAATTTTTTTCCATCCCCAAATTAATTCACGATATAAGTCAATTCGCCCCAACGCTAAATAAAATTTACTACAAAGTTTTTACAAATAAGGTACTGCCCTATGCTTCATTCAGCTACAAAAAAAATATTTTCTGATTTTGATGTAACTGATCATATTCCTTAAAGAAGAGGCGTGCTAACGAATATTATCAAGAGCATAAGATGAAATTTTTTACATTTATTGCACCTCTGCATTGTCGTGTCCCAGTTTTGTCTCCAAAAACAGTGTACCGTTTACCGCTATTGTGAAACAAATGCCAACCTGAAATATATCTTAAATAGCTGTCCTCCAAATGTGATAAAAGGAAACCATAGAAGTGTTTTTTTGTAAAGTACAACATATTGTACAGGTGCGCTAATGTTGTGTACAGGTATGTAATATATTGCAGCAGAGAGAACGACAAACACAAACGATATCTTTTTATTTCGTTTTTACTTTGCTACTGAATATTATGTCTTTTCATCTTTGCTTCTTCTCGTTCTCTTCTAACTGGACGTTTATTGAGAATGGTCTGTTAAAAACGTCTATGGTTTTCAGCGGATGGTGTCCATAATTTTCACCTATTCTGCGCCCAACTTTTTTTATTGAATTCAAATTCCTTTTCAACTTCAGTTGTTATAATTTTTTGTCGGCTCCCTTTAGTTTCAGTACCCTACTTACTGTAAAACTCGTTTTTTTCGTTCTTGGTTCATTTCTTGGTTCATGTTTTAGTTTAGCTTGTGTTCTAAAGCTTATTTGGGTGACTATTTTTGACTTGTGTTGTTACGCTCTTACACTGTTTGTTTACTTCCTAAAACTGTCTATAGCAAAGTAACTACTTAAAAAGGCTGTGTATTACCTCTTTGAGTTCAAAAAATAGTAGATTCACTCTATGTTAACCAAATTTTCTAACGATAAAAATTTTGATTTTAGACAAAAGTTAAAAGCGAAATGCTCTTGAACTAGTTTGACCCTTGTCAGGATAGAAATAGCGAAAGGCGGAGCGTTAATGACAGTGAAGTATTCCCGAGAAGGTGGTTGGCTATTAAAAAATCAAAAATCTTTAAGAGGGCAGGAATTTGTGTTACATTTTAGAGTTAATGTTCTTAGATAGAAAGGCATGTGAACCTGGAGTGTCCAAATTTGTTTTAATTTGGGTTTGTGTTCTCATATAAAAAAGGATGTGCACAAAGTGATACCAAACGTGCATGATGTACGTATTGACAAGTATGTGTTATACGAATGTGTGTTAAAATTCGCGAATGATTAACACTGCCCATGCATTTGTTTTACACGATTGTGTAAATATTTTCCTGTTTTCTTTCTAACGATTGCATTTTTGTTGTCTTTGTGTGAAAATCCAGTTGGTATAGTGTTATCCATATGACGATTTTTTGCCTTTTCATTCTTGCTAGTAATACGTTTGAGTACTGACAACATGTTATCTATGTCATTTACTGTGCAAATATCAATACAATCAACTTTGCAGGACCTTTGTTGATATCAGCACCAATAGCAACTAACGAGGCTTTCTTTGGTACACAATCGAATAGTGTACACATAGACAGTGATAAGTTATAAATACCGATAGGTGAAAACATTTCTGATAAATAACTAGCTCGATAATAAAAAGGTTATACCAAATTTGCACTGACCTTAAACTTAAAACTTACAACACTTAGTGATGTTCATTAATCTTTTTTACTGCCTTAGCCGATGACATCAGCTTTTATTAGCTTTCTCATCACTGCATCTCCTCATCGATTATAAAATAAGGCTGTTGGTTATCAGTGGGCTTACATGTAACACGTGCTTCTTAAAACTACTTCCTGTTACTGCAATAAAACTTTGTATTATAATTCATGAAACACATAGACAGTGTACACCGGCGAAAGATTTTAAGTATTTCTAAAAAATGCGCACGGATTTACCCCACTTGTTTTTCCTCCTTAACCATGCTACGTCTTTGATACTCCCTTTTTGTTAACACGATTTACAACATTTTACAATATTATTATATGTTAAAACTGTGGAAGAATCCACTTAAATTGAATGTGCTTTTTATTACAAAAAGGTTTGTTAGTAATTTAGTAAGGCTGAAATAAGATTTTAAACTTAATCCTGCGCTTCTAATCACAAAATGAAATGTTGTCAATTTCATTAAAAAGTTATAAACAATTAATTAAAACTGTTGAACGAAATAAACAACAATATAACAACGGCAATTGCCTGTGACTTTACTTGTACAATAATTTATAACAAAGTACTCGTCACGTTTCCCAACTACTTACAACTTTCCCAAAATTCCTAAATAAGGATTTTCTTCGGCCAATTAGAATCGTAAACAAAACGCTTATAAAACACTTTTATAGGGGATGTATTAGACGCTTTAAAAAATATATATTAACACGCAAACAATATAATCCACTTTGCCTGTTACAGACACACAAAACTGGCCTATTGTTATAGAGAGAAAAAAAATCCATAATCAACTGATAATATATTAACATATTCCAAATTACAGTAAAGTAATAGCATCTATGGCCTATGGCATATTTGCACGATTATATTTAAGATTGAAATAAATTATTAAGAAGAAACTAATTAAAGATTTAGTGTAAAAAAACTCACTGAAGTCGTGTAACAAGATAAAGAATAGACAATAATCATAAAAGAGTTAAGCAGAGGATGAGTTGTAATAAAGCTAAAGGGTCATGTTACATAAATCATAAATTCCAAACATTAAGAAAAAAATCATAAATAAGAACCAGAATGAGGTTAAATTGTGGAAGTACATTTGTTGTTGTTACTAAGAACAACATAAAAACAGGTTGAAAAAGCCTAAAAAATAATAATAGCCAGTCTTAGTTCTAGATTTTATTAGTTCTTATCAATAATAATAAAAAAAAACAAGAAATAAAAATAAAAACATCACCACTATAAACTAATTATTTAGAAACCGCCTTTTAGTCCGGAAATCAACAATGATGAACATTTAAGCAATTTTATCTCCAAAGTGCGAGACAATGCGATCATGCTTTACTTTTTGTTTATAGAAAGTTTATTCAACTTTGCACTAAGGTCCTTGACGACAACCTTTTTCTGACCACAAATTCCTTTCTTGCAAGCTTCACAGATTTGTCTGTTGTGAGCTCCTCCATGTCTGTACACAGTATCTTCCTTATCCTCGTCTAACGATTCATCAACAATATCAAACATCTTTTTTAGCACCATGACAAGCAAGCTCCTAAGGATTCGTTTGATGGTCCTTTCATGAAACAAAGGAAGTTGATATGGTGAGTCAACACAGTGAACGCAAGATTGTCCTAGGTATTGCCGTTCCATAATAAGTTTCTGATTATCTACGGAAAAAACAAAGATTACCATTGCTTTTGCAGAATTCCAATATCTTCCACAACCTCCTTGTTCACCTAAATTATCTTGGTTGTGAGTGAAATAACCCCTCGAAGTAATATAACACTTCACCCTATTCTCCTTAAGAGATAGATTTTTTTCTTCAAAATAACTTTTTACGATATTGATGAAGTTTTCATTCCAATCTTTTTCTTCTTGACTTGCTTTACGAGTTTGTTTTGCAGTCAATCCCTCAAAAGAACGTAATTTATACTCAAGTTCAGGTTTAAACAACATTGTTAAAAAATTATAAAATTTTCCTCACTAAAAATGCTACCATCTTAAATGGTTCGTTGCTTAACAATTTACTTAGCTTGTTTGTACGAATTTCTCAGAAAAAACTAATAAGCTTTGTTTCTATTGGCTTCAAATGACGTAATGAATGAATGTTGTTTATAATTTCTAATGCACGTGAATGTCTATATTTGTACATTTTTTACATTCCAATGCGAGTTGGTATTATGTATTTATAAATACTGGGGCGTTTTGAACATACGTTTACATAGCCAGGTTATGATTATACAAGAAATTCTTTGTAAGAACAATGTAATATTTTGGAAATAACAGAGCATATAATAATATCTTAGTGTACTGGGGACCAAAACCAAAAGTGAATACTTAAGAAGGTGTGTTTTAATGTGATGATGTATTACGCTTGCAGACAAAGAAGTACACCCATCGCGTTACAATCGGGTAAGACGAGTTTTAACGTTTCTCAAATTTGATACACATTTTTTTAACATACACACTATTTTCATTATACATTTTTGGGGACAAGTATATTAGAACACAAGAGTTTAAAGACATTTTTTACCTATGTATGCGAGGGACATTTTTTCAAAATTACCCAAGGTTTCTTGACGTTGTCCATCGTATTGGCTGGCGCTGAAACTTGTGAAAGCGACACAACTAAACTTCGCGGTTGGAATTAGAGAATCATTTGTTATTAAATAATTGAGTAACCAATAAAGTACAATTAGCTACATGCATTATGTTTACGTGCCTAGCTACATAACGGATTTTTAGAAGTATTCTGTAATCTTAATAAATGTAGCTACCTATTTAGACCTCTGCGTATTTTCTAGAAACTATCTTCCCAGTGAATAGTCAAGTTAGTTAGGTATACATGGCATTGCGTTTTAGTTAAATATGTTGTCACAACGAACAGGAACCCATTTTTCTTAAAAATCTAAAAATCTCATGGTATCTTTATCGAACAGAAACCTGAATACTCCTGTAGTTTTTTAGGTTTCTTTTATAAAATAGAAAAATTTAGGAAAGTATAGCAAAATGTGATATGCGTCATTTTTAAGCCTTTACAATTCCCAAGTCGATCAATCTATTGGTGTTTGTTAGTACAGTCTGTCCGACCAACATTATTCACGAATTTATGCACAAAGAATAGAAAAAAATGAATATATTACGAAGACGCCATCAGTCGGTTAAATTAGCTGCTTGTTGCTGTGTATTAAAAGACCACGAAGTCAATTTTTGACAAAAATCTACTTTTTAAACCGGGTAATGGTGCATGCGCTAAAAAGTAGAAATAGTGCTTCCTTTTACGAAATTGACAACAATCGAGTGAAAGTTAAAAACAACAACAGACAATTGAAGTTAAACTACCGTGACTGTTGCATAAGAGATCAAGTTTGTGTAGGTTGATTCTTTCAAAAATTTAACTTTTCTATATAAACTAAGTTCTTCATACAAAAACCAGTACATCAAATATAAGAATACAAAAAATATATAAATAGCTAGTTATTAAAAAAGTTAAATACTCTCTAAAAGCTCTTTATTGTCACAGTTTCACGAACATCAGAACAACGAATTGTATATGAGGGAACTGGGAACGAAAGCTGAGATACTTAATAATGCACTGGGTATAGTTAGTCTCAAATTCTACACACTACAAAATAGTGCTTTAACTCAGTTGACGGCTATAGATTAAGCCCTATCAAATTTTAATTTTAATGTAATGCAATGAAAATAATTAACACTTTGCGAAAATGATGTAATCTATATATTAATATGGAAGTTGTGTCCGTCTGCGACCGCCGAAGTGGATATCTTCATTTTCCTTTGATAGTTTAGCTCTTCACAATAGGGGCAACGTGAAAACAAGGTTTTATTTTTATTTTATTTTTCTTGTAAATGGGTTGCTGGCGTCATTAAAATTCAAATGACGGGCTTTATCGGGCTTTATTTAGTAAAGAATTAATGCTAGTCCGAAAATTGGATTAATAAAGTCAAAGTATCTTAATCAGATAATATAAGACGAATGAAGTTATTTTAACATATGTATATTTCGTGTTACATCCAACACATCTTTTAGCAGGAATAATAAGGTAATTTCATGAGGTAATTTTGTGAATTTAAAAAGTCCTCACATGCATGTATCATATTCCTGGATAAAATTAAAGGCTAGTGTTGGTAGGGTTAATCACGTTTTCATTTGAAGCGGCGTTACTTATAGAGATAGACTGTGAACAAAAAATGAAATGCGCTATTCTACGACCGTGTTTATAAGAGAGGGTGTGTAATCAAGGTCTGACCATAATTTACTAAATAGAATTGGAAAAAAATTCAACAATTACAGCTTAAAATTACTAATTTAGACATTGGTCTCCCGAATGTTCCACAGGTGGTTCTCCTGATTCATAAGGCGTATTGTTTTATCGTGAAGCTTGAGTAAACTTGACACTTTTTGGATGTCAGATACGGAACAAAAGTCATATGGAGCAATATTCGAGTTATCTAAAACAAATATCTTAATTAGAATAATGCATTTAAATAACCTGTCAGAAATTACTTTCAAATAATCAAAAACTTAAATCGACTGTAACACATAACACTGGAACTGCTGAAAAATGTAAACATGTACAGAAATGTTTAACCTAAATGCTCAAAAGATATTGAAGCATGAAGCAGATGATGTAAGTATAAAGAAACCCACCATCAGTACTTCTTTGAGACCAACATTTCCACCACAGTAGGAGCAGCAACATAAAGAGAAGGGTTGGAACTAACACCGCAAACACTAGCTTAATTTTTCTGGGATACATTTTATGAACAATTGTCCCTGTGAAGAAATTAGATTAAAACGTTTAGAATTATTTTACAGTAGAACTCGCGATCCATATCAAGCAATTGCCTATCAGCTAATCTGCTTCCCATGCATTTGAGCATCGAGTTTTGCTCGATGCTCAAATGCATTTGTTTTGTGTGCTTGTCTTGCTAGAGTGGAGGTTGTGTAGGCTGTTGTTGCTAAGTATGTGCCCCCCCCCCCCAAAAAAAAAATGACGCTTTCATAAAATATTAAAGTAAATCAAGTGAAATAAAACAAATGAAGAACAAAAAATCAACGTGAAAGGCGAAACATTTTTATCCAGTCAATCACAATACAACAACTGTGATGGATATTTTTGTCGTTGTAAGAGAAATGGTGCCTGTTGCGACACGATAACCTGTCTAAAAGCAAATTGGGTTCTGTCGCCTAAAAAACTGTCTTGCGTTAGGTGTGGCTTCACATCTTGAAACTTTTTAAAAATTGAATGTTTTACAAAGAAAAGTGTAAAGAAACTAATGTTTCGTCCTCTTAACAACCTAACTGACGAGGTACTTAAAATTGATATTTTTAAAGGCATCGTGCATTTCACATGCAAGAATTTCATCTGTTCCAAACGTTTACCAAGCTACGTCTTAGTAAAGTGTTTGTTCGATCTAATATTGAATATAACAGAAGGAGATAAAAAAATGTAAATTAGAAGCAGGCATTACTTTTCGTACCATTAACACATTCAGGAACATCACAATATTCCCAACGTTCAGAAGTTTCATTTACATAACACCAAGGTGCTCTTGCATATCCTTGAGGATTTCTACAGAAGTTGCTTTCTAAATCACGATATACTGGTGAGGATAAAAACGAATTAATACTCCAAGGCAGACATTTCTTCCCACTCCTGGTCTTGTTTACAGTACCGTTGTATGAGACTACATTTCCTTCATAACAATGCTCGGTATACTGTACGTCTCCTTCTTTAAAAGCTATAAAAATAATTCAACGCTTTTCCTGAAACCCCCTATTAATATGAATGGGAAAAATTCAACCCAACCACAGATAAAAATAAAGAGCTTGTTTTAAAAAAACATGCTAGTTTGGTATATAATGTTCTTAGTTATTTTTATTTTCCTCCTCAAAGACTATTACAATAGTAGAGCTTGCATGGCCTCTAAAAAGTAAAAAATAAATTAGATTTATGAAATCTGTTAGACTTTTGTTTATCTATAAATCACAGAATTAGCGTTCAATTAATGGAATGGGTAATAAAAGTGAGCATATTTTTCCCAAAAAATAGGACGAAAAGTTACAAAAAAGATTTTGAGAAAAGTAAGAAGAATGCTTATAAGTGCACATTCAAACAAAACTACTTAAAATCGAAAAATTAAAAAACATTTGGATAATCAAAAAATTGAGTTAAGATTCGATCCTTTTGTAAATGTAACTTGAACTTGAAGGCAAATTTTTTTTTAGTTTATGGGAAAATTTTTATCAAATGTTGAGTTCTTTCTAAATGTTTATATATTTTCATATAATAAATTATATAAAGATTATCCTATAGTCTAAAAGATTATGCAATTTGAGAAATATATCATGCTCATTGTGAGAAATATATACAAAAGCTTGGTTCCCACTTTAGTTTAACTAAGATCTCTTATAATAATACGCTAAGTGTGTCCGTCTGTCTGTGACAGGCAAAGTGGATATCGTCATTTTCCTTTAATGTTGCCGAAAAATGCATATCCAATATGTTAAATTTTCTGACGTTACGGCGCGACGTCAATAATATTACTTTAACGTCAATATCCTATATTAAATTATTGAAGCCGTTACAGTGCACTTAAAACTTTGAGGCCAAATAACTTGGAAACGAGGTGGTGACGTCAATGATTTTTCACCGCGTGGGTAACTAGGGACCACCTGGGACCAATTTGGGTAAGTTTCCCAAACCTGGGTCCTTGAATCCGTTTCGGAATGGACGGGTTGATGGCGTCATCACAAAACCTACAAACTCCAATATCTCTGCAACCGTTTGTCAAAAGTTCATGTTCCTATACATTTTCTTGATCAGCTTTTCAAGATCTATACAATGAAGACATTGGATATATAAAATTCTGGAAAAAAAATTTTATGTGTGATTGCAGGTCTCTGCTGACATCAGCCAAATTTTCAAACCCTTATATTTCCTTATACGTTCGTTGAAAACCCATTATCCTATACATTTTTCTCATGAGGGTTTTAGCCTCTACACATTACAGGCAACCAATAAACCAAACTTCGCTAATTCTTTTTTGTATCTGCAATGCTGATGTCAGCAAAAAGTCTAAAATAATCAATTTTTACATTGTCCTCCTGCCTAAGTGGATTTTTCCACGGGCTTTATCGACTAGTCTTATATAATAATACGACGTGTATGTGACGGTCATAGTGGATATCGTGATTTTCCTTTGATGTCGCCGAAATTTCCTTTCAAGTCGCCGAAAACAGTGTGTCTCAAATGTTAAATTTTATGACGTTACGACGCGACGTCCATAATACTACTGTAACGTCAAAATGCTGTATTAAATTACTGAAGCCATTACAGTGCACTCAAAATTTTGAGGCGAAATAACTTGGAAACGAGGTGGTGACGTCAATGTTTTTTCACCGCGTGGGTAACTAGGGACCAACCTAGGACCAATTTAGGTAATTTTCCTAAACCTGGGTCCCCGAACCCGATACCGAATTGACGGGTTGATGACGTCATCAGAAAACCTTCAAACCCTAATATCTCTGCAACCGTTTATTAAAAGTACATGATCCTATACATTTTCTTGATCAGCGTTTCAAGATCTATACGATAAAGGGAACAGGTATACAAATTTCTAAAGAAAATTTTAAAGGTTTTGACGGGTCCTTGTTGACGTCAGCAAAATTTTTAATCCCTGATATCTCCTTAGGCGTTCGTCGAGAACATATGATCCTGTACATCATTTTCACCAGCGTTTCAACCTCTACACATTACAGACAATGAATAAACAAATTTCGCGAATTTTTTTTACTGCACTGCTGACGTCAAAAAAAACTAAAACTAAAACACCCTTTTTATTGTCCTTTTGCCTGAGTGGATTTCTCCGCGGGCTTTATCTACCAGGTTAAACATAAAACCCAGAAGAATTTAAATTTGTCTTAAAAATTTAAAATAAATCCTGAGCATTTTCATTTTTGTTTAAGTGTGCTATCCTTTACACTCTGAATTAGGATCACTCTCTTTTATGTCTTCTGTATGATTTATTAAAGATTATTGGATAATACTTGTTCGCAAAGTTGTTTTTTTCCTAAAGTTTTTTATTTATTTCTTGTTTAAAATATTTTCTTTCTTTTTTTCTCTGAACTTAAAATCTTTGAACCCTGGCTACATGAGAACTCGGAAAGTCTTCGTAAGACAATCCTGTGCGCCATTAACAAAAAACATATTTTCTTTTACTTTCGGAAACTTAATTGTTTGGCATGTCTTTATCATGTACATAACCTGAAAATTGTTTCACCATTGATAATTTGTTTTCCTGCAGTTAATCAGTTTGTTCTAAAATTGTATTTTTGTTACTTATTTCTTAAATATTTCTTCTTTTTCGGATCAGACGTTATCAAAACACATTTCTTGGTTTTTAAGGTCAACTGGCCAGGTTGCAATTTTTCCGTAATTTTTGCAAATTGCCCAGTCCCTTTTCCCCGTCAAAACAGAAAAGTGGCCAAGAAGCACGAAGGTGAGATATGTAGTAAAACAAGTGCTGAAATATCTGTCTTAAATTATTAATTTGCTGCAGCATCTTACGATATATTCCAGATATATTTTAATTTGAGTTCCAGGATAGCTTTAAGACACAATATTTGTTTATTTTGAAACAAAATTATTCATACGTTGTATTATTTATAGCCCAATAAAAGGCATTTCCGTTGTTGCCTGTTCTTAGGCTAAATGAGATTTAGCAAAATTCCCGGGCATTAATTACTGGTAAGCTATTCCCTTCAATGAGACCTATCACTTTTAGTATATGTGGGATTTCTTGCAAGCGAGCTACAAAAAGATTTTTGTAAGGATTTTACACGACACCAATATACTACATAGTATCTAAGGCATATTTAAGGCATCATATACATTTGATGTGAATACGAAGTCAATATTTCTACAAAACACAGTTCTGTTTTTAAGGGAGGAGTTAGAAGAAGGAATATTCTATAGGCGTGGTTTCGATCCCTTGATTAGGCAAAAGGGAAAAAACTAAGAAATGCGTAAAAAAAACAACTTACGAATTAGTTGGCAGCCTACAATGTTGTTCATGTCTTGTTTCGGAAAGTTAACATAAAGATATGGATTGGAAAGTTCGATTGGATTTTCGAATTCATCCGGACATAGTTTGCACAATGATTCATAAAGTTTCATGAAATCGATAAGTCCATTGCAACGGTTGCTCAGCCATATCTTTCGACATGGTGGCGAATTAATAGTCTCATTTTTAATTGTTGATACAAAGCATGTGGGATGTCTTAAAAAACACGCTAACTGTGTGAACATATCCGCACATTCGCATATTTTTTCGAAGTTTCTGTCTAAGTACAGTCTAAGCAAATTCACTACAGAATTAAAACCAGACTCTTTTCTGCAGCTATGGAATCTAATAAAGAAATAAAAAAGACATAAAAAATCAAGACTGATTGTCAAATCCATGGAAGGTGATTGCAAAAATGTTATACGTATGGTTAAAAATCTATTTTATAGGTCTCTTTGCTTATCAGACTATGTATTTATGTCTTATGTACTAGTACTTTTTCTGTGTGTTCGTGTGTGTGACAGGCAAAGACTATTATACTTTGTACAATTGTTTCTAAACCGCCTATAAGACATCTCCTAAAATAATTTCTGTATTTTATAAACCCTTTGTTTAAAGTATAAGGGAACATTCAATAATTCAGTAACACTCAAAATCCCGTTGTAACGCATCTAGTACAAATCTAGTACCTTCATGTAATAATGGGAAAAGATAAAACAGGGCCATTTATTTAGAACACAAGATGACATTTTTGGTATTTTCAAGTAAGTCCAGAGGCAAGAAACGAATTCCAGATGTAAATCATACACAAAAATAACTAAAAATATCCGTAATACATAGTTCATGGTTCAAATTCTCTGTTACATAACAAAAGAGCTCTGCCGTAACGGGTTTTTAAAACACAGGGAACGTGATTCCTTAAAATTAATTTACGGGGTAATACCCTACGTATGTTGTCATAGTATGTTTTATTTGTTTAGTTTTTGATGACTGGCGTTAAGGCGCGTTCCAATTTGACTGCATCTTGAATTTTGTAATTTCGTCAAGGTGAGCTTTTTGCACTATAGCGAGAAGTGTAATCAAATAGGAACGAGTGTTTACTAAAACCACAGTATTACATTTTAGGTTTCTGAGGCCCATTAAATGAGACGGAAATGTTCGAAATAATTGACGTCAACTCTCGCATGGTGAGATCCACCTGTGATCAAAACTGTATCATTTTTTCCAAGGTTAGACCAACCTACCTGCTTCGAGATTCGTGAGTTGACTAGCTTAATTTGAAATGGTTTATTCAAAAGGTAATGCAAATTATAACTTGCCCAATTAAGATCTTCTTAGAAGCACATCGAAAACATTTGTATTATGGTATTACAAATACGTTACAATCTTGACGCTAACTAGTGCCTACCTTTGTTTGTTGAAATAAAAATTGAATGCTCTTGTCAGGAAAACTTTGCGTTTTTTTCTTTTAAGTAAATTTAAAAGTAAAATGCCCCATTCCATATCCTTACTTGCATCTTTCGCTTTGTGAATTGATTGATTTATCATATAATTTTTCAAATGTTGCAAGCAAGCTCCGTTTGGAAGTACATCACTATAACTTCTGCATCTAAAACAATACATGTTTACCTATATTGAGAAATTTGACGATTTGATTCTTTAGAAACCCTTAATTTCTTAGCCAATGAAAAACATTTCCTTATTTTATTAAAAAAATAAATAATGTAATGCTCAAAGTAACATATCGAGTTTGATCTAAAGAACAGCTAAATAGCTAGAATAAGGTCGAGCTAACGATGAAAAAAATTATTTGCGTTCTCATCAATTTGTAGCAATAGAAATTTTCTGCAAAGAAACAAAAGCTTTCTAGGTAGAAATTTCTTCACTTATCTCTTATATCAATACCTGTAAATTGTCTGTCTGTGCATGAGAAAAAGGTCTTGAACTACGGAAACTCGAAATAGCAAATGTGATATATTTTATTCGCTTTGTTCTAACGGGCGTATTCCTGTGAAATTCAGAGACGAAAAAATGTGTGGGTTTTTCAACAGCTAACAACTAGTCTACTATAGAACACCTCAAACAAGGGAGAGATTTGTTATACTTACCTTACTTTATGGATGTCTTCATTGGTCTTGCTTGTAGCTTTAGATAAAGTAAATGAATTAAATTACTCTAATGTTGATGTTTTAAGTCCGTACAAAACATTTACACGTGAATGACATTTTTAAGAATGCAGGTTTTCATAATTTATGATGTAGGGGTAAAACTACTCTTAGCTAGACTTTAGCAACGACTGACATCATTGAAGTAACTTTGCTACATAATGATATGCTGTGACCTATCGGAAACGTGTATAATATTATCTTTTACGCATTTAGTCACACCAACATGTCTTTTAAGCTTGGTGTCACTGTGGATTTAAGTTGCGTTAAGCAGGTGTGTTAATTGGATTTGTTTTTTGAAACCTAATAGATATTTTAGTATGAGTTACTTTGAAGGCAGATACTTTCGCGAAATCAAAGCAAATAACTTTCGCGACCGACCCTTTGTAAAATTTTCCGGTTGAAAAAGCTTTCACGAATTTTTATTTTAATGATTTTTGCGAGAGTTAATTTTCGCGATAGGCATAGCTATTAATTATTATATTCCAAGGCGGTACTGAAATGGCATACAAAAGTACTAAAACTCAGCGATAAAATACTTTGTTTTGAAACGACTTAAAGGGTTGATTAACAAATATTACTACGGGGGTGAAAGTAACATAAAGAAAAATTTTAATTTCATAAAACAAATTACAATATTTAACATTCTCTTTCTCTCCTTTCCCTAAGCGCTTTGTTAAGTGAAGGTATTTTATCACTATGGATATAAGGCACAAAGGGCATGGCATCTTAAATTACTACATCGCAGATTATTGATATTGCAAAGAGTTAAGCAGCATACAATGGAGGTTATTTGTTCAACACCATTACAATATATATGCTGCGTAAATGTAACTATTGAATTTTTTTTTTACAACCATAAATATATATCATATTTACCCCTATCCGGGCGGGGGCTTCCCCCTCACAAATTTATTGTAATAAGCATACCGTTGACCTTTGGGGACTTTTCATCATTTTTAGATATCTTCAGGGTATTTAAAAAAAATTGTTGTGACGTCTCATCTGTTGTCATGGTGACTCATCGTTTACAGGTGGTTGAAAAAAAAGGTTACTTTCCACCATTTTAACATGCACTTGGGTTCGGAAATATATGAAACTAGTCAATAAATCTCTTGGAAAAATCCACTTAGGCAAAAGACCATTAAAAAAATAAGTTTCTTTAGATGTTTTGCTGACGTAAGCAAAGCATATACAAAAAAGTTGCAGGGTTTTATAGTCTTATTTTTTTACGGAGGGTATTCTATAGTTTAGCCGTAGTTAGCTATAGATAATTAAAAAAGAGGATTAACAACAGAATTCGGAAGTCATAGGTTAGAGCTAGCCATGGGATGGAGAGCTGGACTTGGAGGCTAACATAGCTAGCTAACAGTAGCTAAGACACCCAGTTAAATATACTTAAACTTGGAACAGGGCACATGAATTTTGCAACAAAACGTAAACAAATATGGCTACGTGCATGGTAAAATATAAAACTTATAAAGCTTTTCCTCGGAAATGCGAGTCTGCTTGCTCCACCGAACGTCTAAAAATATCAAAGTTCTTACTATTTGTGATTTCAAATCCACTTCAAACTCTCGCCTTTGTTTTCTACTTCTAACTTTACTTTACATCTAGTTCCACTTTTCACTTCACTTTTCTACTTCTTCACTTGGTCTCTTTTCTTTTTAAATATATAGCTATGCTTTTTTAAACCACTTTTCCCCTTTTTTTCAAGGTAAAGGGATCGTTCTTCTGCACTTTTTTTGGTGGCCTTTATTTTCTACTTCTAAGTTTACTTTACTTCTAGCTCCACATAGTTCCAATTTCACTTTTCTACTTCTTCACTTGGACTTTTTTCTTTTTAAATATGCTTTTTTGAACTACTTATTTTACTTTTTTCAAGATCGTTCTTTTTGTGGTTTTTTTGGTGGCTAGAGGACACCATTTTTCTAAAGTTAGCCGTTAAATTTATTTCAGCAAATCAAATTGAGTCATTTACATCATGTGATGTAAACAATGAAAAGTCGCTAGCAAAATGGACACAATTTTTTTTAGAAGAATAAAAATGAAAAAAAAAGCATCATTTTAATTATGATGACGTCAGCAACTCATCCAACAACAACAAAAAATTAAAACCTTGTTTTCGCGTTGCCTCTATTGTGCAGGGCTTAAACTGCTGATCAAGAAAATGTGTATGATCATGTGCTTTTGATGAATACTTGATGAGATATAAAGGTTTAAAAATTAAAAATGAATTCTCATGGAGTCCATATGATGGGTGCAAAATAAAAACATAGAAACCAGTAATTTGAATTTAAAAGTCACAATTTGCATTATTCTATATCTATAACCGCTGAAACAAAACTTCTAAAAAAATAAACATATGCAGCAAGAAATAATAATAAACAAGAAAAAAAGCCCTGGGATTGAGGTTGCTCACAATCTCCGTTATATTTATACTCGCTGAAACAGAACGCTTTAAAATATAAGCAGGTCCAACAACAAATAAAAATGGAAAAGGTCTAACAAAATCAAAGGTGGCTAACAACAGTTATGTAAAAATCTAAATCTGCTAAAATTATGTACTTGCTTTGCCATGCCAGAACTACACCAGGGAAAATGGTATACCAGAGGTTATAAAAAATCGTTAAGTCACACAAAAAATTTTATTGCAAAATTTCCACAATGTACAGTTTCTAATGCATCATACCAAATTGGCTATTTAGTCTATTGCATACAGCAACCCTCCCAACGTGCCGTGCATGATAACAATGCAATGTTTTCGAATTTAAAAATCAAATAATATTTTAAACGGTAACGTAACAGATGTAAACAATGATTTAACTTTGTTTACATGAAGGTTTATTATAACGACATAACCCACGTCAATTACTTTTTATAGTTTATAAAATTCTTATCTAGGATACACACCGTGTATTTTATAAGAATTGTGTTATTCCGTTTCAGTCTTAATGTTCTTAACTTTCTTGACAAATACTATTCTTATTGTTTCTAATATATTTTTAGCAGGGCTATATTAATAAAATAAAGCTTGGTATAAGTTGTTATATCTAATGGCAAATACTGCTACATGCAACGGCTTATTGCTTTGGACAGAAAAAGGTTCAGTTTGTGAGATTATATCCGCAATAAAAAGTTAAAATTTCTAATTAATTCTATTCTTGGGATATTCTGACACATTGCTTAGAGTATATTCTAACAAAAAAAGTTCTTAACTTTCTTGACAAATACCACCCTCGTGGCCTAAAAATATATAATGCCTTAATAAAATAAAGCTCGCTATATGTTGCTATGGCTATTTTAAATTCTTTTTATATTTAGAACAAACAATCGAGTTATATATTGAGTCATCAGCAACAAATAAGAGGCCTGGGACGAGCAAGCGAGTGTCATTTTGGCAAAAATTATGTTAATCAACTAACCTTTATAATATCCATATGCATTGATAAAGTTTGAATGCACACCCCTTAACAGGTCCAAAATTACTGATGAAAGAAAATGTCCAAATTTGCTATTACTGAAATATGACATCATAATTCATGCAGCATAATTAAATCTAAAATTCTTTAAATGTAAATATCTTTCTCAGTAGGCTGCTAGCTAGCGTTCTCCAGGATAAAAGTTTTTTACTTCGATTACTAAACTTCGCTTCATCACAAAGAAAACAGATTGATACCGTATAGCTAGTTACAATTGTCTGATATATTTCCAGTCAGTTCTCTTTTTAACGTTATATCATCGTAAATTTTTCTTTTTTATAATAAATATTTCTGACAGCAACACACACTTATTTTATCCTCGCTCGACAAGAACAGTCGTTCTACAACAACAGTTTTGTTTTTTACATTTTAGATTTAAATTATCATTTGAATTCGATAGTTTTTTTAAAAAATAAAGCAACCTCGGTCCCAGAACACAAAATTGAAAAAAAAATAGAAGAAACAAATAAGCTTTAACCTAACCTTGTGATGAGTAAACAATGTTTGAAATAACTTTATCCAGGATTAATTTGAAAAGAGACTATTTCTTCGCTTCGGTTCTCTTTTTTCAGTTGATAAACAACTTGTTTTCGTTAGATACGGCGCGCATATGGTAAGCCGGGAGTAAAATAAATTATTCTATCTATAACGACCAACGGGGCTTTTAAAACTAGAAACACACAAGTAAAAACATTTAAAATAAAATAAAAATTAGTTTTAATAAATTAATAAAAAGAGTAATAAGAAAAGAGAATTAAATGTTTACATAAAACCCCCTGTTTTGCGTTTTTTTTAACTTGGTAAATCTTAGCGTAACACCACGTCATAAAAAAGTGACCCGTACTTTGCGTGTCGTGGTCTCACATGGTTACTCATATAAGCGTATTATTATATAGACTAGCCGAATTCCCGTGGAAGAATCCACTGAATCTCTTATTGAGTCCTTTTGAGGGGTACCAAATAAAAACATAGAACTCAGTAATTTGAATTTTCAAAACTCACATTTCAACCTCGACCCCGGGCTCTTTGTCGTAAAAAGCGAAGTACGCAAAAACTATATACTTGCTTTGCCATTCCAGAAATACACCAGGGGAAAAAAGGATACCAAACATTAAAAAAAATCCAACATTTTTTAAAGTCATACAAAATCAGCTGTTTAGTCTATTGCAAACGGCAAACCTTCCAAAATTATACTCAAAATAAAAGAAATTAATAATTGAAAAAACACGTAAAGAGAAATATAAAAACTTGAATCATTTAGTATGTTGTATATCTACCGAAATATTTCAATCCATAATATTAAAAGGACAGACTCAAACTTATAGTTAAGAAAATCACACATAAAATCAAAGAAGATAACAATGCAGCGTTTTCGAATTTATTCGAATTTATTCAAATTTGTTCGAATTCAACATGATGTGCGCTTGATAAACAAGTGGAATGACTTTAAATTTAATCTTACATATCACAAAAGCAACAGTGAGATAAAAATTTGTATATTATTGAGTTTCTTATATCTAAATTTTGTCCCACAAAGCATTATTTTCACTAATTTTACTTAATTTTCACTAAAGCCATTATCGCACAAAAGCCAACTCGGTTCGTACATATTTTGTTTATATATGACGTCCTAGGGCAACAACGCAACAAATTTCCGTGCCCATTGCTGAAAAATCTCTTAAATTGTGGACCTTTGAAAGTAATATAAAGAATTATTATAAGAATATGATTTTATAAAATACAATCGAAGTCACAACGTTTTGTACGCCACAATACATTATCTTGTGCCACTATGCAAACAATTGTTTACAAGTTAAGGTGGCAGTAACCCTTTTAAAAATCGGAAATTTTTTCGTTACATAATTAGCTACGAAAGGGTATTTTTACACTATATATGCATATTTTTTCTGTTATAACACACTTGTCACAATTTTATAGCTATAATACTATTATCATTAACCAAAAATATTCAGCCTCAACAATTCATCTTTAGCCCTATTATGCCTGGAGAGGGCACAAACTGCCCGTCGCCTTTTTCACTAGGCATAACTTTAGATACACATGTGAATAAATGCTAAAATTTTGTGACCTTTTCCTTTCTTTTATTTTTGCTTCTGATGAAAAAAAAAATTTTGGGAAAAATTTTGTACTTTGCCGGGGGTATTGCTTTTTTTGGGCGATGGTAAATTTTTTGGAATTTTGAAAACCGTTGACATTCATGTAAGAATGTTATAAGATGTTGTATTGGGTAAATAATTATTTATTACTTGTATATTGGTTACTAAGTGATAACCAAGGTGTTGCTAAGGTAAAATATGGTTACTAGGGACAAAAAGCAGACCAGATTTGAAGGAATATAGATCCAGCAAATTGACGTCATTTGGGATCCCAATGACGTCATTATATTGTTTTCCTTTTCTCCATTATCTTTAAATGTCCTGTTTTACATATATGCCAAGTATAATGACATGAGGAGCATCAATATTTCTGGTAGAAGGGATCTTTTTATCTTTATCGTTAAAATAAGATTTTTTTGCCGAAATGACGTCATTTTTATCCCAATGACGTCATTAAAATTACTTTTTTCATGTGAAACACATATTTTGGTATTCATTCCACAAATCTACGAAGAATTAAGGCCATATCATTAGTAACACGCGAAAAATTAAAACGTACTGAAAAATTGGAAAAATGACCATATTTCACATGTGTGACGTCATTTGTAATCCTTATGACGTCATCAAATTACTTTTTTTACCTGGATTGAGTTTGTACTGAGACATTCTCCAATTGAACCAAGTTTATGGCCCGCAGGCACTTTGTGCCCCCCCCCCCCCCCCTCCAGTGTTACAAGGGGAAAAAAGCTCAGGTATAATAGGGTTAAAATAAAATTCATGAATAATTAATTAGTTCTGCCGAATATAATTTTGTTGCAATCGCATAAAAATGTTTCACTGTGTCCCCAATATACTCATTCTGCAACATTTTTCGCTCAAATTTTTTGTTGCTGCAACAATAAAAAATTCAAATCAATTTGAATTTTTTATTGTTGCTGCAACAAAATTTCATGCTGCAAATGAGGATTGAGAAATTTGTCCCCGCACTTGGAGGGGAATTTTTGCAACATTTTTTGTTTTAACCAATCAAATTCGTTTAAAATGGCGGAAGATCAAGTAAAGTAAAAACTTTCGGAAGAAGAAAAAATGAAATTATTAAATTTTATACGAAAAACAAATCGTTGTAACCATGGCCTTGTCCAAATAGATCGTTTGGATTGTTTTTTCTTTGTTTCTTCTTCATCAAGAAGAAGTGCAATAGAAGCGATTATTATACTTCGATCAATTGCAACGGCCATCTTTAATCACTGTCACACATGTTTTGGTTTCATTTTCATAAATTTTGTTTCATGTGCTGGAACTCATGCGACACGGAAACATCCTTGCATGCGATTGCAACAAAATTTTTAAAATTTCTAAGGTATGTGATGTTAAAGATTTCAGCTGCAGAGTTAGTTTAATTGTGTATAGCTATACTTTATATGTATTTTTCTGTAAATCGATTTCTCCATAGAATTATGCAGTCTAAAAAACAAAAGACTGATTGAATCCGATGTCATTGGACCTGGATCGATAAATGGAATGCTATCAGGAAAACATTATAATCGATGTGTTATGATTCATAAACTTTTATAGGAGGTTCTCGAAAAGCGATGTTATAACGCCTTCCTTCTTTCACTTGGCGAGGATGAGAAAGAGGCCATTAATTCAATATTTCGAAATATGGAGTACTCTATCCAAACAGCGGATTTTTTCAATATGGCACATCCATTCACTTTCAAGGTGATCGAGGAAAAATACAGAACTGTCATTCAACAGTGTAGAGAAACCAATTCCACATTTGACTATTGGAGCAGTTACATCGACATGGTGCAGATACTACTTGCTTTCACTAGAGCAACACGTGCAAGTGACTGGAATTTGCATCTTGCTTCAATAAGATCAATGCTACCATGGTTCTTCGCCTACGACCGTGTAAATTACTCCAGATATTTGACAGCGTATTGGTACGAAATGAATACATTAGAAGAATCGCATCCAGGTAGGTACTTCGCTATCTTGCTTCATAAATAATAAGGTTTTCCATTCTCTTTATCAGGATCTACCAGTGATATCATTTAAAATTGGACCGTTCAAAGGCAAAGCAGACATGGTTCTTCAAGTGTCCCATGTGATATAACGATCGAACAGATGGCCAATCGTGATTGTAAAGTTAAAGGTGGCATTATTGGATTTACTTTGCAAAAAGATTATGTTCACAGATGGTTGCTGTCTCAACCAGAACGATCTTCAATTTCCCGGAAATATGAAGAAATGGCCGGAACAATGAGCCCGGAAATGTATTAACATCTTCATATAAGTTTCCGTTAGTTACTTGAGTTAGGATTATAGTAATAATCATACCTTATAGGAGCCGAAAAAACCTCGATGCGTCCAGCATTAAAAGGCATTATCAAGTACTGGAGAGTATCGAAACTACTATTGAAATGATGCGAGATCCATTCGAGTGGTTTAGTGCTGGTTTAATTAACAGTGGAGCTGTTGCTAGTGAAGCAGTTGCTAATGACCTTTTAACAGCCAAAAAAGTAGGGGAGTTGAAATTTCAAACTTTCGTCAAAGAGAATGTTATATCAGAACAGCCAGATTTATTTTCTATTATTTTATTTTCCACCATCAAGCAAAGTAAGCTAAAAACATTTTCTATCCTCAGCAAATTTACAGCAAGTGACCACAGCAAAAACCCAAAAGAATTTTCGGAAGACATCAGAGGAATAAAGATAGCAGACGACGAATGCATGGTATCATTTGATGTCACATCACTCTACAAAAATGTTCCCATAAAAGACACCCTAAACATCATTAAAGACCTTACCGAAAACGATGCTGCATTCGGTGAAAAGACTAAGATTTCAGTACCAGATTTTCTGCGTTTAGTCGAACTTGTTCTAACCAAAACATGGTATCTGTTTAACAAGAACTACTACACTCAAACAGACGGAGTTGCCATGCCCTGCATCATCAGTAGTCGCAGAAATATACATGCAAGCACACGAGACAACAGCATTAGTCACATCAGACAGACGTCCAAAGGTTTGATAAAGATTTGTTGACGACGTATTCGCCATAATCAAAAGATCTCATCTAGAAGAGTTCCATGAACACGTCAACGGCCTACATCGACAAATCAAGTTCACTGTTGAGCTTGAACACGATGGAAGTATCGTTTTCCTGGACACTTTGGTCAAACGCAAGAATGGTTCCATTTCAGTTTCAGTGTATCGCAAACCAACACACACTGACCAGTACCTTAACTTCGAATCAAACCATCAGAAATCTTGCAAAGAAAGTGTCATATCTTCATTACTGAATCGTGCCAACAGCGTAGTCAGTGACAAACAGGAGAGGAAAGAAGAAATTCGACGTGTAAGAAATGCATTAATCGCAAATAGACACAGTCATAAAGTCATCACGCAAGTAAGAAATAAAATGAAGAGAAGATGCAACGGAGACAACAAGGAAACATCAGAGGATTTCATCGCATCAACATTCCTACCCTTTGTATCAAGTACTAGCGAGATCCTTCGTCGAATTTTAAGGCAACACAAGATCAAATGCATTCTTAACTCTAAAGACACCCTAAAAAGCACTTTGTCTAAACCAAAAGACAAAATAAACCTGGAAGAACAATGCAATGTTGTTTACGAAATCGCGTGTAAAGATTGTGACGCAGTGTACATAGACGAAACAAAAAAAAAGTTTAAGCAACGAGTGCAAGAACATATGCGCGCAGTGAGAAGCGGAGATGTGAAGTAAAACGAAATTGAGGACCACAGCTGGAGCAGAAGTCATCAGTTTAATTGGGATGAGAAGAAAATCACTGACAGAGAATCCTGAACAACGCCCAGGAAGATTAAAGAAACCATCAACAGTGTAGCACGTAACAAACACATAACAGCATCTCGTATCAACTTCCTGAGATTTGGTTACCAGTCCTACAGAAGAAGTATTTACCTACATCTAGGTCCGAAAATGTTAATTACCGTAATTAACTGTAATTATCAGCTCGTTTCTGATTGGTTAATTTTTATGAATTTCGATCCTCTGCAATTATATAAGTACATGCTCAACATCATTTTACTTTGCCCGATGATGGGAGAAGGATCTCCCGGAACGTCGGCTACTAAACTATCATGTTCAAGAAATGATAAACTTTCATGCTGATACTATAATTTTAGATTCTATGGCGATCATACAAGCTCTTAAAGCAGCAAAGAGTCGACATTCAGATTACTCGCGTCTCAAATTTTCAGGATTTTAATCGCCAGTGGTAGGAAATACAGCGCCAAGTATGTTCACTTTATTGGAAATAGGTACCCTGACATAAGTATCACAAATGCTGAAAGATCACGAGGAGCTGACGGAAGACAACAGGTTGTGGCCATCATTGGGAGAGCTCAAAAGACCCCAATTCAATGGAAGAAGTTTTTATCCGTTGGAAAAAACAAAAAGTCTCTCTTAAATTTCTTGGCATCAGCATGGCAGCTTTATACTTCAGAGGAATTTCAATGTAAGACCATATACGTCACATCAGATGATAAATGTTATATCCTATCTCCTAGTGCGGATGAAATTGTTCTACTTCATTGGTTCCTCAGCTTGAGTGTAATCATGAAGAAGCGGATACTAGGTTGATATTACATGCTATCTTTGCATTGCAGTCAAATGTACTAATACGCACTCCTGATACAGATGTCGTTATTGTGGCTGTTGCATCAGCTAAAGATTTTAATCATCGTTTTTATGTGGAAACTGGCGTTAGCGAACAAAATCGAATTCTCCATGTGCAAACATCGCGAACTCCCTTGGTGAAGTTACTGATGCTCTCGTCGGACTTCACGCCTTCACAGGTTGCGATTCAGTTAGCTCCTTTCATAGAAAAGGAAAAAAGAAATGCTTTGACGCAATGAAAACCAAGCCACTTTACATAGATTTTTTTTCAACCCTCGGAGATGGAGCAGTTGCTACGGAAGAGATCTATAATAAAGCTGCTGTCTTTGTTTGCAGTTTATACGGTTTTCAGAAAGTATCTTCAACAATCAATAGTACAAGATTGTACCTTTTCACTCGTGGAAAGCAGCGTTTTCATTTTATTTTATTTTATCGGGTAGCATTAAGATCTTCGCTATGATCTTCTGAGACTTAACATTCTTAATATTATAATTTCTAACAATCATATAAGGCTTAGGCAAGAATATAATAACTAATGGCGACAAAACTTTGTCCATTTACAGCCAAAATGTTGCTTTTTCATGTTATCGAGTATCGATACATAACGATATCACACGATAAAGGAATAATCGCATGTTAAATGCAGTTTTTGAAAATATTTTTGCATTAAGTAAGTTAGTTGTATGTACTTTTTAAAAAAGAAAAGTTTTGGCTTTGTTGTAATGTTATAATTAGTTAGAAACGCGTAAAATCGATAATGCACTATATCACACGATAACACATTTTTAAACCCTTAATTACACGAAAACTGCGGGGTATCGAGATTGGTAACATCGATAATATAAATCAGTACAACCCAAAACGCAAATTTAACCAAAAAAATATTGGTCACCAAATATGGGCAACGAAAATTATTTTAGAGAGCTTTTTATTGAACATAGCCCACGGCCTAGTGGCTTAAGTCTACGTGCTTTCGAAATTTTACAGAAAGAAATGACGTAACTATTGAAGAAAAACGTTACTAAGAACAAAAATGGCGCATTATGCAGAAATTTAAGACGATCTTCATTATGCTACACTGCACGAGCTTTAACTTTCGATAACATTTTCGTTTTACTTTAAAATTTTCAGACATGCTTGGTGAGTCATGCAGCCATGATACGGTGTGCGGAAATCTTTTTATTCGAAATATTCTTTTTTAACAGCGTTTGATGCAGCAGGGGATGCTAACGAAGAATCTTTTGAAGAAATCAAAAGGCTATTGTTAAAAAAAAATGAACAAAAAAAATCCGCACACCGTTTTAACAGGTTTAACCCAAGGTTCATTTAAAAACAGAAGCTGATGAAAAATAACGGGATTGTAAAAGGTTGGAGCTCGTAGAAGCCAATTTTTTCTTGTTAATGATGCATTTTTAAATAGAAATTTCTCTTGACTCAGCAATTTTAGTGTTAAGTTAAAATCATTTTATTCTGTATTAAGGCCTATATTTTCAGGAAATTGTAAAAAATGGTATAAATAAAACACTGAGTACATAATTCAACTATTTGGACAGCTAAAAAAAAGGGTTACTTTCACCATGCGTAAAATCGTAGCTGTGAAAATTATGCATGCGCAAACCTTTTTTATGTTTTGTTTCTACTTTGTTCTCAATATGTGTTTTTGTAGTTTACAGAATATCCTCATGTACATTGTAACGGCGGCAACCCTTCAATCTTTGAAACCTTGAACACTGAACTCAAAAACTCAAAAACAAATGATAATAAAAAAAATATAAGCAGTTATTAATCACACTATGATAACAGTTTAGAAACAACTTTGTATCAATCTTAGTTCTTCTTTAGGAAATTTTTTGTGGCGTTGTTTTTTAACAAGCCATTTGCTTGCTATTGCGAAGAATTACAAATAAAGTCAGAAATTATTACCTAACTGTCACTTTCAATCTTTTCCCTGGAAGTTTGTACATAAATTTTTTACTTACCAATAAATGTTATACAAAAGATGAGTAATACAGTCCAAACATTGGCGCCGTTCATCTTTTTTTCTTTTCTTTTCAGCTTATGTTGAGTATTTTAGTTGCTTCGTGCTGATGAGGTCAGTGAAAGTAATTATCCTAAATGGGAATTTACCTGCCCGAAAAATTCACGGGAATTTACCCGTCGTCACTCGTAGTTACCATCTTTGACGCACAGACTAACAGCAAGCAACTTAATAAATATCCATGGATATTAGTAAAAGAACTATTTGTTATCACCTCGTATTTGATGCTTGTAATAAAACTTACAAAACTTTTTCAATAGTTAAATTTTTGTCAGGGGGTTTCCACCTTGATATTATATGCAAATGCACAACAATATATGAATTTAAAGACTTAATTAATAAAATAATGGAATGCATTTAATTTAATTTTCATTAAGTGAAAGAAGGAAACGTTATATTACTAACAAGAAAATAGTTTGTAAAGAGTAAGAAAGCATTACAAAGGTATGTACAAACTACACTCTAGCTTCGTTCATGACCAAAACCTCATTTAGATCTGCTCAAAGTTTATTAACACTGTTCAGTTGTAAATGAGGGGAAAAGAGTGTGTGTTAACATAAAAATGCGCGTTGCAGCAATAAATATATCGTATTTTTTATTTACGTTAACAACTAACCACCTGACCAAATATGCACATAAAGTTGTCATTTTTTATTATCTTGTGACGTGTGTTGGCCAAGTATGTTCTATGGTAAGGCAACATGAGAGCTGTAGGGTATTATTGCCCTTTCCCGTTTGTCAACCAACCTCCTTACCAGAGTATTTTGCCTTATTGAAAAACAACGTATTGGTGACGCAATGGCTTATAATTTTTGAAGATTACGCCTTGAAGTAGTTGATGCACGTTGTCTCTCTGTCAAATATGTTCTTTCCGTGTGTCATTTAAAGCGATGTTTACGGAAATTCTTTTATTCTCTATATCACATGAACAAAGAGGTATTCTTAGGAGAAATTAGATCAAATGTGGCACAAAAGTCATTTTCTATTTTCTGAGTTATCATTGTAACCTTTAAAACACAATGTGAGTAAAGGGCTTGCATCTGTTGAGTTTTCATATTCAAAATGATTGGAACAGAAAACATTAAAAGTGGCTACCTTTGCTCAAAGTTAGTTTTGATTTAGAAAGCCTTATTTTCCCATCCTGCATTGCGAAGTAATAAAATTTAAAAATGGTAGTACTATCAGTAAAAAGGTCTATTTTACAACAGTTATTTCTTTCGGTATGTTGTATAAGGTTAACAAAATTTTAACATAAAATTGGAAAAACAGGTTTCAGTCAGAAATTTTAGTAAAGCAGAAATCAATTCTTTCAGTAAATATTTTTACCTGAAAATTTTGAAACATACAACCTGTAAAAGTAAAATCAACTAAATGTATTGGATACCATCTACTCTCACAAATGTTTACCCAAAATGTATAACATAAACGGTTAACAACACAAGTAAAAATGTCAAAAACCAGTTTGTAATACATTTGGTCAATACTCTAAGTTCAATTGTCTTTCTGCAAACATTTGTGACAATTAATAAAAATCACATACAGTTCTCCTAATTAAACATTACAGAAACTATCAGGGTCGGATCCAGGATTTTTATAAAACTAAGCAAAAAATTTTTTTCGAGATTACCGCTCAGAATGGGCGTTAAAGTACGCCTAACGGGCGTATGTAGTAATAGTAACTAAATTTCTCACCGGGTTGAGCTCTGTTCAGGCCTTTTCCAGCAAAACAAAATATATAAAAAGTATACAGCTAAAATATATAAAAACATATAAACCATGTTTAAACGAACCTTATCTCTTCGATCATTTGTTCAATTACAAAATGCCCTTTAAGAAGGTCAGAATAAACTAGCCAAGGAAAGCTTTCAAACCAAGCATACTTAAACTTTCTGTTTGTTTTGATGTCTTTCTCGAAGTTATTTTGTGTTATATCTCTATCTATGAGTACCACAGGTACTTCTGTATCCATTTCTAAGGCTGTTGGTGTATATGTAATAGCCATTTCTGAAGATATTGATCGACATGGTGATGACTGCATCGATACAGAAGAAGTTATAGCATTAAAGGTCACTATAAAAAAAAGATGTGGTATAGAAATACATATTTATAGAAAACCCAGTAGGAACCTAGTAAAAACAATCATGAGCAATAAAAAAAAATCAGGTCTGTATTTAAAAAATATGTTGAACGTAACCAGACCAACCCATGTCTTTACTTTCCTTAAGATCTGTCTCTGTGGATTTAGATGAAATTGCAGAGTTTGAAGATAATAATTGACTTGGTGGAGATTGCATTGATATGTCATCAGAAGAATTGAGGGTATCACAGATCTCTATGAAGATTTTGACAATACAAAACGATTGATACATTAAAAATGACTTTTTACACAAACTCAGATAATAAAAAAAAAGTCTGAAAATAATGTGGATAAAAGATTATGCTTACCCATGTCTCTAACTTGCTTGAAGTATGCATTGATTTTCGAACCAGGAAGTTTGTTCAGTACACGTGGTGTTGAAATTGTATTGCCTTTTTTTAGTATTGTTATCACATTACTTCTTGGAATTTTACAGGTTCCTATCTCCATCACTGGACAAAAATGATTTGGTCAATCAAAAACCTTTGACTTGGTTCCCATCAATACATTGCGCCCTCCTTTTTTAAACCATAATACCTTCACAGGTACACCAGCAACACCTCTCCTGGGCTCAACAATTGTGTTGAATAAATTTTCCATTCGTTTATCTCCAAAGCTTTGATAGGTAATTTCAGTAGGATGCTACAAAACTAAAAATATAGAGAATATATTTATATATACATATATATATATATATATATATATATATATATATATATATATATATATATATATATATATATATATATATATATATATATATATATATATATATATATATATATATATATATATATATATATATATATATATATATATATATATATATATATATATATATATATATATATATATATATATATATATATATATATATATATATATATATATATATATATATATATATATATATATATAATGACAACTTATTTGAATATACAGCTGGGGGTCTTGGGAGGCGCTGTAAGCCCCCCAAGCGGGGTCTGGGGCGGAGCCCTAGAAGCTTTCGCTAAAACGGGCTTTGCGAACCCTGAAATAGGCTTAAACGGGGACAAAAAACAACCTCGTATGCAGACGTTTTAGACCTTGATAACAGAAACGAAACATTCTCATAAACGCCGCAGCTCCGCATAAACACTTCAAATAGAAAAAGAATGACAACTTAAATGTATTTCGTTAGCATAAATCATTTTTAGACTGTTTCGCCCAATGTCAGGGCTCGTCAGCATGCCTAGGACAAACGAAAAATAGATTGAAAATATAGTTCGTTAAGCCCGACATGGACAGTCATAATGCCGCTCCGGAAACTAGGTACTGTCGGCTGGAGTCAGGCCGAGCCCGGAATAAGGAAAATTTATTTATAGAAAGAAGTTATTGTTAAAGTGGAAGTAAAGAAATGGCTCTGTCAACTGCACGCACAGGAATTAATTATCATTGCAGCTAGCTGTTTTGTCACATCATCGTATGATGATTGTAAAATTTTCAGAGGGTTGAGTATTATCATTACAGCTTGCTGTTTTGTTACATCATCGTATGATGATTGTAAAATTTGCAGAGGGTTAAGTATTATCATTGCAGCTTGCTGTTTTGTCACATCATCGCAAAAACAAATGTACTGTATATAACTACTGTAAGAAGGTAAATGAAAAAAACTAAAAAGAAGGTAATTGGATTCATAACGTTATCATCACCTTCATCACCACCACGTAAAATTTAAGCATTCGAGAAAGCTTAGAAGGAAAAAGAAGACTTAGTAACTCCTTGACCCAGGTACTGTCAGCGGAGCCTACTGAGCCCGGGGACAATTTTGAATCAATCAGCTTTGTCATCACCAAAAATAGGGAGGGGGGGGGGGAGAGGAGAGGGAGAAATATATTGAGTATGAAACTTATTACAGAAAGTAGTTTCTTAGGTATGGATTTGTACAAAAAATTATACTTTATTTTAAAATTTATTTATATTTATATATTTATTCAGAAAAGGAAGAAACAATATTATTTATTTTATTACTTGTTAATTTTAACTTTAGATATAAACAATATGAGTATATATTGAGGCTACATAGAAAAATAATTGATTTAAACATTTTACTTAAAATCCAATCTCCTGTTTTTAACAGCAAACTTATTGATGACTGATGAGGTGGATGGTACAAATTCTTTGTGTATATGTAACAAAGCTAAGCCATTCAACCTATCTGCCACCATTGTACTGCGATTGTAGTTCTTAAGCCTTCTCATTGCAAAGAAAGAGCGTTCAAATTCGCAGGATGTCACTGGTAATGTGGCAAGAATTCTTAAGGCTACAGTCAAATTGTCAATATGTAATGATGGAATTGCTTTAAGAGTGGCTGAAATATTATCAGGATAACTATCCTGCATCTCCCAGTACTTATGCCAGAGATCTAGCTCAGCATCAAGAGCTAAAAAGTTTGGCATGTCATCAGAATAAAAGCTACAAAAAGCTGTAAACTTGTCTTTCCATCCCAATAGACCATGTTTACTAACTAAAAACATCATCTTAGATGGAATAATTGACAAGCCCTGATAAGAAGTCACAGTAGATATGTCAAAACGTAACTTCAATTCAGAATTTAAATGGTCCAACATTGGAATAGTTGTTGTCCTTTTAAAATAATCCGAAATGTTTTCAGCAGGAATGTTAGATCTGTTTTTTTGACGTCCACAAGTTCTAGGTTTTGTAGGAGTAACACATACTTTTTGAGCTAGAGATACAGCTTTCTCATACCACATTTCACGGTAGGCATCAACTGCATTTCGTGTAGCCATGGCTGCACTTTTAAGAGCATCAATCATATGAAGTCCCTCAAAAATATCGTTGGATTTGCTCTGAAGCATTTGTGTTACTGGCAGTGTTATATCAAATACAGACCGAGTAATTACCATTGTAATAATAAAATCAAAACTTGTAATTAATTTATATAAGGACAAGGCTTTTGATGATGTGTCAATATTGCATTGCCTTTGAACAAACATCTCCTCAAGAGTGAAAACAAGAGGGACATAAAGTTCTTGGAATGTATCCATACCTTCAACACGTTCAATCCACCTTGTGCGACAAACATCCTTAAGCTTATTTTTTAAGGAATCAGGAGCATACAATTCAATATTTTTCACAAACATGTCTTCCCTTACTTGGGAAAAATTAAAAAAATAGGAAATCTCTTTTATGTTATCAAGCACATTCCTAATTGTTTGGACTGAACAAGAGGCACATATACAGAGGTTGAGGCGATGACTATGACAATGAGTATAAATAGCCTTCCTGTTGATTCTCAAAATATGAGCAGAAAGACCATTAATTCTACCAGCCACAGCACCAGCCCCATCATAACCCTGGCCTCTACAGTCTTGAACATTTAGAACTGGGTCATCACTTAGAGCTTTGAGCATAATGGAAGCAAGAGCACTTCCAGATAAACCTTCCTTACAGTGAAGAAATCGAATGAAATCTTCTTTAATGTCAAAATTGCTATCTACATAGCGTAAAACTAATGATAACTGCTCTTTATTGGATGTATCTGATGCTTCATCAGCTATAATCGTAAAAAACTTGTTTTTCTTAACTTCAGAAACAATATTTTCTGTGATTATATCTGCACAACAATTAATTATTTCATTCTGTGAAGTTTTAGAAATATAAGAAGAATTCTTATTACATTTTAGAAGATGATTTTCAAGGGTTGTGTCTCCACCACGTACTCTGTAATTTAAAAGATCAATAAAATTGCCAGTTGAACCAGTTGAAAAATTTCCAACTTCAGGATGATATTTACTATCATCCCTGTGGCCACGAAGAGGAATACAAACACGACCACATAAAATTATGGTGTCAACAATTGGTGTTAAGAACTTTCGATTATCAGCAACCTGTTTTTTGTAGTTGGAATCTATGATTACACTGATTGGTTGAGTTTGTCCTAAAAAATTCTTTACAAATGCACTAAAAGTTAGGCTTGAATGTGTAAACCATTTTTTGATGTTTCATGTTGTTTAAAAAAGTTTTTGGCAGCTGGCCAATATTTCCGATCTACTAAATTTGCTAGCATGTTGGTATAAATATAAGTAAGGCATGCGGAAGATTCTTTCCGTTCTCAACATGGCTTGCAAGAGCTTGAGAGAGCGTGTGGAGTTAGTTTTTGAAAACTAAAATTTTGATGAGCTACCTCAAATTTACGCCGAATTAAATAAAAAGTTTAAATGTAATTCTGTTTTGCCATCTACTGACGTGTTACAAAAACAACTTACTTTTGGTTTTATCCAAAGAAATTGCCATGCAGAATACTACCTTCCTGCCTATGTGAAAGCAAAGAAGGATGGTTGCGCAATTACGTTGAAGTGAGTTGTTTATGTTTATCTTTTGTTGTTTCTATAATAGCTATGCGTTTTTGTTACTATGACCACTAACTATGCAGCTGAATATTGTCTTAAAAAAGATTATGAATAATCTTTGTTGTTTTAAAATGTGCAAAGGTCATCTCAAATATGTCTTGCTTGTTCAGTTTCTTTTGTTGATGCATTCTTAGTTTATTTATATATTGAGCAAGTTGAATTTCATAAACAAACCTTTATTAGGCAGCAGTTTGGCAAAATGTGTAGTTAAAGTTTTAGAATAGCTAGCAATACCTATTTTTATTACAGGTCTCAGGTCAATGGAAATTGCCTGTACAGTTCTATGGCGTTGTGTTTGTTTGGGAAAAATGTGATGGTTGACGACTTACGAGTATATATATATAGAATATAGAGAATATAGGGTATGTAATGAACCTTTTCTTATTCTCACTCACACCTAAGGCTAGCTAGCATAAAACTACTGACT
Organism: Hydractinia symbiolongicarpus; assembly: GCF_029227915.1. NCBI lineage: Eukaryota > Metazoa > Cnidaria > Hydrozoa > Anthoathecata > Hydractiniidae > Hydractinia > Hydractinia symbiolongicarpus. Next base: position 26,410,916 of record NC_079883.1, read on the forward strand.
GAGCTGGAATAATTATAGAACTTAAATAGCTAGCTAGAGCTACTTGAATTGAAGAGCTAGCTAGCTAATAGCATAAAAAAGATCAAACAATATCATAATGGCTAGTATATAAAACTAGCTAGCTACAAAGAAATAGATTTTCTGGCTATAGCTAGCTATAGCTCTACATATACTACACAGTGAGTGAGATAATACACTCAATCATAGTGCCGTGTTTAATTTTTAATCTTTATCAGAAACTTTTTCCATTAAATATTGCAGGGTTTTTTTGCTTAGAGATGTTAAAATCAGGTTATAAACTGTATTTTTATTTTTAAATGTTACAATTTTCCACAAAGTATGTAAAATTGTTTTAGCTGCGTAGGATAAGAAATGAAGTTAGGATAGTTTTTTAGAAATGGGTATTTTGCCGAAACGTATGTGCGAAACAGTATACCTGTACAAATCACTCAGCACTGTGTTAACAACAAGCTGTTACCTGTGTTTCTATTTAACAGAAGTTTAATGGCGCCGTAGATTAGTGGTTATAGCTCTCGTACTCTGTGCGGGAGACCGGGGTTCGATTCCTCTTGACGGCGATTCAACATGGGCGAGTGAATGTTACCATAGCCCCGGGTTAACCCAAGCCATGTGAGGGAAATTGGGAAGATGGCACACTGTGTGGGCCGTTGGATGTTGCCGGGAGTTGTCTAGTAGAGCACGGGCCCTAATTGGGTCTGCGTCGCTCAAAATGAGCATTAAATACTCTAGGACTCTCCATCTAAGCCATGGCCCCTCCTGGAAATAATAGACAGGGTATATCCCTCGATATTTGTGAGGCTAGCCATGTAAAATATGCACATCTATCTATCTATCTTAAGCTAATCTTTTGTTTGAAATGGTATTAAACCTATATGGATGTGCAAATTACCTGTACTAAGCACTCACCCTGGATTGAAATTCACTTTTTAAGTTTTGCCAGAAACATTTTGAAAAAATTCGCTAGGATGGGCACAACATATAAACTGTATTTTTGCAAAAAAGTTATTATTTAAAAAATATATTACACCTGAGACATCTTACTGTTATGTGTGCTTCACATAATTTATCATATATACTGCATGTACTAATATATATATATATATATATATATATATATATATATATATATATATATATATATATATATATATATATATATATATATATATATATATATATATATATATATATATATATATATATATATATATATATATATATATATATATATATATATATATATATATATATATATATATATATTCATGCCCTGTTGGTCTAATGGCTATGACACTCATGCAAATGAGAGATCCAGGTTCAAATCCTGGACAGGGCTAGGAAAAACATAATTATCTTGCACCTACAACAATCAGGTAAAGTATTGCCTTTTTCATGGACTTCTCTGATTATTTCTATATCTTGACTTTTTAATGTTGTTGTCATTGGAACCAAGTTAACTTTTAATCTCAGATTTATGAAAAAATGATAGTTTTAGAATTTGGATCTGTATGGATTTCAGCAAGTTCACAAATTCATCCTATTTCACACTTAAGATCTGCAAGTTGGTCAAACACTGCTTGGCTTGGCAGCAACTCCTCTTCACAGGATTCAATGGCTGCTATATTTTCACCAATACGTGTTATACAAGGTAAAAAGATATAAACATTATTACGCCCTGTTGGTCTAATGGCTATGACACTCTTGCAAACGAGAGATCCAGGTTCGAATCCTGGACAGGGCATGAAAAACAATTATCTTGCACCTACAACAACCAGGTTGTATTATATTGGCACATAATTCTGCTAAGATGATTCACTGTATATTGACCTTATATAAATGTAATACTTTACATTGAGTATATCTTTGAGTTGTAGGGGGAGAGAGTTTCTATTAACGTGCCTGCCCGTGCCTTGCCGTCCCCTTGCCATTGCCTACCCTTCCTATGCCTTTTCTGTTGCCTGCCTTCTATGGCCTTGCCTGTGCGTCCCATGCCTTGCCTACCCCTGCCTTGCTGATTCCTCTTCCTGTTTCCTTGCCTGCTTTGCCGTGCATTGCCGTGCCCTTTTCTTGCCATGCTTAATGCCTTTGCCTACCCTTCCCATGCCTTTTCTGGTGCCTGCCTACTATGCCCTTGCCTATGCCTCCCCATGCCTTGCCTACCCCTGCCTTGCTGATTCCTCTTCCTCTTTCCTTGGCTGCCTTTGCCGTGCCTTTGCCGTGCTTAATGCCTTTGCCTTGGCAACCTCTCCGCAACACTTTCTATACTAGTTTCTATAATAGCTATGCGTTTTTGTTACTATGACCACTAACTATGCAGCTGAATATTGTCTTAAAAAAGATTATGAATAATCTTTGTTGTTTTAAAATGTGCAAAGGTCATCTCAAATATGTCTTGCTTGTTCAGTTTCTTTTGTTGATGCATTCTTAGTTTATTTATATATTGAGCAAGTTGAATTTCATAAACAAACCTTTATTAGGCAGCAGTTTGGCAAAATGTGTAGTTAAAGTTTTAGAATAGCTAGCAATACCTATTTTTATTACAGGTCTCAGGTCAATGGAAATTGCCTGTACAGTTCTATGGCGTTGTGTTTGTTTGGGAAAAATGTGATGGTTGACGACTTACGAATTCGTGTGTCAGTGGAGCTAATGATGAATGCTAGCTTTTACTGTAAGCATCCTTTATTTTCTTCTATCCTTGCTCTTCCAGAAAGTCTCTTTAAATCTATGGAAGATATTCTCAATATGTCTGTCTGCAATTCTGCATTTAACACAGACAAAAAACAAGAAGACTTAGTTAAGGAGGTAGCCATTTTAAATTTAGTAGATCGAAAATATTGTTCCTTTCTTGCTATGCTTGCTCTGTCATCTGTCACAAACAGGAATATATTTTCTTATTACCCAGATTATGGATGCAAAAAAGCTCAAATGTTGTTTAACCAATTAATAGAGCCTAGACAACCAAGCTCTGCTTTTGCTATTCACATTTTGTTTTGCTATGAGGGCTTACTTCCATCCAGAGAAAATTTTGCACCTAATCATTTCGTTCCAATTATTTTTAAGCAGATACGTAAACGCAAGTCAGGTTCAGCTGCGGACACAAAAGTTTTATCTCCTCCTGTGAAAAGGCAAACAAGGTTTTTTCCGGATGCACAGGCAACAGGGAAATTATCTCTTGTAAAACCTGTGATTAAAGATAAACAGTTTAATTTCTTTCCTAATAAAGCTTCCTTTAACAATAAACTAACTGAAGATTAGAAAGATAGTAACAATAATAGCACATCTGCTGAAGATTTTAATAACAATGACAAAGCTTTAAATGATATTTCCTTTGCTACTGTTTTAAATTTTGAACATCAATATGACGTTGCCTCTTTCCTTTCTAAAGTTTCAGGTCTAGATGATAAAGGTGTACACAACCTAATCACCAATGTTTTTGTGCCCGATAAATCTTTTATTTTTCCTAAAAAAAGTGGGCGTTTCTTTCGGCATGAATGGCTAAAGACCTTTTCATGGCTTAAATATTCACCAACTTTGGATGGAGCATTTTGTTTGCCATGTATCCTTTTTGGTCACAAGGTTGCTAACAAAACTTCTAAGTTACAGAAATTGCTTTCTCAACCTTTTCGACATTGGCCAGCTGCCAAAAACTTTTTTAAACAACATGAAACATCAAAAAATGGTTTACACATTTAAGCCTAACTTTTAGTGCATTTGTAAAGAATTTTTTAGGACAAACTCAACCAATCAGTGTAATCATAGATTCCAACTACAAAAACAGGTTGCTGATAATCGAAAGTTCTTAACACCAATTGTTGACACCATAATTTTATGTGGTCGTGTTTGTATTCCTCTTCGTGGCCACAGGGATGATAGTAAATATCATCCTGAAGTTGGAAATTTTTCAACTGGTTCAACTGGCAATTTTATTGATCTTTTAAATTACAGAGTACGTGGTGGAGACACAACCCTTGAAAATCATCTTCTAAAATGTAATAAGAATTCTTCTTATATTTCTAAAACTTCACAGAATGAAATAATTAATTGTTGTGCAGATATAATCACAGAAAATATTGTTTCTGAAGTTAAGAAAAACAAGTTTTTTACGATTATAGCTGATGAAGCATCAGATACATCCAATAAAGAGCAGTTATCATTAGTTTTACGCTATGTAGATAGCAATTTTGACATTAAAGAAGATTTCATTCGATTTCTTCACTGTAAGGAAGGTTTATCTGGAAGTGCTCTTGCTTCCATTATGCTCAAAGCTCTAAGTGATGACCCAGTTCTAAATGTTCAAGACTGTAGAGGCCAGGGTTATGATGGGGCTGGTGCTGTGGCTGGTAGAATTAATGGTCTTTCTGCTCATATTTTGAGAATCAACAGGAAGGCTATTTATACTCATTGTCATAGTCATCGCCTCAACCTCTGTATATGTGCCTCTTGTTCAGTCCAAACAATTAGGAATGTGCTTGATAACATAAAAGAGATTTCCTATTTTTTTAATTTTTCCCAAGTAAGGGAAGACATGTTTGTGAAAAATATTGAATTGTATGCTCCTGATTCCTTAAAAAATAAGCTTAAGGATGTTTGTCGCACAAGGTGGATTGAACGTGTTGAAGGTATGGATACATTCCAAGAACTTTATGTCCCTCTTGTTTTCACTCTTGAGGAGATGTTTGTTCAAAGGCAATGCAATATTGACACATCATCAAAAGCCTTGTCCTTATATAAATTAATTACAAGTTTTGATTTTATTATTACAATGGTAATTACTCGGTCTGTATTTGATATAACACTGCCAGTAACACAAATGCTTCAGAGCAAATCCAACGATATTTTTGAGGGACTTCATATGATTGATGCTCTTAAAAGTGCAGCCATGGCTACACGAAATGCAGTTGATGCCTACCGTGAAATGTGGTATGAGAAAGCTGTATCTCTAGCTCAAAAAGTATGTGTTACTCCTACAAAACCTAGAACTTGTGGACGTCAAAAAAACAGATCTAACATTCCTGCTGAAAACATTTCGGATTATTTTAAAAGGACAACAACTATTCCAATGTTGGACCATTTAAATTCTGAATTGAAGTTACGTTTTGACATATCTACTGTGACTTCTTATCAGGGCTTGTCAATTATTCCATCTAAGATGATGTTTTTAGTTAGTAAACATGGTCTATTGGGATGGAAAGACAAGTTTACAGCTTTTTGTAGCTTTTATTCTGATGACATGCCAAACTTTTTAGCTCTTGATGCTGAGCTAGATCTCTGGCATAAGTACTGGGAGATGCAGGATAGTTATCCTGATAATATTTCAGCCACTCTTAAAGCAATTCCATCATTACATATTGACAATTTGACTGTAGCCTTAAGAATTCTTGCCACATTACCAGTGACATCCTGCGAATTTGAACGCTCTTTCTTTGCAATGAGAAGGCTTAAGAACTACAATCGCAGTACAATGGTGGCAGATAGGTTGAATGGCTTAGCTTTGTTACATATACACAAAGAATTTGTACCATCCACCTCATCAGTCATCAATAAGTTTGCTGTTAAAAACAGGAGATTGGATTTTAAGTAAAATGTTTAAATCAATTATTTTTCTATGTAGCCTCAATATATACTCATATTGTTTATATCTAAAGTTAAAATTAACAAGTAATAAAATAAATAATATTGTTTCTTCCTTTTCTGAATAAATATATAAATATAAATAAATTTTAAAATAAAGTATAATTTTTTGTACAAATCCATACCTAAGAAACTACTTTCTGTAATAAGTTTCATACTCAATATATTTCTCTCTCTCCTCTCCCCCCCCCCTCCCTATTTTTGGTGATGACAAACCTGATTGATTCAAAATTGTCCACGGGCTCAGTAGGCTCCGCTGACAGTACCTGGGTCAAGGAGTAACTAAGTCTTCTTTTTCCTTCTAAGCTTTCTCGAATGCTTAAATTTTACGTGGTGGTGATGAAGGTGTTGATAACGTTATGAATCCAATTACCTTCTTTTTAGTTTTTTTCATTTACCTTCTTACAGTAGTTATATACAGTACATTTGTTTTTGCGATGATGTGACAAAACAGCAAGCTGCAATGATAATACTTAACCCTCTGCAAATTTTACAATCATCATACGATGATGTAACAAAACAGCAAGCTGTAATGATAATACTCAACCCTCTGAAAATTTTACAATCATCATACGATGATGTGACAAAACAGCTAGCTGCAATGATAATTAATTCCTGTGCGTGCAGTTGACAGAGCCATTTCTTTACTTCCACTTTAACAATAACTTCTTTCTATAAATAAATTTTCCTTATTCCGGGCTCGGCCTGACTCCAGCCGACAGTACCTAGTTTCCGGAGCGGCATTATGACTGTCCATGTCGGGCTTAACGAACTATATTTTCAATCTATTTTTCGTTTGTCCTAGGCATGCTGACGAGCCCTGACATTGGGCGAAACAGTCTAAAAATGATTTATGCTAACGAAATACATTTAAGTTGTCATTCTTTTTCTATTTGAAGTGTTTATGCGGAGCTGCGGCGTTTATGAGAATGTTTCGTTTCTGTTATCAAGGTCTAAAACGTCTGCATACGAGGTTGTTTTTTGTCCCCGTTTAAGCCTATTTCAGGGTTCGCAAAGCCCGTTTTAGCGAAAGCTTCTAGGGCTCCGCCCCAGACCCCGCTTGGGGGGCTTACAGCGCCTCCCAAGACCCCCAGCTGTATATTCAAATAAGTTGTCATTCTTTTTCTATATGAAGTGTTTATGCGGAGCTGCGGCGTTTATGAGAATGTTTCGTTTCTGTTATCAAGGTCTAAAACGTCTGCATACGAGGTTGTTTTTTGTCCCCGTTTAAGCCTATTTCAGGGTTCGCAAAGCCCGTTTTAGCGAAAGCTTCTAGGGCTCCGCCCCAGACCCCGCTTCGGGGGCATACAGCGCCCCCCAAGACCCCCAGCTGTATATTCAAATTTTCTTAGTAGGCGACGAGAAATTATATTTTTAACGAAAGATCCTAAACAACAGCAGAAATTTACTTCATTATCAGAAGAAATTAATCTTGGTGTAATTCGTGTGTATTACAAACTATGGCTATTTCAACTTTAAACCTTCCAACTTTTCCAAAGTTTGATACGGATGATTTTACTACAATCTCAACTCGATGGGAAAAATATAAGAAACGTTTTTTAAACTTGTGCGTCGCTCTGAACGTTGAAGAAGACAAGCAGAAATTAGCCTTATTGCTTAATTACATTGGTGAAGAGGCGTATGACATATACGACAATCTTTTAGTACCAGGTACAGATGAAACGTTTGCAAACGCCATTACAATATTTGATGGATATTTTTCACCTAAGAAAAACATCGATTATGAAGTGTATGCATTTAGAAGACTAAAACAACAACCCGACGAAAACATTCATCAGTTTTACATACGGTTGAAACAGCAGGCGAATAAATGTGACTTTGGAACAAATTTGGACAAAGAGCTTAAACAACAAATTGTGTTATCTACTCATAACAGCAAAATTCGTAAACACGCATTTAAGAATACAGCAATTAGTTTAGCAGACTTATTGATTTATGGAAAACATTTGGAGGATGCAGATCAACAAGCCGATGATGTTCGATGAATCCACAGGATGAAATTAACCGACTTACAAAGAAACTGGAAACACTCAGAGGTAAGAACTTGTCGAGCAGAGGGAATAGCAGTAGCCGAAAAGATAACTACAAAACATGTTATAGATGTGGGAACGACTACCCACATTCTCAGGCATGTCCGGCCGAAGGGAAAGAATGTAATAAATGCCACAAGATCGGTCATTTTGCCCGTTCCTGCAAAAGTAGTGCTAGGGGTCCGATATCTCGAGGAAGGCGCTTAGTGAACAATAATACGGCTACTTCTGATTCCTCTGACTCTGGTGCCGAGAATGTGAACAGTTTACATCTATTTATGTTATCTACCGCGGGGAATGCTAACAACAACAACAATAACTGTATTGCTAGTGTCCGTTCTAAATCAAATACACACTATGAGTCAAAAGTTTCGGTTTGCGTTGAGAATAGTGAGATCAAAGATTATGCGTCAGTAAATTCTATAGAAAGATTTTATACAAAAGTGAAGGTAGAAGGGGTCACACCCACACGATTCTTAATAGATACCGGTTCTGCTTTGAATATTTTGAACACAAAAACATTTCACAAAGTGAACGAAAATTGTGGCGGGAAAATTCGCTTACAAAAGACAGCCACCAAGGTGATCACATACGGCTCGAACGAACCCAAATTAAAAGTCCTCGGAAAAATTAACCTCGTTATCGAAAATAAGCACCGCCTTACAACAAAAGACTTTTATGTAATTAACACTGACCACAAAAATCTTTTAACCCTATTCGGTCCGGGGTTTTTCGAACATACTATGACCGGGGGGGGGGGGGGGGGGGGGCGGATTCCGCCCCCCCTCAATAACTTTTCATAGGATTGTTCAAATTGAATCAAACTTGGCACATTTATAGTACGTCATAAAAGGAACAAAATAGCGCCAATAAACTTTTGCTTGCGTCAGCACATTTTCTGTGACGTCATCAGAAGCTTGAAAATTGTCAAAAATGCCACTATCTGCTTAAAATATAATTACTTTCGTTCTAGAGCGAATTTTTACATTCTGTTTGAAGTTTCTGAAAGCTAAATAAAAGTTATTTAACATATCTTCCGGTTTTTACATGGATCGGATAAAAAATTGCCAAAAATTGCCCGAAAATCCGTTTTTTTTCCGATTTTCGGGTAAAATTCGACAAAATCGGGAAATCGGATTAGTCACGTGTTCAAATTATTCAAAATGATTCTTCTTGATGAAATAAAGTTGTGTTGCAAGTTTTAAGTTCTAAGGATAGTCCTAACAGGAGTTATTATATTTTCCCCATTATAAGAAGGCGGAATCCGCCCCCCCCCCCCCCGGACCGAATAGGGTTAAACGGCAAAACTGCCCTCGAATTAAAATTAATAATTATGCCGAAGGATGACGTGATTCCTCAAAAGAAACCAGATAAATCTAGAAACACAAACAATGCAGCATATAAGATTAACGTTGAAACAAAAAACAGCACGAGGGAGAGCAAAACAAAACATGCCCAAAAAGTTCAACCACCTACTAGATTACGTGCGTTGATTGAAGTTTACAAAGAGAAGCTTTTTAGCAATAAGATCGGCAAATTTACGGATTATAAGGTCAAACTACATGTCGACGAGAAAGTGACACCGGTCACACAGGCGGAACGACGTATCCCATTTGCACTAAGACAGAAAGTGAAAGCAGAGATAGAAAAATTACAGCAACAAGATATTATAGAGGCAGTTAAGGGACAACCGACGCCGTGGGTCAACCCAATTGTTGTCGTACCCAAGGGCAATAACGGTATTCGCATATGTCTCGACATGAGATGCGCAAACAGAGCGATAGTAAGAACACGTTATCCCACGCCTACTGTTGACGACCTACTTGTAAAACTTAAGGACAGCAAACACTTTACTAAACTAGACCTTAACGCAGCATTCCACCAGTTAGAACTAGACGAGTCTTGCAGATATATAACAGCGTTCCGCACACAAGACAAAATTATGCAGTACAAACGATTAATATTTGGTGCAAATAGTGCTTCAGAGGAACTACAACATACGATCCAATCAATACTTTCAGACATAAACGGTGCAGACAATATTGCCGATGACATACTAGTTTACGCAAAAACGACAGAAGAACATGACAGAATCTTGACACAAGTGTTTAAGACACTATCGGATAAGGGAATAACATTAAACCTACACAAATGCCTGTTTGACCAACATAACCTTGAGTATTTCGGCTATGTGTTTTCAGCAGAGGGGATGAGACCAAGTCCGACAAAAATTAACGGTCTTTTAAACGTCAACCGACCTACAGACGTCAAATCATTAAAAAGCTTTTTGGGGATGATTAATTATTTGAAAAGATTTATTCCGAACTACAGTACCATTACTTATCCTCTCCGACTTTAAACGCGAAAAGATGTAAAATTTGAGTGGAATACAGAATGCCAAGAAGCGTTTGTAACTTTGAAAACAACATTATCCGAAAAGTCGTGTCTGTCATACTTTAAGGAAAACAAAGAAACACTCTTGTTCTGCGATGCAAGCCCAGTGGGAATTTCAGCGATCCTACTTCAAAAAAATTGTAAGAAAAATGACATAGATGTGATATCTTACTCTTCAAGATCACTTACGCAACCGGAAATGAATTACTCCCAGATAGAACGGGAATGTTTAGCAGCGACTTATGCACGTGAAAAAAACAATTTGTACCTCTACGGAAAGCACTTCACACTTTCTAGCGACAACAAAGCATTAGTAAATATACTGAACAATCCCAAATCAACACCGCCCCCGCGAATTGAACGAATGATGTTGCGACTACAGAGGTACAACTTTAAAACAGATTACGTCAGTTCTGCAGATAACATATGTGACTACAAAATACATCGAAAAACACGTTAATTTTCTCACGTCGTACGCAACACCAAACGCTTTAGACATTAATGATATAAAAACTGTAGATAGCAATTCGACAGACGTTTAGACAGACACGTAGTTATGTTAGAAATTTATGTTATGTATAGGACAAGTTGCTTCTCTTTTGTTTTGCTGTTTCAGGGGAAGATGTTATAGCGAATACACACTTTAATGGAGTACACGCTATACGATGGAGAACATGTCGAAAACAAGTACGAAAGAAGAACTGTAAATATGATTATTTTTGAGAATAGATTATGTTGAACACACGTGTCCTCTGTTTTTAACACATACCTAAGAAACTACTTTCTGTAATAAGTTTCATACTCAATATATTTCTCCCTCTCCTCTCCCCCCCCCCCTCCCTATTTTTGGTGATGACAAACCTGATTGATTCAAAATTGTCCCCGGGCTCAGTAGGCTCCGCTGACAGTACCTGGGTCAAGGAGTAACTAAGTCTTCTTTTTCCTTCTAAGCTTTCTCGAATGCTTAAATTTTACGTGGTGGTGATGAAGGTGATGATAACGTTATGAATCCAATTACCTTCTTTTTAGTTTTTTTCATTTACCTTCTTACAGTAGTTATATACAGTACATTTGTTTTTGCGATGATGTGACAAAACAGCAAGCTGCAATGATAATACTTAACCCTCTGCAAATTTTACAATCATCATACAATGATGTAACAAAACAGCAACCTGTAATGATAACACTCAACCCTCTGAAAATTTTACAATCATCATACGATGATGTGACAAAACAGCTAGCTGCAATGATAATTAATTCCTGTGCGTGCAGTTGACAGAGCCATTTCTTTACTTCCACTTTAACAATAACTTCTTTCTATAAATAAATTTTCCTTATTCCGGGCTCGGCCTGACTCCAGCCGAAAGTACCTGGTTTCCGGAGCGGCATTATGACTGTCCATGTCGGGCTTAACGAACTATATTTTCAATCTATTTTTCGTTTGTCCTAGGCATGCTGACGAGCCCTGACATTGGGCGAAACAGTCTAAAAATGATTTATGCTAACGAAATACATTTAAGTTGTCATTCTTTTTCTATTTGAAGTGTTTATGCGGAGCTGCGGCGTTTATGAGAATGTTTCGTTTCTGTTATCAAGGTCTAAAACGTCTGCATACGAGGTTGTTTTTTGTCCCCGTTTAAGCCTATTTCAGGGTTCGCAAAGCCCGTTTTAGCGAAAGCTTCTGCGGCTCCGCCCAAGACCCTCAGCTGTATATTCAAATTTTCTTAGTAGGTCATGATGCTACGCATCATGACCTACAAAGAAAATTTGCTAGATCCGCCCCTGCTCAGTCTGGTCTTAACGACTGGATCTTTCCTGCATTTTCTTTTCATTTCCAGATGAGATAAAGTTTTTTGAAAAGGGTATTACGCCTATAACTGTACTGAGTGCTCAACCTGCTGTCAGGTATAATTTTTAAGTTGCAGTAAAGTAATTTTTTGAAAAACATGACACCCGAGAAACTATATTCTTGTGGGGTCTTCATAGGATTTAACCCTATTCGGTCCGGGGTTTTTCGAACATACTATGACCGGGGGGGGGCGGATTCCGCCCCCCCCTCAATAACTTTTCATAGGGTTGTTTAAATTGAATCAAACTTGGCACACTTATAGTACGTCATAAAAGGAACAAAATGGCGCCAAAAAAAATTTGCTTGCGTCAGCACATTTTCTGTGACGTCATCAAAAGCTTGAAAATTGTTTAAAATGCCACTATCTGCTTAAAATATAATTACTTTTGTTCTACAGCGAATTTTTACATTCTGTTTAAAGTTTCTGAAAGCTAAGTAAAAGTTATTTAACATATCTTCCGGTTTTTACATGGATCGGATAAAAAATTGCCAAAAATTGCCCGAAAATCCGTTTTTTTTCGATTTTCGGGTAAAATCTGACAAAATCGGGAAATCGGATTAGTCACGTGTTCAAATTATTCAAAATGATTCTTCTTGATGAAACAAAGTTGTGTTGCAAGTTTCAAGTTCTAAGGATAATCCTAACAGGAGTTATTATATTTTTCCCATTATAAGGATTTCATAGAGATTTTTTGGGGTAGTTTCGAGTAATGGCCAATATAAAAGCCTCTGAAAGGTATGGGACCTAAAAAATTAGCATGCAGGTGTCTAATAGATAAATGTGGAAACTCAGTAAGTATCATAGCCATATAACAAAGCAATCAGGAGTTATTAAAAAAAAACCGTCAGGGGGGGCGGAATCCGCCCCCCCCCCCGGACCGAATAGGGTTAAGACATACTGCATACATGTACAAAAGTGCTCCACCCGTATGTGTGAAACAGTTTGTGCCTCTTATTACGCGTTCCACTGGGCTTTTGACGTGTGGGTTGACCCGGCGTTTCCTATGTGAACATTTCAGCCATGACTTGGGGGTAATAAAATAAACAAATACGAGAATGGTTTTTCTTCTATATAAAATCAACAGACACGTGTTTCTTCTTTTACACTTCTAACTCTACCATCTTTAGTCCTAATGCCGTTCTAGTTAAACGGCACCGAAAGTCTAGCAAACAAAAACAAATATGGCGGCAATCTAACATCCTAGAGGCTTTTTTCCACTCAAAGAAAATTTTTCAGCGGAACAGAACGAATAGAACAAAAATGCTTCTGAGCTGCATATTATATTGCTTACATTACGTGAACAGGAAACCGTTCCCAACAAAAGTGGAACTTGTTGAAAAAATTTCGGAAATTTTTTAAAAAGCTTAAAAATTTTTAATGTGACTTCTACTTTTTTGAATTCATTATCCTTTTTTAAACTTGAAATAATTCCGATAACTCGGAGCTTCCAATACCTAAAAATATATTTGCGTTACAAATATTTCAACAACACTATCCTTTATCAAGTTGAACAATTTTACCAGCCCTTTAACAATATGGTCCGGTTAAAACGAACTTTTATGACAAAAGTAAAGACACTTCAAACATCTGACAACCGTATTATCCTTTCGGCTCCCCGGATGGTCGAATTATCAGGACCAAGTTCAAAATCCCAAGTTTTATAAGCAATATTTAAAATGCTTAGGTTTAACATGTTCAACTTGGTTTGTTTTATTATTATTTAAACAACAATATATCATATCCTACAGACATTAATAAAATATTTTTCAACTCGGTTATCAAGATGAATAATAACAATAAAAATACCTATAAAGTAAGTTTACTGTTTTTTTTTTATGTTTTCTGCTTCCATACGACAGCTACAATCTCATCCACCAGTCAAATTACCAATTCTATTATTTGTATATTCATTATCAGATTTGTTGACGCCAATGTGTTAGTTAATGTCATCAAGTAATTTTATGCTATTTAGTGTAGCAATACCACAGATTTAAACATTTTCGATGTCCCTGCGCATTTCCAAAAGTTCTGCTACTTTATCTCAGGCCATTACAGCGTTTTTTACCAACTTCGTTAAAAAGGTGTGCCAAAATCTATATTCAGATATTTGAAAATTTCGCTGTCTTTTTCCACAAAATTATGTCCGGTGTGTTGTGTTCGTTTTTTTTTTGACCTATGGACAATAACTTTAAAATATTTAGCGCGTTTGATTACAAAAGCGCATATAAATGTAAGATATAAAATATATATAAGAAAAAATAAAAATTCTTGGGACTTATAGAAATTTCCATAAATACGAACAAAATGAAATTTAATTCTGAAGTTGCGTTTTTACTATTCGTTAGGAGCCCATTTAGAATAAATCATTCAAAAAGATTTATTTTATTGGGGCTGGAAATGGCTAAACAATAAGAACATAATAAGAACAATAACTGCTATAATTTTATTATTTTTCTGTGAAGAACGTTTATTAGCACAAACTAATAAGTTAAAAGTATAATGCTTTTGTTTTAAATACTCCACAAAGGGATTTAAAAGTTAAGTTAAGTATAAAACAACAAAATAACTACTGCTGGGACAGAAGAAAACTTTCCCCCTTCTTCGACTGCGCGGTTAATTGGGACATCGAAGTTAACATAAGACATTGAGACTCGTCTGAGCGTGGTTAAAGTTCTTTAAAAGTAATTTCCTTCATTAAAAGTTTAAAAAGAAAATTCATCGCATTTAACCAATTGTTTCAAACAAAAAAGAACGTTATATCTCTATTTAGTTCAAACTTAAGAGAATTGCATCATTAGCATAAAATTATTCGTCACACAATTTCGCATAAATATCTGCACATGATTCACCACTGTTATTAGAGAGGTATTCTTCATTCCAAGCTTCACCATAATGCAATCTCAGCTCCTGTCCTTTGTGAACAGTGTGATTTGATGCATTGAAGATGAGGTAGGGAGAGTTGGCGTTGTATCCTGGTACAGTAAAGAATCCGTGACTAACATAATACTCCAAAGATGGGGTAAAGTCAGTTGTTTTGATCATCTGTAATGACATCTGCAACACTACCCACATCATAAGGGGTCCCATGGTCACATCCCCACTTTGTTGGTGGCGTGTTTACTTCGCAGATTAGACCAGGTCCACCAACATGTACCAACTTTTTGTCAGTCAATACTGCGTCATGTTGTATTTTAAATGTTCCAAACTCGTTTGCACGTGCTCCAAAGCAGACGTTCCGTTTCAATAAAATCCAATCACCTAAGAAATATTTTCACACTACTAATAATTCATCCTTATTTTTTATTTTTTTAAATGATTATAACATGTTGATCCTGAAATGTCATTTTATTTGACATTAATTGTCTCGTTCTTTTGTTCTTTTTCCTTAATGTATATTTTATCCTTCCCCATTCTTTAGAGAATAAGAAAATGCGTATGAGAATCTAAAAAAATAATGTTAAAGCTACAAATTAGATTCTCTAAATACTGCTATATATTATTATACCACTATGCCTTTTCATATATTTCAAGCGTATGAACCTTTAAAGTTTCAAAAAAAACATACCAAGGTTATTAGCAGTCGGAATTGAGAAAGTAAGAAAACGCATTGTACTTCGTATAACTTAGACCTCTTTGTAATGCGTTTGAACAGTTCGACTATATAGTTTTCGATTTCTTCAGAAAGTATTGCTTGAGAATGAAGTTTAAATCCAGTACGCATGGTCTGAACCAACGAGGAAATAGTTATCGGTATGGACTGAATAAAATGTTCGAGAGGTAATTTGTAGATATTTTTTTTCTCTATACTAGGAATAATTTGTCAGATATTGTTTCGAGCAGAATTTTCACATCTCATTATTGCAAAAAAACGTTTAAAAATAAATCCTTGCGAAATATATGAAATTTTGCGAACTTTCGAACGGCAACTAGAAAAGGGTGTTCGATAATTTTTTACGTCTTCCCAATTGATTATGTTACGGAAAAATATCACTATTCCATAGAAGATTTATCTAATTTTCAAACCATAACCATCTTTTATAATCTTTTATTTCGGTTTTAGGAA
This sequence comes from Hydractinia symbiolongicarpus, assembly GCF_029227915.1. Lineage (NCBI taxonomy): Eukaryota > Metazoa > Cnidaria > Hydrozoa > Anthoathecata > Hydractiniidae > Hydractinia > Hydractinia symbiolongicarpus. The sequence goes on from NC_079883.1 coordinate 26,426,926, forward strand.
ATACAGACAGAGTTTTAAGCTCGAGTAATAGTTGTTTCCAAGCAGCAAATATCGACAAAAATATGTGCATATTATTGCGATCAGTTATCACTTGGAAGCATGATTTTTAATTGTCATGTAAGAGAAAATTAGAACTAAAGCACCAAATTAAACTGGAGAACAGCAATGGCGTGTGAGAAACACGACTATGTTGCCAATTGATAAGACTGGTGAAAATAAACTATACAAGAAATGTGCATAACTTGAGGATAAGTTAAAAAATGAACAGCCCTGTAAATCCGATGGGGGCACATTGTTCATAAAGCATTTAGTTGTCAAAATCCTGCTGTCAAAAAGTTTTAATTTTTATTAGATGGGTATTTGGCTTTAACTCACTTTTGAAGCTTGTATCATCACATGTGTCCACACATTTTCCACATTTGTATAGTTTTTTTTATCACACACAATCTTTAAAGACATTTAAAAAATATTTTTGAAGACATCTAATAGAAACCTTTAAAGATATCGAAAGGACGTCTTTTTAACTGCTAAATTGTCTATTTTAATGCACCTGTACGCAAATAAGATGTCTTTTTATTAAAGATATGTTTTTATTTTTTTATTTTAAACACTCCATAAAGCGTCTAAAAGAGGTGAATACCATCTTAAATACGTAAATACGTCTTATAGAAACCTTGTTTTAAGGTGGGTTTAAATTTAATGCACTCTTGTCAGAACTTCATGAACATTCTGCATCATTCCACAAATTTCTAGAGAGTCCTTTGTAAAAGTGTACAAAAACGCATTGTAATACTTATTTAGTTAGTTGGCTGGAAAGACTTAAAACAAATTATATTCAACAAATTATTGGTCCAGGCAACTATTAGCAAAGATAAAGTTTACAAGTTAACAATCTACAAGAGACGCGATTTTGTAATTCACGGTTTGGTTTGAATCAAAACAATGGGTATCCAGTATTGAAAATGGCTATGGAAGCAACGAAAGTTTTGATGATGAAGCTGCTGAATGCACAAATTACGCCACCAGGATGGTACAATGTAAAATGACTTCGATCCATGAGGGGTTGTGGAATATTGTTAAAGAGTTTGACACCCGCTGAGTCAATCGGCGATGGAGCATCGGTTTCCAAATTTGAGTTGCACAAGAATCGTGCGTTGGCAACTATTGTTTTATCGATAGCTATAACCTTCACTTTTGTATTTGCTTGGCCGGATCCAGACGATCCATCAGAAGTTTGAAAGAAGCAAGCTAATCAATTCCAAAAGAAGTCATGGGCAAACAAGTTGGTTAAAAACAAAATTATATGAACTAAACCTCAAGGAAGGCCGACGAGCCAGACACATTGGAAATGTTTAAGAAGGTTTATTCTAGTTCCTTCACCAACAAAAGATTTTTTGGAGGTTACAACTTTTTTTCTTTCCCACATTTGTTAGAATATTTGTTTGGTTCCGTATGTGATCATTTCATTTTTGGATTTCCCTATAAAATATAGGTCTTGCTTATACCATATACAACTAAAAATTTTCGAATAAGCTTTTCCAACGCTGATGCACAATCTTATGTTGCCTAATCATTAAGGTCAGTCATCCACCATCTTTGTTCTTGTTGTTTACAAAAAATGTCCTGTGCATGACAGATTTTTAAGTATAGCAATTAACGTGCATAAATGTATTTGTAATAATTAAGAATGTAATAATTACAAATTATAAGCAGCCATATGACCAACGTATGCCAAGACCCTTTCACCCCTATTAACTCATCGTTAAAGCAAATTGCTCTGGGAACGAGGTTTGTTTTTGATGCATGCATTAAAAATTCAATTGAACTGCTTACAGGTATAAAACGTTAACCAGTGAATAGTTACGTGCTCTCTATTCTTATTATCATTAAAGTTTAATCAATCAGTTTTGAAATGTCTGACGTGAAAAATATCTCGTAAGTGTTTATACAGAAATGCTGTGCGTACTTTTAGGTTCGGTAAACATCTTTGTTATGGCATCACACCTGTTGCCATAGCGATTCATCAGTGGTCAAGAAAAAGATAGAAGATTTTATTTCTATCTCTCTTTAAATGAATGGAAATATCCTCTTTGATGTTTCTATGGAATTTTACACGTCGCTTAACCTGTTTTATAAGAACAATGAGGCAGAGAACTGCCACAATAAAACTATGTCAAATTTAAAGTTTTGATGATTTGTTGAAAGACACAACAAACATTGGAAAAATGTTTTTCAAGGCAGAACTTTTTGTGTGTTGCAATTTTGTGAAACGTGAATAAACCTCGATTCCAGATTGCATATTAAAATGTACTGGAGACTAAACGTTAAAGATATAGGAACAAACTAGAATCAGTTGCATTCTGAGCAAGTGACATATGCATACAATTTAATATCTTTAAAATCGACGAGAAAAAGAAGCTCTCAATAGGAAGAGACCCAATAAAAAGTGAGAACAGCGGAAAATATCATAAAGCGTATAATTTCGTGTACTTTACTTGCTATATTTATTTGGTATTGCACCACATAGAGTTAAGGTATGGGATGTGGGTGATAACTGGCAAATACTAGAAGTTTTAAAAATCATTTTCGCTTTAAAAAAAACAAGTAAATATAAAAAAATCCTCGCCTCTTATAGCAAGCGGATTGGTAAGTATTGTTTCCAACCTAGTTCCCAGTGCCTGTTGTCGCATTTTTATGTCCGGTCGGTGTGACGAAAATGTCCGTCTCGCTATTTAGACACAAATAAGAAACAGCAGGCCCTGGAAACGAGGTTGTATTGTTGCAACATGTTTTTTTAATAAGATTTAAATATGGATATGCAAATTTCGTAAATCAGTTTTGTCGATCAGATATAAAATTAAAACAATTTTCTTAAAAAGCAGTCTAAACTACTCACGTTCATTGCATTCTCATTGGTTTCATAGTGTGTTCATCCACTTTCTTTTTGTAAGTTACTTCCAGTGTCAGTTACAGTGGAATGATGTATTCGGCATTGTGAGTGATGAAACATGTAGCTGAATGATTTGCACTTTAGATATTGCATGCATATAATCAAACACCTATTCAGCTCGATGTTTCTAACCAAAGAATATGTTGTATTTATCAAAAGAAAATTGTTGAATACAACATCAAAGACAGCATAAAACTTGTTGCATTCAGACAATCGTAGTATTTCTCCTTTACTAATGTATACGATACATATCAACAGTGTTAAAAATAAGAGCTCCATATTTGATGACATTGCACTCGGTAGGTTCGCACTTAATATGAAAAAGATCTTTTCACAATGAAGACTTTTTTCAAAACAGAGACTATTTTCAAAAAAGGGTAATCAAAAATTAAAAGTTTTGTCTGTCCGCAATTAACTATTCACGTTTGTTATTACTTGTTCGGACGTAAATTTCATTCATTTATGTGTTGTTGTTTTTTTGCTTAAAGTAGCACGATAATGGTAACCAGTTTCGTTACAAGATTTTCTTCTATAAAAGTGATTGTTTACATGCAGATAGGGTTTTGTTTACATATGTTACCCAGGTAACGTATGTCAACTAACGCAAATCATTTTTCAATATGGCAGCAGCGTTAAAGGGGCTACGAACGGGTTAAAATGATCACATTCCGTATATCCCGCGCACATATTAAAAATCCGGCAAACGCGTTTGGCGCAATGAACAGACCAGCGCATTTTGCTCGCTGGTTCAATATTTTTTTTTGGATAAGTATATCACAAAGAAATATTTCAGCAATACTCAAGTCGAAAACCAACAGCCAACATATAATAAGCATCATCTTGTAGGTCTTCACCGTCGGAAAAAATGCAAAATGTGGAAAAAAATTGATTAAAAAAGTATAGCCTGGTTCAGAATTACGAATTCGGATATGCAAATCTCTGTTGAATTTTTTTAAAAATTTCATCCAGTATGTGTGATCAAAGGGAATTTTTCGGATAATTTTGAATTAATTTTTCTTGTGAGAGTTGCCATATTGTTTGCATCGAGGGTCTGGGACCGAGCGACAATGATGACGCAACTTTACTCAAAAACAAAAAAGTTTAGATGTATTGACAAAAGGTATTAACAGAATGCAATTTTGCTATCATATTTATTACTTCTTCAATGCATCATTCCTAGTTTAAAATTCTGTTACTCACACCATGGATATATATTTTATATAAGCAACGCTGGCGACAAGATAAACTCAAGACTATGTGGCAAATCTACACAATCAAACTGAATGACACTGAAGCAATTCAAGAGAAAGTACGCCAATTAGGCAAAAAAATAAATCGTTATGAAAATGTATTTTCTAGCATGTATAAATATAGCTATACTATTTTCTTCCTCCAATATTCGTTTACTGCTTAATACATATGTAACTTTTCAAAACAAGCTTGTATTTTTACCACAACAAAACAATAACTTTTTCATTCCACATGTTTGAGAGCGCTATTGACCTGACGTTCAGAATACTGGTGTACAGGCAAAAAATATTTAAAAGAGAGTATTTCTTGATGGTTTTTGAGAACGTTGCATCTTTTTTTTTATTTATTTATTTTTTTTTTACGGTTCGTTTCTATGTTCTGCTACTTCTAAAAGCGTTGAAACATTGTGCTTCCTGCACATAAAAGTAAATTTTTTTAAAAAAATCGCTGCACCGAGGAATATATATCGAGCTTTTCAATTTCATGCATTTGTCGTACAAAGTAGTGAATCCCTCAAAATTAGTGATTGCTTCATGTATTCTGCAGAAACACTTAGTTTTGACGCATGAACAGGAAAAAATACGGCTGCAATTATTTGATAAGTGGAATAACAGAATTTAATATTGCATGTTTGAAACGAGTTTAAAAATACTACCAGACCAAACCTTAATTTTTAATGTTTTAAACCATTCATTTAATTCAGTTGTCGTGTTACGGCTAACGAAATAGCAAATAGCAAATGCAATATACAAGAGACGGGTGAACCTATGCGTTTATTCACAGGCTACCCACTTGTGTTTATATTAACCTTATCCGTTCTGAAAAGCCAACCCCCCTGCTGTGTCTTATAAAGAACTCTTACTGAGTTTCCGAGATTATCTATTAGAAATCTGTATGTCAATTTTTTTGATTCCATCCCTCACAGAGTTTTTAAGATGTAGCTATCACTCAAAACTACACCTTAAATTTATATAGAATTCTGATACTTGGGAGAATATGTTTTCGTTGAGACTTTCCTCGTAACATAACATAACAACACAACTTTATTTCATGACGGGAAATCATTCTGTAAAGTTTCGTCACATGATAATTTAGTTTCTTATATTTTTCAAATTTTTGGGCAATAATTAGCACCAGTTCATATAAATCATGTAAAAAATAAAAAATGTGTTAAATACCTATTTTTGGCAATCGGAAACCTCAAACAGAATGCCTGCTACTTTATACTTTTGACATGTTTTTGTGCTGTCTGAGTTTCTTTGTTAAACTGAAGTAGCAGGAAAGTTACCATGATAAAGAGCAATTCCGGAAAATATAAAATGTTGGGTGTTCTGTTGTGCAGATGATCGGATTACAATAGGTTGTTTTCTGCTTTAATTTAATGTCACCCGATTGTTTAAGCTAAGACGGGGTAGGTTTTAGCCAGTGTTCTTTTACTTAGGCTTGTTGCGGGAGTTATTCTCTAAAAGAATACATTACACCAAAAGTTGTGTATCGCTGTGAGAGCTTGACTGGCTGATTTACGACTTGTTGTATACCGGTACTAAGCACTCTACATAAATGTGGGGCATTGTTTACCTGAAGTTAAACACGCAACTTCGTGTTCATCATCAGATCACGAAGGTTATTAATTAAAAAAAACCGTAGTTGTGCAGATTACCGCGAAAAAAAAATAAAGTCACGCCCAACTTCTTTCGCAGGCCTTTTTTTTCTCCGGCGAGATTGTGAGAAAAAGTGAAAAGTCCTGAGGTTGACTCGCGCCATATCACTACCCGAGGTGTTAGTATGAAATCCACAAACACGGCATTAAATATTTGAATTCCTGACTGTGATCCCGCCTGACAGAAAATAGAAGATAGCTGGACACAATACGTTGGATTTTAATGTCTGTAATTTCCAAATTTCACTCTGACTAGGAGACAAGGAAAAGAGATGAGAGCAATCAGTTTTTATTTATCGTTTTTTTTTACGATATTTATAGAACAAAGAATACATAATGTTGTCTCCGAACAAAAATCATTCAATTAGCAACAAACAAACCTCGTAAAAACACTTTTATCGTCCATACTAACCCAGCTAAGGGATTTGTGTCCTTCAATAATTTAGCGAACTCGTTGTTTTTTTGTTGTTTTTTTGCGTTAGCTTGCATTTTTGAATGCAGAATTTTGTAATCAGTTTTTATTACTTTTAATTAAAAAAATGAATATAGTCTCACACAACATGGAAAGCAAATTTGCATGCAAAATAAGTTATGCTACAAGTATTTCCATGAGTTTGTTTGTACAAGAAAAAAAGTTGTGTCAGAAAAAAACACCCAATATACAACATACGGGCTAAGCCGTGGACGTATTTTGTTTATCTGTTCAAAATGATAGTTCATATGCCTGTAATCTTTCCTTAATTTGTTAATATTCAGAGGGGGAAGGGGGGAGCTAATAAATCAGGCTGATGGCTTGTAATAGGCGTATTCTGTTTCAATACACCTTTCCCGAATTTATATTTTGTAAAATATCGCGTGCATGAAGACCAGGCAAATCTTGGTAAACATTATTCGCGTTCATATAAACATGGAGGAAGACAATGCTTTGAGAGATATTTTGCTTAATAAGATTGAGGAAAATATAGATTTAATCTTCGATAAAACTTAAGTAAAAGCGTGGGGGAGAATATAGAGGGAATGCCACCGTTTACGATAAAAGAAATTGAAATGTATCGACAAAATAGTGGTAAACAGCACGGTGTGGCAATTATTAAGACGTTGGAGCGTGGCAGAAAGTTTAATGATGAACTATACATATCTGTTGATAGTATTCTCACAGCAACAGCTACATGAAAAAAAAATTTCGAGAAATTGAAGTATGTCTTGTCAAAGTGAATGGTACAGTAGTATCAGCTGTGTGTACTTGTCCAGCAGGACAAAGCTCATATTGCAATCACAAAATGACATTATTACTTGAGCTAGCAGACTATTCATTAAATGGTTTAGCCAACAAAATTCCAGAATAAATCTCGTGCACCAGCAAGATTAGACTAGATTAGAAAATATCGCATTCCTTGTTTCAAAAAAATTTCAGGAGGCAGAAAGCCTACCAGAATACAATATGGAAAACCTTGAACAGAATTGCGACGAGTACGAGGCGAATTCTGCAGCTGAAGGCGCTGAAGAAGACATAAGTTTCATATCACATGGCTCCTCTTCAGGAACAAAGAAAAAATCCTTAAAAACTAAATTTAAGAAGAAAAAGACTTTGGCACACGAAGTTAAATCTTTTTTGAGGAATAAGATTCAAAACGAATTTAAAAAACAAAAAATACTGTCACAGCAGGAAGCTCGGACTTACCGTCCATAGTCAAGTCAGCCATCTTTTCGTGTTTCCCCCCAGCGATTTCCGACAGCCGGTTTTGTGGAACATGCCAATCTTAAAGATGGCGTATCAGTCGCAGGTCGTTCAGTTGCTGGCCCCACTACTAATGCTTTAACTTTTGCTACTCCGGGTTTGTCTGCGGGGGTGGCAGGGTCAACTTTATCAATCTCTCTCCCTCCAGTTCCTAAGCAAATTTACATGTTTACAAAGTTTACTACGAAATGCCTAGTTTTCATGCCGATGATGAAATCGATAATTTAAATTCGGCAAATGTGTGTTGATTGCGGCACAGCAGGGTAATTTTATGGCTTCGTGGTACTAGGCAGACAAATGTCAACGAAATACAGACGAGGAAAAAATCTGAGACCAGCAGATCCGTGTATTCTTTAACTAGCTATAGACTAGTCTTTGTAGTAATAGCCCTATTCTGCTCAAAATTATGGCACAACCACGTTTTTTGTCGGGTTCATCACATAGTAATTTAATTTCTTTACACATTTATGCGGGTAATATGTAAAATAGATATTTCATATGGGAACAATTAGTCTCTTTTAACAATAGCCGCGTTTTACTTAAAACACCTGCATATACCTTTCATCCAGCTAATAATGCACAAAAATTTGCCTTCAATATGACGGATGAATTTGTGTAAAGTTTTACAAAATAACTGCTGAATTAAAATTTTGTGCTAAGAATTTACAAAAGAACGAAGGTCAGCGCAAATCTGATGTCTGAAGTATATACAGCACTGGTTACGATTCTTTTTCTATATTTTTTATTATTAAGTACTTTTCAAAATTGATTCAAAATCAAAACAAATAAACAACACGGTTTGCTAAAGACAACCGAAATGTGATGCATGAACGTAATTTACACAGGTTAACAATTAGTGGCTTTACACGTTTTTTAGATCGAACATATTAGAAAAATTTAAAAAAAGAATAATATCAAACAAAATTGGACCAAACTAGATTATTCGCGACTTTATTTGTTCCGTTCATTGAAGTGGATCCAATCCATTCATTGAATTTTTTGTTTTACATGCTTTTTTATTAAGGGTATACTAAGTGTTTATGAGAGAGAAATACCCCAAAATATTTGTTGATGTCAAACGTATTGCCTGAGAATGCACTATGATTTGATATTTTACAATTTTATGATGATAGAAATCCTAAGGATGTGTTCTGTCTATCTATTTTTGATTTTTTACTATTATTTTTTTTATGTTTGCTAAGTTATTATTTGAATTTGCGCATACTATATGATTCAATTTTTAAAAATCATTTATCATTCATCTCCATCGTTTGCGATCATCTTTTAAAAGACTGTCCGTTTGAAATTCTTAAAGGGGCTACGGAACGGCTGTTGGTTTTCGACTTTAGTGACTTACACGAAAGTCGAGCTGAAGGCGGCCAAAAACAAAAATGGCTATTTTTCCGGTATGTATGTAATTTACAGACTCGAACATATAGATATATCTAGAATTTTTATCTTCTCCAGCCTTGGTTATGTTTTCATCCTGAATGAGTCTTGCTGAAATATTTCTTTGTAATATACTTCCGTAATATACTATAGCGGGCAAAGTGCGCTGGTCTGTTCATTGCGCAAAACGCATTTGCCAGATTTTTAATATGTGCACGGGATTTGCGGAATGTGAGCACTTTAACCGGTTTGCAGCCCCTTTAAACATTTTTATTATAACAGCGAGAGTACTTCCACTAAACATATTCAAAGTCTAACTGTTGACGAAAGGTATTGGTCTTGTTGTATTTATTATTTATGTATTTATATCAGAGAAGATAGCAACCACATATCTTTGAAGACATTTTTAATAAGTGATGTTAAAAGTTCATAACATTGGTTTAAAGCATTCTTTTGTCTACTTGACAGTTAAAATTGCCACATAATCATATTAAGCTTTATAACGCTTATTAAACATACAGATTTAAATCTAATGGCACGTTCAAAGATATGTGGATGCGAATAAAGTCGCTAATTAAACATGAATAAAGTTTATGGTTTTAAAACTTTCATGATTTTTGTTCGTTATAAATTTTGTAGACATTTTTCTAGCACTTTAACTTATTTTAAACACTTTGGCTACTCTGTTAAGCTTTTTTCGTTTTTTTATGTTTTTTTGCATATTCCTAGCCCTTAATAATACTAACCTTGCTTATGTGTATTCAATATTCTGTAAAGAGTAGTGGAGTTGCGCATGCGCTTGACCTCAATCACCAATCAATTTTCAGGTATATAATATAATATATAATAAGTATATAATATAATATAATATAATATAATATAATATAATATAATATAATATAATATATAATAAGTAAATAATTGAAAAAAAAAGATTTTAAACTGCTATTATTCCTACGGATTTTATGTTATCGAGAGGTAAATGCATTGTTTGACAAGAGAAAGGTGGAAAGAAGATGAAAATGAAAAAGTAACAGTTCTAACAGAAGCTTATTCATATATCCTTAATGCTACTTAACACTACTACTAACTATACTATCGTACGACTATCACATATATTGGTTTTAATTATTTTTTGTTACTTCTCAAGAAATCAAATATTATTATCGTTCTGTAGGTATTACAAAAGATATTGTCATGAACGGCGCTGAGACAGAAAGTAAGTTTAATTATTCTCTCTCTGGTGGTTTATTTTCTTTTTTTAAGCGTCGTTTTCTTGTGTTTTTTTTTTAGATTTTCAAGTAGAAGAGAAGGTTGCGTCAAAAAATCGATCAAACATACACAAAACAATTAACGTTGTCTTAATTGTCATCATTGTTATCGTTTTAATTGCTTTTGTTGCTTATGCAATTACAAAGGATAAAAAATGTGAATGTATGGAAAGAGACAAAAAGCGAGCTTCAAAAAATGAGTTCACATGTAAAGATAAAACAATAAAAATTGAACCACATGCCAATGATGAAAATGACATCTTTCGTGAATTAAATTTGAAAGAAATCAACACGGTTGTTGGTTACATAGAGCGCAACTTTGTGATACGACGAATGCAAGATGGACATAGTATTCAAATGGTTCAATTTATTAACACTGTAGAGCTCTATCTACCCAACAAAAAGGAAGCATTGGAATATTTGGACAATAATGGACCAAAACCGCGAAGAGAAGCAATTGTATCTCTCCAAACATCGTATAATGTGTCATACTATGTGGTTGGTTCGCTGCCGACACCAAATCATCATTATCTTGCTAAGTTTGCCGATAGACAGAACCCATCAGAAACGAAACCGGATGAAGCTATATTAAATAACAATCCAACCATAAAAAAACTCGGTTTTGATCATGCCAGCATAATGTGGCCACTGTTTAAAGCCACCTTTGAAACCCTTAAAGGATACGCGACAGCAGAAATTGGTTTTGAAAACGGATTGTCAATAGCTCTTTCTGGAGCTACCGAGCAAAGAAAAAACGAATTCTTCGGCGATCTGTTATTTCAGTTCAACCTACAGTTCCCTCCTCATTTACAATTTCTTGATGTCATAACATTTCGATTAAACCTGACAAGTAAGGATGAAAACAAATGGCGTGTAATCCAGGTTTGTGTTTTTACAATATCCTTGATCTTCCAGTTTCAGTCCACTCTTACGGGCCATTTTATTTTTAACTGATTAATCATAGTTGTGGCACAGGTTAGCTTTAAGAAGGCGTCTTTATCATGTCACTTAAGATAATGATAAAATTTATTCTAACCTTGAGGAAATTTTAAAGTATACTGTTTAACCATATTTTCGTGAGGCTGTTTGGATTAAATAAAACATTGCCCCAGCGTAATTAGTTCTTTTGCCTGCCATTTATTATGCGCTTAGAGCAACATTGCATATTTCAAAGAACTCTGAAAAACATCTCGCAAAGTGAATGTTCTATCCTTGGGAACCTAAGGACAGAACCTAAGAGGATAGAACATAATTTAAGATAATTTTTTCTAGATCTTCTACAATCAAAAAGCATATTCTAGTGCCGAAGAAATAATGCAAAGATACAATCGAGGAGAATTACATATTAAGAAGATCAAAAGAATTCCTGATGTAGTATTACAACGTGCAAATCTAAAACGGCGGGGCTCACAATTGAATTATTTTCCATCCATCGAACCATTGACTTTTTATCCAAACGGACCGAGGTTTTCAATACAAGGACGAAAGATAACCTACTTCGATTGGCAGTTCAATTACATGGTTCAAGCATCAACAGGTCCAGCAATATTTGACGTTAGATTTAAAAACCAACGTATCGCCTTTGAAATTAGTTTACAGGAAGCTTCGTCTTTGTATGCGACAGGTTCGCCTAGAATATATTTTTCAAATATTTTGGATAGCACATGGTCACTTGGCAAGTCGCACTCATTAATTAAAGGTGTTGATTGTCCTCAGAATGCCGCTTACATGGACGTCTCTTTGCATCTCTACGCCAGTAAAAAAGCCGTCACTGTCGAAAATGCAGTTTGTGTATTCGAAAATAATGCCAACATTCCTCTTCGAAGACATCACCATGGTGCGGAACATTTCGAATATGGAGGTCTAACTGATTCATTTTTAGTTGTTCGATTCATTACCGACATGTCTAGCTATGATTATATTCACGACTTTGTCTTTCACCAGAACGGCGTCGTTGAAATAAAAACGACAACGACCGGTCATTTAGTGCTAAGTCAATCATACAAGCAATTTTTCAATCAATACGGATATGAAGTTGTTGACGGCTACATTGGAGCTATTCACGATCACTTTATGCTATACAAAGTTGATTTGGATATTCTAGGGACAAAGAACAGTTTTAAAACGTTAGATATGACTCTTGAAAAAACACAGACGATATATGATTATCATCCCACAGTAAAAAAATTCATCAAAGAAAATAAAATAAAAACAGAAAAAGAAGCTGCCATTAGCTATAATTTTGATCATCCAAAATATTACATTATTTACAACGAGAATGAGAAAAACATATATGGAAATCATCGTGGCTATCGAATCTACTCACCGAATAAAATAAAGCAAGTCTATCCAGATGAACATAGAGGAACAAAACATACCGAATGGTCAAAGTACCAGATAACAGTGTCCAAGTTTAAAGAAACGGAAAGATTTGGAAGTTGCATGTTCAATTATTTCCCACAATATGGCACGCCCAGATGTTCGTTTGATGCACGAATCGAAGACAACGAAACTATCGTTAATGAAGACTTGGTAGCGTGGATACCAATTGGTGGATTGCATATTCCATGCGCGGAAGATTACCCAACAACGCCTACCACAGGAAACCAGTTCACATTTTTCATCAAACCGTTTAATTATTTCGACGAAGACCCAAGTTTTGCGTCTGCAAATTCAGTGTATGTTGAACACAAGAACGAAACATTTAAAATTGATACGTACGGTACTCCTACGCAAGCAACTTGTCCAATATTATCTTCACGACTCCTCGGATAAGTATAATTTAACAAAACAATTGATCAGTCATAATTTTTGACAGAAAAGACTTTTTATTCATTAGTTTTTTTAATAGCAACAAAAGCAACTTAGAACGAGAGTATTTTTTGATAGCTCAATTTCGTGAAGGGAAGATGTCTGTGCTTTTTTTTATATAATTTTAAACTTTAAATTTTGCAAACCAAATTATTTAAAACTCTAGATCTACTTGCTAACCAGCTTTCCAACAATTTTTAAGTTTATCATGTCAACCATTGTTGTCCAGAGGATTTAGGACTGCGTAGTTCTTTTTATTTTTCTATGTAATTTTTGTTTCGTACAATTGTTTACGTGTTCGGTATCTTCGAAGCGCATCATATGTGTTTGTGGTACGTGCTAGTTGTTGAGACTTTACTATTTCATTACGAAAAAAGAAGTACGCGTTTGTGTAAGTTTACTCGAAACGTCTGAAGTGTTTTGCAAGAAAGGCGTTGGTTTGCAAATTATGGTAATGAACCCCTGTCCCCCGACAGATAACGTTTTGGTAGAAATAACTTTTTAACAGCACTATTAAGATAAGAAAGAATATTGTATTCATGTTACACTAACATCGGCCATTTAGAAACAATGGTTTTGTTTCTTTCCATGGTTGTTCTTTATTTTCAAATACAAGAGGTGCACATTCATTCTGTTTATCGGTAGGAAAAATTGAAAATAGAACTTGTGTTCCTAGCTCTTTTGCTAAGGGTGATAGCGGGCTATATTACATGTTTTTTATAAGCATAGAGAATGCACATTCAGACAACAAAGTGGTAATAGTACGTTTTATTGCCATAACACAGTAATTGTCATCATGCCATAATTACTTCAAGTTATTTAAAATCTTCTTCGTTTTAGGACTAACCAACATATGTCTTCTTCACTAACTTTAAAAATCTTGCAATTCTTATAACCTTCATTAATTACTACTCTTCGCTGACATAACTTTTTCCAGAATATAAAAAATTTATACTTTGCTTACCGATGGAATATGCTTACTGATGGAACAGAAAACCATTTCGCAGTCCTATATAGATGCGATTAGCAATTATTCAAATCAAACGCAAGTTTGGGAATATCTTTAGAATTATCTATATTACTAGTCGATAAGACCCGTGGAAGAATCAACTCAGGCAGAAGATTGTTGTTTTGTAGATTTTGCTAACGTCAGCAGTGCATACAAAAAAAATTGGCGAAATGTAGTTTATCTGTTGCCTGTAATGCGTGCAGATTGAAAGGCTGATAAAAATAAGTGTTCGCAAACACATAAGGAGATATATATAAGTGTTTTAAAATTTTAAAATTTTGCTGACGTCAGTAAAGTCCTCTAAAGTACAAAAAAAAAATTCTTTAGAAATTTGCACTGTAAAATCCACTTAGACAGGAGTACATTGGAAAAGAGAATTGTACCTTGTATTTTTATGACGTCTGTAATTTTTTCCTGACATTTGTTCACACGCTGCTTGAAACGCTGATCAAAATAATGTATAGAATCACGTACAACACCAACAATAATAATAAAGTCAGAAATGACACATCTCAAATATTTACATCTTATAAAGTGATTACATTTGATTGCGTTGAAAACTTTTAATTATAATTTAATCAAAAGTGTCAAAAACATCAAATTTATATTTGGAAAATCATTTATTTGGTTACATACTATCCTGTTCCCCCAAAATACACACAAAATGTAAAAATTATACAACCGGTTAAGAGCACAAAATTTTTTCTTAATATGATGATCTGTAGTGACCTTTACCAACCATTTTAAACGTAAATGTCAAAAAAGAATAAGGAGTAAATTTTGAATGAACAAAGATATTATTTTTGGAATATATATGGTCCGTCCTCACAAAAGTTTACACAAAATGTAAAACAGATTGGTTTTTGAGGAGCATATCCAAATCAACAAAAATCAGTTCATTTAGCATGTCCTATATTGCCATTGCACCTAAATCTTCCACATAAAGGTTATGAAACACATCAAATTATAGAAAAATCAGGCATTTTATCATACAATATAAAGAAAAAAAAGGTTTTAGTCAGAACATTTAGTTATTTTTTCAGTATCACCAAACACAGTTATCACTACAATTTTAAAATTCTTAACAAAAACGTGAATTTGTTCTTTCAGTATATATATTGCATGTGGTCTTTTCCTACAAAAGTTTACACAAAATTTAAAAAAACAGCAGTTTGCAACATAAACAAAAACACGAATAACCATACCATCCTTTCATAAACAAAATAAAGTCATAAACCCACGTAAATTGCCAATAATGTCTACAACCTCCTGTAAAAATAACCTGGCATTTTACATGTAGGCTGACAAAAGTTTAATAGGATGTCAGAAACAAAAAAATAAAAAATAACTTAACACGCACGCTTTAAATTATGAAAAAAATATTCCACTTGTCATATTGCTTGTTAAGTTTACAGGAAATGTGAAAATAATTATACTCTTTAACAAACATCCAACTTATCTTGCAAAAGTTTAAGTCTTTGAAAGATTTTGTAGCTAGCTAGCTGGCTAGCTTGTTACATCATAATTCGTGCTCATAAAAGAAAAAATGTTTGGAAACTAAGGTAGCTAGCTATAGATAATTAAAAAAGAGGAATAACAACATAAATCATAGGTTAGAGCTAGCGATGGGGGTTGGGAAGAGTAAAATCTGAAGGCTAACATTAGCTACCTAACAGTAGCTAAGACACCCCTAGTTAAATGTACTTAAATTGGCAACATTTAGCTAGAACTAAAGCTAGCTATTTATGCTTAGTAAAACACATATAAAGAGAAACAATAGTAAAGTAAAAATAATAACATTACAAACCAAAGTTTTCCGTTTGTTAGTCAGCTAACAGCTTTATGTAGCATTTTGAATTTTAGGACAATTACATTAGTCACGCGCCAGGGCTAACATTAATTATGCAACAAAATGTCAACAAATATGGCTACTTTAAGAATTTGAGGCTTTTAGGTGGCTTTTGCTGAAAAAAGGGAGCTTCATTGATCCAGCGACATAAAAACCAAACGTCTAAAAATATCAAATTTCTTACTATTTGTGATTTCAAATCAACTTCAAACTCTAGCCTTTATTTTCTACTTCTAACTTTCTTTACTTCTAGCTGCAATTCTCACTTCGAACTTGACATTTCTACTTCTTCACTTGAACTTTTTCTTTTTAAATATGCTTTTTAGAATACTCTTTTCACTTTTTTCAAGATAAAGGGATCATTTCAGCAAATCAAATTGAGTCGTTTTTATCAAGTGATGTAAACATAGAAAACCTGCTAGCAATATGGACATAATTTTTTCGGCCACTTCAGAGATCATTTCAGCGACACCAGAGAAAAATGACGATATCCACTTTGCCTGTTACAGACACACGGAACTGGCTTATTATTATATAGATAGACTAGTAGATTAGGCCCGTGGAAAAATCCACTTAGGCAGAAAAATAATTGAAAAGTTCTGTCATTTGAATTTTGATGACATCAGCAAATATTTCAGTATATTGAATATGCCTTTCACTAAAAAAAATAATCTGAAAATGCATAAAAAGAAAGCATATAAGTCATAATTTAACAAAAAAGTTCTTATAATCTAACACAAAATATCAAATGTCAAATCGCATTAAATCCCTCCCACCAAAACTTCAGACAAAATATGAAAAACAACGGGGTGCAAGTTGTAACATCTAGTTAGTAGAAAGTTACAACATTGAAAGTCACAGCCCAGACAGTTACGACAAGAATAATAATAATGTCAGAAATAACACATCTCAAATATGTATACATCTTATTATGTGATTATGTTGAAAACCTTCAATATTTTAATCTGAAGTGTCGAAAACAAAGGCATGCAACAGTAAGCACAGATCTATGAAAATAAGTTCTTTACGCATTTTAAACATTGTCTTTTCCCTAAATGCTTATACAACAATACTACCTGAACAATATCAAAAAGCCAAACTTAAACAAACACAAAACACCAAAAAACAAAAAGTTACGCAAAAATATGCACAAAATGTAAAAGTTAACCGGTTAACAAAACAGTTCTTTTGTCTAATGATCCGTACTGACTTTACCAAACAATATAAACTGAAATGTTGAAAAAGCAATGAGCAAAGAGTAAATTTCAAATCAACAAAAATCATTATTTTGAAAACATTGTACATATATATGGTCCTTCCCCACAAAAGTTTACAATAAATGTAGAACACAAAGGTTTCTGAGGAGCAAATCAAAATATGGACAATAATCAGTTCAATTGGTATGTTCTCTATTGTCTTCAACTTGGAAAGTGTAGAATATCAAATTACTAGTCGTTAGCCCGTGGAAAAATCCACGGGTTTGCCCGTCCTTTTTATACCGCATCACGTGCATCTCGCTACTTGCGCAGCTAAGCTACCATTTTGTGTGACAGACAGACAGACAGACAGACAGACAGACAGACAGACAGACAGACAGACGTAATCGGGTATTATAATATAGACTAGTCAATGGCCGTGGAAAATCCACGGGTATTATAATATAAATAACCGGAAAACCCGGCGTCGAAACGCCACGTTCAGCCATAAGTAACTGTGTGGTCTGGTGTTATGTGGTAAATGAAGTGTGGTATGTCGTAAATGAAGTGAAGCGCATACACCATTATAGTGTTGCGACTGTGACATACTTTCCCGCAAGGATAGTTGAAATAAAAACAAAGTTTACAAACCGTTGTTACTCCATCATATCAAAAACAATCAAGCAATATTATTTTATTTCGCGGAAAAAGTTTTCGCGAAAGTTCAAAACTTAATGCTGACAGCGGGCCAAGAACGCATAATAGCCTTTCCTAAAAAAACTTTACTGCAACTTTGGTTAAGTTTAAACACAGGAAAAATCCAGTCGTTACCCTATCCAGCTAAAAAAACTCCTTAATTGGAGCGCTCTAGTACAGGTATGCCGACTATGTCGTGAATCGAGTAAAGCTCAAACAGCATTATAGTGTTTCGGTTGTTTCTAAAAAAATATATATATCACTTTACTGCGACTTTAGCCAAAATAAAAAAGTTTCCGTAAACCTTAAAAAAATAATTGTGACAGCGGACTGAGAACTTAGTACAGATAAATGGTGTCACATATGCGTTCAGGCATAAAAGTCTTCTTCAAAAAAAAATGATCACAACTTTATTTTAAATACAAAACACACAAAACAGCCTGATAACACCGCGTTGAACGTTTATTACAGGTAAACCGTGTCAAACATGAGTATTAGGCGTAATAACATTTTCCAAAGAAACTTTATCACAACAATTCAAATAAAAAGACAGGAAACCGCCTGTCGTTAACACCAGGCTGAGCGCTTAACAGGTGAATCGTGTCATACATGAGCATAGGGGTAATACCATTTTCCAAAAATCCTTATCGCTTCGGTTTTAAAAGAAATTAGTGAACAGACTGGTGTTAAACCCAGGGGTTAGTTAAAAAAATTACTCAGCAAATGATATTTTGCAGAATAAATTTTTATAACTGTAGCTGTAACCACCTGACTGTATTTAGCATAATTATTATTAGGAATTTTGTTGGTAGCCATTTGGCTACTTTCATTTTTTAGTTAGAGGTAGCCAAAGAGCTAATTAGATAGCCCCAACACCAAATACGAATGAATAATAGTATACCAAACTGAATAAAAACGTCAAAAGAATAGGAATAAGTGAAGCTAAGTTAGCTAGCTAGTAAAGCTTGTTCAAAATCCACGTTCCTTGCCAAACTCTTAAAATCGACGATTTAAGATTTGTACGTGGTTAAAAAATGTAAAAATATATGTGCCTTAACATGTGAAAACAAAAACTACAAAATTAAAAAGCTTAGGCTATTATTATAGAGACTAGTCGATAAGGCCCGTGAAGAAATCCACTTAGGCAGATAGGCAATAGAAAAATAGGTTGTTTTAGATGTTTTGCTGACGTCAGCAGTGAAGATCCCAAAAAAGTTAGAGAAATTTATTTTATTATTTTTTTGTAATGTGTAGAGGTTGAATCACGCTGATCAAAATAATGTGTAGGATGATATGTTTTCGAGGAACGCAAAAAGAGATATAAGTGTTTAAAAATTGTGCTGACGTCAGCAAAGGCCCGTGAAAACACAAAAAATATTTTTTCAGAAATTCATGTACCTGTTGCCTCCCTCGTATAGATCTTGAAACGCTGATCAAGAAAATGTATAGGATCATGTACTTTTGACCAACGGTTACGGAAATATTGTGGTTTAAAGGTTTTTTGATGACGTCATAAACCCGTTCATTCCGAAACGGATTTGAGGACCCAGGTTTGGAAAATTACCCAAATTGGTCCCAGGTGGTCCCTACTTACCCACGCGGTTAAAAAACATTGACGTCACCAACTCGTTTCCAAGTTATTTAGCCTCAAAATTTTAGGTGCACTGTAATGGCTTCACTAATCTTAATTAACTTTCCTGTGACGTCAATACTATTTTAGCGTTAAAGTTTGGTAAATTACAGAACAATTTTATAGGCGATGTTTTATAGAATTTGTTAAAGAAAATTGTGAAGAATATAATCCACTTTGCAAAAGTCACAGACAGACAGAACTGGCGTATTATTATATAGAAACTTCCATATAAATACTCACTCGAGATAAAAACTCGAAACAATGTCCAAAAACATTATATGCATAATTCAAAAGAGGAAATTTTAATACATACTGTTTTCAAATTGAAAAGATTCCACCATAGGAATGTTTTAGCGCGTTTTTAATTTACAAATTACATAAATACATACAATAAAATTTCTCCTCCTCTTATTGACCATGGATTTTACCAGAAGACTAACAGATTTATTTCATCTTCTCCGAAATGTTGTAAAATTATCAGATATCTATGTCATATTGAAGAAGAACTACTTTGTTCATATGCTATGCTGAATATTCACCAATACAGATATCTATGATTTGGAAATAATAAAAATAGTTCAGGAGATAAAGGAATACCTTTAAAATCATATGGATTTTATTTAGCAATTTTTGTTTTGCTTAAGTGGCAATAAAAGTAATATTCAAACATGGTAAAATACAAAAGAAATTTGTAGACAATTTATTATTGTGTAGTACTAAATGTATATTGCTAAAACTACATTGAGTTAAAAATAAGAAACGATATTTAAGATTCCATAAGTTAAAATACATAGCAAAAGTTTTGTTCGCGAATTTTTTTTTCATTAAACATGTACATCTCTGCTTAACTGTCCTTTACGCTGCCAATCAATTAAATTAAATAATTAGCTAATTAAAGCTCCAGCTTACAGTTGATATTGTAATCTCCCTTTCTGTATGATATTACAGTTGCTTTAGGTTATAGTATGGTGGGTTAGAAGCAACTAACAGTTGAGAGTTAGTATTCCATAGAAAGGAACTGGTCGAATATGTATTATCACCATTTAAAGTCAGAATGTTTAAAACGCATCACATTTTTAAATTGCAAATTGCATTGTTTTGAATCTGTGTGGTAGTTATATGCGTTGCATTTGATATTATTGACACACAATAGTGCACATTCTTCGATAGATGTTCCCTCGTGTTTTGCGAAATACTCTTTGTCCGTGTGTTTGTCGTCCAAACGTTCAAAGTCGCTATCTCTTTGAAACACAGCGCTTGCCATTGGAAAGTCAATTATCATGACAGTCGTAATTATACATACATAGAGTAATAAACTTCTTAAGCCTGCCTTCTTCAAATCCATGTTTGAAACGTGTACTTTAAAGATACGCAACAAATGAAGCATTGTATAAAATTCTGTACATAATCATACGTGAATGGTTAATATCAATTATTTAGTGTATTTAATATGACAGTTTCACATGAATATAATTTTAACTGGTCTAATAATTAATTAATCACAAGTTAAAAATACATTAAAAAAAGAGCCATGTTGCATCAAAAATGTATATCTTGAATGAGTCCAGAGACTTACGTAGGTATGTATCTTGTGCTGTTTTACGCGAAACAAACCTAAATCATTCTTGCCACACAGCGATATATACTTTATAATTACGTCTTGTTTTGTGTGACCATAACTGTAATATAACCGGGAAAACAAATACACCTTTCCCGAATTTCATAAATTATAATAATTATGACGTCATCCAAAATTTTATAATGGTTCTGTGCTCTTTAAATAAGGATGTTCAGATAGAATATTAAGTTATCATGACAAAAATGAAGTTTTTAGAGCAATATAATATTCTGGTTGGATTTTATTTAGATTTAAAAAAAATAATTAATTTGAAAACGATGCTATTCTTGGAAAGCTCGTCTATATGAAGGCTGTGACAACTTTCCGCTCGGAATTGACGCACCTAACGAACAGAAATATTAACGAAATTAGGTAATTTGTTCTACCTTTTGCTAAGTAACTTAGGGATAAGAATCATTTTTAGTATCGACCTCTTTAATTGAGTTTGGCATAATTAAGAAATTCGTTAAAGGTCTATTACATTTAAGACAAAGCTGCATAACATTAGTAAGTACTAGTGGTTAACCCATCGCTACTTGTGGCTGCCATTTTTTCTTACAACAGACGTATGTTCAGCATGGTAATGTACGCGGAGAAAACTCACTTTCCAACTAAATTTTGCCTTGCGGTTTTCACCGCTGGAAAGTATGAAACCTGTAGTTTTCAAAATATTATCATATTTGATCTTACTGGTGTCAAAAAAGACTTGCTAAATCAACATCCTAAAAACTTTATACAATCACATAACCACTGAATCCAGCGAGCACTTTAACCATTATTTGAGCACACCCCATGTAAGACGGAAGAAATATATTTCCAGGTTTGACAATTCTTTACTTGCCATGGATATAAATGAACAAGAAAGAAAGCGTGCTATGTTATTACATTTCGGAGACTTCGACATACAAGATATATTTGACTCGTTTTCGGTACTACATATCAAGCATTAAAAGATGCCTTTAGTAACTATTTTGAACCAAAAACAAACGAAATCTTCGAAATTTGGTGGTGTAGTTTGCAATGATCATAATTACTGTAAAGCTGCACTAGTTGATAATTCTACACCTGATGAGAATTCATTTGAAAGGCATGATATGAATCATAGTGAAAGTGTTGTGACTTATTCTGCAGAGCATATTATAACAGGTCATCAAAATTCAAATGCTTAAAATTCTTCTCCCACCAGTATGGCTTCTGAATTTACTGATAATGCCTTTAACCTGATATTTAAATTTCACAAAAAAATGAATAACCTTCAATTGAATCAGTGTAAAATTTGTTATGAGGTTTGGTGCGGAATTACAGGAAATATTTGTGGCCGTTGCAAAAGAGATAAAATAGAACCCCGGAAATTCAGCAGTGAAAATAACATGGTGCCTTCGTGCGTACCACAAGAATTGTATGGTTTAACACAAATTGAGGAAATGTTGATTGCGCGGGCCTTTTCAGTGATGAATGTGTACTGTAAACCTAGAGGTGGACAGCGAGCATACAAAGGACATGTTATTACTTTTCCTTCAAATGTTCAGACAGTTGCAACCAGGTGTCCGTCGCCTAAAAGTTCTTCATGCATTGCATTGGTTAGTTGAAAACAATCCTCTTTATCATGATGTAATAATAGATAATTCTAGAATAATTGAATTGCCAGAAGATGGTGATATATCAAACTTAATGATGTGGTTATACATGATGATGATGATGATGAAATGCAATATCCTGTCGACAGAGGTCCTGTTGTAGAAAATGAAAGCATTGCAAAAAATGAAAGCATTGCAGAAATGAGATCGTTCCTCCCAGTGCCCCTTAATTCAAAAAAACAGAAAGACTTGCTTCTTCAACACTTCACAGAGGCACTCGAAATTGATTTGGTGGATGAAAACCCATTCAATGAGTTTCGCACAGAATTTATCGCATCTATGGCTTTTCCAACTCTGTTTCCAGATGGGAAGGGTGATCCCACCAACTTTTCTATTTTACGTGAAATTTCATCTAGTGACACGGAGCCTTTTGCATTGAAGTTGAAACATTTGCTCAAATTTGCTGAGAAAATTGACCAGAAATGGTTTTATCGGTTTGCTGCTCACCCGCGTTTTGCTTACTGGGCTTACAATATTTTATACCGGAAGCGGATTTTAGCTAAGGGGAATCTTATGTCAAAAGAAATCCTGGGGAAGCTGAGTTCACTTTTGAAGAGTTCAATGAGATGCTATCTTCATCAGATAATGGGTTGTTGTCAAAAATATTCTATTACACAAAGGAAATCACTGGTTCTAATTCATATTGGAATCGCGTGAGACAAGAGCTCAATGCGACCATCAAACAAGTTGGTGTTCCAACAATTTTCTTCACTCTTTCTATGGCTGAATATCATTGGCCAGATCTACTCAAATTGTCAAGTGTTGCAGAGGATGCCCCTACTAGTGAAATTAGGGATGCGATCACAAACAACCCACATCTTGTAGATTGGTTTTTTACTGAGAGAACTGAAGCGTTTGTGAAGTCTTGGTTATATGATTATTTAGGAGCATCATGGCATTGGTTCCGCTACGAATTCACTGTATTACGTGGCTCTGTGCACTGTCATGGACTCGCTAAACTGAAAAATGACCCAGGATTAGTTGAACTTACAGACATCGCACTGAAAGGATTTTTAGCAACTGAATGTAGTGTCAAAGTTGACAAACGTAGCATGTCAGAGGATGAATTGGCTCTTCTTGAGTATGATATTGAAGTTGGTAAATATGCTGAACAAATAGTTTGCAATTACATTGATACACTACTTACTACTATTAACCCTGAAGGTGATTGTGTGTGGAGCAAACCAGTTAAGCATCCATGTAAAAGACTGTTCAGTGAATTACAAAATCCTGAACTTTTACATACTGATTATGTAGATCTGCTCAATTCTGTCCAAAAACATGTGTGTAGTACCTTGTATTGTTTGAAAGATAATGGAAGTGGACTGGTGTGCAGATTCAAGTACCCATTCGAAATGCGTTCAAACACTTCTTTGAAATTTAAGAAAGTCAACACCAGAGATGGATCTCTAAAATTGAGAGCAGAAATAGAAACTGCCAGAAATGATCCCAGGTTGAACAGGCACCAACGTGTACAGCTTCAGGGTTGGAGAGCTAATTGTGATGTAAGTGTTGTGATTGATTATCATTCTTGTTTAGAATACCTCACCAAATATGCCTCAAAACCTGAAAAGCTTTTTGTAGTTGCAAAAGATGCATTCACTCATGTTGCTAATAGTGTATCAAATAGTGAGTTTGATCCTGTGAAAGTTGTCAAAAAACTTATGATGCGAGCCGTTGGCTTGCGTGACATGAGTATCCAAGAAGTGTGCCACCAAATATTGAAGCTCAAGTTGCATAGTTCATCATTTGAAGTAATTACAATTTCTCTTGATGGATCGAGGAAGGTTGAATCAGTAGATGGAGAGCTGATAACTCGGTGGTCCTTATCAGATATATATGCTAACCGGCATGATTTTACCTCTGATGTAAGAGTGATCAACTCTAATTTTATCAATTTCCATTCTCATTATTTTTTGAAAGATGGTCAAATAAAAAAACGGCGGAAAATGGTCATTGTGAGAACTATTCCAACTTACTCTTCATACCGAAAGGGTGTTAACTATGGTAGTTATTGTAAGTTTAATCTGATCAAGTATAAACCATGGTCTCGTACCATAGCTTCACTGTGGAATAACAATGAAGAGTGTGATGAAACATTCATAGGAACATGGGGTGCCTTTTTACAGTCAGAAATAGCTACAGACTTGGTTCCCCATTTTGCTTTTGAATTAGAAAATTTACAGAGCTCAACAATATATGAAAAAGAAAGTGACGCTTCTGATGATGAAAATAATACAAATTTGTCCAATCAGGATGAGAAGGAGGAATGGATGTTTCTCTCTGAGCTTCTCATCAACAATCCCAATGACTCGGATGAAAATGACAGACTGGAAGATGTGCAATACTGGAATCAACAGAGAAGTCAATTTACTGAACAGGAAATCAGCAATATGCCAGCCTGGATCAGTGCCCAGAGAAGCATTCATCTCAACGATGATGTTTTATCAGTTCCTTCTGATGAATCGGAAAATATTGAGAAGTTGAATTTACAGCAGCGTAAAGCATTTGACTTGGTTATTCATCATTCTGAATCTGATACTTGTGAGCAGCTTTTACTTTTGGTCATTGGTAAAGCAGGTAGTGGTAAGAGTTTCTTGATTGACAGATTGCGCTATGCTCTAAATGCGAGCTGTTACATTTCAGCATTGTTCGGTATTGCTGCTTACAATGTAAGCGGTAAAACACTACACTATTTACTTAAGTTGCCTGGGAGAGGGAAGCGTAACCATGATCTTCAAGGTGCCAGCTTATCACAGATACAAAATACATTTTGTAATAAAAAGTATCTGATCATAGATGAGTATTCTGTTATCAGTCAACGAGATTTATCTTGGGTCAATAGAAGGTGTAAGCAAGCCACAGGTATAACTGAGAAAGCATTTGGTGGCATAAACATTATTTTAGTTGGTGACTTGGGTCAGCTACCTCCTGTCAATGGTAAGGTTCTTTACCATCATAAACCTTCTACAGAACATGACTCAGAAGGACTTTTTTTATACAACATGTTTCAAACAGTGATAGAGCTAACTATCAATCAACGAGTTTCTGGAAACAATCAGGACTGTGTTGAATTCAAAAATTTGCTCTCCAATATCAGAGATGGTAAACCAACACTTCACGATTGGAACACTTTACTAACTCGCACTCCTAGAATTTGTAATAATATTGATTCTTTCTCTGAAGCCTTGAGATTATCTTATGGTAACAGAGAAGTTGCAGAGAATAATTTTACGTCATTAAAATCTCTTCAAAAACCAATTGCCAAAATAAAAGCAATCCATAGCAAAGCTTCTGCTGCTAAATTTTCTGCTGATGATATGGGTGGTCTGTCACCATGTACTTATTTAGCTGTAGGTGCCAGAGTGATGCTCACAAAGAATCTTTGGACAGAAGTGGGTTTGTGCAATGGTTCTTTAGGAACCATTCATAACATCGTGTATGAATCTGCTTACGAACTCTTTCCAGTAGCAATTCTTGTTCAATTTGACACTTATTCTGGTCCATGTTTTAATAACGACAATGTTGTGCCAATTGCACCCTGCTCAAGCACTTCTGAATCATATGGGTCAAACTTTGAAAGGACAAAATTTCCTTTAAAATTAGCTTGGGCCATTACAATTCACAAATCACAAGGTCTTACTCTACCAAAGGTGTGGATTGACCTTGGCAGCAGTGAAAAATCACCAGGATTGACTTATGTTGCATTGTCGAGAGTCCGAAAATTGCAAGATCTTATAGTTGAACCAATGAGTTATGAACGTCTTACATCCATAAGCAAAAGTGCAAATTTTCAATACCGTATTTCAGAAGAGCATAGACTGCATGATATAGCTATATAATTCATTTTTAGTGTCTGATGTCAAAAAGATGAGAAAAGTAGTTAAAAAAGGTAAGTTGTTTTTTTCTTCAATTAACTTCATCTTCACTAGACTACGTATGAAAAGTAATAAGGTTTGCTTTTTTTATTATTAGCACACTAAAACGAGTGGATGATACTCCCAATGGTTCACCACCTATAAATGTACCTGACACAGGTAACTTTTCATTTATTCATATCTATCAAACAGTTAGAAAACCTTTGCATTGTACAAATATTTTGATGAGTTGTGAATTTTTTCATTCTAACACAACCAAAACAAGTAGACAAAACTTTCAATGATTTATCTATTCAACAGCTAGCATATAAATACTACCTTTCCCTCTTCATGAAATTTGTTACTTGCCTTTAGAACAAAGTACACCCAAGAAACGAGCATCGATATCTTCAATTTCAGATAGTCCATTAACTCCAAGCAAAAGACTTTTCACCAATGTATCTTCCCCTTATTCACCCTCAGCACCATCAACTGCTATTGGTAAGTGAATAAGACTGATACATATTTTGCTTAGCATAATGATTTACTTTATTGTAGAGAAATTTTAGCGGATATGTTTCCAACTGCTAAAAATTGATTCTATGATGCGTGATTTTTTTTATAAGCAACTTAGGATTTTGATAAGAATTCAAGTTGCTTACTTTTTGACCAATTTTTGTATCTCAAGTTGCTTAATGGTTGCTTATTTTTCTTGATAAACTTTTCGGTGTTATAATAAAGAAAAGAAAAATTGCAATCAGGCTTAATTTACTGGTAGTTTTTTAAAGGGAAATACAAGGAAAAGGCACAATTTCGGCCCACGAAAACGAAAATAGTGCGTTTCTCTTGGGCTTTGAATTATTCATGTGCATTAGTAATTTAGACAGTTGCTTATGTTTGGAATTGTCAAGAACTGAAGTTGCTTAATACTTTTTGAAATCAAGTTCAGTTGCCCATAAACGAGTTGCTTATACAAAACAAAATTGTATCTGAAAAAATCTTGAAACAATACTGCAATAATCTCAAGGTACATATTGAGAAAAATTTTACACGCAGATGAAGTTGACGATTCTCTGTATTCTGTGAATAAAAAATCCCTGATTCTGTACAAGCAAACTAATCCTGTATAACGCTCCTCTTTTTTAGACATAACTGACTTTGTCGCATCGTTTTCACCCATCAAACAAAACCAACAGAAAACCCGTGATTACTTTTTCATTTTCATCAAAAGTGGTCCTACGGACTTCAAGAAAATTTTGGTTAGCAACCACAAAAATATCAAAATCATTAGACAGAAAATATTGGATGCTTTTCATGACAAAACTCCAATATTACTTGCGAAACTTGTACCTAGCAAAGATCTTTTCTTCTTCAATGCATACTCGGTCATCTCGCCAGCATCAGATGCCATTGGCTTTGATTTGAACGATGCTGATGCAGTGCGTTTAGCTGATATAGATGATGATGGTTTAGTGACATCAGTGGTTGGTCAAATAAAATTCACTTCAGAAGAAACATGTCAAGTGTACACGAAGCAGGGTAAAAATCACCAGGATAGAATGAGAGAGGGCATCTTTAGTGATGGTACGAGAACATTGAAGATCACTATTTGGGCTGATTTATTGGAAATTGTTAAGGAATTCCAATTGATTCAAATAGCAAATGCGTCAACCAAGACCTTCAATGAAGAGCTGGTTCTTACAACCAATTATTCGACAATCATTTGCTTTTTAACAGAAGCGTTGGATGTACAATTTGATGAGTCTGTAGCGCAAAAAGATTCTACAGCAACACCGCCTAAGGAAATGATCGTATGTTGTCCCGTTATTGAGAGTATTGTCGTGAAAACCTTCTTACAATGCAAAATATGTAATGGAAAAGTAGATATTCGTCCAGGAACTGGTTTGGCAATCTGCACCAATGTTCACTGTGGTCGAGATTTCTCAGTCACTCATTTAAAGCAGCAACCGAACTGCTGCCAAATATGTGTTGTTTTGGATATGCGTAACGAATATGTTGCTTTAACCGTAACTGCTTACAGAGAAGTCCTTGAAGAATATTTCGGCGAAGAAATTGCGGATGAGGTGAAACTGCGATCCGATTTGTTGAATATCACAGATGTTGATTTTGTTATCACCAAAGGTCAAAAAGTTAGCAAAATGACCATGCATAAAAAATGAACTATTCGAAGATGATTCCACTATGGCTTTTTTTTTGTACTACTTGTGTTATTATTACCGTAGGACTGTGAAAACTGCTTATTTCATGCTATATATGTACCAATTTGTCAGTTGTAGAAATTGAGCTGATTTGAGAGATCATGATCCAACACTTCGTTTCTCGTTAATTTTCTATTACAGCTTTTATATGAAAACTCTTTTTAGATCATGTTGATAGCTAACACATAAAGATCAAACACTTTTTTGCTCTCTATTTTTTGTTATTATTTTGATAGGTATGTGACTTTTCTTTATTTTCACATTGTAAATATTTACTTTAAAAACAAAAAGTACGTTTGGTTTTGTTATACCATGCTTCGTCAATTTCCAATGCTGAAAAGTAACTACGCAATGTGGCCTCTTCCCGCGCATTATATTCTGTTTTTTCATGGCCAAAAATTTTCCAATGAAAAGTCAACCTGCCCTAGCCGTACTGAACGATGGAAAAATGAATTTCGCGGTATTGCAAATTGGTCACCTATCGTAGCGTACCACTTTTCCAACTGCTGCGCATATGCAAGCTTTGCAGAAAATAGGATAAGTTCTTGCATAGAAAGTATGGAACCAGCAGCATATTCAACTGATTCAGGTATACAAATAGGTTGAAAGGCAGTCAATAATAAATATCTGTAATATATATACATATAAATTGGCCTTCAACAAAAGTGATGATATATATGACCATTCGCAAGAAAACTTATTTATTTGAACTGAAAAATTGATGCACGCAGCGGTCGCACCAGTGTGGACACTGCCCTAGTTATAAAAATGTACATAGAAAAAAATATAATACCATATTATTATTAACTCCACTTCTTCTCAATGTACTGCCGCATTGGCACTTGTCGCAATTCAGATAGCAATTTGAGAAATTGAAATATTTTCATAATCACATCACCAGTTTAATAAGCTTATTTTTTCAATAGACGCAGGAGAAGTTCATGACGTCATATATACTTCAGGTGTGACGCCTCGACGTCTAGCTCTTTATGTTTCATCACTTCCCACAGATTGTATTAAAACAAATTATTTTTTTCTTTGATTAACAAAAGTCTTGCTTAAGCGTACACTGTTTGTAAACAAGATTAAATTCCAAAACCCTATTAGGAGTTTTTTCAAGATATTATAAGTCATTCGAATCGTTTTTATAAGACCGCTGAACTTGAAGATGGCAGAAATGAGTGTCCGTGTAAACACAGTCTTGAATTGCGCTAAGTTCGTTTTAATAATTTTTTGGTGAAAAGCGTTATATTGTCGTTTTGTGGGTATAAAAAAACATTTTTCAAGTATTCTCAACAAACCAAAGTGTAAAGAGGTTTTATGCGGCGCTATATAAAATAAACCAGTGTATGGGCTTTTTAGCTGATGCACATGGTCGATACAAAAAATGTAAGAAATTTGAAAGTAACAAACCACATAATTAGAGGAATTATTATTAACTATAATATAATATATCTTTTCTTAAATTGAAATAATAACTAATATAAATTCATATACAAATTGCAATAAAAAATTTAAATAATAATTTCTATAGCTGTGCTCGCCTAAAGGCAAAATTATAAATTAACTTCATAACAGATCTAAAAATAAATTTATTTTGATTTGGGACATTTTTATCAATAAAAGTACTATCTTACGTTACGAAGTGGACACCATTTTCACAAACATATCAATTTCATTCTTGACATTTTTTTTCTTCTTAACAACAAAATTGTCACTTTTATAAAACAGCCTCATTTTTGTTCTATTTTGGAACATGTTTTCAAGGTTTTTAAAAATTTGTGTACTTTCACGAAAAGCAGGTGTTTTTCCTGCAGATCTATATTTTGTTTATAAATAATCGCGCCAATATGAATATTATTAGCGATTTTAAGAACAAAAAGAAACAATCTAATAGCAATAACTTACTTCGTTATCTTTGATCTTCTGTCTAATTATTTCGCGATTTTGTTTATTTTTCCATAGCCCAGCAGCATCAGGCAGCTCTTCCAAATTTATCTGTAATTGTGACGTCAATATTATTACGATGTAACAGCACATCAACACACGGGGTGTTACCCTAAAATGCAGCGCTATACAACGGTGTACGGTTAAAAATATCCTGTTCCTAGCATTCCATGCTTTCCCATACTTTATTGGTGTGGCTAAAGGAAGACGTTTAACTTTTTATTTTGATTGCATGCAACAATAACAGCTATAAAATATAAGTTCTACAGTTTACATAAAAGGAACGCATCTATATTTTCGTAGGATTTAAATTTGGGCAAAAACAACGTCCGAATACATTTTTTGCAAGCAAGAAATAACTTTTTATACGGTGGATTAATTTTGTCAATTCCTGATTTGCAGTATTCTTGGATTCCATAAATTCATAGAATTGTTTTAGGACATAGAATCTTCCTAATCCTTATACCAATGTCTTTATTCTACCAGACTTACTTTCGCATACTAGAGCAACTAATGTTTGATTTTCGTTGTTTGTGTTTCAAGGATTTTTTACCTTACGCTATTTCATATATATACTTACGCATTTTAATATTAAAAACATGTAACACTCTTTAGGATTACTGTAAATATCAATACGGAACTGTTAAAGACGGAGAGGATGATATCCGGGAATATGAAGAGAGAGACACAAAAACTTCTAAACACCAACTTAAGAAGAGATCAAACAACGATATGGTGACCACAAAGCAGTAACCCGTGCGCCAGGACTTGTGAACCTGGCGGTAGCTTTCTACATGTGTTACGGGATGCCAAAACTCAACCTTACACGGGTAGTTGTCGCTTTGGACCAGCCATTTGCTTTGGAGCAGTCGTTCATGTCGGTCCAGTCGCTCGCGTCAGACCAGCCGTAGGTCAGGACCAGCCTGAAGTCAGTGCGGTATTCTTCGTGGGCGTAATGTCACGGAAGCAAGAATTATATAAAAAAACAACCCTTATATAACAACTACATAACATCAGGTATAGCAGGAGCGTTAAACTTTATAGACTAAGTGAACCAACTTACCAACTTTTCCAGCACACTAAAATTTTCAACATTCAACCAACAAACAAAAATATTTCTATTTCGAAAATTGTTACTTTATCGGAGAGAAAAGAAATTAAAAAAAGTGGTCGACGATAGAATACAAAAATTGAATAAGACGTTTTTTCCAAATAATAAATCCACATCGGGCAAAAGGTTTTTATTTTGCTTTTAACATTGGTAATTGTAAAGTAAAAAGAAACGCACATGAAAAATGATAGCGAATAAAAACAAACCTTGCTCTCTGATGGGACTGAAACTAAATACCTTATTAGTAGCATATTCGTACAAATTTTCGTGCATTTGCGCCAAAAGTTTTGTTATTGTCAAAATATAGTATAGAAATCGCGCGGAATAAGAAAGGAGCTGCTAAATTGCGGATATATTGTTGTTGTTGTTATCACCAATTATCTTACTGATCGTTGGCATTTAGCAATTACTAAAATTCAAAGTTGTGTCTGCAACGTTTGCAGACACAACTGGGGAGGAAGGGTTTACCTAAAAAAGGGGAGCAGTTAAGCAAGAACAACTATCTTCAACCTCTTCCATGGTCAAGATCGGAAGACCACGTTCCAACTCATATCAATCTAGATTAGAGTCACGTTCATCTTCAATAATTTCCACCTTCACTTGTGGCAGAGAAGAAACGAAATTCGTCCTCTGGCAGCAGATCACATTCTCCTCCTGCAAAGCGTTCTCGAATTACTACGGAGGATGGACAGTTTTAGCAAAAGCTACCCGAAGAAATGACGAAATATGAAACAGTTCCACATTTTCATACAGGCCAAACATATGAAGGAAAACATTGTGAAAGAGCATCCTGTACCACTTAATCTAAATACTGTTAAATCGCTTGACACTTGGTGGCCAAAAAGGGGGGAAAAGAAGAAAGCAAGAAATGAGGTTGCTCAATCCAAAATACGTGATGTAATGGGACCATTCAAAAGAGTTTGGTCTATTCTGGAGAAGGCAAGACAGGGCGAAGCCAAAAAGAATGTGTCATTAGATGATTTATTAGCTTATATTGAAAAAACAAAAATGTTGCTTGGCTAAGCCAGTAACAAGGTTGTTTATTTCCGATACCTGAACATTTTAAATGTTACGTTGAAATCAAATCCCGATGCAGACGCAAAAATGTTAAAAACAAATTTAGACCACTTGCAGAAACATGACAAGGAATTTTTTGGATTAGGAGCATGTTTTTGATCCCACCAAGGACAATAAACAGGTTTTGGACATGTTGCAAGAAGTGGGTATGAAGAATAAAACGCCAATACGTAAGCTATTTCGACTTGATCTTCCGGCAGCAGTGGATCAGAAAAAACAGCGATGGATGAGTGCGAGAAGCCGTCAAAACAGTATCCGATATTTTTACCCACAACAAAGAGCAAAATACCCAAGGAATATCATCCCGTAATTCTATATTCTTGATAAGAAATGGAAACCAAAGTAAAAGCTACAACAGAGAAAAATTAGTTAAATAGAAATACAAGAGATGGTGGGAAAGGGAGCCACTCTTGCAGTAGATCACTTGCCACGCATAGGAACCATCACTTATGGCTCTATACGCAGTCCTATACGGCTTTGCCCAAGAACCTACAAAGGCAGAAAAAAAACTCTTTCTCTGATATCCTCATGAAAGACATGACATAAAACTTATCGATGACAAAACCAACATGATCGGTGACTTGAAGGACATCAAGGCGCAGCTATGGAAGGAAAAACATGCCTACCTGCGTGAAGGATTCAAACACCGCAGGGATATAGATTTCTGCAGTAATTAAGAATAGCGTTCTCATCCTCCAAAGACCAGTGTTCATACTTTTACTAGTATGAAAAGAATGTTATGTTTGAAACAAAGGAAACCAAAACCGTTAAGCACGTTTGAGGTAGCGTTCTTGCCAGCCTCTGGCAAATGTATATAGGTTTGTCACGCCCAAGACATGGGATAGGCCTTGACAATAAGAGAGTCAAGATTTTGTATCCAGATAAAGGATACTGCATGGCGGCTATTGTTTTCACTATTCAAAGGCGTACAAGCCCCATAGCGAAGGCGGAGAACTTAAGTTTGTCTTTTGAAAAGACTACCGAAAATATTGAAATGAGATTCGAAGGAAACGCTTCCGAGTATGAGATACTTTGTGTCAGTATATTACCACAAGAGGCTGCCCATAGATCTCTCTACGCGATTTTTGAAAATGAAGTGACAAAACAGTTGGCTGTTGTGATAACACTTGTATGATGACGATTGGTTATTGATAATACAGGTTGTAAACCTCTGAAGATTTTGCATGGTATTAAAAAACTTCCCCTTTTGCAAGGATTCTCCTAAAGAAGTACATTGAACAGGAGAGAGGAGTCGTAAAAAAGCTGCATAGTACAGAACAATAATTACCAATGCATACAGACAAAACACATAACAAATAGGAAATTCAAACTGAATCACATAGGCACACATAAAATAAATAAAACTTATTATAATAAAACTATCCTTAAACGGATAAGTTTTAGAATAACCTATAACGAATCAAATGAAAACAAAAGCAGGCAACGATTTGTGCACCAGGACTTGTGAACCTGACTGTAGCTTTACACGTGTGAAGGGTGGGGTGATGTGTGAAACCACTAAGATAAGATAAGAATATCAAAACCCCTTGCAAAGCTTCTTTTAAAATGACTTAGGGCAGTAGGATCTTCACTCCTGAAGGCAAAGTAAACAAACCCTACCGCCCTACTGGACTAGGGTAACAAACCCAAAAGTTAAGAAAAAGAACCTAGCCCCTTGCTACGCTTCTGAGAGAATATCAAGAAAGAGAAGGCATTGAGCAAACTCTTATATCATGGTAAATTGACCGACAATGGATCAGCTGGGTAACTGCTAGGGGAATTATTTCCCTCCCCCATTTGTTTTGGCTTTAAAGCAAGTTGATGTTTGCTAAAAAATATTATGTAACAGGCGGAGTTGTTCAAGTGAGATGAATAGACTATTAATGCAGCGGTCGTTGCACTAGAGCTAAGTGTTTTGGTGATCTTTAACAAAGGCACCTAAGTGGTTGATGGTTGATGAAAAGCTCACCGGAAATTGGAAGAATAAACAGGCAAACGACAGCTTAGGACTAATGATTTCACTAGTGGGGATAATAAAGAGGACTCTGATGACAACCGAGGCCAAAGTCTTGGGACGACAATTAACGCTTTAAGAATGGAGATGCATAACAGCTGCTACCTTTATTTATTAAACCGGTGTGGAAGTTGTTTGCTTTTTGCTTGCTTTCGGTTTCTAAAAGGTCAACTGCAAGTTGTGGCAATGATGTGATTGGATAAGGACCGTTATCGGCACAAGATTTTGAGGCTGCAGATTATATACCTGAGATATGCGGTCTTTTAAGATTCTGACTGTTGTTGGACTGGACTCTTTGGACCATTGCAAATAAACTCTGGCAAACCAGATGTTATTTTCGTGCATATGTCACCAAGTTTGCGTGCAGTTTTAAATGCGGATTTCTTGGAAAAACCGAAAGTTTTTAAACAATATGTAAAAGACCTGGAACAGTTACCTGTAGCACCCACTTCTACAGCATAAAAATGTGGGACCAATTGGAACTACTTATCACTTCGACTAAAGAGGAGTATTTAGATAATTTTGTACGGTGCCAAGACTGCATATTCTCCTCACAAGGGCAGGTTAGTTGGATGAGAATAACAAGCTAGGAAAAGTTGGAATGCATTACAATCTCTGGTCTTAGTGATGTTACAGCTATATGGTCGGGGAACAGAAATGATGAAAAAGCTATATGTACCTGCTTTAACAAAGGGTATCTTATACAATTTACTTTTCGGAGATGGCGTAATTTTTGAGAAACTCTTGTTTGAAAAAAACTCGCGAAGAATGTATTCGTGTAAAAAAGTAAATCGGCCTTGAGAAAGGGCAATCTTGCAAAAACATAAGACATGTGCTGTGGTGCATAATTGTTTTACACACAAGGTCCTATCTGGTGCACTGAAGTGCGAACCTTCAAACATGTTTTGCTGCTCAGGCCAGCTCTATCCACTCAGGAAACAAAATAATGGAGAAGAAGAACCGTGCATAAATGCTGAGCATGTGCCTGTGACAGTTGCTTGGTGAAGTAAAAAAAGATTTGCCTAAATCTATGTAATAAGGCTTAATGAAAACATGCCTACCTGCGTGAAGGATTCAAACACCGCAGGGATATAGATTTCTGCAGTAATTAAGAATAGCGTTCTCATCCTCCAAAGACCAGTGTTCATACTTTTACTAGTATGAAAAGAATGTTATGTTTGAAACAAAGGAAACCAAAACCGTTAAGCACGTTTGAGGTAGCGTTCTTGCCAGCCTCTGGCAAATGTATATAGGTTTGTCACGCCCAAGACATGGGATAGGCCTTGACAATAAGAGAGTCAAGATTTTGTATCCAGATAAAGGATACTGCATGGCGGCTATTGTTTTCACTATTCAAAGGCGTACAAGCCCCATAGCGAAGGCGGAGAACTTAAGTTTGTCTTTTGAAAAGACTACCGAAAATATTGAAATGAGATTCGAAGGAAACGCTTCCGAATATGAGATACTTTGTGTCAGTATATTACCACAAGAGGCTGCCCATAGATCTCTCTACGCGATTTTTGAAAATGAAGTGACAAAACAGTTGGCTGTTGTGATAACACTTGTATGATGACGATTGGTTATTGATAATACAGGTTGTAAACCTCTGAAGATTTTGCATGGTATTAAAAAACTTCCCCTTTTGCAAGGATTCTCCTAAAGAAGTACATTGAACAGGAGAGAGGAGTCGTAAAAAAGCTGCATAGTACAGAACAATAATTACCAATGCATACAGACAAAACACATAACAAATAGGAAATTCAAACTGAATCACATAGGCACACATAAAATAAATAAAACTTATTATAATAAAACTATCCTTAAACGGATAAGTTTTAGAATAACCTATAACGAATCAAATGAAAACAAAAGCAGGCAACGATTTGTGCGCCAGGACTTGTGAACCTGACTGTAGCTTTAACGTGTGAAGGGTGGGGTGATGTGTGAAACCACTAAGATAAGATAAGAATATCAAAACCCCTTGCAAAGCTTCTTTTAAAATGACTTAGGGCAGTAGGATCTTCACTCCTGAAGGCAAAGTAAACAAACCCTACCGCCCTACTGGACTAGGGTAACAAACCCAAAAGTTAAGAAAAAGAACCTAGCCCCTTGCTACGCTTCTGAGAGAATATCAAGAAAGAGAAGGCATTGAGCAAACTCTTATATCATGGTAAATTGACCGACAATGGATCAGCTGGGTAACTGCTAGGGGAATTATTTCCCTCCCCCATTTGTTTTGGCTTTAAAGCAAGTTGATGTTTGCTAAAAAATATTATGTAACAGGCGGAGTTGTTCAAGTGAGATGAATAGACTATTAATGCAGCGGTCGTTGCACTAGAGCTAAGTGTTTTGGTGATCTTTAACAAAGGCACCTAAGTGGTTGATGGTTGATGAAAAGCTCACCGGAAATTGGAAGAATAAACAGGCAAACGACAGCTTAGGACTAATGATTTCACTAGTGGGGATAATAAAGAGGACTCTGATGACAACCGAGGCCAAAGTCTTGGGACGACAATTAACGCTTTAAGAATGGAGATGCATAACAGCTGCTACCTTTATTTATTAAACCGGTGTGGAAGTTGTTTGCTTTTTGCTTGCTTTCGGTTTCTAAAAGGTCAACTGCAAGTTGTGGCAATGATGTGATTGGATAAGGACCGTTATCGGCACAAGATTTTGAGGCTGCAGATTATATACCTGAGATATGCGG
Source organism: Hydractinia symbiolongicarpus (assembly GCF_029227915.1). NCBI lineage: Eukaryota > Metazoa > Cnidaria > Hydrozoa > Anthoathecata > Hydractiniidae > Hydractinia > Hydractinia symbiolongicarpus. Next base: position 26,464,566 of record NC_079883.1, read on the forward strand.
TCTTTTAAGATTCTGACTGTTGTTGGACTGGACTCTTTGGACCATTGCAAATAAACTCTGGCAAACCAGATGTTATTTTCGTGCATATGTCACCAAGTTTGCGTGCAGTTTTAAATGCGGATTTCTTGGAAAAACCGAAAGTTTTTAAACAATATGTAAAAGACCTGGAACAGTTACCTGTAGCACCCACTTCTACAGCATAAAAATGTGGGACCAATTGGAACTACTTATCACTTCGACTAAAGAGGAGTATTTAGATAATTTTGTACGGTGCCAAGACTGCATATTCTCCTCACAAGGGCAGGTTAGTTGGATGAGAATAACAAGCTAGGAAAAGTTGGAATGCATTACAATCTCTGGTCTTAGTGATGTTACAGCTATATGGTCGGGGAACAGAAATGATGAAAAAGCTATATGTACCTGCTTTAACAAAGGGTATCTTATACAATTTACTTTTCGGAGATGGCGTAATTTTTGAGAAACTCTTGTTTGAAAAAAACTCGCGAAGAATGTATTCGTGTAAAAAAGTAAATCGGCCTTGAGAAAGGGCAATCTTGCAAAAACATAAGACATGTGCTGTGGTGCATAATTGTTTTACACACAAGGTCCTATCTGGTGCACTGAAGTGCGAACCTTCAAACATGTTTTGCTGCTCAGGCCAGCTCTATCCACTCAGGAAACAAAATAATGGAGAAGAAGAACCGTGCATAAATGCTGAGCATGTGCCTGTGACAGTTGCTTGGTGAAGTAAAAAAAGATTTGCCTAAATCTAAGTAATAAGGCTTAATGAAAACATGCCTACCTGCGTGAAGGATTCAAACACCGCAGGGATATAGATTTCTGCAGTAATTAAGAATAGCGTTCTCATCCTCCAAAGACCAGTGTTCATACTTTTACTAGTATGAAAAGAATGTTATGTTTGAAACAAAGGAAACCAAAACCGTTAAGCACGTTTGAGGTAGCGTTCTTGCCAGCCTCTGGCAAATGTATATAGGTTTGTCACGCCCAAGACATGGGATAGGCCTTGACAATAAGAGAGTCAAGATTTTGTATCCAGATAAAGGATACTGCATGGCGGCTATTGTTTTCACTATTCAAAGGCGTACAAGCCCCATAGCGAAGGCGGAGAACTTAAGTTTGTCTTTTGAAAAGACTACCGAAAATATTGAAATGAGATTCGAAGGAAACGCTTCCGAGTATGAGATACTTTGTGTCAGTATATTACCACAAGAGGCTGCCCATAGATCTCTCTACGCGATTTTTGAAAATGAAGTGACAAAACAGTTGGCTGTTGTGATAACACTTGTATGATGACGATTGGTTATTGATAATACAGGTTGTAAACCTCTGAAGATTTTGCATGGTATTAAAAAACTTCCCCTTTTGCAAGGATTCTCCTAAAGAAGTACATTGAACAGGAGAGAGGAGTCGTAAAAAAGCTGCATAGTACAGAACAATAATTACCAATGCATACAGACAAAACACATAACAAATAGGAAATTCAAACTGAATCACATAGGCACACATAAAATAAATAAAACTTATTATAATAAAACTATCCTTAAACGGATAAGTTTTAGAATAACCTATAACGAATCAAATGAAAACAAAAGCAGGCAACGATTTGTGCGCCAGGACTTGTGAACCTGACTGTAGCTTTACACGTGTGAAGGGTGGGGTGATGTGTGAAACCACTAAGATAAGATAAGAATATCAAAACCCCTTGCAAAGCTTCTTTTAAAATGACTTAGGGCAGTAGGATCTTCACTCCTGAAGGCAAAGTAAACAAACCCTACCGCCCTACTGGACTAGGGTAACAAACCCAAAAGTTAAGAAAAAGAACCTAGCCCCTTGCTACGCTTCTGAGAGAATATCAAGAAAGAGAAGGCATTGAGCAAACTCTTATATCATGGTAAATTGACCGACAATGGATCAGCTGGGTAACTGCTAGGGGAATTATTTCCCTCCCCCATTTGTTTTGGCTTTAAAGCAAGTTGATGTTTGCTAAAAAATATTATGTAACAGGCGGAGTTGTTCAAGTGAGATGAATAGACTATTAATGCAGCGGTCGTTGCACTAGAGCTAAGTGTTTTGGTGATCTTTAACAAAGGCACCTAAGTGGTTGATGGTTGATGAAAAGCTCACCGGAAATTGGAAGAATGAACAGGCAAACGACAGCTTAGGACTAATGATTTCACTAGTGGGGATAATAAAGAGGACTCTGATGACAACCGAGGCCAAAGTCTTGGGACGACAATTAACGCTTTAAGAATGGAGAAAAAGCTATATGTACCTGCTTTAACAAAGGGTATCTTATACAATTTACTTTACGGAGATGGCGTAATTTTTGAGAAACTCTTGTTTGAAAAAAACTCGCGAAGAATGTATTCGTGTAAAAAAGTAAATCGGCCTTGAGAAAGGGCAATCTTGCAAAAACATAAGACATGTGCTGTGGTGCATAATTGTTTTACACACAAGGTGCAACTGGATTTATTGCAAATTTTCCAACGTTTTAAATTGATAGGTGAAGGTAGAACATTGAAAGTAGAAGTTAGGCAGAAAGAAAGCAAGTTTGGTGGCATGGCCAGAATGGATTTCCAGGACAGGTCATTTCGTATGTAAATGTTTGAGGGTGTCAAGATAGTTCTTGCATACTGAAATATCGGGTGGTTGATTTATTACAGGCATGTATTCAATGAGCGATTTTTTCTGCTTGCGATCAGAAACCTTTCTATTGAAAGCAGTCCAAGACCCCAACATTGGTAAATCAGGTTCACCGTCAGTAGCAGGCAGACCACTTGCTAATGACCACGCTACATCTCTGCGAAAGCTTTCTTCAAGGAGCTCTGTGCCTTCATCATCCTGATAAGCGGGAAATGCAAGAGGATCCGCTCTCGCACCAAGATGATATTCTTCAATATTGTTAGTAACAATTTCCTCACAGGGAACTAGTTCTTGAATTGTTGATTTCGTTTCATGAAGAATGCTGTCACCTGTAATAAATCAAAATTAGGGTATTTAATTGTTCATAAATCTGGAATCTGCTGAAGTCTATACATCAGAAACAGAATCTAGAAAATCTACAAAAATTTACCTGGAATAAATGGCTGAAACAGTGTGCTGTTCGTATCATGAGTGGTTCCAACACCGGTAAGAGTTTCCTGGCGGCCATCATTGTTATCAATGGTCGAATGTAGAGGGTATCCTTTCACAAAACGTTTGTGTACTTCAATCTGAGCGGAGGACCATGCATCATTGTATTTTTTGATTTCATTGTACGAAATTGAATGGCCAAGATTGTGAAGATGTGCGGCTGCCTCTTTACTACCAGTAAGTCTGTGTATTGTCAGTCCTAGCATGGCTTGTTTTACATTCTTCTGGCGAGTGATTAGCGACTGCCAATCTGATGCTATTGACCAAATCTTATTGGCAATGTTACTTGACTGCGTAATGGCATAACCTTCATCATTGGTCTTAAAATTCGGATACATCGTGGCATATATAATATTGTATAATTCAGGCATCGGGCCCTTGTTGAAGTCTGCGATCATTTTATCAGGAGTTTTTGGTAAACTTTCTGGCTCTCGCTCTTTGACTTTGCTCTTGATGAAATTTGCAAACGAACGAATGTGATCCATATCCCTCAGTCCATGGCCAAGCAGTGTTGCAACGCTATACTCGCAGGGATTCATGAGCGCCGAATGAACAATAACGTATTTCCCTGTTGTAAAAAAATCAATCTCAGATCCAAATTGCTTCACCAATTCTCTCTTCAATGACACAGTGTGCATGAAAGCAGGCTCTAAGTTATTTTCTTCGCATATAACCTTTATGTCTGATAATAACTGGTGGAGAAGATATGCCTCCTTCTTCCCAATTACTTTCCATCCAACTATTCTGAAGAACTCTTCGATTATGAATTGCTTTTCTTTGTCTTTCGAAGATTCTTGTTCTTCTTCAATACTCGAAGGCTGGTTTATTGCATACTTAAGGTAACAGTTTTTATGATAATAAATATCAATGGCATAAAGATCAAAAGACTGTCCACCTTTCAATACCTGCAGTCTTTTTGCAAGCCTCGTGAAATCGGCAAGTCGGTTTAGAAATAAACAGCTCAGTCCTTGCATGAATCCTTTGACGAGAGCTTTCCTGTTCGCATCTACCAAGTCCAGCTTGATTATATGATCCACCGTCCGTTTCCCTTCTTTCATTACAAATAAAACAAATTTGTTTTCTTTTTTTGGCTTCTCTTTGTGATCTTCTAGTCTGAACATCACTTGTTAGATCCTCTGATTCTTGTTCGAGAACACTTGTCTTAATTTCTCCGTATCTTTTCCTGTAGTTTTCCACTTTCGTTCCAAATGTAATACTACAATTTTTATGAGCTTTACCAAATGCTTCAATAACATCACCAATTCGCGAGTGAACATAACGAAAAGAGAAATACTTGTCATTTCGATCGATATCAATACAGTTCCATTCTTCTGCAATCCTCTTCAAGTTCTCCCATCCTTGCTGTGAAAAACTTTTTTGGGAATCTTTTTGCGAAAAAGAACCATCACATAATAAACATTTTTCACTTGTTTGTTCAAGACTGAGAAATGAAGACGATAGGGCCATATTCTTTCATATTTTTTGAATGTGGTGAAACAATCGAACTCGACCAGCACATAAGCGATCAAAAAGAGTAATGCACGAAATTGTAGAGAAATGTAAATGATATTCCCATAACTAACAAGCAAGTTCATTCATTCTTTCAAACTTCATTTTCTCACCTAACATAACTTCGCTTTGTCGTCACAACACCGGAATGATCTTCAGATGCCCCGACTCACATTCATATCAACTCTCAATGGGGGTTTTCCTGTTATTCTATAATATCCATTATGTTTTACGAGTAAAGATATGAATAGCGGTTGTTTTTAGAATCACGTTTTCGAGAATTTCTATTTGAATAGCGCAATTCGAGTAACAACTTTCAAAAAGTAATTTCGTGGTCGCTGCGGAGGAGGAAAATTTCAAATATGTAGCAGACTAATAAAACTGTATATCATTCAAAAGGTCTTATTTAGCCGATGCCAAATATGCCATTTTTAAGTTTATATTTTATACCGTTCACGAGTTATCGCAGGATTTGTGCACAATTTTTGCCGCATTTGACGCCATCAGTCACGTGACGCCGGAAGTTTTCCCGGAAAGGTATTCGGTGGTTTTTTGAAGCTTCCTACCTAATCTATCAGATTCCACAATAAAAAGTTAAATTAGGCATTTTGTTAGATTGCTAGACTATATGCCCTGTCTAATATAATCAAATTCTTTTATGTAAAGTCAAAATACACATATGTAATACATAAAGTCTAATAATTTATATACATCAAATCTTCTTTATATAAAGTCACTTTATCATATTATATAAAGTCAAAACTAAAACTGTAATATATATGAAGTCCTAAATTATTATATATAATATATGTACAAGGCTAATTTTAATATGCAATGTCTTATATTGTCCCGTGTAAAGTCAAAACATTAAAGTCAAACTAACGATAACTTTTAACAGATAAAAAGGGAGGGGGAATGGAAACCAACGCAGGTCACTGTGTGCAGGGTCATAAACATGTGCTATGCAAGATGGCGGATCAAATTACGATCGAAGAGTTCTTACGAGATTTACCTTCCCAAATTCGTCTTGCAAGACGACAGCTGTTTTCAAGTGATCTCAACGCATGTGAGTATTTGTACCGACGGACAGATGAATATCTTACAACACTGCAGGTGATAAGAAATCGTTTCGAGGAAGGAAATGTAAGAGGTACAATCAATGACATTGTTATCAATTTAGATCAAATTGTTTTTGAGATTCAAACCCTTAAAAACCAATTCGACCTACAAGTAAGTAATCATGATCCGACACCAGCAGTTGCTAGAAGTAGCTGCCCTAGTGAGAATACAGGAGCTAATGGGAGACCACGAAAAATTGTGGGGAAAAATGAGTTGGAACGTCTGTTTTCAATCCATCGTTCATGGAGCAAAGTGGCTGAAATCATAGGTGTCTCTAGTAAAACTATATCAAGAAGAAGAGTTGAATTTGGAATGAGCATTTCGGAAAGGTGTGGAGAACGCCAGTTTTACACCAAAATTAGCCAGGACAATCTCGAAAGTATTGTTCAATAAGTACTCAATACTTTACCGAATGCAGGGAAATCATATGTGATAGGAGCTTGTAGATCTGGGAACATCAACGTACAACGCGCACGAATTAGAGAAGCTATTGTTGCAGTTGATCCGGTGAGTCGAGCATTACGTAGAACCATCAGCATTGTACGAAGAGCATATCATGTGAAAGCTCCTAATTCGCTGTGGTGAGCACATTTAAGTCAATTATATATCTCCCCTGTTACTTGACCGACTACTGAGTGAATGAATAAATTTCACTTTTAGGCATGTTGACGGACATCATAAGCTCATACGATGGCGCTTCGTAATTCACGGTGGAATGGACGGTTATAGCAGAATGATAACATACCTTAAATGTAGCACTAACAACCGAGCAGACACTGTGTTTAAATTGTTCGAGGAAGCTATTCGAAAACATGGATTACCATCACGCATACGTGCTGATTTTGGCACAGAGAATGTTGAAATTGCACGTTTCATGTTAAGCTGTCCAGAGAGGGGACTAAATCGTGGAAGTATGATATGTGGATTGTCTGTTCACAATCAAAGGATTGAGCGACTATGGGGTGAGGTTAAACGCAATATCGTTCGCCACTTTCAAAATATTTTTTACTTTCTGGAAAGACAAGGATTTCTTGATCCTTTGAATGAAGTACATCTTTTTTCGTTACACTACGTATATACAGACCGTATAAACGAAGCTTTGAATGAGTTGGTCAGGGATTGGGCTTTCCACCCAATGTCAAGTGCACACAATAAATCGCCTCGTCAATTATGGCACGAAGGTATGACAAGAGTGATCGAAAATGATCCATTGTCTCTAGAAGCCGCCCAAGTGCAAAGTTGGCATGACTATGGCATAGACGAAACTGCCCCTCTGCCAGAGATAAATTCCGACAACGATGTGGAAATTCCAGAGACACTGTCTCTTTTATGTCATCACCATTCAGTGATTTTAGGAACTCTGGTCAATTCATTACACGATGACGCAAATGAAGGTATCGACAACTATCTACAAACTGTCGAATATGCACAAGGACATGCCAATGATAGTTGCTGCATAGGCATAGGCGAGGGCAACTGAAGTTTTGTACATAAAGATCAGTGAACAACCTCGTTCCCAGGGCTTTTGGAGGTTTTGTTATTAGAACACTAATATCTCTGGAGGCCTGGGAACGACATTGTGTAGTGATAACTTTTTGTGTAAAAAATGGAAACAATAATGAAAGTACGGAAATAAAAGCTTTAGAGTTTCGACTTTATCTACTTTTCCCAGTCCTTCAATTAAAACGCTTTCACTTCACAGGGATAAACGCACATTTCGTTGTTTGTTTTTTTTAAATGAAAAAAATCTTTGTGAACATAATAGAAATATAATATATCACAGTAAGGTATACATAAATCGTATAAACGCGTGCTGTTTAAGTATTTTCAAGGCATATAGGCAAATGTCATCAGAGCCTTTTTTTAAAATAATGAACATAACAATAAAAATCCATACAAGGGTGGAAATGTCAGATCAGTAAACACCTTTTTTATACACATGTAAAACTTTTCGATGATCCTTTTCCCAATGAAGCATTGATAACATCACAGAAACTCTCATAAGATTCAAAACTCGAAGGTAACACAAGTTTGTACATGCACGTATGCGCGAATACTCCATCAGAGGGCTGCTCCGATACCTTCAGTGCTCTTGACAATTTCATTTTCGATCCTGTGGAAAAAGCTAAGAAATCTTTCAACGTATTCGGAGTTGCATCTGCTAGATAGCGTCGCAAGTACACAGCTACTTCCGAATTTTTATTTTTGAAACGGAGGTAGTTTAATATTTCTGTAGGCGTTGTAATCTCCGTTCCAACAAACAAATGACAAAACAAATCTTCACACTTTGAAACGATCTCTAGAACATTCAAAGTTTTCAAACCAGATCGAATTTGGTCTAGAACGAGCGTTCTTTTCCCAATTACATCATGGAATAGAATATTCTGTAAGATGCTTTCCTTTGTTTTAATCTATGGAAAAAACATTTACCTTAAAAAGGAAAGAAATTGTTTGCGGAAGAAATATGTGCGGAAGAAATTTTTGAGGATTAGGGCCAAACTGCAAAAATTTCTTAAGATGGCAATTTCACATTTTCAGACCAACTATTCTCTAAATTTGGCAAGTACTTTTATTAATTATTGTGATGAGATTGGAAAACTCAAATTTATCATTTTGTCAGGAGATACAGACACAGATACATACATCAAGTATTTCGGTTGTTCCAGTTTCATTTAATAATTCCATGAAGCCATCATCGGATGTAATATCACTGAAATTCCCATCATTGATTTGGTTCAGCTTGAAAGAAAAAATATATCATCATGCATTTGGGAAACACCAAACTGCTCATATCACTGACAAAATTCTGAAAACAATACAGTAGATTCAAATTCAGTAAGTAAGATTCTGATATTCATAAACACGTTCATTTTTTGTATATGTAAAAACAATAGTAGTACAAACAAACAGTCTTACTAAATCTATATAATGCCTTGTTCGGGTAGTCGCATCCTCCACTGATATCAATGGTATGGTTGAGTTTAAATCTCCACTACATATGTATTTGTACACAGTAGGTGAGAAAAATGCTGGACCGATCCCAGTTAAAACAATAGAATGGGATATTATCTTTCCAACCAAATTCATGATACCAGAAATGGTTATTGCAGCATTCTGAATTGGCATTTTTCGACCAGTCGGACCTTCAAATAATGCTGGTATACCACTTCCACCAATTAAAAGTTGATTGAAAACGTCATTGAAAAACTGCCTAGATACACCACCAGTATCTACTGCTGGTTGCAATTTGTAGCGGATTCTCAGTTGTACTGATGCATCAAATTCAGAATCCTTATAATATGCAAAGGTATCACCCAAAATGTCCTCGGGCTCAACTTTAAATGTTTTAAATTCAGACGTCAAACTTTTTTTAAAGTTTCCAATGCTTCTTGTAATGATGTTGGAACTTTCAATTCTGCTGCTTGCTGGTCGAGCAGATCTTCGACCAGATTCTGGAGCTCATGTACACGGTTGGTCACAGTGGAAGTGGGCGAAGAAGGAACTTGATTGTCAGTATGAGTATCACTAGTACCAGAAGAGGCATTCAAGCTATTACCAAAGCTGAAAATGAAAGAAATCATGTGATATGCCTGCTGCAATCTGGGCATTTATTTCCGTAAAAAAATGTTAATAAAAGATGTATTGTACTCTTAGGTTCCAAATAAACCTAAGTGTACATACATACCAACTGTTCATGAAAATATCATCTCCAGGCTCAAGATCAGACAACGATTCAACATCTGATATTCCTTGCTAAAAAAATGCAAATGATTTGTACAGCTCTGATGACAAAAGAGTCAGTCTTTCTGAGAGATTGACAAAGATCGCTTTAGCTTCAAACTGGCAGCCATTTCTAGTTATAATCATTAAAGGGATCCCAAAGTATTTTTACAAGTTGAATTCATCTGATTAAAAAGAAAAACTTGATTAACATTAAGCAAATATTTTCCTGTAAAAGTTGATTAAACCATTTTGAAATTTTAAATTCCTTTCTGGCTTGGCCGCCGTTACAACCTTCTTCTCCCCTAAAATACCTTTATAGAAGCAACTGATATACCTGTTGTTGTTCCAGCATATCTGTTATCAAGGGTTGTTTCCTTACACTTTCAAATGGTATTTCACAACTGGGTCTTAGCCATATGATCTTTTGAGAAAATAATCTGGAAATTCTGGCTCCATCAAGCATTTGCCTCTCATTGAGGCATGGTAATTGCAGAGAATTACCCACTGCCAATAATATTGTGACACTAAAATAAAAAATAGTACATTCAATAGCACCCTGCCTGCCTGGTCTTTAGCATGATTCTTCCAAAAAAGACAAATATATAACTGGTGTGTGTACCTGATGCTCCAAAGTGTCAAACTGTCAGAAGAGCAAGAGAAAGAGGGCAAGAAGGTTTATTACAACTCCACAGGACATTTTTACAACAATATGCAAAGCTCTATACTTACTTTGGATCGTCTAACAGGTCAAGTTTAGCCTTGAATGAGGATTTCAAAAATTCATGAACTTCACGTTCATCCCAACTTTTATCAAGCTCCAATTCACTACGAATAAAACCTTGCTCCATAAGTAATGCTTTTCTCTCACCTCGAATAATTTTCGTTTCGTTATTATCGGGTAGTAATACCACTTCTTAACGATTTCTGATTCCCCGTGGAGAGTCCACTGTATATATAATACAAATATTCTGCAAACATCAGGATTACGATTATGAGATAACAAGACAGCAAGCTGTGATGATGGAACTGGTCTCTAACGACCCTTGAAGTTAAAATTGTAGAGGTTACACCCTCTAAAGATCAAAACGCAGTGAAAGATCTCCCTTTTTGCAAGAATAGTCTGTAGATTCAGAACTCACGGTAGTTTACCTTTGGTCAACCTTTAACGTGAAAGACGAAACTAGTCAGCTTGCAACTTAATGGAAAAGGTGGGTAAAAATACTGCGAATATTAAGGACAAAAATCGAAAAAGGCACTCCTTTTACGTTTTATGAGATGAGGAGGACAAAATTTATACAAAACTTTAAAAGGAACTGAACCTGCTGAAACTCAATACACGTACGCTCTAGAAGAATGTCCTTAAAGCTAGTGGTCAAAGTTACTTGTGACTTGGATGATTTCTTTGAAACAGTTTGTATAAATTGAGCGGTATGCTGTGGATCCCTACCAGGATGAATCCAAGACAAAGAATCTCGAGATAGCCAGATGTAAAACAACGATCGCATAAATGACTCAGTAAGAGATTTCAGAGTGGAACGCACAGACATTTTAGAAAAGCCGAGGCGACGGAGGCAGATTCTAACTGTTTCGGAACAAAATCCTCTAGCTCCTACTTCAACAGCAAAGAAATGCACAGATTAATTGTTTAATCTCATGACGGAACAAAGTGACGAGTGTTTATCAACCTTAACTCCATGCCAAGTCTCCATGTTCTCTTCGCATGAGCAAATTAATTCAAGGATAATTACAGTTTTGGTCATGGCAGAAGTTAAAGGTGTGTCCGGACGAAGTTGAGTTACAGCAAGATAAGGTGGTACTATTAAGGTTGAATCTAAGTCTGACAATAATCTCCAATCAGAGGCCAGGTGAAGGATACCTTGAATTTTTGAACGCCTTTTGGTGGGAAGACGTTTACCAGCTCGAACAGAGGATATTTTATGACATCTAGATGGTTTTGCTGGCTCATAATCGGATAAGAACTTCTGAATGGCTGTCACTAACACACGTAGAACAATATCGTGGCGGTACGTGAATCTACCTTGTGAAAGGGCTAATTTACAAGCGCCTAAAATGTGGGACACGTTAAAAGAGGGTTTTTTACATAGGGTGCAAGAAGGAAGCGTGTCATAGGTTGCGCCGATGCAAAACGAAGGTAAACATTGTGGCAGAGACAGTAGGTTCTTCCAAGAAAGATCGTATTTAATAAACGAGCACCATTTAGTCCAGTTACCTTGAACATGAAGCTGAACGGCTCAAGCATAATAGATGTCTTCCTCACTGTCCTGCACAACATCTGATACAAGTTTGCGGTAAGAATGGGTACCAATTGCTGGGACACTCTTATGGCTTCTGGTAAGCCATAAGAGTGTCAAGCCTACTCTACCAAACTGTTGGAAACCAAGTATTTTCTTGAACTCAAGTTGACTCTCTGCTGATTTTACTGTTTGATCTACCTTCCAGTGTCCAGCCTTTAAGTCTGCAGGAGAGTCTGACACTAGAAGATCAGCCGAATCTCGGAGGAGAAGATGACCGCTGATCTTAGCAGATTTTAGTATAGAGGATAGACTTTTTAAAGGTAACGGGCATGGCGATGAAGCGGAATACAAACTTATGTTAGAAATAGAGTGATGGAGTCTCAGCCACTTTCTTATGAAGAAAGAAAACTTTTGTTCTAGTGAAACAATACGAGATATCGGAACTTCGTAAATTAAAAAAGGCCATCGTATTCGGGGTATTAGAAGATAATGCAAAAACCACACTTTGTGAATGCCTCTATGGGAAGACTTATCTATGAGTTTGACTTGCTCTACAGCGTTAACAATAACCTGTTGGACAACAGCTGAATCTGACAATGTTGAATTTATCGTCCGGCCAAGAAACTTAACTGGTTTTGCGTGAATAGATGGGATTGGTTCTTGCAGGACACAAAAAGGAGACTGGTCTAAAACTTTTCCATTAGCTATAACAATGCTTCGTGATTTTGAAGGTCTAAAGCCCATTCCAGCCCAATGAAGGGCTGTTAAACAACGATCCAACAAGTTTTGAGTTTGAGGGACACTTGAAGACATTAAAAATATGTCATCCATAAAGGCCTTAACCGGAGGATGGTCTGAATCGCTAGGCGGAACACAACTTTTTAACTCTTCTTCGGCGCACACATATGCAATGATTACATTTATAGATGCCAAAAATAGTATGATTTATAATGTACATCCAATAAAATACATCTAAAGTGTTGGTGCCAGCTGGATGAGGCTGTAAAAGAGAATGACTTGCTCCAGAGGCTGCCATAGTAGGCGTTAATAAGCCTTATCCAAGACTCTGAAACACCATAGCGACGAAGGGCCATGAAAATGAGTTTATGCGGTAAGGTGGGATACGCATTCCCCACATCAAGCCATATTGCAGATAGTGCATTTTTTCTAGACTTGGCGTTTCTCAGAGCAGCCCAGACAAGAGACATATGCTTCCAGCAACCAGGAATGATTGTGAGATAACAAAACAGCAAGCTGTAATGATGGAAATAGTCTACTGACTTTTTTTGAATTGTAGAGGTTACACCTTCTAGAGATCTATTTTTAGTGCAAGATCTCCCTTTTTACAAGGATAGTCTGCAGAATCAAGGTAATTGAACTAAAGACCCTCTATAAACATTACATCACAAACACCTACTGACAGTTACAAGTTCTACAAAAGAGCAGACAAACACCCATGCGCCAGGACTTGTGAACCTGGCCGTAGCTTTCCACATGTGTTACGGGATCCCAACACCCAGCCTTACACAGGTGATTGACGCTTGGGACCAGCCCTATGTCAGGACCAGCCCACATCCTTTTTGAATGGATTTGTTAATTAAGTGGTTTTTCTGGATGATGTGGTTTTCTAGGCGCTTTGACACAAGACTGAAAAAAAGTTTTCCTTCCACATTGAGGAGAGCTATTGGGCGAAAGTCCTTAATGGATGATGGAGATGGAGGCTTGTTTTTAGGATATAAACTTCTGAAGCGACCGTCCACTGAACAGGAATGTAGGAATTCTTTAAACAAGATTGGAAAAGGTTGAAAAGAAGGACGCAATTTGAGGACAATTCTTGTAAACAGTGTAAGGTATTTGGTTCAATCCGGGTGACGATGCATTCCGCCGAGTATGAAGGATGGTTTGCAAGTCCTTGAAATTAAACTTGGAGGAATCAAATGCAGACGTGACGTTGGGAGCATTGAGCAAACCAGGAAGAGTCGAAAGCGGTATCTCATATAAGGGATCAACTAACACGGAAGATTTGTGGGCATCTAGGGATTCTTTAGGAACATTAAGCCTAATAGAGCATTTGGGATCCAGCAGATCTTTACCAGCCTGATAAGGATTCTTACCAAATGCACGGTTTGCATTGCGGATCTTCCATCGCATTTTTCTGTTCCGTTCTCCCCGGCGTAATATTGTTAACTTTAATTTAACATTGCCTAGCGAAGTTTGTAAATGTTCCCTCTGCATTAAGTCCGACACGTTTTCCAGTTGTTGAGGAAGAGAATTTTTCTCTTTTACCAACGAGATGGACTGTAAGGCACGTCTGTTTAAACCAGATGGGGCATGTATGGGTTGAGCCTTAAATCCAAAGAGAAGGGAAGCATGATGGTAAATTTTGGATTCCAGAATTTCCATTCTTTCTGACAAAGGGTGAGATCCTAACAGGTTGTGGAAAACAGCATTGTTGAGAGCGCTACACGCTCCTGTGTCAGTGGATTTTGGCCATGAAATTCGTTGTTTTCTATTTTCTTAAGCTTTTCAATTTCTGCTGGTTGCTGAGAAAGAACACTGTGGGTTTTATCCAGGTTAGCTTTCAGCAGCTTAGACTTTTCAGTGGAACCGGCAGCAAGAACATCTTGCAAAACAACTTTACACGGTTTTAAATTCCAGTTTTTCAAGGAAGTTTCATTTGAAGACGCAATTTCAAAGGTGATCGGTGGTGAAGAGCGACTAATTATATTAAAATCGATATCCGAAGGGGTAGTCCTAATACGGTCGGGGTCAATAACATTTGGAAAATCATGGTTAAAAAGATTTGGATTTTTTGTAGACCAAAATAAATCCCAGGGGCCGGCCTAAGCTTGGTGGGTGCGACAGATAACAATTGGGTTGGGGCTGCCAACTTTAGTGCGGGCTCAGCAGGCATGTTTTTCATGCCATCCAACAACTCAACCTTTTGACCCCTTGCGTGTAAGTACTACCTGTCTATTGCTGAATACTTCACTTATAACTGGTAACTGTCAGAGAGTGATGTTTAAAGTAACACAAATGCATGCGAGACAAACAGCACAAACATACACACACACAAACGTACACACACAAAAACAAACACAAACAAAAAACAAAAAGAGAACTAGTCTTTCCCAGTGTCTATCTGTCTTTCCAGATTGTCATTTTCCCTCCTTTCAGAAGGCTAGCATAAGAATGAAAATTACAAAGTGCACGCACAATGATAAACTCGACCAGTTAAGTCTTAAAATTTAAATTCTAGAGGTTTTGCTCCTCTAAAAAATATGCTCATATAAAGGAAAACAATTCTTCCTTTTTCCAAGGAGGTAATTGCACAAAAATTAAACAAACAGAGAGAGTAGGACAGGACTTCTGTAAAGGGTACAAGGGTTTCGACTCATATTCCTGAATCAAAGTACCCGAAATGTCTAGCTGAGTCACCTCAAAAGAGGTATGCGAACAGTCTTTAGCAGGAACTAGACATTTCTTTCATCCATAACTTTTTATCTGTCCTACTCTGTACAATCTTGTGTGACTGGTGTAAGAAGTGGAGTCGTCACTCTCCAAAGATAAGACCAGTGCAGTCAAACCCCCTTGCTGACATAATTTCTATCTTGTTTTTGTTTTTTAAATTATGTACGCTTTAGTCAATTATTAAGGAATACAGAATTAGGTTTTTTTTTAACAAGATAAAAACAATTTTTGCTAACCACGACCAACAGACAACAGCAAGTTACAAATACTAGAATCGTTATAGAATCCAGTCCTTATTTCGTTACAGAATCCACAGATTCATAACTTGTATCGGATTATCAATTTATTATTGACTGATTAATTGATTTGTTCATCATTCATTAATTCATGCATTCATTCGGGTATGGGATATTCAAGAATCTCTAGCGCATCCTGCTGGGTGAACGGATTGCAAGCGATACCTCTTGCAGAAGAATACTTACATAAATTTTACCTATCGCCATATCAGAATCATTTGCGGAGATGGCTGTTGCGACTGGGGGTAACACATAATAACATTGTAAAATAGAATTAATGTAACAAGTGTTGCCTAAATTTAGCAAGCCGCTGTTGTTGTCTAATGTTTCTTGTGTAGGGAAGCTAGGGCAGCTTTTTGTTAAAAATTTAGGCTTCGAAGTGATTGTAAAGCTAGTGGTCGTACATGCTTTATTTTGTGATCTAGATGGTCTCTTTCAAACGATTGGTGTTAATTGAGTTATGTTCTTGCGATCTTTATCAGGATGAACCGAAGTTAAAGAATCTCTAGATAGCCAGATGTAAAAAGATGATATCATAGAAGATTAAGTAAGAGATTTCAGAGTGGAACGCACTGACATGTAAGAAAAGCCAAGTCGACGGAGGCAGACTCTAACTGTTTCGGAACAAAATTCCCTGTGTCGTACCACAACAGCAAAGAAATAGAGAGAACAATTGTTTGATTTCCTGACGACAACCTTACCTCCATGGATTTATTGCGACATAAGGTGGTACTCTATTGTTGAATCAAAGTCTAACAGTACTCTCCACTCACACGCCTAAACAGGTATTCTTTGAATTTTTGAAGGTGTTTTGGTCGGAAGACGAAAAAAGGATATTCTGTGACATCTAGATGGTTTTGCTGACACATTATAGGATAATAACTTCTCTAAGGCTATCACGAACACACGCAGGTATTTACCTTGTAAAAGGGCTAATTTGCAGGCACATAAAATGTTAGACACGTTACAAGAATGCTTTTTACATAGGGTGCAACTTTTGCCCTTTTAAGAAGGAAGCATGTCATAAGTTGCGCCAACGCAGAACGAAGTTAAAATGTGCAGCCAAGACAGTAGGTTCTTTCAAAGGAGATCTATTTAATAGCATGCCCTACCAGACCTGTGGGAACCAAGTATTTTCTTAATCTGGAGTTGACTCGCTGCTGATTTACCTGTTTGGTCTACCTTCCAGTGTCCAGTTTTCAATTCTGACATTAGAGGGTCAGCCGAATCTAGCAGGAGAAGATGACCACTGGTCTTTGCAGATTTTAATACAGAGGAGATGCTTTTTAAAGGTAGAGGACATGATGGAATACAAACTTATATTAGAGATGTAGTCTCAACTACTTTCTTATAAAAAAAGAAAGTTTTTGCTCTAGTAAAACAATAATGCCCCTATACGAATATTTGTCTATGATTTTGGCTTGCTGTACGGCATTAGCAATAATTTGTTGAACAACAGCCAAAACCGACAATAACGAATATATTGTCCGGCCAAGAAACCTTACTGGATTTGCATGAATTGACAAGATGGGTTCTTGCAAGAAACAAAAAGGAGATTGATCTAGGACCTTGCCATAAGATATAACAATGCTTCGTGATTTTTAAGGTTTAAAGTAAATTCCAGCCCAATGAAAGGCTGTTACGCAACGGCCTAACAAAATGAAAAAGTTTACAATACGGCAAGCTTTACTCAAGTGTCTTGTCTACAGGGACGGTGGTTGTCAAAATTGGGGTTAGGCTCCCAGAAAACGGTGCTGAATACACTTTTTTGCTTCTTACAAGCATAAGTACCGTGCACTTGTAAATATAAATATTCTTTGAAAAATCTTAAACAAACAAAACAATCCTTCCATCACAAACAATACGACAGAAAACAGAGCTAACAAAAGATCGAACAAAAATGTAAAAATGTATATGTCAAAAATATATAAATATAGAAAAAAGTTAAATAAAGCCCTCCTGTGCGCCAGAATTTGTGACACTAGCTGTAGCTTTCCGCATGTGTTACATGGCCTCAACACTCAGACTTACACAGGCGGTTGACGGGACATGTCTATCCTGATATTTTGACCAAGGACAGCAGGGTTGTCAAGCCTGAAAACCAAGTTAGTAAACTTGGTTCTGAGTTTGAGGGACACTTGAAGACATTATGAAAAGTCCTCCATAAATGCCTTAACCAGAGGAGTCTCGGAAAAAGTGGGTGTATGATCTGAATCGCTAGGCGAAGTTCAATTTTTTATCTTTCAACTTTTCCCGACGGAAACGTACTTAATGATGATATTTATGGCTGTCAAAGACAGTATAATTGATAACGTACATCCAATAAAAATATCTTTGAAGTGGTGGTGACAGTTGGATGAATCTGCAAGAGAAAATGACTTTCTTCAAAGTTGTTTCACACAAATGTGCTAGCAAAATTAAGGAATGATAAAATAGGTGAAATTCACCGAACTAACAAAAACATTTTGTAAATTGCATCTAATTATGACACAGTTGGAAAATTTGTATGTTATATTCCGAGAGGAGGGAGGGTATAGTTTGTCACGACGTAATTATGAGCACCTTGGAAAAGCAAATAAAAAGTTTGTTGCAAAGGGAAAACAATAAAACTGGTCTGAACTTGTGTTTTTTCATTAAACGTGCCACAGAGGAATTCTTTAAAACCCAAACATCTCTAAAGTGAAAATATCAAGCTTTTAATAAATATAGATGGAAGTAAATATATATAAAATATCAAGCACTTAAAACACAATAAATATTACGACATAAAAATTATTTACTACGATTCTTAAATTATCCATATGTTCATATATATTATAATGAAAACTTGTTTGTTTGTTACACTTGAAAGAAAAACTTAAATGCTTTCCTCCATAAATTATCTTTAACATTCTCACTAGCTATAGGGAACTCTACAAACATTAAAAAAATATTCTCATCATCATTATTTAGCAAAAAAGCTGGAGCCTTCGTCACCACGACCCACGAATTACAGTATATTAAATTTAAGACGAATGACTTTTGTGTTTAAAGCGGCGTAATTACTCGTAGATTTAAGGTTTTTAAATAAAAGCTAAATCTTTATTAGTTTTGGATCCATTTTTATCAGCAATATGTAAACAACAAACTAAATTGAGGTAGCTTTGGACCCTTTTCACACATTATCACGCATCACGTTAAAAAGAGAATACGGTTATTTTTTTGTTGACAGCTTTTAACTTAAAGTGAAACAACTGCATCCTGACGAACACATTTTTTTATATATAATCGTGAAACTCACGATGCATGGTGACACGATAGATCAGCATTATTTCACCTTTGAGCACTAAGCACTAAGCATGATACACGATACACGATGTTAGGTTTTCCAATAGAGGTACTGTACGTTAAAGTCCATTCTTGTCACTCGTTATTACACACACCAGTTGAGAAATCTCAAGAGAATATTATGTTGGAAGAAGGTGATGGGGATGATGTGGTGGAAAATTATTTTTCTTCTTCAGACGTTTGACTAGTAAAGTTGTTTTAAATAATGTTTAAATTTATTTGAGTTTAACTGAGTCGAAAGTTTCTTTTTTGTCGAAAGGATTAGGTTTTGCGCCGACTATGAAATCTTTAGACAGGAAGAATTTGGTAGGCGTTTACGTCTAGGTGGTGGTTTTTGCAGAGCGGATTTCTGAGGGTCACGTGGTTATTAGAAACATCTCATTAATAGCTAGGTTAATAAGAAAAGAATTGGAAAAGAAAATTAGGAATTGTAAAGGAACAAATTTTACACTAAACATTAATGAAAAGATAGATAAAGGATCTATAGCAGGTGTGCACAAAAAATCATCAGAGATACATTCACAAGCAATACACGACGTAGCAGGGGAACAATAAAAGTCAGCCTGGTCCACCGCGGTTAATTCAATAAACGAATATTTAAGATGTGAATGTTGAACTACTTTCCCTTTTTATATATTTTGTTTTAGCTTTTTTTAAAATACAAAACTGTTTATTATTAAATGACTATTAATTATTTTCCAGTTGCTCATGTTGAGTTTGTGTAAAGTTTAAATAGTCGAGATTTGTTTTTTGCTTCCACAATAGTGTTAATAATCTTTGCGTGAAATGTTTTAGTTAAGAACAAAATTTTTTGTGCATGTATGCCCTGCCAAAGTGGACAAAAGTCAAAATAAAGTCAGAATCCATATATAAAATTAAATTCTTATAAATAAAGTCAAAATCTATATGTAAAGTCGAATTCTTATATATAAGGTCAAAATTATATATATACATTCCCATACATATACATTATATATATATACATTCCCGAAATTATATATTTTATCGCAAAACACATATATATAAGTTCAAAAAAAGTTTTATATATAAAGTGTCACTCACGAAAATAAAATTATATAACTATGGACAGCCCTTCAAAGATTAAACCTCAAAGAAAAAACGTGCTTAGAAGAAAAAGAAGATGGCGGAGGAGGTACGACGCGTGGAACTTGATCCGCTTGTGGAGCAAATTTTAGCACACCCTTCTTTCAGGGAAAGTGTTTCGAGACTTTCAGCCTCTCCTATGCCACAACGAACAACAAGAATATCGTATAATACGCCTCAAGAGGAACTGTCCAGTCTGTACAGGAGAAGAGCTGCAAGCAGTGACAGGGAAACATACCATCATCATCATCATGCTGTTGAGGAGAACACCGCCACTACCTCTGTCACAACGACACCAGGGGCTGTTGGAGAAGTCATGGGTAGTCTCAGCACTCATAATCTGGGAAATGTAAATTCACCATCAAGATTTCGAAGGGGGCATACATTTTACCCTAAGTCAACAAAGAAGAACACTAAAAAATATCAGAAAAAGTCATCAGCAGCTGGTAGTGGTGGAAGGAGTCGCAATAGTGCAAAATTTATCACAAAAGAAGTGGTATTACTACCCGATAATAACGAAACGAAAATTATTCGAGGTGAGAGAAAAGCATTACTTATGGAGCAAGGTTTTATTCGTAGTGAATTGGAGCTTGATAAAAGTTGGGATGAACGTGAAGTTCATGAATTTTTGAAATCCTCATTCAAGGCTAAACTTGACCTGTTAGACGATCCAAAGTAAGTATAGAGCTTTGCATATTGTTGTAAAAATGTCCTGTGGAGTTGTAATAAACCTTCTTGCCCTCTTTCTCTTGCTCTTCTGACAGTTTGACACTTTGGAGCATCAGGTACACACACCAGTTATATATTTGTCTTTTTTGGAAGAATCATGCTAAAGACCAGGCAGGCAGGGTGCTATTGAATGTACTATTTTTTATTTTAGTGTCACAATATTATTGGCAGTGGGTAATTCTCTGCAATTACCATGCCTCAATGAGAGGCAAATGCTTGATGGAGCCAGAATTTCCAGATTATTTTCTCAAAAGATCATATGGCTAAGACCCAGTTGTGAAATACCATTTGAAAGTGTAAGGAAACAACCCTTGATAACAGATATGCTGGAACAACAACAGGTATATCAGTTGCTTCTATAAAGGTATTTTAGGGGAGAAGAAGGTTGTAACGGCGGCCAAGCCAGAAAGGAATTTAAAATTTCAAAATGGTTTAATCAACTTTTACAGGAAAATATTTGCTTAATGTTAATCAAGTTTTTCTTTTTAATCAGATGAATTCAACTTGTAAAAATACTTTGGGATCCCTTTAATGATTATAACTAGAAATGGCTGCCAGTTTGAAGCTAAAGCGATCTTTGTCAATCTCTCAGAAAGACTGACTCTTTTGTCATCAGAGCTGTACAAATCATTTGCATTTTTTTAGCAAGGAATATCAGATGTTGAATCGTTGTCTGATCTTGAGCCTGGAGATGATATTTTCATGAACAGTTGGTATGTATGTACACTTAGGTTTATTTGGAACCTAAGAGTACAATACATCTTTTATTAACATTTTTTTACGGAAATAAATGCCCAGATTGCAGCAGGCATATCACATGATTTCTTTCATTTTCAGCTTTGGTAATAGCTTGAATGCCTCTTCTGGTACTAGTGATACTCATACTGACAATCAAGTTCCTTCTTCGTCCACTTCCACTGTGACCAACCGTGTACATGAGCTCCAGAATCTGGTCGAAGATCTGCTCGACCAGCAAGCAGCAGAATTGAAAGTTCCAACATCATTACAAGAAGCATTGGAAACTTTAAAAAAAGTTTGACGTCTGAATTTAAAACATTTAAAGTTGAGCCCGAGGACATTTTGGGTGATACCTTTGCATATTATAAGGATTCTGAATTTGATGCATCAGTACAACTGAGAATCCGCTACAAATTGCAACCAGCAGTAGATACTGGTGGTGTATCTAGGCAGTTTTTCAATGACGTTTTCAATCAACTTTTAATTGGTGGAAGTGGTATACCAGCATTATTTGAAGGTCCGACTGGTCGAAAAATGCCAATTCAGAATGCTGCAATAACCATTTCTGGTATCATGAATTTGGTTGGAAAGATAATATCCCATTCTATTGTTTTAACTGGGATCGGTCCAGCATTTTTCTCACCTACTGTGTACAAATACATATGTAGTGGAGATTTAAACTCAACCATACCATTGATATCAGTGGAGGATGCGACTACCCGAACAAGGCATTATATAGATTTAGTAAGACTGTTTGTTTGTACTACTATTGTTTTTACATATACAAAAAATGAACGTGTTTATGAATATCAGAATCTTACTTACTGAATTTGAATCTACTGTATTGTTTTCAGAATTTTGTCAGTGATATGAGCAGTTTGGTGTTTCCCAAATGCATGATGATATATTTTTTCTTTCAAGCTGAGCCAAATCAATGATGGGAATTTCAGTGATATTACATCCGATGATGGCTTCATGGAATTATTAAATGAAACTGGAACAACCGAAATACTTGATGTATGTATCTGTGTCTGTATCTCCTGACAAAATGATAAATTTGAGTTTTCCAATCTCATCACAATAATTAATAAAAGTACTTGAAAAATTTAGAGAATAGTTGGTCTGAAAATGTGAAATTGCCATCTTAAGAAATTTTTGCAGTTTGGCCCTAATCCTCAAAAATTTCTTCCGCACATATTTCTTCCGCAAACAATTTCTTTCCTTTTTAAGGTAAATGTTTTTTCCATAGATTAAAACAAAGGAAAGCATCTTACAGAATATTCTATTCCATGATGTAATTGGGAAAAGAACGCTCGTTCTAGACCAAATTCGATCTGGTTTGAAAACTTTGAATGTTCTAGAGATCGTTTCAAAGTGTGAAGATTTGTTTTGTCATTTGTTTGTTGGAACGGAGATTACAACGCCTACAGAAATATTAAACTACCTCCGTTTCAAAAATGAAAATTCGCAAGTAGCTGTGTACTTGCGACGCTATCTAGCAGATGCAACTCCGAATACGTTGAAAGATTTCTTAGCTTTTTCCACAGGATCGAAAATGAAATTGTCAAGAGCACTGAAGGTATCGGAGCAGCCCTCTGATGGAGTATTCGCGCATACGTGCATGTACAAACTTGTGTTACCTTCGAGTTTTGAATCTTATGAGAGTTTCTGTGATGTTATCAATGCTTCATTGAGAAAAGGATCATCGAAAAGTTTTACATGTGTATAAAAAAGGTGTTTACTGATCTGACATTTCCACCCTTGTATGGATTTTTATTGTTATGTTCATTATTTTAAAAAAAGGCTCTGATGACATTTGCCTATATGCCTTGAAAATACTTAAACAGCACGCGTTTATACGATTTATGTATACCTTACTGTGATATATTATATTTCTATTATGTTCACAAAGATTTTTTTCATTTAAAAAAAACAAACAACGAAATGTGCGTTTATCCCTGTGAAGTGAAAGCGTTTTAATTGAAGGACTGGGAAAAGTAGATAAAGTCGAAACTCTAAAGCTTTTATTTCCGTACTTTCATTATTGTTTCCATTTTTTACACAAAAAGTTATCACTACACAATGTCGTTCCCAGGCCTCCAGAGATATTAGTGTTCCAATAACAAAACCTCCAAAAGCCCTGGGAACGAGGTTGTTCACTGATCTTTATGTACAAAACTTCAGTTGCCCTCGCCTATGCCTATGCAGCAACTTATGGAGTCATGTACTGGACAAAAGTCACGCTATAGAGTGTCGTGTTGCGTAGTAGAGTGTCGAGGTGCAATATAGATCCCAAGGTCGCGAGTCGTAGTATAGGTGGACGCGAGGCGAAATAGAGAGTCGCGAGGCGTAATAGTGAGACGCGTATGTAATAATAGAGAGATGCGAGGCGTAATAGAAGGACGCGATGCGTAACAGAAGGACGCGTTGCGTGATGGAAAGACGCGCAAACAAGGGCGACGCGGCGTGTAGGAAGAGGGGACGCGTACTTTCGCGCCATTTGCCTTGGTTACCCGTGAATAAATTTCGAATTTTTTCAATTGACTGGCAAATTAATCAAGACAAAACACGAAAGAAAAAGTAAGTTTTTGTAGCAGCTGGGCTGACCGTTCTCTCTGATTTTTTCTCTCCTGTTTTTTTAATTTCTGCTGTATTATAGTTATATTCTGATAAATTGTGAGAAGTTGCTAATTCATAAGTATGTGTAGTAGTGAAGGGAAGCAATGTAGGGCAACGACGACATTTGTCAACACAGGTATAGCTGGCACCCCCCCCCCCTCCTCATATATATTTTCTCATTAAAATTTGTAATGGGCTAGCTATACTATTGCTATAAATAATGGATTATATTATTTGCCCTAGCAACTTTTACTTCCTTTTTTCCTTCCCTTGTATACACCACCAATCAACCCCCCTCCCCCTGCAACGAGGAGGGTGCCGATAAGCCGAAAAATGTTATTACACTGCTTGCATGCTATTCTGTTATAAGCAATGTGCTGTTTTTGTATTAATATTGTGTTTTGTATCACCATGTGATTACAATGTTTTGATAGGTAAACAGGGCAGCTTATAAAACAGAACGTAGGACTACGACTGGTAGTTAAATGGAACTGTGCGGTGCATATGCATGTGTACAACAACACTGTCAACAGGTGTATTGTAATGATGGCAAATTTCTCAAGTTTTGGTTTTCTTCAAGTGACACTGCACCCATTTTCAAGAATTTTAAATAATGCAGCAAATATGTACAATGTTCTTATTCGATTTTCCTTTAAGGATATTCTTAAGACATTTTTAAATTTTTGTCTTACTATCGTGAATATTTATCGGCATGGTTGTAATTTTCAAAACTTTCAAGCTAAATTGTATGTGATGTTTTAGGAATTAAAAATTGATTCAGCATGCAGAAAGTGAAAGACGCTATAGACAGACTGAATAATGCATTGGATGGTCTGTCATCATCAACAACAAGTACTCAAAATAATCCAAATCAGAACATCTTCCAGAGTCCAAACTCACATCCAAGTCCAAACTTACATCCAAGTCCACAACATCAGAGAATTCTACAAGATTTCAAGTAGGTTGATATTTTTAAGAGTTGTGAATTTCTGCTCCCAGCATGATCATTGCCTCCTTTGTATCTTTTCGATAAGTTTCAATAATCATCTCTCCAGGAGTACTGCTCACAGGCATTATGCTGATTGTGACTATTGAATTTTTTCGTGCCTTTGTACCTTTTTATAACATTTTTCATTTTTTTGATTTTGTTCAACTTTAATTTTTTTCTGTATACACTGAGTAGAAAGATTATTATGTTTGAGACAGATTTTTATTTTAATTCTTGTTCTGTTTCAGTAAGCAATTTCCAGCGTTGAATGCTGGTGGTAGCCGATATCGCCCACAAGCAAAGAAACCACGTCTCTCTAATAACTTCATTAAGGACACATGGACCCATAAATTCTGTGCACTGAGCTACAAAGATACATCAGTTTCACCTAATACACGTGAATTAATGGAGCTAAACCAAGTTGGTCTCGGAATTGAAAAAGTTGTTTTTCCTTCCAAAACTGGAACACATGCTATGCTTCTGGAAGAGTTAACAAAAGCTTATCCAAAATTATCATCACAGAGTGGTGGCATTGAACTTCTGAGGGCTGAGAGTGGTGGAATAAACCGACCATTGGTGTTGATACCACCAAGAAAAGATGGTTATTCTATCAGCTATTTAAAAAATTTAGTACCCGGTCACGCTGTAATATACATCAGACCAGTGCAGAGCGACTTACCAATGGAGGAACCAACTATGGATTCAGGTATTGAAGTTAACTGTGTACGATGTAATCAGAAATATCCGTTAAATGATTTAAGATTCCATCAAGCTTATTGTCAACTTGATGATGACATTTTTCCAGAGATGATAGACGATGAAGCTGGGCCATCGAATGAAAAAGAAGTAGGAAGTACTTCTCCCCATATCGATACTTTGTCGGCAATGTTTCCTCGAATCTCTAAAGCCACAATTCAGGACATTTTACGGAATACCAAATCTATCGATGTGGCAGCCAATATTTTGAGTGAGAAAAGTGCAAGTGAAAATATGTCTGACATGCTGCAAATTAAATGTGTAGATAAGGACATGTCTTTAAAAGAAATTCTCAATCAAATTACATCTCTTGCTTCAGAAAATGATACAATCACTTTGGAAATTGAACGTGACAATCTTTGGATGGAATCCTTGAGATTTTACAAAAGGAACCTTGTGAATTCTCAAGTTATGACCAAAAAATTGATCATTGAGTTTAAAGGAGAGGACGGCCTTGATGGTGGGGCAATGAAAACCGAATATTTCAACCTTTTGTTAGAAGAAGTTAAAAATCGTCTATTTGAAGGTGAAAATAACAGTTTGTTGCCTGTGAAAGACATCACAAAAGCTGTGCTTTTCAAAGTTGCTGGTATGATTATCGTACATTCATTGATTGCTGGTGTTGACACCGGCTTCCCAGTATTAGCAAAACCATACTTTTTACACATGTGTGGTAGAGATACCGACAGTTTGATTGAAAGTTTGAATAAAAGCCACATACCAGCAAATGCAACAACTGAAAATTTGATTGAATTGATTGAATCACTTGATCAATGTAAAACAAAGGACGATATAGACAAACTGCTTTACAAGGACAATCAGAAGCAAGATGTGTTTTGGTCACTTATTAATTCTGCGCATTGGCCTGCCGACAAGAATATTAACAAAGAAAATGTCCCATTACTGGTTCAACAACTCATTTTGAATGATGTGATATTGTCACGCCGAAACTCTTCAGACATGTTATTCGAAGGTTTGAGCTCGTGCAATTTCTTGAATACGATTCGGTGTCATTGGAAAGTTATGGATCAAATATTTTGTGCTGGTTATCGCATGATTGAGAGTAAAGAATTTATCAAATGTTTTAGTTTTGACGAACCAACTTCCTTCGTGGAGACACAGGCAAAGAAATTTTTTCTGTCGTTTATTGAAAAAAGTGACAGTATGACATTGAGTAAAGTACTTGCCTTCTGTACTAGTCATACAGTTGTTCCACTGGATGGTATGAAAAATGAAATCAGAGTGAAATACATGTCGGATGATGAAAAAAACAGTATGTGCAAATCCTCTGCATGTTTAAAAATAATCTACCTACCTACAGTTCATTCTGTAGAAAAGGCGTTTCACAATATGTTGGCAACAGCTTTAGCATGTGAATCAAAGGGATTCGCAAATCCATGATAATTGTAAATTTTTAGGGGCACTAACGAGTTTATTTTTTTCCTTCAAGGTGATCGATTTTTAGCTTATGTTGTCATTGTTCTTATTATGTTGTCATTGAGAAAAAATGCCGATTTTTTTTCTTTTTCTTCCAAAATATGCCTCACTTCTATAAAACTGATTTTTTTTCTGGTGGGGGGGAATATAAAAATCCTGTCAGTCCTATGCAAGAATTCTTCCAGTGATATACATACTTTTAATGATCAGATTGATTATGATTAGTCTCGAATTTATGACTGACTTGTACGCTCCTTGAAGTCTATATATACTGCACATGCATTTATAAGTTCGTCTTTTTGTTGTTCTATTTTGTTTGTTTTCTAACTTTTATATGGAAAAGATGTATGGTTATAGTCGTGATCAAGTTACGCATTGCATTATCATTCAGCTGTGCTAACCAAGAAGATATTTTTCTTTTCTTTTTATTTCACAAGGGTTATGTTTGTTATTTTGTTCTTTATGTGAAAAAATGTTCTACTTATATACGGTCGACTCACTCAGAGAAAGTTATTTAAAAACAGAACTGTTATCGTTAAGTAACTTTTAAACATATTTCGAACATTTTGGAGGGAATTTCGTCTGGCATTTTTAGGATTTATTGTATGATTAAACAAACAAGTGGTTTTGTTGACATTTCGTGTACTTATGCAGTACTTTTATTTTTCAGAATATAACATGAATATACAACAATTGAGTCCAGTTGTTGATACATTGAAACTAATCCAGTCGTTATTGTCATCCTTTGTTGACGCGAATACAGCAGATTTGGATTATCCTGTCTATAGACTTGATGAACTTTACAGCTTCTGCTCTAGAGCAGCTTTAGAGTATCCAGATGTTATAACCGAAAATGTACTGAGTAGTATTCATCAAGCATCAGTGATAATTCAATCAGTGAACAAAACTAGTAACGCGGAAACTGTACGGCACAAGATAGGCAGGCCTTCTTTCGATATACCTGAGGAAACTCTAAAAACTTTAGTGAGGTTGAATTTTTCGCAGACGGCAATAGCTGAAATGTTCGGAGTAAGTGCAAAAACTATTCAAAGAAGATTTAAAGAGTTTGATATTGAACCTAAATCGCACACTATGATTGGTGACGAGGAACTTGATGAACATGTCAAAAAAATTATTTCAGATTTTCCTAACTGTGGCATACGTAGAATGAAAGGTTTTTTACTGTCTCATGGTTATCACATTCCTTGGAAAGTTGTTCGTGATAGTATGTGGCGGGTTGATCCATCAGGGCTATTGATGCGCTCGTTGCAACGTAATGTAGTTCGAAGAAGAAAATATAGTGTTGCAGCGCCAAGGTCATTGTGGCATATAGACGGCAATCACAAATTGATAAGATGGTCGATAGTCATTCATGGCGGCATAGATGGGTATTCTAGGCGTCTAATGTTTCTGTCGTGCGGATCAAGTAACAAGGCTACTGTAGTACTCGATTTATTTCTGACCGCAGTACAAAATTTTGGCTTGCCGTCGCGTGTAAGAGGAGATCATGGGGTGGAAAATGTAGACGTTGCTTGGTTTATGATATCAAGACGAGGAAGTAATCGTGGTAGCTTTATCGCTGGGAAAAGTTGCCATAACCAAAGGATAGAGAGGTTCTGGAGAGATCTATTCCACGGCTGCACATACATATACCACAACATATTCACTTACTTGGAAGAGATAGGAGCCTTGGATATATCGAATGAGTTGCATTTGTTTTGCCTTCATTATGTTTTTATTCCAAGAATAAATGCACATTTTCAAAGATTTATCCTGGGCTATGATCACCATCCTATCCGAACAGAGAGAAACCTTTCTCCTCTTCAATTATGGGAAAGAGGTTTGTTGTTGCAAAGGAGACCGTCAGAAGATGATATTGTCGATGACTGCGATTCATATGGTATAGATTGGAGTGTACCGAGTCATTATATCGAAACCCGTGACGATGCTATTGTGGTTCCCGAGATAAATCATCCATTTCAAAGTAATGACTTATACCTGGAATTTTGTAGATCTAACGATCCAATGGCAAATTGCGATAACTTCGGTATCGAAGTGTTTCTTCGAACTGTTCAGGTCGTAGAAAGTACATTGTTATGAACACCACTATTAGTTCACTCACAGAACTTTTGATTGAATTGCTTAACTTGACATTAGTTACATTAGATACATTACAAAGAAGAAATTCAAACATTTTGTTCACTATATACGTACTAGATATTATGCTTAGGTAAAATAAAGCTCCTTCAGTTCTTCTAACCACGCGAAAAAATAGCCACAGCAGTAGTCATTTAATAAGTTCTTCCCGTGCCTAATTATAGAGCGCGCTCTTTTTTGTTTCCCCGTCCCAACGTCGAAAAGTTGTATTATGCCCTGATCGAGGTTGTTATTCTGCTTATCATAACTCCCCTCTAATAGGCATATAATATACACGAGAGGTTATGATGAACTAGTAGCCCTTGTACACCAAGTATGGAATCTTTTTTTTTCATTTTTTCCTTTTAAAGTATTCATGACAAGAAAAAAGTGAAGATGTATGTAAGCGTAGTTCTTTCTCTGACACGGATCCTCCCATCACACATCTTATTACGCTCCGACTTTACACGTATTTCTATTACGCCTCGCGTCCTTCTATTACGCCTCGCGTCTCTCTATTACGCCTCGCGTCTCTCTATTACGCCTCGCGTCCTTCTATTACGCCTCGCGTCTCTCTATTACGCCTTGCGTCTCTCTATTACGCCTCGCGTCCTTCTATTACGCCTCGCGTCTCTCTATTATTACATACGCGTCTCACTATTACGCCTCGCGTCCACCTATACTACGCCTCGTGACCTTGGGATCTATATTGAACCTCGACACTCTACTACGCAACACGACACTCTATAGCGTGACTTTTGTCCAGTACATGACTCCATAGCAACTATCATTGGCATGTCCTTGTGCATATTCGACAGTTTGTAGATAGTTGTCGATACCTTCATTTGCGTCATCGTGTAATGAATTGACCAGAGTTCCTAAAATCACTGAATGGTGATGACATAAAAGAGACAGTGTCTCTGGAATTTCCACATCGTTGTCGGAATTTATCTCTGGCAGAGGGGCAGTTTCGTCTATGCCATAGTCATGCCAACTTTGCACTTGGGCGGCTTCTAGAGACAATGGATCATTTTCGATCACTCTTGTCATACCTTCGTGCCATAATTGACGAGGCGATTTATTGTGTGCACTTGACATTGGGTGGAAAGCCCAATCCCTGACCAACTCATTCAAAGCTTCGTTTATACGGTCTGTATATACGTAGTGTAACGAAAAAAGATGTACTTCATTCAAAGGATCAAGAAATCCTTGTCTTTCCAGAAAGTAAAAAATATTTTTAAAGTGGCGAACGATATTGCGTTTAACCTCACCCCATAGTCGCTCAATCCTTTGATTGTGAACAGACAATCCACATATCATACTTCCACGATTTAGTCCCCTCTCTGGACAGCTTAACATGAAACGTGCAATTTCAACATTCTCTGTGCCAAAATCAGCACGTATGCGTGATGGTAATCCATGTTTTCGAATAGCTTCCTCGAACAATTTAAACACAGTGTCTGCTCGGTTGTTAGTGCTACATTTAAGGTATGTTATCATTCTGCTATAACCGTCCATTCCACCGTGAATTACGAAGCGCCATCGTATGAGCTTATGATGTCCGTCAACATGCCTAAAAGTGAAATTTATTCATTCACTCAGTAGTCGGTCAAGTAACAGGGGAGATATATAATTGACTTAAATGTGCTCACCACAGCGAATTAGGAGCTTTCACATGATATGCTCTTCGTACAATGCTGATGGTTCTACGTAATGCTCGACTCACCGGATCAACTGCAACAATAGCTTCTCTAATTCGTGCGCGTTGTACGTTGATGTTCCCAGATCTACAAGCTCCTATCACATATGATTTCCCTGCATTCGGTAAAGTATTGAGTACTTATTGAACAATACTTTCGAGATTGTCCTGGCTAATTTTGGTGTAAAACTGGCGTTCTCCACACCTTTCCGAAATGCTCATTCCAAATTCAACTCTTCTTCTGGATATAGTTTTACTAGAGACACCTATGATTTCAGCCACTTTGCTCCATGAACGATGGATTGAAAACAGACGTTCCAACTCATTTTTCCCCACAATTTTTCGTGGTCTCCCATTAGCTCCTGTATTCTCACTAGGGCAGCTACTTCTAGCAACTGCTGGTGTCGGATCATGATTACTTACTTGTAGGTCGAATTGGTTTTTAAGGGTTTGAATCTCAAAAACAATTTGATCTAAATTGATAACAATGTCATTGATTGTACCTCTTACATTTCCTTCCTCGAAACGATTTCTTATCACCTGCAGTGTTGTAAGATATTCATCTGTCCGTCGGTACAAATACTCACATGCGTTGAGATCACTTGAAAACAGCTGTCGTCTTGCAAGACGAATTTGGGAAGGTAAATCTCGTAAGAACTCTTCGATCGTAATTTGATCCGCCATCTTGCATAGCACATGTTTATGACCCTGCACACAGTGACCTGCGTTGGTTTCCATTCCCCCTCCCTTTTTATCTGTTAAAAGTTATCGTTAGTTTGACTTTAATGTTTTGACTTTACACGGGACAATATAAGACATTGCATATTAAAATTAGCCTTGTACATATATTATATATAATAATTTAGGACTTCATATATATTACAGTTTTAGTTTTGACTTTATATAATATGATAAAGTGACTTTATATAAAGAAGATTTGATGTATATAAATTATTAGACTTTATGTATTACATATGTGTATTTTGACTTTACATAAAAGAATTTGATTATATTAGACAGGGCATATAGTCTAGCAATCTAACAAAATGCCTAATTTAACTTTTTATTGTGGAATCTGATAGATTAGGTAGGAAGCTTCAAAAAACCACCGAATACCTTTCCGGGAAAACTTCCGGCGTCACGTGACTGATGGCGTCAAATGCGGCAAAAATTGTGCACAAATCCTGCGATAACTCGTGAACGGTATAAAATATAAACTTAAAAATGGCATATTTGGCATCGGCTAAATAAGACCTTTTGAATGATATACAGTTTTATTAGTCTGCTACATATTTGAAATTTTCCTCCTCCGCAGCGACCACGAAATTACTTTTTGAAAGTTGTTACTCGAATTGCGCTATTCAAATAGAAATTCTCGAAAACGTGATTCTAAAAACAACCGCTATTCATATCTTTACTCGTAAAACATAATGGATATTATAGAATAACAGGAAAACCCCCATTGAGAGTTGATATGAATGTGAGTCGGGGCATCTGAAGATCATTCCGGTGTTGTGACGACAAAGCGAAGTTATGTTAGGTGAGAAAATGAAGTTTGAAAGAATGAATGAACTTGCTTGTTAGTTATGGGAATATCATTTACATTTCTCTACAATTTCGTGCATTACTCTTTTTGATCGCTTATGTGCTGGTCGAGTTCGATTGTTTCACCACATTCAAAAAATATGAAAGAATATGGCCCTATCGTCTTCATTTCTCAGTCTTGAACAAACAAGTGAAAAATGTTTATTATGTGATGGTTCTTTTTCGCAAAAAGATTCCCAAAAAAGTTTTTCACAGCAAGGATGGGAGAACTTGAAGAGGATTGCAGAAGAATGGAACTGTATTGATATCGATCGAAATGACAAGTATTTCTCTTTTCGTTATGTTCACTCGCGAATTGGTGATGTTATTGAAGCATTTGGTAAAGCTCATAAAAATTGTAGTATTACATTTGGAACGAAAGTGGAAAACTACAGGAAAAGATACGGAGAAATTAAGACAAGTGTTCTCGAACAAGAATCAGAGGATCTAACAAGTGATGTTCAGACTAGAAGATCACAAAGAGAAGCCAAAAAAAGAAAACAAATTTGTTTTATTTGTAATGAAAGAAGGGAAAAGGACGGTGGATCATATAATCAAGCTGGACTTGGTAGATGCGAACAGGAAAGCTCTCGTCAAAGGATTCATGCAAGGACTGAGCTGTTTATTTCTAAACCGACTTGCCGATTTCACGAGGCCGCAAAAAGACTGCAGGTATTGAAAGGTGGACAGTCTTTTGATCTTTATGCCATTGATATTTATTATCATAAAAACTGTTACCTTAAGTATGCAATAAACCAGCCTTCGAGTATTGAAGAAGAACAAGAATCTTCGAAAGACAAAGAAAAGCAATTCATAATCGAAGAGTTCTTCAGAATAGTTGGATGGAAAGTAATTGGGAAGAAGGAGGCATATCTTCTCCACCAGTTATTATCAGACATAAAGGTTATATGCGAAGAAAATAACTTAGAGCCTGCTTTCATGCACACTGTGTCATTGAAGAGAGAATTGGTGAAGCAATTTGGATCTGAGATTGATTTTTTTACAACAGGGAAATACGTTATTGTTCATTCGGCGCTCATGAATCCCTGCGAGTATAGCGTTGCAACACTGCTTGGCCATGGACTGAGGGATATGGATCACATTCGTTCGTTTGCAAATTTCATCAAGAGCAAAGTCAAAGAGCGAGAGCCAGAAAGTTTACCAAAAACTCCTGATAAAATGATCGCAGACTTCAACAAGGGCCCGATGCCTGAATTATACAATATTATATATGCCACGATGTATCCGAATTTTAAGACCAATGATGAAGGTTATGCCATTACGCAGTCAAGTAACATTGCCAATAAGATTTGGTCAATAGCATCAGATTGGCAGTCGCTAATCACTCGCCAGAAGAATGTAAAACAAGCCATGCTAGGACTGACAATACACAGACTTACTGGTAGTAAAGAGGCAGCCGCACATCTTCACAATCTTGGCCATTCAATTTCGTACAATGAAATCAAAAAATACAATGATGCATGGTCCTCCGCTCAGATTGAAGTACACAAACGTTTTGTGAAAGGATACCCTCTACATTCGACCATTGATAACAATGATGGCCGCCAGGAAACTCTTACCGGTGTTGGAACCACTCATGATACGAACAGCACACTGTTTCAGCCATTTATTCCAGGTAAATTTTTGTAGATTTTCTAGATTCTGTTTCTGATGTATAGACTTGAGCAGATTCCAGATTTATGAACAATTAAATACCCTAATTTTGATTTATTACAGGTGACAGCATTCTTCATGAAACGAAATCAACAATTCAAGAACTAGTTCCCTGTGAGGAAATTGTTACTAACAATATTGAAGAATATCATCTTGGTGCGAGAGCGGATCCTCTTGCATTTCCCGCTTATCAGGATGATGAAGGCACAGAGCTCCTTGAAGAAAGCTTTCGCAGAGATGTAGCGTGGTCATTAGCAAGTGGTCTGCCTGCTACTGACGGTGAACCTGATTTACCAATGTTGGGGTCTTGGACTGCTTTCAATAGAAAGGTTTCTGATCGCAAGCAGAAAAAATCGCTCATTGAATACATGCCTGTAATAAATCAACCACCCGATATTTCAGTATGCAAGAACTATCTTGACACCCTCAAACATGTAATGGATGATCTTGGATTAAAACATATTTTCGCCCACGCAGACGAAGAGGTATATGCCAGGCTTGTGCAGATAATATGGAAGAATAGCGATCTCTATAAGAATATCATTGTCCTTATGGGTGGCTTTCACCAATTACGTGTTCGCCAGCGATTAATCTTTAAGAGGCATTCGTGTATTGGCTACAAAGATTGGTTTGTTGACGCAGGGACAATTTCTGCTGGTTCTGTAGATCAAGCATTTGGAGGGAAGCATTACTATCGGTGTATGCGAATTCTGAAAGAGTCATTCGCTGCTCTTGTCCAGTATCGTACAGAACAACTACGGGACAACTACGCGTCTTTATCTGATGGTCTGCGTGAGAGCCTGAAGTCACTGAGAGAAAATCCATCCACAGAAGCACTTGAAGCGGTTATAGAATTAGATGAATTTGAAGAGTTAGTTCGTGAGATAAGTAGCTGCGAAAGTCCTCAACAAACAATGACTGTTGCGTACTTGAGAGATATATCGTCTTTACTAGCTCTGGTCTCTGCCGTTCGTGAAGGAAATTTCGAAAGACATCTTGAAGCAGAACGAGAAATGCTGAAGCAAGTGTTTGCTTTCGACCACCAAAACTACTCTCGCTATTTGACATTTCAGCATGTGCTATTGACGGATTTGAAATCAAGCAACAATCCAGCCTATCAAGAACTGCTCGAGAGGGGATTCGGAGCGAATTATTCGGGAGAAAAGTTTGCAACAGTTCACGGGGATTTGGTCACTGAATATTTTAATCGCGAAACCAAAGGGACAGCAGGTCCATTCAGATCTGGATTTAGTACCAATATCGACACAACTAACAAATAAGTGAAAACCGTTCACATTCACGCAAAGCTTCGTCTTACAATGCGTGATAAACTCAACATTAAAACAACGTCGACTCACAAAGAGCTTACGGATAGTGGTAAAGCAAAACACCATAGCGATGTCGCTGCTTTGAAAGAAAAGTTGCATTCCTATAAAACGGATCCATTTTCGAATGGTCCTGCAAAAGTAATCTGCACGGGTTTAGAAATCGATACAGAAGTAATTGAAGGCCTAATGAATGCACCAGAAATTGGGAATACCAGATACAAAGAGTTTGTCCAAAAACGACTTGTAACTAAAGAAAAAAGTATATTTGATCCAATCAAAAGAGTAAAGCTGAAAACCGGGCTTGAAAAGGTAAAGAGTACCCCTAAAGCAGTATCCATCCTCAAAGAAGATCGACAGGCCTTTGGAATTCTAGTGGCAAAAGCAACATCGCTTGAAGAGGCGTTCACATTTCCAATTACAACACTTCCATTGAGTCTTGCAACACCAAACAACATGCTGCGACAATCAGACAAAGCCAGTTTCCGAAACTATTTGATCAATGAATCAAAAGCGGTCTCCAGCGCTATCCCACTGAAGGCACGTTGGATTATTGATGGTATGGCCCTCTTTCGAACAGTGAAACCAAAGCAAACATATAGAGAGTGGCTGGTCGCTGTTCTCCATTCAGCAATACCTCCTGCAATAGCAGATGCAGTACAAGTAGAAATCGTCAATGATACTTATTTGGAAAATAGCATCAAATCATCAACGAGAATTGCGCGGGGAGAAACATCTCGCAGAGTACGTCTGGAAAGTGTAGACCAAAAAATGCTTCAAGGAAAGGAATGGCTAGAGTTTTTCCACAACAACGAAAATAAGGAAGATCTTATTCGACTTGCAAGCTCATTCTTCAGAAGTACAGACGGCAGACGGTTGTTGAAGATCCCGCTTATCATCAATTGCAGAGAGGAAACTTTGCTGATTCGAAGTAATGGAGTGGAACGAATGCAAGATTGCAACCACGAGGAAGCAGACACGAGACTCGTGCTTCATGCAGCTCAAGATAAATCCCCTGCTGTGATTGTTGCAAAGGATACAGACGTGCTTATCCTATTGCTTCATGGTATGGTACACTGCCACGCCTCACAAGAATGGCACATGAAGATTGAGCACGAGAAGTATGTTGATGTACGATTGATATTTGATAACTTTGGCCCTGAAATTTGCACAGTGTTACCTCAGATACATGCTCTAACCGGCTGTGATACAACTGCCTACAAATTCAATAAAGGAAAGATAAAAGTTTTTAAGAAAATATTGAAAGACAAAAGCGGCTTAGCTCTCATTGATCAACTGGGTAAGAGCACTTCCATTTCTAATGAGACGGTGGAAAACGCAAAGAAATTTTTTCAAATATTTATGTACCATGGAAAGGATAAAGACAGCTATGTCCAGACGAGGGTACAGCAATATTTGAAAATGAAAGTGAAATCTTCAGCACCATTATTACCTGACCCAGATTCAGTTTGTCAAGAGATAAAACGGGTCCATTTACAATCTTATATTTGGCTGAACTGCTTAAACCATCACATAGTTCCGTTGAACATTGAAGATTTCGGATGGAAAATTGACCACGACAAGAAATTTGTAAATCCCGTTTGGTTTACTGGAAATCAGTTGCCAAGATCTCTTATTCGACAAAGGGGTAAATCCAGGAAGAAAACAGGTAACACTGGAGATGGTTTTGAAGCTGATAAAGAATCAGAAGCTGAGCAAACGGAACCTTCGCAGAAAAGGAAAAAAGTCACTCCCCGAGGGACGAAAAGAAGTAACGACACAAGCGACGACATGGAACAGAGAGAAAGCAGTGCTATGAATGAAACGGAAGGAGCTTCAGATAGTTCTGATTGGGAAAAAGACTTTACGACATCAGAAGAAGAAAAAACGGACTCTTCTGACAGTGACTATTTACCTTAGATCATTTTTGTACATAATAGCGTTGCAGCGTTTGGTTTCTTGTAGTTGAGTACTTAATCGTTTATTTCAGGCATCGCATTTCAGCGTGATATGCTATCTTAAAAGTAAAGAGAGAAAATTTTGGGAAGAGTTAAGTCAGTTCTATTTGCATAGCCCAATCCGAATAACGACTTTAAAGAATAAAATTTGCGGACGCTGCGGAGGAGGAAAATTTCAAATATGTAGCAGACTAATAAAACTGTATATCATTCAAAAGGTCTTATTTAGCCGATGCCAAATATGCCATTTTTAAGTTTATATTTTATACCGTTCACGAGTTATCGCAGGATTTGTGCACAATTTTTGCCGCATTTGACGCCATCAGTCACGTGACGCCGGAAGTTTTCCCGGAAAGGTATTCGGTGGTTTTTTGAAGCTTCCTACCTAATCTATCAGATTCCACAATAAAAAGTTAAATTAGGCATTTTGTTAGATTGCTAGACTATATGCCCTGTCTATATATATGGAATTTGACTTTATATATATATATTGACTTTATATATATTATGTATTGACTTTTGTCCACTTTGGCTTGGGATATACATGAGATTAATATTTTTGGGAAATTTGACTCTTTTTGTACAAGGTCAATATCAAATGTTGCATAGAGTTTAAGTAGCGGAGAATGTTTTTTTTAATTGCTGGCTTCATTATAAGCTTTGCATGTGATGATAAATAAAACTTATTTACTTGCACAAATAATAAATATTTGAATAAATAATAATAAAATAATGTTAAATTCCTCAAGTGAGTCTTCTTATTTGCTTTATGATGCAGGTGAAGAAGCGGAAAAGCGTTCAACGAATTAAGAGATCGATACGCCCGTCCAAAAAAAGCAGCGAAAGAGAAAAATAAAACCAAGACATCGACCAAAGCTCTAAGTAAAGCGAAGGTGAAGCTCCGGAGTCTACAGTTTTTGCAATGGTTAGACGATTATATCAAGCCAAGAAAGCGAAAAACAATATCGAAATGAAAGATAGTGAATCTGACAACACTGATAATAAAGAAGAAAGTAATATATACCTGCCAATTTTCATTGAAAAATGTTGGCACCGATGATGCTGCAGAAGGTGATAGTGATATATCCAAGGAAGAAGTCGAAAAGAAGGAGCAAAGAGAAAAGTGCAAGAAAAAGCCAGTCAAAAGCGTAAAAGATTTGAAAGATGCAACGTTGAAAGATGTGGAAAGAAAGGATAAAAGAGGGGGGAAAGCAACAAATAAAGATACTGAGATCGAAAAAGAAGAAATGGACGTACTTCGTTCTGTCGTCGCTGCTGCTACGCAAGAACCGTTGGTTAGAGATGACTTTGATCTGTTCGGTGAATAAGTGGCAACAAAAATAAGAAAACTAAGTCAAAAATTGGATGAAGATGTCGTGAAAGGTATTAGGTTGTTTTAGCAACAAGACGGCTTTGAGACGACGACGGCATATTTCATGGGGAAAACCCCCAAAAGGGGCTGGACTCTACTAAAGTCAAGTCGTCTTGATTCGTGCCGTTCTGTGCACGACTTCAAAATAGACAATTTCCCGTCCTGATGAAACCCAAAGGCTGTGTAAGTTAGGAAAATATAAAATCTAGAAGAACTTGCGGATAAAAGGCTTTGAGCTCGTGAATGAGTCACCAGCAAAACAAAGCAACCAAAGCATTTTTTAGCTAGTTTATGCTTAAATGTTGTACAGCACCATCCTAGGCATTTTTCTACCCGTGCAATCTTAGTTAAAATGTAGAGAATTTTACTATAAATATAATTATAGTTATATTTAACTTTCTCTAAAAATGAAAAAAAAACTTTATTTTATTTCCTTTAGGCTGCTACATATGCAATGAAACAAGGGGGAAGATGTGGTTATGATGCGAGAGATTGTTAATCAGGGTGTGTTTAGTCATGCATTTGGAAGTAAAGAGACGACAAGGCTGGTTAAATATTGCTTTACGCTTAAGTACCATGGATGGGTTTTTACTTTCTGTACAATACCCTCAAAAATCTGTGCGCGATAGGCTTACAATCATAGCAAAAAAACATAAAGCAAAAAATGCTATGAATTTAAAAGCAAGTGGTATTGATGGTGACGAACCAACAGAATATGATATATTACTAGATGATCTTCTTGAACAAAGTGATGATTCAGATCCAAAAAGAAAACAAGACTCAAAAGAAAAGAAGGCAGCTAATGAGAGTAGAACAAGCGAAGGATGTAAGACAAACGGCTATGGAACGGATGTGTAAAACACGGAAACGAAATTCATCTGTCACCAAAGCACAGTCGTAGAACCACTTCAGATACTCTATCGTTCCTTAGGAATAAGCTAAAAATAGCCAAGGGAATAAATGAAGAGGAAAGAGAGAGAGGCAAAGTAGAAATCAAGATGAGTCCAAAACCATTATTGCTGCATAGCAACAGCAATCAAATGATATGCCAGCAGCATTTCAACAACAAATGCGACAACCAAAATCAGCAAAAACAGATGATGCAGCAACAGATGATGGCGTTGTTAGCGATGATGCACCAAAGCAGAATAGTTGACCATTTACATTACATACATACATTTCTTTGTTTATATTCTATTTGTAATTAGTTTTGCATTTTCTGTTTCTAAAATTGTGTTAACTGGTAAGTGTTAAAAATTAAGTATCGGTATCTGATTTAGGCCTGTTGTTCCAGTTTGTATAACTTCTGTTAGATTAAAGATAAGATTTTAAAACTTTTAATGTCTATATTTCTGATAGTGAAGATTAAAAAGCCAAATTTCTGCTTGGAAAAAATTAAAGTTCATCCTGCTATGCTTATATTGATAATTTTGAAAAGGTCTTTGTTGTAATTTTGTTAATTTTTTCAAGATTTTATCTTCCCATTAAGATGAAACAGACATACAAAAACAAGGTATGGGATAGAGTGTATACTTACTTGCTTTAATAATACGATTCAAACATAATTTGAAAAGTAAGTTCACCTAGAGCAAAACAAGAGAAGAATCCGTTTTTTTAATATTTTATTAAAGTCGATCATGAAGACAATTGTATTTTGTTACTTTTAAAAACACTAAAAACGACATGTGTAAACCTTTTTTTACTTGTATATATTTGATCACTTTTATCCAAGATACATAAAAGTTTTCTGAAAATAATCTTCTCAATTTTATCCAAGATATTATATACAAAAAGTTTTACTAAAAATTATTTTTCAGTGATGGTGGTCGCATATGAAAATATTCTGATACGACATTGCCATACAAGCAAGTATGTGCATTTTGTAAAAGTCCACACACCAAAAACTGCTTTTCAACCGCACTTAATCCAATTTTTAACATTTTCGAGAAATCATTGAACTTAAAATAGTTTTTGATATTGCTAAATAACTACTCAACTGATATTCGAACCTCCCTCTTGGCTTTGTTGTATTTTTTTGATCTTGTGTTAAGTTTGCATTTTGGTAAGGAGCTTGTAGGTGAACACTAAGAGGGTAACCAGGATCA
Source organism: Hydractinia symbiolongicarpus (assembly GCF_029227915.1). NCBI lineage: Eukaryota > Metazoa > Cnidaria > Hydrozoa > Anthoathecata > Hydractiniidae > Hydractinia > Hydractinia symbiolongicarpus. The sequence continues at coordinate 26,505,643 of NC_079883.1, forward strand.
CCATAAATACATAAGGGATGTCCGTTAAACACTGCAAGCCTTTGTATATCTGCTACCAGTCCTGTTTGATAAAGCATCGTATTGTCACGCCTTCTTCCTTCGTAAGTCCATTTGGTAAGGCAAGGCTCTGAGACTTTAACACATGAACTCTCTTATGACCATTATAAACAACCCGTTGATTTACAGTTGGTCTGCAAATTTTACAAACTGTTCTATCTATAAACCCGAAGCAGTTGTCCAATGGTGTCCTTCGTTGATGAATTACATCTGCATAATTCTGGAGACATGCTGGTAGTAAGAAAGTTTGATTCCAAGATTCAACACGGTGGTGGTCGCTATAAATCATATCTAGAATTGTGTTGAATAAGGCAAATTTCGGATTTGTTCCTACCAAAACAGGAAAGCATATCTGTATACCGACATGGGACAGCCAATCTTTAAAGCAGAACAAATGTTGCCCCCAGACCAGTGCATATAGTTCTTTGCGAATAAACAATTTTTTCAGGCATTTGTCTATACCTGAATTTGTCTATCTAAGCCTATACACATCATTTTTAGCAAATCTAAACTCCGTTTTTCATTGTACATTATTGAATTCATCTAAGTCAAAACGTTGAAATTTACAATATGGATACACTTTTCTTGATATGTTTGCATCGTAAAGCAAAACAAACTCCTCATCATCAATCAAATTATCGGCGTACGAAATAATGATAGCATCTCGTACAGCTCTCAGTCCTCTAGTGGGCATGTTTGTTTTGAATAAATGCATACTTTCAAATTTCCGTTCTGTTTTGGCGCTAAATCAGAAAATTTCACGACGGCAACGTCAACTATATTTTAGGAAACGGCGTCGAATATGCCGTTGCCGTCTTGTTCCTAAAACAACCTATTGAGTACGACATAACAACAGTTCTTGTGAAAGCTAGTAATCAAACACATAACAATCAAACAGGGCCCCATTATTTCCAGTTGGAAAATGTTCAAGACCAAGGTAGTAATACATCTTACATGCACACTCTTAAATTTGTATAATTTATTTAAAATACATGGAAGCTAAAGAAACCAAAATATATATATCCATTGTCCTGTTTTCATTACCCAACCCCAGCTCGTCTAATATAGTCTAGTTGCCATGATACTGATCCAACTGTTGCTAAGTGATTCGCTAATGCTTTTCTCATTTTGAGTTATGTGGTTTTATACTGTAAACTTTCGAATACGTTTGACATCATGTAAAGCATTGGCATCAAGTAATTTTCTCCACCGCCCAGCTACAATCTCTCCATGGCTATTTTCAATGTAGACAAAACCGGATGGGGTGTAATTTGCGTTGTCGGTCTGTCTCAGATAATTGTGTAGCGCGATTGCTGAAAATATTATCTTTTTAACCTTTTCCAGCATAGCTTCAATTGGCCTCTGAAAAATCCTCCAACGGGCGACCATGATGCCCAAAGTGTTTTCAATAATTCGATACGCTTTTGATAATCTGTAATTAAAATTACTGTGTTGTATGTCTTTGTTTGGTATCCCTTACATCGGTTTAATGAGAGATTCAGTGGATTCTTCCACGGGAATTCAGATAACTGTTAATTTTTTTTATATTTTGTGTAAAACTTTGAAAGGGTTGCTGTATGCAATAGACTGATTATCTGATTTTGGTATGACGTGTTACAAACTGTACAGCGTGGAAATTTTGCAATAACTTTGTTTGTATAACTGGGCAAAATATGTTGGTTTTTTTAAATGTCTGATATACTTTTTTCCCTGTTGTACTTCTGGCATGACAAAGCAAGTATCAATTTTAGCAGATTTCGCTTTTTAAGTAACGGTTGTTAGACGCCTTTTGATTTTGTTGGGCATATTGCATTTTGCATTTTTTGTTGTTGTTGCACCTGCTTATATTTCAACGTTTTGATTTTAACGGGTACAAATGTAAAGTAATGCAGACTGTGACCCACTTCGATCCCAGAGATTTTTCTCTCTTTTTTCCTTTCCGTTATAAAGAGACAAAGAGCCGAGGTTGCGTTGTAAGTTTTAAAAATTCAAATTACCATGCTGTATGTTTTTGCTTAGTATCCCTTACATGCAATCAATGAGAGATTCAGTGGATTCTTCCACAGGAATTCGGCTAGTACGACATATTACTAGATGATCTCCTTGAGGAAGCTGGGGGCTTTACATAATCAGCCAATGCAAGCCATAGTTCTCCGCATACTTATAATATAAGCAGGTGCAACATCAACAACAACAACTAAAAAGCAAAATGCAATATGTCCAACAAAATCAAAAGGCGTCCAACAACCGTTACTTAAAAAGCGAAATCTGCGAAAATTTATATTTGCTTTGCCACGCCAGAAGTACAAAAGGGAAAAAAGTAAACCAGACATTTAAAAAAATACAAACACATCGCTCAAGTCGGTCTGCCTCAGATATTTGTAAGACCAAGTAGTAATACATCTTACATGCACACTCTTAAATTTGTATAATTTATTTAAAATACATGAAAGCTAAAGAAACCAAAATATATATATATATCCATTGCCCTGTTTTCATTACCCAACCCCAGCTCGTCTAATATAGTCTAGTTGCCATGATACTGATCCAACTGTTGCTAAGTGATTCGCCAATGCTTTTCTCATTTTGAGTTATGTGGTTTTATACTGTAAACTTTCGAATACGTTTGACATCATGTAAAGCATTGGCATCAAGTAATTTTCTCCACCGCCCAGCTACAATCTCTCCATGGCTATTTTCAATGTAGACAAAACCGGATGGGGTGTAATTTGCGTTGTCGGTCTGTCTCAGATAATTGTGTAGCGCGATTGCTGAAAATATTATCTTTTTAACCTTTTCCAGCATAGCTTCAATTGGCCTCTGAAAAATCCTCCAACGGGCGACCATGATGCCCAAAGTGTTTTCAATAATTCGATACGCTTTTGATAATCTGTAATTAAAATTACTGTGTTGTATGTCTTTGTTTGGTATCCCTTACATCGGTTTAATGAGAGATTCAGTGGATTCTTCCACGGGAATTCAGATAACTGTTAATTTTTTTTATATTTTGTGTAAAACTTTGAAAGGGTTGCTGTATGCAATAGACTGATTATCTGATTTTGGTATGACGTGTTACAAACTGTACAGCGTGGAAATTTTGCAATAACTTTGTTTGTATAACTGGGCAAAATATGTTGGTTTTTTTAAATGTCTGATATACTTTTTTCCCTGTTGTACTTCTGGCATGACAAAGCAAGTATCAATTTTAGCAGATTTCGCTTTTTAAGTAACGGTTGTTAGACGCCTTTTGATTTTGTTGGGCATATTGCATTTTGCATTTTTTGTTGTTGTTGCACCTGCTTATATTTCAACGTTTTGATTTTAACGGGTACAAATGTAAAGTAATGCAGACTGTGACCCACTTCGATCCCAGAGATTTTTCTCTCTTTTTTCCTTTCCGTTATAAAGAGACAAAGAGCCGAGGTTGCGTTGTAAGTTTTAAAAATTCAAATTACCATGCTGTATGTTTTTGCTTAGTATCCCTTACATGCAATCAATGAGAGATTCAGTGGATTCTTCCACAGGAATTCGGCTAGTACGATATATTACTAGATGATCTCCTTGAGGAAGCTGGGCTACATAATCAGCCAATGCAAGCCATAGTTCTCCGCATACTTATAATATAAGCAGGTGCAACATCAACAACAACAACTAAAAAGCAAAATGCAATATGTCCAACAAAATCAAAAGGCGTCCAACAACCGTTACTTAAAAAGCGAAATCTGCGAAAATTTATATTTGCTTTGCCACGCCAGAAGTACAAAAGGGAAAAAAGTAAACCAGACATTTAAAAAAATACAAACACATCGCTCAAGTCGGTCTGCCTCAGATATTTGTAAGACCAAGTAGTAATACATCTTACATGCACACTCTTAAATTTGTATAATTTATTTAAAATACATGAAAGCTAAAGAAACCAAAATATATATATATATCCATTGCCCTGTTTTCATTACCCAACCCCAGCTCGTCTAATATAGTCTAGTTGCCATGATACTGATCCAACTGTTGCTAAGTGATTCGCCAATGCTTTTCTCATTTTGAGTTATGTGGTTTTATACTGTAAACTTTCGAATACGTTTGACATCATGTAAAGCATTGGCATCAAGTAATTTTCTCCACCGCCCAGCTACAATCTCTCCATGGCTATTTTCAATGTAGACAAAACCGGATGGGGTGTAATTTGCGTTATCGGTCTGTCTCAGATAATCGTAAGACCAACGTAGTAATACATCTTACATGCAAACTGTAGATGATCTCCTTGAACATCGTAAAGCAAAACAAACTCCTCATCATCAATCAAATTATCGGCGTACGAAATAATGATAGCATCTCGTACAGCTCTCAGTCCTCTAGTGGCCATGTTTGTTTTGAATAAATGTATACTTTCAAATTTCCGTTCTGTTTTGGCGCTAAATTAAAAAATTTGACGACGGCAACGTCAACTATATTTTAGGGAACGGCGTCGACTATGCCGTTGCCGCCTTGTTCCTAAAACAACCTAATGAGTACGACATAACAACAGTTCTTGTGATAGCTAGTAATCAAACACTTAACAACAGTTCAATGCATGCCATAGTTCTCCGCATACTTCATCAATTATCCCGTTAACAGTCGACCGTCCCAGTTTAAACAAATAACCAATAGAGTGGCGACTGTCTCCTGTGGTAACATAACGTAATGCTACCGCCAAACGCTTCTCGGTGAGATAGCTACTAGTACATGGTTATGAGATAACAACACAGCAAGCTGTAGTGATTCGACTAGTCTAATGACTGTTATTTTAAGTGGTAGAGGTTAAACCCTCTAAAGATCTATATGCAAAGCAAGATCTCCCTTTTACAAGGATGGTCTGTACAACCAAGTTAATTGAAAAGCAACCCTCTGGACAATACAAATATTGCGATGTTTTTTGAGTAGTTTGTCATGGACTAAGCTCAGCAAGTGATCGAATCTCTCTGGATATATTCGAACAAACCTGGATGTACAAAATTATATAATAATAGTCCCCCTACAATTAGAAGAATAAGAGTAGCTACGAAGTCTGAAAAGCTGAAAGTTACCTGAAAAATTCTTCGCGGTCGTAGTGTTTGGCAGGAACAAACGTTGCAATAAATGCACCACTATGAAGTCTATCCATGTTTGAAGGTTTTACCCAAAATCTTCTTCTCTTACGTCCAGTTTCATCAGCCGCCTTTTGACGACAGTGACGCCTTCTTAAAATAATAAGAACAGTTGCCAACATGAGGTGCTTGTTGAATGCCACCATATTTTAAAATAACTTTGCCAGTCAAAATCAATGAAAAATTTCTTTTGACTTTACGTAACATTTTACGTCACATTTTCCGTTTATGTAAACAAAAGTATTCGTACATGTAAAAAAAACCACCCGTAAGATGAAATTTGTAACGTAAAATATTTTGCAAGAGCTTACGTAAAAAATTACGTTCATGTGATTGCGGCTTTAATAAGCATATCCATAAGACAAAAACTAAACAGTGTTTCTTTTAAATTATCTAAGGATTTTACAGTAAAGTTCATTTTTAAATTATTTTTAATTGCTTTTGTTTACAAATTATGTACTTGAGCTGAAAGTATTTTCAACATCGTCACACACAGGTTATTATTATTTAAACAATAATTCATCCTGATCTTTTCAATTTCTCGCAATCTAATTATTTTCTCTATAAAACAATGGTTTATGATAAAAGTAATTATTTATGCGAATTGCACGTACGTCGAAGCTTACATTCAGACCGTACTGTAGTTACAATTGTCACCATATTTATTTTCTTAATTAGGTAAATTTATTACTTCTGCAACATTTTTGTTTTGTTTGTTTATTTTTTTGCACTTAAAACTGATCAATAGGAAAAGACAGTCACATCTTTAGAACAAGAATTACATGCGCCATGTCAACATTAAATTGACAAAAAGCCTAATGACGTTAATTTGAAAAAAGATTAAACTGCACATTCTGCAAGAAAATCTTTTCGCTAAAGCAAAATTCAAAGGTGCATATCAAGAAATGCCACTGCGCAATTGAAAACAGTGGCTTTACGGTTGTTTGCAGTAAATGTGGCTGAAAGACATCATATAACATAAATATACAATTTTTAACATAAAATAATAATTAAGGTGGTTTAAAAGCGTTTGACCCTGGGGAGAGCGGATATCTTCTAACAAAAAAAAAAAAAAAAATCAATATGAGTAGAACGTTGACCACTTATGCTTATTTTGTAAATAACTGAAGTGCGTTATGAATAAAAAAAGAACAACAGTCAACCTAATATTGTAAAACAAATTGAGGACGAGGTGACAAACCAACAAGATGCAAAAATGATACTTGTCTAATGACATCTGCTAAAGTAAGAAAAACACAGGAAAATCTCCCTTTTTTCAGGGATTTTACATTGTCTGAGAAAAGCACAAAAACAACAACAACCCAAGAACAGAAAAAAGCAGACAACAGCATTATCAAGTAATTCAAACTGAATTTAAAAAGAAGTTCAATGCATCATTGGAATATCCTAAAAGCGATAAATTATAATAAAACCCAAGCGCAATACCGAATGCTGCAACTTAACATTCATCAATCACAAGACTACAACACATAACCATTTGTTACAGTACAGGTCTTGTACAGGTCGAAGTGTTTTAAAATGTTTGCAACGATCTGAAGCTTTATATGTTTTTATAACAACACATTTCGCCTCTTTTTTAGCAAAATAAGATCCAAATTGCTCTTTGTTTACTTTCATAGCGTGTTATAAGAACTGATAATGCAAAAGACACATCCATAATAGGCATTTTTCTATCTGAAAAAGTGACAACTACAAGCCAATTCATTTATCTAACAAAGAAATCCAAAGTTGCGTCAAAACCACCTGCGCCATGTTTATAAAAATCTTTCCACATTTCACACTTCTAATTTGCAGAATGGGGAAAAATCCCATGTTGCAAGTGCAAAACCCTGAGGTAAGAACCTAGTAAAATTAATTGAATTTCCATTGGCCAAATAAATATAGCAAAACTGAGATTGATCATCGAACGTGACACGTTTGACTTGTTGTATAGAATTTTGCGTAAAGTTAATGTAAAGTTGTTTTAAAATGGCGTCTAAAGAGAAAAAAAGGCCTTACGAAAGAGTTAGGAACATTTTTGTCATGGAAAAAGGAATGATTATGTGATAACACGACAGCAAGCTGTGATGATGGAACTGGTCCAACAACTCTTGAAGTTGAAAGTGTAGAGGTTACACCCTCTAAAGATCTAAACGCAGTGCAAGATCTCCCTTTTTGCAAGGATAGTCTGTAGATTCTAGGTAATTGAACCAAACAACCCTCTCTACGCAACACAAAACGTACAACTAAGGGACGGTACACAAAACTTACAACATGAAAACAGAAGACAGACATTACAACAACAATACAACAAAGAATTTACTATAAAAATAAATAAATAAATGAATGAATGAATGAATAAATGAATGAATAAATGAATGAATAAATGAATGAATAAATGAATGAATGAATAAATAAATAAATAAATAAATGAATGAATGAATAAATGAATGAATAAATGAATGAATAAATGAATGAATAAATAAATGAATGAATAAATAAATGAATGAATAAATGAATGAATGAATAAATGAATGAATGAATAAATGAATAAATGAATGAATGAAAAAATGAATGAAAAAATGAATGAAAAAATAAATGAATGAATGAATGAATGAATGAATGAATGAATGAATGAATGAATGAATGAATGAATAAATAAATAAATAAATAAATAAATAAATAAATAAATAAATAAATAAATAAATAAATAAATAAATAAATAAATAAATAAATAAATAAATAAATAAATAAATAAACGAGCATGAAAACAGTGGAGTAATAATATTCGTGTATGTAAAGTCACGGAAACAAGAAAGATAGAAATGAAAACCCCTTATATAGCTTCTTCCTAACATCAGCTAGAGCAGGATCGTTAACCCAGTAGACTAATCGGGCCAGCTTAGCCTCCCTATAGAACTGGGGTTATAATCAAGACAGTTACAGTCATCTGTTAAAAAATTTGTTAGAAAGAAAATAATTTACAAAGAGGTGGCAAGCCACCACAATTATGAACTCAACCTGTACGTCTTTGGAAATAAGCTAGAGGTTGTTCTCCTCTAGAGAAAATGCCTCTAAAAGCACAATTCTCCCTTTTTACAAAGATTTAATTAAAAAAATATAAAAAAATAAAAAGGACAAACACATTTGAAAAGATGAACAGAACTTTAACCAAGGGCAGGTAGGTTTTGACCCATATTTCTGAACCTAAGTACCCTGGATGTCTAGCTGGGTCACCTCGAAGAGGTCCACGGACGGTCATCAGCAGAAACTAGACATCCCTATCTTCCTAAAGAAAACTTTGACCACTTTCTGTTCAACTGTGCTATTCCTTGTTTTTAACTCAGGTAATAAGTGGAGTCCAGCCATTCCCACAACAGGTTTTAATGCTTCATCTATCATTTTTATTATTGAACTATCAAAATTATGGAATATGTGAACAAGAGATAAATAACTTATCGTAAGATTACTAAAATGAGCATTGTATCATAAACGACAAAGCATATCAAACCTTAACATTACACAAACGCTACCACACTTTGTGCACTTGTGTACACCTATTACAGCAACAAACATTGGCGGAGCGCAACCAGCCGCCACAGTAAAAATATCTGATAATGCAAAGACTAATACCAAAATACAATGTTCGAAATGACATAACTATGTAGAAATATCCAGCAATGTATTGATAGACATGAACCTAGCACAACTCTGCCACAGTTTATGCTCTAGTGTAGAGTGCCAAACTACACTTCCAACGAACTAACGAAGCGCTACCAACCGTCACAATCTTAACCATCAATACGAAGACATACATTTAAAGCGACACAATTCAGAAAAGAGAACATATTTTTATTTTTTATTTTTACTAATTTACTATTTTTTATTTTTTTTTTTTAAGTTGGGTCGTTACACCCAAAGACAAGGAAATTGCCAACCCCCCCCCCCCCCCCCTTGCTAAGCTTCTTATAATTGCTTTCTAGGAAAGCGGGAGTGAGCGAACTCGTGAATAACAGTAAACTGTATCAAAAACACACAGGGAAAATTTCAAACCACAGTTCACTGCCCTATCATCACAATTTAACCATGTATTAACACCCTGATCAGTTATGTAAGTGATGATGAAGTGATAAAACAGCTGCCTGTTGTGATATAGCTTGTCTAATGACGGCTGGTTAGATATTTATAGAGGTTGTAACTCACCGGAGATTCTGCATAATAGCAAAACTCTCCCTTTTTAACAAGGATTCCCTCAGAAAAAATACATTGACCATTAAATAGGACGTGTAAAACAGTGGCAAAGCACAAAACACTAATAAAAAAACATAAAAAGACAACAAACAAAACAATTGGGCAATTCAAACTGAATTAATAGGCACACGTAAAATAAAAAAAAACTTCTTATGACAAAACTATCCTTAAAAGGATAAATCTTAGAATAATTCCTAACAGAACAAATGTAAACTAAAGCAGGCAACTATCTGTGCGCCAGAACTTGTGAACCTGGATTAGCTTTACACGTGTTAAGGGCGCCCAATACTCAGCCTTACACAGATCATTGCTGCGGTGCGTCAACCTAATGACAGTGCCAGCCTGTCATGACTGGTCACTACCAGTGTGCCTGAATGATAGATAGTGGCGGTTAATTTATATTGGTTTGTAAATGATATATCATCCAAAGGATGTAAATAAACTTTTAGGGTGTCGTCACCTTGAGCGAGGCAAGAAACAAATTTATTATTTCTCACAGATCTTCCTTGGAGACAGTTAGTTAAACCTTTTCAGTTGGATAATCAGTATGTCTCCACACTGGGTGAAAACAGTTTCCCGGGTACTGTCTTTCTTGAAGGGAAGAGCACTGTGGGCACACCCATCTGTCATTTCCAGGCATATATTCTGGTTGCAAAAATTGAAAAAGATTTACAATACAGCAAGCTGCACTGAAGTATCTTGTCTACCGGGACGATAGATGGATGAAAAAGGTTTACACTACAGCAAGCTGCACTGAAGTATCTTGTCTACAGGAACAGTGGTTGTCAAAACTGGGATCAAGCTCCCAGAAGAAGGTGCTGAATACACTTTCTTGCTTCTTACAAGCATTAGTACTGTCCAACTTGGACCTATAACTATTCTCTAAGAAAATCCTAAAGAGAAAAAACAATCCTTCTATCACAAACAATACAACACAAGACAGAGCTAACAACATACGCGGACTGGTTACAGAACGAACAAAAATAGAAAAAATGTATATGTCAATAAAAAAGCTTTACAATACAGCAAGCTGCACTGAACTATCTTGTCTACAGGGACGGTGGTTGTCAAAACTGGGATTAGGCTCCCAGAAGAAGGTTCTGAATACACTTTAAATATAATAATATAAAAAAAATTAAATAAGACCCTCCTGTGAGCCAGAACTTGTGACTCTGGCTGTAGCTTTCCGTATGTGTTACAGGGCCCCAACACTCAGCCTTACACAGGTTGTCACGACAGGACCAGCCTGTCGATATTTTGAATAAGGACAGCTGGGTTGTCAAGCCTGAATACCAAGTTAGTAAACTTGGGCACCTTACTGAACTGCGGTAAAAAGTGGGGTCGTTACACCCATAGACAAGCTAAAAGCAAACCCCCTTGCTAAGCTTCTTATAAGTTACCAGAGAAGATTGAGCTGAACTCTTTACCCTCTGGGTATTAACGGTAAACTATGAACCAGCTGGGGTAATACAAAACCGCTAGGATTTACACTTTTCTCCCCCATGACCCTGGTAGTACAGGTTAATGGAGGCTGTTATGTTTTTTGAGACAGGGAAAGAACATTTTTAAAACGGAAAGAACATTCTTAGGTTTTGTATGTAAGACAATATATTATCACTTATTTCCTAATTTACCAATAAACGTCTTTTTATTAAAGATTAAAAAAAACATATCAAGGATTTTTTTTCAAAATCTGATAAAAAAAAACGTTAGCGTAAAAAAATTAACACGTTTTTTTTTCAAACGTAAAATTACCTGACTTTCAGTGATGAAATAGTGGCCCCTTTTAGGGTTTGCTTATCAAGACGTTCTTATATTTGGCGCAGAACTTGCACCGAACTTGCGTAACGTACTCGTTGCTATTTTTCCCCACCTTTGACCCAATTATATCGTGCGGAAAACGAGTCTGCACTACAGCTCACATTTTAGGGGTCTGCAATACCGCTCTAACGCAGGCTAGATTTACGCATCGTCACAACTCTGCGTTGCGCGAACTTTCACAGTTTATCACCACGTTTTCCAGATCTATTTCCTCTCCTGTAAAGCATCTAAATAATATAAAATTTATTAAAGCAGGTAGTCACCCATCTAGCAAAAAAATCAAAACCGGTAGGGCTTTTGCATCTTGCCACGGACTGGTTATTTCTTTCAGATTTAAATGGTGACTTATTTTTCCTGGTCATATTGCCATAACATCGCTTAGACCAGATCTTGTCCTGTATTCCAACAGCAGCAAACGTGTTATTTTAATTGAACTTACTTGCCTTTGTGAGGAAAACATAGAAACCTGACACTCCAAAAAGCTCTTTAAATACATCGCTTTTATAAATGTCATCGAGCATAATGGATGGCAAGTAAATCTGTTCGCGATCGAAGTAGGTGCACGCGTATATTGCTCTCGGTCGGTTGTAATTTGTTTAAAAAGATTGGGTTTCCCAAACAAAGAAGCTTTCCAAGGCGTCCGGAAATTAGGCGACATTTGTGTCAGAGCATCCTTCTGCATTTTGCTAGCCAGGAACTCAATTACGTTGAACCAAGGCAGCTGCCCCTCTATTGCCAAAGGTTGCAACAACGACAACAGTGTCAACAACGAAGGCCAACTGTGGATAAAGGTCAGTTACACCCGGACCCAGAATCGCCTAACAACAGCAATCCAGCAAAACCAACTCATGCTGTCCTGATTAATAAAGGGAATACATGCTATAGTAATTCTATCCTGCAAGCATTATCTGTAACTCCTGCAAGCATTATTTGTAACTCCTGCAAGCATTATCTGTACCTCTTGCACTTTGGTCACAAAGTGCATCGGAGTCCTCTTTTGTTTCCCTCTGACCAAGTCCGTCTTGCTCACTATGTCTTGTGTCATCAGTACACTGATGACAGTCAATAATACTTTTCGTACTATACAAAGTTTCGAATCCCACATCCAATCACTTTCGCAATGGTCAGTTGAAAACAGTCTTGTATTCAAAAGTAATAAACTGAAAGCAATTATATTCTCTTTGTCTAGAATGAAACAAACAAAAGAGAAGAGCTACCTTATTCGATTCAGAGGTAGATCCATTCCACAAGAACAACCTGCAAAGCTACTAGGTGTAAAATTCAATCAACATCTAGCTTAGACAGAACAAGTCAACTCTATTCTCAAGTAAGCATATGGTACCCTTCGAGCACTTAAAAGCTTCAAACGATTCACACCATTTACAATGTTTTTAGGAAATCCTTGCAAAAAGGGGGATTTAGCTTTTTTGAAAAATCTCTAGAGGGTTGCAACCTCTAGCTATAGTAGGACCAGCTGTCATTAGACAAGAAATATCATTACAGCTAGCTGATTTGTCACCTCATCATCAATCAACGTAAATTCTTAGGAGAAGCTCTCATGCTATCGATTCTTAACTATGGTAACGTTGTGTATGGACAATCTCCAATCTACCTTCAAACACGGTTATAGCGGCTTTTTCAAAACTGTGCTGCTGGATACGTTCTTGGTCGTCACGCAAAGCTTCCTGAACTAGTGTCAATTGGTTGCCAATTCAAGAAAACATTGAATTAAAACTTGTGACTCTGGCTGTATCTTTCCACATGTGTTACAGGGCCCAACACTCAGCTTTAAACATGAGGTTGTCATGACAGAACCAGCCTGTACATATTTTGACTAAGGACAGCAGCTTTGTGAAGCATGAAGACTAAGTTAGTAAACTTGGGCAACTTACTGAACTAGGTTAAAAAATGGGGTCATTACACCCAAAGACAAGCTGCATGCAAACCCCCTTCCTAAGCTTCTTTCAAGTTACCAAAGAATAGTGAGCTGAACTCTTTACCCTCTGGGTTTTGACGGTCAACTGGTTCGAATGAACTAACCGGGGTAATATAAAACCGCTCTGATTTACATTTTCCCTCCACATGACACTGGAAATATGGGTTTTATAAACGTAATGATAAATGTAAAAGAAAGAAAGCAAAAGCGGATCAAGAGCGAACCTAACAAAGAATACAACATGAACTGTTCTTGAGAATAGGTGGTGAGCATTTGCAAACTCCTCCATCGTTGCAGTGCTGCCCAGAATTTGTGGCAGGATCCTTAACACAGGCCCAATAACGACATGCGGTCAACGTACCGGAGTGATTAATTGTTGCTAACAATGAGTAGTTCTGATTAAACATTGTATCCGTGTTGCAGGAGAGAGTCACGTAAAAAAACTACAAGATTGGATTTTAGATGTCATTGGCAGTGTTAAAATGTCCTGCATTTCGACATTTACCGAGATGCACAGGCAGGTGTTATAGCTTACGGACATTAAGATTTCAGTTAAGATTTAATCTGCAGTAATCGGGGAAGATCCCTTAAGTGCGTCCAAAACCACAAACAAAATCTCTGCTAATCTTACTGATTATCAAATTGGAAGTCCACTTTCCCAGAGCCCAGAGAAAATTCGAAGGGTCAACAGGTGACAATGATTGCTTCAGCTTCGCCATGTTAAGCGAAATAGACCTCGCAATAGGTGACAAATGAAACGATTCTGACCCACTTTGGCACCAGAGTGTTGGAATCGTACTTAATACTTGCAAAATGGCGTTGGCGTAACAAGCGTTGCCTTTGTTTAAAAAACCGATGTTTTTATATACACTTATTGGTTGAGTGTTTTATTTTGGCTAACCGTTTTAGAAGGCCCCTTTTTGCGAGATGAAACACCCTTGGTCTCCACATTGGGCAAAGCCTGCTTGGATTTGGGTAATTGCATTAAGGAGTCAGTTGAGCAAGCATTGGACTCACGCGTCAGGCAGATACAAAAAGAAGACCTCATATTGATTTTACCGAGATCATTTGCAATAAGCAAGTTTGTTGGTGAAACATATTCTTTTTAAACAGGCCGGTACCCTCCAATAAAAGGGCCGAACTTGCTGTCAAGTCGATCAAGAAATTGATGGATAATATTGATTCACAAGAACGTCTCGATACTGACCCAGTAATTTGTGCGTTACTCATTACTAATCAAACGTTATACTTCTGATCCAGGTTGCCATCAATCCCCATCTGGGGTATTGTTCAGGCATACACTCTGAGATACCCTCCCTTTCTTCAGAAAAGACACTGAGCTGTTCGATAACAATCAAGTCTTTCTTGTTGGAGGGAAGCATGGAAACTGAAAGAAGAATTATTAAAGACTCGCTATGCCAAGACGGTTGAAAAACTTAACGAACATTCTCGACCACTCACTACCTGATCAGGTACTGATCCAGAATTAATCAGGTCAATATCCTACGCGATGGGATCACAGTGGTGTTGTTGTTGGAGTGCGTGATTATGATCAATACTACGTGAAAGTTGCTGGCACTGGACGTATCTCACTTCGCAATCGCAGATTTCTGAAATTACCAGCCTCATCTGCTTCACGGAACAATAAAAGATGCAACATCCCAACATGCAGCCAACATTCTACCTCCAATGTGCACAACCAACATTCAACCACTGGCACACTCAGTCAATGTCGAAACTAAGACGTGCGGAACCAACCGCCAACTTCCAACTCGTGAAGCCCCTATAAAATCCCCAATGCGTGGAGCAAATGTTCACCCTTCAAAAAATGTAGCCAACACCCAACCTTCTTTGCCTGCTCCAGATACTCTTCAACCTTCTACCGAGGAACTCGGACACAGAGTTAAAGCTTACCTCCCAAGAAAATCAAGTTGACCTAAATCGATTCATAACATTTTCACAAAAAACAATTTAATGTTTATTTTGTTAAATTGCTTCAATATTAAGAAGCCAGACAATGTTTACCTCGTGATTTGAAAGCATTCACTCAATTTCTCGCCATTTTGTAAGTAAGCACTTAACAGTAAAGTTATGCGTCTGACGTCACTAGTTAGAAGCTCACATTTGGACCCCCGGGATGAGAGGCGAAACTTCGCGCATAGGATGTGATTTGTAAAGAAAAATTCCACACGCTTGATGAGAAAATAATTTACAAAGAGGTGGCTAATAATTTACAAAGAGGTGGCTAGCCACAGGTCTTTGGAAATAAGCTAGAGGTTGTACTTCTCTAGAGAAAATGCCTCTAAAATCACATTCGCCCATTTTTCAAGGAAATAATTAAAAAAAATATTAAAAAACAATAAAATTGATGATGAGGTGACAAAACAGCTAGCTGTAATGATATTTCTTGTCTAATGACAGCTGGTTCTACTATAGTTAGAGGTTGCAACCCTCTAGAGATTTTTCAAAAAAGCAAAATCCCCCTTTTCGCAAGAATTTCCTAAAAACATTGACCGTAAAAGGCAGAAAAATACAACAGCGACAGAACACAACACTAAACAATAAATATTAAAGCAATTCAAAATGAATTGAATAGGTACAAATGAGATAAAACTTATCATAACGTGAATATCCTTAAACGGATAAATTTGAAATTATTCTTTAGAGAATGTGTTTAAGAAGCAAACAACTATCTGCGTGCCAGGACTTGTGACCCTGGCTGTAGCTTTCCACATGTGTTATGGAGCTCCAACACTCAGCCTTACACAGATAATTGTTACTGTGGACCTGCCTAATGACAGTACCAGCCTGTCATAACTGGGGTATATGCGTGGGCGTAACACTAAGAAGACCAGTTAAGAAAATTTAACTGCCTTGCAAAGCTTCTTCTAAAATGACTAAGGGCAGCAGGATTGTCAATCCTGAAAGCAAAGTGAGCAAACTCTGCCTCCCTACTGGACTGGGGTAATAAGTGGGATCGTTAAGACTAAAGACAAGATATGATATCAAGCCCCCTTGCTGTGCTTCTTACAGTGTCTCTATACAAAGAGAGGAGTGAGCAAACTCCGGTTTCACGGTGCACTGACCAACATAAATCAGCTGGGGTGAATAAAACCGCTAGGGTTATGGATTCCCTCCCCCATTTGTTGTGTGACATACAAATAAGCTAACTTCTGGAAAAGAAAAGTATGTATGACGAAGAATTATTCAAGTGAAATGTGTCTACTTGAGAAATACAGCGATCGTTGCATTTGAACCAGGTGTTTTGTTGGTCCTTAATGAAGGCCCAGTAATGACCTGCTTTTAATGTACCTGAGTGGTTAATGGTAGCAACCAAGTTATACTTGTTGTTGAAAGACACATCGTCAGTTGGGTGAGATGCTACCTTTAAGACTTGTTGTCTTTAAAAGAAGACCCATTTACTGATGTGTATCTTAACAATTGTACAACAAGGAAGTCGCCGCAATTAGAAATCTGAGTTTCAATTGTGGCCTCTTGATGCGATGAACACTGGGGGCAGAACCACTTGTTGTCACCTAGAAGTTCTTGAGGTTGTAAAAATTTGTTAAAAGAGTCTGCTATTGACTTACACGTTGGCAAAATTAAAATTGAATCCTTTTGTTCCCTGGAAGTGGAGAAACAACAGGAGTTGCATGACGTTGTTGTGGTCACAGTTACAGACAGTAGATTGTCAACCAAAGGGGAATAAAAATAATTTCGTTAAAAACAACTTGAAGGATCTCAGGCACATCTTGTTGGTGATTGTGATAAAACGCGTTATTGTTAAGAGCATGCATTCTGTTTTGCAGTGCTCGTAAGAAATTGGAAGGATCAATTGGTGAACGAGAACGATTCAGTAGTGACATATTTAGGACTATAGACTTTACTAGAGGAGATGACAAAGAGGACTCTGATGGTAATTGAGACCAAAGTCTTGTAAGAACCGTTAATGCTTGCAAAATGGAGTTTGCGTAGCATGTGTTCCCCTTGTTTATCAAACCAGCGTGAACGATGCTCACCTTTTGTTTAAGTTCCTGGCTAAGGTTATGGTGTTCCGTGGGTTTTGGCATGCCAGAGATGGCTGAAGATGGACTTTTAATGGATTTGGTAACAGACGAGGATTTTTCATGAGGTATACTATCCTTTGGTCGTGGCAATGTTGGAGGACTGCAGTGCGTAAGATCTTGTGACCAATGTGGTGAGTCTCGTGCAATCCAAATGCAAAAGGATGCTTTCATGCTTATATCGCCAAGCTTGCGGGCGGTTAAAAAGGCAGATTTGCTAGCGAAACCGAGGCTTTTTAGACAGCAAGTTAGAGACCTTGAAGAGTAACCCCTAGCACCCACTTCTACTGCAAAAAGATGCGGAAACCACCCGTTGCTACGTATTACCTCGACCAAAGGGAATTATTTGGAAAGCTTGGTGGAATGCCAGGATCCCATGTTTTCCTCACAAGGACAAGTAAGTTCAATAATGATGATGCACTTAGAACAATTTGAGTATATTACAATGTCTGGCCTGAGGGATGTGATTGCAATATGGCCAGGAAACACAAATCCTTCATTCAGATCTGCTAACATCACCCAGTCACTAGCATGGTGGAATAGACCAGTTGGTTTTGATCCTTTAGCGGAGGAATAGCTACCTGCTTTTACAAATGACACTTTAAGGTGCTTTTTCGTTTCCGGGACAACTTCAGATGAAAAACGCTCTAGACTTAACAGGAGCCCGCGAAGCACAGCATCGTGTCGGAAAGTGATATTGAAATTACAGACACTCTAGTCAGATATTTACTGAAACGTTACGGAACATTCCAGAACATTCTTGAACATTCTAGACGTTTTTCCTTGTATACTAGTATTTTCTAGCAAATTCCATGTAAAGACTATATATAAGCTGACTGTAAACATTTATGTATGTACATTGTGAAGTAAATATATCTTCAGAACCATAACAAATATTATTCAACAGGTTATGGGCCCAGAGTATTGCCCAGTATAACTGAAGATAGTGAGAAGAAACTTGTAAGCAAAGTACGTGCACAACTTGACGCCATCTTGGAAATTTGTAGTTCACGGAATTTTGGTGATTGTTATCACGGAATCAAAACATTGGTATTCCGGTATTTAGTTGAAAGTATCCGGAGGAATAATGGCTGCGGAAGCAACGAAGATTCTTTTGAAACCGCTGAATGGATCAAATTATGCGACATGGAAGTTGCAATGTAAGATGGCATTGGTACGAGAAGGTTTGTGGAAAATTGTTAATGAAACTGAAGGTGCTCCTGCTGATGGCGAAGCAGCAGCGGTGAAATATGCATTGAGAAGAGACAAGGCATTGGCTACTATCGTTTTATCGATTGAACCGTCTCTTCTATATCTACTTGGTCCGGATCCAGAGGATCCCGCAGAAGTATGGAAAAGGTTAGCCAATCAATTTCAAAAAAAATCTTGCGAACATTCTTTAGTAGCATCCGAAAAGTTAAGCGATTGGATAGTGGACTCTGGAGCCACGTGTCATATGTGCAATGACGAGAGCTTATTTATTGACATTGTTGAACTCGAGGAACCACAGAAGATTACTGTTGGGGACGGATACTCACTGGAAGCTATTGGTAAAGGGACAGTGGAATTATTCGTGAACATCCCGGATGTAAAAGTTAAACAATGCCGATTGTATGAAACTTTATACGTACCACAACTGTCTTACAATCTTTTGAGTGTCTCAAAGGGAACAAAGTCCGGTAAGAGGTTTGAGTTTGGTCAGTTGGAATGCCGTATATTGGATGGCAACAAAGTAGTCGCTACTGCTACAAAGTCTGGAAACCTGTATCATCTCAACTGTAGTCAACAGGGAGAAGCGGAAAGCGAGTTTGCAATGTGTGGAAGTGACGACACAAAAGAATCAATTTGGCACCGACGTTACGGTCACCTTGGGGTTAAAAGTCTGGAAATGCTGGCAAAAGATAATTTGGTTGATGGATTTGAATACGATACATTAAAGAATGCAAAGTTTTGTGAATCATGTGTTGATGGAAAGCAGCACCGGACACCTTTTCCAAAGAAAGGAGGAGTGCGGTCCAATGAATTACTTGGATTAGTGCACAGTGACGTGTGTGGAAAGATTGAAGAGAAGTCACTTAGCGGAGCTGAATATTTTATCACCTTTATCGACGATAAGTCACAACATGTGTGGGTGTATATGCTGAAAAACAAAAGCGACGCATTCCAAAGTTTTGTGGAATGGAAAGCAATGGTCGAAAAGTCAAGCGGTTCGAGAATTAAAGTATTTCGAACGGACAACGGAGGAGAATACACTTCAAATGAATTTGAGAACTATCTCAAAAGAGAAGATATTCGACATGAAACAACAGTTTCAAAGAATCCAGAACAGAACGGTGTGGCTGAAAGAATGAACAGGACACTTGTGGAAATGGTGCGAGCCATGTTAGCGGATTCAAAGTTACCCAAGCGTTTTTGGGCAGAAGCATTATCAACAGCAAGTTACTTACGAAATCGTAGTCCTACAAGTGCTGTTAAAGGTATGACACCATATGAAGTTTGGACTGGACACAAACCAAATGTCAGCGATCTTCGTATATTTGGATGCAACGCTTACGCACTCATTCCAAAGGACGAGAGAGCAAAAGTGGATTCAAAGACGAAACGATGCATTTTCCTGGGATATGGTACGACAACCAAAGGCTTTCGGTTGTACGATGAAGTGAAGAAAAGAGTTTTCTTCAGCAGAGATGTTGTCTTCAACGAAACCAAATTACGAACTAAGGAGAAGGATGACAAAGAAGCTCCAAAAGAAGTTGTCAAGCAACATGAAGTGGAATTGGAATTTGAAGATAATGACGTTGACAAAAATGACAACGGTGAACCTTTACAAACCGATAGGCAGAGACGAGAACGAAAAGCACCAGATCGTTACGGTGATTGGGTATATGTTGCAGAAGAAGTACCAGATCCAAAGTCAATCAAAGAAGCACTTCAAAGTGATGACAAAGAAAATTGGATCGACGCAATGAAAAAGGAAATCAAATCACTATACAAGAAAGATGTATGGGATGTCGTTGAACTGCCGGATGGACGTAAAGCTGTTGGAAGCAAATGGGTGTTCAAACGAAAGTGTGATGCAGATGGAAACGTAGAGCGGCACAAGGCAAGATTGGTAGCGCAAGGATTGACACAGAAAAGTGGAATTGACTATGATGAAACATTTTGTCCCGTAGTAAGATTCGAATCAATAAGGACAATGATTGCATAGGCAGCGAAATATAATCTTCAACTACATCAATTGGATATAACAACCACATTCTTGAATGGCGAATTGAAAGAAGACATATTCATGAAACAACCTGAGGGTTTCGAGATTAAAGGGAAGGAGAATATGGTCTGCAAGCTGAAGAGAAGTATATATGGTCTAAAGCAATCGTCGCGATGCTGGAACGAAGCTTTGGATAAACATCTCAAGAAATGTGGATTTACCCCTTCGACGAATGATCCTTGCATTTACACGATGACTTCAGGAGGAGAGATGTTTATATTGGCTGTATACGTTGATGATATCCTATTAGCAGGGAAATCAAGTACGCGAATCCAACAAATCATTCAAGAAATTGGTGTAAAATTTGACGTAAAAGACATGGGGAAGTTACATCATTTCCTTGGCGTTAAAGTCGTTCATCTAGAACCAGGGAAGATATGGATTGGTCAACCAACCTACATCAAAGAAGTGCTAACGAAGTTTGACATGCAAAATTCGAAAGCTGTCGCAACTCCTACTGAAGCCGGAGCAAGATTCATGAAACCAACAGACGATGATATTCTGTTTGACCAAGACATATATCAATCAGCAGTTGGATGTCTCCTTTATCTGTCAACGAAAACAAGACCAGATATTGCATATGCTGTTGGAAACGTTGCAAGATACACTTCAAAACCTACGACACATCATTGGTCTGCAGTCAAACGTATTATGAGATATTTGAATGGCACAGTCAACTATGGTTTATTATATGGTGATAAAAGTGCTTTAACCGGATATTCAGATGCGAATTGGGCAGGCGATCTTGACGATCGAAAATCAACATCTGGTTATATTTTCTAGATGAGTGGAGCAGCTATTAACTGGTTGAGTAAGAAGCAAACATGTGTAGCCTTATCCACAGCAGAAGCAGAGTACATGGCATTGTCATGTGCAGCACAGGAATCTATTTGGTTGAGACGAATTCTTAATGACATGAACGAGAAATCAGACGAGCCAACTTTGATCTACGAAGACAATCAGTCAACAATTTGTATGGCGAGAAATCCAAAGTTTTATGGACGTACAAAACATATTGACATTAAGCATCACTACATACGAGAACAGATTACGAATAAGAAGATCACGTTGGTGTACTGTCCGAGCGAGGACATGGTTGCGGACGTATTGACAAAAGGATTGGGTCGTGTTCAATTTAATGAACTACGCGAAAGGAGTGGTATTTACGAACTATCTGACAGCGAGTGAGGAGGAGTATTGAAATTACAGACACTCTAGTCAGATATTTACTGGAACGTTACGGAACATTCCAGAACATTCTTGAACATTCTAGACGTTTTTCCTTGTATACTAGTATTTTCTAGCAAATTCCATGTAAAGACTATATATAAGCTGACTGTAAACATTTATGTATGTACATTGTGAAGTAAATATATCTTCAGAACCATAACAAATATTATTTAACAAGTGAACCTTCCTTGTGATAAAGAAACCTTGCAAGCGCCTAAAACATGCGCTGTTGTACATACTTGTTTGGAACATAAGGCACAAGCAGATTCAATACAAACGTTCCAGCGCTTTAAATTGCTAGGTGAGGGAAGAACATCGTAAGTAGAAGCAAGACAGAAGCAACTGCAATGCTCTACCCATGTTGCCTTCCTCATCGATATCTTTAGCTGTGTTTGATATTAATTTACGATACGCATAGCACTGTTTTGAAATCGGAATTTTGAAAGATTTGTTGATCCCTAGGCCTGCTTTGGCATACGGGGGAGTTCCCACGACTGACTTTATTTTCACCTCTGCCTCTGCTGTTCTTACTGCGTGACACAACGCATTTGAAAAGATGAACAGAACTTTAACCAAGGGCAGGTAGGTTTCGACCCATATTTCTGAACCTAAGTACCATGGATGTCTAGCTGGGTCACCTCGAAGAGGTCCGCGGACGGTCATCAGCAGAAACTAGACATTCCTATCTTCCTAAAAGAAACTTTGACCACTTTCTGTTCAACTATGCTATTCTTTGTTTTTAACTCAGGTAATAAGTGGGGTCAGTACACTCCAAAGACAAGATCATGTGTGATCAAACCCGCCTGCTAATATAATATTTTTCTTTAACTGGGGTAATAAGTGGAGTCGTCATTTTCCAAAGAAAAGACCTAGTATGATCAAACCCCCTTGCTAACTTAACATCTCCTTGTAAAAATAAATTTGTTTTTTTTGTTTTCCCAACATCAGTTCACCATCCACGAGCTTACAAAAACAGGCGCCGAACCAAGCAGGCTGAAGAAAATTCCTTAGTACTGTCAGAGGATATCTAAAACCCAGAACATATATACAATATCTAGCCTAAAAAACATAAACAAAGTTAATCATGACGAAAAACAAAACACAAGTCCCCAAAAAATGTATACAATGTGTTGGTTCTAGGTCGTTGCAGATGGTTTAAAGTTGTTGTAGATGGTTTTTAGGTCGTTGTAGGTGATTCCTCAGTTTAGTAAGTACGCAGGTTGAAGCTATTTTGTTATTGTAATAGCTTAACAGAACAAAATTTAAGGTGATATTTGTCAAATCGCGTTTAAACATTTGGCGGTCTCAAATTAAGAAGTTTTGCTACACGATGATACTTATTTTTGTGCATTAAATGGCGTAAGCAAGATACTTTTGCTACAGAGCAAATACGGTCAGTAGTAGTAGTAATATATTTCGTGATAGATCATTAGATATGAAGTACTACTATGGAAATAACCTAAAAAAAGGCTTTCGAGCCATATGTACACTGTATGTAAACTCAACATTCATGATTACAATAATTCATTTTTCCGCACACACACAAAAAAAAACTCGTTTAAATATATAACTATGTCTGGTAATAAATATATATAAATATTCGGTGATCTCTTATAATAATACGCTAAGTGTGTCTGTCTGTCACTTTTGCAAAGTGGATAAAATTTCTTTGATAAAGTCTATAAAACATCGTCTATAAATTTGTTCTGTAAATTACCAACTTTGACGTTAAAACAATATTGACGTCAAAGGAAAGTATATTAAGATTAGTGAAGCCATTGCATTGCACTTTTAAATTTAAGGCTAAATAACTTGGAAACGGGTGGAAATAACTGACGTCATCTCCTGCGTAGGTAACTAGGGACCACCTTTGACCAATTTGGGTAAGTTTCCCAAACCTGGGTCCCTGAATCCGTTTCGGGAATGGACGGGTTGATGACGTCATCAAAAAACCTTCAAACCCTAATATCTCTGCAACCGTTTGTCAAAAATACACGATCCTATACATTTTCTTGATCAGCGTTTCAAGATCTATACGATGAAGGCAACAGGCATACACATTTCTGAAAAAAAAAGTTTTGTGTTCTGACATGTCTCTGCTGACGTCATCAAATTTTAAATGACGGTTATTTTTCTCTGTTATCCTGCCTAAGTGGATTTTTCCACGGGCCTTATTGACTAGTATGATAATAATATATTAACAGACTGTCTATATATCCGTAGGCGACCACGTGGCTATTGCGAAAAAATGGGTTAAAGGATAGTGTATTGACGGTTGAGTAAATTTGTGCAAAAAAAAAAAAAGAATATCTTGTAAAAAAGTAGAGGGGGAAGGGGGTTAGCGCGGGCGGAAGGGAAAGCAAAAGAGCAATAAGATTGCGGTAAAGTTAGTAAACAAACGAAAGTAAAGCTACTAGTATAAAATATAATACAGTATTTACAGGTGTTAAAAATTTAGATGAAAGTTAAGGATGTTTAAATGTCAGCTATTATTGATTTCAACTTTTCCGAGAATGTTGCTTTAGAGTAGTTACAGTTGTTAAACAGTATTCATTCCAATTATTACAAGCTAATCTTGGTAGAGGAAATAGTTTACTATCAATATGGGGGAGAAACATACCTCTGCTTGCTGCCTGTCTAGTATGATGGTTATGAACAGTGCTAGATTGTTTAAAAAGTTTGTTTATGTTACTTGGTAGCATATTATTTTGAAAGTTATACATCAATTTACATGATTCCGTGATGTAAATATGTTTAAGATTTTGTAGATTTTTAATTTTTATAATTTTATTAATGACTTTATGAGCCTTAGCGATTTGGACGTTAAATTTGTCAAGTTTGGTATATGGAGATCCCCAGGCAAGGTTACAGTATAATAAAAGAGATTGCACGAAGCTGGCATATACATTAACGATGCTTGATGCTGGTATTAAATGTTTGACTTTATGCAATATGCCGATACCTTGTGATGTTTTGATTTTTACCTGTGTTACCTGTTCTTCCCAGTTTAGCTTGTCATCAATGTGTATACCTAGATACTTGACAACCTGTTTTTGTTCGATTTTAGAGCTCATGATTTTAATTAAAGGTGATTCTTCATCTTGTTTGTTCCTGAAATAGAGAAAATTTGATTTTTTAACATTGAGACTAAGAGCATTTGATATCAGCCATTCACTGATGTTGTTGAGTTCGTGATTTATGTCCTTACCAAGAAGATCTTTGTTTTTTCGTTTTAGGAATAAGCAAGTATCATCTGCAAACTGGGTGACCTCCAAGACCTTGGATGCATTGCTAATATCATTGATGTATAATACAAAAAGTAGGGGCCCAAGTATGGAACCTTGGGGCACCCCACATTGTATGCTTAGTGGTGGAGATAAACTATTCAGAATGGAGACACTTTGCTTTCTATCTGTCAGATAGGATGCGAACCATTTATTTTGAATACCTCGGATGCCATAATGATGAAGTTTTCTTAGAAGGATGGTGTGATCTACAGTATCAAATGCCTTTGCTAGGTCAAGAAATACACAACTAGAAGGTGTTTTGTTTTTCAAGGCTTGAGAGACTTTATTTATAACTTCAAGAATAGCATGATTTGTAGACTTGTGCTTTTGAAAGCCATATTGGGCGGTGTTAATAATATTAAAACAATCTAGGAATGATACCAGCCTGGTATGCATTAGTCTTTCTATAATTTTGTCAAAGATTGGCAAAATGGAAATAGGCCTGTAATTTTTCGCCTCATATCTGTCACCACTTTTGAAGAGGGGAAGTACCTTTGCCAATTTTAGCTTGTCTGGAAATATACCACTTGAAAAGGACTCATTGACAATTTTACACAGAGGATGAGCTATTATTTCATCAACATCTTTCAAAATTCTTATTGGAAAGTGATAGATGTCAATGGCTTTTTTATCATCAAGTGACATTATGGTGCTAGTCATCTCTTCATGTGTGACTGCATTACAGAAAAAACTGTCACTTACAGGATTTGTCAAAAAATGTGTAAAATGTTCCTTGGACTTTGGAAGTTTTTTTACTAAATTTGGTGCAACATTCACATAGTATTGATTGACAGCTGATGCTATGTCACATGGTTTTGTTAGAGTTTTACCATTTTGAATTATTGTTGTAGGATGGGCACTAGTTTTCTTCTTTCCCAGTATTTGATTTATTCCATCCCAGTGTTTTTTTATGTTATTTTTGTGTTGCTCAAAGAATCTTTTGAAATAATAATACTTAGCGTTCCTTATTGTGTGATTGACTTTGTTCCTCAGGACTTTGTATTGATGTAATATTTCTATGTTTTTGTATTGAATATATTCTTTATAAAGTATTTGTTTTTCTTTAATTAAATCTAATATGTGATTACTTACCCATGGTTTTCTCAGTTGTTTGTGATCCTTTTTCTTGGTTTTCCTGAATGGTGCATGTTTATCTAGTACTTTGTTCAAGGTGTCATGAAAAAAGTCATACATGTCATTGACATTGTCAAAATTATTCATTTTTTTGTTGATGTTTTCTGTCCGAAGATCATCTTTGAAAAGATCCAAATTGAATTTTGAAAAAATCTCTTTTAACCGTTTTAAGATTATTCCTATCTAATGATTTTAGATCTATAATTATGAAATTAGGGAGATGGTCTGTCACAGAATTGAGAATGTTTCCACTAGTGCATATATCAGTGATGTCATTGTAAAATATGTTGTCAATCAAAGTGTATTTACCTTTTTCACTAAGCCTTGTTGGTTGCGTTATATGTGGAAGAAATGAGAAGTTCAACATAAAGTCTAGGAAGGTGTTTGTTTCAGAGTGATTATTGTAGTCAAGAAGGTTTATGTTGAAGTCTCCCATTATAATTTGTTTCTTATTCTCTTTTCTTGTTTTTTTAAAGATTTCTTCAAGATTGTTTTTAAATTTGTCTATGAATTTTCCTGTCGGATGTCTATGTGTAATACCTACTAGGATGTTCTCATTGTGAACATTCAGTATCTCTATAAATAAAATTTGGAACTCTTCATTTTCAGTACAAAAAGAGGTAGAAAGATCTTGTCTTACCTTGTAGTTGAGATTTTCTTTTATATACAGCCCACACCCTGAGTTTCTAGTAGTACCACAACAATATTCGTATACATGATAACCAGGTAGTGATTCAGGTTGTATTGTTGATCCATTCTGTTGCCAAGTTTCAGAAAGTCCAATGATGTCAAATTTATGATCTAAAAGGTCAACTAGGTTGCACAAATTATTAATGTTTTTAGCAAAGGATCTTATGTTTGTATGCAGTATTGACAAGTTGTTTGAATTCATGTTGGCCTTCATACTAGGTTTGTGGAATTCATGAGTAGTATAGTATTTGAAGTTGTGGACAGATGGTACAGACGAGTTCCCAGAAATAGGATTATCGATTGTCAAGACTGGTAGGTTTAAAAGGTTGTCAAACTGGTTGGTGTGATTAATATTTAATTTACTTTGACAACGACAGTTTAACAAGGAGTTATAGGTGAAGTTGGTTAGTTCATCGTTAGTTATTTCTTTAAACGGAAGTGAACTACAATAATCACATGACCACCATTTTAAGTTTAACTTTTTTTTATTTTTATATGTTATATTAGCACATTTTTGGTGTATATAATGTTTACCAAGGCTACAGAAAATTATTGGACTTTTAATAACTTTGAAACAGAGACAGGTTTTATTAAGGTTAGGTGGTGGTATGCTGTTATTAGAACTCAGAGTAAAAAGTAAAGAGGTATTTGTTTGTAGTTGAAATGGAAGAAAATTATTCAGACATGGATTACAGTACCAATTGCTCTCACATTTGGATAAAATTGTGAGAGTTTTCTTTGTGAGTTTTAAACAGGACCTATGGAGCCATGTGTTACACAGATTACAGTATATACAGTCAGTCAGAGCAGTTTTGTGACAAATATTACAGATTAAATTTTCTACTGGTAAATAGGTTTCAGAGTCCATTTATTTATACGTACTATAGTGTTCATTCATTGATTTGATCATTTTGTTGGTTCTGGTACGAGTCATAATATAGCTTGTTTATTTCCTCTTTAGTTAGCAATGTCACTGTTTTTGAGTTCAAACTGTCATCTTTTTTAGCTTTTACTGATCCATGTTTTGTCCATGCATATTTATATAACTTGGTATTTTTGAGCTTCTTTCTCGCATGACTGTAAAGATCTCCGTTTTTAGCTGTCAAACTTTCGTTAATATATATGTTTGCTTTTGTGTCATTATATCCCTGATCTGCTGTTGTGATTTTTTTTGAGAACAGTTCATGCCGACAATTGTAGAAACTATCTCTCTTTTTCCGGCTGTCAAACTTGACAATGATGCTGGCATCTTTATCCTTTGATGTCCGATGGGATATGTCAATATCCCCAATCGACAAGGGAATTTCCATTATGTGTTTGCTTATCTCAACAACTATTGCATTTGTGTCCTCGTCATTTATTCTTGGGATGCCCTTGATTGTCACCATCGTTCTTCGTCCATATTGTTCCAGGTCATTTGCCTCGTCTTTAAGAGCAGCAATTCTATTTTCGAATTCACGATTTTTGCTGTCCTGTTTTTTCAGTGTTTCATTTATTGAGGTGTCCTTATTCAGAATGTTGTTGTTTATTTTTTTCATGTTCTAAATTTCCTTTTCATGTTGGCATATTTTTTCGTTTATGCCAGCTATGTCTTCTGTCAAACCAACCAAATTTTTGTTTAGTTGGGAGACATCGTCTTTTATGTTGTGAATTTCTGAAAACAGGGTTTCATATTTGCAGAGTTTTGCGATTATGAAGTTCAGCTTTTCATCAGTCGACATTTCAGCAATCTTATCCATATCCATATTGAGTTCAAGAAAAATAATAGTAAATAAGTAGCGATAATAACATCCAGTAACTATATAATTGAGAAGTACTGATTGATTAGATAATGATTGATAATATGTTAGCTTTGAATTTTATTTATCACTCTTTCGTTCACCATTGTCCACGCGCACGCTACTACATCCGCCATGTTTTTTTCAAAATACGCCTTTAATTAAATATGTTAGTCTGTCAAAGTATCTAGTCCTCCTTGCTGAAAGAGTTTCCTGCATTACCTACTTTGAATACTTTGAAGCACATTTTGTGAGATCTGCACGCATCCAACTCTGCAAGTTTGTTCGTGTTGGCCTTTCGAACATAATTTGGTATCAGTGGCTCATTAAGAAAAGTAGAAAGAAAGATGAGGTGGGAAACAAAGAAGAAAAGAATGGACCTTTTAAGAAAGCCCGAAAGGTTTTTACAAATGATCCCCACTAAGCAGGAAAGGACCTTCTTAACCCTAAATCAGATATTCGTCTTTCTGTGAAACAGCCTGTTCTGGACAACCATAAATTATCTAGCTTATCAGATAATTTTCGCGACTCTTCTCTTCCCCTTCTTCCAGGTCTTTCACCATCTCTACAGATAAAGCTTTCTTGCCACATCTTTCACATTTTCTGATTTGCTAGTATTTTATATACGCGTAGGAACGCCTCAGCTCCTGGGAACCAACAGTCACCAACCCCAATACACCAGTTAGAGCAGACCCAGACCCACCTACCCACATCAAAGTAATTCACGCAGGATTAATAAATAAAGGAAACACCTGTTACGCCTATTCCATCCTGCAAGCATTAGCTGCAATCCCATCATTTTGGTTACATTGTGCTTCGGAATCTTCTCTTGTTTCTCCTCTATCAAAGTCTGTTATGCTGAGTATGTCCATGCTGTCCCAGTCTTCCACAGCTGTTGACCCTTCTGCCTTCTTAAGAGCCTTGCAGCGTGAGATGTCCAGCATTAGGAAGACCCCATTCGACATTAATACACACCAGGACGTGCCAGAAATACTGCTTCATGTCTTAGGTGAATTAACAGGCCCTTCTGTTATCGCAACACATGATCTTGTCTTTGGAGAGTAACGACTCCACTTATTAACTGAAAGTGGTCAAAGTTAATTTTAGGAAGATAGGAATGTCTAGTTTCTGCTGATGACCGTCCGCGGACCTCTTCGAGGTGACCCAGCTAGACATCCAGGGTACTTAGGTTCAGAAATATGGGTCGAAACCTACCTGCCATTGGTTAAAGTTCTGTTCATCTTTTCAAATGTGTTGTGTCCTTTTTATTATTTTTTTTTTTATATATACTTTTTAATTAATTCCTTTTAAAAAGGGAGAATTGTGCTTTTAGAGGCATATTCTTTAGAGGAGTACAACCTCTAGCTTGTTTCCAAAGACCTAACAGGTTGAATTCATCATTGCGGTGGCTTGCCACCTCTTTATAAATTATTTTCTTATGATA
Source organism: Hydractinia symbiolongicarpus (assembly GCF_029227915.1). Classification (NCBI taxonomy): domain Eukaryota; kingdom Metazoa; phylum Cnidaria; class Hydrozoa; order Anthoathecata; family Hydractiniidae; genus Hydractinia; species Hydractinia symbiolongicarpus. The sequence continues at coordinate 26,535,726 of NC_079883.1, forward strand.
TCATCACCAACATCATAACCACTACAACGTCATGTAATACATGCTTTTATCAACTAGCAGAAACGAAAGTATGCCTATTGTGCCACTCCCTATCTCAAACACCGTTACAGGTTCAATTAATTGTTTTTTGCAGCCTGAAAATTTGTCTAAAAATGACAGGTGGCTTTGCCTGCAGTGCTCTTCTTATCAAGACAGTACAAGCGAAGCTGTTTTCACCCAGTGTGGAGACATTCTATTTATCCAAATGAAGAGGTTTACGTTTCTTGATGGAATTTTTTATTTGTTACCTGCCTCGCTTCAAATGACGACATTTTTACAGTTTGCTCTCAGACAACGGATGACATATCATTTAACAACAAATATTCGTTAGCTGCCACTATTAATCATTCGGGCACCCTAGGAGCAGGTCACTATTGGGCATTCATTAAAGATCGCAGCTGTGGCTCATGGTTAAGATGTCACGATAAAGCAGTTGTTAGAGTCGCACTTTCTGATTTAAATAACTCTTCTATGTATGTTTTGTTTTTTGTCAAAATGTAAAAATTGTCTGATTAACATTCACATAAAAGGGGGAGGGTTATCTTTCCCTAGCGGTTTTGTATTACCCCAGCTGTTTCTGTCACTAGCAGTCTACCGTGAACATAGAGTTTTCTCACTCTTCACTCTCTTATAGAGTAATCATAAGATGTACAGCAAGAGAGTTCGACTATGTCTTTTCTTTGGGTGCGACGACCTCACTTTTTACCCCAGTACAGTTGGGAGGCCAAGTTTGCTCACTTGGTCTACAGGGTTAACGATCCTGCTGTACCCATAGTTCTTCTTGTAAGAAGCTCTGCAAGGTGGTGTGAAATTTCTCTTTTATGTCTTTGTGGTTTTACGCCCATGCGTATCACACCAGTAACTTCAGGCTGGTCCTGACCAAGGCTGGTCCTGAGCATCAATCACCTGTGTAAGGCTGAGTGTTGGGATCCCGTAACACGTGTAGAGCTACAGCCAGGTTCACAAGTCCTGGTGCATAGGTAGTTGTTTGCCCCCTTTTTATAGTTTTTATTTATTTGTATATATATATATATACGCTTTATGTCAATATATGTTTTTTTTTGTTTTGTTGTTGCAATATTTGTATTGTCCAGAGGGTTGCTTTTTTAGTTAACTTTGTTGTACAGACCATCCTTGTAAAAGGGAGATCTTGGTTTGCATATAGATTTTTAGAGGTTTAACCTCTACCACATAAAATAAGAGTCATTAGACTAGTCGAATCACTACTGCTTGCTGTTTTGTTATCTTATAATCATTATCTGTTCACCGTAACGGTTTTCATGACTGTCAGGAAAAGCTGGCTGACTTTAGGAAAGACTAGGGACACTAGGAAAGACTAGTAATGTATCACTTGATACCTGACTTGACTGTCCTTAAGCAAACCCTTAAGGAAATGATTTTGATTTGATTACTTCGGACCCCAATCTACGGTATGCGCCAATAGATGAATGGCTAATGGGTTAATTAGTCGCTAGCGAATCCTCACAGTTGTGACGAAGCTGTGAAAATTATAGCCTTGCCCTGTGCGCCAGGCAACGCAGGGTGGTCCTTTGTCCTGTGCATATTAGTTCACTGTAGTTCTGTATTCTACTTTTCATAATCCTCAAAGCTGCTACGGTGATAATGATATTGATTTTGAAGTAAATAAAACAGCTGTTTGTCATTCAAACCAACTTCCTTCTTTAGAAAGTTGCAGAGTTGTTCTTGAAGATATTAACTCTAAACGGGGTGCTGAAAAGTTTCAGACAGTAAATGTGTCTCCGAATAAAACTCACACGAGTCATTCCTGTCACACTGATGAGAAGTATCTCGAACATCTGCACATCAAAACACCAATTAAAAGGGGGGAAATGAACGATCCACTTTGGTCTGTCTCAGACAAATCTGTTTGCAACAGACTATCTAATTCTATTAACAATTGTGACTCTTTGTCATCTAAAGTCAAACTTCTTAAAGACACCATCTATGAGGAAGGCGTGAACATTTTTGGGCACCCAGAGGCTAATCAGCGTAAAAATCTCTCTGGAAAAAACAGGAGAACCCTAAATTCTATAAAGTCAATTAAGTTAAACTCTCTGTTTGCACAAGTGGAATTTGCTTCTAATCCTGTACAAAAGTCAGCTCTCCAACAGCTGCTTTTAGAAACTAGGGAGAAAATTAAGGTTGTGCGTCGCTCAGAAAGACAACAAAAAAAGAAAACTAGTTTCAGAAAGCCTCAATCCGCTTTTAGGAATAACCCCTCTTCAGCTGGCAAAGCCTTACTTAATCCCAAATGCAACGTTAAATTGCGTGTTAGTCAGCATTCCTTGGACAAACATGAATCCTTGACTGTTAAAGATGAGTTCTATGATGTTCCCTTGAGGAATTTAGATGGTCTTACTGTTGCCCCGTCTTTCTTGGAATCATTTCCGTCTTCTTCCCTTAAATACAAAGATTTTTTAATTCTCTTAGCTATCAGACGAAACGCGTCTTCCCCTGGTTTAAATGCTATTTCATATAAAAAATACAAAAAATGTCTTCAAATAGATACCCTCTTGTTTAATGTTTTTTAATCGTGTTTAAAAAATTGTGTTGTACCTGTTTAATGGCGTTATGCTCGTGAAATTTATATTTCTAAATTAAAAACTCCTATGGACTCCAACATAACTGACTTTCGACCTATCGCACTTCTAAATGTCGAAGGGAAGCTCCTATTTAGCCTTGTATCAAGGCGATGGAAGCTCACATTATAGCCAACAACAAATTCATCAATACGTCCGTCCAAAAAGAGTGACGACTCCACTTATTACCCCAGTAAAAAAAAAAGTATTAGCAGGGGGGTTTGATCACACATGGCCATGTTTGCAACGCTCATCAAACTGCTTTAGTTGAAAAAGAGGTAGTGTTGTGCGGTTCCCATTTCATTTTACAGCTAAAACGTTTTGCCAGTGCCAACGGCCTTGTGTCAAAAATTGCCTCTCGTATTACTGCTTACCCTGGTACCCTTTCCATACCTTTTACCGTAGATGGAGAAGTGAAATTTCGTAAAAAATTTCAATTAAGGGCTATTATCAACCATTGCAGAAACTTAAATAATGGTCACTACACAACCATAGCCTTCTACCAAATGGTACACAGGTGGATACATTGCAACGATAGAGCAGTAATTTTCTGTGATGACCGCCTTATTTACAGTCACGAGTCATATGTTTTTTTTTTTAGAAGAGCTGAGATAAGAATATTTTAACCGAAATGACTCAGCAAGGGGGCTTGACTACACTCACTCTTGTCTTTGGAGAGTGACGACTCCACTTATTACCCCAGTCGAAAATAAAACAAAATCAAATAAAAATTAAGTTAGCAAGGGGGTTTGATCATACTAGGTCTTGTCTTTGGAGAGTGACGACTTCACTTATTACCCCAGTTAAAAAAAAGAAAAGAAAAAAATATTAGTAGGGGGGTTTGATCACACATGATCTTGTCTTTGGAGAGTAACGACTCCACTTATTACCTGAGTTAAAAACAAAGAATAGCACAGTTGAACAGAAAATGGTCAAAGTTTACTTTAGGAAGATAGGGATGTCTAGTTTCTGCTGATGACCGTCCGCGGACCTCTTCGAGGTGACCCAGCTAGACATCCAGGGTACTTAGGTTCAGAAATATGGGTCGAAACCTACCTGCCCTGTGTTGTGTCCTTTTTATTTTTTTATATATTTATTAATTAATTCCTTGTAAAAAGGGAGAATTGTGCTTTTAGAGGCATTTTCTCTAGAGGAGTACAACCTCTAGCTTATTTCCAAAGACCTAACAGGTTGAGTTCATCATTGCGGTGGCTTGCCACCTCTTTGTAAATTATTTTCTTATTGTCACTGTCCGAAAGGATAATGAATGACAATCTGGAAAGACAGATTGACACTGGGAAAGACTAGACCCTTACTTTTTATTTATTTGCTTATTTTTTTATGTGTGTGTATGTATGTGTGTTCTTTTTCTGTTATTTTTCTGTTACATGTAACATCACACTCCCTATTGACCAGTTATAAGTGAAGTATTCAGCAATAGACAGATAGTACTGTCACGCAAGGGGTCAATAGGTAGAGTTGTTGGATGACATGAAAAACATGCCTGCTGAAACCGCGTAAAAGTTGGCAGCCCCAACCCAATTGTTATCTGTCGCTCCCACCAAGCTTAGGCCGGCCCGTGGGATTTTTATGGTCTACAACAAAGTTAAATTTTTTAAACAATGATACCCCCAACGATATAGACCCTGACCGTATTAGGACTGCCCCTACGGATATCGATTTCGTTATTACTAACTCCTCTGTCCTTCCTGCTACCTGTGATTCTTCGTTACTCCCTTCCACTAGGCATTGGATATTAAAACCGTGTAAAGTTGTTTTGCAAAATGTGCTAGCTTTTGATTCCACTGAAAAGTCTCGGCTGCTGAAAGCTAACCCGGATAACTCCCACAGTGTTCTTTCTCAGCAATCAACAGAGCCTGACCATCTTAGCACTATGAAATGGAAACAACCTATTGCTTGGCCGAAGTCAATTGACACAAAATTGTGGAATTCCCTTGATGATGCAGTTTTCCACAATCTTCTAGGCTCTTACCCATTGTCAAAAAAAGTGGAGCTGTTGGAATCAACAATATACTACCATGCGTCTCACCTGTTTGGTGTAAGGTCACTTCCCCAGCACAACCTATCCGGTTTGAACAGCAGAGCTTTACGCGGCATCAGTTTGGTGAACGAGAAGAACAATCTACTCCGAACTCTTAAGAGCACATCTGAACCAGTTGAGAAAAGCAACATGCAAAACCTTTTAGATGATATAATGACCAAGTTAAGGTTACTTCACAGAGGTGAGCGGAATAGGAAAAAACGTTGGAAAATCTCGAATTCACGCCGGGCTTTCTCTAAGAATCCTTATCAGGCTGGGAAAAATATTTTATATCCTAAATGTTCAATAAAACTTGAAGTTGCCCAGGACGAAATGGATTCACACAAACATTCAACCTTGAACGATCCTTCACGCCATATACCTCTTTCAGATCTCCCTGGATTGCCTTCACCACCAAATGTAGTCTCAGCTTTCGATTCTTCCAAGCTAAAATTCAAGGATTTCCAAGCTGTCCTACATTCTCGTAGAAATGTTTCTTCTCCTGGGCTGAACCAAATTCCGTACACAGTATATAAGAATTGTCCTCATTGCATCGTTTCTGTTTAACATTTTTCAAGCTTGTCTAAAGAAGTCTTTTATTCCTGTGCAATGGAGAATTGCATCAGAAGTTTACATACCTAAAAACAACACACCTTGTCCATCCAACATAAAGGATTTTCGCCCCATAGCTCTGCTGAATGTTGAAGGAAAGCTCTTTTTTAGTTTGATTTCCAAGCGGTTAGAATCGCATATTATAAAGAAAAACATCTTCATTAATACTTCCATTCAAAAAGGTTGTATGGAAAAAGTTCCGGGTTGCTGGGAACACATGTCTCTTGTTTGGTCCACACTTAAGAATGCGAAGGCACAACATTCTTCACTTTTAGCCATATGGCTTGATATTGCTAAGGCGTACCCTTCAGTTCCGCACAAGCTGATTTTTATGGCTCTCAGACGCTATGGTGTACCAGAATCCTTGATAAAGCTCATACAGCTATACTACGACAGCCTGTGGAGTAAGTCTTTTTCGGCTTCTGCTCCATCCAGTTGGCATCAACACTGTAGGGGAATTTTTATCGGCTGTACACTTTCCATTATACTATTTCTTGCAGCTATAAACGTTATTATTGAATATGTGTTTGTTACCCCCAGCCTTATTGATACTGAAGGTAATAAAAACAAAATCCCCGACCAATCCCCAATAAAAGCTTTTATGGATGATATATTCTTAGTGTCCACGTCAATTCCAAGTACTCAAAATTTATTAAACAGGTGTACAACAGCGCATCATTGTTATTGATAAGGTAAAAGTCGTCCAAAGTTCACCGTTTACAGTTGGGAGCGAAAAAAGATTTTCTCTTTTCATTAGGAAATGGTTAAAACTACATCATTGAATTTCCAACATTTCCTTATATTCCTCGACATCGCCTTGTCCTCTTCCCCTGAAAAGTCTTGCATGTGTTCTCAAATCTGCCAAAATCAGTGGACATATGTTACTAAGAGATTCTGTCGACCCTTGTGTGTCTAAGTGCGTACCAGATTTAAAAGCTGGAAATTGGAAAGTTAGTGAGGCAGTTCTTTCGGCAGATAGTCAGCTCAATTTCAAAAGGATTTTAGGTTTGCATCAGACTGGTCGAGCTGGCTTAGGGCTCTTAGACCACAAAAATATTCCACCAAAAGGCACTTATGCTTACCGAAAGCTTGTTTCCAATATCATGGAAGAAAATGAAGAAGATATTTACCATGCCAGAGCTGTACAGTTGCATTTGCAAGGCTATTGGACAACGTGGTGCTCTTATGTGAAAAATGATTTATCTTGGGGAACAATTCTTTTACTGCCACAATGTCTAACTTCCTTTTGTATAGGGGCAACTACGACACCCTTCCCTCTCCAATTAATCTTGCGAGATGGGGAATTGAGAAAGGCAAAAGTTGCATTCTGTGCAAGAAACCAACCTCAAATGTCTCTCACATATTGGGTGCCTCCTGTAGGACCTCCCTTATGCAGGTTAGATACACATACCGCCATGACTTGCTTTTAATTGTTTTGGTTAAGGCATTAAAATGATATCATATGAACCTCTTAAGGTTTCCAAGTGCATCAAAATTAATTTCATTCCGGCCGGTCAATCACCATCTAAGAAGAGGCATACAAAGTCTTCAGGCCTTCTTCACCTTGCTACCGATTGGAAAATACTGTCAGATTTAGATTCCGTTTTAGTTGTTCCACCATACATTGCTATAACACAACTACGCCCAGACGTGTTATGAATATTGAGTTCTTCCAGAACTGTAACTATGTTAGAAGTGACCTGTCCATGTGAAGAGAACAAGGAATATTAGCACAAACGGAAGCTTAACAAATATTCCTTACTTTGTTATGCTATGAAAAACAATGGATGGATCGTGCATTTCTTTGCCATTGAGGTGGGCGCAAGGGGTTTCTGTTCAGAATCTGTAAAAGACCTCTTTTCGTCGCGTTGGTTTCCCTCCTAACTTTTATCTGCATGAGTGCTTCTTTTTACATCTGAATGTCTTGAAATTCTACCACTTGGGCTGAGCCTAAAAAGACCCCAATCATTCCTGAAGTAACCTTCTGTTACTACATTGTCCTTTTCGGCACCTGCAAAATACTGTTGGAAATTTGTTAATTTTTTGAACAGCTTCTGACACTGATATTTCATCAACTGACGGATACTGTTAATCACGAGTTGGCTCATTCGCCACTTTCCTAGAAAGTAATTACTCAAGGGCTCGCACCAGATCCCAAGCATGAGTGAATTTCACCAATCCTCATGTTTCCACATTTATAGGGGTTTGTTTTCAGTACAGCCGAAATTCATTAGCTTTTCGATCATCCCTGTAAAGGGGAGAACACAGAAGTTCTCCAGTGCCTTTTTATTCTTTGGAGAGAAACCTCCTTTTTTCATTAACATCTCTGTCTTAAAAGGCTAGTTATATCTGCATTGCGATGTAGTTACTTCTATTCTCTTCTTAGCCAGGGAGCTTGGCAATTGCCTTCTCTGGAAGTAACAACCCCAGTTATAACCTCAGTTCTGTAGGGAGGCCAAGTTTGCTCACTTGGTCTACAGGGTTAACGATCCTGCTATACCTGATGTTACGAAAAAGCTATATAAGGGGTTTTCTTTTTATCTTTTTTGTTTCCGTGACATTGCATCCACGATGATTACCCCCACTGACTTCAGGCTGGTCCTGACCCACGGCTGCTCCAACGCGAACGGATGGTTTGAAGGGACAACTACTTGTGTAAGGCTGAATGTTAGGGTGGTTGTCTGCTCTTATTTATAGTTTTAAATATTTTTATTTTTTTTCTATAGTAATTTCTTTGTTGTATTGTTGTCGTAATGTTCGCCTTCTGTTCTTATGTTGTCTATTATTGTGTAGGGACTGTGAGTTGTACGTATTGTATTGTGTGGAGAGGGTTGTTTGGTTCAATTGCCTTGAATTTGCAGACTATCCTTTCAAAAAAGGAGATCTTGCACTGCGTTTTGATCTTAGAGGGTGTAATTTCAACAATTTTAACTAGTTTCATCATCAGAGCTCGCTATCTTGTTATCTCATAATCATTAACTACATTAACATTGAATCCCTGGAAGGCACTCTGACCACCGTGGAGTTTGGGACTCTTTGTCTCTTGCATTAATCGCCACTTGGATGATTTTATTTGCTTGTTTAACCAAACCTTGCGATTTGGCCGGGTACAGTATTCAATTATGTGGGTTCTTCCAAGACTTTGGTCTCAATTACCATCAGAGTCCTCTTTGTCATCTCCTCTAGTAAAGTCTATAGTCCTAAATATGTCACTACTGAATCGTTCTCGTTCACCAATTGATCCTTCCAATTTCTTACGGGCACTGCAAAACAATAACGCGTTTTATCACAATCACCAACAAGATGTGCCCGAGATCCTTCAAGTTGTTTTTGACGAAATTATTGGATCTTCCCCTTTGGTTGACAATCTACTGTCTGTAATTGTGACCACAACAACGTCATGCAACTCCTGTTGTTTCTCCATTTCCAGGGAATAAAAGGATTCAATTTTAATTTTACCAACGTGTAAGTCAATAGCAGACTCTTTTAACAAATTTTTACAACCTCAGGAACTTCTAGGTGACAACAAGTGGTTCTGCCCCCAGTGTTCATCGCATCAAGAGGCCACAATTGAAACTCAGATTTCTAATTGCGGCGACTTCCTTGTTGTACAATTGTTAAGATACACATCAGTAAATGGGTCTTCTTTTAAAGACAACAAGTTAGTCAATTGCTTGCCTAAAAAACATCATGTCTTAAAGGTAGCATCTCACCCAACTGACGATGTGTCTTTCAACAACAAGTATAACTTGGTTGCTACCATTAACCACTCAGGTACATTAAAAGCATGTCATTACTGTGCCTTCATTAAGGACCAACAAAACACCTGCTTCAAATGCAACGATCGCTGTATTTCTCAAGTAGACACATTCCACTTGAATAATTCTTCGTCATACATACTTTTCTTTTCCAGAAGTTAGCTTATTTGTATGTCACACAACAAATGGGGGAGGGAATCCATAACCCTAGCGGTTTTATTTACCCCAGCTGATTTATGTTGGTCAGTGCACCGTGAAACCGGAGTTTGCTCACTCCTCTCTTTGTATAGAGACACTGTAAGAAGCACAGCAAGGGGGCTTGATATCATATCTTGTCTTTGGGCTTAACGATCCCACTTATTACCCCAGTCCAGTAGGGAGGCAGAGTTTGCTCACTTTGCTTTCAGGATTGACAATCCTGCTGCCCTTAGTCATTTTAGAAGAAGCTTTACAAGGCAGTTAGATTTTCTTAACTGGTCTTCGTGGTGTTACGCCCACGCATATACCCCAGTTATGACAGGCTGGTACTGTCATTAGGCAGGTACACAGCAACAATTATCTGTGTAAGGCTGAGTGTTGGAGCTCCATAACACATGTGGAAAGCTACAGCCAGGGTCACAAGTCCTGGCGCGCAGATAGTTGTTTGCTTCTTAAACACATTCTCTAAAGAATAATTTAAAATTTATCCGTTTTAGGATATTCACGTTATGATAAGTTTTATCTCATTTGTACCTATTCAATTCATTTTGAATTGCTTTAATATTTATTGTTTAGTGTTGTGTTCTGTCGCTGTTGTATTTTTCTGCCTTTTACGGTCAATGTTTTTAGGAAATCCTTGCAAAAAGGGGGATTTTGCTTTTTTGAAAAATCTCTAGAGGGTTGCAACCTCTAACTATAGTAGAACCAGCTGTCATTAGACAAGAAATATCATTACAGCTAGCTGTTTTGTCACCTCATCATCAATTGATGAATTCGGCACCGTTATCAGAGTTCAAAATTTTCGGTATCCCAAAAGTTGCTAAAAAACTTCTGAAAAAGTTTAAAGCAAATTAATTTGCTGATTTCCCTTTCATTGATTTTTTATGTTTTTTTATGTTTTTTTAAAATTGTTTGAACATTATTTTATTAACATTAACTGTGTTATACATAAATTAGGTTGTTATCTCACATATATAAGATACTAGATGTTTTTCTGCAATCATATCAGCTAACCGCTTGTAGAAGGCTTTGCATTCTTTTGCCATTGCACCATTCGCAGCGAACACCAGTGGTGTGAACGTACCATGTTCAATTTGCAACACCCGTTCGTTGTACTGTCGCTTCTTCTCTCTTTCGTTCATCTGAAAGAATCTCTTAATTTCTGAACGCCTGTACCTCTGAGCGTGTAGGTTAAAGACCCTTACGTCAAAGAATACTTTTTGGCTAGGCGTCCAGAAACCGAGAGCACTGATGTAAAGACGTGCTTCCTTCTAGATGTTTGCTGCAATCAGCATTGGCTCCTTCTTTACGTCATGACATACTTCTTTTAAGAGTGAGGCGGTGATGTCACGCAGTTCGTTGCTTTGCAGGGTGACCATGCCCCCTCTTTTACAAGACAAGGCATGGCAAAGGTCGAATTTTTCACCACATACGCATTCTGTCGGGAGTCGCTCGAGGTTCCAGTTATACGTTATTCTGATCCCAAAACTGCTGTTGATTCAGATCGTAGCCCCAGTCTTTAAGGGGTAGTGTTGTCAGCCAGTTCGAAACGCCACTTTCAAGTTTGCTGTCGTTCAAACGTTTTTCGGCATCCACTATCTTCTATTTCTTCTCGTAGGCTGTCGAGCTTAGCTTGTTGCTTTTTTCTCCGTTCTGCCTTGATCACTGATCACCTTCTACCTGTGTGTCTAGGATCATGTTCTTTAGATGGAGCGTGACCTGGCAGGAATTTTCATATTCTTCATTTGCTGTTCGACTAACATCTTTCAAACCAAGGCCTCCAATACGTGGTGGCAGGGACAGGAGTGATCTCTCTCTATCATTAACGATATGTCCACCAGTAATTGCTGGGATTAACTGATGTCTAAGGACCTCTTCGAACGGTTGTAAGTAGTTTTCAATCCCTGGGATTGTTCGGAAGAAGTACGTCAGCTTATGTTGATATCCAGCAATATAACAGCCGTATGCTGCTTGCGGCTGTGTTGTCGCAATCCGAGAAAGCAGAGAAATTTCATTCACCCATTTTTCGACCAATTCATTAACGTATTTTCGCTTGTACTGTCCGCTTCCTACCACCGACCCGAGATGTCTTTCTCCTTCAGTGGTTATTTTCACCCCAGTTCCTTCAAAAATCTCTTTTGCCTCGTCGAACTTCTCTGGCCTCACGATAAGCCACGACTTTGTTGGTTTGGGATGATATCCATATTTTGGCCCACATTGGATGAGATTTGACCACCAACTACGAAGTGCGACGAGGCTTCCAGATGCGCTTACATCATCCGCGAACGCCACCATCTTGTTGTTTTGATCCTCAGTTGTTGCAAGTAGGGGGGATATAGCCATCGCGTAAATAGCCATTCCGAGTGGATTACCTTGTGTTGTGCCCTCTCTTGACAATATTTCTCATTCATTGCGTGTATCGCCGCTTCACTACCTGCTTCTTGGCCGCACATTTGTGATTTTGAGGAAGCTTCCACCACATCTTTCTTTGTGACACTCATCACGATTTTTCCTGCTATACTCCTGAGTACTCCACCTACTCCAATAGGCCGTAGTCCTGGTTGTTTGTCCAGTGGGACTAGTCGGGATGCCATTATTGCTTCGAGGGAGTTGTCGTTGATGTTATCGACGCACATCCTTTTGATAACGTTTGCTAGCGCACTTCTAAGATCGTGTCCAGTGTCGCCATACATCTTCGAGAAAAGTATCTTCCTCCAACCGTCCGCATCCATACCAGATGGACCGGAACCCCCTTTCGTCATCTGGGCTGCTTTGAGAACCATTTGATCGTCTATGGATTCAAAACTGATTTGTTCCACTGTGGGAATTTCCCCTGGAAGTAGGGCTTCTTCATTTGCCTCTTTTCCATCGGGATGTTTGATTCGCAAAAACTCCATTGTTTCATTGTTTAAGGGTAATATCCCTCCTTTCATGTTGTTCGTAAGAAGCTTGATTGCACCATTCACGTTACCCTTTTGCATAAGCTCTTTAAATTGTCTTGAAAGAGCTGCCATATCTCTCTTCCCGTTGTTGGTAGGTAGTCTTGACTGAATCGCTTTCGCTTCTCTGTAAAGTTTTGCAAAGTCTCCCTTTCGCCATGTTTCCAGGCGTCGTTCGAGAGCTTCGACGTGGTCTTTACTCTTTGATCTTTTGGATGGTTTCTGTAATAGCAAGGCCGGCATAATGTGTATCAGCCTCAGCGCACAGTTCTTGAGTGGAGAATTCTCTGTCCACGAATTCAGCAAGCGTGTCGTTTCACGAATGTATGCCTTTCCGGAAGCGCCGTTTGGTAGCATAAATAGATTGCGTTTCCAGAAAACGATTTTTTCGTAAATCTCTTTAGCACTTTTCTCCATCTCACTACCTTTCGTTTCGGACCACCAGAAAGTTTCCGCAATTTGTTCTTCTTGTCGCGGTGGCAAGTGCTGCTCGGGTGCAGGGGGCGGCTGGCCAACTTCCTGATTGATTTCATTTCTCGTGCAGTGTCTTAGTTGTTGGATAATTCCACGTTCAGATTTGCATTTCTTACCACAATGTTCGCAATTAAATAGACGTTCACTCGTTTGTTCCATCTCTTCTCGGTTAATATTTGGTAAAACTCTTTCTGTATGAAGAATATTTTCCAATAGGGCTATTTTACGCTGAAAAATATTTCTCCATAGGTAAAATTTTGTTTAATTTTACCGGAGCGACGGTTCAATTTAATTGAAAATGAGATCCTGAATTTGTTAAAATGCTCCACGACATGAGCAATGTTGTTGTAATCGCCATCTGGTTTAAATAACATAGCAATCAAGCACAAACAAAGTAAAAAGTATTAAATACTGTACACGCTGTTAGAATCCTGTAGTGGTCATCGGCTTCAATGGAGCTTTCTTTATCTGACATAAATTTCAGGCAGTAAGTTGTGCAAAGCTTTGTACAAACACCAACAGCGTCTCTACTAAACGTTATCATAAGTATGTGCTGTCTAAAATTGTTAGCAATTAAAAATCAGTGACACGTCCATATTTCTTGGGCTCCTCTTTTCAAACGAAGTTTGTTCGAAGAATCTAATACCTTTTCTAATGTTTTATGAACGCCTTGGTTACCAACTTCTTGACGGAGTACTTTATTGATAATGTCAAACATCTGTCGGTCTTTTTTCTTTTAAAATACTATAAACATATCTAGTGTAAGGTTTGTATATGAGAAATGCAAATTTGAATAACTTCTCTAACACGCAGACTTTTTAATTAAAACAATTCAATGCTTACTTCTCTTAACTGAATCATCACTAATTAGCGGGTTAAGCAACTTTAGTAGGACATGCGAAATTTTTCAATAGGCTTTTGCTGTTTTTGTAGGATCCTTGAACCAGTATTGAGCGTTTTTTACACAATCTGGCACTGAAACGTTTCACATTTATTTTCTACACGTATTCATTTTCGCGCTTAAAATATATCGTAACAAAAGGTAACAAATTAAAAAAAAAGTTTTTTTAAAGTCCTCCTGGAGTGCTCATCGTTCGTTTCTTCGAAACGCAAAGACTGACCACCAAACCAATGTTTATATAGCTTTTAAATTTTCCGTTCGAAATTATCAAAACCAAGTTAAAATAACCGAGACCAAAAACTTGGTTTCGGTTATTTCTAAAAAAACCTGTGTAAATAAGATTCTAACGGTGATATGCGACTTGTATCGAAAACATCTTACTAAACCGACGACGTTTTCGATTTTCTAATAAACTTGTACATTTCTAACGATTTTGGGGGACGTAAACATACCTTTCTCCTCGATTTTTTTTCTCTGTCTACATTTCTTGTCTTTGCGGAGGGCCCTAGAATAAAAAGAAAAACATAACAAGTTTATAATTACTGAAATATGCGGTTTAATGTTACCTTGCAACAACAGTGTTTGTTTAGTATAGAAAACCTTGTTCATTCCTGAAAAAGCTTTGGTTTGTACTAGACAAAAGTATGAAAACTGGTCTGCCTTTACACACACGCGTGAAGTTAACCATAACCAAAATAGATGAATAAACTGGTTTTGTGTATGGTCATCACAATATGTGACATTGTCAGGTCATGCTCTTTGTTACCAGTAAAGAAGATTTTAATTTGGGGGGTTTCGTTGTATTACAATCATCAGTCAAGATTTAAATTAATTATTTTTTCCGAATTTTGTTGTGGATAAAGTTTCGTAAGAAGAAAGAACTTGTTTTGTTGTTGTTTTTGTGTTTAAGAAGAGAAAAAAGGAGTGCATTTTGTGGAATAAATTCAGAGAAAACTTATTTTGTGAAGTCTGTAAAATTGTGATTTAAATATAGGGACAATTTTACAGCTTACATTTAAACTTCTCCATTAAAAGTTAAAAGCATATGCCTAGTTGGTATAAAGCATCCAGACTACAGCATTTTACTCCCTTATCAGTATTCTTAACTGTTGCAGGAACCTTTCTGTTAAGCATGTCCATTATCTGAAAAGGAAAATTGATCTTGTTCTTCTAAAGTGTGACACATAGGTAGAAAAGATGGATTATATGCAAAATTTAAACAAATTTAAACTTGCCTGCTCCAGTGTAGGTCTTTCTGATGAATCACAAGTCCGAATTTTCTTTATTATGGGTGATATGAGTTTATAGTCTTATATTGTCTTTAGATGATCTACTAAAGGTTTTTTATTGTTCTGTAGCGCTTCTAAAAGCAACGAATCATTATCAACTGGCAAAGCATGCATGCTTGGTCAGACAAAATTTCATAGATTGTGATGGACCATGGGTATACATCTGTTTGGTATGTTGGTTTCATCAGTAACCTAGTGCATAGTTCAGGGGTAGTGTAAGTGCCGTCCCAACACATTGTTTTGTTGTTTTAAATGTTGCTGTGATAGTATTCTTTATGTCAGGTATGTCATCAAAATCTGGTACTTTCACATGGAAATTATTTACTGAACCAAAAAGTAACAAATTCGAAGGTTTAAAGTCTTTATGGATAATTTCGAGATCATCCAAACCGGCTGTAGCTTGTTTGATGACATTTATCCTTTCATTAAAAATAAAATGATCATTCTCGTTGATAATTGACATCATCTGTCCAACATTGTGCACTCATCTCATCACCAATCAACAACTGACAACTGACAATATTTACAAATGAATGCAGATAGGTTACAACAAAATCCCTGAAAAGAAGCCACATTTGTATGGCTTAACTACTTGTCCGCTACTTTGGAAAGCCTCTTCTTTGCGTGCTTCTGTTTCAGAACTTTTACAGCAAATAATTGACTGTCTTTTTTGTGACAATATAAATTGCTGATGCACCTTCACTGATCTTGTCAGAAAACGTCAATGGCAGGTTTGTTTTATAAAGTTTAAGGATCTCTTGAATTGCATCACACTCCGTTGGATTAAATAAAATTGTACCTTCATTGTAGTTCTAAAATATACAAATATTTTTAATGTCAAGACAATTTATTTCCCACAAAATGCCTATTCTTTCTTTATGAACCAACAAGTAAAAACACAAATTTAGAACCACAAAAAGCGAAATAATATTATCATAATTGAACAACTCAATTGAAAAAGTTGCTCTTCTGTTGCACTGTGAATCTTAGTTGTCATAAGTAGACTTACAGCCTTCTGAGTCCTATCTAGTTACATAATGAACCTATAATATCAATGCAGTAGTGTGTGATAATGATTTAAATAAAAAACTTTTTTTCTTTTTTTTCTTTTTTTTTTTAATTTTATCTTGAAGGTTTTTTGTAATTTGAGGTTGATATTTACAAGTTTTGCAATTACCTGTTTTGTCTTAGACTCTTAGAGTTTTTGTTTGTATTTAATTGCAATAACTTCTAAAAAATATGATAACATTTAGCCAGAAAAATATAAGCTGTTATGCAAAGCACTTATATAAATGACATACTTTTTCATGCCATGGTAAATTATTTTCTCCATAAAAGTATAAAATTTCTTTCCCAGGCCTAATATCTCTCTGTTCGAAAAAGCACAGTGGGTGTGATTATGATATGCAAACACTTTCTTCGTTACAGCATTGGTGAAATATTTAAAATCATTAACCAACCAAACCAAATGGTAGCAGCAAGCCTAAATATAATATATATAATTTATAAAACTAAAGCTTTTTAAAGTCAATCCTCCACATTAAAAACACAGTGATAAGAAAAATATATCAAAAACTTTTGGCAGATTATAAAAATGAGCATCTCTTTAATAATAGCCGTATTCCGTCTGTCTGAGTGTCCGTGAAAGACGCGTCCTGTAACGGAAACACGAAATTTTTAAAATGCGCACTAATACCAAATGCGATATATTTTTAACAAATTTGTTTTTCCCGCTCGACGTAGAATACATTCACGACGCCTAACTCTTTAAAAAACAATCCAAGTTTTTCGAGGCCGGACCTACAAAGACCATTTTGATTTTGAAAATGGTCATGTGTGATCAGTGCATGAGGATTGTGGTAGACCTGTTTGACTTTTTTATCTTCTAAAAGCTTTATATTTTTGTAATATTTGTTTTTTGTTTGTTTTCAATGTTAGAATGAATATATTGTCACGTTTTTTAGCCACGTGCAGATCCTAAACGCACCAGTTTAGGATGTTTGGATAGAAATGAAGATTTTAAAGGTTAGCTAGCTAGAGTCTTACTTCTTACTATTCTATATGGTATAAGAGCTTTTTATCCTAGGCAACATTTACTTTTATGTTATGTGACTATTTAGCTAGCTAGCTAGCTAGTTTCTTAGCTAAACCTCTGGGTAAAAAGTGAGAGTATAAAAATGCAGTTTGGCTACACCAATATTCTTAAGCAATAATTCTTATGATAAATGCAGTCAGTTTGCTAGGTAGCTACACCTTTTCTTATTTTCCTGAAAACCTTTTCTGCAAATAAAATGGCGGAGCGATTGACTTGGACAGGTAACGACAGGCTGTTCCCTGTCTTTTTATGTAAACCGAAGTTGCAATGAAGTTATTTTGTAAAAGAGAATTACGCTTATACACATTTTCAGCTCTGTTTAACTATACTAAGCACTTAGCCCAGTGTTAACAACAAACAGTTTTTTTTGGAAAACGCTCTTACGCCAATGCGCATGTGCGACATAGTTTACATGTACTTCTGAGGGGTCAGCCCACTGGGGCAATCAATTTTTAAACTTTCTTGGGAATCACACCTGTACAGATGAGCAACACTATTTACCTGAACTAACCGCTCAGCCCTGTGTTAGCAATGGACTTTTTATCGTGTTATTATTTAAACAGAGTCTGCCAGAATTTTTTTTTTAAAAGGATATTAAACCTATACGCCTGTGAAATAGCGTTTAACTGTACTAAGCACTCGGCTCGGTGTCACAATTAATTTTTTACCTTTACAAAAACTTATTCTGCAGAATAAAATAATATTACCCATTGTTTTTGTTATGACGGAGTAACAACGGTTTGTGAACTCTGTTTTAATTCAGCTTTTGTTGCGGGAAAGTTATTTTTTGAAAAATATGTTACAGTCGCAACACAATGGTGTGTGCTCTTCACTTGATTTACAACATACTGCATACCCGTAATAAAGTCATCCACCTCACCGGGTTGCAAAGTTTGCGGTTCTTATTAAGGGCTCTTCAAAGCGTTCAACAACAGTTACTTGTGACTTAACCCGGCGTTTCGACGCTGGCTTTCTTGCAATGCAGTATGAAAAAGGACAGGCGAACTTGTGTATTTTTTCATGGGTTATGGGTATTGATGATCACTTATCAAGATTATGTGTAAAGGACATAATTTGTGTTAAACTAAAAGTTCAGTACCTACGGCATATCTGTCTTACCCGAGTCACACAACAGAGTAGGACAGATGAAAAGTTATAGATGAAAGAAATGTCTAGTTCCTGCTGAAGACTGTTCGCAGACCTTTTATGAGGTGACTCAGCTAGATATTTTGGGTACCTTGGTTCAGGAAAATGAGTCGAAATCTTTGTACCCTTTACAGAAGTCCTGTCCTACTCTCTCTGTCTGTTTGTTTGTTTAATTTTTGTGCCAATTACCTCCTTGGAAAAAGGAAGAATCGTGTTCCTTTATATGAACATATTCTTTAGAGGAGCAAAACCTCTAGAATTTAATTTTTAAGACTTAACTGGTCGAGTTTATCATTGTGCGTGCACTTTGTAATTTTCATTCTTAACGCAGCATTCCACCAGTTAGAACTAGACGAGTCTTGCAGATATATAACAGCGTTCCGCACACAACAAGATAATGCAGTACAAACGATTAATATTTGGTGCAAATAGTGCTTCAGAGGAACTACAACATACGATCCAATCAATACTTTCAGACATAAACGGTGCAGACAATATTGCCGATGACATACCAGTTTACGCAACAACGACAGAAGAACATGACAGAATCTTGACACAAGTGTTTAAGAGACTATCGGATAAGGGAATAACATTAAACTTACACAAATGCTTGTTTGACTAACATAACCTTGAGTATTTCGGCGGCGTGTTTTCAGCAGAGGCGATGAGACCAAGTCCGACAAAAATTAACAGTCTTTTAAACGTGAACCGAACTACAGACGTCAAATCATTAAGAAGCTTTTTGGGGATGATTAATTATTTAAAAAGATTCATTCAGAACTACAGTACCATTACTTATCCTCTCCGACGTTTAATGCAAAAAAATGTAAAATTTGAGTGGAATACAGAATGCCAAGAAGCGTTTGTAACTTTGCAACAACATTATCCGAAAAGTCGTGTCTGTCATACTTTGACGAAAACAAAGAAACACTCGTGTTCTGCAATTGTAAGAAAAATGTCATAGATGATATCTTACTCTTCAAGATCACTTACGCAACCGAAAATGACTCCCAGATAGAACGGAAATGTTTAGCAGCGACTTATGCATTTGAAAAAAACATTTTGTACCTTTACAGAAAGCACTTCGCACTTTTTAGTGACAAGAAAGCATTAGTAAATATACTGTCCCAAATCAATCCCAAATCAACACCGCCCCCGCGAATTGAACGAATGATGTTGCGTCTACAGAGATACAACTTCATTCCGGCCGGTCAATCACCATTTAAGAAGAGACATACAAAGTGTCCAGGCCTTTTTCACCTTCCTTTTGATTGGAAAATACTGTCAGATTTAGATTCCGTTTTAGTTGTTCCACCATACATTGCAATAACACAACTACGCACAGACGTGTTATTAATATCCAGTTCTTCCAAAAATGTAATTATGGTAGAACTGACTTGTCCATGTGAAGAGAACACGGAATATTGGCACAAACGAAAGTTTAACATATATTCCTTACTTTCTTATGCTATGAAAAACAATGGATGGATCGTGCATTTCTTTGCCATTGAGGTGGGTGCAAGGGGTTTCTGTTCAGAATCAGTAAGGACCTGTTTTCGTTGCCTTGGTTTCCCTACAAACCTTTACGTTCCCTATTAAAATCCCTAACTTTTACCTCCATGGGTGCTTCTTTTTACATCTGGATGTCTCGAAGTTATACCACTTGGGTTGAGCCTGAAAAGGTTCCAATCATTCCTGAAGTTTCTTCTGTTACAAATATGGAATGTAAGATATCAAAAACCCTTGAGAAATCTTCCGCAAGTCACACAAAATCATATAAAATCAAAAACCCCGAAAAACTTGCTACAAGGTCTTCCAAAACAACAGTCGCATTGTCATCTAACCCTGATTTTAGGAATAGCGGTCTAAAAAACTTGGGAAACACATGTTATGCAAACTCCATCTTACAATGTTTTTATAACCTTCCAAAAGTTCAAGAAGCCATTTCTGTCAGCAAAACAACCTCAAAGTTAGGCGAAGCATTTGTAGGTGTTCTTCAAAGTTTGGCTGTTTCTAGAAATCCAGTTGATCCCTCCCATTTTTTGCGTGCTGTGAAACATCATATCTCAGCTGCGAAGGGAAGTGCATTTAATATCTTTTCTCATTCCCCGAGGTTCTTGAAAATCTCTTACCTGGTCTGTCATGAGACTTTCCATTTCTTGGAAGTCTTTTTAATATTGGCATCAAGACATCAACCACTTGCAATTCATGTCATATTACCAGCTACTCAGAAGTTATAGCACCATGCATCCAACTTTCTCTGCAATCTTCGTTACAATCTTCCTTAGATAATTTCTTTAAAAGCGAGGAGTTGTCAGACACTAATGCCTACTTCTGTCATTTTGCAACGCTCATCAAACGGTTCTAGTTGAAAAAGAGGTATTGTCGTGCGGCTCCCATCTCATTTTACAGCTAAAACGTTTAACCAGTGCAAAAAATTTACCCCAAACTGGATTTTTTAAAGGAGACAATTTTGCGATCCATCATGTTATTAGCTAACTTTCAAAATCTGATAATACACAACTTTAAATTGACAAATAATAACTACAATTGCTGTCAATAATACAAAATCAATGAATGAGGATTGTACTTTAATTTAGAGTTATAGCAGTAATAGCACTATCAATTGTTAGTGGCAGAAGCTGATAACAGTGCGTGGCGAAGTTTTAAATAATCGACAATAGAACTCTGAAAAGTGTTAGGAGGGGTATAGTTGGCAAACATATAGATGTGTGGATAAGACTGCTAAACAATATTATATATTCAATATGTGGACGTAATGTCCCAAATTTTTGTGATGCCGTTGAGTCCTGCAATCCGCGAGGAACATTCTATCATAGCCCTATAGATAGGTGGATATATCGTCTATAGCAGTCACTAGACCATCTCCCAATGATTTTAATAGCTGAGTCCGGAATGCCACATGACGCTGCTGCAGAAGCACCTCCAATGCGAAAACTATGTGTATTAAGATCAACGTGAAGTGATAAACTAATTTTTAGGAAGGAAGACACATATTTTTTGGTAACAAAGTCGCCGCAATGTAAAACAAACAATGGACCTGGCGTTGTATCGCGAAGGAGAAGGTAATTTTCCAAAGCAGCTACTGGACAGAGCTCACCGCCAATACGAGCCAAGCGAATTTTGAAACCCATTCGAAATGGATCAGTTTTGAAACACTTTATATTAACAGTTGCTATGTTAGAGTCCGAGTCAATAAAAATATCTGTGGCCATGAGATTTACAGAGGCATCAAATGTTTTAACTGATGGTGACACATATTCAGAAACGCGAAGATGACCGAAGAACGCAAGTAGGATGAGGGCACGCCACATTAGTTTATCTATAGGCTTAAACCCTGATTGGCCAACAAATCGCAGCATATCCCGCAAATGAACAGGGGTGATTGGTAGACGTCTTAAACGTTGATGTGGGTGTGATCTGCGAATACCACCCACGACATAGTAGAGGCGACGCATTGTATAAATTTGTGTGGAGAAGCCAAGAACTACACTTTGGTATTGAATTGCGGATAAATACACTTTAATAGTGTTATATGTAACGTGGCGAGCTTGGAAGGTAACATAGAGTTGCAAGGTGCGTTCAACTGCAGGATATGGTGCGATATGCAGGCTTTTGCAGAAACGAACATAACTACGGTGGCCAGATAAATAAGTTCGTCTAGTGTTTGGAGCAGGAGCAGCAGTAAAGTAACACCTCAATTCGTCTTCAAGACTTCCAACACTGATTGAGGTAGTGGAGAGGGTTCTGCTAGTGCGTCTGGACACGTCTTGAATAGTTGCACCTGTAAGCGAGAAAGAAGATCTGCATAAACGTTAAACTGACCCTCAATATGACGTAACAACAAGTTTATGTTATGTTGTGCAAGAAAGAAAAACAATTTCCTGACCAAGTTCATGATGTGTGGGCATTTACATGAGCCGCTACACCATATCTGAACAACAGCCTGGTTATCTGTGAAAATTATGACTTGTTTATTCCTCCATTCAACACCCTCAACAAAAAACAGCCACAACAATTGCCAGTAACTCATAATAGGAAATGCTATGTTGCAGGGCATGGCCTAATTCTATTGAAAACCATTTTCCACCATAAAATCCACCGAGCCCAATGCCTGATCCATCAGTAAACAACTGAAGGGACGATGAGTAGAGAGTTTCTGTGTGAATAATAGCTATCCCGTTCCACGTTGGAAGAAATGCCCACTACCACTCGATGTCCCTCCTAGATTCAGAGGTGATAGTGATGTGGTAATTTAAGTGTTTAACCGTAGATGCTAGATCAATCAAGCGGCGTAGGAAGATACGGCCACATTTTACCACTTTACAGGCAAATGAAAGTGAGCCTATAAGAGACAAAAGCTCCCTCTTCTTACATTTTTTTCTTGGTGAGCCACCCTTTTAAAGCGACCATCAAGGCATCAAACTTATCTTCAGGCAGACGTATCACAAAATTAACAGTGTCAATTTGTATGCCCAGATAGGTTATAACCTGAGATGGACCCACTACTTTATCGAGTGCAAGTGGAACGCCAATAACCTTAAAGACATTCTTGATGAGGTCAACCAAATACTGGCATTCATTTTTTTGTAACGCCGCAGTAATGAAGTCATCAAAATAATGCAGTAACTCATTGATCATTGCTACAAAATGTAAGATAAAGTTTAATAAATCTGCAAAAGTATTAAATATGTAAGGCGAAGAGCGTCCACCAAATGGTAAAACTACATCAAAAAAATACCTCCCTTGCCACTTATATCCTAGTAGATGCCAGTCATATCAAGTTTTGCCATGTAACAATTCTTGCCCATTCTTTTGACCATCTCTACCGCATCATCAAAGGATGAATATGAGACCGAGTAATCCTCTCTCGATATGCCATCATTTACTGAGGAGCCTCTGGGTGATGAGAGGTCTAAGACCACCCTTACAGTACCATCTTTTTTGGGTGCTGCACCCAGAGGCGAACAGTGGAAACCTGGAAGCGGTGGTAAATCAAAAGGTCCAACTGTATGACCACGATTCAACTCTTTTAAAATTGCTCCTGATACCTTATGAGCATGAAGACTTATTGTTAGAATCACTAGAGGCTAGAGAGCAGTCAAAAAAACCAAGTTTAAAACCAAATTTAAAGCCGGAAACAATAAAATTTACAATTAATCTATTTGGGTGTCCTGCAAGCAAGGACTCCAAAATATTCACATTGATGGGCGTGAAAACAGGCCTTACAACTGGAAAAAAATTACTTGGGACTTGGTGCAGAGGGCCGGAGTGAACAGCGGGAGGATGGGTGCATCCTGTCACACAAAGTGCATCTGTGAACGAAGTGGCAAGTATCCTCTCTGCAAGGTAGGCCGCTATTGTATCTGTAACACCAACCTGCCCGCTGTCCATTACCCCACGAGCGGGAGGCATTCCGAAACCTTGTGTCCCCAGTTTGCCGAGAACCAGAGGGGCAGTTGCTGGCAAAATGTCCCTCTTTCCGGCAGGTAAAGCAATGTGAGCCAAACCTGCTAGCTGGAGATGTCGAGGCTGGGGCAAGACGTGTGCTTGCTCCTCGAATGTGGTTATTGAATAAAAGCTCATCGAACTTATCCCACTTCCTGGTTGGATCATTTGCTATTTGCAACCTATGAAGCTGATCGTAAATGTAGACTGCGCTAAACTTATACTGATTGGCGAAATTAACGACCATCTGTTGATATCTAACGAGCTGGCTTGTGAGGTGTGGGAAGTAATGCAACATACACATAAAATAATTTGACCATGCCAAACACCTAGAATGGAAGTCCTTAACCTTAGACTTATTAAAGCTTTTTTGATTAAGCGACACAGTTGGCCTACCATCCATCTCCCTAATTCTTAAATCAAAATCTCCGGCATCGTCCATAGCCAGGGAGGAGAGGGCAGATGAAGAAGAATTCAGGCCAGGAGGCAAAAGAAGATCGAACTTGACATACTCACCTGTCCTAATTTTTTCCAAAACTCGCTTGGGGATAGCAGGCAATGAGCTTGCAGAGGGAGCAAGAGAAGCGGAGGAAGCAAAAGAAACTGGAGGAGCAGACTTGCACGCAGGGGCAATATTAGACATACCCGCTACCAACACGCCATCATTTGTTGATGTTGGTTCCAGAGAACCGGGAGCCGGAAAAGAACTAACGATAAGGGGCGAAGATGGCAGACTTAACGGCGACGAAATTTGCTTGTTTACAACGTTAGCAGAGGTAAACTGCTGAGTCTTAGCAAAAGTTGCAAGTTCATTTTTTAGGTATGATTTCATTTCATCGGCAAATGCTTTTGGGTTGAAATTTGAATTTGAGATTTTTCGGCGTCTCAGTTTAAGGGAAGACAGTTTCCGTTTTTTCTTTCCCACCACCCCAATAGCTGGACTGCTTTCAACAAATTATGAAGCATTGGGGCCTTCGTTCTGATAATTTTTTATGGGGGTTACAGTCCACGTACCCCTTTTTTCTTCGTCATTGCTACTTATCACTTTCTCAGGTATAGCGTTATTTTCTAGGGCATTAAAATCAACAACATCGTTCGAAACAACAGCAGGTTCCTTTTCCTCCGTATTCACTGGATGCGCGTGGTCTTTATTGGCGCTCTCCATAATGCTTATAGCAAGTTCTCTAACTGATTTTCCTTGAACAGGCAGGTCGCGGCTTGAGGCAAGTAGGAGAAGGGTCTCTTTTCCCAACTTTACCCATTGTTCCAAGGAAAATAGATGGGGTGACTGCAAGAATTTTAACCAGAATGAGTCAGCAAGGAGGTTTGACTACACTCAGTCTTGTCTTTGGAGAGTGACGACTCCACTTATTACCCCAGGCAAAAATAAAAACAAAATCAAATAAAAATTAAGTTAGCAAGGGGGTTTTATCATACTAGGTCTTGTCTTTGGAGAGTGACAACTCCACTTATTACTCCAGTTAAAAAATATATATATTAGCAGGGGGGTTTGATCACACATGATCTTGTCTTTGGAGAGTAACGACTCCACTTATTACCTGAGTTAAAAACAAAGAAAAGCACAGTTGAACAGAAAGTGGTCAAAGTTTACTTTGGGAAGATGGGGATGTCTAGTTTCTGCTGATGACCATCCGCGGACCTCTTCGATGTGACCCAGCTAGACATCCAGGGTACATAGATGCAGAAAGATAGGTCGAAACCTACCTGCTCTTGGTTAAAGTTCTGGTATAGAAGGTATAGAATTGCTATAGAAGACCAATACAAGAATGGAAAAAACACTAACCAATGAACTTTCAAGACATCTGTAGATAGAAATTCGACAGATGTTTAGACAGACACGTAGTTATGTTAGAAATTAATTTTATGTATAGGACAAGTTGCTTTTCTTTTGTTTTGCTGTTTTAGGGGAAGTTGTTATAGCGAATACACACTACAATGGAGTACACGCTATACGGTGGAAAACAAGTATGAAACAAGAACTGTAAATATTAATATTTTTGAGAACAGATTATGTTGAACACACGTGTCCTCACTTTTTAACAAAAGTGACCGTGTGAATCGGTGAGATATTTTTCAGCAGTTCCTTTTTCTGTAACTTGTACAAAGTACAATGGCTTATTCTGACTTTCACAGAAGAGGGAAACAGAAGACGGAACTTCTATGAAATCCAAAATCTCTACCATGTCGATAACATCTTCATCGTCACCTTGGTAATTGAGGCATGTCAGTTCGGAAAAACGAGGTGCTTCATCTACCAAACATTCTTTGAAGTTGAACTTCAGACATGAATCGCACGAACACAGATACTTCTTGCAAAGTACAGGTAATTTTGCTGTAAAAAGTTATTAAATGGTGCTTCATACATTCCTTGATGATCATAATTCGGTATTTTGAATTCTTGATTCGGAAGGCAAATGAGTATAACTGAATTGAGGGCATTTTATTTGGAGCCAACGACTTCTTCACTTTTGTTGAAAAAAAAAGTTGCGAGTGACAATATCTTTTCGTAAAACATTTTTGACGCCAAAGCTTGACATACCATCAATTGCACCTTTTCCATGACCAGCAGCTCCGTATGTCAACATAATTCTTAGATTGAATTTATATGCAAGGTTTTTTAAGAGTGCGACGCTGCATTGTCACTTTGAATCCATAGATCTTCGTTTGGATGTTATACTTATCAATAATGTCTCGTATGACGTGATCAACAAATATACCGTCATGATTGGTATCGTCACTCAAGTCAAAATGGTAACGAATATTGACAGGGTTGACAATTGAACCGTGGAGAGCTCATAACAGAGCTTTAGGTGCCATTTTCTACAAAAGCTTTGAGCCTTTAAATAGGTTGGTAGTCTCATGGAAAATTAAAATCACATGGTCAGCTGAACCAATTTGGAGGCGTTTGTATCCCAGGCCCTAAAATTACCCTAATTCGAGACTCCTATTTGGTCCCAGAATTCTCAAAGCTTAAAAGTTGGTAACGTGTGTCATTATAGGAGAGAATCTGAAAACTGATAAAGCTTACCGAAAAATTGGGTCAATAGACTGGGTCAGCAAAAGGGTTTGAAGTTAAAAGAGGTGTTAAGGAAACGGGAATATTTTTCGCACTAATTCATGGTTAATTTGCTAATTGATTTAACATAAATCATTTTAATAGCTGTGTACCTGACTTTAGTTCCATTTTTCAATTGAACGACTTCCTCCCTCAAATTTGGGTCAACGATATCTTTGTACTTTTGTAAGGATGTTTTCTTAGGTATTCTTTTTAAGTTTTTTGTAGAGTCTGTTGACGTGATGGACTTTTCCTTGACGGTTGTAGCTTTCCAAAATTGTGCTTATTGCGTACTTTTCCCGACAGAATGCTTTTTAAACGATATGGTATATATCCAACAGCAGAACTCAAACAGGTTAGAAAAGCTTCATCATCTACCATTTCACCAAAACAGCTTTGCGTGTAGCTAGCAGCTTCATTTTTGTTAATTTTCAAATCAAGTTTCAATTTCTTAATTACACATTGGTTCAATGTGAAAGAATGGTCCATATTACGAGTAATCTTTGAAATAACACTCTCGAGCCAAGACCTGTTGACTGTACGATTCAATGATTCTACTTCAACATCATTGATATCCACTACATCATTGGTATCCACTACATCATTGGTATCCACATTGCTTGCATTATCATTGGCATCCCCAACATTATTGGTATCTACATCAACATCATTGGTATCCACTACATCATTCGTCTCTACAATGCAGGCAAGGGTATCCAAACCTGTGCTGGGAGACTGTGGCATACATTCGCCGGTTCTGCATCATAAATAGTCAAAACAGAAGAATTCCTTTCACACTCAGGGCAAATTTCGTTGCTAGCTGCAGAGTCCTTTTGTCAGATGCTTCTTGATGTTGTATTTATTTTTCGAAGTGGTATTACAACCTGCAGATGAACAAACAAACAAAGATATATCGCTATCCAATTCAATGGCACACTTTTTCTGAGATAAATGTCCTTTCATGCTTGTTTCTATTCGTTGTTGTTGAAAAACGTTTCCCACAATCTTTACCACGACAATAAAACACCATTTTTTACTGAATCAGTCTTCTGTTTCCACAAAATTGAACATCTTACAATATCAAAATATGTATTCAAATGTTTAACGGACGATTGCGCCACTGTATGCAAATTTCAAATAAAAAAGTTACATTCGAAATTTCGAATCATTTTCAGAAGTTGGTGGGAGAAAAATAGCACTTTTGAGCCTGCCGAAAATAGAAGACGTCTATCAAAAAAGAAGATGACTAAAAGAATATACTCTTATGAAATAGTCCTTCTTGGAAGTCTCCTTTGTTTATATCATACGTTAGGACTTAAAAACAATGAAATAGATATGGCATTTTGTTTGCAAATCATTTAAAGTAACTTAAAACTTCTGAAATTTACTTGAGTTATTGTATGTACAATTTTCTGGAAACAGCTTGTTCAAAATTTTTCACAGCATTCTTGTTTATAGAATATTCCATCATTAAGTGCTCTGAAAGTGTTTAGCTAAAAGGCAGGTTCGATAATAACAGTTTAAAAATTAATATAATAGTTGTAATTATAGTGTCCCCTTATGAATAATGGTTAGGTTCATATATTGTTGAATTCTTCTTTGATTGGGAATGAACATCAAATCACTCCGTCATGCGTTGATGCTTGTATTATTAATATAAGGAACAGCATTTTTTTGAAATATTCTATTCTGCAAAGACTTCAAGATTTACTGAAGGGTAATACATAACGTTTGGAGAGCAGAAATAAAGAATAACAACTTCTATGGTTGATTTACAGAGACTTATTTTTATTTGCACTTAGAATATCTCTTCCGACGGTGCTTTTGATAGTTTTATTTTGGATCGAACTAAAAGACCTAGCACTTCACCACTCCGGTACAAATTTTCAAAGATGTAACTACCATAGATCTTGAGTAATTGGCGTTGGAATGTTTCTTCTTTTTTTCAGATGGAATAATTCCTCTTTCGAGGCTCCTAACTTTAGGATGTCATATAATGTGCTATAACGACAGTAAAAGCTCGGGAATGAGAATCTGGAATGTTTCATCTTTCATGTACAGCTTTACATAATTCTCTCTGTCATTGAGTTCTGAATTATTCCTACAGAGCTCCTAACGTAAGGTATGCATAAAATTCCATTTTGGGACAGTCTAAAGAAAACACCGACTTATACAGATTTAAAATAAACCTAAAAAATAATTAATATTTTACATAAAACATGAAAACTTCTGTGTTAAGAACAAAAATATTTACGTATAAAAAATGGTCTTCAAATAAATATTTAAAGGAGAGGCGAACAAAAAATATTTTGTGGCAATCAGAAAATAAATTTTAAGCGAGAGACAAAAAAGGATAGCTTTCTAAATCCCAAAATCTACTAAGCTACTATAATAACATAAAAATAACTATATTTCACAACTAAGTATCCATATATCTTCCTGGCAACGTTTTTACAGAATTATCTTGGCTATATGGAGTGAAAATAAGTAGGTTTTGGGTGGATTTACCATTAAACGTGAAAAATAAGATCTTTGACTTGAGATAACCAATAATATTTTATGTACTATAGTAGTAGCAGCATTTTATAACCTCCGCTTGAACTTCTTTGAACTAAAGAAATATCTGTCATAACCAACAACAATATTTTTTCATGTTTTGAGTCCCTTTTTCACAGCATACTACCAACTTTGAACAATAAAGCTTGTTTCTTGAATAAATATACAAACCGGAAACATTCAATAACAAATCGAACGATTATGGTGGCTTTATCTTTGTTTCTTAAATCTTTACTTGTTCTTCACATGTGTTAAACATTTTTGCTATTTTGATCTTCGACTTCTTCTAATTACTTTGTGTACATTGACCCGTTACCATCACAATAAAGAGAAATATGTCCCATTGTTTTTTAATTTAGCCACCCGTTTGGCAAATGTGTAATTCACCACTCACAAAGATGTAAATAAAATTGATTTATAGCGGGACTTTGTCATGGAACAGACGACCAAGCCAATCAGTCTGTTCCTTAAAATCAACACTGATTATGAACTTTTATTTGGCAGCCGTGCCGCAGCGCAGTTTTCTTCTCCTTTAAGGAGCTGTTCATATGGAAAATATTTCCTCGAGAACCGGGTAAATGTTTCAACATGATATCAAGTCCCAATCCCGGGCTGTTCCGCTTACCGAAATCTCGGATTCGCATGATCGAGATCTCGGTAAGGGGGTAATGCATTTTCCCATATGAACAGAAGTTTCCTGGGTAGGTGAGATAAATTTACGTCGATTCGACATGATTTTCACAGTAGATTCTTATCGTAATAAACAATAGAAACTTATAACATGGTATTTTCTCACCCGAGGAAAAGTTTTCTCGCCCATGCCAAATGAAAAGGAAGTAAAATTATATCATGCTGAAATATTAGTGTTTAGTTAGAACAGGAAGCCACCGTAAGAACGGAAATTGCTACACAGGCACACCATCTTATAAAGGTAAAGTATTACGTTGATCAAAACAATTCTGCAAAACTTAACACACAAGAAGGCAGGTGTATATTATTGACGGAGGTATAAAATTTGTAGCATATGTAACAGAATTTTTCTTATGATTTGATATGGCTAATTTTATGTTGGTGACGTTGATGTACTACTTTGTGAGATAGCTCTGTCAAAACCATACTCTTTATTTGCTTGAAATTCTTTTGAAATAATTTCTGAAAGAAACCTTGTCACTAGTTACTACAATTTCCAATACCTTTCTTAAAATATAAATATTTATAAGTTATAAATTCTTCGTCAACTAGTTTTTCCTTTTATTCCACTTCCTTAGCTTCAATCTGATTATTATTGTGCTATTTAATGCATTGGAGTTTTAATCCACCTTTACTTTTGCACACCTTGTCACATACTTCACAGGGAAAGTTGCCAAGTTCGATCTTAATGATAATATTGTGTTTAGATTAACATTTTCTGTGACATACAAAAGGCTTTCCCTCTCTCCCCAGTCCTACTTTTTCTTTCAAAACAGCAAAAACAAAACAAAGCATTACTTACATCTTCACATAGATTGTTTTAGAATTCATTTATATATTCACCTTCGTTTAAAACTTTAATAATATCTTCAAAGTCATCCTCAAAAATATCTAAGGATACAAAAAAACACTCTCCAAGGAACTATACAAGAGACTGAAATAAAATTTTCATTTCGCCCCTGAAATTCAATTTCATTTACAAGCTGCCTTATTTATCCCTTAAGTTTGTTTAACACTGTGTTTTAATATAATAGTTAACGCGATATGTCAATAGTTATTTTAAATCTTAAATGTGACTTAGCTTTGTTACATATCTCACCTTATGAAGAAACCCAATTGTGGAATCTCCTTTTCGAAACCGAGATAATATACATCTAGTATACTATACATTTAGCTATATTATGAAGGCATGCAGTTAGTTATATACATTTGTTAAGAATTACTTACTAGCTGGAAGTCTCGTGAAAAAATATTAAAAAGTCGTTTTACAAACAAGAGTCATTTTCCACACCTAACCAAAAAACAAAATTGAAGAAAACTAACCAAAAACCCAACCCTCTTCCGCGTTCTTTATATCTTCACCCACCCATTCATCCCGAAAAGCGTTTAAATTTCTCTGTTCAGGGGAACGGAAACGTTTTGTAGGACAACCAATCAGATTGTAGTGTTGTTTTTCATCCGGTATGCTATTACAAACCTTATTCACTCAGAGTACTGGCGTACTCTGCAAAAATACAGCTAACGAAATAAGTACGTATCCTCTTATAGTAGAACAATATTCCATTGCT
The DNA here is from genome assembly GCF_029227915.1 of Hydractinia symbiolongicarpus. Lineage (NCBI taxonomy): Eukaryota > Metazoa > Cnidaria > Hydrozoa > Anthoathecata > Hydractiniidae > Hydractinia > Hydractinia symbiolongicarpus. The sequence goes on from NC_079883.1 coordinate 26,567,177, forward strand.
TTTTCGTATTTTTGGTATTAACTCCTTATTTTCGTCTCACGAATTTCTTAACGACTACAGATGTGAAGAAATCCTGAGCTCTCACAATAATCCCAAAGCATAAATAACTCTTGTTAAAAAAACTCTGCAAATTTCACCTTTCAGGGTTACAAATCAATGATTGATTCTTAGCAAATTACGTTACCAAATCGAATCCTGTTGTTCTGACATTGAGAAAAGCTACTACTCTAAAAGAAAAAAAAGAAACATAGAAAAGGCAATCGTAAAAACTTAACTTTACTATTCACAAGAAGTAGAAACTTCAGGGAAGATGTGGATATTACTTTATCTAACTTGTTTACACATAGTTGTGGTGCATACTGGTACGGTATTTTTTTTTTCTTATTTGTACTATGCTATTATGCTTATTACTTGCTTAAATACATAAGGTTTTACTTTTTTACATTTTTTTAAGGAATTTTTATTTTTTTTTACTTTTACTTTTTACTTTTTTTAATACGCACACCTCAGTTTTGATTTAAGTCGTTTTTTAACATCGTTAAGTTTTTGACTGAACACTTAATATTTATTAGTGGTAGTAATACTCGACTAATTTAAAAACTCATGTGACTCATTATGTAATGGCCCTTTGGCTTACAACTCTCTTCTCAGTCAAAACAGGTCTCTTCTATTCTCTGATAACCCCTTCTTTTCTGTTGGAAGAACTTCACTTTCTAGTGTAATACACTTCTCCTTCACGATTTCGAATATATTACTCCTTAAACCTCCAAGCCTGCGAACGATTATTTCAGTGGAATCCCTGTAAAGCAGACGCCATCGGTGCCAAAAAAACATTTCGCTCAAAGAGGATGTCCGCTTGACAGAAATTTGGCCGAAAATTTAGTTTTAGACAGGATTTGGACCAAAAAATGTTTTTATGCATTTTTCCACGATAAATGTGAACATTTAGCTATTGTTTTAAAAAGAATGGACTAAGAAACATGTTTACAAGCTTGAAGTAAAACAACCTTTAATGAAAGATTGTTTTCGATATACATTAAAAAGGTTCTTGAGAGCATAAATAAAAAATTAACAAATCTGTAAAATGGGAAAAAATGTAAAAGAGAAAGAAGGCGTAATAAAATATATATTTTTTGTCATTTCATTTTTGCACTGTCCTTTCCAAAGATAGTGTTTTTACAATAGAAATGTTTGTTTGTTTCAAAAAAAATTGTCCGCTTTAACAAGTGTCTGCTTTCTCAAGAGTTCTGTAAAAGAGTTTAGCCTAAAACCAATCCGTTCCAAGCTTCACTGTCCGTCTTAATGGCATGTCCGCTTTAAAGGGCGCCTATCTAAACGGAATTCCCCTGCATTATCCATTCACATGCTTACAACAGAGCTGTTTTTAAATTTAAACACGTGATGTAAATCAAGTATATTTCTCGCGAAAAGTGAAAAAAATACAGACTGGATAAAAAAATTAAAGGACCAGTTTTCTAAATTTAGTTAAGACATACAGAAAAATTTTAAGCACAGAAGAAAAGTGTTTTTAAATTGAAAATGGAATGAGCCATAGGGACCATCTTAACAGGCGAACTCAACTCCAAAATTGTCATCGTTATACTAATTTTTAATATGATTTCATATAAAACACTAACATATTTGTCTTTTTCTTTGGCAAATACGACTCATTAGTATTAGCAGTTGGTCCTAAATAAAAAGGGGCCTTTACATCAACAAAAACCTCAATGCAGCCTCGTACTGCATGGCTTGCTTCAATGACCTTATTTTCAAAAATTACCTGCGCACTGAAAGAAACTACTATATTTATTTCTATTTTTATATATTTTTTGTTATATTTATTTAGCTTTCACACAAAAACCTTGATGATGGTGTTACAAAAGGTAAAGGCACCCTTTTTTATCTTGTTCCAAATATTACTTCTTTTCCCAATGTTCACGTCATTTGTCATCAAAGTACTTTTTTCGTTAAACACGACTTGCGAATTGAATTGGCTGTTTATTCCGTCAGACGAATGGTTAGTAAAAAAAGAGATTTTTTGGAAGATTTTTTAGAATTTTAAATTTGTACTTACTAAAAAAATTATCAAAACATGTTTTTTTTAAAAAAAAATTATTACTAACAGTTGAACAGAAATCTTACTCTTTTTTAGATTTATTAAAAAAGAATAAAAGAAATATAGAACCGTACCCTTAATCTAGTCCCCAGGGCTTTTGTCAGAAAGGGAAAAAAGCCCTGGGGACGAGGTTGCCGTATTCCCACAATGTGACACTAAATAATATAGAACATATCTTTTTAGGCTGTGCAGGAGCTGATAACAATCCTATTAAATACCCAGGTAAAATCCCGCGAAACACAATAAAATGTCACTGTAAAAAATCTAATCAACATGGCGGATATTATTTCATGATCACATGGAGTCAACCAATTGGTATGAACAATAATTTTGCCCATCTATCTTGAACATGATACTAAGAATAAATCTTTCCATCAGCTTTCTTGTTTTGATTCAGATGCAAAAACTAAACCAGCCAGCGGTTATCAAGTAACATTTGATGATGGTTCTTCCTCCTTTATCTGTTTCCAAGTGAAAGTAAGTTGTTTTAAATACTGAGACAGAATTGCATTATGGTATAAAACGTTTTGTGTACAAAGGTTCGTGGTTAATTGTTGTGTAATATACCTTTCCGGAATTGGTTTTCTTTGGTGTACCGCTGCTATTTCAAACAAAATGAATGTGATTTTTGAAATCCTTACCTGAAACTTGATTGTGAAATCTTCAGAATCATACAGCAAATAAACAACTCTGCTTAAAACCTAAGTTTATTAAGTACAAGTGGAAAATTAGGAAGATTTTGACCGTTACATTAATACCACCAAAACAGCATTCATGTCGGATTAAGTTAAAATTTATACACACACCAATTCCATAATGTTGTATATGTTCTTAAAGTCAAACAACAAAAATTCTAAAATGTTAAAAACATGTAATTCAGGAAACTTGATGTGTTGTATGGCGCTGGACAGACAAGAACACTTGTGTATGTTGTTGAATATATTAAATAGCTCCTCACTTGTTACATGTCTCTTGCCTACTGATACAGGCTGGCACACCCACTGACCATACCAGGTCCTACAGCTAAAGGAGAGTCTTGACTAGAGCTCAGGTGGTCAGGGGAAAGTATAGGACAGAACAGCAAAACAAACATGGCTGAATCACTGCAAAAAAAATACACAAATGCCATGTTTGCAGGACAGGGAACACTGAGATATAAATATAACAAACTATATACAATTTACAGGTATATATACAAAACAATTCTCCAACACTCTCCCTAACTTTCTGAGGATATCGCCATAACTTAAACAACCAAATAAATCGTAACTCTGCACCGACACCTAATTAGATCCGATCGGCAGCCAATCACGCATGAATATCTGCATCCATATAAAAAACCAATTGCAGGATCAACAAACACCAACCATCTGAATTTACGTTGATAATACCTTCAGTCTTGAATACAGTTCAGTATTTTCTTTCCAACAGTCATTTGAACTATGTGTAATTTTACGATGTAACACATGGTATAACCTCTTAGGAGCTAGTATGATGTACGGGTGACAGCTTGAGATCCCTCCACAAGAGTGACACTGGCCGCTAACGTTTTTCTACTAAGTTAGGTTCACTCTAAGAGCTTACTAACCGCCTCGACCTTGTCAAACCAATTTGTTGAAAACCATGGATGGTGACATTGGTGATTGACATTTGTCTACTAAGCTAGGTTCACTCGAAGAGCTTACTAGCCGCCTCGACTTTGTCAGACCAATTTGTTTCCAACCACAGAATAGTTCTCCTTGTCCATGAGATGTCCATAGAAGGCAGTACATAAAAAAAGAGAATCAGTAATTAACACATTTCCATCATCGGCACACTAGCAGATATGAAGCGCTTTTTTTTTCTACAGTGACTGAGTGTATACTTCCAAGTCGAAACACAGCATTTTGGTATACCCAACACATGTAATTACACACGAAACTGCATCTGTTTCATCCATCCCTTAACTATATAGTACTTTATCTCCCCTTAGATATTCTGAAAGGTTTTGAGCTATAGTAAGCGTTTCCATCAGAGTCATATGTTAGTATTTTAGGGGGTTTTCTCTCCCTTTTTAGACGTCTTTTTACTTCTGATTTGTCTTCCGTGTCTTGCGTTATATCTGACGTTCCTTCTGTATCATAATCTCCCTTAGTTGTCTTTTCCAAAGCATGATTATCTGATTTATCACTCTTCATAGTACTGTCTAATTTTTCTGTGGGTCCACCTGCGCTTTCCTCTTCTCCTTGGTCTTCAACTATGCTCTCCACTTCTCCTTCCCCTACAATTTTGACATCAGGTAAACTATGTTTTCTTTTTCCTTTTTGTAACTTCCGCATCACATATCTCTTAAGGGAGTTTGGTAAGTCGTCATCCGAGTCTGAAGTATCACTAGAAATAATTTCTTTTTCAGCTATCTTTCTGCTAGGTTTCTTGACCGTCTTTTTTCCGTGGATTTTTCTTCTTTGGGAAGTAGGTTACATTTCATAAGAAGATTTCTATGTAATGTTCTAATATTTCCTTTCCCATCTTTCTGCTTGACTTTGTACACTGGTATGTTTGGAAAACATCAAACTACTTGGAAAACCTTATCCTCCCAGTATGAGCGTAGTTTCCCAGTTCCTCCTCTCTCTGATAGGTTTCTCCATAATACTCTGTCTCCTTCACTTATTTCACCACCATGTTGTTTCATGTCATAATGCGACTTACTCTCTGCAGATGCCTTTGTGGAATGGTTAGCTGCAATATCACGAGCTTGTTGAAGGGACGTCTTCCACTGATCAATAAAATCTTTCTGGGACATTGTACATCCATCCCTATCCTCTATATGGAGCATGTAATCTATGGGAAGCCTGCTTTCTCTACCAAACATCAGAAAGTGAAGGGTATAACCAGTTGACCTACAGACTGTACTGTTATAAGCAAAAATGAGCTTTTTCACGTGATCTTTCCAGTTATTCTTTTGTTCCTTATTCAGTGTCTTCAACATGTTAATAACTGTTCGGTTTAACCGCTCGCAATGTCCATTACCCATTGGGTGATATGGTGTGGAATTTGATTTTTTTTTATACCTGACAATTCCTGTAATCTATTCCATAGTTTGTTATTAAACTCGCTACCTCTGTCATGATGGATTCTTTTAGGAAAACCAAAGTTTAGTACGAAGTCATTAAATATAAAATCTGCAGCGGCTTTTGCTGACTTGGTTTTTGTGGCATAGGCTTGGGAAAAACGTGTAAAACTATCTAGTACAACCAACTGATATTCAAGGCCTCCCTTACATCTATCTAGATGCAGAAAATCAATGGATATGATTTCGAATGGTCGTGTACTACTTATCACTCCCATAGGTGATCTTTGCTCCTTATTTGGTCTTTTATCTTTTAGACATTTGCATTTCTTGGTGACATACTCAGAAATATCCATTGCCATACCGGGCCAGTAAAACCTTTTCTTTGCCAAATCGATAACACGATCACTGCCTAGGTGACCCATATTCTCATGTAGTTGAACATAAATTAATTTATGGTATCTTGATGGCATAACATTATCACGTTGCCTGCATTGTGTAGAGCTTGTGGGAATGATGAACTTGGCCCAATCACCATCAAACTGGGGCCACCATCTGTCGTTGGTCAATGACGATATGACAGCCTTGAATGTGTACAAGGCATTGGGATCTGCACCGTATTCCCTACATACCTGTGCGTAGCCAGAGGTTGAGTAGGGGTTTTTGTACTGAGATAACCCGTCGTTATAAGGTATGGACACCTTTATCCTTGCCAGAATACGATGCTTATGGTAATAGGCATGGAATTTAAATATGGGGTTTACAAGGGTACGGAGCCTGTCAGGTGTTTAGCAGAGATGCCCAAAGCCGTAGTTGTGCAATGGGTGACAAAATTCACCAGAAAGTTCCAGTAGTCCAAGGCCTGTCCTGCCCAGCCCACCCTGACGGGATCATTCAGCAGATTGGTGTGGATTTTGATGGCATATTTCGTAAACTCGGGGAATTCCACCTCAATGTGGGAGTCTGTAGACACGTACAGGCCCTGATGCTCCAAGCTTGTTACACCAAGTGGCCATTCCCCCCTGTTACTTTTGTACTTTGCCTTGGGGTTGTGTGAGTATATGTTCATCTTTGTTTCAAAACAAAGATGAAACAACTGTATATCAGTGATATCGAAAAGCCTACTATATTTGAGGACTACCTTGGAGAGGATACGAGAATTGCCCTGAAACCGATAAGTATCAGGCCTGTATGGCTGAACCTTTACAGCGACAACGAGTTTACTATACATAAAATAAGACCTGATCAGAGGGTGACTCGAATTGAGATCATGAACGGTCTCTACGGGATTGAGGATTTGGCGGCTATGGTCAACTCCTAGGCAGGGGACAAGATAAAGCTTTTTGTCCTGAAAATGGACTCTGTAGGCTCCGTGTCATTGACGGGTACTCGGTGATGATTAACAGACCATTGGAGGAGCTCTTTGGTCTACCCTATGATCTCGCTAAAAAGTACTATATGAAAGGTGATTATGATGCATACTATAGGACTGATGTTTACCATAGATTCAGACTCGTTTGCCTCCAGTTCGATAAAAACGACTGCCTATTGAATGGTAAAAAGTCTAAAATTCTGGCCTTGCTTTCCACCAAGGAGCTAAACTCTTGTGGGGACATGCTGAACTAGAGTTTTGGCATTCCAATCTACCTTCCCTTGAAGGGCTCCACAGACCGTCTCGAATTCATGCCTACGGATGAGTACCATCATGAGAAGAACGTTTGGTTCACCGGCCTCACGATGCAGATCCTGATAGAATAAATAAATGATGTAACCAAGCTATATCCAAACCTACCAACTTCACCTGCAGACGACGATACTATCCACGAAAGGCAGGTCTTTAGGCTTAAAAAGATTGAGGAAATAGAGCAGTATCTGTGAAATGAGATCAAGGAGCGGAACATGCTTGCAAAAATGTTTAAGATGCATAACACGTGGGTACGCCTCTTCGACCATGGTCTGCTTGGCATAAGCGTTATTACGTCGGGGCTTGGCATAGCCTCAAAAAAGGGTATAAGGTTATTGGCCGAATCGTAATTTAACTCTATTTTTAATCTTACCTCAAAAGCAGTAGAAAATGGGGTGATTAGTGACTACGAAAATAGCTTGATATTTCGAGAGAAGCAAAGGTATATGGTATTGAAGGAACAGATGAGGCAGTGGTTTAACCGTATTGTAAACGCCATCAATGAACAGGAGCGTGCCCAGCTTATAGCGAAGGGCCGGGATGAGGGGAGGAAAGAGATGCAGAATGAGATTTTAAAAAACATTTGATCTGCGCAGTATGCAAGCGCTATGTAGACTCCTCTACTGGCTACAGCCCTTAATTTAGTATATTTTATAGGTCTCCGAGGCCTATGAAATATATGGCTTTTAATCCTTACCTAACAGCCATTCCTTTTTGAAGTCCTTGTACCGGCATTCCATAATATGTACCTGAGGGTAGTAGTTTTTCACTTGTACATACACCGATGAAATAGCCAGAATGGCACTGGCTTGACAGGGTTTATCGTAGAGCACGAGCATACCGTGGAATTTGGTCGTGATTGTATCCTTGAGTTAAGCGTTCACGTAGACGGTCCTTTTTTTACAGGCTCTGTCGTCAATTTCTCAGATATTAATTCTTCGATCCTGGACCATATTTGGCGATACTTCGCAACCCAATCAGGGTACTCTTAAAAATCAAGACTCGTTGTCGGTACAGAATTGGCGTTGTACCGTGTGATCCAATGGGGGGACCACATTTTGGGTGTTTTTACTCTCAGGGCTACCACGAGGTCTCGCGTATGGTACCCTATGTTATACCTTTGGTCCTTACCTCCGTTGGCAGGGATAGCATCCGACACCGTCAGGTATTCCACGTTGATATCATTGATGTCTGTAAAGGTAGCAGCAAGTACGTTTTTATGACGTCAGCACTCTATAGGGTCTTTAGCCTACTCAGTACTGTATGGTACTGGATATACCCTTGAAATCCATGGCTCAACACTGCATGGTACCGGTTAATGAGGACTTGCGTGCGCGACTGCGCTAGAAGGAACATTTTTCTATCTCTGGAGATGTGCATAGCTACATCTAGTCACACAAAAAATAACAAAAAAGTTTAGAAGACTGAATCTACTCTTGGTATTAGATGTGTCTACCATATTAGCTCAAAATAACTTGTTCTTCACAAAGCAACTTTAAAAGACTGTATTTAAAGAATTATTAACTGTCCATAAATAATATAAATTTTAACTTTATGAACAGGAGATACTGTTTCAATGTGAGCGCCTGTTTTATTACAAAATATTTAACACTTGCCTCGTTTTAAAAGCACGACCTCGTTTTTATTTACAGCAAAATTGATATAGAAATAGGTGTATTGCAAGTTGAAAACGAAAATATTAACTTAAAGATATTGTTCTTGAATTGTTTTACGACGTTGTTTTTTCATTCGATATATAAATTAAAAAGAGCTAACATGAAACAGGAAACAGGAATTTCTAATTTGTTCTAATTTTTTGGGCGTTATTGAAGTCGAATTGAAACTGCGCTATTGGAGAAATCGGTTAGGGAACATTGTTTCTTTTTTTGGAAGATGCAAATAAAAAGTAGCAAATTTGATATACAGAGAGTAATAGATCGTTTATATAATTGCTAAATGGGTAAAATTATTGGTATTATCGAATATGTGAGAAGAGTTAGTAGTATTGATTATAGGGAGTATGAAACATTCTAGTATGCAATGTTCGAAGGTTTCTATTAAGAGAGACTAATAAAGAGTCCAATTCAAAAAGGTAATGCGAATAGGGAGAACCTTATTGCCTCTAAATTTATCACCAATCTCATTAAATGTAAAATATTTCTAAGAAGAAACCGAGTAAGAAACTCAGATGCATTTAACACTACTAAGCGAACCTGAAAATAAACCAGCATGCGAAGGAATGATAATGTTTTCAATCTTACTCTAACGGAGAGTTTATTAATTGACCGTCATCTTTCTATTTTTAATAACACGGTAAAGTCTATGCCTTTAGAATGGCTTTAATGGTACTATTTTATCACTTTTCTTTCCATTTTTATATTTATTATTTAGGCACGATTGTACAAATTAGAATTAGTGTGAGCATGCCGACCTTGGTGTTGGCAAAAGCTTACTAAGTAAAGAATATATTTTGAATATGTCTTAACTTTCGCATATCCTGACAACATATAGCATTACGTTCGTATCTCTTGACAACATATAGCATTACTTTCACATTTCTTGACAACAAATAGCATTACTTTCGCATTTCTTGACAACAAATAGCATTACTTTCGCATTTCTTGGTAACACGCAGTACATTTTTGTTGTATATTAGTTCAATTATAAATCTTAAAAATGTAATAACATAAAATTATGAAGACTCAAAAATCTCTTTATTTTATATGAAGGATTTACTTTATGTGGTTAATTTAAGATTAAAAATAATATGTATCTGTAATTCGTGGCATTACCGTCCTTTAAAAACACTAATAGATCTTGATCAGATTTAAGTAAGAAAAGCTGAAACATGAATAGGCTGGCAAGTTGTGTTTTCCTTCTCATTGGAACAACTTTTTCAGGTAAGTGATAATTCTTTTGAAAACCTTTTGGTATACTTTGAGTGTTCATATAGTTCTGGCTTTCAGTTTTACTAAAAGTTTTGGTTCCAATTTTCAATGTTTTGTTTGCCAGTTATAGTGACTACAGTTTTGTGCATCGAGCACTTACTCATAGTTACAGATTAGCCTTTTTTGTGTCAAGTCTAGTTTGTGGCAATCAATAACATTTCCAGAAAATTTCTAAACGGTAAAATTTCTTTCGCAAGCTGGTTTATTCTCAGGTTCGCTTAGTAATACGCATCTGAGTTTCTTACTCGGTTTATTCTCAGAAATATTTTACATTTAATGAAATTGGTTATGAATTTAGAGCCAATAAGGTTCGCCGTATTCACATTACCTTCTTGAACTGGCTTCTTTATTACGTACACATCTAACAGCGCCTAAATAGAGCATTAATAATACTCGACAGAAATATGTGTATATTATTTTAGTTCTGACAATGTTTTACATTAAAGTGTATTCGCTAAAATGATCATGTCTGTTTTACTTTTTTGAATAAAAATAGCATATTTACATATATTGGCTTTTTCTTTTTGCAAAATTTAAATTAAAACAAATTTCTACTATGTATCATTTGAATTAGTCAATTCTAGAAAAACTTTCAAACTCTGCATACTAGAAGGCTATGATCTACTTTGAGACAGAACTGTTTCGAGCTTTTAGCTCGATGTTTAAGGAGTTAAGTGACGATTTAAGTATGCTCCACATGATCATTATTACTCACTCTTCTGACATATTCGAATCTAAAAATAGTTTTACCCATTTAGCAACTATATAAACGATTATTCTTAGTATGTCAAATTTTCTACTTTTTATTTGTAACTTCTACAAATGGAAACAATGTTCCTTAAGTGATTTCTGTAATAGCGCAGTCTTAATTTGACTTCAATAACTCGCGCAATGGTCCTTGGGTAATTGCCGCTTTAGCGCAGTTTTTATTTGACTTCAATGGCGTGTGCGAAAATGAAACAAATTAGCCATGTCTGTTTCCAGTTCCAAACAGAAGGCACTTGCTGGTTTAAAATTAAAGATTTTTACCTCTTTATATTATATATGGTTGAATGAAAAAACAATGCCTTAAAGCAGTGCCAGAACAGCATTTCTAAGTTACCATTTTTGTTTTCAACTTGCAATGCACCTATTTCTATATCAATTTTGCTGTAAATAAAAACCAGGTCGTACTTTTAAAACGAGGCAAGTGTTGAGAATTTTGTAAGCAAACAGGCGCTACTATTGTAGACACATCTAATGTCAAGAGTAGATTCAAACCTTTAAACTTTCGTTATTTTTTGTGTCGCTGATTATAGCTATGCTCATCTCTAAATTTGTCAGTTATGCACTTTGGAATTTTGTATATTGGTGTTAGTTAAAGATAAACGATGTCCAAAAGATGCGGTAAACGTTTTTCATGGACCACAACCTCCAAAAACCAATCGCAAGTGTTTCAAAAGTTAAGCTAGCATAGTCATATGTGTCATGGCTGGCCTGCTAAAAAGTTCAGTGAGAGAATTGTAGGGAAGTAAAATCCCTTTAAAATTAGCCAATCGCATCCTTAGCATGAAAAAAATTCAAAGATATCTTTACCCAGTATTGTAACAGTTCTCTCATTACTTTGTTAACCTTGGTCAGTTTAACCTGGTGACAGGTCGAAGTTTGTGATACTGAATTTCAATTATTTCTAGGTAGTGGATCAATTCTCCATTCTTACAGTTTTTTTTATTCGGCTAGCCATAGAATTTTCAAAAAAAAATTTATCAGCTAAAGCGATATTTAATAAACAATGTATATATCTATGTGCGCCAAATATTGAAAAGTGATCATAAATACTCAATTAAAATACCTCCTTCCAATAAACCCTTCCTTTCAATAACCTTAAATCCCCTGTAAAATAAGCTCCAAAAGGGGCTTATTTAAGTATTTATTTATGGTATGTCAGAAATTTGTGTCTTCAACAACAAAAACAACATCCAACTTAAAAAAAGAACAACAGTGAATTATATAAAGACTTTTTATTTTTTTTGGTTCTTTTCAAAATACTTTCAAATTGCAAATTCCTTTTGCATACAGATAAAGTAACTCTGTATAATTTTTATTGAAATATATTTGATTTTTTGTATTTTTTGGAAGTGTAACTATATTGTGAGTATTAGAAAAGTATGTTTATGCATATATAATAGCCGTATTGTGTCGGTCTGTCCGCAAGAAAATTGTCTTGCAACGGGCAAACAAAATAGCACGTAATTTTTAGACGGACGACACCGTTGATTTTTTCAGCGGTTAATGACTAGTATATATGTATTTATCAATTGTTAGCTTTTTTCTCGCGCTGTGATTGGCTAATGTGCGCGATATATATGCTATATTTTATTTTCTAATGAGAAACGAAACTTGAGAAACTTATTTTTCAATTCTACAGTGGAACAGCTGATATCTTTTCTCTGATTGTCTGAAGTAGCGTGCAAAACTTCTTCCTGATTGGTTAATAACTCACTTAGTAAAATTATGATTTACTTGAAAAACGAGACTGTGTCGGTAAATTTGTTCCATAATTTCCTCCTCATAAAAAAAATAAATTATTATTACTAATCAAACTAAAAATCAATCATAAATATATTCCCTGTTTAATTATTCTTCTGTTTGGACAGTCATTAAAGAGAAGTGCCAGTGCTCTCCACCGTAGAGATATTGAGTTGAACTATGAATTTAGGTTAGTGAAGTTATATCTATGGAGCGTTGAATAGAAACAATGGGGGACGATTTTCAACTACAAGAAAAAAATAAATACTTACAAAATAAATCACTATTTTTACTTCAACTAATTTGTTTTGAATTAACATGAATATATTACTCTAAAATTTTTTCTTATTTAATTTTAATGAGGCGTGACATAAAACAATTTTTTTTTTCTTTTGAAATAATTACCATCTCGCGCATAACTTATGATAAATTAAAGAAGTTATGATGAATTAAAAGATATCATCATATATCAACTTGCAATAAATTTTTTTGCTGTTAAGCTTCATAAACCTTGGTTGAAATTATTATATCAAATCATTACAATGATTTATGCTCGTGTTATATAATAAACTAGTTATCGCACTTGTTCTCAAAAAATGTCGTCATATATCTCGTATTTTTCGCTCGCCAAAGTCTCGTGAAGTAAGTAAACGAGAACATAGCAAACTAAAATTATAATTCCGTTATTTTTCTCGGCACTGTATGATAACTACTACGTCTGTAGTAAAATACTACGATAACTACTACGTCTGTCTGTCTGTCTGTATGTCTGTATGTCTGTCTGTCTGTCTGTCTGTCTGTCTGTCTTCCTGTCTGCCTGTCTGGCTGTCTGGGTGACCACAGCCACCAACTAGTAATATTTGATTCTCCTTACTATTATGTACATAAAGTGTCCAAGCAGAATTTTTTTTTATGCCTTAATAACAAACATGAGACCCTTCGCTTCTGCCCTGGGCACTCTTTGTTGTTAAATTTAGACTTGTTGCAAGGTCACAGTTACCCAAAAACTCTAATGTAATTATTGACGTAGTTTGTCTTCGGTTTGCAGACCTTGTCATTTTAATTAATTATCGACATTCTCGACCAATCAGAACATGCGCTGCATAATATCAAACTTATTTTCTTTAAATAAAGCGCCGAGTCTCCTGGTTATAAGTGCCATCTTTAAACATGCAATTATTTTTCTGACGCGATTCGATGCAAAAACATTTGTTAAGAGAAAATATTTTTTAGTCTTGGTTTGAACACCTGCGCCATAAATTCTAATCGGTAAAATCTCACGCTATTTCAAGAACCAAAATGCTTCTAACTTGCCCCGTCGGGTTAAGTCAATAGTTTTGTGCTGAATCGTAAGTCGGGGGTTTCCCAGAAACAGATAAGGGATTATATTCTGCTAGTTTGTAAAATATGTTTTTGGCTTATAATTACGTTTAAACGCAATTTACATTCAAGCATATGTTATTTTATGTTCTGCCTCCAATATGATTATAATATAAATATACGGCTATAAAAACAACCATTTCATTGTACAATAGTAGTGATGTACTAGAAGAAAATACAAAAGCAGATTATTTTTGGCATCTATTAGTGTCGTAAGTGCCACTTAATCATAGTTTGAGGTCTATTTTATACAAAATGGTTATCAGTTTTAAATGACACAAAATCAAGATCCAAGTAGGTAATTAAAAAAAGATTGTAGCTAGCAAACATTCCTCTTTTTAGCACAAATACAAAGTCGAAAATCTGAACTACAATGTTATGATTTTAGGGAAAGAAGAATCAAGTGTCTGCCCTATAAACATTGCATGTATAGCTTGGCCTCCAGCAATATATCATTTATAGCTAGCAATGCATAACTCTTAAATATAGTGACTTCACTCAACATTTGTGTGCCTAGTTACTGAGTTTTTGAAGGGATCTTCACCAGTATTTAGGTCCCTAAAACTTGAATAGGTAATTTTCTAATCTGTATTTACAAGTTAAAAAATAATGGTATGTTTATGAATATCAACCACAAGTAATGTCGGAGTCTTGCAACTAGTGAGCTAGTTATCTAGGTATGTATATATCCTTTTAAGACGAACATCTTCCGTTTTCTGTCACTGTACCTTATTTAATATCTCTACTGCAAGGATCAACTACACATGTACCATTCTTTTCTATCAATTCATTTTATTAAAAAGGAAGTTAAACCACAATGAAGCTTTAAAACTTCATGAAACAACTTATTTTTCCTTACTTCCATGCAACTCAAATAAAATGATCAACACTTGCCTCGTTTTATAGAAATATGGCCTCGTTTTGATTTACAACAAGGGGGATATGCGAAATAGGCTATTCTCTCTGTTAACTTTGTTCGATAGAAATATAGCCACGACTTTGTTATGTATGTTGTTCTTGAAAGCCAAATAAAGCCAATACCTACTGAACATTTTTGCTTTAATCTATCTAGTATTTATGCACCATGTTTACAAAAAAAATTCTCTTCAAACTCTCTTTTATCTCTGTTGCAAAAATTATGTAGTATTATGCTGCGATTCTCAAATGAATGCTTACATTTTCTTTCGTTTTTCGTCGAAGTAATGACAATACCAGCTGTTTCGCCTTAACAGCCACGGTGAAAGTTTATAAAGTTTATGGCACAAAAGACTAAAGATCAGGGTAATTAAGGACCGGCATCTTAAAGTACCATATATGCACCGTTGTATTGTTGTATTAGTACAGAGACTCCATAAATTAAAAATAATAATCCCATACATTTTTTAATTATTTTGGTGTTCAAGTTCGCAGAGTTATGGTGAATAATTAGTAAAATTTTATAATGTGTTTGATTGTGTTGTATTTAGATACCATTTTAACCAAGGCATATGAAGATATCCATGAAGTAAAGTAAGTCTTGTTTTTTCATACCACTACTCGTAAAAAATAACATAATTGAGACAAGCTAAACAAACACATGTTTTGTTTTAGATGCCGTAATTATAAAGACATCCTTCCAAACGGAGCTTGTATGAAGTATTTGAGCAAATACAAAATCTATCAATCAATTAGCCGTAGTAAATCAGAGAATAAGGATTTAGAACAACTTGTAATATTCAGGTTTGTAGTAAAAAATCCAACCAAACCGTACTTCAGAAGATTATTGGGTCTTTATTACGAGTATGCGAGGTAAAATCTTCATTCTGCTAACTGTTCTAGCAAGTAAATGAAGACAATATAGCTATTACAAAGAACGCTTATCTTTGAAGTCAATTTTGCTTTGAATATTCTTGTGACAATAACTCGCGCTCTTGTAACCTTAACACTATTGGAAATAAAAACAGCTCTTGCTTCATGACATAATATGTTCCTTGTTAGATTCCACAGTATGTTAACTAATCCCTTATTTTGTTAAAAGATTTTTAATGTTCTTCATGAGTTTACAAGTTCAATTGCATTTATGACACCACATATATAATAGGTCGTGAATTCTGCGTTTAAAATAAGATTTTTTCAATACACGTTTACGATGTTCTACCTTCTTAACATTAATTGTATTCAAAATTTAATGGTTTGATCTCATGTTATTTTTAGTTTAAGCCCTTGTAGTAATGTTCAAGCTTTCAATCGGTTGTTTGATGCGTTTGGAGTTTATGTAAAAACATTGATTACGAAACATTGGGATTGTGTTGAGATTATCATACAACTTTTATGTTTCGTAAGGCATCCTACATGTCTGCAATCAGTTATTGATAACAAGACTATCATCTCGCCACCCTGCCTACGAAATTGCAAAAACAACAAATGCTTTATATTGATGTTGGAGATTTTAGAAAAACTTCAATCTTTTCATGAAATATGTCCGCGCAAAGCAAGCGATCAAAGTTTTTACATCAACATGACTCAGTGTTTTCCTTTGCCACACGAAGATATGAATAATATTGAACGTTGTCAACTACTACGTAAGTAGCTACACTTGAATTTTCTCATGTCCATAATACAATATAATATTTCAAATTATGTTGGGGATTTACCACACATTTTTAAAAAGGCAAGCATCAAGACATTTAACGAATAAGGAAATCTTAACTTTTGTTCAAAAGAGATAAGTACTTACACATTGCCTTTCGTCTATTAAATAATTTCATCCGTCTAAAACGTTTGAAACCGTTTTTTCTCATTCCAAAATATAAATTTGAGGTTCTATCGTTTCGGTCATTTTGGAGTTCAAAAATATTTGATGATTTCATTGAATGTTTTTACCCCAATTGTCCGTCAATGTTCTAACAAACGTGCCAAGTAATATGGCAACTCAAGCGAGTTAAGGCCTGTCCTTAAGATTAACGTGAAAAACGCGTTTTTCCGCGTTTCTATACCCGCGGGTTATTTTTCTTGTCCACATCTCGAAAAATTCTGTTTTAGCTAGCTCGGCCGTCTTCCGTTGCAGAATTTAAAACATTTAACCGTTGTGGCAGGGAGGCGGAAAAAAAACAGTGGAAAAAAAGAAGTTTTTATGATGGATCGATATGTACAGGTAAGATGGAAGTAGTAATTTTGTTAAAGATTTTATCATGACGCTCTTGAATAAGAGGTACATTTCCATCAGTGTTTTAAACGCAAGAATTTTAACATTTTCTGACACCTTAAAAGCTGCTTGTAGTTTTTCCAGTGTTTCTCATCATTCTTCATGTCTGTAACTAATGCGACTCGCCCTTCTTCAAAAAAAATAATTTTTCATAGGAAGCTACTTGCTTCTCTACGATCTCTAAAACTTCTACTACCTGGCTTTGTAACTTCGGTAGAGTTTCCGAACACATCTTTCTAGAGCTTCCAAATTTCGATTTTTTGAACAACATATGGTGTTTATCAAAATCATTAAGTTGGCTAGAGCTTCCAAAGATTCTGAAAACCATAGTTGCAATATTTGACCTATAATGAATCATCACAATGTCGTTTGATGACGGTTCTACCTTCTCCACTTGAAGTTCTATTTGATTATCATCATCATTATCAAGACTTTAGCCCTTATCATTATTTTTAACAACGCTAGTGTTCTCAGTGGAAAAATTACGTTCGAAAGATTCGTCTGTTTCTTCCATCGACTCGACCACTGATGATGTTTTTTCAAGCATCACATCAATGTTACTTGCATCACCGTCGTACAGTGTGGTTTTTTCAACAAACTCGCCATCGTCATGGAAGATGGTTATTTCTTCTATGGTAGTTTTATTCCCTTTCCAATGCAGCTCTTTCTACATTTTTACATGTCTGATATCGAGTTTTCACGGAAATTTATCATGACTGGACCTTCATCTCTATAAGACATAAGAAGGTCAAAGTTCAAAATGAATTTACAGTGTATACTGTAAATAGTATAAAAATCAGTATAAAAAGCAAGTGGATCATATAATACTTTCGTTGTCAGCAATAAATGTCCAGAGTTCAGAATTCGCATTATCCCCTTTTCCATGTGAGTTGCGAAAAGATTTTTACAAATCAATTTTGCGCCCACATACAGTGAATTCAGTTGTTTTGAATTTTCCCTCTTCTATTACCACCTTCTTATGTTGTTCTTATATTGTTCTGGTTCAATTAAGGTTCCAAGAAGATATTCACCTGTAAGAAAAATTAGCCTTATGGGAAATTGTATAAAAGTGAGAAAGGCAATGTATAGAATATCGCTACCTGTGTTAATTTCTTACAGTAAATAATTTCCGAGTATATCATAGGATCTTGGAATAGGAATCGAGATACCACTACCACCTAAAATATTTAGAATTATGATTTATTTTTGTGAATTTGATTTCATATAATATATATTTTTTTTTTGCTTTTTTCATCTTCTTATACTTTGGTCTACTTTTCATGGTATTGAAAAATGGATTGTTAAATACTGATAAATCCACACCATTTTGCTCCAAAAATTCGCGAATGATCATATTGTGGACCTGCTATTCCATATTTTCGAGCCAGATTGGAATGAATTAGCTAAATATGCGAAGATTGGTAGAAAAATGTTTTGAATAACATCAAATACATATATATACATTATACACATATAAAAAAAGGTCAAGTTTCTGACAAAAGAATAGAAATGTTGATCCAAGTCTCCAGAAATGTGTTCTATATGATTTAAATATGCATCACATTATATTATAATTAGGAGGACTCTGAGAAATGTTGCATTTTTTCTTGTACCTGTGTATATTTACACATAGCTTCTTTCACCTTTTCACCTTTTCACCATATTTGTTACTTCTTTCAATAGTGCAGTTTTATTGAATTCTATTTTCGAAGGATCAGGTGAATGACGTTTTTGTTTGTCATGTACATAGGAATTTTCATCCTGAAGTTTTTCTAAAACATAAGAAAGACTTTTAAATGTGTTTGATATATTTTTTCAGACCAAAATCGTTGAATGTAGTGCCTGCCTTAATTTGTACAAATAAGATATTTTGTGAAAAGTTAACTCGATGTTCCAAGAAAACGAAATTGCCGTTCAATGTTCTTGCCACTGCCGATGATTTTTTTTCAAAGTATAGACTGGCGCGACTTTTCACATAACATGATGTAAAATGGTGTATCATAAATTTTGTCCCATTCATTGTCAATACTTTTTAAAACTTCATGGAAGAGATTTTTTCACTTTAAGAGTTATGTTGGTCACATCTTGTAGTGGTGTTTTTATCAGATTGTCGATATTTGGTGTAGGTGTATGTGGTGTATTTTGAATGTTTTGTTCTAGAGTGGTATGCGATTAAATATATGGCTTATTTACAGATTGTTTCTTTTTCGCTCTATGTCCACAACTGGTTGGGAATGTATGACATGTCTTCACTAGTGATGGAAGACATGTCTCCATGCCGTAATCCAACAAAAAATTTTTTTTTTCAAGTGGCCACATGGATGCAGATCTGCACTTTTTTTGTGGAAGTAATTTCCATCTATTTGCACGTGAGGAATTTGCTGCATAAACAAATCAAGCCTTTTTTATCTGGATCTTGTAATGCAGCTAATACGGCTGATATCATGAAGTGGCATCCAAAAAAAAAGTCATAGTCGATTATATAAACAGTGAAAACATGAGAATTCTGTTTGTTTACATAAAATGTTTTTAGCCAGCTTAGGAATGAGTTGTTTAATGTCGGGAAAACGGTATTTCTGAATGAATGAACCGTCGGGGATAATATATTTGACGTGCAGCTAACAGCATTGCCAATGGTGATATTTTTTGTTCAGGGAGAAGAATCGGGTTTCGGCAGATGAGGAAAAAAGACGTCTCAATCCGTATTCGATAGAAGCGCGGCTATGGGAGCTCTAGTTTGGAAATACCCATTTTTTCTTCTTGTCATATTTTGGACAGTACAAGGTGAAATCACCTGAGACATTTTTTTTTGACATGCCATGATATCATAGAATACGTGTAAAAAAACTTTGCTTTCGTATGTTTAACCTCGGGCTGTGCGTTAAAAAGTGCCTTATTTTGGACAGGCCTTAACTCGCTTGAGAATACGATGTCTCCTTCATCGCAATCTCCAGTGAAGCGAAAAGCTTTTAACAGCTTCGGAAAAACAGGGCATGAATAGGGTTAAGTAGCCATCCTACGTAAATTCTTTTGCACAGGATAGCTACTTAAGCTTGGTTCTCACTATGGGCTAACTATAAGCTAACCATAGTGCGCATAATGTGTTAGCCGATTTAAACGTTTGAGCTGCGGGTACCTGATGTATTCGTTTCACGTTCACACCACGGTCCATCGTTAGCTCATTTGTAACCGAATCTAATTACTACTTTGAAGAAGACAACGTAGCCTGGAAAGAAAGGAATTAACAAAATTACGAAAAAGGAAACGACTTAGGGTCAGAAAGGCAGTGAAAATCTTTCACCCTGAACTCTCCTTCTTTTTCAAACACCATGTTTCTAATTTTGTAAGCTAGTTTAGTTTTTAAGACTTTCTACAACGAAACATACCTCTACTTTTAAAAAAATAAATTGCTTTGAGCACGATTTATGTCGGCTTCCTTTGAAGATAGCTGAAAGTAAGCTTATCTCACTGTTACCTGAAAGAATATATCAAAAAATTTTCATTTAAGAAAATCGGCTAACGAGGAGTTCATCGGTGAGGTAGGCAGGTCCTTTAATGTTTACACTGTGGGCTAAGGTCTCAGTGCGTCATGCACACTATGGTTAGTTCATCGTTAGCCCATAATGATAACCAAGCTTTAAAGTAAGTAAAAACTGTTTTAGTGGCCGCTAACGTTAGCGTAATTTTAGCAATTATTTTATTTCGCGCGTTCTCTAATTAGTGGAAATTGGTGTATGGTTATATGCAGCAATTTAATTTCATGGAAAGCAAATTAAGCCAAAACCCTTTCGCTTTTCTGCATATCTTCTTGTGTATTTTATTGGCAAAGAAATTTATTTTCCACAAATTTAGGTTCAATATTGCCCAAATTGTGAATATTGGAAATCATGATACATGAATTTGTTCGATTAAAATAGTATTGTGGCAAATTGATCAACTTTCATGTAAAGAAAATAGAGCTGCCTTAAAGAAAAGGCAAAAACTGTAGCGTCCACCATGATAATAAACTCTTTCGTGGAAGAACTAATTATTATTAAAAAAATTATTAAATGTATAGCAGTTTAAACACAACATCAAAAAAGATCCAATTGCCACCAACCCATTTTAATATGTATTAACCAATTAGTGCAGGTATCGACTGTTTAAAAGGATGCAATTTCTAACTCCTGTTAGATTACGCTAAATTAAAATGCTGTATGTCATTATTTATCAGGATTCACACAAGGAAAAAGAAACTTTACTACGAATTGCTTTCAAGACAATGGAGGCTCGTACAACGGATCTGTCAACGTCACTATAACAGGAAAGACATGTATGCCTTGGAGTATTAATCCGTTTTTATCTTCTCCAGTATACAGTGATTTACAAAGCAACTTTTGTAGAAATCCTCAAGGATATGCAAGAGCACCTTGGTGTTATGTAAATGAAACTTCTCGTCATTGGGAATATTGTAACATTCCTGAATGTGTTTTGGGTAAGTGAAAGTAAATCTATCATTAGACCTATTTCCGTGTTTGTTTTATTCCGCAAAATATGCATATCACAAAACCAAATAACAAAAGAACGAGATTAGTTATGATCAAATTTTTAGTTTGCAGCGGAGTAGTGCATATATGGTTTGTTATGATGTATTATAGGCAAAATGGGTGTGAAATACAATCTAATTGTAAACATTTGATAATAATTTATAACTATTCGATAAACCCGTGGAAAAATCCACTTTGGCAGAAAAACAATAGACCTATTTCAATATTTATTTCCATTCCGCAAAATACACAGTCGGAATAGACATACTAACATGAAAACGAGGTTAGTTTAGAGACAATTTCCAGCAAAGTGGCATATAGTTTGTTTATGTTATGTTTATGAACTTTTGGTAAAAAAATAGAAATTGGCATTTATTTTATACCCATTGGGCTTATTAAAGTTGCTGGTTTATATTTTTTACTAGTGTTTAGCTAGCTAAGGTTGATTCTTGCGGTCGGAATGTTCTCCTTCGTTGCTCTCCGATGAGAGTAAAAGTGGACTTTTCATGGTCAAACCTACAAAAATCTTAATTAAACAGAAGTTACAAGCAAAACTACTAGTTAGCTAGTTGGAGCTTTAACCAATGCTGTTGACATATATATACACTTTATTCTTTGTTATTGGATATCTTTTTTTTAAACATCTGTAAATAACATTATGACTTGGCTATCCTAAGCCTGTTGGGTTTGTGGTGTATTCGGCTGAATACTGGTCTTTATGTTACATATTCAACACAATGTAATAAGACTTATGCAATCACCCAAGGTTAATCATGCTTACTCATAAGTACCCTTGAGCCTTGATTTTTTAAAAGATTATGGCCTGCAAGAATGTTACAGTTGCAGCTACAGAAAGTTGTTGTTTTTTAAATTCACAAATTGTTCTGTCAATCAGTTAGAATTTCTATAAGTATTGCCAGCAATTTTGTATTGCCAGATTGTTTTCTCAAGTCAGGTATAACTATGGGTATTGTAATTTATTTGTACCTAAAAGCAAAGATCAACAACTTATGGAAAAATATTTTTTTAAAGGGTGCTTATTTTAGACAAATCTGATTTATTAACATAAAAACTTTTCTGTATTATACTTCTTGAGTTTCCGAATTTAAGCATTCTATTGTACGAGGGCAATAAGTTTTTTATAAAGAAAACTAAGTATTTAAAGCAAATAATAAATAGGCATTTATTTTTTTTATTTTTTTTTTTTTTGGGGGGGGGGGTGATTTCTTTAAAAGCTAAGAGAATTGTAGATGAATAAACCGGTCACGATTTGTTCCAAGTCACACGTTGTTTCAATGCACTCACTTAGATATGTTTAATACATCGATCGATTTACCACAATAACTTAACCAGATGTCCTGAGAAAGTTAAAAAAGTTTTAAATATATACAAACGGCCTTGCAACTAATCAATGGCTTTGTTTTATTTATTTTTTTGAGGATATCGCAATTTAACACTGCCATTGTTAAAATAGTTGATAGAGGCCTAATCTTGCTCTGTCAAGTTAATTCCAAAAAGAATAAAAACTATTTTAAGAGCCTTGAACCTATTTTCTTAGAGAAGAGAGCACACCTACTTAGTACACCTACTAAATATTATTCAAGGAATAATAAACCTACAAAACTAATATGAATCTAAAAAGACAAACTGAAGAAAATAAAAAAAGTTGAGATTACTAAGTACACTAGGTTGAGCCAAAATTATGTTTATTATAAATGTATACTAAACGCAATGGTTAAAGCATATTAGCAGAGGAGTGTGACAATAATAACGATACATAGCTGGAGACCACATCATCTCTGTTAGCTATAACATCGTACCTATAATATCTGGCTAGGATGAAAAGCTGGGTAACTTTTTTAGGAAAATAATTATAGCCTACATAATTATATTATATATAAATTTTAGTTATATAAGTTATATGAATTTTCAGTAAACTAGGTAAACATTTTGTAAGTTACAGTATAGAATACAAACTTTTTAGAGTAAGAAACAAGGCTGGCTAGCTATAGCTAGCTAACCAAAATTAAAGTTGCCATAAATACTCACTTAATATTAATAAATATTTTTATAATTTTTTTCGCACTACCACTACTAATACCCTCTATATACTTTTATTTACTACGATTTTTTTAATATGGCAGTTAAAAATTATAAAACCAACACTTGTTGATAACTTATGTCAGAACAGCTAGTAAATAACTCGGCGTCCTGAACTTTCTCTAAACTAACCTCGTTTTCATGTTTTGAATTTTCGACACCACGGTTGAACACGAAAAAACGATATTGAAATAGTTCTATTGAAAAATATTCGTTGTTTAAAATGTATAGAATGATGTATCTTTTACGAAAATTTAAGAAGATTTTGCTGACGTCATCAAAAACCTGCCGAGGGACATTTTCCTTTTTAAATTTGTATACCCGTCGCCTCTGTTGTATAAAACGTGAGACGCAGTTCAAGAATGTGTATAGGATCACATTATTTTTGCAAACCGTTATAGAGATATTTTTAATGACGTCATCAACCCGTATGTTTCAAAACGGGTGGGTTTACCCAGATTGGCGAAAATGGCCTAAAGTTGGTCACAGGTGGTCCCTAGTGACCCATGCGGGAGATAAAAATCTGTTAATTTCTCCTGCTTTAAAGTTATTTAGCCTTAAGCTGCAAAGTGCGATGCAATGACTTGCAATTAGGCCGTGCCGTAACGCCTAGAAATATAACACAAATAGCTGTGCTTGTTACAGACAGACGGAAGTAGCCTATTAACTAGTAGCAACTACTTGATAAACTCTGTGGAATTATTAGTAATTTTCAGTAATTTGTTTCTCTATTGTGTAGACTTTGATGCGCAGACCAAGAAAATATAATTGATCATGCGCTTTCCACGAAGGTTTAAAACTTTTGCTGACATCAGCAAATAACCGGCACAAAATCTTTAACCACAAACTTTACCTACACAAGCAGACAGGGTGTATTATTATAGAGAGATGATACCGTTGCATTGCACTATGATGTTTAAGGTATAATATCTTGAGAGCAGCTGGAAATAACTGACGTTATTTGCGGGACAGCGGGCCGCGCTAATAGTTTGTTTATTATTATTGGTGTTAAATGAGTTGATGTGCCATGTACCTTTTATGATGCCATAAGAAGAGTGTCATTGAAATAAATGTCTCGAATTCCTTCAAAAGTTCACGCTTTTTTTATGTTTGACACTTAGAGCAACCTTCCAAGAAGTTGAATTTGAAATATCAAGTCTTTCTTTATATATTGGTCCCAGCATTTATATTTGTGATACTTCCTTTCTTATGGCAAAGGTTCTACCATCGAATACACAATAACGAAGGTAGGTGTCTTTCGCGCCAAGAACAGTTTTATTTCCTTTTCATAGATTAGTAAGAGATGACATCTAAAATGACTATAGTTTGAAGAGTTTTTCCGTGTTTAAGCAGTCGTTAATTGTTTATTCTGATGCAAAGAAATATATTGGCAAACACATTTATGTTTGTAGATGTAGGTGAGCAATGTCCGTATTCTACTTGCGACATAGAACATCCAGGAAAAACAACAGAGTTAATTGTACAGTTTCAAGAATCGTACCTATAGCACCGCTGGACTGTGGTTGAGCATTTTAACCACTATAAACGTCTTTAATTCTAACGTTAGGTACCTACAAAATTAGTATGAAAAAACACTCTTTGGTATGGAGGTAAATTGTATGTATTGTATATATTTTTGTTAGAATTAGAGGTAAAAAATAAGCCCTTTCATGGAGAATGTTTATACATGTTGTTTTTCTTAATTTTTCTTTATTTTCTTACTCGTTGTGTTATTGGAGCGTCATTGTTTTGTCATGCATGTGTATTTAATTATACAACATCTCAAGCACCTTTCTGTGACGTAATCAACACCTTAAAATACATGCAAAAACACACATGACTGTATTTGTTACCTAAGTAAGAGGATGGCATTGATATTTTTAACAATAACACAACGCGACTGTTTTAAACCATCGTCATTGCAGAAAAATTACCCGTTACCATAACAACTGTTTTTAAATTTCCTTGCGACAGTACTTTTATAACTAGAGATTGTTCAGGCACACTCAATGAATTAACAGGTACGCATAAATAACTGTCAGGAGGTATAAAGAATTGTCAGGGGGGTATAAAGAATTGTCAGGTGGGCATAAAGTATTTTCAGGTAGGTATAAAGAATTGTCAGGTGGGTTTAAAGAATTGCCAGGTGGATTTAAAGAATTGTCAGGTGGGTATAAAGAATTGTCAGGTGGGTTTAAAGACTTGCCAGGTGGTTTTAAAGAATTGTCAGGTGGGTATAAAGAATTGTCAGGTGGGTTTAAAGAATTGTCAGGTGGGTTTAAAGAATTGTCAGGTGGGTATAAAGAATTGTCAGGTGGGTTTAAAGAGTTGTCAGGTGGGCTTAAAGAATTCTTAGGTGGGTTTAAAGAATTGTCAGGTGGGTTTAAAGAATGGTCAGGTGGACATAGATCATTGTGAGACGGCGTAAAGAAATATGTAATACACCAGTTGGTGCAAAGTAATCATCGTTGACGGCCCTTAGTGTCAAATGGTAATTATAAATTATTTGGGAATAAACATACAATCAGCTAAATAACGGCGTAAAATAGATAACGCTTAGATAGATTATTACTTCCAGGAAATTAAGTATTTTTAACAATAAAAATTTAAAACATAAAGTATTTCAAAAATTATATTATTACGAAGTGGCCTTAAAATATTATTGTAAATAGAGCGTGGTGGTGATGAAATACGTTTTACCTTTCTGAATTGAGATTTTTTTTAAATCCTGGGGGAAGGGTGGATTTACCCAGCTTAAGTAACATTCGAAAGGCGTACACTTGGAATGTAGTACAGCATAAAAAATAAGAAAAATTATTGGCTTGCATACAGAATCCATTAATTCACAGAGGTGGGAATAATAAAGCCAGTCTTTATAAATCTCAAAAATGTAATAAAACATCAGGGCAACAATTGAAGCGTTTAGGGAATCTCACTTTGAATCAATGAGCTCTGGACTTCAGTTTGTACTCAAGTAGACGATTTTTGAAACAATGGATTAACTTAATAATTTGCTAATGGTTAATTCTTTGGTTAATTCTTGCAACGCATCTAGAATTATTGTGAAGACTAACTTCCTTGGATCTGGCTTCATATTTTCCGCCTCTGTGAATTGAGTCAGTCCGTTCGCAAGCCATTTAATGAAATACTCTGTGAAACACTAAACGGTTACCCTAACTTACCCACATCCAGTAGTGCTAATCATCCTTTCCGGATCTTTGGTGAACAGGATTATTTTCAATCATGTCCACCCTACAGAAGTTTTATTAGCTATAATACTATCCGTGAAGAACTTCTGTGAGTCTAAATTAAACAAACTAGGATCGCATACGACACAACTTTGTTGTGTGGGACAGATGGATTCCTTGGCACAGTTCCTGTTCTCCTTTTAAAAAACAACCAGGTTATTGTATTTCGTTTTAAGCATCCGTCTAGTTTAAGACAGTCACATGTAGTAAAAATAACAAAATATCGCAAACATTATTATCACTAATTAAAAGCCTGTACTAGCAACAAAGGTGACTTTGTCATGGAATTGTCATTCAAATAGATTATCTTGAAACACACGCGGTAGCAATTGTGATCATCGTTCGAATATCTAAGCCAATACTTTTACCTTCAATTCTTTATTATAAATTTTGTGATCTGCACCATAAGTTAGGTAACGTGCTGTTTTCGTTTTTAGGCAATGTTGTGTTTCTATTTAAAAAACCGATTATATTTTTGGTAACAGGAGTTTCGTCAGAATTAAAATGTTGATCATTTTTGCTCTGACAGTTCTTTTATCTTATGCTAGTATTGTTCAACGTCTTACTACAACAAATCTGACAATAAGCTACAGCTTCCATATATCGCTAAAATATTTTTAATTTTCATTGCTTTGGACAAAAATCCCTTTTAGACAAAATTCATTGCTAAAGTATAAAAAGCTGCTTGAACGAAGCAAGAATAAAGAGACGTATTGTTTACATTTCGTTGTTTTACTTTGCGCCAATTCTTTCTACTAAACAAAAGTATAGCTGAATAAAAATATATGAACTGATAGTATCACTACATTTTATCTGCAGATCTGAAAGTGCAAGTTGTTAAGAGATATAAAAGCACTACTCCACGTTGCAAATAGATATATAGGTAGTACTGCGTGTCGTCAAGAGATGAAGATATGCGAAAGTAAAAAAAAAAACGACAAAATCTAACACATATCCAAAATATGTTTTTTCCTCAGTAAAATTTTGCGAACATCCAGGTCGGCATGGTTACACTAATTCTACTTTATACGATGAAGTAACTATACTCAAAATAACTATTAAATAACTATACGCAAAAGAGAGAATACAAGAAAAAAACTGTACGCATATAACTTTGGAATCAAAAATTTATGGTTAATACAATCAAAGTCCATCAGAACAACAGCTGTGGTTACCATATTTGTTTATATCTTCCCCAGTCCTCTAGCTGCTCTTATTATGTATTTATATTCTCGCACATGTTAGTTTAGATTTCGTTCTTTAAAAATATAGTCACGTTTTAAAATAAAGTTTTATTTGTATCCGAATTTATCTGGAAATTCATTGGAGCCCTCGGAGAGATACTTTGCTTATGTATCTATGGTTTTATTTAGTGGTTTTTAGTTGTCTTATTTTTATTGGTTTGGTTTAAAGTTTGGTGTTGTTTTGATTTTAAAAATGGGTGATTTCGCGAAGTACAACAAAGTTAGAAAGTCTGTTGTTAGAACTGCAAACAAATTAATTACAAGGGGAGAGACAATTATTTCGTCATATACCGATAATGTTGCAGATGTTCGTCAAATTGAGTCGATCCGTGATACTTTGATGGAAAAAATAGCGAAAGTTGCTGAACTAAACGAGTCGATTATGGATTGCTTGACAGAGCAGGATGATATCGACAAGGAAGAAGATTCTAGTACGGAGGAAATGATGATGTTAAAGGATAAACTTCGTCTGTTTGAATCATTTTTAGAAAAACGATCAGCCAAAAAGGATTTTTCAGAAGCAGGAAGCACTTTCAGCCACAGTAAACTAATAAAATTGCCTCGCTTACATTTACAGCCCTTTGATGGGCATCCGGAAAACTGGTCGACTTTCTGGGATAGCTTTGAATGTGCCGTACACACTAATGACGATATTTCCGACGTTCAAAAAATGACCTATTTAAAAAATCTAGTAGAAGGTCCCGCTGCAAGTTGTATCGCTGGGTTTAGACTTAGCAATGAAAATTATAAAACCGTCGTTGATTTACTGAAAGAGAGATATAATAATAAACAGTTACTTATTTCAGCACATATGAAAAAATTACTGAAACTTGAACAGGCGAATAACTTAACTAACATAGAAACATTGCGTAATGTATTTGACAACGTTGAGACACAAGTGAGAAGTCTGGAAAATTTAGATGTCACGTCTGAAAATTATGGTCCGCTATTAATACCGGTACTTATGTCGAAACTTCCAGAAGAGCTTAATTTAATTATTAGTCGTCAATTTAACGACAAAGATTGCTGGGATATGAAGTTAGTTTTAAGAGCGTTAAAATCGGAGATCGAAGTTCGTGAGAAATCTGCATATTCTTTACAACAGCCACACGATAACAACCCGTTTTCATCATCGGCATTACCAGTTCACTATTCACATCAATCGAACCGTGATCTTCCGCACAATCAGTATCAGAACAATCAGCATAATTATCGCAATCATCAGAATAATCAGAATAATTATAGATGCATATTTTGTGACAAATCGCATAAATCACAGCAATGCCGAATAATCACTAATTTCGACGCAAGGAAAAACGTGTTACGTGACAAGAAGAGATGTTTTGTTTGTTTGAAAGGTGGACATTTAGCCAAGTCTTGTTATTCTAAGATTAGTTGTTTAAAGTGTTCGGGTAGACACCATGTTGCTATTTGTGATAAGAAAAGGGACGTTGACCAAGGTCGTAGAGATAAGGATGGAACCGAACAAGAAAAACCAGAAAATGTTGCTGGTGCCACTTCGTTGGTTACAATTTCAAATTCGCTCGACATTCCGAGTTCCGTTATGTTGCAAACCGCTAAAGTTAAAGTTGTTAATACTACTGATCCTTCAAAAATTGAGAACACGAGAATTTTGTTCGATAACTGTTCCCAATTAAGTTACATATCGCCCGAGTTATGTGAAAAATTGCAATTAAAGGTTGTTGGTAAGCGTGAGATTTGCATCCGTATTTTTGGTAAACATTCGTTCAAAGAAACTTTAGATAGGGTGCAGTTTTCAGTGATCGGTTTAGATGGAGATAAAATCAACGTTGATTGTTATTTGAAAAATATTTGTCATCCTTTAACAGGACAGAATTTTAACGATTGTTTGAAGTATAAACACTTGAAAGACTTACGTTTAGCTGACAGTAACTGTAATAATAGAGATTTGAAGGTGGATGTCTTGTTGGGTGCTGATAATTATTGGAAATTTTTTGATGGTGGTATAGTTCGGGGTGAGGATGGGCCAGTTGCTTTAAATTCAAAGGTTGGATACATTGTAAGTGGACGCATAGGGTCGAGTGAAGGTAGTAGAAGTGCAGTCTTGGTAGCAAACGTATTGAAGATTGGGGCTGAGTTTGTCGAAGATAAGTTGGATAATCAGTTGGAAAAGTTTTGGTCCTTCGAAAACGCTGGTATCGAGGAACAACCAGCTGTTGAAAATTTTTGTGAAAATGTTAAATTCAGCGCGCAGACTAAACGTTACGAGGTGCGGCTGCCTTTTAAGGATGATCACGATGTGCTCCCTGATAATTATTGTGTTTCTTCAAAGAGACTTGAATCATTGAGGCATAAATTGAAAAATAATCCCGAATTATTGCGTAATTATAACAGTATCCTCAAAGAACAGCTTGAACAAGGTATCATTGAAAGAGTTACCAACGACGATTGTACCAAAAGACAAGTTCACTATTTACCACACCGACCAGTCATTCGTGATGATAAACCAAGCACCAAAGTACGCATGGTATTCGATGCAAGTTCAAAATCGGTGGGACTGTCTTCATTAAATGATTGTTTGTATGCTGGACCATCTTTAACGGAGCCTTTATATAACGTTTTATTGCGCTTTCGATCTCACAAAGTAGCCTTCATTGCTGATATCGAGAAGGCATTTTTACAAATTAGCTTACATCCAACCGATCGTGATTTTGTTCGTTTTATTTGGTTTAAAGATTTACATAATTTATCAGAACAAAACATTGAAACTGCAGAAATTGGTATTTATAGATTGAGTAGAGTATTGTTTGGTGTAAGTTCGTCACCATTCCTCCTTAGTGCCACTCTTATTAAGCATGCTGAATCGTTTAATCATGTTGATCCTTTGTTTGTACAGAAGTTATTGAGTTCACTTCACGTTGATGATCTAACTTCCGGTGGCGCTACTGTTAATGCAGCACATGATTTTTACCAGAAATGTAAACAACGTCTCGCTGAAGCAAATTTCAATCTGCATAAATTTCATTCGAATTCCGAAGAGTTGGAACAATTAGTTACCAAACCCCATGTTGCTCATACCGGACATGTTACCAAAGTTCTTGGTGTTTTGTGGGATAAAAAGAAAGATTCGCTCTTATTCACATTCGACGACATTTTATCGTTAGCGAAGGACATACCGACAAAACGACAATTGATTAAATTTACCGCTTCCATTTATGACCCTCTTGGTCTTATTAACCCTATTGTTATGCGATTAAAAACATTGTTTCAAAAAACCTGTGTAGGTAAAATTGGTTGGGACATCGAGTTGAGTGGACAGGTTTTGGACGAGTGGCGAGTTACGTACAATGATTTTAAAAGTTTTTCACATTTGAATGTACCACGATGTTACGATGGCGGGAATATTGTTGATGTACAATTGCATGGTTTTTCTGATGCTTCTTTGAAAGGTTACGGTGCGTGTGTTTATTTGAGGTTCGAACATGCTGATGGTAGTTTTTTTACGAAGTTAGTGACGTCTAAGTCGAGAATCGCGCCAATTAAACCGGTCACGATACCTCGATTGGAGCTGTATGGTGCAGTGATGTTAGCGAAGCTGGTGAAGTATGTTCGTGATGAGTTGAGTTTGGTTTATGATATTTCTGTGACACGGTGTTGGATTGATTCGTCTATTGTTTTATATTGGATTAAAAATGTTAATAAGAAGTATGAGGTGGTTGTCGAACGGCGAGTTGGTATCATTCGTGATTTAGTTTCACCGGACAGTTGGTTTCATGTGGAGTCAAAGGCAAATCCTGCGGATATTTTGTCGAGAGGTTGTTTGGTATCTGAGTTGGTGAACAATAACTTATGGTTTTCAGGACCTGATTTCTTGCGCGACACTAACATCTCAGCTTCGAGTTTTAATTTCAGTAATTTCAAGGTTGATGATTCGACTTGTTTAATTGTTGGTAACGACGAATCAGAGGAGAGCACCGAAGAAGAAATTGATTTAAATTTTATGAACATTGCACGATATTCTAATTACACACGTTTATTGCGAATTACCGCATTGGTTTTACGATTTGTTGGAAACCTCAGAAAAAAGCGTCGTAAGGAAGAATTGGTTTTACATACATTTGTTACAAAGGACGAGCAGTTGCATGCAGAAAAACTGTGGATTAAATATGCGCAAAAAGATATAATTCAACTTCCGAGTTACAAGCAGTTACAAAAAGATTTACGATTTCAAAATATTGATGGTATTATTCGTTGTAAGGGACGCTTAGAAAACGCTCCTTTAGACTTTGATACTAAGTTTCCGATATTTTTACCGAAAAAAAATCCTTTAACTAGGCTAGTCATTTTGCATTATCATGTTCAAGTTTTGCATAATGGTTTGAAAGAAACACTTAATGCCATCAGATCGAAATTTTGGATTCCAAAAGCACGAAATTACATAAAGCAGTTAATCCGACAGTGCTATTTATGTCGTTATTATGAAGGGAAATCTTATGCGTATCCTGTTTCACCAGCATTACCGAAATCACGACTATCCAATCATCATCCGTTTAAACATACTGGTCTCGACTATGCCGGACCTTTATATGTTCGAAATGTTTATCATGGTGGAAGTATGTATAAAGCTTGGGTGTTCTTATTTACTTGTACCAGTACCAGAGCTTTACATTTGGATTTAGTTCCTGATGCTTCGTCTTCAGGTTGTATTCGTAGTCTTCGCCGATTTTTCAGTGAACGAGGTATTCCCTCTGAAATTATTTCTGATAATGGTAGTCAATTCATTGCCGAAGATACGCAACGATTTTCGTCAAATCGAGGAATTAAATGGCATTTTAATTTAGAAGCCGCTCCTTGGTGGGGAGGGATGTTCGAAAGACTTGTAAGATCCGTTAAACGTTGTTTAAAGAAGACTTTACACAATACCAGATTATCGTATGAAGAACTACTGACTGTTCTAGCTGAAATTCAAGCAGTTATTAATAACAGACCGCTGACATTTTTGTATGAAAACATAGGTGAGCAACCATTAACACCTAACCATTTATTATTTGGGAGAAAAATTAATTTGGAAGCCTCACATATTGATAGCGATGAAAATGAAAAAGATTTGTGTCAACGTTATGATCATTTGCAACGTATCATAAACCACTATTGGAATCGATGGAAATGCGAATATTTGACAGAGTTACGCGAATATCACAGAGTTGGCAAATCACGTGGTGAAACTTCTATTCGAATCAACGATGTTGTTTTAATTGAGGAAGCAAAGCAACCGAGACAAAATTGGAAAATGGGAGTCGTTGAAGAGTTCGTACCATCACGTGACGGCAAGAAACGCGGAGCTGTCGTTAGATATGTTCTCAATGGAAACACACATACAATAAGAAGACCGATAAACAAACTTTATCCTGTTGAATTAGCGAAAGACGAAGCTGAAAAGAAAGAAGAAGTAAATATCACATTCATTGACGAAAATGATATCATAACGAACATTTAAATAAGAAACATAAAGACATTATGTTATACATTTGTTGACACTTTTATAGTTCATCACGTATTTGTTATATATAAGATATTTAGGCAGCTAGGGGGGAGGATGTGGTTACCATATTTGTTTATATCTTCCCCAGTCCTCTAGCTGCTCTTATTATGTATTTATATTCTCGCACATGTTAGTTTAGATTTCGTTCTTTAAAAATATAGTCACGTTTTAAAATAAAGTTTTATTTGTATCCGAATTTATCTGGAAATTCAACAGCCACAACCAAAATACATTCAATCAAATCCGTAAGCATTTATCGTAAGCATTGATGCCGTGGCTGCATTTAAGACGAGAGGTTGTTCAGGGCCTTCTGGGCTGGACCGTGACGGTGGAGGAGAATGTGTACATAGATTTGCGGCAAAACTGTTCTACCGATTTATTGAAAGCATTTGTTAATGTAATCAGGAAACATTATACAACAAATGAGCAAACTGAATCACTGGAGGCTTTTCTATCCTGCTGGTTAATTCCCCTTGGCAATTAACCTTGTTTGAAGCCGATTGGTGTTGGTACAATTTTACAACGAATTGCTTGAAAAGTTATTGGTTCTTTGTAGGTGCGGGCTGGATAGGAAGATGGATGTGAAGCTGCCATACACGCAACGCGAGATGTCTTCAAAGAAAAGGAAACAAAAGCAGTTTTGGTAATTGATGTTGCTAATCCATTCTATGTAATGAACAGAAAGATGTTTCTGCATAACGTTGCTGTGGTATGTTTTTCAATGGCTATTCATGTAAAAAATTGTTGTAGCTGCTTTACCATGTTTTGTATTTGTCAACGGTGGTGTTGAAGTAAAATCTTAAGAAGGTGCGACTCGAGGTAACCCGATAACCATAGCAATATACATAGTTGCAGTTATACCATTGATGATGGTAATTTTCAAAAAAACCGGATAAATTACCTATTACTTCAACAAAAATGTTAGCATATGCTACGAATTTTCGGTTGCTTGATTTATCAAAATTTGTTATTCTGGTGGAGAAAGTTGTCCGAACTCGGCCCGGACTTTGACTATTTTCCTAAAGCTAGTAAATCGTGGCTTATTGTGAAAACTGAATTTCAATGTAAAGTAAGTAAAATTTTCGTAAAAAGTAACATCAACAATGCAGAAGGAAAAAGGCACCTTGAAGCTTTAATTGGTTCAAGAATCTTCAAAGGTAGATATGTTTTGGAAAATATTGCAGATTGGATTAATTATAAAAGTAATTAATTATAAAAGTCATATGATATCAGCGTATAGAAATATGACTGATATTTTTGCTTATTTTTTGTCTAGCAGAACAAATAAGTTTGAAGCAAGGGGATAAAGTATCAGTTTAGTAAAAAAGTCAATAAGTACGGCTCGTACCCCCAACCCGGATTTTTGCCCAGATTATACGTCCGTAGAAGGAGGAGTATGCTGTAAACAAGAAACGGTAGTCGGCATTTTTGACACCTATATTTTACTAATTATGGTACAAATAATTATTCAATTGTTTTGTAATTTTGCTTTTAGTACTATTTTTATTGTCTTTTAACATCCGTTTGAGTTACAATGGTTGTATATATATTCGTACTAACATGTCTTAAGCGATATTTCTCCGCTGTTACTAGGTTGCATCGCTTTTAACAGTGAAACGATAGTATTAACATTGTTTTTGTCTTTTAAAATAATTTATTGGTAATCGACTTTACTTGTGTATTTTAAGCTTTTTTGTTGCTCCGCTTTACCTCCAGATTTGAGCTGAATTGGAAAGCTCCTGTGCCTTTTTCTGAATAATTTCAAGTAATTTGAACATTCACAACGCGCTGAGCCGTGTTCTATATTATTGTTTTTTTTAAGAAGATTTAAGAATACGAAATTATCAATTCATGGTATATATGCTTTTCTTCAGATAATGTGTAGATTAAAGGTAAGGTTTCTAACACATAAGGTAACTTGCTCGCTGACTAAATCAGCTATAGGAAAACCTGCAGGTGGGCGGAAGAAGCAAATAGCTATGGTGTAACGGTCAGCCCGACCGACCGTTTTTAATCAGATGTTTTTATTTATTAAGTCGGTAACCTGCTACAGTAATTAAACTATACCCACTTGTGCTATCAAACCGACAACAATGTATTTCGCTCTGAGAATGAGTTGTGCGTAGGCTCTCCCTCAGAACAAAGTTTAAAATGACTTAGAAACGGTCATTTAAGCAGAGCTCAAAGGGTGCCTAAGAAGCACACGTCCTCCAAAAGGTGTGGGCGTCTTAGAAACTATTTGTCACTTGAAATATACTTAGGCCAAACTGATTTAAGGAACATATCTGCTTCTGAACAATAAAAACGCATTATGGACAGCTCAGAATTACCAGACTATTTCTTTTTCTTATGACTAACATCTAAGGCAGTGTTGGAAGCAAAATTGTATGCATTAATCAGTTCATATTGCTTGCAACAAAGTGAATGGCTGTATACTTGTTTATGTTGAAATACATGGTGACAAAAGTATCAGCTGTGTCTATGTTCAGGGCAAAATTATATATATCATCTATTATAAATACTAAAATTCAAAAAAAATTTTAAAAAAGTGGGCAAAAAAATTAGCCGGCAAAAATAAAAAGTCGGTAAAAATATTAGTCACTTGGACAAAATTTAGTCACCTTTTGCCGATTAATTTTTGAATTTAATCACTCATAAAGAATGATTACATATAACTAATAAAAAGTAAGGAAACTAATAAAAAGGAAGAAAAAACAGCAAAAAGGATGTCGGAAAAAAAGTCGGAAAAAGAGTTAGATCGGAAAAAAAAATGTCGGCAAAAAGAGTTAGGTTAGAAAAAAAAAGTTGGAAAAAATTTTAGTTGGCAAAAAATATCAGTCACTTAGCAAAATTTTGTAACTTTTTGCCGACTTTTCTTTTACCGATAAGGTATATCGTAGAGAAACAAGAAGCGCTAGGGACAAGTATAAGATAGTAATTTGGTTTGCATATCCACAGGAAGTTATTCTGAAAAATAAACAATGCCAAACAACTGTATTTGCTTTGCCGAAGTAACAATAAGTTTATCATTAATCTTGTATATGTTAGTTTTTGAAAAAAGATACTACACCTTTAATGCTGTATTGCTATAAGTGCTCCACTGGGTTTGTGACACATTATATACTTCCCCTAAGTTTTCAACCTGGACAATACAATAACCATACCGGCAATATATCACTTCGTATTATAGCTTCAAAAAAAGAAACCTGAAATTATACAGAAATTTATTATCAAAAATGGGTTTCTGTTCGCTGTCACAACACTTTTGATGCCTTACATATCTAGATAGCTATATACTCATATGTGACCCCACCATCATTACACCCTAAAGGGTTTTCTGTTCTTTAATTATTATTGCAAGTCTTGTGAATCCAATGAAAGAATTGTTTAAAACTTCCTATCCTTTCACTTGCACTACTCATGGCATTTCTTTGCATAGTCTTCAGTTCCAAGTGATGATTCCTTAGCTTCATAAGAGTTCCGTTGTCGTTTTCACAAGTTTCAGCGCAATCAAATACCATGGAAAACGTCGCGAAACCCTGGGATCTTTTGACAAAAAGCGGTTCTCACTTATTATTTTCAGTTTTTTGCTGCTGATATCAGCATATTTTAGCCCTATGCAAAATAAAATCTATGCACGAATAATCTGTGACGTCATCAGCATAAATTTATAATTTATATTAATTTTGCGCAAAACTTCAACGGCATCCTACAAATCTTCCCGATAATCTTCCCGATAAAAAAAATCTGTATATAATAAAAGAGAAAAATAGGTTTTTTCAGAAATGCAATGACAAAATTATACAACGCTGTATCAGCGTCAGTGACAGCCACTTCCAATGCTCTAACTGCTCGGTTAAAAAGTGTGCGGGATACTATTACTCATTATTACAAATAAGCAAAGAACAACTTTCGAGAGGAACGACGCTTCAAGATGAGGTCGAGCAGGAAGCACATGAGAATTACTACAGCTTGGAGGATATACAAGACGAATATAAGGGAATCGAAGATATCAAACACCTATTTCCACGAAAAAAGAAGCAGCCCATGGATTTAGAAGGAATCGAAGAAATTCGGTATATACTTGATGAAAATGATATACAAAGGCTGCAGGATGAGAATCGTGTCAAAATCAACCACTTACGAGTGCTATCATGGACAAAATCACCCCTTATATAGACATGCGAGTAAATGTTTATAGTTTCAGCTGCAACATTCACCAAGGTGGAGGTGGTGTATCTCTCTATCACAAAAACTAAGAGCTCTAAGTATTTATCAAGCATCGCAGAGATCGAAACCTTCATAGAGAAATGTGAGATGAAGCGTCTCGACATGGAGAATGGTGAGTTCTGGAGCAAAGCATACTTGCCGGCGGTGAGAACTATAGAGACCCCAGGAGCATACGAAGGGAAAATTGTCTTCAATCATGTACAGATCAAGATCATAAGCACGCGTTAGCTTCTGCTGGGATGCGGACCTCTGCCAGACTGGCTGCGAAAGAAGGGATGTATCTATGCTATGGATAAAAAACGGAAGAACGGACAATCTATGCTTCTGTGGATGTTTGGCAGAGGTTTAATATAGAACGTTGAACAAAGTTCTTTACAAGGCCAGCTCTTGCGTTAGCTCGAGGGTACTACAAGAACTGCAAGCTAAAGCGTGAGAACGTCCGCCCTACAAAGCTTTTGGATCTGGAAGGTATCGCAAAACACTTTAAAATCAACATCAAAGTGTATGAGCCTAAGTCAGACAACGAGAAAGCACCATGGCGGCTCCTCTATGGTCGGAAACAGCATAAGAAAGGGCTTGATGACATTACTATTGGAATATTAGAAGGCCACTGCTTTTACATTAAAATATCAAGGTGTTGGCAAAAACGCTGGAGTGTGAGGTATACGGTTAACTTTTCACACAAACTTGCCATCTCACGCGGCATAAGAAGAACGAATGTAAAGGGGTCAAGACAACAATCATTTGCAAAGTTGAAAAAGTGAAACGTATGTCGAGCAGGGTGGAGAAGGTATTCTATGGTGAAGGTTGTAGGTACGATGCATCTAAATGGTTAGAACATATGTCGAGGGAAACAGGAAGACATATAAATCATGCATCCTGTGGTCATGGTGGGGAACGTGTTATATGTGATGAAAACAGGAAGGAGACGGGTATGAGCCTATCACGAAGAACGTGTACGAGTACCATGGATGTAACTGGCACGGATGCCCCTGTCAGCCAGAACCTCATACATACCGCTATGAACAGACGATGAAGGAGGATATGATATGAGAACATGGATACAATTTCGTTAGAGTATGGGGATGTGAAAATCCTCTCATGATCAGCCGACGTTTCAAAAAAAAAATCAGACCGTATTCTCACTACATCGTGTTTGATTTCGAGGCCATCTTGCCACCTTTGAATTACCAGCAAACATCTTATTTGACATACCTTTCAAGGCATATACCAGTAAGTGTAGGTATTCACGATAGTCTGAATGACAACCCAACGTTCATAGAAAACGAAGATCCTGAAAGTTTACTGAAACTCTTTGTGGAAGAACTAGAAAAGAGACGCGCTCTTATCGTCGCTGAAGTGGAAATGATATATCCGAGACCTGCAGATATCGACATGCTTCCCAAAATTACCCAGGATGCGTGGAACGAATGGGTGAATCAGGTAGCGGTGATAGGCTTCAACTTTGGAAAATATGATTTGAACATGATCAAGCGATACTTTGTTGACCAAATTGCGAAAAACAAAAGCGAAAAGATAAAAGTAACCAACAGGGACAACAATTATATGTTCGTGACAACGCCAAAATTCAAATTCCTTGATATTATGAATTTTTGTTGTTCCTGACATGAGCTACGACAGATGGTGCAAATCTCTCAAATGTAAGCTCGAAAAGCTCGTATTCCCATACGAATGGTTAACGAGTTACGACAAATTGAACCATGCTGGACCTGTCACTAACGATGATTTTTATAGCCGATTAAACGGTAAAAATATGCTATCACCCGAAGGTTACGAAGCTTTCTGTGCAGAGTTCTTTAATCAAAGTTGTGTGACGATGCTGGACTGGTTGCGCGAATACAACATGACAGACGTTGAACCCTTCATCAAAGCGCTTGATGAGACAAGATGGCAATATTATGGAGATGATATCGACATTTTTAAAGATGCAGTCAGTATTCCAGGCGTGTCGATGCGTTATGTGCTAAACAAAACTCTAAAACTAAACCGCAAGGTAGAGTTCTATGCACCAGGTGAACCTTGTAAGCATAAATGTGAAGAAGAGTGCTACAGCAAGACCTGCCAGGATTTTAAAAAGGTGCAGAAACATTGTACGAAATGTACAAAGAATGAGGCTTACGAGAGGTTACAAACAGGTATTGTAGAAGGTCCGGCGATCGTGTTCTCTCGGTATCGCGAGCGTGGTGTGACAGGGATCAGATCAAATGTATACAAAGACCCCAAAACGTGCATGACTATCTTGGGGCTAAATGCAAATATGACTTCCCTTCCGGT
The DNA here is from genome assembly GCF_029227915.1 of Hydractinia symbiolongicarpus. Taxonomy (NCBI): domain Eukaryota; kingdom Metazoa; phylum Cnidaria; class Hydrozoa; order Anthoathecata; family Hydractiniidae; genus Hydractinia; species Hydractinia symbiolongicarpus. Next base: position 26,607,213 of record NC_079883.1, read on the forward strand.
AAGGAAAAATTGATCAAAATTGCTGAGCCCAAATCGCCGGACAGCGTTGAGGAACTAACACAAGATGTGCAAGCAGGCTCAATATTTGGGTTTGCCCAAGTTGACATTGAAGTGCCTGTGAATTTGTATAAGAAATTCTCCGAGATGTCGCCTCTGTTTGTCGTAAAAGAGATACCAGATGAAGCAATACCTGAGCATATGCACGCATAACTGACATCGACTGGTCATAAACGTGTTCCTGGTACACGTAAGCTTGTTGGCTTGAGGAAAGCGGAAAAGATTCTGCTATATACGCCTGTTCTAAAATGGTACCTGGATCATTGATAGTGACAGTCATCCACCAACGCCTTGAGTATAAGCGAGGCAAACCCTTTGCTTGGTTTCCTAAAGAGATCGCGAAGGCTCGTAGGCAAGCTGATAAAGATAAAGATAAGCGTATTGTTGGCGATACATGCAAGCTGAAGGGTAACTTATTTTCTGGTAAGATGATAGAAGATGTCGCAGGGCATGTAAATACAATGTTCACGAGCAACGAAAGGAAGGTTGATTAAGTAATGAGATCTCCATATTTCGAAGACTTGGAGCCGATAGGCGATCCTTATGAAATAAGAGAATAAAAGCACAGGTGCGGCATTGACAGAGTCTACCAACACGGGATTGCAGTAGCCAAGTTACGTATGCTTGAAATTTACTACAATTTCCTGGATAAATGTGTAGATCGTCAAGACTTCGAGTATATCTATATAGACACAGATAGTGCTTTTGCCATTTCTGGAGAAGAATTGCGCAACGTCGTGCGTTGTGAGCTAGCTGAGGAGTACAAAAAAGATGTGGAAAACTGGCTGGTGACGAACGATTACTCCAAAAGGACAGGAGGTCTGAGTTTATCGGCACAACAATGGTTGCATTGACAGCAAAATGCTAATTCGTCGAAGGGAAAGAGAGGACAAAGTTCTCGTGCACAAGGGGATGTCTAAGAAACCAAATGAGATGACTTGGTCTAGGTATATGAATGCGTTGAAAGGAAGCTTAGACACTGCGAAAAACATAGGTTTCCGTGTACAAAATCAGGGGATGATAACCTATGAGCAAAATAAGCTAGGGCTCCCGGCGTTCTACGAGAAACCTCGCGCCTTAGAGGACGGTGTGCATATGGTGCCGTTGGAGTTGTAAGCGTCCAATTGATTTTGTGTCCACCGCTGAGGCATACACAAAATGTAAACCTTCGCAATATCTTTTCTTCAAAATAAAACATGAATGTATATCTATGTATTGCGATAATTATACCTTAAATGATTGTACTACTCTGTTTTTTACGTTTTTGAAATATAATAAGCAGAATGAGCGAGATTGCTAATATATTTGATGTTGTTAATACCCCAGCGGAAGCCCTATAACTAACAGCCGGAAAAAGTAGATAAACGTCAAGCTTTGAAAGATGCTATAAGTAAAGGCAAAGGGCATCTTTTATCAAAAAAATGTACTGAAGGCTTCGTAGAAAAGGCGCCAAAGGATGTGATCGAAAAAGTATATGCGAAATATGTTCAGCGAGAGACTCATGAGAAGGAAGAAAAGCTGCCAGGGCACTCTCTTCACATACCATTAGTATGTGAAGAGAGTGCATCAATGTTGTAGGAAATGTTGTTCAAATCGATAGAGCTAAGGGGTTTCAAGCGAGATATAGAGGAAGATCCAATTATCAAGGACAGTATGGCTGATTTGGGGATCCTTATCTACTCTGCCTTTAGTAAATTTCTAGTGCCCATTCTCGTCGATGCTCATACAATCAACCACACTCAGCTGTCCAAAAAATATAAACAGAGAAGATCAAAAAATAGAAGAAGAAAATGGGGGACAATATGTCAAAAGTAGTTGTAGGGTTACATGAAGTATATGATCGAGGCCATGCACACGTCAAGTCTAGGACTCGATGTGGGGTTATGCCAAGTTTTGACACATTGCTCAGTTATGGCTTAGCTGGTAAACGAAAAATTATAATCACGCCGCCTGAGCATAGGTTTCCAGCCCATTTCTGTTAGTTAGAGCTAGGTGAACAGTATTCGAAATGTCTATATAAGGAAAAGGGTTTGAATTTATCAAAATTTTTCAAAAGCTTTTGTTGTTGCTAAGAATAAATAAAGGACGAAACACAAGTTATTACGAAAAAAACGAGATGGGGTTGCTGCTGGTAAGAAACTTGCAGAATGAACCGCAAAAACAAGAACTTGAACAAAAGTTGTCAAGTACATGAGAGTAGTACTTTAGTAAGTACATCAAGTACATCAGCAAGTACCTCATCAAGTTCTAACGCTATGTTAGGAGCAGCAGAAGTAACGGTTATTGTGATAGTGGGCGTTGGTATTTGGTACAAATTTTTTTAAACTACAAAAACAACAGCAGTAGCCTGAAAAATCATCAAAGCAGCCACCTCCTGTTGAAAAAAAAGTTAAAACCCAAAAAATAGACATTTTTAGAATGCGTTGAATATATAATAAATGGGCTTTAAATAACACCGTACGAAGAAAGAAATAATTGATATGTTATACGAAATCTTGGTAGATCTTGGATTTACTTTCGGTTATGCCCTGGCAGGGAAAAAATTTTAGGGATCACATGACCTTCTGCAAAAATGGACATGAGCAATGTGTTAAAAATGACAGGGTATTTTGTAGCAGGGCGCGCAAGTCGGGAATTTCTCGTCAAAAAAGGATGGATTCCAGCGAGTATTGTGCCTAAAAAATGAATAAAATAAACAAACATGGCAACTATTGGAGTTCTTGTAGCTGGCGCAGCAATTAATGCATTAAGCTGAAGAGGCAAACCGGTGAGGATTTGAAAGAAATTGATGAAAGTATGCGAGAATATTATATTACTACGCTTAACAGGGCTTTCGGATTTCTGCGTACCTACTAAAGAACAAAAAATGGTGAAATCATGCTCATTGTGTCGTCCCTAACTCTTCTAGAATATGCACCGTAAAAATATTTCTAACAAAAAACACACACGTTTTTGACGCATAATAAAGCAGCATGTCAAAGCAACATATCGTCACAGAAAAAGATGATAAAAAACTAACCAGAATTTACTATCGGCCTGAACATCTTTGAAGTGGAAGGTAAGCCATAAAATTACTGGCCGAGGAGAGTGAACTATCCAAAAAGCAAGTCGGACATTGGTTGTCTCACCAGCACAGGCAGGAATACAAGATTGCCACGCTCGATATGGCTCCAAAGCTTTCGGATTTCTACGAGCCTTCCCAAGAGCAAAAGAATTATGAACTTGTCTTCATTGTCGTCGTCTTTTTTGTCGTTGTCTTTTTTGTCGTCGTCTTTTTCGTCGTTGTCTTTTTTGTCGTCTTCTTTTTTGTCGTCGTCTTTTTTGTCGTCGTCTTTATTGTTTCTATGGCTTGCTGCGTTTAAATATATATAGAAAAACACAAACATGTAATAAACATGCCAAAACATATCGTCACAGAAAAAGAGGCAGAAAAACTAACCAGCATTTACTACAACCTCGAGCATCTTTGGGTTGGACGAAAAGCCATCAAACTACTAGCTGATGAGAGTAAATTACCACGTAAAAGTGTCGTACATTGGTTATCTCGCCAGCTCCTATGGCTACGACATAAAATAAAAATAAAGGAGACGAATTTACATCTGAGGAAAATATTCCAGACCTTCCCCAGCCTGGCACTAGCTCTACGTTACCACTTGAAGAACACCGGATGAGTGAGAACACCAAACTAAGTCAGAGGGAACTGGTCAAACAATCGAAGATCGACGCTCATTATGACCATCTTAAGGGGATGCTGGGGGAGCCGGATGCAAGGCATTATGACAAATTCATATATACTAAAAAAGGTCGTCTTATCTTTAAGTATAGAGATGGAGATACAAATGATCTGGTGGATATAGATATAACAGACCTGATACATAAAAAGGGGGGATTCCTAGCAGTCAGTACAATAAGGACGAACCTAAAAGCAGACCTCAAAAAGCAGCTAGGTTTCCCGGATTATACTATTACGCCTAACAAAGGCAGCAAAGCAATGGCCAAGAAAGATCTTGATGGTCCTCGATGTTATCCTCGATGCGAATAATTCAGAGATATATCGATTACGTTTTGTCTGATTATCCTCAATTCACATATGGGCTGTATGTTGGTGTAGTGCAGTCTTGAAATTTGTTCTTCTTCGCTAGGATATACCCCGTTCTCTCTGCATTTTATCAGTATCTTGTGATCAAACTGCCACTGCCCTCGGTTTCCCCAGTTTATGCCGCCTCTAAACTGTGCTTGGATATGCTTCATAAATGTTACAATATCGCATCCAAAATATTCTGGAGAAGCTATCTCTGTATCATACTTTAGGCCATCGCGTATTCTGCACAGAATTAGCATATGTAGATAGGCAGAACGATCGCAGGTTGGACACTCTTGTCGTCGTTTTCCGTGTAGGCAGTTGGTACGCTCTCTTGACTCTTTTTTAAAATTCAAGCACCTGATGCACATTTTTGTCAGCTTTCTATTACGTGGGCTCACCCTGAAGTTGTCTAGTAGCAAAGAGAGTTTACATTTTGAGCATTGCTTTCCATGTCTTTTGTGTTGTGTTGTGATGTTGGTACTTTACAAAATTTGACCTCTTACCTGCAAGGAGGTATGGAAAACATGTGAAAAATGTACGAGGAATGAGGCCTACGACCTTTTGCGGACGGGGATGGTGGGTGGTCCCGCGATCGTATTCTGTAGATACCACGAACGAGACGTGACGGGTATCAGATCTCACGTGTACGGCGAACCCCGCAAGTGCAGGACCATTTTAGGGTACGACGCAAGTATGCTTTACCCAGGCACGTTGATGCAAGACTTTCCTTGTGGAAAGGAACAGCTGATCAAGGTAGCAAAAGCACATAACTTAGAGCTACTAACGCGGGGTGTGATGGATGGATCGTTGTTAGGGTCTGCCCAGGTTGATATCGAGGTGGCTGAAAATCTGTGTGACAAATTCAGCGAAATGGCTCCCCTGTTTATCGTCAAGGAAATACCTGACGATCAAATTCCGGGGCACATGCATGAATACTTAAGAACTACGCTGATGACACTGACACTATGCTGATGACACAGTGATTTATTTTTCACACAAATCGCTAACTGAGATCGAAAAATGTATAAACTCAGATGCTGAAAAAGTGTTCAGATGGATGCAAGATAACTGTCTTATCCTAAACCCAAAAAAAGGAAAAACAGAATTTGTAACATTTACATCTCGATCACGTAACAGCCAGATCAATATAACAATCAATAACAATGAAATCCACCAGCCTGCGTTCTACGAATATCTTGGTGTAATCATGGATAGCCATCTAAACATGAGCTCTCACCTTCAACGAATGTACAGGCGGGTTAGTTCAAGGCTCAAAATGCTCAAGAAAGTAAGACATAACATTTCACCAATTGTTGCTGAGAAGATATTCACGTCAATGATTCAACCTCTAATTTTCTACTGCTACCCTGTTTATGGTGGCATGAGCGATACATGGCGATTGAAATTCGAATCGTTATTTCTGAAAGCAAAATTCATTGTCAAAAATCGTAAAAAATGGCCAACTTTCACAATACGACTGAAAAGAAAAATTGTTATTGACGTCTTCAAATCGTTACATTTCGAAACTGATGGGAAATATGTTATGATCAACCACTCGATAAACACTCGAGGAAAGAACTGTTCACTTCGGCTCCCATCAATTAAATCTGAAGCTGGGAGGAAATTATCATATTATCAGGAAACAGTTATTTTTAACTCCCTACCTGTTAGTATTAGGAAAGAAACTAATTTTAATTTATTTAAAAAACTAGTAAACAATTATGTTTTTTAAACTTTTCTGGTTCATCCACGATGTGGGAGGGAACGGTTGACGCCAACGACACAAACAATACGTCCTCTCACTGCCAAATGTATGGATTGTGTGATGACGTCATCCGTCGTTTCTTACATCGTGTTTCTTGATATACTTGAAAATTTTTTGCACAAAGTCTTTCACAATATTTTTAATTTTCTCATATATGGTTCTCAATGTTCATTCTCTTAAATTTTTCAAAATCCGCGAATTTTTTATTTCTCTCCGTTTAAATCTTACTTCGAAAATTTTATATTTTTGTTATTTTTGTTTTACACAGGTCTCTCATTGATAACAGTAACATTTACATATATCTTGTATATATTATACTGACGTAGATAAACCTGTATAAAGATGAATAATAATAATAATAATAATAATAATAATAATAATAACGGGCCGCAACCGTTTTCTGGGTACACGCAAGCTTTTGGGTTTGATGAGAGTTGAATAAATCCCACTGTCTACTCCTGTGCTAAAATGGTACCTTAACCATGGGGTAAAGGTTGCTGCCTTTCACCAGTTCCTCAAGTACGCCCGAGGTAAGCCCTTTGTCTGGTTTCCGGAGGAGATTGCCGATGCACGACGACAGGCTGATAAAGACAACTCGTTCTACGGCAAGATGATTGAAAATCTGGCAAGGCATGCAAATACTACATTTACGAGGGATGAAAAGGACGTTGACGCTGATCTCCGTACCTTGAGGACCCTGAAGAGATTGGGAATGCGTATGAGGTAAGAAGGGGCAAGCACAAATGTACTATCGATAGAGCCTACCAGTGCAGTATCGTGGTATATCAACTCGCGAAGTTGCGCTTGCTCGAATTTTGCTACAATTTTCTAGACAAGTACTTGGATCTTCGAAACTTATATTTACATGGACACCGACAGTGCGTATTTTGCCATCTCCGGGGAAGAGTTACGAGATGTCATTCGCCCCAAACTACTTCACGAGTATCATGAGGATGTAAAAAACTGGCTTGTCACCGATAAGTACTTGAGTCGAACAGGAGGGTTATTTAAGGCAGAATTCATAGGGTTTCAGATGATTGCCTTGACAACCAAGTGTTACTTCATCGAGGGTAAAGAAGGTACTAAATTCTCATGTAAGGGCATTTCAAAAAGGCAAAATGCTGTGACCTGGGGTAGATACCTGAGTGCGCAGTAGGGTGGTTTAGACATGGCTTGGGTTACGTGCGAACAAAACAAGCTCGAGCTCTCGGCCTTTTACGACAAAAGAGTTGTACATGACGATGGGGTACATACTTCCCCGCTTGTGTTGTAAGCATTTTGCCATATTGGTAATAGGCGTCGGGGTTTGGTATATGTTTAGCAGGGGTAAAAATGAATCCAAAAAACCCTAAAACACCAATACGGAGCCTCATCATGGCAAAACTCAGCCCATCCCCAGCATGCAATGAATGTTTGCTAAAAATGACACTAATAAATGGGTCCAAAGAAAACCATGATTATTGTTGCTTCATGGGAGTCCGTCAGACTTGTCTCATACACGATACTAATCGCCATGGGCGGAAAAAAGGCCTTGGGGGTTTCCAGGCCCGGTTCCTAGATGGAAATGGAAGACGGTTTAAAACTAGCCGGTTACATGACTGCGGCGATTCTATTCGACGAATACGCGATTAAGCAAGGATAATACAAAAAATCGTTAATAGCTCTGATATAGACCACATGGTAAGATTTCTATCTCCTATAGAGGATAAAGAAAGATGAAAGAGGCCAAAAAATGTCTTATGTGTTCAAAATCCCTCCCCTTGATAAAAACATGCATCAAATGCCTTGATTTCGGGAGGATTACAAGGGGCCATGCCAAACGTCGTAATTATATGCAACCGTTATATGAGTTAATAATCCTTCTAGGATCATGTTCAGGCCCAGTTTAAAGGTGTACACGTGGGAAAACTTCGACAGGCATGTAAATAACAAAGTACGATTCAGATATAATGAAACGTTTAACACGCCGACGCTTGCCGACGTTGCTATTGCATTACAGCGGGTACAGGACGCCATAGTAAATGGATGTGTTATGTTGTAGAACGTGCAGAGAGATATTGCCATTTCATAGGTTGAAAATAAGGGGTAATGGCCGGACCAAGACCTGTATAGGTTGCCTGGCTAAGGCCAAGGAGAGGCGGGCTGTAGCAAATAGAGATATCGAAGATGTTGAACACGAGTTGGATCCCATTGCTATTGACAAAGAAATTCGAGGTGTTCAACAGGATGAAAACTATCTAATTCTGTATGACCTAGTCACATGCAACATCATACCTCAGTATACCGTAGTAGTTCGAATAAGAGTTTGAGACTACCCGGAAATATAACATCATTCTGAGGTATAGTGGGTATGTCAATGAATAGGTCCACGTTCGGGTTGATGGTTGAAGGGGTATGTGAGATTTGGACCCTATGTCTCCTACCTTTTATGCCCAGAAGCTGCTTGGTCTCCGTATACGGATCTAAAATGGTCCCGAATGCATTCATTTGTTTATTATATGGGGGAACAATGTTGTAAATAAAAGGCTGATAATCCAGGATATGATTTTAGGGACGAGAAAGACATAGGTAGGCACGATGAGGATGATAAGGAGGATAACACATCAACACAGCAACTCCCTGAAACATCGGGGACTTCAACGCCAGGTCAGCAGCAGGGAGGTGCGCGTAGGCGATTGAAGTTGGGCACGGAGTTGGCTGAGACGGTGGTAACTAATTCGAAAGTTGATACCCTATACACCAATCTTAGGGATGGGCTGGGAATGACGCCCAATGCGATGCATTACAATAGGTTCCGAATGGGTGTGAATGGTGAACTTATATTTAAAAAGGTTGAGACGGGAAAAAAATCCTTACCTGAAGTAGTACTAACGTTGCAAGATGGTAATTTTCCAACTATTGAACAGCTCGAAAAGAGGCTGGGTAGTGCGCATATGAAGGCCATAGGCTTTGATAAATATCAAACACCCAACAGGGGTAGCAAGGCAGAGGCCGAGAATTAAATCAAGAATGTTAATGTACTTGTAAATAAGGATGAAGAGAAGGCCCCTTTGATGGGGGTGAGGCTATGGAAATAGAAACAATTGATGGTATGGAAAATTTTGTGCGCGACGTAGATGGCTATATAGATACTTCATTTGTAGGCTTCGACCATGATGCCCCCAAGGTTGATATGAGGAAAATAAAGCTCGAAATTTAAAACTTGCGGAACAAAATCAAGGAGGTGAAGGATAAAATCATGAAATATGATAGCAAGATCAAGACGAAGGAGGGTAAATTGAAAGAACCGGGGTCCGATGGCTTCAGGATATTGCCGATCTTGAGAAGGATATTAATCTCTTGAAGAAGGATAAAAATGTTGCACTGGGTAGACATGGTCTACTTTCCTCCGAGGTTTTTAAGCATCTGGGTAATATTAAGTCCGAGTTGATGAAAATCGCTGGAGATGACATGCCTTTGCTTGAAAAGCTTAAAACACTCTTTAGGGAGCAGCATAGTCTCCGCTGTGGGTCTGCTGGTTTCCACCATTGTTCTTGCCGTTACAGGAGAGGGTGGTGCAGCAGCAGGTGCTGCAGGGGGAAGTGCCGCGGGAGGCGGTGAAAAAGGGTTCTTGCAGAAGCAACTCGACAGGCTCGGAAATTTCCTAAAATATCTGGCAGGCAAGGCAGGTGTTGCGTTACCCGGGATCATCGGTACAGTAGTCTCGTTCTTTCTGAGGGTAGCTGCCAAAGTTATCGAATATGTGGCCTAACATCTCTATCTCTATGTTGCCGGATTTTTCGTGCTTTATATCAGGTATTTTTTCAGCCATATATATGCAAGGATGAGGCTGACCCCTGTTATGATAATAACAGTCTTGGTATCCACGTGTTGATTTTGTGGGGGTTGTTCGTGTATTGGGGGCGTGACATGTTTGGGAGGTGTAGGACGTATAGATGGTATGGCCTGTATAGTATGATCAGGTGCGGCATGCCCCAGCAATAGGCCTGTTATTCAAGTCAAGCCTGATGCCAATCATCGCACTTGCAGGGGCAATTAAAATATTATTATTGTAGCCAACAATTTTGCCAATACGCAGATTCATATCGGAGGGTAACATGTACACGTGATGCATGACAGCGAAGTTCACCGGGGTCCTGGCATATTGCAGTACCTTCTGGAACTCGGTGATGTCATGGCTTACATTTTCTTGCCTTTGGACCATAGCCTCAAATTTCTGCAGTAAAGTTTGCCTTGCTGTATAATTGTCTGCATTAGATCCAATCAGGGATGCTTTGGCACCTGCTTGCAATCCCAGCAATACGATCACATAAACCCTGATACTCTCACTCAGCTTATTCAGGCCCTCTGACGTCAGACCTTGGCTTGTGGGCATAGTGAACTTGGCCCAATCACCGTCAACCTGCGGCCACCATCTGTCATCTGTCAAAGACGACATGACAACCTTGAATTTATACAGGGCATTAGCATCTGCACAATGGGTGGCGAAATTTACCTGAATATTCCAATAATTTGGTGCCTGTCATTTAGATGAAAATAGAGGAGATAGAACAATATCTCCGGGATAAAAAAAGGAGCGGAATAGACTTGGAAAAAAAATCAAACCCAACAGCCTTGTTGCATATGTCTTGCGTCATGATTTGATCCGGTACCTAGATTAGTGCATGGGGGTACATTTTAACGGCCCTGTTGCACATGTCCTGTGTCTTGAACTGGTTAGGCACATGCTTAAACATGTGGAGATATCTTTCAACGGTCCTGTTGCACATGTCCTGTGTCTTGAACCGATCCGGCACATGCTCGATCGTGTAGGGGTACATTTCAACGGCCCTGTTACACATGTCTTGTGTCTTGAACCGATCTAGTATGTTCAGGCACATACGAGGATAGTCCTCGACAGCCTCGATCCAATTTTCTTGGCTTGCGATATCGTCCTCCAATAGGGCAACCAATTCAGCCTTACGTAGTCTAAATTACCCTGTTAATTCACGGTTTTTTGCTCTGGCATTTGTCCAATTTTTTTGCCGAGCATGTTGGGAATTTCCCTACTCATTTTTTTATGGGACTTAACCTTGATATGCATGACTAAGCACTGCTTATTAGGGATTCTAATCCACTTGCGTATGGGTTCGCTATTGTGACCATGGACAATTAAGTGTAAATGTAATCACTACATGAATTGGAATTGGTGTATTAGCAACAGGCTTTGTAGCTCCTCTCGGCATTGCCATGGGAGGTATCGCGATAACTATGGGAATCGGGCAGGCTGGCCTGAGGCGTGCTTCGAAAAGATTAGGCGTGACATCACAGAAGCATGAAAGTATAAGACTACTTGCTGAATCAAAGTTAAATTCTGTCGTTGACTTTATATCAAAGACAATCAAAAATGCTGACTATGAGTTTAGCTTAATAATGCAGGAAAAACAGCGCTATATGGTGCTAAAGGAGCAAATACCCCACAGGTTAAGCGTATCGTAAATAACATCAATGAGCCGGAGCGTGCCTAGTTACTTGCAAAAGGAGGACAGGAAGGTAAATAGAAATTTTTTTAAAAAAGTTTAATCTGTACAGTATGTCACTGGTACTTACATTCCTCGCCTGCCTATTCGATATAGTCTATCGCCTAGCAGCTCCGCATAAGCAAAAGTTTTGTAGGAAAATATTCCTACAAAATTACATGCGTTGCTCATCGATGTCGCAGCCGATCACAACACCAGTATCACCATCAATCAGTAGGTCTGTATCATGTGCTATACATTGCGATTTTTTAGCGAGTTGTTGCAAACATTTGTCAAAATTTTTTCATATGCAATTTCAACACAGGGTTTGCAATAGGGACCATCTGTTTGCGTTGAAATGTCCATATACTTGACTTTGTGGATTACCTCAAGAAGATCTTCTTTATTCAGTGTAGAATAACGAGGAAAGTTCATTAATTTGGCTTCTTTTCGAAGTGCGTTCATTTTTTTCATGTATCTTATATCAACTATATAAAGGTGGTGCAAATAAAATTTACCTCAGTAAAACTCCCGCCGTTGAGATCATCATCAGATTCACTAAAATAGCAAGCGCCATACTTTTCAACCGTGTTGTATTTACATTCTTCCAAGTAAGCCTGTGCGTAATAGTTTGGACCTTGTCTATGGATGCTTCCTATTTTGATGATTGCTGTACATTCACAAGATTCCCGAGGTATCTTTTTCTTATGAAAGTTTGTTCTAATTTTACCTTCCCATTCCTAAGCTTGGAGTTGATATAACGATCTTTCTTCACACCTATGTTGGTGAAGTAAGCTCCACTTTCCCACTCCACTTTTCTCAATATCTCGTCATATTTACTCAACCACTCAGGATAGTCACCAAGATCAAACGACATGGTGAACGCTCAATTCTGACTATATTGAGAGACTCCCTGGGAGTAGATATTTTTAGGGTTTTTTATCAGGAACGGTGATAGGTTTTTGATTTAACAATTTTGTCTCCAAATTTCAACATGCTCCTTTTATTTATATGAAAAATTTTATAAACAAATTTTATTTTTTAGTGAAACATGTACGAAAACCACTGTTGTATAAAGTGTATTTCTGATAACAACGCCAACATAAAATTTTTTCTTTCACCACAAGTTTCCTTCCGCATTTACACCTATCATACTCCATTAAGTATACATTCACAATCATCGCATTGTTGTTTCATCGTTTTATCTTATATTTCTTTAAAAGAGAAGATATAAGAACTGAACCAAATTCATGATGAACAGAACCGACCTGGAATATATTGGATTATACAGGGATCACACATGGCATTATTACACATCTCTTTGGTTTTGAAGCAATTCGGAACATACTCGAGCAAAAAGCGCTTTTTTCAACTGCTTTGTTACACGTCCTAGGACATAAAGCAATATGGAACAAACCCGGTCATCTTGGGATCTCTATCAACCGATTTATTGTACATTTCCTGTGTTTTTAGATGATTAGGAACATATTTTATCACATAGGGCTCCCACTCAACTACCCTGTTGCACATTTCCTGAGTCTTAAAGTGATCTGGGACATGGCTGAACATCGCTGGATTTTCTTTAATTATTTTGTTATACATGTCCTGAGCATTGGGATGTTCTTGGGTATACTATTCTTTAACTGTGGACATTTCTGAGACAGTCATTTATTTACAGAAAAATATTTATCAATAAACTTTTTAGATGGACAGAAAATTATTTTACTCCACTTGCGCATGATGTCGTCGGCCTGCCGTTGGATTTGTTTTGCACATGCGCAGATGTTCTTGCTGATGTCAGTAGAATTCATCATTTATTATCATTTATGTTGATGACGTCATAGTTTTTTCGTGCGGATATTACATGAAGTCATATTTTTTGCGGGGTTTCGGGGGATCTATGGAGAAGCGGGAGGTTTTCAGTTCCTTGGTATAACTCAACGCGTAGCAAACGTGCTCCAAAATTTCGCTTCGCAACCAATATAGAAAGTGTTGCGGAGAGGTTGCCAAAGCAAAGGCATTAAGCACGGCAAGGAAAGGGCACGGCAAAGGCAGGCAAGGAAACAGGAAGAGGAATCAGCAAGGCAGGGGTAGGCAAAAATGGTGGTCCGCGCTACAAAAGTTAAATACGAAAAAACTTAAATTAATTCTTAACAACGTTATGCAAAACATCCTTTGGAAAATTTCGCAAAACATCTAAAATTTAATGCAAGCACTGTTGATTGCACCAACAAACGCAAGCTTAAAAAGGGAATTACAAACGTTTACGAAACAATTAAATGCTGTGAGGAAGTTGGCAACGATCCTTCAACTGAAAAAGAGAGAAGCAAGAACTGGCTGGCTTTCTGTAGTTTTTGGACCTATTTTCTGTTCGCAGTTTGGGAGGTAACCCTTTTTTATGCAAGGCCTGGGATATGCTGCAAAAACAAGCTTACCAAGAAATGGATTGGAAATAAGGGGTCAGATTGAGAGGCTGGGCAGTGGAAAAAAGGATAAAATCTCTTATGATTGTCTCGTGCACCAAATATCAGAAGCAAAATCTAGTGGGTACGATGAGGAGGATATTGTGAAAAGTGTAATTGAAGCTATGGTACCTGCTAGTCTTACATTAAAAAACGTCCTAGGAGTCTATGTGAAAACTTAACTATAGATTATAATAGGCTGTTACAGAATCTTTTAGCTTATTATGACAAATAAAATGCAACTGACTTATGTAGTCAGCTGACGTCTATGTTTCAGACCATCATTGAGACTGCTTATTCCTTTGCACTGTATGAGATGCCATAAAAAGCTCTTCTGGCATCTGAAAAGTATGACATAAAAGTATGACACAACCAAGATCTAGTACAGATATTTTATAATTGTGCCTTTGAAAGAGGTTTAGGAACCCAATACCTTATTCAGGAAATATGAAAGCTGATTAAATATATTCCTTCTAAAGTGCCAATTGCTGCCATCACTAAGGTTTCTGATGTGGAAAAAGAATGCACATAGCTGTACAAAGTACGGCCTGGAACAGGTCAACTAATGTTTTAAAAGTTAAATCTGCTAAAGCGACGATGTAAACAAACTAACTTCTACAGTTGAAACCATGTGTGTGCAATTAACTAGCTTGCAGAAAGAGTGAACTGAGGTGAAAGGCAAGAAGATATAGTGGCAGAAAGTTTGGAGGAAGCTTACAGTGTGATACCTAGGAACTGAATTTTAAATGCTATTATTCCCCTCGAATAAGTGCCCAGGTAATTTCCTCACAGTTCAATAAGTGCCCAGCACTTATTAAGCGCGCTCCTGGAATAAGCGCCCACCTGATAAAAGAAGGCGCTTAATCGAAAACTACCTTGAGAAACTGGGCGCTTTATATTGAGAGCCTTAGAAAGAATAAAGTTTATTTTGTTACATCTTTTCTTCAGTTTTATTTTTCAGGAAAAAAAACAAAATTGAAAATTACCGTTGCTTTTAATTTGTACAAAGTTAGAAAAAATTTTTTAAGCTCCCAGCATTTTTTAAGCACCCCCCTCGATTAAGCGCCCATGCAAAAAGTCCAAAAATTTAATAAGCGCCCAGGGCGGTTGTTCGGAGCATTACGGTGTATATATATATTGAAAAAAGATAATTAAGAATTTTAATGTCAATGCAAAGTTTTATGCCAATCAATATCAATATCAGAAGCAATGGAAAGACAAGAAATATAGCTATAATAACATTAGCATTAAAAAGAAAAAGCAAGTAGCTGATTTAGTTGAAAGTCAATATTTGATCAATTACGTGTTAAGTCATCAACCTACAACAGTCCTGGTAGATTCTGGTGCCCAAGTTTCTCTGGTTAGTAGATCATAATGCCAGGAGCAATCTAGAAATGCTAGCTACATGTACGCTGTTATCGTCCATATTGGATAAACACGATTCTTAACATGTCCAACAAGGAAACAGCACTGATATTCCCTTTCAATGCTGTATGTATTATTGGACCCGATTATACAATATAAAGATGAGCTGTGTTTGGTTGAAGTACTATTTGAAGTACTATTTGAATTCTTTACCTGAGGACACAGTGTCATGTAACACAGTGAATCAATTTAAAATGAAGCTAGACAAATTATGGTCTGATAAAGACCAATTATATTATTATGATCTGGATATTACTAATTTCATATATTAGATAGGGAGGAGTGTCTTTGTGAATGGGGTGTTTGTGAGATTAACCTCACTAATTTCATTATTATCATACTCTTTTCTTGTTTGTTTGTGTTTGTTTGATTGTTTTGCGATCATTATTTTTTTTTAATTGCCTCTTTTTCAAATTTTATTTATAATCTAAAGCAAAGTTAAATATTTTACCAATTACATTTTAAAAAGTATTAAAAATTCAAAATCATAGTATTTCATGCCTGGTACACAGATGTATTCGAAATCGCAGTGTAAATGTATTTACTCAATTGACTGAGAAGCCTCCTTGTTCAATTGCTTTTAGGTAGCTGCTATAAGGTTTATTCAAATCTTATTCATGTTCTTTACCGAGCTTCCATTCTTGTCCAGGGAGTTTATTATTTAATTATTTTTTTTTTATTTATTTTTTTTTTTTCTATTTATTATGAGCTGACCCTAGAGGTTGTTGTAACCTGAAATTATTGTCAGAATACACTATACTATACTATACTATTTGAGGACAAAGCAACACTGAAGCAGCAGAAGCCGTACAATGCAACAATGTATTTGTACTGCATTTTCATTATTAATAGTTATGTATTTCTTTTATTTTGCACAAAAACTGGTGAACTGACAGTAGAAGATGATGTTTATCACTTAAAATTTGGCAAAAGAGCAAACATCACCACGGTAAACCACAATTACAATGATATATACCCTTTTAAAGTGGGGGAGGATGTCCTATGCGACTGGGCTCTTTTTCTTTTTCGAGTGAAGAACACGAGACTTGACAGAAGGGTTCTGACGTTCAAACGTATTGATGTATATAAATAACTTTACGAACAATTTATATCAACATCTACAGTGATACCTCGCGGCACCAACGTAATATTTTTTAAATTTTATTACTTATTTCCCAAAAAAAATTAATGAATGCTTCATTTAGTTGCTACCGTGTTGAAAATACCAACTTGATCTCTGTATTGCTTTTGTCAGCCATCTATTTATTAACAAAGATATTAATATTTTGTTCTTCTTTGGTCGAATATTTTCAGTGCAGTAAAAAAGTATTCCAGCTATGTTATTGCGTCTTTGGGTTCTCTTCTCGTTCTTCATTTGCGTGACATGCAGAACTGCACCAAGGTAATGACCAATAATCTTGATGATATAATTGTGTGTGGGGAGTGGGCTGATTTAGTAATTTTTTTAAATTAATATATATTTGGAAAGGGTATTAATAAATTGAAGTGGGAGGGCACAGCAATTACAGGGAGTAAAGGGTAGTTTGGTATCAGACGTTCTTTAATCCTACTAAAATTAAAACAGGTGTTATATTTTTTTTAGGATTTTATGTCCCCCTACAATTAGGTTACAAGTATACCAAGAACAAAGAATAAATATTTTCAATATACTGCAATAAAATAATATTTGTTGGAATTAAACAAGATCATACTCTTTGTTAGTGCTATGCCACATGCATTACAATTAACAAAGATTTTGCAGATGTTAAAAAACTTTGCTTAATGGAAGAAAATTTCTCTTGAGTTAATCCTTTCATCTCTTACATTCTGTTTTAGGTGTTATATAATTGTAGTTTTAACTGTTATGTTATTTTGTTGTAGTAATTCGACAGATTGGGATTTTCAAATGCTTGTGCAAAGATGGCCACTTTCCACTTGTCAAATTGTGAATGTGAGAAAAACTTTTATTTTCTTGTAGCAGCTACCTCACACTAGGTCTTTAAATTCTTCTTTCCACCTGTAGGCTTCAGGGCATGCATGTTTTATACCTCATCAGGTAAAAGGGTGGACAATCCATGGATTGTGGCCTTCAGGGTATGGCTCCTACCCTCAATATTGTCATGACTGGATTTTTAACATGTTGGAAGTAGTGGTAAGGTATCTGTTATTCTCATTAATTGTGCTTTAATGTTCGTCCTTTAACCTTCAATACCTGTGTTAGTTAAACCTAGTTAGAATAAAATAAAGTGGGGCAAGAGTTTTTGTATATGATAATCATAGCTACTTGTTTTAAAAATATTGCATTTTCCCAAACTGTCCACTATTCTAGAAACGTATTAGATCTTTTTAAAATCTAAATGAAATATACGACTGAAAATTTAAAAAAGGGTAAAATATCCTGAAAAATATTTTTTTGTTTGTTTGTTTTGTTGTTGTTGTTGTTGTTTTCGTTGTGTTTCTTTTATTCGTTTTTTAGCTATCAGACTATGAAAACTGTCCTTTTTCTTATTTCTCTTAAAATTCCTGTTTTTTTTGAACTACCAAACTCCTAGAAATTCCCCAAAACTTTTTTGAATTTATTTTCTTGACAGCTTGTTCTTATCCTGTTTTATGTCATCACAACTGAAGTGTTGATTATGGTTGTTAGTGTAAGTACTGTATCATTATTTTTATTCAATATGTATATACATTACTTGAGAACTGTTTTAGGATTTAGCTGTCCAGCTGTTAACATTTTGGCCTAACCTCTACATCAACAAACCCTTCGACAGCCTCTGGTAAATTTTTAATTTCCGTATATGATGCCAATTAACTAAATACTTTTTTTCATGAATATTTCGCGTACGACTAATTTTCGTGCATTCATTTGCGCGAAACTTAAACGCACGCAAGATATGTCTTTTACAGAAGGTGCGTGCAAAGCTGTATCAGGAAAAACTGGAATAAATTGTATATTGAGATTCAAATTCATAAAATAATCCTCAAACTTAAGATCATTGATAATTGCAATATTCTCAGTGTTGAATGTTGTAACTCTAAGGTTAGAGCTTCTGAGCTTTTCAGCCAAGCAAAACGGTCTGGCTATGCAAATGCGGAAGTTTTAATATTACATTTTTTATAAAGCTGTTTTGTATACATTACCTATAAGTAGTGCGTGAAAATTAAATGTGCACTAAACATGCGGGCGGAAAAATTAAACACCCTAAAAGAAGATTCGCAAATTTGAATTCGACTAGAAAATGTCAAAATAATGAATAAATAGTAGCTTCAGTGATAGTTTTGTAGGTCATGTTTGATTAAAGTTTTGTCTTTCCTAGGAAACATGAATATGAGAAACATGGTACCTGTTCTGCAAGTTTACACGGGTTCGAGACCGAGCACGATTATTTTGAACAGGGATTGGCTTTATCTGACAAATATGATGTGCAAAGGTGGATATTCTACTTAATGCTCATAAGTATAGTTGTTTCTCACCTGCTGTTTAACTCACGATATTGAACATATTTTAGAGTGTTAGAACAGAATGATATTTTCCCAAGAGAAGCAGGATATAAGGTAAAATTCTGTTTCTGTGACTGTTATCGTAGTTGTTGTCATCGTCGTTACTGTCGCTGTCGTTGTTGCTTTTGTTGTTGTTGTTGTTGCTGTCGTGGTTGTCATTGTTGTTGGCATCGCCGTCGTCTTTAATCATCGTTTTGCCGTTTTTGTCGTTCTTGCTGTTATTGTTTTTATCATCGCCTTTGCTGCTTTTGTCTTTGTCGTTGTTGTTGTTGTGGCTGTTTTTGCCGTTGTTTTTAGCGTCACAGTCATTGTAGCTGTTGTTTTTGTCGTTCTTGCTGTTATTGTTTTTATCATCGTCGTTACTGCTTTTGTCTTTGTCGTTGTTGTTGTTGTGGCTGTTGTTGTCGTTGTTTTTCGCGTCGTAGTCGCAGTCGTTGTAGCTGTTGTCGTTGTTGTTGTTGTGGCTGTTTTTGCCGTTGTTTTTAGCGTCGCAGTCGTTGTAGCTGTTGTTTTTGTCGTTCTTGCTGTTATTGTTTTTACCATCGCCGTTACTGCTTTTGTTGTTGTCGTTGTTGTTGTTGTGGCTGTTGTTGTCGTTGTTTTTCGCGTCGCAGTCGTTGTAGCTGTTGTTTTTGTCGTTCTTGCTGTTATTGTTTTTACCATCGCCGTTACTTCTTTTGTTGTTGTCGTTGTTGTTGCCGTTGTTTTTAGCGTCGGAGTTGTTTTAGCTGTTGTTTTTGTCGTTCTTGTTATGGCCGATGTTGTCGTTATTTTTTACGTCGTAGTCGTCGTTCAAACTTTTGTTGTCTTTCTTTCCCTTTAGGCATCAGTGATACGAAACGCAATTCAGTCAGGCTATAACAAAACAGTATGTCCTGGATGTGGTTATGTGAAGGTGATATTTTTATTTTTTATTTTTGACACACGATTGTTTTCACAGATCTCAAGGGGATAATCTTCAAAGTGTTGTTTAGCGGGACATTAGACTTATTGATTTTTCTTTATCTGGCATGCGAAAACTTTAGAATTTTTTAACTCGTGAAAATATACAACTGGAAAAAATCCCCGTGACGTTGAAATTATCGTAATGCTTCGAGTAAACACCCCTTAGAATAAACGTCCCTTTTTGTTTTTTGTTTTAATAAACGCCTGTTCTAATAGAAGCCCTGGGCGTTTATTTGAAGCATCACGGTAGTCTAATACGCCCCTTCTAAATTCTTCTCCAAATGTGTTTTGGTTAGTTCTTAATTGGTTTCTTTTAGGGTATCGGACAAGTGTTATCGCAAAGTTATGTTTGTATTGATAAAAAGATGGAATTGATCGACTGTCCAGATTGTCAAAAAGTGTGTGTTGACGATTATCCCGTGTTATATCAACCGTTACATTTTTGAAATATGTTTATCAAATCAGAATATTTCACAAACTTTACAGTGTATGTATTTTCTTAAAATTTCGTAATTCAATTGATTTTTATATTTTGATGATGTTGATTTTTTCTATTTCGAATTGAAAGGGACTTAAAATTTTATTCCAAATGTAAAAAGGGTTTAAGGAGTGAAAAACCGGTAAGGGACAGAATATTTGTTTAGATAGGAGGAAGTTTAAGGTAGTGCTTGAGATAAACAGAAGCCACTACATCCTGCAAAGTCAACACCACCCTTTTTTCAGTGAAATTTTTCCATTTTAAATTATTTTTTAAGTCAGTTTCTATACCAAAAGACTACAGGTTATAAGACAAGTAACGAAACAACTGAAATATATCTTTTTTTGCAATTAAAACATTCTTATGACAAAATAACACGGAATAAAAATTTTACACTTTTGCATTTTTGGCGGTGTGGAAACTCGCATGTTTAAGAAAAGATTAATTTTTTTTATCTAATTTGGTTTTAGAACAACTAATATGTTTCCCAGTTTAAAAAAAGTTCATCTTATTCTGTTTTTACTACATATATTTTTATAAGCATCTGTAGGCTTAAATTTGATCATTTCTTAAGCATATCCTAAGCAAAGAGAATGTTGTGAAGTTTTCACGTTTTTTGTTTCGTGAGCAGTTTTTCTTTTTATTCTTTATGTCTGAATTAACCAGTATGTAGTTAGATTTAAGTTGTAATTACTGATTTTTAAATTTGAATGCAATATTATTTTTTTTAATAAGATAATAGTATTATAGCTATAAAATCGTGACAAATGTGTTATAACAGAAAAAATATGGATATATAGTCTGAAAATAACCTTTCGTAACTAATTATGTAAAAAAAAAAATTTCGATTTTTAAAAGGGTTACTGCCGCCTTAAAAGATATTTATCAAGTTGTTTTTCAGAGAAAAAAAGAAAATCGATAAATTTTCAGCCTTGCCATTGTTCTTATTTTGTTTTTATTGTTCATCAATTTTCAGGTTTATTGTTTTAAAAATTGTTCTTATGAAGTTTTTGTAAGTTAAATTAGCTATGATTTACAGTTACAATAATAATCAAGAATTGAATTTTATAATTTTAGAATATTAAATAATTTTGTTCCTCTATATTACTCAGTCCACTTCAAAGTTCAGTGCTTTGTCAGATTATTGCTATTGGCAGAAATCTTTAAACCGAAGGGCTTCTTGTCTTGTGTTTACAACATGCTTCCTCGTCGAAATGGTAATTTCATTTGTGATTTATTATTATAATAATAATAATAATAATAATATTAATAATAATAATAATAATAATAATAATAATAATAATAATAATAATAATAATAATAATAATAATAATAATAATAATAATAATAATAATAATAATAATAATAATAATAATAATAATAATAATAAAAACTGTTATACTTTAGCTCCGTAATTGTACAAAATGGCTCTTCTGCTGAAATAATATATGATATTCGTATGTGCATGAAGGTTAATATAAAAAAACAAAAACAAAAAACAGTTCATAATATAGTATTAGGAAGAGAATTATAGAAGAGGTCGAGTAGTGGTTTGATGGATAATTTTGTGAAACATGCTAGCTCTATGTTCTAAAACAAGTTTTTAAAAATTAAACTAAGATGATTAACTGCCAAAACATGTTTTAACTTTTTACCAGACGTTTTGATCAACGCTGTTAGCAGGTCCGTGGCAGTTCTTAACCTCAGGCCACCTGTTCTTTGCGTTTGAGCATAGACCCTGCGCAAATTATGGTATAGGTGCGCGCTCATCGTTTTTACATTGCGCTCTGCCTTCTATTATACCCTTTTTTATAATATGAAATATATAACCAGGGTGGTCCTTATTTTTATTATTTGTTTATTATTCTCTATTGTGCTAAACTATATATCTATTGTCTCACATTAAATCCCAGTCTGATATTCTATTATATTAAAAAGCATTTATTGGTACAATCCAGGAATTTGAGGCTATTTTATGCTGAACCTATAATCGTGTACCTTTATTGTATCAAAAAATCGAATTTTTTTTATTAGCCATTTTTACTAAAGAAGCGACGATCTTCCCAATGGTGAAACTATTTATTTATTTTTCGAAGGGGAATATTGACTTTATCCAAATAACTATTTTTTTTTCTGATCGGTCTTTCACACCTGAAATTGAATAAGAGTTAATAGTGAATGTTTTAACACTTATCATCCTCTTGAGTATAACTTTTAAAAATAAATTATATTTCCTTTCCGAAAAGAAATCTGAAAAAAACACTTTCGTTTCTAAAAATGTATGCCGTCCTGTTCTGTTTCTACAAGTCACAGAAAAATGTTAAACAACTTAGGAAGTTCTATTTCCATGGTATTCTCAGTCACGCCTTTGCGCATAATAAAATTAAAAAGGACAACCTTCTGAATATTCATCGCCTCAGAAGTGTGAAAGTATTACCATCATTATGAGTATGCTGGAAAGGTGTGATATTTTAAAAAATCTTCAAAACACTTTTTCGTAGTGTTTTTTTTCGTATACCATCTATTACATTTCAAATCTCTTTTACAAAACTAAAGAAGCTCTATAAGGGAGAGTGCTACTGTGCTGTAGCCAACGTGTTTATCTAAAAGCTTTTTTTGTTTTTAAAAATCAACGATTTTCTAGGTATAACATCTTAAAGACAAAAGTGTTAGTGTTCTGCATCAGAAGCTTTCGCTAATAAAACAGGTTTTACGTAACCAGCGCGTATGTAAGCGTTTTAAATTGCTTAGGCCTCAGGTATGACGGAAAAGGAATATTTTCGAAAACGCCGCTGCACCGCAAAAAATAAGACTGTGTCGCCCAATTGCAGGGCTCGTCAGCATGCCTAGGACAAATGGAAAATATATTGAAAATATAACCAGACATGGACAATCATACTGCCACTCCGGAAACCATGTACTATCGGCCGAATCATGCCGAGGCCGGTATATAGGAAAAGAAACATAGAGAAGTAAAGAGAGGGGCTCTGTCATCTTATCGCACAGGTATTTAATGACTCAAACGCTAAGAATTAGTGTATTTATCCCTGAAATAATATTATTATCATTACACAGCTACCTGTTTTGTTACATTACCATACAACAGTGTAAAAAGAAAAGAAAAGGAAGGTATGTGATTGATGGTGATTGCTATGATAGCAATCACCATCTTGTAATTTAAGAAAAGAAAAGAAAAAACTTAGTTACTTTACCCAGGTACTGTCACCGGAGCTACTGAGCTCGGGAAAATTTTGAAGTCAAGCAGGTTTGTCATCACCAAAGAAGGCGGGGGAGGGGAGGGGTATTACTTATTATATAATTACTTAAAGATGTCTTACGTTTAGAGGTTAAAAAATAACAACTATTTTAGAATACCTTACTATTGTGAAATTAATTTACTAAACAAATAGTTACGACAATTTCGACATGATTTAGACTTGACTTAGGTTGTTTAAAAATACTTATGTTTGCCTGAGGAAAATGTATATGTTAGTTCACTTAAATGGAGTTTTAACACTAAATTTTGATGCAGAGTACATCTTATTTAAAATCTAATCTCTTGCTCTTAACAGCAAACTTATCGCTGACAGCTGAGATAGATGGTATAAACTATTTGTTTATATGTAACAAAGCTAAACCATTCAATCTATCAGCCACTTGTACTGCGATTGTAGTTCTTTATCCTTCTCAAAGAAAAAGGGTGTTCACATTCGCAGGACGTCACAGGCAATGTTGCAAGGATTGTTAATGCTACAGTCAAATTGTCAAATTGAAGTGATCGAATTGCTTTAAAAGTGTCTGGAATTTATCAGCATATCCTGCATATCAAAGTATTAATGCCAAAGATCTAGCTCTCCATCAAGAGCTAAATAGTTTGACATATCAT
Organism: Hydractinia symbiolongicarpus; assembly: GCF_029227915.1. Taxonomy (NCBI): domain Eukaryota; kingdom Metazoa; phylum Cnidaria; class Hydrozoa; order Anthoathecata; family Hydractiniidae; genus Hydractinia; species Hydractinia symbiolongicarpus. The sequence continues at coordinate 26,631,314 of NC_079883.1, forward strand.
CAGAATAAAACTTACAAAAAGCAGTAAACTTCCTTTCAAAAAGTCCATGCTTACCAATTAAAGACATCGTCTTAGATGGAATAATCGACAAGCCCTGCTAAGAAGTTACTGCAGATATATCAAAACGTAACTTCAGTTCAGAATTTAAATGGTCTAACATTGGAATAGTTGTTGTCCGTTTGAAAAATTCTGAAATTTTCTCCGCAGGAATGTTAGACCTACTTCTTAGACGGCCACAAGTCCTTGGATTTGCAGGAGTAACACACACTTTTTGAGCTAGAAATACAGCTTTCTCATACCACATTTGATGGTGTAGGCATCAACAGCATTTCGTGTAACCATGGCTACACTTTTTCAACAGCATCAATCATATGAATTCCTTAAAAGATGTCATTGGACTTGTTGTCGTGTCACAGGAAGCGTAATATTAAGTACAGATCGAGGAATCACTTTTGTCATGATAAACTCGAAACTGGTAATTTTAATTTATGACAAGACAAGACTTTTGAGGATGTTTTAACATTGCATTGTCTTTGAACAAACATCTCCTCAAGAGTAAAAACAAGATGGACATAGGTTCTTGAAAAGTATCCACACGTTCAACCCATCTTGTGCGGCAAACACCCTTTAGCTTATTCGTTAATGAATCAAGAGCATACAATTCAACATTTTTTGCAAACATGTCTTGTCTTACTTTGAGAGAAATTGAAAAAATAAGAAATGTCTTTTATACTATTAAGTACATTCCTAATTGTTTGAATGGAACAAGAGGCTGATGTTGAGGCGATGACTGTGGCAGCGGGTATAAGTAGCCTTCCTATTGATTCTCAAAATATAAGGGGTAGCACCCCTCTAAGGCTTTACGTAATTATTAAATGGTCCCTCTATAAGAACAAAATAAGAACAGATCAGACAAAAAAATGTTGCAAATAAGAACTGACAACCTCAAGTTAGATTTTATTGGTTCTTACTGGCATGTACGTCTCATGGTATTACAATCAATGTCATTACTTCTATAAGATCAAAAAACGTTAGTAACAATTGCCGTGACGTCACACCAGCAATAACAAGTTTCCGGCCTGGTGCAATACATGTCTACTTTTTATTTGGTTTTTGCCATCTTGCCTTGTTACAAACATCAGGTAATTTTAGAGTTTAATAATGAGTACTAATACTTTTAATTTCGCAACGTAAGACATGGCGCTGTGGCTTAGCGGTTAAAGCGCCTGTCTAGTAAACAGGAGATCCCCGGTTCAAATCCGGGCAGTGCCTTTTTATAAAAATTCTTTGTTTCATAAATTGTAATTTTTACTTCAGATAGCTGAAGCCTTTAAGTAGTCTGCAGTTTTATTATTTAATTTTAAGAGGTAAACAATGATTCTGCTTTTTGTCACAAATATATAAATTTCGGACTTCGGATTCGGATAAATTTCGGATTCCACATTTCCATTTCCCACGAGCAAATCAGAATTGCAAAATGGCACCCAAAGCTGTGCACATTTGTAAACACGAGTGCACGGACAGTTGTTGTTGTCCTAAAAATAAGTTAATAACACTATCTACAGAACAGTGCCAATGCTTTTAAATATAATAATTTTAAAAAACCTGTTAACTCTTCTTATACTTGTTGTAGCAGAAGCTCTGCTAAGCTAATTAGGCTATAAATATGCGTGTACTGCTAATACACCTTTACGATAATTTGGAAAACTAACACATATTTTGCGATCGGAGGAGGTATGCCAGCTATAGCCCAGCTAGCTAAAAGCATTCTGAGTATTAAAAACAGCATACAGCAGAAAGATTGAGCATTAGTACGATGGCCCCTATGGCTTACTTCTCTTTTTAGTCAAAGCACTTTCCTTCTTTCCTCCCAAATCTTTTCTTCCATTTAAAATACTTCTAGCTAACTCTTTTTTTTTCAATAAGCGACCAATTACTCTCGTTCTCAGGGTGTTTTGCCTTTTCAATATATAAGAGGTGATGAGGAAAATTCCTGGAGACGAGGGTGAATAAATCATATAGCTATATATCGGCTTCACAGCCTTGAAAAAGATCAAATGTTCTTAGTAAGGCCACAGTCGAAAATATGTTTGGTTAGCGTCATTTCTAATTACAAAAGTGAGTCGGTCGGTCGGTCGGATAAAAATTTTTCCCAAAAAATTACAAGAATACTATATTTCGCAGCTATATTTTGTTAAGGGGGATTTTCACGAAGCGAATTGAACCGCGAATTTGACTGCGAATTCGATGCCTCCGTTTCAAGTTTGATTTTTGTCAGTCAACGTCGTTCCAATGGTTTCGCTTGTATTGCTGTATAAATGCGAAGCAGGAAAATATAGCACTGAGTAGCGCAGCGCAGTCCCCTATCGAAATAACATTGGGACGTAACAACCGTAATTCGGAGGACCGCTGAAAGGGGAAAAGGTTGATTTTGTTGCATGTCGAAGATTGTTTGTGGATTGTTTTCGTTATTTTTTACAAATATACCGACTCCCCAACTCGACTTTCGCCTTTCGAAGTGAGTCGGTTGGGTGACGCTGCTAACCAATTATATCTTTGAGGGTGGCCTAAGGGGCCGTTGACAAACAGTTTTCGTCTTAATAACTCTCCAAAAATTTATGAGTAGTAGATCATATATATACTTAACATTGTGGTATTTCGATAAAGGCATTCCTTTATCTTTTTCCATACACACTTTCTTAATAAGGATACAAAATTCTAACCTTGCTGATCATTATTCTTTTTTGATAAAATACATTTTGTATAAAGTAAAAGCATGTTGCAGTTTGGTTGGTGGACACTACCATGATTTTGAGGATTTTGGGCAGCCATTTCTTTTCCCATTTATTGTGTCTATTGATAAGAAAATTAACAACTCTGCTACTGATCGGAATTGATTCATGACATCATTTTATGCAGATGTTGGTAAATTGAGCACGTGTTAGTCTAGTCTACTTCTTCCTGAAAAGTAAAAAAAATACACAGGCCATGGGTGTAAAATTGTGGACGAGATTTTTAAATTTAGTTGTGAAGAGAAAGTTTCAGAGCACATGCAGAGAAGTGTTAAGTCCAGAAGAGAAGTGTTAAAATACAAAAAAAAAAGGTTTGAATCAAAGAAGAGAAGTGTATAATTTTAATTCGGAAGAGAAGTGACCGTAGGGGCCATCGTACATTAATCCTATCTTTATTTTTCATAAATGTTTTGTGACTTTTGCCCACTATTTTGAAGACTGTCAAGCATATAAGTTTTACATTTGTACTACTGGAAAACTTTTTTGAAAAAAAGAAATATATTCATACATACAACTTTTATTGCGTTGAATTCTGAGTTAAAGACACTGTTTTGTCTATAGTAGGTAATGTTATGCAATATTATGATACAATTGTACATTTCAGATAATCTGTAAACTAATACATTATGGGTGCAACCGTTGTTTACGTGTTTGGACTAATAGATTCTACAGTTCTGTTGTTCATGGCTGTTTTCTATGTATCTTTTCACACTTATATATTTATATATACTGTTGAAGTTTGGTTTTGCTGTTATTGTATATACTTCATAAGCGTGCAAAATAATGTTATAATGATGCAAAATATCGTTAAATTGTCAGAGTAAAATGTCAATATTATAATAAATAATAAAGAAATGTCAATTTCTAGGATTAATTCCCTTGTTAGATCTCTTAAAATTTTGTTCTCTGCTTGAAAATACAATTTTCTTAACCAGTTCTTGTAGATAGTGACACTTTCTGATCTTGAATGCGATCACATCAATGCTGCTACATGCTGTGGTCGCTTAAACAAGGTAAAAACAAAACGCATTTTCATCCCTAATGTTGTCAATCGCATTGTATTAATTTTTGCAATGTATTAAGCACTAGAGCAAAATTGTGTTTTCATTATCACGACCGCGCAATGTCATAAGCTTACCCACAAAACTATACTAGGTCGTTGAGCCATATGTACTATACAACACATTAATGATAGTTAGTATTGTTTTGAAGCCTTGTATAGTTTATACTGTGTTTTATTGTTGTGTTTTTTTTTTGCAGATTATCATTCCAGAAGCAGCGCTTTTAGGCTTGTTAAATATAGCTCTAATTTTTAATGGAAGTTTTGCTTTATTGGCATTCTCACTACCCATGTTTGTTTGGTTAATCTACAGGTACAGCGCTTTTTTAAATTTTGAGTTTTTATTACAAAAATTGGATAAAAACGAAATAGCATGCCTTAACACCTGGCTATACGCAAGATAAAGTTTCATGAAACGTTTTGCTAAAGAAGAAGAGATCTTATGGTTTCCAATGCTTCTTGAAATATTCTAACCTGTTTGTTGATTTTTTATATTTCTTCTTTTTTGGCAGATGTATGTTCGCCAGGATAGTTTTCTTGCACGGTCGGGTGTGTCCGAAGATGTTTTTTTCTCTCAAAACCAGATATTTTTAAATAAACTTCTGTGGGTCAAACATTTTCTTCAGAATTGCGGCGAAACCTAAGGGCAATATAGCGTATTTCGATCCCGCCGAAATTTATAATCGACAACAAGTGAAAACATTTACAAACGAGGCTATTGTGAAACTGATGTATCATTTATTTGGATTCTTTGTCTTCTTATATTGGTATGTATTGTTTGATATCTGTTTTTTATTTGTTTATTTACGTATAAAAGTAATAAAGGAGCTTCTTGCTTACTTCAGTAGCTAGAATTCTGTGTTAGACAATGCCTGTTACCGACGGTAACAACGACCACTGCGGAATTCCTTTCAAATTAACAAAATGGTACATGAGACATGAGAAAAACGAATTTCGTTTTTAAAAAAATGAAGAAAAGCATTTTTAAAGCGTAAATAAGGGGTCGAATTCCTTGTGAATTTTTTTCTCAACTTAATGATTTTCGCGCGTCCTCCGCGTATTCAAATCCTGGCAAAATATCTAAATTTTGCCGACCCGCAAAATAAAACTGTTCAAACAACAACAAATAAAATAACGGATTAATTTTATTGTTGTAAGCTACTTTGTATTCTTCCTTTTAAATGTCAATGCACCATCGTTTTCTCCGACGACTTACAGACCTGGGGACGAGGTTGGGCTGTGATGTACGTCTTCCATATTTTTTCTCTTAATTTAATTCGCGTCGTGTGAAAAAATCTAAATTTTCGTCCAACGCTATATCAAATCCTTGCCAGAAAAATCAAACTAAGTTCATCCGCGTAAAAAATATCAAAATTGTCTTTCAAAATACACTCCCAAGAAATTTAATTCGGGATCATGTTTATTTTTTTCAAAGATGTAACAGATGTATGATAATATCACTAATAAAAATATTGCACGGTAATAGCGTTTGATTTCTAGCATTTTTAAATTCCTCTTTTTTTTTCAGTATGATTATGGAGCTTGTATCAGATGATGATAATTCGATGCACCCTTTTCCACCTCTGCCACACGAAGGAATGTGAAACAAATCTGCTCCGTCTAATAGCAATGTGTACGCACATCAACTTTCTAGAACGTCACTTAAACAATACACTTCTTGCAGTTATTGGTGTGAAGACATGAAGGTCATGTGATGGTCCAGTGAACAGATCTATTTACTGACATTGTTTTTCTCGTTTATTTTTTTTTTAGTATAAATATCTAATATTGATTTCTTGTCCTAGATATATTTATACACCAGCCAAATTTAGTATATCTTTTTTTATTTGTATATTTTAATACGTTCATTTATTAAAAAGAACATTTTTGTATACCTTACAAGCCAATAGATCTTGCTTTAAGAAAAGTGAATTTTTTATGCATTATTTGTGTGTCTGAAATATGCAAAAAATAATTTTTCAGAAATTTTTGTCCCGCCCTTAAGGTATTTTAGCCACTTGCCGTGACAAACCGTTGAAGGGAACGTACGTTGAAACGATAATTCGTGCGAAGATCTAGTCAGTCAATCCGGAGGTTTGTTACCTCCTCAAATTTTTATTTTCTAAAAAACTTGGAAATCCTGCAAAAAGATACCTTGAGGGAATTTATTTTCGCGAAAAAAAATTAGAAAATAAGATTTAATTTTTGCGTTGAGGATTTACGGTATGTGTAGTACTTGAGGTAAATCCGAAGAAAAACTATTGTAAATCTTTTTCAAACAGAAACAACAAACCCTGCGGCTTTAAGATTTCCGTCATTAGCCTAAAAGGTTTTAAAATTTAAAGTAGACCTTGAATACGGAGAATTATGGGGTAAACAAATCACGAGTATCACGATTCTTAATTTTTTTTGTAACTAACCTGTATAATGTTAAAATACAACTCAATAAATAAAAAATAAAAATTTTACATAGCTATATGAAGTATTCTAAAATGACAGTAAAAACTTTTACTGGATGTTTTTAAAAGTGAACAGGAAAATTCTGGAAATTCCAGAATACAAATCTTGCTATGTAGAAACTTGACGATTCGAATATAATAACTTCTAAACGAGCTCAATTTGAATGATGAAGTAGTTCATTGTTTATTTAATTCAGCAATAAATACATATTAGCATTTCAGTATTTAGGCCTGCAAAATTTACTCTCTTGTTGAAAATTTTTTCAAAATGGTGAAGGTGCATGATTTGATAACAGCTGATCTAAAAAGGAAAGTACGTTTTAAAAATAAGAAACAAGAATACAATTTTACCATAAACTGCAATAAAACCAGGTTGTTTAAATATTCTCTTTTTTAACCTCTCTTTGCCTCTTTGATTTAAAAAGGGAATTTAATACAAAGATACAAATCCATGTGATGTGATGCACAGGTATATTTCGTGAGACTTTTAAAAATCAAATCATTTCTAAGAAATCTTAGAAAAATATTTTGTGATACTTTGGGTTGATCTCAAGAAAGATTTTTAAGGAAATAAGGCACAAGGAGAACTGATAATTAGGCAGTAACAGAATAGTTACCTGTTTTCAATGGTGCCATAACTTGGTGGTTATAACTCTGGCACTTTGTGCGGGAGAACGGGGTTCGATTCCACTTGGCGGTAATTCAATATTATGCTACCATAGCCCTGGACTAGCTCCCTATCCAAGCTATAACCTTTCCTGGAAATATAGTGTAATATAGTATAATTAGCCGCTAATACGATATATATCTTTTTACTTAAATTTTCACTTTTCTTCGTTATCGATCTCCCCATAGCCATCTATATTTATATAGTTCAACATAAAGTTGTGCTTCAATTAAAACCAAGAAAAAGAACAAGAAACGATTTTGCAAAAAAGATATAATTTTACTGTAGCTAGCAGTACATATGTTGTCTATATTATTAAACAACAAAACTATTCTGATTTCAAGAAAAAGCATAGAAAAGACGCAGTTAGCCGTAAAGAACGCAAAGAAGTTTTTAACAGCTAATTATACTAGGCGTAGCATCTAATTATCCTGCATCGGCTAACTATATACTTTTACAGGTTAATTACCAGTTCACCGACTGCTCAGTGCAAGCAACAATAAACTTTTGTCACGTTTCGACAACTTTTTTGCAAAAAATTTAAAAAAAATCCTGTGCAAATATATTTATCTTTTTATCTGATAGAAGTAGTGCCACAAAGTGTCATTTGGAAGTTATTTTTAGGCCCCCTTTTTCCCATAAGAACAGGAGTTGAGTGTCCAGTCATGGAAGAACTACGCAAGACAGGATAAAGGTTTTTTGTTGCTTGCTCTTTAAGAAAAAAGGCACTCTAATCAATTTTGTGTAGCTAGTTTCATAGCTAGCTAGCAAGTAAGTAATTTCATGAAAGGGTATGCCAGCACCAATAAGGAGATCCAAGTCAGCACCAAAAATTGAGATAGCTAGCTAGCCAGCACACCTTTCTCACTTAGCTATTTATAAAATAATTCTTACCTGATAAAATACACGAATTTAAAAAATAGTGCTTAGCTCCCCATCAATAAAGCTACTACGACCAAACCAAAGAGACCGGCAAGGGGCGACCAACAAAATGTAAGCACTTTTAGTCATGGCCGCACACGGAATGTTCTGACCACACGAAGAGTAACAGTGTCCGGGCTTTGTGCTGTCTGTCTCTATCTATCTCCCATCAGGCGATTTTAAAGATTCCGCCCCGCATAGCGGCGACGGAAATCAAAAATTATTTAATTCTTGCAGGAATCAATTTTCGCGATGGTATTTTATATATTAGATGAAAAGATTACCGTGGTATTTTTGTTTCGTTCAAGGACAGCGTTTTTGTATTCCACTGGCAAATAGTAATTACCATTTCTCGCGAAAAAATATTTTTGCTAAGCTACAATTTCGCTATTTAATTTTACTTCGGGCTTTTTATTGAAATAAGGGGACCCTTGAAGTTGCTTAGATCAGTGACAATCAGTTTTAGACGACTTTTAGTGAATGTAACAAAATAACACTGTCGTACCCGGAGCTATTTTTGAGATAAAACCTCGTTCTCCCAAAGAGCTCTAAAGACAAAAGTGGGCCGTTGGATGTTGCAGAGAGTTGTCGGATAGTGCGCAGACCCTAATTGGGTCGGAGTAGCTCAAAATGAGCATTAATTACTCCCCATGTAAGCCATGACCCCTGGGGCTAGCCATGTAAAAAATGCACCATCTGGGTACCAATGAAGTGGAGCAGCAGGATTTAGACCGACATATTTTTCATTTGTTTTTTTAATGAAATTAAAGAAATGAACGGTTAATTGTTATTATAAAAACTCAACACGGTTTATATTTTGATGTTATCGACGCCACCTTGGTAAGTGTTGGTCGAAGAAAATAAAATAGGGGATTGGTCTATAGATTTCAATATTCCGAAGAAAATATCAAAATAACATATCTTTCTAAAAAATCTTGATAATCCTTTTTAGTTGTAATAAAATGTAACGAAAGAAATAATAGTTAAAAAAAGTACAACCCAAAATGGTGCAACGTTGACATGAAACAGCTCATACCTTCATATTGCTCTATTTTACACCATAACTAAACTTCTCCGAACTTGTGTCTTTATGCTGCTTTCAGAAAACACAGATAAGTTTTCGCGAATTTCGGTAATTTTTGGTAAATTATTCTTTAACGCGTAATTTTGTGAAAAATGAAAGAGCTCTGAGAAGTGAACAGATAAATATAAGAATAAAAAAATCTGATACCAAAACCCAAAAATACCCAGCCTGGCAGCAATATATACATAAAATAAATCTATAAACAAAAATAACTCGAATGTCAGCGGAAGTTCGGTTCAGAAATAAAATAATGTTTGCAAACAAAGCACAGTGGAATCTCCTCCCGCTATAAGCAGAAATATAAATAACTTTCATAAAGATAACTATGCCTGACCGCGCTTAACACAGATTCTTTGAACCAACCACAATCACGAGCTTCTATACACCAATCACAAGGAGGCATAACACCGGTTAAATCGGTTTCAAATCAAGATGGCTGCTCTTTGAAGATTTGCGTGCACCAATTTCGATGTTGTGGTGTTTCGCAATGTAGGTACAAACCACGTGGATGGCGACATTGTACACTGCAAACCGGACATACAACTGAAGTGTTGAAGGGAATTAACGATCTGAAGAAAAACAGGACTTGTGTGCACTATTCATCATCATAACATTTCACGCAAAAAAATAAAATAAAAAAATAAATAAAAAGAAATCAATAAAAAAAATTATTATATATTTCGCAGAATTTAACTTGACGAATTTCACAAAAAAAAACCTCGCATAAAAACAACAAAGTTTAACACACTAAAGTAGCAGTTTTTACGCCCGTAAATTGGTGATGCTGTGGTTTTGAGAACGCGATTGAAATGACGCAAGCGAACTGTAAAACAAATGCACGAGAAAACTTCAGTCATTATAAAAAATTATTCCTACTTGAACACCATCAAAAAATGTTGTCTCGTTCGTTGAAAAAAGTTTTGTACCAAAAAAACATATAGGCTTACTTTCCAGCAAGTTTATGAAGCTCGTTGAGTTGTTCTCGCTGTTGAACAATGCGCGGATCGACAACTTCTTTGGTGTTTTCTTGGAAGAATATACCTTTGTGATACGCATACAAATGTGTTGCTTCCTCCTGGTAGCCGCACTCCAACACAGACTCTGGATTTAGCTAAAAGTTGAAGTCGTTCGTTAAAAAAACTACAGATTAACTGTCTAAGCATTGTATTTTCAATCATTAAGGCAACAATAAAATGCATAAAAATTCCTGTTCTTAAATCAGAATTTTTCACTGTAACGAGAACAATGTGTTTATGTTACATTCATGTAACAGTGTCGAGATGCGACCATATGTTAGCATAGACGTTAGCTGCAAGTTGTAAGAAACTGGAGATAATACTGCTTACCTGATTCCACCGATATTCGTTTCGATAATGAACCACTTCCATGTCTTCTCGATGAGTATTTATTAACCTGGTAGATAAATAAGAACCCTACATCACTACAAAGACACAAGAAGTTCATTTTATATACATGTTTTTGTGAAAAAAAATCAATAGCTCATTTGAAGTGCGAATGTGAAGGTTAACGCATTGACTTCAAACCTTATTGTCAGAAAATTTAGCGGGAAGTAAATTTGCCCAATTTTCGCGTTTTTTTCTCTAAATGTGGCGACATTAAGTTTCTGTTAACCGCAAATTGAAACTCCGTAAAGCTCTGAAATGTTAAATACAGTCATAAAATTCACTTTTTAATAGTCTCTCAAAATGTCTGTTTTGTTATAAATATTAACAAGTTTCTTCATCAGCTGCAAAATTAATTCTCGAAAATTAGATACTTCCACCAACCGCGACATTTTCTGACAATACAGTATAACCTGGATCTCACTCAGGATGGCTATAGGTTAGAAATCTTACTAATCAAGCCTTCCCTGACACACATACATACCAACTTGTTGACCATTTTTATATAACTAAAATTACTACGTTAAAAAATGCAACACAGGATAAGTAATTTTAGATTTTAGGAGAAATTAATATTTCTGGTCCAAATTTCAACTTAGTTTTTCGGAGATTTTTGAAAATATGGCCACCATGTCACTTTGTATTAGTATGAAACCTACTCTAACAGCTTGTCACGTGCATATTTTTGCACGTCTGCAATTTTATGAGCAGGTAGATCGATTCTTTCTTCTTTTATACCAATAGCGTAATTGATAAGGTAACGCACTCCATTGATCTAAAATAGGATTACAGCAAGAAAAATTACTTCATTTATCATATTTAAATTTGAACACATTATCGACGCTTAAGGGGGGTCATTTATCTATTTCTATTTATCTCAGTTTGACCGCTAAAATTAAAAATAACACCATAAGAGTTGGCGTGAAAAAGGGGCGGCGTGGCGTTAATTAGGAGCGGCGTTAAATAGGGCCGACGAAATAAGGATCAACAAAGTTGCTCGCAAAAATATATGCAGGTGGGAACAATTACAGTGCGTCTACAATACAAAAAGTTCTTGTAATGAATTACCATCCCGAAATCCTTTTCAGCAAATTTAACGTCAAAAGCAATTTCAATATCGTGATCAGGAAGAATGGGTGCGCCCATGTCATCACATCCCAACCCGCATATTGCACCTGTAATAAACGTCTCTTCTTTGTCGCACCTGCAAACAAAACCATTTGTTTATAAAATGGAATATTTAAATTCATATAACTCAAGGCGGTAATACACGATTTAACCGTTTTTTTAATAAATCTTTCTTGCTTCACATTATAGCTATCATACCTACTAAATTTTCAAATTTATCTATTAGACATCTGCATGCCAAATATTTAGGTCGTATACCTCTCTGAGCTTTAAATTTTAGCCATACTCGAAACCATCCATTCAATTTCTATAAAACCTCCTAATCGGGAAAATTACCTTTCGTTAGGATTATCCTTAGAACTTGAAACTATCGGGAAACTCGAATTTTCGGTCGATTTTTGCCATTTTTATATGCCAGTTATGTAGTAACCAAAAAAATATGTTAAATAACGTTATTACAATTGCGGTAGTATGTTATCAACCGCTAAGAATTCAACAGTAACCTTTAACATTCTCCCTTCCTTCATCAATTTATTGAAGAACAATGTTGAAAACTACTTTTTTTCGTTAAAGACAATGTTTTTTAAGCGTCGTAAAGTTTCTTTGTTTTGTCATGTTTTACTGCACGTACATCCGAGGTACAAAAATTGTTTGATTAGTTAAAACATGGACGTAGAAGTTAAAATATCTGCTATTTCTACCTCCATGCTTAGAATATTTCAAATTATTCAAAAAACTTAAATCTAAACCCTTCAGATTAATTGAATAACCTGAACCGTTCTAACTATTAAAAATCGCAGTCGACAATCTGACCATAATTGCCCACATTTGACAGATTGAATTCAATTAATCGAATCGTGTATCACTGTCTTCAGCATGAATATGGCTTTACCTGAATTCCGCCACAGGTGCAAAAAGCAAAGGAAGCATCGATGTCAGCCCGTGTATGTTGGGTAGATAAGTAGTTTCCCTACAACATTAAAAAACAATTCTCTAACAAGATTTTAAAGTCATTGTTGTTGCTTCGCCTGGCCTAATGTGTAATAATATTGTATGTTTCTATGCAAAATTTTGAGGAATATAGCTAGCTAGCTGGTTTAAAAAGGTTTGAAGTTTATTTCAACAGATAACTTGATTTAATGGCATGGTTTGTGCTCATATTGCATAAATAATGGATATCAAATACACGTAGGGAACTTTTCTGTCATTTTTAGTTATATTTATATATCCAAGGTGGTATTCAAGATGATTTTAGATGTTGTTTTTATTCTCAGTGCTCATAAATTTATTCACCGCCATTAACTCGACTTAAGTGTTACTAAAGTCAGAAATCAACAGCCCGTTTTGTAGCCCCTTTGAGATTCACGAAGTAAACAAACATTTGCAAACTCTTTTTAAGCTTTTGTTTTTGAATACGCCATCAATTTTAAAACACTTCATTTTTGTCAGTGAGACAAGATGGTTGGGCGGGTAAATTGCCGTGGATCTGTTGGGCGGGTGAATGGCTGTGGATTTGTTGGGCGGGTGAATTGCCGTGAACTTCCACGGGCTAACAACTATTTCACAATAATAAATGCTGGTGAAAAAAAACGTACAATGATCGATTTGGGAAAATTAATGCCTTCAAAATACAACTTATTGAAAAAATTAATCCCCAATTAATTTCTTCCATTAACATACCTTGCAATTATGGTGTTACCGGATGGGTTGATGTTGACACTTGCAGCTACTAACAAACGTGGATGTTTATCTTGTGGTTCTTCACACATAACAACACTATTTACTGAGTCCTGTTCAACACGGCTTGCTCTAGAAGAAAGGTGTGATAGAGCATGAAGTTAGATAAATGTTGGACAGTAACAAGAATATGACATAAAGCATCAAACGAATTCATTCATTCAACATTGAACTTTTATACTGGACTCTGTCTGACTGGTGCGTGAGAAAACAGATTTCTTTTGGAGCTTTCAGTAAAAATCACTTGCGAATCATCCTAAATGATTCGAACGATTATTCGAATCACATTACTTTAAGCAAATCAAAATTTCTTTTAGACGCATAAACATCGAATGAAATATTCTCTGTATGTCCCAGATTGTAGAAAAAATATATTTGTACCTTAGTCTAGCTGAAGCAGTTAGGCCAAAGAAGCTCACTTCAAATGGACTGAATGGACCACGCAATGAAATCTAAATTAAACAGCCAATTACTTAATTGAGTAGCTAGGAAGGAGGACTACAAAGTTATTCATCAAGAACGTACCTTTAAGACCTCCTCTCCACGTTCAATACGTGAACCTTCTGCAACGTTTTTTGTGTCAGATGATGCTTTCTTTAATGAAGCTCCTTGAAAATTTACCATCTCTCCGTGACGTTGCTACGACACAAAAAAAAAATGCAAACGAAACCTTCGGTAACCACTATGGGTATCGAAGGATTTGATATCTACCAGACTTACGAAAACACAAATATGTCACCTTTGATGAAAGTGGTTCCTCACAATACATAGCGTGGCCCTCTTCAATAAGTAGTCTGTTGATGCTTTTATCGTTGTTAAATATTTCCAACCGATAGGTCCCATGTATTAGTGAATAAACCTAAAAAAGGTTTGAACGCGTTAATCGCAAGCATCAAGATTATCGCTTTCGTTTAGATTGACCATAACATATACTATAGGTATACTTTGGGAAATTCATAAACAATATAATTTTTCACCTCTACAACGCGTGATTACAGTTATTACTCCAGTAAGGTCAACGACTAAACTGGACCCAAGAGAGAAACTGCTAAGTATATTAGAGGATGATCTGTCAAATTTACCTTTCCAATTAACTGAATAGATCCTGGACTGGCCACCTCATTAAACCGTAATGCTGCTTCTTCCGTCCATGTTCCACGTATTGGCCGAATTTCACACAAGTAGCATTCGAATGCCTACAAATTAAAATAAGAAGGACAATGTGTAGCGAAATATAAAATATAAAATACGGAGCATCCGCGGGAAACAAAAGCTCGGTGTTAGTATCTACCTGAAACGGGATATTCAGTAAAGCTTCTTGGCAAATGCGAATTTGCTTTAGATCAGAAATTGTGGATGTGTTGCCATAATCGAGAAAAAACACCTGAAATAAAAACGCATTTTACAAGGTTATTACATAGATAGTCTCCTCAATCACTTCAACGAAGCTGTTACTTAATTTAAATGAATCGCTATTAAACCTGCTTTTAAGGTTGCAGTTGAAAGATTGTGTGCCACGCCATATGCAAAATAATTTTGTTTTATATCCCAACTAATCAGTATAGTTAAAAACATATCAAACCAAAAATATACCTTCACATGTCGATCTGAACATTGGATTATCTCAGCACGAAAGAATTCATCTTCGAAGGGAGCTAAGCAGTAGGAACCAACTCTAATATCCTCAGTTCTCATTGGCTTTAAATTTCTGCCGCTGAGTTCGTTTAATTTGATATGCAACTGAAGCATTCGTTTTTGTGTCTCCTGATCGGAATATGTCGCCCAAAAATGACCAGGGTTAATGCACTAAATAAATATTAGCCATTAATAAAAATAACACATCCGATGGAGAGATGTACTCACCAACGGTAGCTAAATAGCAAGTTGGCTTTATTCTTATGCTAAAAATAAAGTTTTCCCTAAGAGTTTCCATACTATACATTCTTCAATTCTCTGTTAAGTGATGTTTCATAACTTTAATCAAAATGGACGTGCCACATGAACTTCTTTTAAACTTTTAGTGTTGTTACTGTTCTTACAGAAGAATACAAATGTACAATTATCTCACCTAACGTTAACGTTTTATGAAATTTTAAATTAACTACAAAATGTTTATACGACGAAGAGATACCAACTTAAGGAAGGTGTATACTGTGCATTTCTGGTCCCCAAAGCCAACCATAAAAATGCTATATTTAAAATTTCTTCGTCTTTACCATAGAAAACATAAAACACAAACCTCTTGTATAATGAGATTAATGTAACCAGTCTCTTGCAGTTCAACCTGATATCAAAAAGAAAATATGATAAAAGAATGTGAACACAGCATAAAACACTACGTACTGTGACATAGCCAACGTAATGAAGTTGTTGGTTACCGAGAAGAAAAAAACATCCTTAGTCTATGGGCAGTTTTGCAGTATTATAAACCTACCAACACTTTAAGCCTGAAAAACAAAATAGGACATTTGAGTTTTGCGAAATAACAATAGTTTACAGTTTATCCAGACTCCCAGCTGAGTTTATTATTACCCTTACAACGCTAAATTCAAGTCTTAAAACCTCCCCTGGGCATCAAAAAGTTTTTATATAAAAATTACATTCCATCCATTACCTGACGAGGGTTGCCTTGCAATGTAACGCTTAGTGTTCCTTCTTTACCAAGTCCAGTATTAACTCTGAAATGAAAAAAGGTGTTACCTCAGGAACAATTCTGACATCATATGAACAAATAGTGTTTTTAGTAGAAAAACTACAACCCTATCGAAAATTAATTTCTACAGTCGATTACAAAAAAAATTATTTTGATATTCACCTGTTAGTTAGTAGACCTGTTTCTGGATTGTGAGAAAGCAATGGCTTATTAAGCAATGTCTGTCGGAATTTCTCGTCGTTTTTCTTTGACACGAGTATATTGAGTGGCACACGCAGGTGTCTAAATGTAATAACTGAAACACTAAAGCCTCAAACAATGACTTAACATACGTTATTACAGTGACAAACATACCCAAATAAACAAACTAACAAATTATCTACCTTAGTTTGATTGCCTTGTATACAGCAACAGTGACTGGTGATTCTCCCGATAGTTCATTTTCAAACTCAATAAAAGCTCTGTAAAAGAAAAAAAAGTTAGTTTAGAAATATAAATTACACAGTCTCTTTGAATCCTGGACAAACCAGATTACCTAGAATTTTCAAAGTATAGTCTCTTTCCACGTCCACATTGGCGAAACAAATTTGCAACACTTGAACGATAATGACACAAGGTTGGAGGTGCACCATGTACCTACAATAAATATTCTAGCTATTCTATTAACATGTACCTGCACTAAATATTTTTGATAACGTACCTGCACTGAGTATAATACACAACAAGAGCCAATTGCCTTATACTGAAGTTTATTTGAGGCAAAAATCACTCGCTGGTAGCTACAATAGGGGTTAACAAATTTATTTTTCAATGTATATGTCGTTATTTTTCAAAATTATTTATCCACCTGCCATGATGTTTATTTTAGACGAGAACTGAAAATAACAGAGGAACACTATGACAATAAAGTATCTTTTTTATGAGCAATGGGCCGCAGTTAGGAGGAAGAAATTAAGAGCATAAAAATTCTAATATGTATGTCATAATAATTATTTTAAAGCTCAAATTTATAGTTGTCCAAGAAGATATGCCGTAGCATGCTAAACCTGATCCAGCTAACAAAACAGATTGAGCAGAATATTTCAAACTCAAGTGTTGATGTTTTGTGCTTGAAACAATTTTTCTGGCGCATATGCTCAAGGGAACTAAGAAACCTATGTATTCTCTACAATATCTGTTCTGCCTTAAATGGTACCAATTTTTTGTGGGTATTAATTTTAGAGCATTTGGCATATTTTAGCATAATTCGCAAAATTAAATATCTGAAAAATATTCTTTAAGATAACATTTATAAAAATTCATTAACATTAAGAGTTCGTAAACGAATTCTAAAGATAATCAGAGAGCAATTTTATTTATATATATTTACTTTATTAAAGTGTATAGTACAGCTATGACAAAGGGTGATTAAAAGCATAGTACTGTGAATGTTTTAAAATATCTGATAACATTTCTACGCCATACGCGGAAATGTTTTCGAACGATCATTTTAAAGAACTAATAGCTGCAAAATGAAGTACCTGCTAAAATATTTTTAATCCATAAACAAGTCCATAAAGTAGGTGATACTAATATACTGACAACTAAAGGATATTGAACTTATAACTTTAGTCAACTGGGAACATTTTTTAAATATTTTCCTACTAACAAAAGTAACACCAGGAACCGTACCACCACAGTTGTAAATGGGTTATGTCCAGATAATGTTTTTGTTGCTTCTGCTTCCTCAATCTCTTGTGTATGGAAATAACTTGGATAATAAGCACCAGCTATAACAATCTAAAAAAATAAATAAATAAATATAACAAACAAAATCAAAATATATAGTGCACACACTCTCTTAAATAAGACTCCTTTTCCTTAAATTCCCAAAAGCAAACATAATTGTCTCTTACCTTTAAAACAAACTCATTTTCTTTGTCTAGTTCATCTCTACATTGTAAATAAAAAACTTGTTACAAGACATCCAAGCAAACAAAAGTACAGTTTGTGAAATAACTAGTTTTATTTACCTTTTGTAAATGTTACGATGGGTAAAAATGTTAAAACTTTTTAAACGTTCTTCTAGTTCTTTTACAAGTAAGTCAACCTGAAAGTAGAAGAAGCGTTTATATTCAGCAAGGCACCCAGTGGGTACGTTTATATTCAGTAATGCACCCAGTGGGTAATCAATACAAATAATAGTAGATTGCCTAAAATTTGGTGCTCAAAAAAAATAATATTTCCTAATTTACTTTATCTTATATTTATGAGAGCATACTGATTACAAGTATTGAAAACTACACTGTAATGAATTTTTTAACATTCCAGTGGGCAGCTTTAGTAACAAATGTAACCAAACCAATGTTCAACACTAAATTCACATTAAACAATCGAAACTTTAATGGACCTACGTCAATTTAAAACATCAGAAAAAAATCAAAGTTTGAAAATCCGTATTTTTTAATTGAGTATAAATCTGCCATTTTTGAGCTGATAAGATTTTTTTTTAAAACCGACTTCGTCACATTCAAGTGTGTATTGTTCTCCTTTTTTTGCAAAAAATAATGATCTAATTCTAATAATCCAAAGCTGGTAACGGAAAAAAGGACACAGGTCTTTCTATAGGACTTCACATGTACCAGGTGTCACTACTTTTCTTTATATATTTTAGATTAAAATGCATGGTTTATGCCCTTAACTAATAGAGTGGTTGAATTTGGACCTTTTACATTCTGATAGCAGATTTTTGTTAAAGTTTCTTGTTGCATAGTAGACTGCCTCAGTTTTCCAAGATGGCGATTTCGACGCTTGGATGTATGATATAAAGGTATGGGAAGTTGTTATGGATTTAGATAAAAAGTTCGAGACATTTTAACGTTTTAAGGTTGAGCTTTCATTAGCTGTTTTAGCTTACCAGTTGTACAAAAGTGCTAATTTGACAAAATCTCGTGATCTCACTAAAGCTACTGTTTCTTCTCTGACATATGATGACACGAGAAAGCAGATCAAGGCAATATACAATCAATGTAAGTGATCAGTCGCCCAGCAATGATTTAAGGATACAGATAAAAGGAAATCTTGTAAGAGAAGAATTCCGATAGGAGACAAACCTATGCACGTGAACATGGACGAGGATCAAAATCCTATTGATTCTAACGGACCCCGACTGCAATGCCATATTTACAAACCAATAATGCATTTCATGAACGATTGTCCAGACAGAAATATAAAAACAACTAGAACAAGTACATGTTTAACTATTCACAAAAGTGTGGAGCAGTGCTTTATGTAACAAGTTATGTCAGAATCTCTCAACTGCTGATTGATCATCTACTGTGCGTGGCAAGAACTGGTTAAACTGTTACTGTGATACTCTACAAGAGGGTGCAAGTTTGCAAAAAAATGCAAGCTCAAAGTCATTACAGTCCAGGTATGAATTATTAATCGTTTAAGCAAGTTTTTATCCCAGTAAACATTTCTGGTATAGCCACCAACATCCTCACTAATGTGGTTGATTGGTTCCACTTCTACTTTCCAGAAAAAGTATGAATAAAGGGAAATTAAGCTCATCTAAGGAGCAAGTTGCTGTTTAGTAAAAAGTACATCGTTCAGTGAGAACCTTACTACAATTATTTGCACCGCTATGTGATTGCAGCTCTATTTTTACCTACATTCACGCTGCCTTCTTTAGACATTTAAAAAAAAAACTGACATCTTTGGATGTTCAAGTTCTGTTTATCATTTTGTTTTCTACTGTCAGTTATATATTATTAATTTACATCAGGTATAGTTCCAAAAAACGTTCAGTGTCATGGCGTGTTTTCGTAATTTTATTGTAGCCACAAGCTAATGTATTTTTCAGTGAGGGTTTAGCCTTAAGATCACAAGAGTTAAAACCACATTAAAAAAATCACGATGCCTTACTGGTTGTAAACTTTTTCATTAAAATATTTGCTAGCAATCAGAATTTATAATTTAAAAATTAGCATTTGTGGAAGAGCTTGTTATGGTTTACAAAGATAAAATAATTGTCTCATTATTAGCTAATAAATTTACCTCTTTAAGTCTTTTGTATTCCAATAAATTGCGATGGGCCCACCTGCTTTCTGGCTATCATAAAATTGAAATAAGAAGTCAAGGGGTATGCCATAAATATAAAAAAACATTAAAATCACTTTTGATGCTTTTTTTAAGAAAAGCTAAAAAAGGCAAAGAGAACGTTTTTACTTGATAGCGAATTTAAAAATTATTAAATTTGTAATGTTTACCTCATTAAAACCGATGTGTTCCTTACGAAATTTCCAACTCTGTAAAAAATTGTTTGTAAATGTTGAAATAGTAAGCCTTTATGTGAAGTCATGTGCATTACATACACTGTTGGGAATGAAAACCAGCAAAACTTACCACAAATGCATTGAGTGATGCAATTAAGTCACTTGATGAAAATTTTGCCCAGTGCATTTTATTTCTATGAAAAAAACATAAAAATCATCCAAAGAACACAGTAATAACACAAAAATGCCATAAATTACATTCTCACTGAAAACACAGTAGGTCGCAGCATGACCTTCACACTTTTTTGTTCATATTAAATTTTAAAATACTTTGCGTTTACATACAATAAAAAAAACATGTAGTTCTAAGAAAAAATAGAAGTGTCATTTTGCCAAAAGTGAGTATACATCATTTCGAGGCTATTATATATGGGCAAAACGCACCACAACGCAAAGTGTAAACTTGGAATTAGATATAAAATTTGCAAACTTACGTATACGCTTTCATTTCTTGTCGAAATGGTTTTGAAAAAACACTTTTAAGGGACAGGCAAGCTCCTAAAATTAGCAGGCAAAATAGATTGAAGATTACATAAGCAAAAAATACACTCATTATTGAAAAAAGACTACCTACCTATTACAAGACATTCTTCTAACACACCAAAAGTATAACCTATCAGCAACAACTTTCCAATATGAACATCTACTGGTAAAGCACCCAACACACGACCAACAAACGTCAGATCTCCATCCAGAGGATTAATATGATTATTTTGACGAACGGTTAAAGCTCCCACCTTCAAAGGAAAAGCTGTTACAAAGCACTACAAACATCAAGATAAAACTCAATTAAATTTTAAAGGAAAGCGATGATTTGTACAAAGGAAGGAAATGTGATTAAAATACTAAAAGAATCTATCAAATATATATAAACTAAAAATTTGGGGCCTAAGTTACTTGAATGCACATAATAAATGTAAAGGTTTACTTGTTTATGTGGAGGACAAATGCTTGACATTTTAATTCTTTAAGAGATGCCTTGTTTAAGAGAAGTTTTAATTAGAGTGTCGATAGGAAATATAATCTTTTTTACTGTATTATGTTGATGCTGACAACAATTCCAAAAACCAGTGCAAATTTACTTTCAAGGGATTACATTAAAGGTTCAAACTGTCATCAATTTTTTTTTTTTAATTTTTTTTTGTAAAAACTAAAACATTACAGCTCTTCTACTTACATATGAATATTTTTATGTACATTTTTTTTTTACCTCATAACATTTTTAGTTAACTATTGATTTAAAAAACTACCTCTTTCAGCATAAGAACAGTTCTTTTGATGTATGTAATGTCAGGTGGTTGGAGAGCGAGCCCTAGTACTTGCGCTGGTGGTCCAAGCTCAAGTAGCTTGACTTTTAATAGAACTTGTTCCAATGGCGATCTCTAAATAATTTAAACAACAAATACTTCTCTATTGAGTTAAAGGTGAGATGTTATTTAATAATTTTTAGATTATTATAGGTCAGTTACCAATAGGTATCAACTGGCATCAACCACTATATCTGTATACCGTATTTTCCAGGATTAACCCGTGGGTTATAAGTTGATTTTTAAAACTTTTACTGTTGGAGCGGGTTATAATGTAAGTGCCAGTTATTTGCAAAGTTTTATTATTTTTGTCATTTATTGTGAAATTCAAAGTATATAGACTTACTAATTAAGGTTGTTTTTTTTTAACATAAATAACATAAACATCACATTGTTTTTCATTCATTTTAAAAGTTTTTTTAGATACATTCATCTGGTAACAAGATGCGGATAACTAAAAACACACTGATTGAAATTTTATATACAATGTACATAGAAAGGGGTAGGGTACCTAATGGGTACTGGAAAACATGGCACTAAAAACCTCAAATACAGGTAGATCTGTAAAATACTCTTTCCCGTTCATACTGGAAGCATTTACTGGCAAAATGTATTTATTTTTTCATTACGATGTACTTAAAGTATCAGAATATGTAGGAATATTTTTGCTTCCCTATATCTCAACACAAGCACTAAATAGCCACCTTATAAAATATCCATTGATTTCAATATTGGTTTCTCACAGCAGTTTAAACGCGGTGGGATTTAAATCCAGAACTACTTATGCTTAAGTGATAAAACTTGGTATATTTGTAGAAAATCTTGTATACTTATGGAAAATGGAGAGGTCAAAAATATCGGTTCGAGCAAACAACCTGATGGCAAATAATATAACAAGAAGCTCAAACATTATTAAAATGAAGTTGCCATTATTATTATTTTTTATTTACTATAAAATAGAGAGTAAAATAAAAACAGGTAAAAAAATCAAGTAAAAAATTAATTTACATTGTTTTAGTAGGGTTAAATCTAGATTTTATTGTTCTTCAATTTTTGCATAGTAGTTTTTAATTAATTATTAAAAAATTCTAGTATATGTCAGTTGAAAAAACTCATTCTTACCAGCATTTCAGGAACACAGTAATCCTGAAATTGTTTCACAAACTTGGAGGAGATCAAACGAAAACAATGGCCTTCAGAAACACGACCAGCACGGCCTGTAACAACAAAAGTATATCAGTCTCAGTCAAAAAAAACTTCACCGCTAACAACAGGATTATAAAAGAAATTTCTTACCTTTTCTTTGAGTAAGAGATGCTTTTGATGCCCACTGTAAAACCAACTGTTGATAGTTTGTATCTGGGTCAGTTTCATTACTTTTTGTCAGACAAAAATCTATCACTAAAAAGAATGCACACTTTTGCCAAGGCATTGAACTTTAACAAAAACACAGCAAAGCAATTAGATCGGGTTTATGTTAAATGAAATGCATGCAAATATAAACTAAATTGATCAGGGTTAAATATATCTAACAACGATATATCAACATCACCTCTAAAACGAACTGATGACGCTTACCATATTTAATATCAGGTACGGTGATTGAGCTCTCAGCGATATTCGTTGCCAAAATAACTTTACGATAATAAGACGGAGCCTTTACAAACACAAGGCTTTGATCTGTGCTACTGATCTGTGAGTGCAAAGGAATGACTTTTAACCTGTAAGCAAATTGGCAAGACTATTTCAATTTATTAACTTGAAAAATGTACTGAATCTTGTCATAATGGCTTACTTTCTAATTTCCTCAATATCATCCAAATATTTCATCATTTCCGTAATCTCAGGTACCCCTACATTTAAAAAGGATAATAGATTAAATAAATTATACATAAATTTCAGAAGTTTAGTATTACAAATAGTATAAAAGTTTTAGTATTGATTATAAATAATTATACCAGGTAAAAAACATAAAACTGTTCCTCTATCTTCTCCAACCATATTCTGCTTGTATTTTTCCTTGAGTTCATCCTTATCGAGTTGAAGGATTATCTCTCTGCAAAGTTGGTAACACTTTTCACTTATTTCTGGTTCATATATGCTTTGTTGAGGCACCTAAATTTAAGAAATAAAAAGTAATATTTAATGTTTTTTTTCCAAACTTTTAAGTAATGATCAAGTACAATGTAAAAAGACAACAAATCGAATGAAATGACAGCATTGGAAACTTTAGTAAAGCCTTAGATAAGAAAAATCTTTCAATTTTAAGTAAGTTTTGTGCCGTAAACCGACCCATTCTGACAAAAAAAACTGCTGACTCAAAATCTATACATCAAAAAAATAGTAAAAGTAGAAAAATGTATTTTTTATCTATGATACTGCTCCACATTTGACTAAAGAATGGCTGTCTTTGACTTCATACTTCACTTTTTCGTAATTTCAAATTACTTTAAGTTTACAGCAAACAAATAATTACTTAGGAAGCCTCATGTAAAATAGTTAACAGTATTTTTAATCATATTAAAACAATAAGTAAATAATAAGTAGGAATACCTCAGATAAACCTTCTACATCTTCAAAGTAATATTTGCTTATAGGGTATAGTTTACCATCCACTGAAATTACAGGACAACCTTCTGGTTTACCATTTATTAAGATTGAAAAATAATTTGAAAACAAACTACTTTCTACGGTTGCAGACATTAGCACAACCTAGTAAGGAAAAAAGTCTCCAACAGTGTTGTTTTCCACATTAAACAACATGGTAACCAAAAGACAAATACCTTACTTTCACATGTCTTGACACAGTGCGGAGATATTTGCGTACAACTAGCAATGCAAAGTCAATATCTTGGTCTCGCTCATGAACCTATACAATACAAAACCTTGTCATAACTTTGTTTCTTTATTCATTACATGTATTTAAAAATAAATTATACCTCATCAAGAATAATATGTGTGTATTCCCCAAGACTTTTTTCTTTTATTAGTTTTTGCAGTAAGACACCAGTAGTCATGTATGTAATTCGTGTATCCTCTGAAACTTTACGATCTCTTGCAATTTGGTAACCAACAAGTGTTCCTAGATCCCATTTTCTTTCTTCTGCAACACGTTTAGCAACACTTAACGCTGCTATTCTTCTAGGTTGCGTGACAAGAATGTTACAGTATTTTCCTTTCTGTTTGAAGTCATCCAAAATATATTGAGGTACCTGGGTAGTCTTTCCACTACCAGTGCTGCCTAGAAGAAAATGTACACATTGACATTTTTTATCTTCATAGAGCTGTGCAAAAGCAAAGATTTATGCCTTAAATGTGGAAAAGATTATTTGATCTCTTAACATAGAACTATTGTGTTTCATTTTCATTTAATTTATATGCCAAGATTTTAGCTGCTGACAAACGAAGGAACTAATCTTTGCGCACTGTACCGAATCTGCATGCAAAAATTACATTTGCTGCCAACTGCATATTATATATTATATATTTCAAAAAAATGGTTTTTTTAGGAATCACCAAGCAATTTACAAAATGAAGGAAAACAAAAATATCAAATAAATGAAGGAAAAATTTCACAATGTTTCCGCCATATATCATTGGCTTGTACACATCTATTCTGCTCATCTTGTTTTCATTTAATTTTAATCCCTCTTTATTTCATATAGTTTTATAAGAAAAATTTAAAAATGCGTATCATCAGGGCTTGAAATCCAAAAAGAGTCTCATTGGCACTGAGTCTCGGGATATTATGGCCATGTAAGTCCTTTTAGATTAAGACCAAAAGTTCAAATTTGCTTTGCTCAAACTAAGCTGAAAAAATAACAAAGGAAAAATATCTAGACTGTAGTTAAATTGCCTCTTATGCAATGGACAAAGTATTTAGTATTTAAAAGCTCAAGAGAAAAAACCATTGCTAAATATTGTATGCTTTACTTTGCTTTGCTTTTGTTTCAGGAGTAGGGTTGCTAAAACATAAAAACTTGCATTTTAAGAACAAAGTTAAACATCACTTACACCAAACATATATCTCTTTAACTGAGTTGATTATTTTTTAAATTATAAAGTAGATTTTTAAACAGACCTTGAAGTTCAACACATTCCACACATTGCAAGTTAAAAAAACAATATTGACATATGCAAATCTTTCTAGACTTAGCGGAACCGCATAACATAATTGACAAGAGTCTAAGAAGAGTGGTCCAAAATATTTTGAATTTCAAGCCCTGATCATACATCAACAGCTTTACTTCTTTGTGTCATTGCTATAACATGACTTTTCCTTTCTGTTTACATATGTGGCTTGTTAGAAGGTGATACGTTTAGATTGAAAAAGAAATATTATATTATTTTTGAGACAGTATATGGAATCCAGGGTTTGAAAACAACAAGAAATTATAAAAGATCTTCATTCGCCACAAAATAAAACTTTATCAAAACAGAAACAAAACATTTTAAACTTTTCACAGTAATGGAAATAATTACAGTAAACATACCGAGGAGGATTGAGGTGTCAGCAAAAACAACATTAAAAATCATCTTGGATATCATTTTGGACACCCATATAGAATTGAAAACGATAAAAGTCCCTTATGCTGTCTTTGCTTCCTTATTAAAACAAACTTTTAATTTTACAATTATGAATCAGGTTTCACAGACCATAACTTGTTTTACCTCTAATTACTGAAAGATAACAATAATATGTTCAAAAAATAGCAAAATCATAAATAGTAATTATTACTCAGGTTGTATAAGTTGTTTCGATAAAGTGTGTATGACTTCTTGGACTGCAATCTTCTGAGTGGTCTGGTTAATACACAATCTTATTTAGAATGTATAAAGAGCTTTAGTCTAGCCCTTGTAATTACATACCTTGAATAACAGTAGCTCTATTTGCATCAATTGTTTGAACAATAAGTTCCCTACTATCTGTTATTGGAAGTGTGTTATCATATTTATGGTCGAATGAGAAATTGTCATAAACCTCAATACCAATGTTTTGATCTTTTGGATATATAACTTCAGATTCTGGTTCTGGTAATAACAACTCATTGATTGGTTGTTGAAGGGTCTGATTAAATGAGACATTTCTAAAAAAAACATCACTGTTATGTAAGTATAGGCTAAAAGCTAGTTAAATTGTAGTCAAGTAAAAAGAACTTGCATATCAATGACAATGGATGCTTTAAGAACAATGCAATATGAATAGGCATTTATTACCTATTTTAAAGGTATACACTCTTACAGGGAGATGTAAATTGAAAAAACAGCGAATACAAGCATAAACAATAAAACAATGAAATTTTTAGATAAACATGAATCCTTATTTACGTTTAATGCTGCAATTATAAATTTTTTTGTGGAAATCCAATAATGTCACTTTCTAGCATTTGTTGATGAGTGACTTTGTGCGAAAACCAAATAAATCTAATGTGCAAACCTAGAGAAAAGCTGTGACAAACATAGATGAAAATGTGAGAAAAACATATTTTTAGCTAATTTTATGCTGTTCTAGACTAAATATCAGACAAAATAAATTTTGTTGATAATAGTCTGTATTAACATTTTGGACCATTTATAGAAAAAGTAGTGATAATTTTGAGAGAAAATAATCTATGGTATAACTTGGGCAGAGTTTGAACCCTCAGCCATTTAATCGGAAACAAAGGTTCTGCCACAAGGGTACCAGTTGGGTTAAAAAGAGCAGTGTAGAGTTGTTCACTTAATTAAACTGTCTATATTTAATTATGCAATAATTGTGTTTGTAAGTGTTTTATGTCTGAGTTACTCCTTTTTTTCATTTTTTAAATTTCCTGGCAAGTTTCTACAATAATAAAGGAATTCCTTCTGGTTTCTTTTGTAACAACATGATCATTTAGGTTGACATTCTTTTCATATAGACTGACAGAGTAAAATGTCTACTAAAATTCTTTAAAAAAATTAATTCACTTTACCCATACATCAAATTTACTTTCACTCTTAAGTAAAATATAATTTTTTGGACATATAACAGTACGAATAGATTGAAAACTTTACTCTAGTTCATACACTAGAGCCACTGATAGTTTTGGCCTCCTTCACTACAACTTCTTTTATTCAACGCTTACAAAATTCTCCCATATATATTCCTAATCCCTTAGATACAGAATGTTCATCCAAGAATGATTGTTAAACAAAGCATTAAAAAAAATTGAAAAAATCGAGGATAATAAAAAAACTAATACAAGAAAAACATCACAAAAGGATGTGAATTATCATGATACACCTAACACAGATAATACTCAAAGACAATCAGTTATCCTCACACACTATTCCAAGGACTCCACTACAATCAAAAATATTATTAACAAACATTGGCATCTTATAGTTAACCAACCCTAGCGATTTTGTTAATACAACATTTGTTATTCCATCCTCCTCCCATGCCCACTCCTTATGTTTTCATTCAAATTTTTAGTCTTAGAATTACCCCAACTTTTTTTTAGGCCCTTTGTTTGGACATTTGGCCCTGTACAAGCTCTGGTATCGGGTGTACTCATGCTATATTTTATTTTATACTTTATTCAACAGGTGTTCTGCGTAACCTTTGCATGTTTGTGTTATTTATGCCAATGCAGGCGCAAGATCGCTTCAACTTATACAGCTAACTTTCACACCTTTTTTGGTATATCTTTTACTCCCGCATGGTCAACCTTGGTGGGCCGTCGTTGGAATCTGTGTACACAGAGACTTTTATCACCTTTACCTGGGCCTTTACCATTTCAAACGCAGCTTTGTGTACATATTTTACTGACTGTTTGCACTGTCCATGTCTGCTAGCTCTGTTGTTATCCTAATTTAGATTAGATTCCTTGCTAATCACAAACTTGGTGGTCCTCTCAATCAATCAATATCTCACCATTACCGATTATAATTACCCATACAGTGACGTGGCTTAGTCTCTTTCAGCAAGGAAGAAACATGTTTTCTTCTTTTTCCTAATTAACCTCACTAATCACTGCAGGTATTTTGTTATATAGGTTTGTTTGGCCAACAAAAAAATCAAGAAAGTATTATTATAGAGGTATATGTTATAAACATACTAGCCATAATGACCCACTGCTAACCAGGTTTCTCTACAGCTGGGTCTAAAACAAAGTATAATTACACATCTGTTTTGTTTTCTTCAATTACTCAACTTTTTGAGTGTTTTTCATAATTTTACACTATAGTTCACTGTTTGCCAATCTCTCCATGAAAAATTTGTCAATTTTTCACTTAAATTGTTTATTTGAATTTGTTATTTTTTATTGTTTATAGTGCCCATTTAACCTTTTTTAGTTATATCTAAATTATTTTTCAAAGGATTTTTTCTACTCTGATTTAAAAAAAATAATTTTTGGTTCAGATTTTCAGTTCACAAAATGCAGCGCAATTATTAGGGGGGATAAAACGCACTGCGCATTTTGTTTACATACATATAGTTATCAATGTAAAAGAAATGTATAATCAACCTTCCTTAAAATTAACTAACAGTACATACCCAGTATTACTTGGAATTGTCTGTTGGTGATCAATATATTGTCTTTTTTCATTTACCAAATGTGGTGTCACTGTCCCACTGTTTGTTCTAGATACATATTGACTGGACCCTATATGATGTTTGATAAACTTTTTTTCAGTGTTTTTAGATTTAGGTTTTATTTGAAAGAAATCGTTTGTTAAATCTGGCGTAATATTCAGTCCAAGTCCACTATTCATATTAATCTAAATAAAAAAACATAAACAATAATATATATATAACTCGCACAGCCAAGAATTAGTGATGACAAAGTTGGATGGGGCTAGGAACTTTTATTTGGCCAACTATCCTGAAAGTATGTATTCATTTGACTTTGATACAAAAGTGTTACAACAAAATATGAATTTCCAGGGAGTGGAGAAAAAAATATTTGCACACAGCAACAAACAGTGAAGGGCAGAATCATAAGTCAAAATAGAAAAAAAAATTGGCATGAGTGCAACGAGTCATTCAAGATATCAAATTCTTGTTTTGCAGTCCTTTACAAGTTGAAATTTGGTGTTTGACACTTCTTGGGAAATGTTCTCATCTAGGCTTCTTACAATCACCTTCAGCCAATAACAAAATGGTGATGCATCCAATCATGGAATGAGACAAAACATCTTTTTAAAATTCACCTGGTTATATATATACATCTTTTTTTCCCAATTGATTTGCATGCCTATATTACTTTTGTCAAAAGACTGCATTAAACATGTTACATACTTATAAGATCATAGCTCCATATCACAAGCAGAGTGGGTATAAATAAAGAGTAGAACATAGTAAGTCTCTTGCTCTTAAAGAGTTCTGGCATTTAACTGTTCGCCCTCCGTGATTACTGTATTATTAGGTTTCGCATGAAGGCGATGGCATGAAGACAATAAGGACCTGGTATGATAAATTTCACGTATTCATTGTAAACATGCAAATACGACATTGTGATGGCTGGAAGAGAAGAACAACCTGGCATGATGTTTGACTTAGCTACAATGGGGCTACGTTTCATTTGGCTTGTAGACTCTGCCAAAGTTTTAGTCCAAAGGCAGAATCAACCATTCCTGCACCATTTTCTTTTTTGTAATTCAGCTAACCCTAGTTGAGGTGCTGGCCTTCCTTTGTTAGCCGGTTCAGGTGCAGATGTGTACACAGTTCATGGCAGTCTGTTCTAATAAGACACGCGTTTAATTGTCACAAGTCTGTTAACAAATTGTCTTAAAAGAAGCAGTATGCCATATTATGCAGTAGAAAGAAGCAGTAATTTGTCAATTGTCTTGTCTAGTTCAATGTCAGTAATTTATTTCAGTACAAAGCCGCAAGTTTGAAGCTAAAGTAAAGCTAGCCGTACCTAACAGCCGTACCTTAGCCGGCTAATTAGCAGCTCTGTGTAAGACCACTTGCTTCTAAGCTTAAAATTATTCGTTAATGTATAGCTACCAAATTAAATTGTCAACTTTTATTTCGTCTTTTAGGTGAATATCTATGCCGATAAAAATGATGCAAAATGGAGCACTCCATCCCCTAACCCCCAGGGAATCCTCAATGATGACATACCGATAATAATGTATCTTACATGTTTATAATTTTTATAAAATGATTTTAATAGAAATACAAAAGAGATTTTTAAAATCGAATGTATGAAAAACATTAGTAAAGTAAGATTGAACATTATTACGCTGCGGACAATATTAGGTTATGTTCCCGTAATAGCTGTACAGCTAGCGCTAAAAGTGACAACAGCCGGCTAAATTTAAATACGGTTGCCAAGGTACGGCTAGATAATATTGAGGTACGGCTGGACCATATTAAGGTACAGCTGGATCTTATCACATAAGAAACAATTTCAAATGCTAAAAACGTTCAATAAAAACAAAATTAAGTTAGGTACGGCTAACCAAAATAAGGTACGGCTAGGTCCTATCGTATAAGAAACATCTTCAAATGCTAAAAACGTTCAATGAAAACGAAATTATGTTAGGCACGACTAACCAAAATAAGGTACAATTAACGTTCTCGCCAGTTGAAGAACACACGCGTTTTTATTCGTTGGATGTTATAGTTAATGGAAGAGATGTAAACTTTTTATATAAAACAAAAGAACTTTTAAAAAATTTTAATATTCGTTATTGTTTATGAGTGCACCTTATTTTGATGATGGAAAACGATAAGAAAAAGGAAGAACCTAATAAAGCCGCGAAACAATGTGTGAGTAAAGGTTTTTTATTTTTAATTTTGATTGTGTTAACTGTGTCCCGATTTAATTCAGCATATACACTTTTTATAAAAAACAATTTTTTATAAGTACAATAAGGTTAAGGGCAAGGGCAAAATTTTACTGATTTTTCTAAAAACAACAACAAACATAAAGAAATATTTCTTGACAGAATTAAAATGAGCATGCGCTAACACATTAACAAATAAGATGAAAAATAATAACCAAAAGAATCCAAGTCTAGGTGTTTCTTACAAAAAAAACTGTCACTTCATTCCTCACACACTCTTTTTTTTCTATTACGAAAGCAAAATATACACTAATATTTTCTATTTTCAACACCTAAAAAATATTTTATGCTCAGATGAAGTACACTTTTTGGCATACTAGTTTAAACATGCGAAATCACGCCTGGTATTTTCGGTATGTTGTCAAATGGTTCATTCATTATACAACCCAGACCGATAAAGAACTATTGTCGCGACTGGCACTCTCCCACGCTGTGTTTTTATGTTTTATCCCGCGGAAAACTGGAACCCAGAACTTTAAAGAGGACTTAAGTTGAATGTGATTAAATGAAGGCTAGTAATTAATATTTTATCTATGTTAGATGCTAAGTTAGAGTCTCGATTACTATTGAATAAATCTTTTGGAATTAACGTAAAATTTCGGGAATATTTTGAACCCAAATATTCCCGATTGTAGTACAGTAAACACACTTATTTCCCTGATTAAAAAATAGCTTTTAGAAAATTGCGGTTAAAGAATCAATAAAACGTGCCAGTTGTTTACAGTTGTTAGCGTTCCGGTATATTGCATCAAGATCAGATAGATCTATTACAGATTTGATCCTAGAAATGGAAACGTTAGAGAATGTAAGCAATCAATCTGACACTGATAGTGATATTTATTAAAATATAGTCATATATTATCCTGTTTGTATTTGTTAAAACATCTCGTTTCTTAGGTAATATTTTTTTATATTTTCAGCTATACAATTTATTTTACTATGAATAGATGTGCAGCCGTACTTTCATTTTGATCAATGGTAGCCATACATAACCTAATTTCGTTTTTATTGAACATTTTTAGCATTTGAAGTTGTTTCTTAAATGATAGGACCCAGCCGTACCTTAATATGGTCCAGCCGTACCTTAGTTTACCTAGCCGTACCCAACCTAATTTCGTTTTTATTGAACATTTGTAGCATTTGAAGATGTTTCTTATACGATAAGGACCTAGCCGTACCTTAATATTATCCAGCCGTACTTTATTTTAGCTAGCCGTACTTAACTTAATCTCGTTTTTATTG
Organism: Hydractinia symbiolongicarpus; assembly: GCF_029227915.1. Lineage (NCBI taxonomy): Eukaryota > Metazoa > Cnidaria > Hydrozoa > Anthoathecata > Hydractiniidae > Hydractinia > Hydractinia symbiolongicarpus. The sequence goes on from NC_079883.1 coordinate 26,663,902, forward strand.
TACATATTTTAGCCTTTAAAGTTGTTTCTTATATGATAGGACCCAACCGCAAAATATATGTTGTCTTATAATTTTCATATTTTTCCTCTCTTTTCCTAACTTATCCACTTTATTTTACTTTACTTGATAAGTCGCATTGAGATTCACCGCTCGTACTAACCACCTTTTTATTGCCAGCCGTACTTAAGTTGTCGATTTGGGAATCACCTTCTCGAGCTCTCCCCCGTTTGGTTTCATAAGAGCAAGATGTTTCGTTAACATTTTTCGTATCTTGCGGGTTCATTGGCGATTGAGAAACAGAAATTCAGTGACATAACAAATTTACCACTACGATTAGCTCAGTTTTTTCCATTAAAATCTCACCTTAAAAAGAGAAGTGTAGTTACGTACGGCTAAGGTACGGCTTAGGTACGGCTGTTAGGTACGGCTAGCTTTACCTAAGCAGTTTAAATGGTATAAAATCCTTTGCCACAAGTCCCTTGTCAGGAGTTCCTCAGAAGTCAGCTGCAGCATTGTGAGTCATTTATAGTACCCAAGCAAAAAGTTTACACTGTGAGCATACACATTAATAATTTCTAAATAAGGCTCAACCCATACCAAAACATAACTGCAAACTACTTAAGAATAAATTTATCCTCTAGAGAGATATATATGGTGCGTTCAAGCGCATTTTCACCTAAAAACGCGAAAATGCGCTTGAACGCACCACGCAT